>NC_138889.1:84270634-85542805 GCF_965194825.1 Balaenoptera physalus
AAGATCTGACTCAAGTGTGAGGATCCAATTTAAAACCAGCTCCTTGCCTGGATCAAGATTGAAAAGGCGGAGGAGGTGGTGGCAGTTTTTAAGCTTTCTTAAGTATAAATGACTTTTATGGAACAAGTTGTATCCTCTTTGAATACAGCTGAATAGCAGTCTTCTTTGGGTTGAAGCTTAAAAATATAGGTATAAATTGTCAATTGAAAAGGTAATGAAGCCTGGATAAAGGAAGAAGCTTGTAGTATTTGAGTATATGTTGCTGTATTCTGCTGGTTTCTTCTATAGAACTGTAACCAGTATTTTCCAATACTTCAACTTGCCATGTTTGAAAGCCAAAGGAATTTGATTTTGGTTTTCTTAAAATGTGTAATGATAATACTTGATTGAAAAATATAAACCTAGAATCCTCAAAAAAGTAGATTATTAGCTATCTGAAGAAAAGATGTGCACTCAGTCTTTAAGCTTATATTGATACATCCCCAGCTTATTCTTATGATTTTTATATCAAAACTCATAAAAAACACAGGACAACATACTCCAGTATCGTAAGTTGGTTCCTCTAACCCAACCTAAACCATAAGGTGTAGTATATGGAAACCTTTTAGTTGATGCTGTGTGGACTATCTGCTCCAGAATGTTTTCAGTTAAACGCTAAAGTCAGTTGCTCTGTTTAGACACTGTCTTGATTCTATATTCTTGGTGAAGTTCTGGACTAGCCTACTAGAGATACTAAATGTTTTCCTCCTCCAAACCCCTTCTTGAGAAAACTCCCTGTCCCAAAACCCTAGACTCCAATTAGATGATCTCTCCTAGTTACAGAGAGAATGTGACTTAGTTAACTAGGGAGCTGGTGTTCTACTCATAATTGACCGTATTCAAGGATACAAGAAAACCAGCTTACAGAGAGAGAAGATTAGAGGAAAAATAGAAAATCAGCACCAAGAAGCAGAAAGGGAAGATAATTCTGAGAAAGAGAAAGGAATAAGTTTCCATCAGTAAATTTGTAGGTCTGACTCATCCCCTATGATGTCCAACTCCTTTCACTTCTTGGTCATGAATGAACGTGTATTTCACCATTGCATACCTATAAGGACATCTGTTTTTAACTTTAACTTATTTTTGTGCTTTTGCTCTTTGCCAGCAAACATATCTAACTAAGAGAATTACCAAGAACAGGACTCTATATTTTGCCCTCCAGATTCTTTATTTCTTCTTCCCATGGAGTAGAGCTTTGTGTATAATTCGGGAGTGAAGTGAACAAGGCTGATAGAGCAATTCACCCCTTCAATATCAGGAGACCCTGTTAGTAGGAGAACTCTTCCTACTCTGATCTTGTCATTGAGGATTCTGGCTCTGGCCTTCCTCCAAAAGGACGTAGGGCAAAAGCCAAGTTATAGTACTGAGGCCCATTTTAGGTTTTTGATACTTGATCAGTCATTTTTGTCTGTTTTCAGCCATGGAGTCATTTGCCTTGTGAGAACTAAGTACAACATTTAACAAAAATAGGTATGAACTCTTAAACATTACTGAAAGCTAGTCTTATTACTTCTCAAGTTCTAAGTAACATGCCAGATTCATATCTGAATCATTGAGATTTCTACGATAATCATATCTTCCGTGGTTTTTATTAATGCTAGTTAGTAGTAATGATATTAGCCCTACTGTATTATGTGTCTGTCAGGCACATCATTTACAGGACTAGATTGCTACACTTTGCTTTATTTATGTGTGTAATCCAACTTTAGATCACTGCATGCTCTTTTTGTCTTCAAAGAAGCTTCTTATTCCCCAAACATCTATTATCCCCACTGCTTACTCACTCTATTTTGGCTGTCAGGCCATAGAATGCTGATGAAAGAAAATGCACAAGAGTGTGACAATTATAGATTCATTCTATGGAGTTTCATCAGGATCGTACCTGTCATCACATCAAACCTTTTATTCACCTCTCAAATGTCACAGAGCTATGCTCTCACTTATTATTCTTTTCTCCTTGAAACATCCAACCATCTTCCATTTTCTCCCCTCATTCTTAGTGAAAATATTGCTTCTTGAGGGGCAAACTTAATTTTGCTGAAAGCTCTGTCACATTTCTTCATCTTAAACTTAGTATCTTCTCATGTTTCCATTCAGGCTCTTGGGAGAAGAGTCTACTGGGCTGTGAGCTCCTTGAGGGCAGTCCTCATGTTTTATTCACACTTGTATTTTTGATGCCCAACTAATTTTCTTTAATGTAAAGATGGCTTCCAAACACACTCAACTACATCTGCTATTAAAACAACAAAAAACACCTTCCTTAACCTCACTACTTCTCCTAGGTACTTTTTAATCTTTCCACTTATCATCAAAATCTTGATGAAAGAGACTTCTCCATTGCTTCCCCTTCCTATCTTACTCATTTTAACTGTGAGATATAGGATGCCCCTTTCTTCCAACTCCGTGAACTCTTGAAAATACTATCAAAAGATTACAAGTGACCTTTATGTCCCTACAGCCAATACTGTACCTTTGCTCTTATGTTCCTTCAATGCACTTAGATATTTGATATTTGAGAACACATTTTTCTTGCATCTTTCTTCTACCTGAGCCTTTGCTGATCTTACAGCATATTCACAGCTTCGTTTCTGATCTCTATGCAGATAATTCCCAAATGACATCTTTAGCCTTCCTTTCCTATGTGCATTCTTCCTGTGTTTATTCTCAACTAGCAATAGTACAGATTGGATTGAATTGTGGATAACATGTAAATTCAGTGCATACTAAATGAATTCAGAATTTCACTCCCCTAACTGCTTTTACTTTCTAGATAAAATTGTGTGCAGTAGCTCTCTTATATTTCTAGGTCCCTGAACTTAAATCATAGCATTGCCCTTCACTCTTCTCTCTCTGTCATCCACCGCATCCAATATGTCACTGTGCCTTTTGATTCTTCTTTTGAAAAATCTCTGGGATTCTTTTTTTCCCTTCTCATTGTTCACAAACGCCCAGGCTTTCAACACGCCAGCCTAGATACTATCACATGATTTTCTGGTCTATTCCACTGTTTTTCTATCATTGGATCATCACCGTGTCACTAATATTAAGAGAAACTTTAAACCCATCACTCCATACTTGACTTGCCTACAATATCAAGTTCATACTTTCTGGGTTAGGTTAGTATTATGATAAGCTTACCTCACTTTACCTAGCTAATATTTTCTCTTTAAACACTAAATTCTAACCTCTGCCCCAGATAAATTTGTGTTCTCACAGTTTCTATCTGAACTTTTCAAATGTACACCAAGCTCTTCCTGATTTCTAGATTTTACTTATTCATCTTCCCCAATGTAAACGTGCATTTCCTGTGCTATAGTACAAATCTCATTAAATTTCAATTTCCTGTTTACTCATCAGACTCATAGTGAGTAAGGACTTTGTTATTATGTTTCCTACTGTATACTCACTCAGTGCTTAGCACTATGTCTGTCATTTAGCAAGTGCTCAGTATATATTGAAAAATAAATATCCTAGCTCTGAGTCACCTATAGGATCTAGTCAACTGAGGGCCACATACTATGCCTACCATTCATCTTGGCTGTTTAATTAATATACAGACTTTTCTTCTTAGTCATAGTGAATGATATCTATTATGGGTACCACTTCATAGGGTAGATTTATACTAAACACACTCACATTTATATTTTGTTTTTATTTCTTTTCGAAATATCTACAGTATCATATCTGAATAACCAAATTGCCAAAAATAACTTTAGTAATACCGAATTTATTGAGCGTTTACCTTCAATGATTTTATATGAAGTAGATGTATTATGCTGACTATAAGAGGGACAATAATAATACTCACCCATTTAATTCTCCATCCTTGACATTATTAAAGGAGTGACAAAGATATTTCACAATTGGTCCCATCTACATTTTATATAATTTCATGTTAGTTGACCTAGCATACCAGCCATACTTATGTTGTTAATGTATGATATTTGCTTAGAAACAAGTGGGATTTTTGTTCAATATATTCAGACTAAACAAGGAGGTTTATTCTACTGTTTATTAATATTATTATTATTCAGACTCTGAAGACTCTCAAAGTAAGTTATTAGGCTTAGCTATATTATTGGGATAAATAATAATTTATGTCCCTTAAATACATTTCATACAATTTACAATAGTTAAGTTAAATATGGGAGGACAACCCAGCACTTCTGTAATGAAATCATATCCCAGAGAACTCTTGCTCAGACATGAACATAATCCCAATTAAAGCAGAGAAAAACTGTGAATATCTTTGATTTAATATTGTACAGGTTTTAAAATAAATTTTTGGTTTGCTCTGTATAACTCCAAATTACTAAGGACATTCAACAAACATTTTAAGATTAAGACAAAATGACTACATTCTTTATAACACAGAATCTTGACTATTAAGCTATGTTATAAAAGTTACACAGTTCTTGATAAAGCAAGAAGCAGCACCAGATTCTTTAAAAATCTTTAAACATAAAGATTATGATTAAGTCTCTTTTAAAAATTGACTTAACCTTTGGTTTTGTTGGTTTTGGGGGTGCTTGACAAGTTTTCTTTTCAGAAATTCTCTAAACATAAGTAGTTTCATGGATAGAAATGTGGGAAAATGTGACTTACACATCAACCGTAGGTTAAAATAACAGAAAAAATAATACCTCACAGCATTTTGAATGGGAAAGTTGTACTGAGTCTCTTTTCTGTTGGAGACCTTCCCCTCTGTCACCTGCCACCCACTTCTGACCTATGAGTCACTGACTATTCCAACTTCATTTAAAATCTTTATTAAATTAGTTTGAATCCTAAGCCTCTGTATTAAGAAAAACACTGTATTGGATTTTATACCTTTAAAATGAAGAATCGTAGTGGAGATTACAGAATCCTTGACATGCTTATGTATAAATATTTGTGTGTGTGAACACGTGTTTATATACATATGAATGCAACTAAATTGACACCCACCTTTATCTTCCTTTAGTCTATGATAACGTGCTCTATTACTTCTTTGAGAAGGAATAACAGCACTAATAATGATTAACATTTATAGAGTGTTTATTATGTGCAAAGTACTATGCTAACTGCTTGGTCACACATTTTCACGAATAAAATCTCCATTCAGTGGTAAGCTTAGTATAGTAGCCCATGTGTATCTTGTTCATTACTAAATAATGTCTATTAAATAATGTACACTCAATAAAACTAGCTGAGTGAAGGAATGGTATCCTATATCTTTATAAGGTATTATGCAAATGAGAAAAAATGAGACTGAGATTGAGAACTCCAAAGTTCACCCTTACTCCAAAGCCCATGGGTTTAATTACATTATAATTTGATGGAAACATTCCCCAGAGGCAAACTTTTTTGGACAGAATTTTCAATTTAATTTATTAATTCCTTTATGGAAAAAAATACTATTACTAGCACATAATTCTTCATCTCTTATGAAACAGTGACCTACTAAAAACTTTTCCTTAAATAAAAGCATCTACAGTGCTTCACAACTGTTTCAGATTAACTCTGTGTTAATAAATGGTTTTAAAGGCTCTGGTTTCTTGGTAACTTAAAAAATATATTTATGTTTCTTTAAGGTATTTTCATTGTTAGGATATGGAGATTCATATAAATAGATGTATTTAATATGTAAGTTTATATAGGTATGTATAATTTAATTTAATTTTAGAATTATTAATTTAATTTTGGAATTATCTTTTGGATAAAGCTATCTGGAAAATTCTACTCTTGTCTTTGACATAAATGAATAGAAGATAGATGCCTGTAAACTAATTGAGTTTGCCCCTTTAAAAATTGAAGAACACAATGCTTGAGAAGTCAGATGTATTTGTTTTCTAGAGTTTTCTGGGAAATCATGCCTTCTACAGTCAATACTATGAGTTACCTACCTGTCTTCACATAGTCTTCATTTCTAGGCTTGATCACTCTGAATTTATTGGGTCACGGGTTCTTAATATCACGTGTTGAATTCTAATTTAACAATAGCCTACATCAACGTAGCTAAGAAGTAAAATGTTCTCCAAAGCATACAATGCATTTAGAAACAAAATATTTATATATGGCTTATTGTCATTTCCTTTCCATTGTACTAGCTGTTCAAGAGTATATTTTAGTGAGCAAATTAAAGAATAGTTACTGAATGTCTCATATGTATGTGCCAAGCATTGTGCTAGGGAATGGGGATAGCACAATGAACAGGATGAAGAAGACCAATATGGCCCTTAACTTCAGTCTAATTTCATAATCTAATGGGGGAAATACAGAAAACTTAACTGAAGAATATAATATAGTAATATAAATTGCATGGTAGAGGAAATTTGAGGTACTCACAAAACACTTAAGAAGGGCATATGATCCATGTTTGGGCAGTCAAGGAATGCTTCCAGGAGCAAGTGTCGTTTAAGCTGAGAAATGGAGGATGAATAGGAACTGATCATTTCTCATGACACTGGAAGAGTGTGTAAAGCAGTAAGGTGAGAATGACAAAAGCAATCCCCTAGAAGCACTAACAGTAACATTATCTATTGTGGGTTAGATAGGAGTCTAATTCCCATTTCAAAAGAAATGAGCTCACAGCCAGGACTTTTGGTTCGTTAGCAAATGGATCAATTCTCTAAATAACTTAAGAAATGTCTATTTTATTATTATAAAAGTAATAAATGATCATTTTGAAAAATTTGGAAAATACAGGAAAGTAAAAAAATAAGTAAAAATCACCTAGACTCAACCACACAGCGTTAAGGAATATTCAATGTTGTCAAGTTTACTACAAGTACTTTAATTTCTTCATGCTTTCCGGTACCCAGGGGCTCTGGACTTGGCCATATGACCTGTTTTAGCCAATGGAACAGTAGAAAATATGGTACAAACAGAGGTATGAAAATTGCCTGTGTTTGGGGCTTGCTAACTTCCCGCTCTGGCTCCATGAGACTGCCATGGGGAAAAGCAGCCCAGGCTAGCCTGCTGGATGATGGAGCAGAGAGGAGTCGTCTCAGCTTAGACCTTCTACACCAACCAACTTTTGAGTGAGGCCATCCAAAATCATCCAGCCCTAGTCAAAATTTCCCAGACCATAAGAATATCAAGCCAACCCACAATCATGAGAAAAAATAAATGTTTGTGCTTTTAAGCCTTAAGTTTTGAGGTGATTTGTTAATAGAGCAGAAGTTAACTGACAGGATAGCTGTTAAACGAATTAGCAAATAAGGGATATTTTACCTGTACTTAGAAAGCTTGGGTTTGATCTCAGCTCTTCTCCGCCCTGGCTTTGTGGCCTTGGGTAATTCACTTCAACTATTTGAACTTCAGTTTCTTTATCAGTGGAATATTTCTCCAGATGAAGTGTAATTATAAATATGAAATTACTTAATAAGCTCTGAAGCACTATTTGTCATTGTTTTGCATTATAACTCTCTTTTCTTTAAACCAAATTCCCTACTAAGCACCTAAATCAATGTAATATGATAAAATTCTTATCCAGTTTATACTGTTATGATATCCAATACAGTATACTATGGAAATATGGAAATACCCATATCTCCCAAAGCAAAACATGACCTGGAATCCACTGGATTCAAATATCATTATTTCTATTATTATTATAAGAATAAATAGAAAAGCTCATATTAAATCAAGGGATTTGGACCGGATGTGTGTTGTGTTTTGTCCATTTTAGTTCATAGAAAGTTCCCAACAACGCTGTCACCACTTTTCATGTGAGGAAACTGCCAGGACTTAGCCTCTAACTCAGGTTTTTCTGAGTTCAGAACCTGAGTTCTTAACTACTATGCTGTTGTGTTCCAGAAATAGAGTCCCAGGTTTCAAAAAGTAAACTGTGAAAGCACTTGTAAAATTCTCGTATCACTTGGGGCATCAACCTGGCAACAGTTTATTCAGTTACAGCTCTTCCCAGAGTGATTCTGTATTCCCAGATCTCCCTACAGAGTGTGCTTGGGGCAAATCAGGATGCTTTATCCATTGTCCATAATGTAGAACCTCTGAAAGATATCCAAACACTCCCAGCTCACCTCCAACTTACCAATGCAACTTTTTGGAAAACATATCTCTTCCTACATAGATGTATCATATCCTCTTAAGCCCTATTTTCATCTTATGTCAGGTGGTTTGCACCAGTGTTAAAATTTAAACCTTAAAAATTTCTAATTTTTATCAGGCTTACTATCTTTCTTTTTACATAAAATTCTCCTTTCAAGCTGACCTCTGTCCTGACCCTTGCTTTAAGGCAGGTGCTGCTGACTCACTTGACAGCAATTCAAAGATATGAATATGACATTGGCTAAAGGTTTCTCTGAGCTGGTGTTAAAAACTAAACTTTTATAGATATTTTTTCCTTTCCAAAATAAATACTTTCGATCTTAATGATTTCAGTTCAAGCCAAGACAAGACAACATAGCTCCTAATAATGCAGAGCCAGAAGATAACAAAATATCATTAGCTCCATAGACTTATTCCTATTAGCCTTTTCTCTTTACTCACCACTGCCCCCTCTAAGTCACCCCAGGGACAAATTACTATGGCCATTCAAAAGTTTAAATAGTTTGAAATGACTTTTTCTTATGGCTCAGGTATGTGGTTACATTTGTCATAGATATTGGATTATACCTCATTTCTTGATTCATAAATTACTGACGGGTTTGTGCTAGTAGCAAAAGTTACTTTTCCTCTCTAAATTGCAGCCTTTAAAACAATGCATCATTGCTGGCTCTTCCTTGTGACACATGTTTCCTGATTTAATGTAAGCAGGAATGCTATGATAAGGCACCGTTTGAAAATCTGATAATTAAGTGATATTTGGATGCATTTCAGCTTTACATTTAAAAATAAACTGTAGTTAAAAGAAGTTCTGACTTTGATCTATTGCCTGAGTGTGCATCTTTTCATGCTAAAACTAAAAACAAACAAAACCTGTTATAGTATCTATTGAAAAATCATGCACCTTGTGTACTATCATTCCCAAGTTATCAAATTTTATTTCTCTTGAACTTCTTTAATTTAGATTTTCTGGTAATTTTATTCTTTGTTTCCTTCATGTCCTAGTACTCCCAATAATAATCTGTTTCTTGCTATTTCTGCCTTGGTCCCGTATCATTTTGTATTGACCTTACCAGTTTTCCTAGCTCTCTTGCCATCTAGAGTTTGAATTTCTCAAACGAAGGGATTTTAATTGGCTTTCTCCCACTAACACCTAATTTAGGGACTTACACATAGTGGGTCTTCAAAAATATCTGTTGAGTAAATGCATCAATTTATGATGTGTCTGACTTTTCCTTTCCCTTCAGTTTTCTCTATCATTTTTCCTCTATCTTTCTCTCTTCTTATCTCACTCTTCAGTTTTTAAATCTACCTGGATTTATAGCAACCTTCTAGAGTATCCAAGGCCTAATCTTTGGCCATCCTGTAAGAAGCCCAATGTCTCTCTCTTCCAGGTTACCTGCAGATTCATTACTATTTGCTCAGATCCTTGCACAACAGCTTAATTATTACATTTTTCTTCTTCAACTAGCACTTCCAGATCTTTAAATAGCTCTATTTCCTTACTTTTCCATCAGGTCCCAAAACACAAGCCAGATGAAATGGATGGACTGAAGTTGAAGTGAAGTAAGCTAATGGCCATCCCAGCAGAGAAAGCTCCTTATATCCCATCACTTCACTGAAGCAAAGTTTACAGTCCAAAGATAGCTTCTTTATAAGGAGAATAACTATAGGCCTTGGGGCCAGGGAACAATCAGCTGTGTAAATGCACATCAGCTATTAGTTACTCTGCACTTTCTACATCTGCAGTCTTTCTATCTGTTCTCTGTGGACAGCTGCTGGCCTGCCACTTGGCAGGCTCACACCAACATGGTATTAACCAATTTGCTTTCCCCTCATCTGGTTCTTGAAATTGATCCATGCATATCTGATTCATTACTTCAAACAAACCTCTGATCGAGAGGTTTGAGAATCACAGGTGGTCACATTACCTGGGGGAAACAAAAGAACCTGTTGAGATGATCTCATTAGTATCAACAGACAACCCTATTTTTATAGCACTTGCATCCGATTTCTTGCATATAGCAAGTGTTAATTCATATTTTATCATGATCATATTTCTCTAGCTCGCAAGTGAATTTAATATAATGAGATACAACTTTGCATTTCTTTCTACATAGGGAAAACCACATTATCTAATGTACTTTCTAGTCCCTAGTACTTATCTGAGCCCTCTTATGTCAACCCTCAAACAAATTCTAACAAGGAAATCATGATCACATTCTAGGGAAAAATGGACTTATACTTAGGTATTGCTGAAAAGGTATTATATCCTCATCATTTCAATATAAGTGGAAAAGGAGAGTTGTATTATTATTGTAAAATATTTATGTATTCCTTACTAGGTAAGGACTGACTTTGCACATTTTTGGTATTGGGCTCAACATTTTCTCATTTAATTTTCAAAATAACCCTGTAAGAAAAAGAGATGTACAATTCGTAAAGTTAAGCCACTTGCTGGGGGTCATAGAACTGAGAAGAGGGCCAATTCTACTGAGCACTGAAGTCTATACATCTTTAACCTTCTGCTATTTTGTCTGTGGAGACTAATAAAACTGGTCGGTACATGGGGTATTGTGGAAAGAGTTCCAGCTTTGCAACTGAGAATTCCATTTTATTTTAGTTCATATTTAGTTGCCTAATTTTACCTAGAACAAGTCACTTAACCTCTCTGGAATCCTGGTATAACACACCATTTGGAGCATTTTTTTATGAAGTGAAATCTGGATGCAATTCAGTTTTATTTTTTAAGATCTCCACTTTTGAGAAATTCTGATTGGCTTGATGGACTACATTTGTATGTTTTTATCGAATAGAAATGGACTCAGAGTTTCTGTTAGCATAGCATATGGAATTTGCAATCTGACTGATGCAGTATATTTCATTTTCATCTCTGCTTTTTGATCCCCTCCTTTTCCCAGTAAATATCCTATTAAAGACACTGTGCTAGTCACTATATATCTCAAATGCATCATTATCTTTTATACCTCTGAGTTTTTGCACATACTATTCCTTAAATATTCAAATCACTTAAAACAGTAAAACAGTGCTAGGACAGAATAAGAGCTAACATAGTATTATTACTATTAATATCATTATTTTCCTCCTGGCAAACTGCTCTTCGACTTTTAAGAGCCAGTTCTGTGATCCCATGTGTTAGTAAGAAATTCCACTGCATGTGACACATCACCTTACTCAAACTGACTGAATGCAATAAACAACAACTACATAAATGAGAGGAAACTTGACTCACATAACTGAAATACTCAGGAGTAAATCAAATACATCAGTGTTTGGGGGCTCAAATAGTTTTTCTTTGTCTCTTAGTTCTGCTCTTCCTCATTTGCTTTATCCCCTCAGTCTCATGAGCTCGTCATAGGACTGGCTGCATTACTAGACTTGCCAAGCTCAGGACCAGCATGCAGAGAGAGAGAGTTTCTTTCTGGTAGCTCTTACACAGCTTCATAGATTTACTCTGATCAAAGCCATTTGTATCACGTGTCCATTCCTGATGCAGTCACTGTGGGAGGAGAAGATACACATTGACCAGGCTTAGACCAAGAACCTACCCTTAAATGAATCATTCTAACTAAGCAACACATTTCTTTACACCCTCACCTACCCAGTCTGTAGGTTTCTTCAGTACCAGAGCTCTGTCCCACGCTCTTGTGCATTTCTGGTGAGTATGATGGTGCCGGGCACATAGTCGATTCTCAATAAATGTTGAATGGCTGGAGGGTTAAATAAGTAGATTCATGGACTTGTGAAAGCCAAGTGCCTGGTTGAAAGGTATTTACAGTGCAGTGAAGTAATGAGCTTAATATTCATTTGTTTATTCAAATAATATTTATAAACCACCTCTAATATGCCAGGCAACATACCAACCTTTAGGCATATAGCAGATAAGAGATAAAAGAAAGATCATCTCTGTTCTCATGGAGTTTACAGCCTGTTGGAGAAAGCCAACATGCAATTATAAATGAAGGACGTTGTAATAGAGACTGAAAGGACCTTCGGAAATTTGGGAGCAAGTTGACCTAACCTAGTTCAGAGATCAAGGGAAACTTCTTGTCACGTTTAACTTTAAGCTGAGCCCTGTGGAGGTGAGTAAGTTAAGGTAAGTGAACATTAAGAACCAGCATAGCACATTCAAAGAACTGAAAGAAATTCCAGTGGGTGGTCAGAATGAGGGTGGTTTAGTCTAGGGAGGGGCTTGAAAATCATTTCTGGGGTTGTGAAGCTAATCCGAAGAGAAATAGAAAGTCTGAATACATGATCATATCTGAGTTATATGGTAATGACTGTATCAAAGGTAGATATATACCAGGTTGTATGCTTCCTGGAAAGTCATTGAGAAGAGCTCACAAAAGAAATTATGTGTTTTTTGCACTTTGAAGAGTGACTAGAACTTTTCCATCACAAAATGTACAATGATAAGACATCAATGCAGTAGCACGTTGATGCAAAGGGACCTTATAATGTTCTGGGTTTGGTGGACTTCTGGTGTGTGTTGGCAGGATACTCTGCCCAGTAGGGTGTTGAGAGTGCTGGAGGTGAACCTGGAAAGGTAGTTAGCTGCCAGTTTGTGAACATCTTTGCTTGCCATCATGAGAAATCTGAATTTTATCTTGTAGTCAGTGGGGAATCTTAGATAATGATGGCCATTGTCTTCAGATTCTCTCAATTATATCCTGTTGTCAATTCTGGAACTTCCAAAAATGAGGAGCAATAAATATGGATCTAAACTATATTTTAATTTAGTTGTAAAGACCAACAAAATAATTTACATAAAAATTTTTCAGATTAAGATATTGCAGTACTCCTTGAAATTTTTAATAACATAGATCACGAAATTGTTGACCTTCAAAAGACCACATCTGACATCACCCAGTAGTCCTAAAATAACTCCTAGCTTCATAGGTTTATTGCACAATACATTTTCCTTTGCTCACACCTTAGAAGATCACTGTTGTTTTGTAGGCAGCTACCCTTTCTCTTGACAAGGGAAGTAGCATTTTATCACCTACCAAAGATCATTGTTGTAAAAATAAGTATTATCACTCTGTCAATGGCCTATTTTAACTACCTTCCTTGAGTAGTGATCAGAAATGGGCTGCATAAAAAAGGACTGAAAGTATTTCAAACAAATCTGTTTACAGTACAGAGGAAGCAAGAAAAGTTACAGTCTTGACTCTACTGGTTCATCATTATACAGTTGCATAATCTGCTCTTGAAAAATTCTATGATAGTAAGGAGTAAATTACAAATATCACTTGCTAAATCATCCAGGAACATGGAAACTATATTGGTATAATTTTAAATTTTTAAAATATGTAGAATTTATTAGGTACCTTTACAAATCCTATTTCTTAGAGACAGCTGTGTTAAAAATAGCTCACTCAGGAATAAAAGTTTGCCTTTAGGTATCATCTTCTTTCTGCCTGAAGTCCTAGGTGCCTGCTCCTGCTTGTTTCCTCGGATCACCATTTAGGCATTACACTTTGTCCCTCCTCAAACAACCTCATTTATACCAGTCATAAAATATTATCTGTCGGCATCATTTCCTTAGATTCCTGATTCCTGGATAGGGAATTAGTTTAAAAAATGAAAAAAACGCTAATGCAGGATGCAGTCATTTGAAGCAGAAATTTTTCATGATGATATTTTGGTTTTAGAAAGACAGTTCTGATGAAAGTGGGTTAAACAGTAGGACTAGTGGATTGCTGTTGGAATAGTACAGGTAAGAGATGATGAAGGCATTAGCCAGGAGACAGTAAGAATGTTATAGATTACAGACACACACCCAGCAAGCATATAGAATTTATAGAGTTGATTTGTATGGGAAATGAGGAAGAAGAAATAAACAAGAATGGCAGGGATGGTAAGAATGTGGATGATGGGAGGACATTGACTCAAAAACATATAAAAAGAGAAGTGGTGCATGCGGAGTAAGGAAAAAATAATTAATAGAGTTATATGCATATGAGTATTAAGGTGTCTTTGGGCATATCTAAGTGAGGATATACAATAGGCAATGAAAATATGTGTCTGTAACTCTAGGGAGATATGAACTGTAGAAGTAGATTTGATAATCATCAGTATATGGAGAGAGAACTGTTGAGCCCATGAGAGTGGATATTATGCAGGAGGAGTTCATGCAACGTGAAGCAAGGAGGCTAAGAACAGATGCAAGAGTTCTTTACATTAAACAAAGACTAGAAACCAACAAAAGAGGGATCTGCAAAGTAGGGACAGATCACAAGCACATTGTCAGAAAAGTCAAGGTAAGAAAATTGTATAGAAGAAATAGGTCACTGAGGTCAAATCTTGCAAAAGTGACAAGATGACAGAAATCTGTTCACTGGAATTGTTAATTAGGAGTTCATCTTTAGATTCCTCTGAGCCAAATCTTTTTTTAAAAAATTTATTTATTTATTATGTATTTATTTTTGGCTGTGTTGGGTCTTCGTTTCTGTGCGAGGGCTTTCTCTAGTTGTGGCAAGTGGGGGCCACTCTTCATCGCGGTGCGCGGGCCTCTCACTATCGCGGCCTCTCTTGTTGCGGAGCACAGGCTCCAGACGCGCAGGCTCAGTAGTTGTGGCTCATGGGCCTAGTTGTTCCGCGGCATGTGGGATCTTCCCAGACCAGGGCTCGAACCCGTGTCCCCTACATTGGCAGGCAGATTCTCAACCACTGCACCACCAGGGAAGCCCTGAGCCAAATCTTAAGATAAGGACTTGAGTTACAGGTAGATAATTGAGAGGTGATCCCAGAAAGCCAGGGAGAAGGTACAGACAGTATTGTAACAGGAAAAGAGGAGTCAATAAAGTAGGTTATTGCTCTGGCCCACTGGGACACAGTGCTGCAGGGCCCTCTGAGGAAGCAAGCAGCAAGCACCTCAAAATTGTCTCAACAAAGGACTGGCAGGGGAGGGCTACCACTGCCAGTGCTTTGAAGGTTGCCCCAGGGGATTTTAGCTCTCCAGAATTTCTGGGTGGGGACTGAGCAGCCGTCACAATTTCAGAAAAAGCCGTGTGTCAGGAAGCAGAGAGACTTGGTATCCATCTGAGGCAAAATGTCATTAGAGTGATGAGATGCTGTACATCCAACTGAAACTTAAGTTAAACGTGGGCCAAGGGCAGGTGGCATGGATGGTCAAAAAGTGTCTACTGTGGAGTTCATGAGTAAATTCAGAAAACAGGTTTAGGGACAGGGAGTAAAAATAACTTCATTGCTGAGAGTAAGGAAGTTAAGATGTTGGGTGGGAGGTGGTATAGTTGACTAAATTGAGACTGGACAGAAAGGACTGGGTATATGCAAAGAATATATTTCATAACTCATTAACACTGGAAGAAGGAAGTAGAGATGTCAATATGGCCTCATTCATACCTACAGCTTATATCTATTTCCAGAATGTAAGCAGTGGAGGTAAAACAATGAACTAGCAGAAATTTGAGGATGAGGCTTGGTTGAAAGGAGTTTTTATGAACAAGCTTGTAGGCATCAATTCATTTATTCAGAATGTTTTTGAATGTTTATTATTGCTCAATACTAGGCTAAGCATTAAAAATGTTATGGCAAAAACTACAGGCGAGAAGATCCTTACTTCATGGAGCTTGGTAGCTAGTCCAAGAGACAGACACGTTATCAAAATTTCAGTCATCAATTTATATGTAACTCTGTAACTTTTATTCATTTTAAGAATTTATAAATTATGACCACTACTATAAAGGAAAATTGCAGTGTGCTATGAGAGTGGGTAACCAGAGGATGTCACCTAAGGAGAAGAGAGGGAAAGATCAAATAGTAATAGGTGGAAAGTTGTCCATCCCAGGGTAGTGCCTACTCTTCCTTTCCTAACTTGGAACTGTTCCTTTTTGGTCCCTTATACTTCATGGTATTGACATTCATTTTAATTTGCTTAAATATATCTTCAAGGAAAAATAAAATGAGTGAATTGTAGATAAATAATTTTATGTTGCCCACAACTTGATTGAAAATCAGACTATATAGAAGTTTCCAAATCAAAACTCTTTTCTCTCAGAACTCTTTAATCACATTTGAATTCAGTTTTGCTAATGAGAATTTCAATGCTAATCTGATTCTCTCTCCATTACATGTAATCTTCACCTCTTCCCCCTTTTCCTTCTTCTGTAAATTTTTAGTAGCTTCTCTTTATTTACGGTGTACTAAAATTTTCACAATAATGGGGTTAAGCTGTTTTATGTTTGCCTATCTCAGCAATCTATGTGTTTTGATGCTTTGAATTTGTAGTTCTTTATTTGTTGTTGTTTGACAGTGGGAATTTTTATTACATTGTTTTTTTTTTTTTTTGTATTAGTTTCTCTTTTCCATTTCTCTTTTCTTTATTTGTGAAATCCCTTTGGGATGGATGTTAGGTCTCCTTTATTGATTCTATCTCTTCAGATTTCTCTATTTTATGATATTTAGGACTATTATGATTTTTCTTATGGGTTTTTTAAAAAATCAGTTGAATATTTGATACATTCAAAACTACATGTGGTATAGAGGTAAAGCTTGAAACATAATTGTAACCTACAACCAGACTTAAAAATAAAGCAATTACCAATAGTGGGGAAGTTTTCTGTGGTCCTCAGCTCATATCTGTTCTCCTTGTAGAGGTGATGATTTCTGCATTTTCTGTTTAATAAACCTCTTGCTTTTCCCTGTAGTTTTACTAAATACATACCCCTAAACAAAATAGTTTGTCACGTTTTTAGATTTTTTAAAAATAATGTATTTCAAAATATTCTAAAGTACACTTTTTCAATAATAACATATTGTTAAGATCTGTTCATCTTGCTACATGTGACTATAGTTTGTATTCATTCAGTTGAGGAATTCCATTGTAAATATATGAAGTTGTCAGGCACAGACAACCAACAGGAGTAGACACTGAAATCCAGCCCAAGCTACTGCCCATTAAGTCCAAGCATCAGCTCATTAAGTTCGAGGAGGAATGCTTTTTTGTAATTGTCTACCCAAAAGGGAGATTCTTGGATTTTATGCGAAGGTATCATAAGAGGTGGGAGATGAATAGGGACTGATTCCACAACTGACTGATTTATTCTCCTGTCAATGATTTGTTTTTTAAATTATTGTGTTTTTGCCAGGTTTTTTTTTAAATTAACATCTTGCAGCTGCTTCCCACTAGCTATCTATTTTACATTTGGTGGTGTATATATGTCAATGACACTGTCTCACTTCCTCCCAGCTTACCCTTCTCCCTCCCTGTGTCCTCAAGTCCATTCTCTATGTCTGTGTCTTTATTCCTGTCCTGCCCCTAGCTTCATCAGAACCTTTTTTTTTTTTTTTTTTTAGATTCCATGTATAAGTGTTAGCATACGGTATTTGTTTTTCTCTTTCTGACTAACTTCACTTTGTATGACAAACTCTAGGTCCATCCACCTCACTACAAATAACTCAATTTCATTTCCTTTTATGGCTGAGTAATATTCCATTTTGTATATGTGCCACATCTTCTTTATCCATTAATCTGTCGATGGACACTTAGGTTGCTTCCATGTCCTGGCTATTGTAAATAGTGCTGCAATGAACATTGTGGTGCATGACTCTTTGAATTATGGTTTTCTAAGGGTATATGTCCAGTAGTGGGATTGCTGGGTTATATGGTAGTTCTATTTTTAGTTTTTAAGGACCCTCCATACTGTTCTCCATAGTGGCTGTGTCAGTGTACATTCCCACCAACAGTGCAAGAGGTTCCCTTTTCTCCACACCCTCTCCAGCATTTATTGTTTGTCGACTTTTTTGATGATGGCCTTTCTGACTGGTGTGCGGTGATACCTCATTGTAGTTTTGATTTGCATTTCTCTAATGATTAGTGATATTCAGCATCCTTTCATGTGCTTGTTGGCAATCTGTATATCTTCTTTGGAGAAATGTCTAATTAGGTGTTCTGCCCAGTTTTGGATTGGATTGTTTGTGTTTTTGATATTGAGCTCTATGAGCTGCTTGTAAATTTTGGAGATTAATCCTTTGTCAGTTGCTTCATTTGCAAATACTTTCTCCCATTCTGAGGGTTGTCTTTTCGTCTTGTTTATGGTTTCCTTTGCTGTGCAAAAGCTTTTAAGTTTCATTAGGTCCCATTTGTTTATTTTTGTTTTTATTTCCATTTCTCTAGGAGGTGGGTCAAAAAGAATCTTGCTGTGATTTATGTCATCGAGTGTTCCACCTATGTATTCCTCTGAGAGTTTTATAGTGTCTGGCCTTACATTTAGGTCTTTAATCCATTTTGAGTTTATTTTTGTGTATGGTGTTAGGGAGTGTTCTAATTTCCTTCTTTTACATGTAGCTGTACAGTTTTCCCAGCACCACTTATTGAAGAGGCTGTCTTTTCTCCACTGTATATATATGCCTCCTTTATCAAAACTAAGGTGACCAGATGTGTGTGGGTTTATCTCTGGGCTTTCTATCCTGTTCCATTGATCTATATTTCTGTTTTCTTGCCAGTACCATACTGTCATGATTACTGTAGCTTTGTAGTGTAGTCTGAAGTCAGGGAGCCTGATTCCTCCAGCTTTGTTTTTCTTTCTCAAGATTGCTTTGGCTATTCGGGGTCTTTTGTGTTTCCATACAAATTGTGAAATTTTTTGTTCTAGTTCTGTGAAAAACGCCATTGGTAGTTTGATAGGGATTGCATTGAATCTGTAGATTGCTTTGGGGAGTAGTCATTTTCACAATGCTGATTCTTCCAATCCAAGAACATGGTATATCTCTCCATCTGTTTGAATCACCTTTAATTTCTTTCATCAGTGTCTTATAGTGTTCTACATACAGGTCTTCTGTCTCCTTAGGTAGGTTTATCCTTAGGTATTTTATTCTTTTGTTGCAATGGTAAATGGGAGTGTTTCCTTAATTTCTCTTTTAGATTTTTCATCATTAGTGTATAGGAATGCAAGAGATTTCTGTGCATTAATTTTGTATCCTGCTACTTTACCAAATTCATTGATTAGCTCTAGCAGTTTTTTGGTAGCATCTTTAGGATTCTCTATGTATAGTATCATGTCATCTGCACACGGTGACAGCTTTACTTCTTCTTTTCCTATTTGGATTCCTTTTATTTCTTTTTCTTCTCTGATTGCTGTGGCTAAAACTTCCAAAACTATGTTGAATAATAGTGGTGAGAGTGGACAGCCTTGTCCTGTTCCTGATCTTAGAGGAAATGGTTTCAGTTTTTCACCATTGAGAATGATGTTGGCTGTGGGTTTGTGATATATGGCCTTTATTCTGTTGAGGTAGGTTCCCTCTATGCCTACTTTCTGGAGGGTTTTTATCATAACTGGGTGTTGAATTTTGTCAAAAGCTTT
Organism: Balaenoptera physalus; assembly: GCF_965194825.1. NCBI lineage: Eukaryota > Metazoa > Chordata > Mammalia > Artiodactyla > Balaenopteridae > Balaenoptera > Balaenoptera physalus. Next base: position 84,290,071 of record NC_138889.1, read on the forward strand.
TTCTGCATCTATTGAGATGATCATATGGTTTTTCCCCTTCAGTTTGTTATTATGGTATATCACATTGATTGATTTGCATGTATTGAAGAATCCTTGCATTCCTGGGATAAACCCCACTTGATCATTGTGTATGATCCATGTACTGTGCTGTTGGATTCTGTTTGCTAGTATTTTGTTGAGGATTTTTGCATCTATTGGTCATCAGTGATATTGGTCTCTAGTTTTCTTTCTTTGTGACATCTTTCTCTTGTTTTGGTATCAGGGTGATGGTGACCCTGTAGAATGAGTTTGGGAGTATTCCTCCCTCTGCTATATTTTGGAAGAGTTTGAGAAAGATAGTTGTTAGCTCTTCTGTAAATGTTTGTTAGAATTCTCCTGTGAAACCATCTGGTCCTGGGCTTTTGTTTTTTGGAAGATTTTTAATTACTGTCTCAATTTCAGTGCTTGTGATTGATCTGTTTATATTTTCTACTTCTTCCTGGTTCAGTCTAGGGAGTATGTGCTTTTCTAATAATTTGTCCATTTCTTCCAGGTTGTCCATTTTATTGGCGTATAGTTGCTTGTAGTAATCTCTCATGATCCTTTGTATTTCTGCAGTGTCAGTTGTTACTTCTCCTTTTTCATTTCTAATTCTGTTGATTTGAGTCTTTTGCCTGTTTTTCTTTATGAGTCTGGCTAATGGTTTATCAATTTTGTTTATCTCCTCATATAACCAGCTTTTAGTTTTATTGATATTTGCTATCATTTCCTTCATTTCTTTTTCATTTCTTTCTGATCTGATCTTTATGATTTATTTCCTTCAGCTAACTTTAGGGTTTTTTTTGTTCTTCTTTCTCTAATCACTCTAGGTCTAAGGTTTAGTTGTTTATTTGAGATTTTTCTTGTTTCTTCAGGTAGGATTGTATTGCTATAAACTTCCCTCTTAGAACTGCTTTTGCTGCGTCCCATAGGTTTTGGGTCGTTGTATTTTCATTGTCTTTTGTTGTTAGGCATTTTTTGATGTCCACTTTGATTTCTTCAGTGATCTCTTGGTTATTTAGTAGTGTATTGTTTAGCCTCCATGTGTTTGTATTTTTTACAGATTTTTTCCTGTAATTGATATCTAGTCTCATAGCATTGTGGTCAGAAAAAATACTTGATACGATTTCAGTTTTCTTAAATTTACCAAGGCTTGATTTGTATCCTGGAAAATGTTCCATGAGCACTTGAAAAGAAAGTGTATTCTGTTGTTTTTGGATGGAATGTCCTATAAATATCAATGAAGCCCATCTTGTTTGATGTATCATTTAAAGCTTGTGTTTACTTATTTATTTTCATTTTGGGTTATCTGTCCATTGGTGAAAGTGGGGTGTTAAAGTCCCCTACTATGATTGTGTTACTGTCAATTTCCCCTTTTATGGCTGTTAGCATTTGCATTATATACTGATGTGCTCCTATGTTGGGTGCATAAATATTTACAACTGTTTTATCTTCTTCTTGGATTGATCCCTTGATCATTATGTAGTGTCCTTCTTTGTCTCTTGTAATAGTCTCTATTTTAAAGTCTATTTTGTCTGATATGAGAATTGCTGCTCCAGCTTTCTTTTGATTTCCATTTGCATGGAATATCTTTCTCCATCCCCTCACTTTCAGTCTGTACATGTCCCTAGGTCTGAAGTGGGTTTCTTGTAGACAGCATATATGCAGGTTTTGTTTTTGTATCCATTCAGCCAGTCTATGTCTTTTGGTTGGAGCATTTAATCCAATTACATTTAATGTAGTTATCGATATGTACTTTCCTATTACCATTTTCTTAATTGTTTTGGGTTTGTTATTGTTAGGTCTTTTCCTTCTTTTGTGTTTCCTGCCTAGAGAAGTTCCTGTAGCATTTTTTGTAAAGCTAGTTTGGTGGTGCTGAATTCTCTTAGCTTTTGCTTGTCTGTAAGGGGTTTAATTTCTCCGTCAAATCTGAATGAGATCCTGCTGGGTAGATTAATCTTGGTTGTAGGCTTTTCCCTTTCATCACTTTAAATATGTCCTGCCACTCCCTTCTGGCTTGCAGAGTTTCTGCTGAAAGATTAGCTGTTATCTATAGTTTGATTAATATGTGTCTTGGCATGTTTCTCCTTGGATTTATCTTGTATGGGACTCTCTGCACTTCCTGGACTTGATTGACTGTTTCCTTTTCCATATTAGGGAAGTTGTCTACTATAATCTCTCCAAATATTTTCTCAAACCCTTTCTTTTTCTCTTCTTCTGGGACCCCTATAATTCGAATGTTGGTGCATTTAATGTTGTCCCAGAGGTCTCTGAAACTGTCCTCAATTCTTTTTATTCTTTTTTCTTTATTCTGCTCTGCAGTAGTTATTTCCACTATTTTTTCTTCCAGGTCACTTATCCATTCTTCTTCCCCAGGTATTCTGCTATTGATTCCTTCTTGAGAATTTTTGATTTCATTTATTTTGTTGTTCATAATTGTTTGTTTGCTCTTTAGTTCTTCTAGGTCCTTGTTAAACATTTCTTGTATTTTCTCCATTCTGTTTCCAAGATTTTGGATCATCTTTACTATCATTACTCTGAATTCTTTTTCAGGTAGATTGCCTGTTTCCTCTTCATTTGTTTGGTCTGGTGGGTTTTTACTTTGCTCCCTCATCTGCTGTGTGTTTCTCTGTCTTCTCATTTTGCTTAACTTACTGTGTTTTGGGTCTCCTTTTCAGAGGCTGCAGGTTCGTAGTTCCCGTTGTTTTTGGTGTCTGCCCCCAGTGGCTATGGTTGGTTCAGTGGGTTGTGTAGGCTTCCTGTGGAGGGGACTGGTGCCTGTGTTCTGGTGGATGAGGCTGGATCTTGTCTTTCTGGTGGGTAGGACTACAGCTGGTTGTGTGTTTTGGGGTGTCTGTGACCTTATGATTTTAGGCAGCCTGTCTGCTAATGGGTGGGGTTGTGTTCCTGTCTTGCTAGTTGTTTGGCATAAGGTGTCCAGCACTGTAACTTGCTGGTCGTTGAGTGGAACTGGGTCTTAGCGTTGAGATGGAGATCTCTGGGAGAGCTTTTGCCATTTGATATTATGTGCAGCTGGGAGGTCTCTGGTGGACCAATGTCCTGAACTCGGCTCTCCCACCTCAGAGGCACAGGCCTTACACCTGGACGGAGCACCAAGACCCTGTCAGCCCCACAGTGTGTAAATAGCATACGATTTAACAACTGCCTGCACTACATGTTGCCCAGACTGGGCAGGAGCGCGCCCTGAGGTCGGTGGGCCCTGCTCTGCACAGTGGGTGCCGGGAGCCACCTCTCCAGTGAGGGACACCCAGAGAGACTCCCGTGGAGCCACCGAGCACCTACGAGGAAGTAAAACTTTGTTTCCTGCCTGTCAGTCTAGGCTTCCTCTCGGACCCAACTGCTGTGCTGCTTACCTGCCCTCCAGCCCACAGCTCCCACTCCCCATCAAGGCCCCCACAGGTCGGTTCTCCCAAATCCAAATCTTAAGGCTCCTCCCCAGTGCCATCTCTTTAACAAACTCTAATTGATCCTCCTGCTTCTAAGTGATAAGTTCCTCCTCACCTATGACACCTATGACACCTACTTTTAAGGTGTTGCCTTATTTATATGAACCTTCTGGTAAGGGCAGTTGCTACTCAGCTCCACCCCATGGTCACCATACAGGTATTAGAGCCCCTGTTGATGGATCATCAGAGTTTTTTAGAGAAGGTGAATGTGAGACTTTTATGTGACTCTCTTCATTAGTAAATGGTGGTTTAATTAAAAAAAATGACCATTGTACTGGCTAAAATAAATCTGCACCCTAACAGGGTTTTTTGGGCTTCTACTTTGTGACTTTGTTCCAGAACATTGTTTGTAGAAAGAAGGAAGGAAAAAAGAAACAAATAATAATTTCTCCCTCTTCCTTTTCAAGGCGGCACTGTGAATATCTGTGTCTGCTTCCACCCCCACACATATATAAAGCTACCTTCCCATCCATGGGTTGAAGAATAGGTCTCAAAATTTACCCACTCTTCTAACCACATGTATCTCAGTGGGGCCACATAATAGCAGTAAGTCTCAGTGGGAATCTGTGCAAGTCAAGTTGTATATGGTATATAAACATCTGTCTGGTTGGTGTGAGAGCGCACTCACTTCCTTATGCCCCCCATTAACTTTCTGAGGTAGGGTTGTTTATGTTGGAACCCTTAGGTTAATGTGACTATTGTACATGATGATTTCATTTTGTACAGAGCGTAATATCATATACCCACATAGAAGCTATCTTTTTCATTTGTACAGAGTGTAATATGATATACCCACACAGAGGCTCTCATGTTGTGATTTCCAATCAGTTCACAAACATTTAATCCATGTTTTTGATGTGTATAGCTCTGTGTTTGGTGGTCTAGGCAGGAAACACATGGAAAGTGGGGAGGACTCACATTAATTGAATACCTAGGATGTGCCAAGACCTTTACTCTCTTCAACTCATTTCATAAGTAGAAAACAATATAAGAATCTCAAAATAGCTGGCAATACAGTACCTAGAATGTCATATACCATGAGTGGTACAAATAGCAACAACAACAGGAACCTGTAGCAAGGAGGCATTACCTTAGGCAGGAGTGATCATAGAAGACTTCCTGGAGGAGTAGGGCCTTGGAACTGATTGGATGAAGGGATAGAAGTAACTCTGCAGTTGATAGTGCAGTGGTCTAAGGAAAAACTAAAGGAGTGACTCTCTTCTGAGAGATATCCTAACCAAATGATTATGTTGTTGGAAATAAACTCCCAGAACATCTGGTACCACAAACTATAATATAGAAAAATACATGATCTTGAGTAAACTTTAAATTATACACACACATGCACACACACATATACACACATGTTATGTATATATGTAAACATATGTACAATGTATATGTACACATATAATACATATATGGATATATATGTATAATGTACATATAAATATACATGTCTAGATAATCTTCTAATTCTTGCTTTTGGTAGAGTAAAGAAAGAGTAAATTAAAATTCAAAGTTGTTAAAAGTAGTATAAAAGACTTTTGTGTTACATTATTAAACCTCTTCTCTCCTTGATTTGCACAGCAATTGTTTGGATTGCTTCTAGAAACTTAAATGGGTCAAACGTGCTAAGATAGAGACATTCACATTGTTTATTTAGTCACTTTTGTTTTCGCCTTTTCTAAAAATAATTTTGTTAGACTAAAGAGCCAACTGTCTTCAAAGTTGCATTTTAGGTAACTGAATAAAATATAGGGCTTATTATTCCACGTTTAACAGGAGCTTCCTAGAAATCTTCGTAAACTTTACAACCTCTGACAGCTAAGAACTGATGATTTGCCATCCATGGCTTGAGACTAGTGCTGATAAAGAAAGGTAGGAAGAAAGCAGTGTTTTAGGAACACTCCTTCTACGGTGTTATGAAGGATAGAACATTTACGAGAAGAGCAAATGGAGGAAACTTGTTAAGATCATATAGTAAACTCATATGTCATTAAACATAATTTTATGTTAATTAAATTAACCATTATTTAATAAAGACTCCTCTATGCTGAGACCAGTGCTGAATAATGGATAATGGTATTCGTCACCTTCCAAGATGGCCACCAACCATCCTACCTTCTTGTATTTATGCTCTTTTGTAGTTCCCTCCCATACTGAATCACATCTGGCCTGTGTGATCTAAAATACAATGGGAGTGATGTGAGACTTTTGATATGAGGTCATATATGGGATTACAACTTCCTCCTGGCATTGTAAAAGGCACTGAAGCTTCTGTCTTGGTCTCTTGGATCACCCATTCAGGGGAAGCCAGCCATTATGTCATGAGGATTCTCAAGTGGCCCATTGCAGAGACCCACATGGAGAGCAGCCTCCCACCAACAGCCAGCACTGACTTGCCAGCCGTGTGACTGTGCTACCCTGGAAGTAGATCTTCCAGACTCAGTCAAGGTTTCAGATCACGATAGCCCCAGCTGACATCCTGACTGCTTTGGACACACTAAGTCAGAACTGCCTCGCTAAGCTGCTTCTGAATTCCCAGCTCCTTCTTTCAGAACTTTAATGAGTCTGCAAAGCACTTGCACAGAAGAACCACAGAATCTCAGGTAGGGAGCAGGAGAAAGAGGATGGAGGAGCTGTTGAAATTCCTTCTTAATTTGTAGTCTGGTCTTTCTCAGAGATGTCTCTGAGATCCTGTGAGTCATGGAGGGAGGCTTTGCCCCTTTCTCTTGTCGCAGAGCCCAACGGTGCAGGATGCAGGACAACAGGAGGGATTATTTCCAGGGAGTACTAGGAATGATGCTGAGCATGAAAATAGTTAACCAGGACGAAAGAAATACCTCAGACAGATCAACTGGGCAGAGAGCTGATGTGCATATAAAAGAATTCCCATCTGGAAACCAGAGGGTTGAAGTTCTGAAGAAAACTTCAGGGCCCCAGCCAGACAGTGTCTGTCATGCAAAAGGCCTCAGTGATGGAAGGAACAGGAAATGTCATCAAAAAACTAATGAGACTGTCAAGTTTCAGCTAGAATTAGATGAAAGCCTGCTTCACTTGCAGGGGATAGTCCTAGTTAGAAGATGAGGAGCCAGAACAGAGCTTGAAGAATTGGATGTTTAAGATAGATTTTTAAATCTCCCCTTATTCGCCTACACCCTCTATACTACATTTAAGAATAAAAACTTCAAAGTATCTGACAACCCAGAATAGTCGTCATTTCCCTTTGGAGAAATGACTGTTCAAAAAGGTGCCTGGAACTTCCAATTTTAAGGGGGAAAGTTTACGTGGATCCTGTACAACTTGAGGAATTGGGGCCTTTATAGGGTCCAATTATGGAAGATAATTTCAAAGAGAAACAAATTGAAGTTTGTTTCAAATTGAAGTGTGTGTGTGTGTCTGTGTAAATTTGACCCAAATGTCAGCTTTGTTTTGCTTTCTAAACATGCTTGAAAATGTTTGTGACCAAAGGGTCTGGCAGAGTTTCTTGTATATATTTTCTTAAGATTAAAGTTAAAAGGCATATACATATTTGACCTACTATTGGAACTATCTAATAACCGCATCAATTTCCCATATAGGACTACTTTTTCCCTAGTCATTATGTAACTAATCCAAATAGAAGATTTACTAAAAGTATGCTAATTGGCCATGTTTTTTTCTTATGACTTACCTATAAATGTCCTCAGACCGTATTCCCAAAGTATTTATGCTGCTCTCTCTCCCCTCTCTCTTCTCTGTCTCTCTACCCCCCATATGTGTGTGTGTGTGTGTGTGTGTGTTGCCAATAAATCGTAGTTTCAGAATATTTTAGGCTGAATCAGATACTGCTTAAAATATTGACGGATATTATAATCTCTCTATAAAAATTCCTGAGGTCAGGAGTGATGGAGACCACACTTGCCTTGACGATGCTCTTTGGTTCTCTTTCTGCGTCCACAGCATTCCCCCTCACCCTGCATCTCATTCCTTTTTAATACGTTCTGCTACAGGTCCCCTCTTTATGATGTCTGTGCTTTCCCTTGTCAGAATGAAAATCATTCTGAGTCATCACTACATCTCACTTTATGTTGCAGGTGTGAGTTTTTATTTTTTCTTCCCTTTGTCCTGTTTGTTGTTTTAGTGTAAAGTTGGAAAAAAATGCATTGGAGGCTTCTCTCCAGTTGATCCTTTAACTTGACAACTTATAAATAATTTTTAAAATCCATTTTCTTTCTCTTTCCTTTGTACCAACTTTTGAAGTTTGTTCTGGCCTTCATCATCTCTCACTTAAAGATTGTAATAGCTTCTAAATTTATCTCCCTGACTGTAGACTCTGTTCTCCTCAAATATATCATACACCATGGTTCCAACAGGGTAATTGTTGTAAAACTCAAATATGATTATGATAATTCTTCCATTAAAATATTCCATGATTCCTCAATACCTACATTATAAGTACAAATGAAATGGCCTGGTATACAAAACCTCTTACAGTCTGTTCCCAACCTACTTTATCAGACTCATCTTCCTTTACTCCTAATACACTTATTTCTCTCTCTTTCCCCTTTGTTTCCCTATACTCGAAGGGCTCTCCCCATCTATAAGACATTTTTTGTCCCAATACATACTCAGTTTTTAACTTCAGAAATAAATACTGCATGAGGAAAGGAAGCAAAATCCTTTACCTGTCCTTTATTATGTATGTTCTGACTTAGAGTACCATAGACTCTAGCAATCTGAGAACTGGTAGCAATTCATTTGCCAAGTAAGTGAGAGGCAGTAATTTTATAAGACAACTATTGTCCTGTCAATTCATGCCTTCTCTTCTTTTTCTCCTCCTCTTGTCAAATTTCTAAACCCAAGTATAGCAACTTCCAGGGCATAACCAGGGGTAAAGTAGGTGGAAATGGCTGCAAACATGGGGGTAGATGTGATTGCTGATGTATCCAGACAGGTGAAGTCTCCACAATTAAAAGTATTGTTGGTGTGACAGAGACTGGAAAAACCCTGGTAGTAGTTTATCTAGAAAAGTTTTTAAAACTTCTCCATCAGTTCATAAAATCATATAACCAGGTAGTAGACATGAAAGACAGCTAACAAACCAGAGCTGCGTTAAAAGATTATCTTCCAGAAACAGAGAATTGTTTGCATTGTCCAGCCCTCAAGCTGTAGAACTGAAAAAGAGATTCAGACAATACCCAAAGGCACAGGAAGTAGAAACAAGAGCAGTCGTACAAGCAAACACAAGTTTTTAGTCTAGGCAAAACTTATTTTATTCAAGGAAAAGTGTAAAGAAAGAAAACAAAACAATTAAAAATGTAGTACTGAGGGAAAATACTACAATATAAGGGAAATAAAATAGTATCTTACCTGAAAACCAAGAGTAAATAGATACCTTTGAAAATAATCCATCGTAACAGAAGAAAATATTTTTATAGCCTTAGTGAAATTCAGTAACAGATGTATAATAAACATGGAGGACCAAAAAAAAAGGTGAAATAAAGAGTTAAGATAAATAGAAAAATGAATGAATAAGAAAGAACTGCTAGAAAATTAACAATAAAAGAACTACATTAACTGCCACATTGCAGTAAGAGCACATAATACGAGGGAGAATTGAATTGGTTAAACATAGGAGAACCTTGAGCTAGACTCTACAGAGATAAAATTAAGAAAACTATGGGATAGAGTGCTATATTTAAATAGATTGAGGATTTATTACATGTCAAGCTTTATATAGTATTTATCTATTAGATCTAATTTTCATGCATTATAATACAGTTAATTCTAATAACAAATCTGTCAGATGGACATTACTATCTTCCTCTATTTACAGATGAGAAAATTAGAGTTTAGGAGGTTAACTTGCTCAAGCCTGGACAGATGGCGAGTACAAGCGCTGTTGACTCCAGGTTGAGGAAAATGTTGTTAACTATTCTTCTTATAAAAATAAAAACCTCTGTCTATCATAAAAGACTAAAACTATAGTTGAAAGACTAAGAACAATATATGTAAGACATATGACAACCAAAGACATGTAATTAGCTTATTTTAACTGTAAAAGGAAAACATGAGCAATAAACACCATATGAGAGAAGATGGGCAAATCATAAAAGAAGAAACATGGCCAAGTAAAATACTTAGAGTAAATAATAATTTTACTAGTAACAAAATAATTTTAAAACAAGGCAATGGAATACATTTTTTCATGTTTTAAATCAACAAAAAGGAAATGAATGATACTGAGTGTCAGTGATAGATGAAAACAAGAACACTTTCGTTGACTGACGGTGCTAATACACGTGGGCATACATTTGCTGGAGAATCGTTTAGCAGTGCGTGTTAAAAGCCTTAAAAACTAATAAGACTTTTAAGCCAAAAGTTTACTCTCAAGAATTCATCATAGATAAATTAATTTTACAAGTGCACAATCACATATGTTTATTACAACATACATTTATTATAGTATTGTTTATCATAGGGAAAAAAAGAAATAGTTAATGTTCTAATAAGGGACATTAAGTTATTGAATATACAGTGAATCATTTTTTAATGAAATGATTTCCAGATATTCAAAATGATGTTACATCTGCATGATCAGATGGGAAAAAGATGCTTCAGTTACAATATGAGAAAAAAATATAGAAAAGCATGTATGACCTGCTCTATGACACTCTTTTTGCTTATTTGTGTTTTGCATTCTTTCCATAAAGAACCTGGATTATTCATGTTAAAGTAAATAGAAACTTCCCAGTGAATAAGATTCTTGGTTTCCCATAAATTTAATGTAATAAAGCTCCTGTTCCAAAGGTAACATCTTCATCTTCCTCTTCTGATAACAGCACCCTAAGTCAATCATACCAGTATTTTGCTAAGGACAGACAACTAGGAAAGATACACCACAGCAGGATGGCCTGGAAGGAACTGGAACCATTCGTGTAATGCAGTTCCTCCCAGTTGCCCCCAGAGTCTGAGAGGAAGGAGTAGAGATACTCTGGAGCCCCCCATTCCTGTCCTCTGAGATCCTCTGCCTGTGCCTCCCATGAGTCTAACTCAGTCAGAAGCCAGGTGGTGTGGAAGTCTGCAGTTCAGTAGCAGGGAAAGAGTGAGAACTAGATATAAGGGAAAACAGGACCAGGAGCAGCACAGGCAAGTACACAAACCACATGGGTAGATGCCGCTTTGAATTCTCTATAGGTCACCATCATTCAGAAGTGCCTGGTCTGAGGGGTTCAAGGTTAAGAGTGATCCACATGTAGAGAGCTGGTGGGCTATAGGTAGGTTCATTCTGGTTTGCCTGGGATAGACTTGCTTTATGTTGGTTGTTTTAGTATAAATTTTAATAATGCTCTTTGTCACTCTCACAGATGTCTCACTTTAAATGATAAATTACATCATTGCCCTAGCTATAAGACTTCCTCCCTTTCTCAGATTCTTTTTGATTGTTATCTACATTTTCTAAAATTGGTAGAGGTAATACCAAGAAAGAGGATGTATGTGACCACATTATCTATATATATTGGAGGACAAACAAAATGGAATCCTTTGGAATAGCAAATTCAATAAGCACAGAAAAGAATCCATGCCAAAATCAAGTTTTCAGTCCCAGAAGCTATACTAATCCTCATAAGCTGCTGCTAGAATATTAAACTGGAACTGAATTTTTATTTAAATATCTTGAAGTCCATAACATGTAGTAAATTAGTAAATGAAGCAAAAACAAACTAATAAAATATCTAGAAAAAGATGTGGATGAATATTTACCTGATCTCACAGTAAAAAAGGACTAAATCATGTTAAGAAAGAAGCATAAAGAAAAGCTTAATACAACCTAATATAAGTTAATAGAGGAGATTTCTAGGTGGTGAAATATTGGTTGTTACTCATTTTATTCTTTCAGTTTTTCTATAGTTTCCATTTTTCTACATTGGATTTGAATTAATTTTAAAATCTAACAGAGCATTTAGAGATAAAGGTTATAGTAATTATATGAATGAATTAATCTAAATGCCTTAATGCTTAGCATATAGTGAGACCTCAATAAATGATAGATATTCATATTTGGTGGTATAAAATAACTTGATTGCTTAAGACTTTAATTTTTTATTAAAATATATAGGGGTTATTGTGGCTAAAACTTCACCAGCATTTTGATATCCACAGTTTTAAAATTAATGAAAATAACAAAAATTTTTAATTGACTTTATTTTTTAGAGAAGTTTTAGATTTACAGCAGAATTAAGAGGGGAATACTCCCTACTCCAAACATACATAACTCTTGGTGTTGTACATTCTTTGGGTTTGGACAAATGTATAATGACATATAGCAATCATTATAATATCATAGAGTATTTTCACTGCCCTAAAAATCCTCTGTGCTTTGCCTTTTCACCACCTACCACTACACCCCTGGGAATCACTGATCTTTTTATTGTCTCCATAGTTTTATCTTTTCTAGAATGTTATATAGTTGGAATTGTGCAGTTTGTAGTGGTTTCAGATTGGCTTCTTTTACTTAGCAAAATGCATTTAAGTTTTTCTCCATGTCTTTTCATGGCTTGATAGCTCAGTTTTTTTTAAAGCGCTGAGTAATATTCTATTGCCTGGATGTATCACAGTTTATTTATCTGTTCACCTATTGAAGGACATCTTGGTTACTTCCAAGTTTTGGAAATTACGAGTAAAGATGCTAGAGAAATCTGCGTACAGGTTTTTGTGTGGACATACATTTTAAGCTCCTTTGGGAGTGTAATTGCTGGACTGTATGATAAGACTCTGTTTAGTTTCGTAAGAAACCACCAAACTGTCTTCCAAAGTGGCTATACCTCTTTGCATTACCACCAGCAATGTATGAGAATTCCTGTTGTTCCACATCCTTATGAGCATTTGGTATTGTCAGTGTTCTGGATTTTGGCCATTCTAATAGGTATGCAGTGGTCTTTCATTGTTTTAATTTGCATCTCCCTGATGACATATGATGTGGAGGATCTTCTCATATGCTTATTTGCCATTTGTGTATCTTCTTTGGTGACATATCATAATAAATATTTTTTAGTGAAGTTGATTAATTTTTGGTTTTCTAAATCCTCAATCTTGAAATTGGGACAGGAATAATTTTTATTTAGTTACAAAATGGCAATGTATAAAACAGAACACTTTTGCATTTGAGTATTTTAAGTTGGAAGTCATAAAATAAAAATGCAAGTTTTAAGACTTCAAGAAGTTTTAAAAAGACTGCATGTGGCACAGGCATTTCTAGGAAAAATGTTATGTTTTTCCAGGAACACAGTGAGCAAGAGGAAAGAATATTGATCATTCTTTCTAAAGGAGGGCAGCAATCTTATTTTGAGATAATTAAAATTACCTTGAACTTTTAGATTTTTAGAGTTCAAATTGGTATAGTTTCATTTTTATTAACAGGTGGATGTCAAAGAGAAAGGAAATATACTGGCAAAATTAAAAGTCTGTGTTAATTGGATGTATTAAAAAACTGGCCAGAAAAAATAAATTAGTCTGTAGTTTTATAAGACAGCATGCAAGTATAAGGCAAAACAGCAATTGTTTTGTTTTTGTTTTGTTTTGGCATGTTTACTTTCAATGCTTTATTCATTGTGTTCTTTCATAATTGAGCTCTTTTTTTTATCTGTTATTTAAAATTTTTTTATTGAATTGTAATTGATTTACAATATTCTATTAGTTTCAGGTGTGCAGCATAGTGATTTGGTATTTTTGCAGATTATACTCTATCATAGATTATTACAAGATAGTGGCTATAATTCCCTGTGTTATACAGTATATCCTTTTTGCTTATCTGTTTTATACATATTAGTTTTTATCTGTTAATCCCATACCCCTAATTTGCCCCTCCTCCCTTCCCTCTCCCCTTTGGTAACCACAAGTTTGTTTTATGTCTTTGTGAGTTTGTTTCTGTTTTGTGTAACATTCATTTGTGTTATTTTTTAGATTCCACATGTAAGTGACATCATACAGTATTTGTCTTTGATTTATATTCACTAAGCATAATATTCTCTATGTCTATCACGTTGCTGCAAATGGCAGAATTTCATTCTTTTTTATGACTAATATTTCATTATGTATATATTTATATATATTAATGGCATATATATATGCCATTTATATATATACTTATATATATATATGCTTCTTAATCCAGTTGTCTGTTGATGGGCAGTTGGGTTGCTTCCATGTCTTCGCTATTGTAAATAGTGAAACAGTGGATGTTTTAATAGCACTAAACTTTTAACTTTAAGAGAGGCCTAATGTTTTTTTTCTATGATGTCACCAATGCTCAAAACATGTTAGATATAGCTTGTGGGGGGGAATTGGTCTCACAGTGTGTGATACATTCTTTGAAACATTGTCATGGGCAGCAAATCTCCAACTTCAAAGTCACATTTTATTTTGTACTTTATTTTGAATGGAGAGATTGACTAAGCTAGGGAATACTAGTTTAGGGATAAATGTTTGGTGGACTATAAGAATATTGATTTTCTTCTGTTGTATGAAACTTGGTTTTGGAGATAATTCTGAAAAAGTAATGTGGTAGATTGAATTATAAGTTCCTAATGATTTATTTCCTTTCCACCTGTCTCTTCCTTCCCTGTAGGCATTAGTTTTGAGCTTGGTTTTATGACATGCCTTGGCTAATGGCATATAAGCAGAAATGACATTTGCCATACCTAGGCAGAAGCTTTAAGCATGCCTTCAAGGTTTGTTTGGCTCTTCGTCTGTTTCATTCCTACCCTTTGCCATGAGAGAGGAGCATTTTTAGATAGTAGAACACTCTGGGTTCCAGAATGAGAAGAAACATGGAAACCCATGTTTCTTCTCTCTTGCTCTGTAACATGTTTCTCATGTTACAGAGCAAGACATTATTATTATTATTAATAATAATAATATTTTGTAAGCCTATAAGATATAGGCGTTATTAACTACTACAAAGATTAGCCAGTAAAGTAAATGCCAGAAGTGGAATGATGCCTAAAAGAACCCTAAAATAAAGAACAAGGAAGTGTGTAGCAAGTAAACTGATATAGGAGACAAGAAATACGCCAAAACAAAACAAAAACAAAAAAACAAAACAATCGCTGTTTTGCCTTATACTTGTCTCACAAAACTACAGGCTAATTTATTTTTTCTGGCCAGTTTTTTAATACATCCAATTAACACAGACTTTTCATTTTCCCAGTATATTTCCTTTTTCTTTGTCATCCGGATTGCTAATCCAGAGAACTGTGAGCAAGTAAAACAGTTGTTCTCAGCCACTAGGTTTTGGGGTAAATATTTGTTGCACAGTGACTAGGTAACATATATATGACATAAGGGGGCTTATTTAACCCCCTTGATCAGTTGCTTTATCTACAAAACAGGCTAATGATATATATTTCAGTGTTGTTATGTGGCAAGGCCAGGCATATAGCATGTTCTTAAAAAAATGTTTATCCCCCTTTTCGTCATTTTTCCTCTCTCCTCTTTTTCTATTTTTCCTTCCTCTGTTGCTTCTTCTCTCCTCCTCCCAGTGGCATTATAAGAACAATATTGTTGGAATCAATGTGTAGCCTACCAAGATGGTTACTTCAAAGAGGCCAAATGACTTATTCATTTGGCTAAGTCAATACTAACAAGTTGGTATAAAATTAACTGCATCCCATTATAGATAGATTTGATAAAAATCTCATTAAATACAGGGGAAAAGTGTACATCCCTGTAGAAGTACAAGTTTTCCTATAAATATTCCTATAAGATTTCCTGTAAAATCTTCTTCTAAGTGATATATTTCTCAACTAGTCATGATGTTTCTCATCAGTAGAGTGAAATCTGTATGTTTTTATGTCTAGTCTTATTTCTATGCCAAAAAAAGAAAACAAAATCTTTCTTTGGCAAAGCCAATAGACCAACAAGACATTCTTTATTCATCCAGCTTAATCGAAACTTGTAATCAGTGAATAAGAATCATTTGCCTAAAAGAAAAAAAAATGGGTCTAAGATTGAATGACTCATGCAGGAACTTTATGAATTTGCTCTGTGCTTTATGAAGTAATTTCATAATCATATGTAATTATTTTAAATATTTTATAAACTACAGTGACTTTTTAATAAGAGTTTCTAATTATCCAATACAGTTTCTAGAAGGATTTGCTGAATATGTAGTATACGTGTGATGAGTCATTTGTCATCCAAAAGCTTGTGAAGAAACCCTCATTCCTAAAAATAGGGTTCCCATAGATTTGATACCGGCTGTAATTTTTCACTTGAGACATTTCCTTTTATATCTCTGACTCCACTTTTGGTAAATCATGATACATAACTATATAAAACATCACATAATCTAAAAAAAGGGAATAAAGGTGCCAACTGTACCACATCACACACAGTACACTATGCACCAAAAAATTAAACTAGCAAGTGAATTCCAGGATATGGAGGATTAAATTTTTAGTTTTCCTTATGCTTTGATTCACTGTCTTCCACCCTACCCCTGTACCCCAACTTCTTGGAAATTTATGAGATCTGGCATACACTGATAATAGGGAAAACTTAATTATTAACATAATGAGAACATTTCTTTTTTTTTGTTTAATTTCTTGGGATAAAGCTATCACATTAGTACAAGAGCTCATTCATTCTTGTGTATTCAAAGGATAGCACTCTAACAGTGTATCTTAACTTTAACATTTCCTCTAGGAAACAGAATCAGGTTAGGAGGAACAGAGTAATCTCTTAGACTGGATGTCTTCTGAATACTCAGTGCCCAGTCACACGGCAAAGTGTGGAAACATGAATTCATATTAGAATATAACATAAAATCCAGGTTAAAAAGCTATGTGGGTTGAAAATTGTTGTGCCATTCCTACAAATCTAAAGAATGACATTGTATGGTAATGAGATTGTTACGTTTTTGGTGCACCCTTGTAAGCTTCTGGAGGAATCCACAGATTAGGTCCATCTTAGGTTTTGATTAAGTTTGAATAAGCTTCCTCATTATACATCCACCAAAAATGTTCTGGTCCAATCTGATCAAATCAACATTTTAAAATACTTTATTTAAAAAAAAACTTGGTTTTTGTCTTCTTTGGCACAATTTTTTCAAAGTACCTGTGATGTTTTTGCAAGACTTGCTAGGTAACAGAGAGCACATGCTTCAGGTTTATTAAGTTCATCCTGAAATGCTTGTTTCTGCCCAGGAAATGTTTTTACGTCACAAGTTAGCTCATAGCCAACACTGTTGTATCATAGATAGCTTTGGATAGAAGCCTTTCAAAATGATGCAAATCTCTCTGGTCCAAATCTCTCATTTAATGGATGGGAAACTAGTTCCTAAGAGGTTAGTATGCTTTCCTAAGGTCACGCAGCTTTGAGGAAAAAAAAAAAAAGTAAAAAACAAAACTCCCGCAGAATCTCTTGTTGTAGTGATTCATTCAAGGGTAGGCACTTGACCAACATTTGGCCAGTTAGAATAATTTTGCTAGCCATAGTGATTACTTCAGGAGTGCTTCACTGAAACAAGATGGTGTAATCAGAATAAATTCCAGAACTCATACAAAATTCACAAGAGGTCTTTTTATTTCCTGTGCTGAACTTGAAAGATTGGTAGTTCTGGTGCTGAGGGCAGCCATGTAGACACTTAAAGGAAGCAAGCCAGTTGAATGAAGCTGGATAGATTGTTATTCCTCCCCAGTACTTACATATCTTCCTGATATATCCCTGATGATTTCAATTACGTAAACTGTTGACCTGAAACAAATAGACTGCCACATATTTCTCCAGCAAAGATGGGTTTATTCACGATCAGCAGAGAATTGCAATTTGGGGTCTGCAGCCATGCAAGGCACGTGCAAGTCCCCACACAGCAAGGGAAGGAGAGGGGTTTTATAGAGGAGAAAGGAGGTTGGGAGGGCTACAGTAAACAGAGAGTCCATGGTTTTTCATTGGCTGAGTCTTTGCCAGTAAAGAAGAGCACTTTCTTCTTCCTGTTGGGCTCTGCGATTGTCGCAGGGTGTGAGAGCGCCCCCTTCTGGTCCACGAACTCTATTTAGTTGAGGTTTCTGGTTATCAGTTTTTTACAAAACCAATATATTTCTTCTATTTTTGATGTATGCTTTTAATTAGCTTAAGTAAATTTGAGTTGAGTTGTATGTCACATGGAAAGTGTCCTGATAGATGAACTCTACATAATTTACTCGGTTGTTAAAACAATGTAAGACTTTTAGATCCCTCTAATACATTGACAATGTGAAAAAGAATGCTTTGTGTAGAAGTCTTTCTTTGTATTTCAGGATTATTTCCCTAAAAGCGATATAACAGAGATTCTTAACAATGGAATTCTTAAATATGAGAGAGATTCTTGAATATGGAATTAGTGGGCCAAGAAAAATGAATATTTTTAAGACTCCTCATACATATTTTCCAATTACCTTCTAAAAATGAGCAAGCTTTATTTCTACTGAAACTATATGGGCTGATTTTTCTCATGCAAATTTTGTTAGACTTGAATACTATCATTTAAAAAAACATTGTTCCTAGTTCAAGGCAAAGCTGGTACCTCACTTTCAAAAAGGAAAGTTAATTTTTTAACTAGTCCTTTAGGTTTCTTTAGGATGGGTGATGTGAAAGTCATAGCAAAACCATTCCATCTGAAACAGTTGCAGGTTGACAAAGTCTCTAACTTTGCAACCAAAGTATCCCTAACTGCAGGGAGAAGCAGAATGAGTCTGTTTGGGATGGTGTTGAGTAGGACAGAGAGCAATGAAACCCACCAAAAAAACAGGACATTTCTTGGAAATCAAATTTTATTTTTAAAAGTTATTTTCTTTCTACTTTGTATCAGAACTACATATATTTGTAGTCTGAAAGTAATGATTCAAATGTTTCTTCTTATACTTTTGCTTCAAATTATTTATATTCAAAAAGTGTGAGTAATTTAGTTTGAGAAACTCAAAGAGAATGAGACTAGATCGCCAGTTATTTTGAAATATAGAAATAATAGAAACCCCTCAAGAAACAGCAGAAAGATGTTTCTTCTGGAAACTTTAAGTACTCCAAAGAGCAAATATTATATTTCAATATTCCTTTTATTTTGACCCAATTTTATATCCTGATGAATAAAATGTTATATAATACAATTAATAACAAATCCCAATGGGACAGCAGTAACTATGTGTATATTTCCTTTTGTAATTGTAAGTGGACATTCTGTGTAACCATACATGGCAGGCTAGCTGATTGACAAGAGAAGATTCAATTAGTGACAGAGATGTGAGAGATGTGATAACTGACAATTTTAATCATGTGTTGTGAGGAACGCATACATCTATGGAATAGGTTAAGGATATTTTCCCCTCAGTTTAGAGGGAAGAAGTCTCAAGTTAGGCCTCTATATAACATGCTCAAAATTGCAAAGAGGTGTATCAGAACAAGGCTCAGAAACCCCAAAGTTGTCGTTGATATTGTTTTTAATTCTGTTACCTGCTACATGTTATATACTTCATTCTACAAAATTAAATTATTTAACTATGGAAAAAGGAAACACATTACTAATCCTATAATCATAATTCTAGGAGTGAATTTTTCTTGGTGATGCAGTTTCTGTTGAGATGTTCTTTTTGTGACACTGTCACAGCAGTAATTATCATGAACGGAAGACATTGTTCTATAGGGAACAGAGCCTGTGCCTCACCTGATCTAAGCTGCTGTTTTGTGACATTTGAATAAATTAGTAATACTCTGCTTTCTGGAAGAAAAATGTTCTATCTTTACTAAAATGTAATTTTAAAAATCTCATTTAAGAAAAGCTCAGAATGGTTATATTCTTTTTTTTTTTTTTCAGATGTACTGACTTATTGAGTAGGATCATTCTCTGATAATTCTGTAATGAATAATACTCATACTAATATCCTGATCATCCTTAAACAATAACCATTGTCATGGTAACTACATATCATGGGAAAACAAATTGTGCAAATGAGCTTCTTCCATAGCTTTAATTATGTGAATAGGAAATTGAAGGAGTACATTTTAAGGATTCATTTTCCTATTTAAGTACTGACTAAAGTAAATGACTCAAGCACTTCTGCACATCTGACTGTTGATATGTTGAAGATGTTAACATGATTACGTCTGTTTGGATTTGTGTTGACGTTCAATACAGGAAACAATTTAAATTTCTGCTTAATGTTTTACTTTAAATCACAGTAATGGAGTCTGATTCAGTTGTTTTAATCAGCTATTCTGATTGCTATTTTCTGGATTCAGTGCATGTAATTTAATGACTGCTCTGAAGTTAACTACTGATTTTTCACTTCTAATACAATCGGTTTGATAGTTGGACAGGAAAAGTAAGGGCTACCGTTGCAGATTTATTTATTCATGTAGCTTATATTTATAAAGCACTTGCAGTATGTACTGGGTGCTGTTAAGAGTACTCAAGTGAAAGTTAGATGTCTAATCCCCTTATAGCTTAGACTCAGTAAGAGTCCATAAGATGAAACAACTAAAATGCAAGGTGGTATGGGCTATGTGCATATCACAGGTATAAGTGTTCCTGGTGAATGGAACACATTCAAGGCTATGTTATCAATGTGAGACCATGCAGATTGAATAAAAGGTTCAGATTGGAGAGAAGTGGGAACTTAAGAAAGAAAAGACAGATTAAGGAGGCTGGTGATAGAGGCTCATTAAAAGGCATTATAAGTCCACATGAATGACTTAGATAATTACAGATAATTACAAATCAGTGCATGGGAGGGTTTTTTTTCCCCTTCTTTTTCTTCTTCAAATGGAGATTTTCTAGAGTGGTTCAGAAAACCATAAAGAATAGGATATTCCTAAAGCAATAAAATGAGGAATAGATCACGGCCAGCAAATTCAAATATTGATGTCATAACCCTCTTTGAAAATCAGAGCACTGAAGAGTAATAACACACTCACACACACAAGATTCAGGATGAAAAGAAAGACACAAAGGTGGCATTGTTAAGGAATTGATTTTTAGTCTGCTTGATCAAAAGGGTGCTATGTCCAAGGCTTTTCTAATAAGGATTGCAAAGGCAGCATCACAGAACTAAGGGATAGTAGGAATGGAGAACTTAAGCATATGCTGAATGTTTCACTGTACTAAAAACAGAGGATTTGATAAATGCTTAATTTCTCTTGAAAAAGAATAGAAACATTGAGAAAGCACCTGTTTTGATTCTGACAACCAAGGAGAAAATTTTTATAGCTATAGGTCTGAGGTACCTCTTAGTAGAAGAGAGTCATGTTATATTGGATAAACATATAGCAAAGAAGAAACTACTGAACATTATTAGAAGATATTCTCATCTTCCTGAAAGTCCATTATGAAAATATAAAGCGTAAAAGGATAACTGTGTTCTGTTAATAGCCTTCCAACTAAGTACCAAAAACATAATATAGAAAGCTGTGAGTTTAAATTTAGCAAATTATTAAGCAGATGTTAGCTAACTAGGAAGAAAACCCTATATATTAGGAACTTAAAATTGATATAGCGTTGGCATTAGGTGCTTGCAGAGGTAGTAGACTTGCAGGTAAACTTTACATTGAAATACTAGAAGATTTTTTCTCCCCAAATATCAACATTTATCTGATAAATCTTAAGGGGAAAATAAAGTAAGAAAAGCAATTATAAAAGCAAACAAGAACAGCAAGATCAAGCATTTTCACTGCTTCTGGCTCAGCCTCTGATGTCAATAATTTACAAGTATTATTTCATCAAATTATCAACATTCCAGAGAGATAGCATAGAAAGTTAGATTTTAATAGGAATAAGCCCTGAGATAAGAAAATGCTCATTCTGAAGTCAATTATGGAATAAAGAAATCAGGAGCTATCACTGAGTCTTGCATTTGGTGGGGCTTTATACACTTAAGTGTATTGTTCCAATAAAATATTAATTTTAATATCCAATAATGAATGATTAAGTGTTACATTATAAATCTCGTCAAAGTCATTTACGCTGCCCAAGAACCAGGAGAGAGTCTAGTACCTTCCTACTCAAAGTATGATCTGTAGAATGGCAGCAATGACATTTTCTGGGAGCTTGCTAGAAGTGGAAACTCTTAGAGCAGACCCCAGGCACACTGAATCAAAATCTGCATTTTAACGAGATCCCAATTTAGTTGAGAACAGTAACGATTGAAGGGCACTGTTCTAGAGCACCCCACTCAGTTATGACATCTGCTTCCTTTCTTTCTGCCTAGAAGTTTCTATATTATATAGGTTTTTCCCCACCATTGGCAGATTTCTCCTTGTGGTTTTTAAATGAGTTCTTTGGCAAGAATATGTGACTGTTTTGAGTCATAATTAAACTTGGTGGGCTCTAGGGATGCTGCATGAATGGAACATAGAGCTTAGCCTTCTGCAGTTCACTGATTCACTCTTTCAAATGACTCTTTTGCGATCAGATCTGGGGCTCTGGATACACGATGCCAACATAAATTGACAAGTGAAGAAAAATGCAACATAAATTTTCTTTGGTATGGTAAATGATGTTAGGCAGTATTACAGATAGCATTTGCCTTCAACCTACTGGAATTAGAATACGACTCAATGCCATGAGGAATCAGGTCACTGCTCTGGCAAGAAATATGATCTGTGTTATGATTCAGAACTCAGCAGAAAATGGTCTTCTCACTTTAATCCCTTTGCAGCTTTGAGCTGGTTATGCCATCTGTATCAGTCAAGTATTACTGTGTAACAAACACAGCAAACCTAATTTATTAGCTCCGGACTCAATAAGTAAGCAATTTGGACTGGGCTTGGTTGAGTTGTTCTGTTTATCTCGCCTGGGTTCACTCAAGCCACTACAATTAGCTTATGAATCACATGAGAGTTGATTGATCTTGGATGGCCTTTTCCATGTCTGGCTTTTGGCTGGGGTGGTTAAGCTACATGTCTTCAGAAGGCTAACCCAAGCTTTTTCACACAGAAACTGGGTTCCGAAAACAGTAAGTCCCAACGTACAAGCACTTTTTAAGTATCTAATTGAATCATTCTTGCTAATATTCCATTAGCTAAAGCAAGCCACACAGCTAAGTCCAGATTCAAGGGGTAAAGATATACATAGATTCTATTACTTGATAGATGCAGTAAAATGCCATGGCCATTATTTTTTTCTCAACTTACCACCTCTCTATCCCAAAATAATGAATAGGTTTTATGAACTTGTACCTCTTTCTTTGTAAGCATTTTCAGTTATTAGAAGAAAACCCCATGGCAATGAAACTACTGTAGGGCAGAGATGTCATAGAGCTCTAAGATTATGGAATATGACTTTGAACTTGATCAGGAAAGGGCACTTTCTTATTTGCTCTGAAAGTCCACTTCCTTGCTTTTATTCTAGAAAATCTGTATTTGTGAGTGGAACTCTATTTTGTCTTGTTTATTTCACTTCTGTTGCATAGATAAAATCTTCACCTGTTTGTTCTGGCATGAAGAACAGCTGTCTGCTCTGGAGCAGTATTTCCCACCTGGGTAGCTGAGCTGTCTCTCAGGGGAAGACACCTTTGTCAGTGTTGGTGGGAACTGAGCATCTTGGCTAATTTGGATGCTTCCCTTTGGACCTGGTTAAACAGGACAGAACAGGAAGTGTTTGATTCCCAAATCTGTACTATGAGAAGTTTCCTAAGACACACAGTGGGTGAGAAAAGCGTCAAAAAGGAGGTAGGTGGTGCATGATACGAAGAGGCATTAATAATTGATGTGAATTGTGAGGTAGACAGAAGAATATATATCAAGGGACTTGGACTGTGTCACAGTAAACATGTGAACAAAGCCTTCACAGTTTTTTTTTTAATAAATTGAAGTATAGTTGACTTACAATATTAGTTTCAGATGTACAACATATTGATTTAATATTTTTATAGATTATACTACATTTAAAGCTACTATAAAATATTGGCTATGTTCCCTGTGCTGTACAATATATCCTTGTAGCTTATTTATTTTACACATAGTAGTTTGTATCTCTTAATCCCTTATCCCTATCTTGCCCCTCTCCTCCTCCCTCTTCCCACTGGTAACCACTAGTTGGTTCTCTGTATCTGTGAGTCTGTTTCTGTTTTGTTATATTCATTTGTTTGTTTTATTTTTTAGATTCCACATATGAGTGGTGAAATATAGTATTTGTCACTCTCTGTCTGACTTATTTCACTTAGCAAGCATTATGCCCTCCAAGTCCATCCATGTTGTTAAAGCCTTCATAGTTTTATATGATGGAAAAATACCTGATATATGTGAATAAATTAAGATATCATTTTCTTGTGTTGGACTCTGTGCATACCTGAGATATTATATATATGATCATACATATATATGTATATATATGTGTGTGTGTGTGTGTGTTTGTGTATATATATATGACAGTTGGGGCTTTTTAAAAATCTTATCCATGTTTTTGCATGTATTAGTCATTTGTCCCTTGTTATTGCTCAGTACACTCTATTGTATGAATATCCCCACAATTTGTTTTTCCATTTACTTATTGATTGATATTTGAAGTGCTTCTGGTTCTTGACTATCACAAATAAAATTGCTGTGAATAATTTTGTGTGAATCTTAGTGTGGATATAAGTTTTAATTTCTCTCAAGTTAAGTAGCAGTAGGATTGCTGGGTTATATGGGAAATGTATAATTAATTTCACAAGAAAGAGCCACACTATATTTCAAAGTGATTGTACTATTTTTCACCTTTCCAGCCATCTGTGAGTGTCCCGGTTGCTTGATATCAATACTAACATTTGGTATTCGTAGACTTTTTAATTCTAGTCATCATTGTGAGTAAGATTTAGTATCTCACTGGTTTTAATTTGCATTTTCCTGGTCATTAACTACGTTAAGGCTCTTTTAATGTAATTAATGGTCATTTTATATCTTCTTTCAAATATTTTGTGCATTTTTTGTTGAGTCGTCTGTCTTCATATCATTAAGTTGTAAGAGTTCTTTATATATTTGCATACAAATGCGTTACCACATGTAGGTAAATATATGCATATATGTATTATGTGTTATGTATTTGCATATTCGTGGCAAATTCTTTCTTCCAGTCTATAGTTTGCCTTTTTTTCCCCCTCGATCATGTCATTTAAGAGCAGAAATTATGAAGTTTAGTGGAATTTAATTTATGATTTCTTTTTAATACTGCTTTTTGTGTCTTTTCTAAGAAACCTTTGTCTAACACAAGGTTGAAAAGATGTTCTCCAATGTTCTCTTCTAAAAGATTTATAAATTTAACATTTATGTTTGTCAATATTACATTTCAAATTAATTTCTGTGAGAATGTGAGGAAAGGGTCAAAGTTCTTTTGTTTTTTCATGCAGATATTCAGTTTTGACAGCACCATTTATTGAATAGACAATACTTAAAGCATTGACATTTGTTGGCACCTTTGTCAAAATTATTTGATCATACATATATGATTTGTGCCTAGATTCTCTATTGTTTTCCATTGATCTAGCTTTATACCTATGGAGCACTGTTTTGATAACTGTAGCCTTGAAATCAGATAGCTTAAGGACTTCCTTTTTCTTCTTTTTTTTCACAGTTGTGTTGGCTATTGTGAATTCCATGATTGACTTTGCTAAATTTGCTTATACAATCCAGAAGTTTGTTTTTTTAGATTCCTCAGAAATTTCTACACAGTCATGTCATCTGTGAATAGATTAGCATATGTCTTTCGGTCCTAACTTCCTGTCTCTTTATTATTTTTTCTTACTTTATTATATCTCCAGTACAATATTTAATAGAATTGGTGAGAGTGGGCATCTTTGCCTTGTTCCTGTTTTAGGGGAAAAGCATTCAGTCCTTAACCATTAAGTATGATATTAGCTGTAGTTTTTTCTCTGTAAATGCTGTTTATCAAATTGAATAAGTTTCTTTCTATTTTGAGTTTACTCAAATTTTTTCTCATGAAAGGGTGTTGAATTTGAGAAGATTATTTGAATATTCTCTTTAGACCTGTTATGGTAGTGTATCATATTGATTGATTTAAAATGTTGAACCAACGTTGCATTACTGAGATAAGTTGCACTAGGTAATGGTGTGTAATCCTTTTACATATTGCCAAATTCAATATTTTAATATGCTGCTGGGTTCAATTTGCTAAAATTTTGCAGAGAAATCAATTTGCCAACATTATTTTGAGTTTTTTAACTTTTATGTCCTATGATTTTTTCTCTTCTTGTAATATCTTTGTCAGGTTTTATGTTCAAGTTATGCTGGCCTTATAAAATGAGTTGTGAATGTTCCTTCAGATGTTGATTTATAAAGGAATTATTTGAAATTGATATTTATTTTAACTTAAATATTTATTAAAAGTTATCAGTAAAACCATTTAGATCTGGAATTTAGAGTGTTTTATTTTGCATTAATTTCTTTTAAAACAGATTTAGGGCTACTCAGAATTTGTTTTTCTTCCTTATATTGTTTTGATAAATTAATTGTTTTTTAATGAATTTGTCCTGTTTATCTAGGTTATTAAATATATTAGCACAAAGTTGTTCAAAATATTCCCTTGTAAACCTTTCAGTGTTTATAAGGCCTGGATTGATATCCCTTTTTCATTACCAATATTATTAATTTATGTTTTCTTTATCTCATTTAAAATTATTCTGACTAGAGTAATTCAATTTTACTAATATTTTTAAAGAACTAACTTTTGCCTTTGAAAGTTTTCTCTGCTTTCCATTTCACTGATTTCTGTTCTTATCCTTATTACTTCCTTACATTTATTTACTAAGGCTTTATTTTATTTTTCTTAGACTTTTAAAAGTAGAAACTTAGATACTTGATTTTTATATTGGCCTTTTTCCCCTGCTATAGACATTGAAAGTTATAAATTCCCCTCTAAACCCTGGTTTTGCTTGCTCTAATAAATTTTGGTTTGTTATTTCCATTATCATTTAGTTCAAAATAATTCTTATTTCATTTAGAATTTCTTTAGTACATCATGGGTTCCTTAAAATGTATTATTTTATTTCCAAATATTTTGTGGTTTTTAGGCAACTTATAGGTGTTAATTTTTAATTTAATTCCATTTTGATTAGAGATATCTGAAAGATGTCAATATTTTGACATTTGGGGAGATATATTTGATGGTCTAGCTATGGTTTATCTGGATGAAAACTCAGTGTAAGATTGAAATGTATGTGTTTCTATCTTTTTTGTTTACTGTTTTGTAAATATCAGTTAAATTAGTTTGGATGGTAGTGTTGTTTAAATATTTTATATCTTTACTGACTTTTGTCTACTTTTGTCTTTTTAATTTTATGCTACTCTTTACCTTACAATTTACTGCTGGTAAATTTAGAGAGCCACCATACCAGGTCTATATTCCAAAATATTTATGTCTTTATATTTCAAGTGTACCTCTCATAGAAAGCGTATAGTTCAGTCTTGCTATTGTATTTAGTCTGACATTTTCTTCAATTAAATTAGTCTATTTACATTTAATGTAATTATCCATGTGGCTGGGTTTGAGTCTGCCACGTTAGTATTTGTTTTTCACTTGTCTCTTTTAGTTTTTGTTCCTTTGTTTCCACTTTCCTGATCTTTTGGGTTAATCAGTAATTTTCTGACATCCATTTTATTTTCTCTATTTGCTTCTTGCCTTTCCCTCATTTTACTATATGTTCTAGGGCTCAAAATTTGCATTCATAATTTATAAGAGGCCATTTAGGGTCACTGTTATTTACCACTTCACACATCTCACTTTATGCCTGACACTGTACACTTCCTACCTCCTATTGAACACTTCCTACCTCCTATTGAACACTTCCTGCTTAAAACAGTATACTTCTCTTTACCCACTATGCTTCATTTTTGCTATATTCTTTTGCTTCTACATCCATTGCAAAGCCTATCTTACCAATATTATTGTTTTAACTTTAAAAAATCAATCACCTTTTAAAGAAATTACACAAAAACTTCATGTTCTGTATTTGTCCACTTGTTTGTAATGTCCTATGCTCTTCATTACTTCCTACAGATATGATTTTCTTTCTGGTATTATTTTTCACGTTACTTATGTGAAGTCAATAATCATTTGGCCTGTAGTTTTCTTTTCTTGCAATATGTTTGCCTGGTTTTGGTATTAGGGTAATGATGGCCTTAGAGAATGAGTTAGGAAGTATTCTTTCTACTTTTATCTTCTGAAAGAGATAGTAGAGAATTGGTAAAATTTCTTCCTGAAAAGGTAAAATTTCCCAGTGAACCCATCTGGGGTGGGTGCTTTCTGTTTTGGAAGGTGATTAATCATTTATATAATTTCTTTAATGAATATAGGCCTATTAACATTATCTATTTCTTCTTCTTTGGTAGATTGTGTCTTTCAAGGAATTGGCCCATTTCATCTCAGTTAACAGATTTGTGAATGTGGAGTTGTTCATATTATTCTGTTATTATAAGTTTAAGGTCCGTGGGATCTGTAGTGATACCCTCTCATTCATTTCTGGTATTAATAATTTGAGTCCTCTCTCTACTTCTTAGTTAGCCTGACTAGTCCTTATCAATTTTATTGAACTTTTCAAAAACCAGCTTTTGGTTTCATTGATTCTATTGATTTCATCTATTGTTTTCTTTTTCTGCCTTCTGTGGTTTTAATTGAGCATTTTATATGATTCATTTTTTTCTCCTTTATTAGCATATCAGTTGTATTTTTTTTCTTACCTCTTTTTAGTTGTTGCCATAGAGTTTGCAATATACACTTACAACTAATCCAAGTCCACTTTCAAATAACACTATACCACCTAATGTGTAGTGTGAGTACCATATAATAACAAAATAATCCTAATTCCTCCCTCCTGTACCTTGTGACATTACTATCATTCATTTCACTTATACATAAGCATATATATACATATATATGTATTTGAATACATTGTTTAAAATATTATTTTGAACAAACTGTTACCTGTTAATTAAGAATAAGAAAGAAAAGTTTTTTATTTTACCATCACTATCTCTTCTCTGATGCTCTTCTTTATTTTATATAGATCTGAGTTTCTGACCTATATCATTTTATTTCTCTCTAAAGAACTTCTTTTAACATTTCTTGCAAGGCAGGTCTGCTGGCAACATATTTCCTCAGTTTTTGTTTGTCTGAGAAAGTCTATTTCTTCACTTTTTAAAGATAATTTTACAGGATACAGAATTTTTGATTGGTGGGTTTTTTCTCAACATTTAAATATTTCACTTCATTCTCTTTTTGCTTGCATGGTTTCTGAGGAGAAGTTGGATTTAATTATTATCCTTGTTCTTCTATAGGTAAGGCATATTTCCTATCTGGCTTCTCTCAGGATATTTTCTTTATCTTTGATTTTCTGTAGTTTGAATATTATATGCTTAGGTATAAATTTTTTGGCATTTATCATGCTTGGGATGTCCTGAGATTCCTGGATCCATAGTTTGTTATCTGACATTAACTTGGGGAAATTCTCAGTCATTATTTGTTCAAATGTTTCTTCTGTTCCTTTCTCTCTTTCTTCTCCATATGATAGTCTCATTATATGTATGACATGCCTTTTATAGTTGTCCCACAGTTCTTGGATATTCTCTTATTTTTTTTCCACTCTTTTTTCTTTGCTTTTCAGTTTTGGCAATTTTTATTGAGTTATCCTCAAGCTCAGAGATTCTGTATTTAGCCATGTCCAATCTATTAAGAAACCCATCAAGACATTCTTCATTTCTGCTACAGTATTCTTGATCTCTAACATTTCCTTTTGGTTCTTTCTTAGAATTTTCATCTCTCTGTTTATATTACCCATCTGTTGTTACATGCTGTCTACTTTATCCATTAGCATAAGTGCCCTTAGCACATTAATCATAGTTATTTTAAATTTCTGGTCTAATAATTCTAACATGTCCTCCACATCTGAGTCTCATTCTGATGCCTGCTCTTCAAACTGTGTTTTTTGCCTTTTAGTATAGCTTGTAAATTTTTCTTGATGTGCTCGGCCAAAGAAACGGCTGTAAATAGGCCTTTAGTAATGTGGTGGTAAGGTGTGTGTGGAGGGGAATGTGTTCTATATCCTATGATTAGGTTTCAGTCTTTTGGTGATCCTGTGCCTCTGGACTGTGAACTTCAGGAATGCTTCTCATTTTTTTTCACCCCCTTAGGTGAAACAGGATGGGTAGAGTGGGCTGTAGTTGGTTATTTCCCTTTCCCCAGGTCAGTTAGGCTCTGATAATACCCCAGCAGGTTAGCTCTGGTTAACTAGTTTTCCCTTCAGGCAGGCCTTGTTAAGAACAGAGTGTGCTGGTGTATTTCAAAACGGTTGCTTCTCCCCTTCTCCTGCCAGAGGCAGGAGGGAATATTTTCTCAGGTATTCACCGTGGGAAACTGATCAAGCTCCTGTCAGTAAAACTTACACAAGTATGGAGCTCCTCTGTGAGTGGATCCCCCTGGACTTTTAATCTCTCAGATTTGTCTATGGTGATCCTCTAGCAGTTTGTCAATTACTGTTGTTACTGAGGTTTTCCTAACCCAGAACTACTTCCTGAAGAGGTTTCTGCTTGTGGATTTCAGCTCTGTCCCAATGAAAATGTAGAATGCGTCATACAGTGTGCCTGAAGTCATTCAGCTTACTCAAAAGCCACAAACCTTCAAAAAGTTCTAATTGTTCAATTCAGTTCAGCCAGGTAAATTGCTTTGGCTATTTTAAGTGCAAAGAATTGGAGCATACACCATAATTGTAGTTAAACTGCTTCATCTTAAAACAGAATTTATTAATGTTTTTTTTCCTGCTATGTTTTTTCTGGAGGTTTCATGACACCAACTGAAATTAAGATAAATGTGGATTAATCTACAGATTATGGATTTTGCCACTGTTAGACCATATATGTCATATGTCTGAAAGGGTATATAAATACTTTTTGGAAAAGTAGTATAATTCAAATAACATTTGTTGGTAAAGATACCCAGAGTTTTATCCTTACAGAAGGCTAGTACTTTCTCTCAAACATGTAGGAAATTATGTTTCTTTCAAACCTTTCACGATCATTATAGGACCTACATGTAAATGTATAACATGTGCACATACTACATATCAGAAGCCAGTATTATAGGTCTTCAGAAGAGTAAATCCATAGTATAATTAATATAGAGAGAGAGATAACTAATAAATTATATATTAAGAAGTAAAGACAATTTATTCCACTTCTGAGAAATGGAAACAGCAGTAACATTTATAAAACTTGGACCATATGATAGATCTTGTAAGGGATTTTTTTAAAGTAAGTAATCTTATTTTCATCAAAATTCTATGAGGTTGATATTAAAATGAATGAGGAAACTGAAGTGTATCTTTCATAAGGTTACACATGTCCTAAATAGTCAAGAAAGAATTTAAAGTTTCGGTCTCTTAAGACCCCAAAGTTCCATGTTTCATGAGTTAAAGCCAGTTAGAAAACATAAAAGATTGTATGCTCACACACACACAAATTCTTCCCAATTTTCTGCTGTAATCATAGTAAAGAATACACTGGGTGACATCACAGCACTAAGCCAAAATGACTCCTTCCTTTAGACATAGCATATATAATTTAGGGAGAGAAGTGTAAACCTTAAAAGTTTAGATATGTCTAATGTAACTAGTTATATGTGGAAGAATCATAATAACATATTCCCAAACCATATTAATATTAATAATATTTGGAGTAAAGAATGCATCATAAAGTAATTGCAAAGATTGGGATTATCACATAGTTAATTTGATGACAAACAGTTTGAAATGATTGGTTGGCCAGTCTTCTCCCAGCATTATCTTCAACAGGTTCAAGTGTTATTCTTCACTGAACTTAACTAGGGGATGAGGTAGGCATTTACTTAAGAATCAGCCTGAAGAAACAAAGATTTACCTACTTGCATTGCCAATATTACATTTATCTATCTTTCCTCTCTCACCGTGGAAAGTAATTGTAACAAGAGAGTGGTTTGGTTCTTGACAAAGAAATTGAAAAGAATTGTAGTTGCTGCAGGGTTTTTTTCCCCTTTGGCAAGACACCAGAATATCTTATTTTAGCTTTCAGGATGGCGATTAAATTACTCAAAGTTAGTAGTTTGACACACTAACTTTTTTCCATAGTACCTGAAATAAGAGTGAACAAAACAGCCCTTCTTGCCATAATTGCCTTGTAATTATTTTGTAAGCTTTAAGCATTTATGTTTCATCAACTACAGAAGTAATTACACGATCCTGCATGTCCTTTAAATTCCACTTGTTTTGCTGCTTTTGTTACAATTTCATTTCAAGCCATTGCTCAAGAAAAGATGGCCCAATACTGTTTTTCACTTTATGAATAATTTTCTGTTCATCATTTTATTAGTATTAATTTTTAAAATGATTTTCTTGTCCATCAATTTGTCTATAAGGTTAGTAATGACAAAATTAGGAGAATATTATCTTTTTGAAAATTTATTTTGTGGGAGACACTATGGTATAGTCCAGATAGATTTAATTTAGCATATATTTATTTTAGTATAGTACTCTTATTTAATATAGATAACTCTTGTTGCACTAGTCACAATCATCATTGTCTCACATTAGGGCCAGATTCTTGGGCATGCTACCTGTGCAGTTTCACAGGGCCCCACGCTTGGTTTAACAGTCTGTTGTTGCTGTCCTGAAATTTTTAATAATTTTTGAACAAGGAGTCTGCATTTTCATTTTGCACTGGGCCTCAAAAATTATGTAGCCAGTCCTTTCTCCCTTTCTCCCTTTCTCCCTCTCTCTCTCTCTCTCTCTCTCTCACACACACGCACACACACACACACACACACACACACACACACACACACACACACACACACACACACACACACACACACACACACACACACACTGTCTTAGTCAGCCTGGGCTGCTATAACAAATTACCATAGTCTGGGTAGCTTAAACAACAAACATTTGTTTCCCACAGTTCTGGAGATGGGAAAGTCCAAGATTAGTTGCCAGATGATTTGGTGTCTGGTGAAAGTCTTCTTTCTAGTGTGTACATGGCTGCCTTCTTGCTGTATCCTCATGTGCTGAAGAGAGAGATCATCTCTTTAGTGTTTCTATTTTATAAGGGCACTAATCTCATTCATGAGGATGGGACCCTCATGACCTAATTACCTCCCAATTACTTTAAAATTATCACCACACTGGGGACTAGGGCTTCAACATGAATTTTCAGAAAATACGAACATTCATTCCATAGCACATAAGCACACTATGAATGCTGTATGCTATTATGTTATGGCATGAAGCTCAGCATTGATTAAGTTCGATTGGGAAAAAACCCTCAATCTGTGCTGCTTTTATATCTAGGTTTTGGGTTGATACATGAATATTTCAAACAAATAAATGGCTCATTAACCTGTAATTCTGTTGCTCCAAAAAAGGAGGAAAGTAAAAATAAAGGAAGGAAAGAAAGAAGGTAGGTAATCTTGTTGACTTGATTTGGTCCGACTTACTCATAGATAAGTGAACTGAGCCCAAACTCAGTCAAGAATATGAATGAACCTATTTGGGCTTCTACACATGGCTTTAATGTCAGTATCAAGGCAATGGCCTGAGATACCTTTGATTTTTATTCTTTAGTCACCCAGTGAAAAACAATCCCATATTAAGAGCCTTCCTTCTATGTTCTCATGATAATTCAGTGAATTCCAAAGCTTCATGTATTTTTAATGAGAGTTCCTTGTGCTGTTACAGAGGAACACAAACAAAAATTGTTTGCTTTGCATTTCTATACTCAATTCAGTTCTATTGATATTGTTGCATAAGTGCTGAGACTGAGATGTCACACAAGCAGGTTTCTATGTTTTTTCATTTTTCTCTTGTCTCTTCCACTGTTTTTGACACTCTCCTGCATCTAAAATCTATGACCCAAGTTTGTCTCTTCACACGTTACCTCAAAAGTTCTAGTGAGTAGAAGAGGGGGTATATATTCAAACTCCTAGAAAACAGACTTCAAATGCTCTGCATAATCCTGCTGCATCTTGGGTGATGTAAATACTCTGCAGAAAAAGTAGGGTGGTGTCTGTACAGGTGTAATAGTATCTGCCCACCATCTTGCCTATTGTACTTGCAAACTTCTAATACCTTATGGGATTGGGATATGATAGGAAGACAACTAAGGCTAGTCTGGCTCACAGAATTTTAAGTTATTCTATTGACTTGATGGTTCCCATTACTAAAAAGAATAAAAATTATTCTGCTGTATCTTAAGGCTGACTCAGAGAGTATAAAATTTCCCTGAAGCTTACCTATGCCAGGCCCTTTTTTCTCTGCATTATATTATCTTCTCAATACCTTGCCATTTAAAATCCCATTGTCATAGTAAAATAATCATAATATCTTTTGGGGGAACTTCCAGCATGTAATGCTCTATTTTATTAAAAAAAAAAAAGACTACAAAATTCCCTATGACCACCCCCTCTATAACATCATAATTAAATTTTTTCACAAAAAAAAATTCTGCCTGGAAGTTCTGCTTCCAGGCGAAGATAGAGTAAGAGGATTGGATTTGTCTACCTGTCCCCTTCCCCCCACCCCCAAAAAAAGGAAAGAAAACATATAAAACAATGATTCATAAGACACTGGAGGTCAGTCAACAAAGAAGAACGTAAGAAGATGTAGGAAGGAAATTAGGTGATTGCCCCAGCTTACTGCCCAGAGATTGTTTCCAAGCCACAGCATGAGAAAAGGTAACTCAAGAGGAGAATCTTTAAGATTCTTGAGTTAAGGATATGATCTGAGTATCTGTGGAGACAAAGGAAGTTAAAATTCTCAGGACATAGTACTGTGAAAAGAAGCATATGGAGAGAGAACTCCAGAAATATACACAAAAGGCTTTGCTCAAGCATGGAGAAGAGTAATTATTAGTACATGCCTGTTAGGAAATTACCCAAGTCCAGGGACAGAACTGGCTGAACAGATCAGGGAAAAGAGTTCTCAGCACTCACATAGGGCTGGAAATAGTCCCTGTTACCCCCAGCCAGACTATAAGACCTCATGATTTATGGAGCATTGGAGAAATGCCCAGAGGGGTCTTGCCATATTAGTGGAGAATATTTTATTTTAGACTAAATGCTGCTCAGATCAGTTTAAAAAAAATTTTTAAGTAAGACCCAAAGGGATCAAACTGTTTCCAAGAAACTTAACTGCATTCCAAAAGAAAGATAAAAATTGATATGTAGTAATATAATAATATCTGGCATCTAGCAAGGTAAAACTCACAATATCTAGCATCCAGTAAACGATTGGTATGCAAGAAAATATGAATCATAATGTGTAGAGATATCAATGGAAAACATTACATATCTGAGTTAGATGTTAGAATTAGCTCATAAGGACATTAAACAGTTATTATAACTATATTCCATATGTTTAAAAAATTAAGCAGAGACATGGAAGATACAAAAAAGACTCAATCAAACTTTTAGAAATGAAAAATCCAATGTGTGAGATGAACAATGTGCTAGATGGCATTAACAACATATTAAGACATTGCAGAATAAAAGATTAGTAATTTGAAGATACAGCAATAGAAATTATCCAAAATTAAACACAGAGAAAAAAGAATTTTAAATAATGAAAAGGGTATCAGTGATCTAATATACCTATGATTGGAGTCTCTGAAGGAGTGGGCACAAGAAATGTTTGAAGAATAATGGCCAAAAAATGTTCCAAATGTTATGAAAGCTATAAACCCAGATATCCAAGATGCTTAATGAACCCCAAGCACAAGAAACATGAAGAAAACTACACCAACGCACATTGTCATGGTTAACTTTTATGTGTCACTGGACTGGGCCATGGGGTGATCAGATATCTGGTCAAACATTATTCTGGGTGTTTCTGTGAGGGTATTTTTGGATGATATTAAAATTTAAATTGTAGACTGAGTAAAGCAGATTGCCTTCCCTAATGTAGGTGGGCCTCATCCAATCAGTTGAAGGCTTGAATAGAACAAAAAGGCTGACCTTCCGCCACATAAGGGAGAATTCCTCCTGCCTGCCTGACTTCTAACTAGAACTTTGGCTTTTTCCTGCTTTTGGACACAAACTGAAACATTGGCTCTTCCTGGGTCTCCAGCTTGCTGAGTCACCCTGCAGATCTTGGGATTTGTAAGCCTCTGTAATCATGTGAGCCAATTCCTTAGAGTAGATCTCTTTTTATATACATCCTATTGGCTCTGTTTCTCTGGAGAACCTTCATTAATGTATATACCATGATCAAATTATTTAAAACCAATGACAAAGAGAAAATCATAAAAGTATCCAGAGATGCAAGACATGTTATATTTAGACGAACAAAAAAAGAAAAAAAGAAGACAAAATATTTTTGCAGAAATTACAAGCAATAAGCCAATGGAGCAATGTCTTTTAAATGCTTAAACCTAGAGTTCTGTACCTATTGAAAATATATCTCAAAAATGAATGCAAAAAAAAAAATGAATGCAAAATGAAGAGTTTTCAGCCATATAGAAGTTGAAATAATTAATCTCCAAAAGACACATACTATAAGAAATATTAAAGATGGTAATTCAGGCAAAAGAAAATTATGCCGTATGGAAATATAGACCAGCACAAAGCAATTAAGAGTCCCAGAAATGGTAACTACCTGAGTCGGAAGAATAAATCTAGAGTCATGAGAAATGAAAGTTAATCTTTGATGTCAGACTATATTCTCCTGGGAGTCTTACCCAGAATGGAAAATATCTTTCCCATCTCTATAAGTCTCCTTACATATACATTGTGGCCTTCACAGGGACATCTATCCTGATTGTCTTGATTTGAAGAGATTCTTGACTTCACAAATCTGCATATGTCTTGTTTATCCCTCATTGATTTATCTCTGATAGGCACTTCTGTTTCCAAAATGGATATTGATTCTTTCTCTGGAAGGAGAAACATATCACATATTGATTGTGGAACTCAGATCTTTTTCTTTTTGGCCCTTGGAATGTCCAAATGTGTCCTCACTCTCATGGCTTATGACCTTAATGTGGTTATCTGCTTTAGGACACACAGCCTTCATGAGTTATCAGGTCTTCCAACAACTAACTGGCAGTAGGGTCTTGCATTAGCGGATAACTTTCTTCCTTGGCCCATGCCATCTACAGTTTGCATTTCTCCATCTAAAGCCAAGGAAATTAACCACTTAACTCTGCGAGGTCCAAGTTTTTCTAAATCTCTCCTATGAAAGCCCCACTATATATGAGATGGTCTTGTTGGTCACAAGTATTATATTACTGCTCATCCTGCTTGTCCTGATCCTGACCGCATCCCACATGCTTATCTTCTTCACCATCTTACATATGAAGTCACACAAAGAGAGAGGCAAGACCTTAGCCACATACTCCTCTCACCTGAGTGTGGAGGTATTCTCATGAGGCCAGGACATTTCATCTATATGACTCCCAGCGACTTCTGAACCCCAGATCAAGGCCAGACCAACTCTGTGTTTGACAGTATATTCTACTCATGCTGAGGCCCTTGATATACATTCTGAAGAATGCAGAAGTAGTGGTGACTCTGAGTAAGCTATTGTATAAATAAACTCTAAAAGTTAAACATGGACCACTGTAGCTTTGAAGACAAATGTGTACCAGAATAGTGTGCTTTTTCCACCATTGTAATACCCAAATCATAATTTTTGACATAACACTGGCAAAATGAGAATTAAGAAAATAATTAGATATTCATTGATTATTGTAAACCTTAATTATTAATATATGGCCTGAACAATTCCCTCTTTTTGTATAAGAGAAATTAAGTACATTTTAAATTTAAAATTTAATTTCTAAAATGGCATTCCATGGAAGATAGTATTTGAGAAATATTAGCACATTTCAACTATGACTTTTTAGTCACCAGGTTTGGTTAGGGACAGGAAGACCATGTCTAACACTCAGAGACTGAATTATTTTGTAGTTAATAAATCATTTTATTTTGTCTCTAGGCTATAGCTGATCTTGTTAGCATGAAGATTAATATTGACTGTACTATGGTGAATTAAAGACGGATGCAAATTCTTTGATACTCCTTCCATGGAGAGATAAGTCTATTTTTCTCTCCCTTTGAATTAGGCTGGCCTGTAACTGCTTTGATCAATAAGGTATGACACACATGGTGCTATGTCAGTTCCAGGCTTAGAGGACAGTCAACTTCCATCTTGGTCTCTGGAAGACCTGAGCTGCCATATAAGAAGTTTGACTCCCATACCCCTTGCAAGAGAAACAGCATGGAAAGGATACATAAATAGAGAAAGGAAGGTCCAGCTAATCCAGACAGGCATATGAATAAAGTCACCTTGGACCCTCCAGACATCACAGCTGCCAGCTGAGTACCCAGTTGGTATCACACGGAGTAGAAAAAAATCAGCGAGCCAAGCTTTTCCCAGATTCTTGATCCGCAAAATTGAGCTGTATAATAATTTTTTTTTCTATTTTAAGACAAAAATTTAAAAAACAAAAGGAAGAAAGGGAAATTAAGAAAAAGGGGGGAACCTATTTCAGCTCAAGATTATTTCACCATATATGCCCTAGACCATTCACTTATTCTCTCCAAATTGAAAAATGTTGTTGAGTAAAATTATCCAAAAGTACAGTTGCTATGATACCATTGTCTAACAAGCCTGTCTTAGAAACAATTGATATCCAGGGAGAGGTGGCTTTGACTTAGTGTATACTAATGACCAGGACCCAAGCTCTATAAAGTTACATGTTAATTTATAGAAGATTAATAAATTACAAATTTCTTTTGTCTGAGAGGGATGCAGGTAAATTCTGTCCAGTAGAAAAGATAATTTCAAAGATTCTGGTTTGATGGACTTTAGAGCATCAACCAGTTTTGTATTTAATTTAACAATCTTATTTCAGCATTCTTTCTTTTATTGATTAAATGCATCAATGTTCCCTCTTTCTCCTTGGAAACAGCTTTACCATTCTCTTTAATATGTTAAATTAATCTTTGACAAGTAAAAATATTGAAATTTTAAAAATAAATTGTCCTCTCAGTGTTCTAAGACCTGCCCTTCCCAACTCCACTTCCTTGACTACCATGCAGAGTGTGGATGCTGTTATTGGGTTTGAATTTATTATTTTTGAAACAAAAAATAAATTTTTGTTTATTCATGTATAAATTCAAAGTATAGGAAGTTTCAAAATGTCTCAAACTCTACCACTCAATGTAAAATGCAAAATGTATTTTAAAAATAGTCTTTCTAGATATCTATCTACAAAGACAATATTATAAATGTTGCTATGAAAAAATATATTTTATTCACTCAGTAACATTTTGCTGAATTTTTTCTATGTAAATGAGCATGGATATGCATCATTCATTCTTTGAAAAGTCTTCATAACTCCCATTAACCATTGCAACAAAAAGAATAAAATACCTAGGAATAAACTACCTAGGGAGACAAAAGACCTGTATGCAGAAAACTATAAGACACTGATGAAAGAAATTAAAGATGATACCAACAGATGGAGAGATATACCATGTTCTTGGATTGGAAGAATCAATATTGTGAAAATGACTGTACTACCCAAAGCAGTCTACAGATTCAACGCAATCCCTATCAAATTACCAATGACATTTTTTACGGAACTAGAACAAGAAATCTTAAAATGAGTATGGAGACCCGAAAGACCCCGAATAGCCAAAGCAAACTTGAGGGAAAAAACAGGAGCTGGAGGAATAAGACTCCCTGACTTCAGACTATACTACAAAGCTACAGTAATCAAGACAATATGGTTCTGGCACAAAAACAGAAACATAGATCAATGGAACAAGATAGAAAGCCCAAAGATAAACCCACGCACCTGTGGTCAACTAATCTTTGACAAAGGAGGCAAGGATATACAATGGAGAAAAGACCGTCTCTTCAATAAGTGGTGCTGGGAAAACTGGACAGCTACATGCAAAAGAATGAAATTAGAACACTGCCTAACACCATACACAAAAATAAACTCAAAATGGATTAAAGACCTAAATGTAAGAGCAGACACTATAAAACTCTTAGAGGAAAACATAGGAAGAACACTCTTTGACATAAATCACAGCAAGATCTTTTGTGACCCACCTCCTAAAGTAATGGAAATAAAAACAAAAATAAACAAATGGGACCTAATGAAACTTAAAAGCTTTTTCACAGCAAAGGAAACCATAAACAAGACGAAAAGACAACCCTCAAAATGGGGGAAAATATTGACAAATGAGTCAATGGAAAAAGGATTAATCTCCAAAATATATAAACAGCTCATGCAGCTCAATATTAAAGAAACAAAGAACCCAATCCAAAAATGGGCAGAAGACCTAAATAGACATTTCTACAAAGAAGACATACAGATGGCCAAGAAGCACATGAAAAGCTGCTCAACATCACTAATAATTAGAGAAATGCAAATCAAAACTACAATGAGGTATCACCTCACACCAGTTAGAATGGGCATCATCATAAAATCTACAAGCAACGAATGCTGGAGAGGGTGTGGAGAAAAGGGTACCCTCTTTCACTGTTGTTGGGAATGTAAATTGATACAGTCACTATGGAGAACAGTATGGAGGTTCCTTAAAAAACTAAAAATAGAATTACCATATGACTGAGCAATCCCACTACTGGGCATATACCTAGAGAAAACCATAATTCAAAAAGCCACATGCACCCCAATGTTCATTGCAGCACTATTTGCAATAGCCAGGTCATAGAAGCAATCTAAATGCCCATCGACAGACGAACGGATAAAGAAGATGTGGTACATATATACAATGGAATATTACTCAGCCATAAAAAGGAATGAAATTGGGTCATTTGTGGAGATGTGGATGGATCTAGAGACTGTCATACAGAGTGAAGCAAGTCAGAAAGACAAAAACAAATATCGTATATTAACCCATATATGTGGAACCTAGAAAAATGGTACAGATGAACTGGTTTGCAGGGCAGAAATAGAGACACAGATGTAGAGAACAAATGTATGGACACCAAGGGGGGGAAAGCGGCGGGTGGTGGGGGTGGTGGTGTGATGAATTGGGAGATTAGGATTGACATGTATACACTGATGAGTATCAAATTGATGACTAATAAGAACCTGCTGTATAAAAAATAAATTAAATTCAAAAAAATAAAAAAGAAAAACTTAAATTACATGCTTACACTGAATTCATCTCACAAATATAATGCTGAGCAAAAGAAGCCAG
Source organism: Balaenoptera physalus (assembly GCF_965194825.1). Classification (NCBI taxonomy): domain Eukaryota; kingdom Metazoa; phylum Chordata; class Mammalia; order Artiodactyla; family Balaenopteridae; genus Balaenoptera; species Balaenoptera physalus. The sequence goes on from NC_138889.1 coordinate 84,330,766, forward strand.
ACACACAAAAAGTATTTACTAAATGATTCCACTTATTAAATTTCAAAGATACATAGAACTCACCTATGGTGTTGTAAGAAGTCAGGATATTGGTTACCCTTGATTAGAAGGGGGACGTGAGGGCTTCTGGGGTAATGGTCTGTTTCTTGATGTAGTAGTGCTGACTATATAAATGTGCTCACTTTGTGAACATTTATTGACTTATACATTTATAATTTGTGTACTTTTCTGTATTAGTATTATGTTTCAATAAAGTCTGTGTTAAAAGAAAAAAAAAGTCTTCATAAGGTGTTGTTGTTTGATAGTATTCGTGTATTAAGCCCTTCTTTTGTGGATCAACATTTAGCTGTGTCCAAGTTTTGGTTTTATAAATATTAAACACACTTGTCATGCATTTTTATATGGTATATCAGTTATCTACTAGTGATAATTATTTAGAAGTATAAATTCTGGATCAAAATCTTGATACATATTAAGAAATTATTATCCACGCATAGGTTTTACCAGTTGACACATAGACAACAGGATATGAAAGTGTCCATTTTCCCATGTATGTACTTCCCAAAACTATAGTTACTATAATTGATTTAGTTATTACCAGTCTAATAGATTTAATTTTTATTTGAGTGACTCTGATTATCAGTGATTCTGATACTTCTTTTAAAAATTTGTGTTGGGGACTTCCCTGGTGGTGCAGTGGTTGGGAGTCTGCCTGTCAATGCAGGGGACACGGGTTCAAGCCCTGGTCTGGGAAGATCCCACATGCCGTGGAGCAGCTAAGCCCACGAGTCACAACTACTGAAGTCCGTGTACCTAGAGCCCATGCTCAGCAATAAGAGAGAAGCCACTGCAATGGGAAGCCTGCACACTGCAGTGAAGGGTAGCTCCCACTTGCCGCAACTAGAGAAAGCCTGCATGCAGCAATGAAGACCCAAAGCAGCCAAAAATCAATAAGTAAATAAATTAAAAAAAAAAATTTGTATTGGACACTTATTCATATTTCTTCTTCACAGATTCTGTTTAAAGTCTTATACATGTTTCTCTTTGGATATATGGATAATAAGGGCTCCTCTATATTATTAATATTAACTATGTGTTATATATCTGTACATCTACACCCATATATATCTGTCTATAACTATGTTATAACTATATTATAACTGTATACCTGTATTAAATCTATATTCCCCATTTGTAATGTGAATTTTAGTGCTGATTCTGATGTCCTCAGCTGAACAGAGTCATCTTGTTTGGTTTGGTTTTTCATATTCATCCTGTCACCTTTTCCTTTGTGATTTGGGGCATTTATATCATATTTAGAAAGGTCTCCACAGCTTGAAATTTTCATTAAATGCCATTTTTGTTTTACTTTTTGTGTATTTAATTTTTAAATTTTTTAAATTAATTAATATATATATATTTTTTTACTGGGCAGGTGTTTTTTTGCATTTTATTTATTTATTTTATTTTTTGAATTTTATTTTATTTTGTTTATACAGCAGGTTCTTATTAGTTACCTGTTTTATACATATTAGTGTATATATTTCAATCCCAATCTCCCAATTCATCCCACCACCAATACCCCCCCAACCCACGTCCCTCCTTGGTGTTCGTTTGTTCTCTACATCTATGTATCTATTTCTGCCTTGCAAACCAGTTCATCTGTACCATTTTTCTAGATTCCACATATATGGATTAATATATGATATTTGTTTTTTCTCTTTCTGACTTACTTCACTCTGTATGACAGACTCTAGGTCCATCCACATCTCCACAAATGACCCAGTTTCGTTCCTTTTTATGGCTGAGTAATATTCCATTGTATATATGTACCACATCTTCTTTATCTATTTGTCTGTCAATGGGCATTTAGGTTGCTTCCATTACCTGGCTATTATAAATAGTGCTGCAGTGAACATTGGGGTGCATGTGTCTCTTTGAATTATGGTTTTCTCTGGGTATATGCCCAGTAGTGGGATTGCTCAGTCATATGGTAATTCTATTTTTAGTTTTTTAAGGAACCTCCATACTGTTCTGCATAGTGGCTGTATCAATTTACATTCCTACCAACAGTGCAAGAAGGTTCCCTTTTCTCCAAACCCTCTCCAGCATTTGTTGTTTGTAGATTTTCTGATGATGCCCATTCTGACCAGTGTGAGGGTATACCTCATTGTAGTTTTGACTTGCATTTCTCTAATAATTAGTGATGTTGAGCAGCTTTTCATTAGGACCCATTTGTTTATTTTTGTTTTTATTTCCATTACTTTGGGAGGTGGGTTACAAAAGATCTTGCTGTGATTCATGTCAAAGAATGTTCTTCCTATGTTTTCCTCTAAGAGTTTTATAGTGTCTGCTCTTACATTTAGGTCTTTAATCCATTTTGAGTTTATTTTTGTGTATGGTGTTAGGGAGTGTTCTAATTTCATTCTTTTACATGTAGCTGTCCAGTTTTCCCAGCACCACTTATTAAGAGACTGTCTTTTCTCCATTGTATATCCTTGCCCACTTTGTCATAGATTAGTTGACCATAGGTGTGTGGGTTTGTCTCTGGGCTTTCTGTCCTGTTCCATTGATCTATGTTTCTGTTTTTGTGCCAGTGCCATATTGTCTTGATTGCTGTAGCTTTGTAGTATAGTCTGAAGTCAGGGAGTCTTATTCCTCCAGCTCCTGTTTTTTCCCTCAAGTTTGCTTTGGCTATTCGGGGTCTTTTGTGTCTCCATACAAATTTTAAGATTTTTTGTTCTAATTCCATAAAAAATGCCATTGGTAATTTGATAGGGATTGCATTGAATCTGTAGATTGCTTTGGGTAGTATAGTCATTTTCACAATATTGATTCTTCCAGCCCAAGAACATGGTATATCTTTCCATCTGTTTGTGTCATCTTTGATTTCTTTCATCAGTGTCTTATAGTTTTCTGAGTACAGGTCTTTTACCACCTTAGGTAGGTTTATTTCTAGATATTTTATTCTTTTTGTTGCAGTGGTGAATGGGATTGTTTCCTTAATTTCTCTTTCTGATCTTTCGTTGTTAGTGTATAAAAATGCAAAAGATTTCTGTGCATTAATTTTGTATCCTGAAACTTTACCACATTCATTGATTAGCTCTAGTAGTTTCCTGGTGGCATCTTTAGGATTATCTATGTATAGTATCATGTCATCTGCAAACAGTGGCAGTTTTACTTCTTCTTTTCCAATTTGTATTCATTTTATTTCTTTTTCTTCTCTGATTGCCATGGCTAGGACTTCCAAAACTATGTTGATTAATAGTGGCGAGAGTGGACATCCTTGTCTTGTTTCTGATCTTAGAGGAAATGCTTTCAGTTTTTCATCATTCAGAATGATGTTTGCTGTGGGTTTGTCATATATGGCCTGTATTATGTTCAGGTAAGTTCCCTCTATGCCCACTTTCTGGAGAGTTTTTATCATAAATGGGTGTTGAATTTTGTTGAAAGCTTTTTCTGCATCTATTGAGATGATCATATGGTTTTTATTCTTCAGTTTGTTAATATGGTGTATCACATTGATTGATTTGCATATACTGAAGAATCCTTGCATCCCTGGGATAAATCCCAGTTGATCATGGTGTATGATCCTTTTAATATGCTGTTGGAATCTGTTTGCTAGTATTTTGTTGAGGATTTTTACATCTATATTCATCAGTGATATTGGTCTGTAATTTTCTTTTTTTGTAATATCATTGTCTGGTTTTAGTATCAGGGTGATGATGGCCTTGTAGAATGAGTTTGGGAGTGTTCCTTCCTCCACAGTTTTTTGGAAGAGTTTGAGAAGGATGGGTGTTAGCACTTCTCTAAATGTTTGATAGAATTCACCTGTGAAGCCATCTGCTCCTGGACTTTTGTTTGTTGGAAGATTTTTAATCACAGTTTCAATTTCATTACTTGTGATTGGTCTGTTCATATTTTCTATTTCTTCCTGGTTCAGTCTTGGAAGGTTATACATTTCTTAGAATTTGTCCATTTCTTCCAGGTTGTTCATTTTATTGGCATGGAGTTCCTTGTAGTAGTGTCTTACGATGCTTTGTATTTCTGTGGTGTCTGTTGTAACTTCTCCTTTTTCATTTCTAATTTTATTGATTTCTGTCCTCTCCCTCTTTTTCTTGATGAGTCTGGCTACAGGTTTATCAATTTTGTTTATCTTGAAGACCCAGCTTGTAGTTTTCTTGATCTTTGCTATTGTTTTCTTTGTTTCCGTTTCATTTATTTCTGATCTGATCTTTATGATTTCTTTCCTTCTACTAACTTTGGGTTTTGTTTGTTCTTCTATCTCTAGTTCCATTAGGTGTAAGGTTAATTGTTTATTTGTGATTTTTCGTGTTTCTTGAGGTAGGATTGTATTGCTATAAACTTCCTTCTTAGTACTGCTTTTGCTGCATCCCATAGGTTTGGATTGTCGTGTTTTCGTCTGTAGGTATTTTTTGATTTCCTCTTTGATTTCTTCAGTGATCTCTTGGTTACTTAGTAACGTATTGTCTAGCCTCCATGTGTTTGTGTTTTTTACGTTTTTTTCCTTTGTAATTGATTTCTAATTTCATAGCGCTGTGGTCGGAAAAGATGCTTGATATGATTTCAGGTTTCTTAAATTTTCTGAGGCTTGATTTATGACCCAAGATGTTATCTATCCTGGAGAACGTTCCATGTGCACTTGAGAAGAAAATGTATTCTGCTGTTTTCAAATGGAATGGCCTATAAATATCAGTTAAATCTACCTGGTCTATTGTGTCATTTAAAGCTTGTTTTTCCTTATAAATTTTCTGTCTGGATGATCTGCCCATTGGTGTAAGTGAGGTGTTAAAGTCCCCCACTATTATTTTGTTACTGTCAATTTCCTCTTTTATGGCTATTAGCGTTTGCCTTATTTATTGAGATGCTCCTATCTTCAGTGCATATATATTTATAATTGTTATATCTTCTTGGATTCATCCCTCGATTATTTTGTAGTGTCCTTCCTTGTTTCTTGTAACATCCTATATTTTCAAGTCTATTTTATCTGATATGAGTATTGCTACTACAGCTTTTTTTGATTTCCGTTGGCCTGGAATATCTTTTTCCATCCCTTCACTTTCAGTCTGTATGTGTCCCTAGTTCTGACGTGGGTCTCTTGTAGACAGCATATATATGGGTCTTGTTTTTGTATCCATTCAGCGAGCCTGTGTCTTTTTGTTGGACATTTAATCCATTCACATTTAAGGTAATTATCGATATGTGTGTTCCTATTACATTTTCTTAATGCTTTTGGTTTGTTTTTATACGTCTTTTCTTCTCTTGTGTTTACTGCCTAGAGAAGTTCCTTTAGCATTTGTTGTAAAGCTGGTTTGGTGGTGCTGAATTCTTTTAGCTTTTGCTTTTCTGCAGAGGTTTTAATTTCTCTGTTGAATGTGAATGAGATCCTTGCTGGGTAGAGTAATCTTGGTTGCAGGTTTTTCACTTTCATCACTTTAAATATGTCCTGCCACTCCCTTCTGGCTTGCAGAGTTTCTGCTGAAAGATCAGCTGTTAACGTTATGGGGCTTCCCTTGTAGGTTATTTGTTGTTTTTCCCTTGCTGCTTTTAATATTTTTTCTTTGTATTTAATTTTTTATAGTTTGATTAATATGTGTCTTGGCATGTTTCTCCTTGGATTTATCCTGTGTGGGACTCTCTGCACTTCCTGGACTTGATTGACTCTTTCCTTTCCCATACTAGGGAAGTTTTCAACTATAATCTCTTCAAATATTTTCTCAGACCCTTTCTTTTTCTCTTCTTCTTCTGGGACCCCTATAATTTGAATGTTGGTGTGTTTAATGTTGTCCCAGAGGTCTCTGAGACCGTCCTCAATTCTTTTCATTCTTTTTTCTTTATTCTGTTCTATGGCAGCGAATTCCACCATTCTGTCTTCCAGGTCATTTATCCATTCTTCTGCCTCAGTTATCCCCTATTGGTTCCTTCTAGTGTATTTTTCATTTCAGTTATTGTATTGTTCATCTCTGTTTGTTTGTTCTTTAATTCTTCCTGGTGTTTGTTCTTTAATTCTTCTAGGTCTTTGTTAAACATTTTTTGCATCTTCTCGATCTTTGCCTCCATTCTTTATCCAAGGTCCTGGATCATCTTCACTATCATTATTCTGAATTCTTTTTCTGGAAGGTTGCCTATTTCCACTTCATTTAGTTGTTTTTCTGGGGTTTTATCTTGTTCCTTAATCTGGTACATAGTCCTCTGCCTTTTCATTTTGTTTATCTTTCTGTGAATGTGGTTTTCATTCCACAGGCTGCCAGATAGTAGTTCTTTTTGCTTCTGCTGTCTGCCCTCTGGTGGATGAGGCTATCTAAGAGGCTTGTACAGGCTTCCTGATGGGAGGGACTGGTGGTGGGTAGAGCTGGGTGTGGCTCTGGTGGATAGAGCTCAGTAAAACTTTAATCTGCTTGTCTGCTGATGGGTGGGGCTGAGTTCCCTCCCTGTTGGTTGTTTGGCCTGAGGCCAAACACTGGAGGCTACAAGCTCTTTGGTGGGGCTAATGACGGACTCCAGGGGGACTTATACCAAGGAGTACTTCCCAGAACTTCTTTTGCCAGTGTCCTTGTCCCCATGGTGAAGTACAGCCACCCCCCACCTCTGTAGGAGACCCTCCAACACTAGCAGGTAGGTCTGGTTCAGTCTCCTATGGTGTCACTGCTCCTTCCCCTGGGTCCCAATGCACAGACTACTTTGTGTGTGCCCTCCAAGAGTGGAGTCTCTGTCTCCCCCAGGCCTGTCAAAGTCCTGCAATCAAATCCCACTGGCCTTCAAAGTCTAATTCTCTGGGACTTCCTACCTCCCTTGCTGGACCTCCAGGGTGGGAAGGCTGGTGTGGGGCTCAGATCCTGTACTCCAGTGGGTGGACTTCTGTGGTATATTTGTTTTCCAGTTTTATTGTGATTGCTCCCCTCCTACCGTCTCATTGTGGCTTCTCCTTTGTCTTTGGATGTGGGGTACCTTTTTTGGTGAGTTCCAGTGTCTTCTTGTCGATGATTGTTCAGCAGTTAATTGTGATTCTGGTGCTCTTTCAAGAGGGAGTCTTGTGTATTTAATTTTTAATATGGAGAGAGAGAGACCAAGTAAAAATGAAGCATGATCCAGCTTTATATTTTCTAGATAGTCCTCTTCATTTGTTCATTTCTTACTCATTTATTTCTAATGCCATCTTTGTCATATTTTAAATTCCCCTATATACTTAACTATACTGTGATTTTCCTTTATACTTTTAAAATGAGAAATATTCATAGATTAATGTAACAATTTTCACATAATTTGTATATTTTGTAGCTATTTTACTAAATTTTAATTTATTTCTAATAGGGAAGCAACTGAAATTTTTCATAAATAACTTGCTTCCTCATTTCCAATATTTACATCTTACATTAGTTATCTTTGATTGACCAGCATTTAAAGATAAATTTTTAATATTATTTGTGTTAAAGAGCAAACTGTCTTGTTCTTACAAATACAAATTTTTTCAAGTCTTGCTGAGTTCAACTGTGTTTGGCATTTTCTGTTTTATTTATAGGTGATTAAGTCAAATCCATCTTACAGACCATTTAGATAATGAAGTTGATATTATTGCTCCATGAATAATATTACTTCAGTAGCCAAATGTAATACCATCTTTATCATATGCTCATAAATTAATGCATTATTGAACATGGCCTTGCATTTTGAACTGCAATCAGGTTGTTGGGTAAGAACAGATAGATGAGTATATTTCCTATGTCAACTATTGTGGGGGCTTATGTGTAATACTCAGAGATTTTCCTGAAGTTCAATAATTTAGGGTTATTGACAATATCCCTCGTATACCGAGTCCAGCTTTGGTAGGCGTGAAAATTTGTAGTAATTAATTAACTCATTTATTCATCTGTTCATTTACAGAGTGTAATGGCATTTTATTCCCAACTTGCACATTATATTGTAGCCAAGAATATATTCTATTCTGGGCAGAGTTTAATACCTCCAGGATACTGCATTGGTTTCTTGCTCAAATGCAGTTGTCCATTCCAACTGGATCAGTTTCACAGCATGGATCCTGTAAGCCCCCAGCCACATAATAACATAGTACACTTGAAAGTCTTTTTTTATATTTGAAAAAGCACATGTTCTAATAAAGCAAAAGCAATACTTTGTATACCTCTGGGATTTACAAAAAATCAAATTCAGGCTATGTTATTGCTTTATATATGTATTTTGGTAATTTTGTAAATATAATTGTACTGTAAAACCTGTGTACTCAAATGATCAATCACAATGAAATTTTTAAATAAGAAAGCACATGAGTAGTAGCATTGGGAGAATAGTGAAGGAGGCAGACATGAACAAAAAACTTAGGGCACATAATTCTAGTAAAGATATTTTGAGAGAAAGATGCACACACCTGTGCACACACTTGACCCATATTCCAATGAAGATATTTATGATCCAGAATATCTGGTTTTCATAAGATGAATTGAGAGGCAGATCATAAAGATTTGTGAGTAGAATGCTTTTTCCTTATGGAAAAAGAAGCCTAAGGATTTTTCTTACAATCCTACTGTTTTAAAACACAGGACTGGCTTGCCACCATTATAATTACCTAGTTTTAGTGTTATCCCACTTGACTTTCATATCCCCAAGTCTCCACTCCACATCTGAATATAATAACTCAGACCAAGGCTTTGGAAACTTCCCACAGGAACAATTCCCTCAATTCCCATCTTCGTCGGATAATATGACAGCTTTATCCCTCACTACATCCAGTATTATTTTTCAGTTCTCATTATTATACTTTTAATTCTATCTTACCCATTTATTTCTAGTTCTTTACAATTTCTCTCCCTAGTTACAAACTATTATCTCTCTTTTATTATGATTTTTCCCCTAATCATCTTCTATTATCTCTTATTTTAGTACTTGGCTTTCCCTCTTTGATGTCTTTTAGTTTGAACTTCAGGTAATTTGACCCTTTTTGTTAATTCTTTGATTTATCATGGATCCATTATCTATTATTTTTTCCATCTTTCATCTTTTTCTATATATTGAAATTCACACAATTGTATGGTTTAGCTGCAGCCGGCAGGGTGATGAGCTGTGGAGAGCTGTCAGAAGGTGAACAAACAGGCTTTTATGATAAAAGGTTGAAGTAGAGCACACATGAGGTTAAAAAAAGCATTTATTATAGGATTTAGAGAATTGAATGTACATGACATGATTCTAAAAAAAGGAGAAAAAGTACACTGAGTAGGTAATGACATCATGACAAGAGGAAAGCACTATTTATCTCATCAAAGCTTAGTGAACTTAAATACTAAATCGCATAAAGCATGCGTGTTCAAAATAGTTTGTGGAAGGTTAGATCAGAAAATCCACATTTGAAGTCTGTATGCATACGCCAGAAGCACTGGGTGTTGGAAATAGCACCTGACCTGGGAGGCAGGAGATTTCACCACTTGTTTAACCTTTTTCTTTTTGACTTTTATTTTTTCCTCTATAAAATGGAATTAATAGACCTTATTGCAATAGTTATATATCCTAGAGTCCTAGACTCTTGTCATACCATCTTTGTGGTAACGTCTGGAAGAAAGGTTAAAAAGTTTCTATTCATATGTTCTTGAATTTAGGTAGACTTGAATGTAAGTCTGGTCCTCTTGACAACTATCCTCAGCTGCCTCAATTTTCATATATTAAAAAAAACTTTACTACACACAATGATGCATTTAATCAAAACTCATGGGATGTAAAATGACGAGTTGTTAAAAATAAGTCCTATGAAGAATCTTAATATATACTTCCTTTGGCTCAGTAGTTCTACTTCTAGTAATATATACAAAGGAAAAAAAAATACAAAATTAAGGGGAACCCTTTAACTTTAAACGCAAAGGTATTCAATGCAGTGTTTCCTTAAAATAAAATGAGGACAGTTTTGAAATGCTGTAGCTATCCAGTAGTAAGGAAATGGTTAAATAAATTGTCATGAAGCATGTTTGAGAAGAGATCCAACATAAAAAATACTTTATTTTTAGGTAAAAAGCATGTTTCAACATTATGTAAATAATAGATCTTAATGGCGTTAAAATGCTTAGAAAGAAAACAAATAGAAAGGCAGAACTCAAAATAGTGTGTTTTGGCAATCTAGATAGCTTTGGGTACTTTTCTATTCTCTAAATGTTCCGTTATAAGATTGTTAATTTTTTTTTTAAAGATTTATTTATTGATTGATTGATTGATTGCTATGTTGGGTCTTCGTTTCTGTGCTAGGGCTTTCTCTAGTTGTGGCAAACCGGGGCCACTCTTCATAGCGGTGCGCGGGCCTCTCACTATCGTGGCCTCTCTTGTTGCGGAGCACAGGCTCCAGACGCGCAGGCTCAGTAGTTGTGGCTCACGGGCCTAGTTGCTCCGCGGCACGTGGGATCTTCCCAGACCAGGGCTCGAACCCATGTCCCCTGCATTAGCAGGCAGATTCTCAACCACTGCGCCACCAGGGAAGCCAAGATTGTTAATTTTTAATGGAGGGAGCAGTAGCATACTCGTTTAATAAATCTAGTATAACTTTTTAGGAAATTCCCTGCATTCCTTCTATGTGGCAGGATTATATTTTTGAGACCTAAATGCCATATCCTGAGGGATGTTTGAGAGCTGTAAATGTGAAACCGAAACTAAATCAAACCAAGCCAAATCTCAAAAAAGACAATCCCTATCTAAGGGATTATACATATTGCCCTGAATTTTGTTTTTTTAGCATCTTATTGCCTATTGGATAATATAAGAAACAGTGAAGTAATCGGCGTTTATTGATCTGGAGTTTTATTTGCCTAATTATGTGTTCGCTCTAGACCCTGGTACTCAGCAGCCAGGTTCTGCACTTTCCACTTCTGTTTCCTGTCATATGTTGCTACCCTCACTTCTCAGCCAAAGCATACTGTTTATTTACTGAAGCACTTTTGTGGGCAGAGTGCTGTCTTTCCTGGACCTGTTGCCTGCCCAGGTTAAAGGATTTTGGAAGCTTCTTGTTTGTAATGCACTTTCCTGAAAAACTAATCATTGAACGTAGCTATGTAGGAAAAGCTAGTTGGAAGATGAGGGTAGAAGGAAAAAGCCTGCGTTACTACTGCTCCAAGTGACATGGTAACACAGAAAGTGAAATTTCAGGGATTTTGGGGGTCCTTATTTACTTTGATGCTAACCAGAGTTGTGGTTACCTTGGCAACCCTCACAGCTACTGAACATCTAGGTAGGGAACATAGCAGATACTTCACCCTCTTGTACTCTGCCATGGAGTCAGGAAAAATTAAGTCATGTTAAGTATAGCTCACATGCTCTATGCCTTTTATAGGTGGCTTTTAGAATAACGTAATTTCTTCAGTCACATTTTCTCAAGTCATTATTTCTTTTTCCTTTTTATTTTCTTAAATGGCACAACTCAAAAGAAGCAACTACATTAGAAGCAGGAGAAATGTTCGCAAGAGCAAAGTAGAAAGCACAGACTAATTGAAATGATATGAGAAGCCTTTCAAATTCTTCTCCAAAATAGAAATCGGGTTCACTGTATGTAAATATCCCTGGAAGGGGTTTCCTCATCACATTTCTGTTTTCAGCTCATTGACTTCTAGTGCTGTGCAAATATACTGGATAAGAGAAACAGCTGCTGTTTTAAAATCAACCCCACTATGAGTTTGAATATTCTGCAGAGTTGAGAGATGTTGCTCTAAGCACTATGCCTTCCTGCCAACCTCTACTCATGTGTAAGATGAAGATGCTACCACATGTCGTGGAGAAGCTTGCTGCTCCAAGTGTGTGTCTGGAGGACCATCAGCATCAGCACTGAGTGGGAGCTTATTGAGAAAAGCTTTGCGTGCACAGCCCAAGTCAAGTTATCTCTTATTCCCCAGACCTTCTGGATCATAATCTGCATTGTAACAAGGTCCCCAGGTGATTTGAGATGCACAGTATAATTTGAGAGGCACTGGTGGAGATCCTGACAGCATGTCTTGGCTCATGGCAGACGCTCAAAAACTAACCATCCTGTTCTCCTTCCATGTAGCAGATAGAACTTTACTCTTGCTTCAGAACAAATGGACCCTATTTTTATTTATTTATTTATTTATTTATTTATGGCTGTGTTGGGTCTTCGTTTCTGTGTGAGGGCTTTCTCCAGTTGCGGCAAGCGGGGGCCACTCTTCATCGCGGTGCGTGGGCCTCTCACTATTGCGGCCTCTCTTGTTGCGGAACACAGGCTCCAGATGCGCAGGCTCAGTAGTTGTGGCTCACGGGCCCAGTCGATCCGCGGCATGTGGGATCTTCCCAGACCAGGACCCGAACCCGTGTCCCCTGCATTGGCAGGCAGACTCCCAGCCACTGCGCCACCAGGGAAGCCCCCTATTTTTAAGGTTATGCAAAAATCCCAAATGGCCATCCTTCAACTCCCTTTGTCATTGTGGATTTTTCACAGGTTTGATATTCTGTTCTTCTGTGCAGTTTAACACTTTATTTTTTTTAAATTTTGGGCTGTGTTGGGTCTTCGTTGCTGCACGCGGGCTTTCTCTAGTTGTGGCAAGTGAGGGCTACTCTTCGTTGTGGTGCGTGGGCTTCTCATTGTGGTGTCTTCTCTTGTTGCAGAGCACGGGCTCTATGGTGCATGGGCGCAGTAGTTGCAGTACACAGGCTCAGTAGTTGTGGTGCATGGGCTTAGTTGCTCCACGGCATGTGGGATTTCCCAGACCAGGGCTTGAACCCATGTCCCCTGAATTGACTGGTGGATTCTTAAGCACTGCGCCACCAGGGAAGCCCTTAACACTTTAATCTAACATTAAACCCAAAATGTGCTTAATTAGTAAAATTATATGCATCATTACCTAATCCAAATGCTTAGCTTTTGGAGGTATTTATGACACGTTAAATTCCAATCTACACGCGGAAAGCCTAAGTTAACATAACTATACTAAAATCACAATTAAATATTTGAAAAGTAAGTTGAAGAATGAGGAGATTTTTAGGTAAATTCCAAATTTTTATGAAGTCTGGAATGTTTGAGGGCTTTGAGTCACATTTCTTGCCTGTCTTTGACCCTCTCTAGCAAGTGACTTGCTACGGTTTATAAAAATGTAATAGAAATAATATGAACTACCTAATCCAGGGTCAGTGAAAGTAGTTACATTTGCCCCTCTGTTATCATGTTTAGAAATGATTGCTTTTTAGGGACAGGCATCTGCATGGACCCACACACATGTATATGAGAAGGCCTTCAATACATAAAAATTACATAATCTTATCATTCATCACCACTCACTTTAAGAATTAGGAAAAAGTTTGAATCATTGAATAAATAAATGCAGTCAGATTATTATTTTCAAATATATACAGTGATTTGAATAAATCATTTAACAAAGTGTTCCCAAGTAGAGATCCTCAGGGACCAGCTCTAATGAAAACTGAAGATGCTTCTGTAATTAACAATCATGTGCATTAAAATTTTACTTTCTTAAACAGTATAAATGTGCTTTCTGCCAGGCTTATCTCATCTTAGTGATAGCAGGATCCTTTCTCACCTGGTTAATGCTGGTGACAGTCTATCACCTCCCCCTTCGACTCCCCCACCGTGAGCAAGACTGTCATCCACACCAAAAGATGATGGTAGATATTCGATATTGAAGTTCCCACAAGAAAAAGATTAGCCTGCATGTATCAGAGATGTCCTGACCCCAACAATCTTTTTTTCTTTCTTCTAACATACTCATTAACTGAGAAAAGTTTCAAGTTCAGACTTGAACCAAGAAAGTTTCTCTCACATTCCAAATTGGCAGAGCACATATTGACAAACTTTTAAGTTAGAGAACTTGGCAGTCACTTTCCTCACCGTGGAATGACAAATATAATTATATAGAATAAACCCTCTAGCATTTCTTCCCTTGGCAATTAATTACTGTGAGTTGTGTCTGGGGATACAGAGTCTAGCCCTGGCCCCCTGAGTCTTGTAGACCTGACTGGGTCACTTAGCCACTTGCAGCCTATTTTCTAGGGAGCAGGGACTCTGTCCTGTTCACTGATGTATCTTACTGCCTAGGAGTGTAACTACCCTACACATTGAATAAACAAATCTACTAAACCTGCTCTGTCCATCTCTTTACAGGGAGAGTTGAGAGCAGAGCTTCCCAACTGGGGTGACCTGTCCCACTCATAGCCCCAGTTGGTGACAGGTCTGTTGAAATACTGTTCCTCTCAACCTGGGGGCAGCAGGGCAGGGCCTGGGGCAGCTGGAACTCTGAGGGCCTTCTCTTAGCAGCTTCTTCCATTAGTCCAGTGGCTCCACACATAAAGTGTTATCATTTTGTATGTGTGCCATGGCATAGAAAACATTGGAAAGCTCTTCTTTAGAGCAAAAGTGATAAACACAAAATGTCTATAGGGACCAGGCAGTTAATTTGAGTGAATCAAGCCTGGCATAAATACCTACTAGGTGATAGTTTGGCCCTGGTTTACAAAGCAAACATAATGAACATGAAAATGTTATATCAAACTGAAATTGATCATGGGAACTTAAATCCTGAAGGCATCAGACACAGATGTATAATATAGAAAGTGAACATCTTCATGGAATTATTAATATGTTTCTGATTTGAGTTACACAGATATCAGCCTCTGAAACATACGGAATTAGAATGCCATACTTCTGCCTGTTAGTTTTATCCTCTGAACCTCTACCCTTTTTGGTCCTCATTTTTTTCCCCATGCTTGTTTCACCTTTTCTATTACCAATTAGAGTTCATTTCTCTCACGTCTATTCCAAGCTTGCACATGTAAATGCACACACCGATTTGTGTCATAATTTTTATTTTGTGGCCTCATTGTGTGTTTTTAGTTCTTGATACCACAACTCCTTTTTTCCCATCTTTTATGTAAGTGCCTAGAAAGCACCAGGCATTATACTAAAGTCTTGGGAAAAAGATTAATATGACATGATCTGTGTCTTGAGAAGCTCATATTATAGTAGAAGGAGACTGTATGATAAACCTTTAATGAAAATAATAATAAAATTTTATTGAGCGGTAATAAAATTCCTTGGGTACTAGGAATTTTTCTAAGTAATTTTGCACTTATCATCTCATTTAATCCTCATGAAATACATGTTTAGATCCTATTTCCTAATCTAAATTTTCTGAAAGCTACCGAAGGGATGCTAGGATTCTAGGACAGTAAATTCCAAGATGGTGGACAGTCTTGATACATTTTCTTGATACGTTCTTACTATATGCACTCAGCTGCCCTTGCATTCTTGGTCTTTCTCTCATTCCAAACACACAGGTACTTGCATAGCCATGATCTGTGCATATGTAAGGGTTTATTATGGTTTGGGTATGGCATGCTTCCATATTTCAAGGATGTCAGAGAATCTCAGGGTATACGTGTGTGTGTGTGTGGTGTGTGTGCATATTTATACACATAAACTATAATTTATTAAGAGTTATCAGTGAAGAAGGAATTCTCTGTAGGGTATCTCCACTACTCACAGTAGTCCTGCAAGGTAATAATAACAATCTCCATTTAAAAAATGAAGGTAAAAGGGAGTAGGCAGTTTGTCCAACTTCACATAAATAGTTAAGTTCCAAAGCTTAGATTCATATTCATATTTGACTTTAAAATCTAGGTTTAGCCATTGCTTCTCTCTTACTTAAAGTAATTTAGTCCAACCATTCATCTGATACTCATAACACGCCTACAACTTCCCTGTCAAGTGGTAAAACAGCTTATGCCTTCAAAATGGAAATGACAGAGTGCCTATGTCATCTAGAGACACCTTGGACAGCTCTTGGCTTTGAAAGTTAAAATATCATAAAGTTGAAAACATCTTAAAAATGAAATCCTTCTTCCAATGAGGATGTTCAGATCCTGTCCCTTGAACTATGTAGACATTGTTTACTTTTTCTTTTTAGCAATCCTTTTGTCTTGTCTGAACTTTCCTTTTTTCAGAGTGACTATCTCTGGTTCTTCATCTGGTCTTCATAGTGCAGAGTTTCAATTCTCTTCCCTTTCCCTGTTCCTCTCAGAACATGTCCAAAGTTAATAAACCAAGTGTGATGTGCTCAGCCCGCTCTTCATCCTCTTTCTTCTCGTAACAGATTCTGCTTTTCCCCACACCCTATGCAGCCACTGGCCAAGAAAGTGATCATATGACAAAATCATGGCCAACCATATTACCCCACCTCTCTGACAATAGTGATTAGGACAAAGGTTTCCATATGGCTACAGCATGGCCAAACAGAATTCTTCTCAGGGATTGCGATCGAGGTATAGGGCCAGAAACTTTCTCTTTCCACTGGAACAGCTAAGCCGAGACTCTTGATAGTAATGGTCCCTGACAGTGGTGAAGGCCTGTATGAAATAACAGAGGGTAAGACCAGCATACAAAATGAACAGTGACAAGCAGAGATGAGAAATTCGCTCTGAGACCCTATTTTCCATCCCTCAAGTCAAGGTTCTAGCAGCTCCTTCTCCAGGTTTGTAGGTTACCTGAAAACTCTTCTCAGCCCTGTAAGCCAAAAAATTCCTTTCTTGCATACGGAGTCTCTGTCATTAACAAGGGAAAAAAATCCTGATCGATGCACCCCATATTAAGGTATAGAGTTTGGAACTGAAAATACTGAAAAAAACAAGCATGCCACCTCCCTTTCTTCAGATAGTCTTATCCTACAATAAGACCTCAGAATCTTTTCATTTTCTCAGCAGCCACGCCAACACTCCTGACTCAGAATGAGCTTGTTAACAAATAAAATACCTATGAATTTCATATTTAATCTGATGTACTAATGAGTTTAGATTCTTTTAGAGCCTGATTCTAGAGTCCAACATATTTGTTCTTTCTCCAGCTTCATGTAATTTGCATATTTGAAAAGCTTATACTTCCTGACTATAGCTTGGTGACCTTGGACCAATCTTTCAATTTAGGTAATGTAAAATTTGAAAAATATCTATCTCTTTGGTTATTGTGGGGATAAAATTCACGTCGAGGGATTAGCACAATGCCTATCACATAGTAGGTGCTCAAATGTGGTAGCTAATTTTAAAAAGAAAGAAAGAAAAAAAAAGAGAGACCTTTGTTAAACAATAGAAAATTGTGCTCTAGGAATTAATCAGTCCAGTAAGTAGGATCTTTGATATGGTTGTTAGGCACTTATGAATCTATTTCCCTGTATGATTATCCAGGTTATGTTTCTGTTTTGACTGTGCCAAATGCCTTGCTTAATCCAGGTGAACATAAGCCACCTCTTTAGAAATTTTGTCCAAAGGAGAATGAAGCTAGTCTGACCTGACTCATCCTTTATAAACTCCTCCTAGCTCCTGCTCATCTCCACTTTCATTTCTAATGTTCGCAGACCATTTCTTTTTTTTTTTTTTCCTTTCCTTTTTGACTGTGCACATTGTTCTTTATTGATGATACATGAGCAGGTAGGGCTCCCTAGTCCTCTCCCTCTTCTTCAGGAGCTCTGGGATGGAAACTGTTGAGGATGGGATATTCTCAGTGTGTTGGGGAATTGAGTTGGGGCAAGGACTCCTTAGGAACTGAGGGCTTCTTTCTTCCTTATCTTGTTTTCACTGAGGCTGGTGGTCCAGGGATCTCTTACTCCTTGGAAGCCATATGGACCATAAAGCCCACCCCCCTTTTGCTGTAGCCAAACCCATTGTCATAACAGGAAATGTGTTTGACAAAGCAGTCACCGAGGGCAATGCCAGCCCCAGCATCAAAGGTGAAAGTGGAGTATTACTGTTAAAGTCGCAGGAGGCAGCCTGTCCTCAGTGTAACTCAGGATGCCCTTTAGGGGGCCCTCTATTGCCTGCTTCACCACCTTCTTTCTCAGTGTCATCACATTTGGCAGCTTTCTCCAGACCACAGGTTAGATTTTTTTTTTTTTTAATTTATTTATTATTTATTTATGTCTGTGTTGGTCTTTGTTTCTGTGCGAGGGCTTTCACTAGTTGCGGCAAGTGGGGGCCACTCTTCATCGCAGTGCGCGGGCTTCTCATTATCGCAGCCTCTCTTGTTGTGGAGCACAGGCTCCAGATGCGCAGGCTCAGCAATTGTGGCTCACGGGCCCAGTTGCTCTGCGGTATGTGGGATCTTCCCAGACCAGGGCTCGAACCCGTGTTCCCTGCATTGGCAGGCAGATTCTCAACCACTGCGCCACCAGGGAAGCCCCAGGTTAGATTTTTGACTCATTGGAGCTGGGATCTGGGATCTGGGAGGCCATGCCAGTGAGCTTCCAATTCAGCTCAGGGGTGACCTTGCCCATAGCCTTAGCAGTGCCCATAGAAGCAGGGATGATGGTCTTCTGGGCAGCCCCACAGCCATCATACCACAGCTTCCCGGAGGAGCCATCAGCGATCTTCTGGGTGGCAGTGATGGCATAGACCATGGCCATGAGTCCCTCCATGATGCCAAAGTCATCATGGATGACCTTGCCCAGAGCACCCAAGCAGTGGTGGTAGAGGAGGCATTGCTGACAATCTTGAGGTTTTTGTCATACTTCTCATGATTTATGCCCAAACATGTGGACATCGGCAGAAGGGACAGAGATGAGGATGACCCTTTTGGCTCCATCCTTTCATAAGCCCCAACCTTGTCCAAGTTAGTAAAGACATCAGTGGATTCTACAACATATGTAGCACCAGCATCACCCCATTTGATGTGGGTGGAAGCTTGCTCCTAGAAGATGAAGACGGGCCTTCCATTGATGACAAGCTTCCCATTCGCAGCCTGACTGTGGCATAACTTGCTATGGGTGGAATCATACTGGAGCCTGTAGACCATGTAGCTGAGGTCAGTGAAGGGGTCATTGATGTGCAATATCCATTTTGCCAGAGTTAAAAGCATCCTGGTGACCAGGCATCCAAAGTGGACAAATCGATTTACTCTGACCTTCATGACTGTCTCAGGGATGTGGCCAGTATTGCACAAGAAGATGCAACTGTCTGTCAAAGAGGGAAGAGCAGAGAGCCCCACTTCTTTAATAATTATCAAATTGTGCTTGAGATTCACCTGAGGCTTTAAGGTCTAAAGTTTGTATGTAGCTAATTACTGTCCTTTTTAAAAAATAAGAACCACTGTTTATTTGCAGCCTTGTGGCACCAAGACCGTCGAAAACAGCACAATAATTTCAAACACAGGTTTTTTAGTAGCCTGAAATGTAGCCTCATTTAACTCAGCAGGTGCTTTCCTATAATTCATCCAGCTACACATAATGGGAAGTTCCTCTTACCGATAGTGTTCGTTATGCTTTTTTTTTCAGTCTGAAGATCATTCTCAACACATAAAAAATATGTATATATAAAAATATATGAATATATGTATATAATTTTATTAGTTCATAAAAGAAATCATTATGTGTCAAAATTTCAAGTTTACTTTATTACCCTTGCTCTGGAAATTGGCATCCGTGCATCTAGGTTATAAATGTTATTCCCTGCTTGCTCTCAATTGGTTTCATGAGTGAATCACTGGGCACCACCTACACTTTGTTCTCATGTCAGACCTGCAGTCTTCCATAATAGCAATCAGTCTCAGGGGTTTATCTGTGTACTTTTTTCCTTTCTCTTTCACATCCAATTTAATCATTTGATTATGCCAGATACAGTTTAGACAAATATATTCTTCCTTGCCCTTATGAAAGTCACTCTAACTGAGCTTGTCAAGTGAGACTTTACCTTAGAGGCACCTATATTCATACAAATTAAGATATGGTCAATAATTATAAAAAATTCCTGTTCATTAACAGTTCCTAATTTATTATTACTCCTTAAGATACTATTGTTTTTAAATGTTTTCATGTTTTTCATAACTGAATCACACATTTTTGCCTTACGTAGCAGTAAGTCAACAAGCCTTACCAAGTTAGTGGGGGGAGACATTGTCTGTCTCTGTCTAGGCTAGGTGCCTCAGACATCTCAGTAACAGAAGTATTTCATTGTGTAGAACACTTTGTTTATCAAATTAAATGCATATTAGAGAGCTAACTGGGAAAAAATAAAATTACAACCCCACAAAGCCATTAATTAAAGTTATCATAAGAAAGGATTATGATGACTTTCTCTTGCACATTAGACTGTGTGCTTTTGTTTTTGTTTTTTGTTTCTTTTCTTCCCTTATCCTTTCAGGTGGCCTGGAGTTCAGGATAATTGCAATTACCCTCATTTTTATGCTCTTTGTATCTTGTAACCACCGAACGTAGGTTCAGCTGCTCACTGCTCACATGCCAATAATTCTAGACACAAGTGTCTGTAGAAAAGAAAGGTGCTTTAATCAGAAAAGCTGGCAATCTGGGGAGACGGTGGACTTGTGTCCAGAGACCAGCTCCAAAGATTCTCCTCGGTCATGACAATTTTGAAAGGGAAAAGTGTGGGGGGAGGGGGCGGGGGAGGGAGGGGAAGAATCTCAGTGAATCATCAAGGCAGGAGATTGGGTTCTACATCTCCATTGAGTGCAGACTGGTTTTCTCTTCAGATGTTATCTTGCCTGAGTGATCTGCCTGCAGGATTGCTTAGGGGGGCTACTGGGGGGAGAGAACTAGTCTTCTTTTTATCTAGGAAAAGAATCAACAGGTTAGACAAGGCATGGTGTGCATTCAGGAGAGCATAAGTCGGGAGTTAGTTTCAATTGCTTAGTGATCTCATTCCTTAATTAGGTCCTTGTAAGGTTAGAGGGGAACAGAAATGGGCAAACGGGAAAGGGGCAAAAGAGCTGCTTTCATTGTAACCTCCTTTGCCTCTCTGCTTGCTTCCCGTCCTCCACAGCTTATAGGTGGAGGCAAGTATAATGCCACTCAGTGTCATTGCTTGGAAGTTTAAAATTTTGATACAATCAACTAAAGCATCAAATACAAAATACAAACTATCAGCATGCATTATCTACCAGACTTATCTGCAGATTGGTTAGAAAGGAAAGAAAAAAAGAGAAAAAATATTTTCTAGGCATACTTCTTCCCTTCTAAAAATCTGAGTCTAGTTTTTCCGAGTGAAAGTGAATAGAGTCAATGCTAGGAAAGGTGGTACTTAATGTTTACCTCCCTTTCTTCCCAAATAGGGTTCACTGAATTCAGATTTAATTATTTTATTCTTACCTTTGGTAGTAAACAGATACTCTTTTGGTCCCATTTTCTGATTATTGCACCCTGATTTTTCCTTGAGAAAGTACTACTTTCCCATTCTCTCAGTTTATGGGATCCGGATGAACATTGCACACAGGAATGGCTTCCCTCTGCCTAGGGATGAACACTAATCCACGTTGGTCCATTTAGAGCTAGTACTGGGGGCTTCTGATAAAAAGAACAGAAAAGCAATGTTCTTTCTCATGCAGTTGCCAAGAGAGTATAATGCAAATTAAAAGCCTTGACATCTATTTTGCCAGCAAGAGGAAGTATGAAGGCTAAGAAAGAAGCCCACACAGAGCAAAGCATAGCCAAGAGATGAAGAAAGCAAGTCTTAGTCTTGATAAGGACTTTTGAGTACCTGGATTCAGCTGCTCCTAAAGCCACTTACTTCTAAGAATCTTGAGCTACGTAATATATTAAAGGCCTGTTTTTGTTTAAACGTGTGGAGATGAAAGGTTTCCTATCTCTTACGAATGAAAGAATCTTGCCTCATACATAATTTTCCTCCCAAAACATCTCTTCATTTTCCTGAGCACTGAAAAACATATCATTTATCTGCTGTTTGTTTTTCCACCTTGTAAAAAAAAAGTACACTTAGAGACCTGTTTGTCTGTATTGCCTCTTCTCATTAACCTCATTCTCATGTCATGCTCATTTTTTGAAAATCTTATTACTGTATTCCCTGGGCCCTGAAAAGTGATTGGCCCAATACTAGTAAGCATTCCTCCACATTTCTCTGTTTCCTATATTGGAATTTTCCCACTCACATAGCCTTTAGCTCATCATGTAACTTCTCAAAGTTACTTATCTGATTTACCTATCCTTTCCTAGTTATATGTGAAATCCAGTCATTTCACTCTAACCTTTAAATTTAGTGTAAAAATAAAGGCCTTGTTAATTGAGAAGGAAATTGAAATTAATGTCTTTATTATGAGTGAAGGGGGACCTTAGAAGCTCAGTGTCTTAAATATCAAGAGTTGATTTCCTCACCTGCAAAGACTTTAGTGTCAGTATTTAAAATTTGTAGTTCATTAAAAATTAAATTTTAGAATACTAAAAGTATTACAGTTTATTCATGTATTTTTAAAAATTTAAATCTTATTTATCCAATTGTTAATAGCATAAAAGGGTCTTTATTTATTTATTTTTCTAATTCACTAATTCTCTTTTCTGAGACAAAAAATCAGGATACTTCTACTCATACTTCCCTTGGTACTATTCCTTCCCTCCTCCTTCTTCTCTTTCTTCCCCCCCTCCTCCTTCTTCATCTGACTAGATTCTTTCAAACAGCCTACTTTACGTTTGAATTGCAACACATACATTTTAAAAACTGATGGTAAAATAGCAGTATTTTTCCTATTCATTTCTTTTAATTTTCCGTAATTTGGATCCCAATGAGCTGTTATCATACACAAACAGCCTGGCCCCTTGAGATGTTCTGAGATGAAGATAATTTGTACACATTGTGATTGTTAATAGAGAATTTGTTGTACGACACATTCTTTACAATGCAGTAAAGATTATTATAATTGGGGGCACAAAATAAAACCTGCTTCAGCTAGGAAATTGCTCAGATACACGTTATTTTTATGCGTCTCCTTGGGAAAGGGCAGGCCATGTCAAGGACTTACATTTGATATTAAAATAACAAATTATCAAATGATAACACCTTCAGGGAAACATGCTTAGCTACCTATTCAAATTACATTTTAAATATTTCTCTCCAAGTGAAAATGTATCACTTTTAATATCCTGAGGCTGTTTATCAAGTTGGTTAAAAGGGTGAGAAGCTATTAAGAAAAGCACATTTTTGAAAAGGACACATAATCTCTGCATTGTGTGTAAATTATGGTAGCAAACCAAGTCCAGAAGCATATACATGGAAGGAATAAAGAAGAAAAAATAGTTGTGATGAATAAGGAGGAAAATGAAGTGAAAGTGTGACAAAGCATCTTTTTTTAAATTGTGGGAAATGTCCTTGGTGAGAAGACTGAATTTGGAGAGGAATCCAGAGAAAAGAGAAATGCCAGGCATGTTGTCTTTCTTTTCAACCAATGTAAAGGATACTGTTGTGAGCCACACTGGTCCCTCTTCAGGACTGAAGGAATTATGCCACCAGTTGCTGGGAGTATGACTGCTGACAGCTCTTAACTGCGAACCCTCTCCAGAAATCGCCCTAGGCTAGAGAGAGCTGCCTCTGATGGAACAGCCTGTATCCCATGACTGGTTGGTCCCTGAGGCCAGAGGTCCGGACTCCTTGATGCAGGGAGAGCTAACTCTGGAGGGCTTTCCCAGCTTCCCTGTGGGGACAGCTGCAACATTTGCTGAAAATGAATCAACTTCTCTCTGCCCAACTCTGCTTCCTTCCTGTCCCTTGCCCTCCCCAGGTGCGGATCCTGAGGACCTCAAATAAACTTCTTGCATGTTAATCTCCAACTCAGGGCTTCCCAGGAAGCCCAATCTGCCGCAATGTATGCAATTATTTCTCTGGTTGCTATTGTTTATTGAGTAAATATTATGCATTAAGGACAATGTATGCACTTTACATGGATTATTTATTTTGATCCTCATGGATTCCAAGCCATTGGAGTTAGCTATGGAATGATAATGGTGGTCTCATGGAATATGCCTGCTCAATGGCCCAGATTTGAGTATTGTCAACCAAGGAAGCTGTCATTTCTTTGTTTAAACCCATCACTCTTAGATTAATATATAACATCTGGTTTTTTGTTCCTAACCACTCCTCTGTCTAATTTCCTACCACTCCTACCTTGCTTCGTGTGATGATCCACACACTCTACCTTTTTTCAGTTCCTATAACTCAGCAAACCCCTTGCAACATCATGGCCTTTGAAGATGCCATTCTGTTGACAAAGGATACTGTTTTACCCAATGTTTCTACCCCATCTGTCAATTCAACTACCATTTATCATTCACTGTTCCTCTAAATTTCATTTTTCTCAGAAAACATCCTCTGAAATACAGATTAGTCAAATCTGACTAATATATAAACCCTCTTAGCAGCCAGGCCTTCTTTGGGGCACTTGTCTCAGTTGTAACTGAACGATTCCATGCATATTTTTCTGTGAAGTAGGTACATACTTAAAGGGAAGGTTGATGGGGTAAAGACATGTGCAGTGAGTTACATGAGGTCAAGGACCACTATCTCTCTTATTTACCACTGTGACTTCAATACCAAGCTCTGGACTTGGCATTTATTAGATATGTGTAGAAATGACAGAAATTTATTTCTCTGCCTTTTTTTCCCTCTGCTTGCATTTTTTTTAAATTTATTTATTTATTTTATTTATGGCTGTGTTGGGTCTTTTTTTTTTTTTTTTAATTTTATTTGTTTATTTATTATTTATTTTTGGCTGTGTTGGGTCTTCGTTTCTGTGCGAGGGCTTTCTCCAGTTGCGGCGAGCGGGGGCCACTCTTCATCGCGGTGCGCGGGCCTCTCACTATCGCGGCCTCTCTTGTTGCGGAGCACAGGCTCCAGATGCGCAGGCTCAGCAATTGTGGCTCATGGGCCCAGCCACTCCGCGGCATGTGGGATCTTCCCAGACCAGGGCTCGAACCCGTGTGCCTTGCATTGGCAGGCGGATTCCCAACCACTGCGCCACCAGGGAAGCCCTGTGTTGGGTCTTTGTTTCTCTGCGAGGGCTTTCTCTAGTTGTGGCAAACGGGGGCCACTCTTCATCGTGGTGCGCAGGCCTTTCACTATCGCGGCCTCTCTTGTTGCGGAGCACGGGCTCCAGACGCACAGGCTCAGTAATTGTGGCTCACAGGCCCAGCTGCTCCGCGGCATGTGGGATCTTCCCAGACCAGGGCTCGAACCCCTGTCCCCTGCATCGGCAGGCAGACTCTCAACCACTGCGCCACCAGGGAAGCCCACTGCTTGCATTTTTAACCATAATGTTTTTCTCCCCTTTCCTTGCTAAGATGAACATACATACGGACATGTGTGTATATGTAGGTGTGTGTGTGTGTTTGTTGGTATAAAATCTTCAGACTCAGTTTCAAATTAACTTTTTGTCTTAGAATAAACACTCCCTTTAAGCTGACTTTATATATTCCTGTTTTGATATGAAAAATAGAGACTCTATATCCAAGATTTCAGGATATGCCTCACAGCTTCCTCTAGTTACGTGAGTATGTTGCCATTTCCAAAGTCTTTGAACAATTATATTTAATCACTTATTTCTACTATACACAATGCTACAATACCTATACCTATACCTATAGCTTATACCTATAAAACAAACTATTTTTGTATTTTCAATTGACTTTATTTCCTAGGATAGACCAAAGAAATGCTTGTAAGAGATGAGTAAGCCCTTTCTGGACTGAAAAATTTTTAAAAACTTAAAGTCCTTAAACAACTTAAAGTGATAATGGATCTTTAATTTCTTTAAGTATTTTGATTTCTCTGAGTTCCCAGTTGGTTTTGAAGACTCAGGTACAAGTAAAAATATTATCAACCTAGAAAGTGAGTGTGGCTAGCTGGGTTTGGTTTTCTTCAGCCTTTCAGGAAATGACAAAACGTTCAACCTTTTGAGAGAATTTAACTTTATGTTCCTATATTCAATGCTGACACTGCTAAGAATGAATCATTAAATGTGAGATGAAGGCTAAATGGAAAAAATGTTTAACCAACTGTCCTTTCCCAGTGCTACATTTATGAAAAACTATATTTTGGATATACAGAATACATTTCAATGGCTAGGATATAAGAGGACCAAAAAAGATATTTGTCAATTTTTGAAATTCATTTATAAAAAGCATTTTGCATACTTATAGAACCAAATTTTGATGACTGGAATGGTATGTAGAGGGGATAGGAAGGGGAGGTTCTTCATTAGTTAATTGAATGAAAGATTTCTTATAAAGTGCAATAATGGTGCTCATTACATACTTCAAGAAGAGGAATTGAATTCAACATGGAAGGAAAAAAGCTAATTCATCCTTTTTGTAAATCCATGAGCTTTGGTTGCATGAAATAATAACCTTACTTACATAGAATTCAACTAAAAGAGGCTTTCAGTTAACCAGATTTATGTTCCCAGAGTTTTACTTTGGAGAAAAATAAAGAACCCAAAGACCAACCAATAAATATGTGTATGGTTCATGTTGTTGATTGATAGTTTAATCCTAAAGTGTAGATCTATACTACCAAAAGCATATTTATATATTTTATGCTAGACAATGAGGAATGCCACTTGGGGTGATTTAATTTTTGAAGAAATGTTTTTGAGTGCCTAAGATATGCCAGATGTTGAGATAATCACTTTGGATTAAATGGTAAACTAAAATAGATATTATCTTTGTCCTCATAGAGTTAAAATCTAGTGAAGGACATAGGCATGGGAAAAACTTATTTTTAAAAATTAGGTAAATCAAGACTCAGGTAAGTACTATATGGAAAGTTATGTGATGCTTTAAGAGTGTGTAATAGACCTAATTAAGAAGGTGAAAGAAAGCTTTCCCAACAAAGGAGCAGTTGGAAAAGGAGATGAAGAATGATGCAATTATTAGTTCAAGAAAAAAGAGAAGAATTTCTTAAGAGATGAGCTTTAGGAAATTCCCTAGTGGTCCAGTGGTTAGGACTCTTCGCTTTCACTGCCCCCAGGGCCTGGGTTTGATCCCTGGTTAGGGAACTAAGAAAAAAATACACATGACTGGAAATATGATAACTTTTAAAGTGGTAGAAATATTCCCATCCAAAGAGTTTCATTTCATTATTCTTTGAACAAATATTGTCTAGTTGTAGCAAGAAATCATCTAGATTATAGGAATGTGGTGATGAACAAGAAAAAGTTCCTCACCTTGAGGAGCTTCATATCTGGTAACCCAAGACAAGTTAACCAATAAAGAAATAATTTCATATATTAATAAACTTAGTATAGAAAATAAACTTAGGTAAAGGCTAGAGAGTGAATGTGACAGGAGGTAATTCTTTAGAGATCCATGAGAAATTGTTAGCATAAGGAGGAATACGAGGAGGGTAAACAAGGTGTGAGCAATAATTGTAAGGTCCCTGCACCAGACACTTCATTCTGAAAGGCCAGGGTGCTTGGAACTTGGTGTGGATATAGAAGAGAATGCAAGTTGATGAGGATCTTGGAGTCACAGACAGAATTAAATTTGTGCAAGGCCTTCTTGACTGTGGTCAAGAGTTTGGGTTTTATTCATATCAAAGACTTTGGAAGGATTTATGCAAGAAAAAAGAATTAGTAGGCCCTAGAAGTAATTTGGCCATGAATTGATGGTAACATCAATGACAGTGGTAGTGAGAGAGAGAAGAAGTGAGATTTGGGATGTATTAAGGATAGAAGCTTACGGATGGATTGGACTTTCAAGGGCAGGAATAGAAAGGAATCAAGCAGAAGTGCTAGGTTTTTAGCGTGACCAACTGGGTTCAGCATGGTGCCATTACCAAGGTTTCACCATATTCAATTAAATCCTCATATGTCTTTCACCTTAACACTTGACCACCCATCTAAACATTCTTATATTGTAATATTGAGTGCTTACTTTGTACCTTGCAAGAAGCACTACCCTTTAGGGACACAAAGATGAAAAAGATAAACTATGTCCCCACCTTACTGAAACTTCTAAATAGGAACAAATAGACTGGAAAAAAATACGTAAACAAAAAAGTCCTACAGATTATGATAAAGGAAATAAAACAGCTCCTGGGATAGAGAGTATATCATGGTACCTAAGTTAACTAGGATGGTCAGGGAAAAATTCTTAGGTGGTACCTAAGCCAACATCTATAGAATATAAAGGAGTCAGGCATATAGAGAACCTGGGGAGGGTTTTAAATTTTTTTTTAATTTAGCATTTAATTTTTTTTTCATTATCTACCAAATGAAGACTTCATGACTCTGACTCTGGTAAGACTAGTTCTTATTATATACTCTTAAGAACAATATTACCACCGTTGTCTTATTTTCCCTACTGTAGAGCATTAACTTCTTTTGATCTTTCTTTCAAAGTAATTTTCATATTCTTATTGATTAAAAAAGTAACACAAAGCTACACTAAATCACATTACAGAAATACTAGTTTCCATTTACTTTACCATTCCCGGTCTAAAATATACATTGTCAATAGTTTTTGTATACTATTCCACCTTTTAAATATACATGTTTATATACTATATTTGCTCTATTTTAACAAAATGATACAGTATTAACTATGTTCCTGTAGTGCTTGTGGGTTTTTGTTTTCATCTGTTTTTATTTTTCACCTTGTAATAATATCTTGCATAGCTTTCACTGCCAACACATATGGAACTTTTCATTGTTTTTAGTAGTCACATCATAATCCATTTATGGATCTAACATTGTTATTTAGTTTCTCAATTTAAGAATGTTTAGGTTCTTTCCATTTTTCACCATTATTATGGATGATTAATGAAAAGTTCTTTGCAGTTGTGGGGTGTTTATAAAGAATGTAGCAGAAATGTTAGGTCAAAAAGGTATGCATATTTTAAATTTAATAGGTATTTCTATATTGCATTCCAAAAGCTTATATCACTTTCTTATAAAACTGTAAAGTACCAATTTACAGTTTTCTTTGATAAGATTACATATTAATGTATCATTTTTATGTTCAGTTCCTTGGTAACCAATGAAGTTCATGTTGATGCTGTCTCTCTTCTAACAGATTCCTCACTTCTAACTTCACTTATAAATGGTAATGCTTTAATGGCCATTTGTCTCACCATTCTAAATTTCTTTCTGAATTTCTGAATTTCATTTTTATTGTCCAAACATGCCTCGCATATGCAAAACCCCAAATCAAAACAGCTTCAAAATTTAAAGGAGGTATTTGCATTCTTAGCAATGAACACAATTTGGAATATGAGAAAAACTTTGTGCGAGGCTAGTATTTGTGCAAATGAAAGAGAGAGCAGTAGAAGCTGACACTGTAGTACTCTGCTAGTGGCAGTCAATTCTAGAAGTTCCCATTGGAAGATGTTCCACAGAGATATCAAAAACAATAAACTGTGTACAAGGGTCAGCAGGGAATATACTTCACTATTATTGGGTAGAGCACCTATATCTGTGTGGAAGTTACTGAGGATTTTCCTTTAAACACGTGATGCATTTTTCAAGTGTTCCATGAATACTTAGGAGAATAAATCTGTATGTGTTAGGTTTCATCTATTAATTCTACTTTATCAATCATATCGTTCTTATCCTTTATGCATTTTATTCAATATCTTAAACTGGAGCAACATGTTCCAATGAAGAATAAATAAAGCCACAAGTGACATGATGACATTTATTCTGGAGGGTTGATATCAGTATAACGCACTGGGAACTTCTGTTAAAGTTTGATTTTGAGAAGTGCGGCTGTTATGTATACTTTATATACTTGAGTATTTTGTCTGTTATATACAGATAATGGTTTCATAAATGTCCATTAATGTCATTTACATCTCTAATACATTAAATGCTTTATATCTTAAAATGCTTTATTTTAATTTTGCATATAGATATTTATTAATCAGGTCTTTACCTTGGATGTAGCTTGTATCAATTTAAAATGATTGTCATCTTCCCTTTGCATTACATTCTGATTTATCTATTGAATTTTTGTTTCTATATTATTCTCTAATGCACATGCACATTTAGGAATCCTTTTTTTTTTTTGACTAGTTTTATTTTGTTTTAGAACTGTGTAAGTAGGAAAGCAAGATATAGTATTTTGGTCTACTTCAAGAAATCATGCTTTATAATGGAGGAAATTGCCATTTACGTTTATTAGAAATCTGCTTATTTCATGTTCTTCTGCTGTTTTGTTTTTTGCCTTTTGTTTTACATTGATTGTATTTCCTTTCTTTAGTTTCTTAATTTTTAAAAAATATACTTTGGAAGTTGGGTGGTCAAGTCTGTTTTTAATTGTGCTGGTGGCAACCCTTATGTTATAATTAACATATCGTTATGATTAAACTCATCTAACTTCAGATTAGAAACAAAACAGTAGCTTTTGGCTTTTCAGTATATAAAAATGGGAAATTTAGCATTTCTTTATTGAAGTATAGTTGATTTATAATATTAGTTTCAGGTGTATAGTATTGTGCTTCAGTACTTTTACATATCATACTTCATTGAAAGTTATTACAAGATAATGCCTTCAATTCCCTTTGCTATACAATGTGTCCCTGAGGCTTATCTATTTTATACATACTAGTTTGTATCTCTTAATCCCATACCCTTAATTTGCTCACGCCTCTTCCCTCTCCCCTTTGGTAACCACCACTTCGTTTTCTATATCTGTGAGTCTGTTTCTGTTCTGCATATATATTCGTTTGTATTATTTTTTAGATTCCACATAAAAGTGATATCATACAGTATTTGTCTTTCACTGTCTGACTTGTTTCACTAGGCATAATATTCTCTAGCTCCATCTATGTTGCTGCAAATAGAAGAATTTCATTCTTTCTTGCGGCTAAGTAATAGTCCATTGTGTGTATGTGTGTGTGTCTATATATATATACACACACATATATATATGTATACCAGATCCTCTTTATTCATTTATCTGTTGATGGGCACTTGGGTTACTTCTTTATCTTGACTATTCTACATAGTGCTGCTACGAACCTTGGGGTGCATGTATCTTTTTGAATTAGTGTTTTCTTTTTTTCCAAATATGTAGCCGGGAGTG
The DNA here is from genome assembly GCF_965194825.1 of Balaenoptera physalus. Classification (NCBI taxonomy): domain Eukaryota; kingdom Metazoa; phylum Chordata; class Mammalia; order Artiodactyla; family Balaenopteridae; genus Balaenoptera; species Balaenoptera physalus. The sequence continues at coordinate 84,361,587 of NC_138889.1, forward strand.
GAATTGCTGGGTCATTGGTAGTTCTATTTTTAGTTTTTTGAGGAACCTCCATACTGTTTTCCAAAGTGGCTACACCAATTTACATTCCCACCAACAGTGTATGAATGTTCCCTTTTCTTCACATCCTCTCCAACATTTGTTATTTGTAGCCTTTTTGATGATAGCTGTTCTGACAGGTGTAAGGTGATATTTCACTGTTGATTTGATTTACATTTTTTCTGTTAATTAGCAATGTTGAGCATCTTTTCATATGCCTGTTAGCCATCTGTATGTATTCTTTGGAAAATGTCTATTCAGATCTTCTTCCCGTTTTTTTGATTGGGTTGTTTGCTTTTTTGATATTGAGTTATATGAGCTGTTTATATATTTTGGATATTACCTCCTGTCCATCATATCATTTGCAAATATTTTCTTCCATTCCGCAGGTTATCTTTTCATTTTGTTGATGATTTCCTTTGTTATGCAAAAGCTTTTAAGCTTAATTAAGTCCCATTTTTAAATTTTTGCTTTTATTTCTTTTGTCTTAGGAGACAGATGCAAAAAACAATATTGTTACAATTTACGTCAAAGAGTGTTCTGCCTTTGTTCTCTTCTAGGAGTGTTATGGTTTCAAGCCCTACATTTAGGACTTTAATTCATTTTGAGTTTATTTTATATAATGGGTGAGGAAATGTTCTAATTTCATTATTTTACATGAAGCTGTCAAGTTTTCCCAGCACCACTTATTGAAGAAATTATCTTTTCTTCATTGTATATTCTTGCCTACTTTGTTGCAGATTAATTGACTATAAGTACATGGATTTATTTCTGGACTCTCTGTTTTGTCCCATTGATCTTTGTGTTTGTTTTGTGCCAATACCACGTGGTTTTGATTATTGTAGCTTTACAGTGTAGTCTGAAGACTGGAAGGGTTATGTCTCCAGCTTTGTTCTTTTTTTCTCAAATTGCTTTGGCAATTCAGAGTTTTCTGTGGTTCCAAATGAATTTTAGGATTATTTGTTCTGTGAAAACCATCATGGGTATTTTTATACGGATTGCATTAAACTTATAGATTGCTTTGGGTAATATGGCCATTTTAACAATATTAATTATTCTAATCTAAGAGGACAAGATATCTATTTCTTTGTATCATCTTCAATTTCCTTCATCAGTGTTTTATTTTTTCAGAATATAGGTCTTTCACCTCCTTGGTTAAGTTTATTCCTAGGTATTTTATTCTTTTTGATGTGATTTTTAAACAGGATTTTTTTTTTTTTTTTTTACTTTCTCTTTCCGATAGTTCATTATTAGTGTATAGAAAAGAAACTGGTTTCTGTATATTAATCTTGTACCCTGAAACTTTGCTGAATCCATTTATTAGTTATAGTAGTTTTTTGGGTGGAGACTTTAAAGTATCATGTCATCTGCAAATAGTGACAGTTTTACTTCTTTCTTTCCGATTTGGGTGCCTTTTGTTTTTCTTGTTTGATTGCTGTGGCTTGGACTTCCAATGCTATGTTAAATAGAAGTGGTGAGAGTGGGCATCCTTGTCTTGTTCCTGAATTTCACCATTGAGTATGATGTTAGTTGTGCATTTGTCATAAACGTTCTTTATTATGTCGAGATAATGTTCCCTCTCTACCCACTTCGATGAGAGTTTTTGTCAAGAATGGATGTTGAATTCTGTCAGATGCTTTTTCTGCATTTATTGAGATGACCATGTGATTTTTATCCTTCCTTTTGCAGCATATTGAAGGGTCTTGTTTTCGTTTTTTTTTTTTTTTTTTTTATCCAGTTAGCCTCCCTGTGTCTTTTGATCAGAGCATTTAGTCCATTGATACTTAAAGTAATTATTGATAAGTATGTACTTGTTGCCATTGTATTACTTTTTTTCTGGTTGTTTTCATAGTTCTCAGTCCATTTCTTCTGCCTTTTGTTTCTTCTGTTGTGGCTTGATGATTTTCTTTAGTAGTAGGCTTGTGTTCTTTCTTTTTAGTTTTTGTGTATTTACTGTAGGTTTTTGATTTTTGGTTGCCATGGGGTTCATATACATTGACCTATAATTTTATCTACTTGTTTTAAACTAGTCATCATTCTGAAAAACCTACATTTTTTACTCCTCTCCCCTTCATTTTGTGGTTTATTTATTTATTTTTGGCTGTGTTGGGTCTTCGTTTCTGCGTGCGGGCTTTCTCTAGTTGTGGCGAGCAGGGGCTACTCTTCATTGCAGTGCACGGGCTTTTCATTTCAGTGGCTTCTCTTGTTGCAGAGCATGGCCTCTAGGCTCATGGGCTTCAGTAGTTGTGGCATGAGGGCTCAGTAGTTGTGGCCCATGGGCTTAGTTGCTCCATGGCATGTGGGATCTTCCTGGACCAGGGATCGAACCCATGTCCCCTGCATTGGCAAGCAGATTCTTAAACACTGCACCACCAGGGAAGTCCCCATTTTGTGTTTTTGATATCATATTTTACATCTTCATGCTCATCCCTTAGCTGTTTATTGTTGTTATAGTTGCTTTTATAATTTTTTTGTCTTTTAATCTATGTACTGATTTATCTAAGTGGTTGATCATCAATCCTTACTATATACTTGCTTTTCCTAGTGGAATTTTCTCTTTCTTATAGATTCTTACTTCTTTCCCACCTAGAGAAAACCCTTTATCATTTCTTTTAAGGTAAGTTTATTATTGATGAACTCTTAGTTTTTGCTTATCTGAGAAGTTCTTTATCTTTCTTTCTACTCTAAATGATATTCTTCCTGGGTAGAGTGTCATAGGTTGCAGGCTTTTCCCTTTCAGCACTTTGAACATACTTTGTCACTCTTCTGGCTGCAAAATTTCTGCAAAGAAATCAGTTGATAGCCTTAGGGTGTTTCCTTTGTATATGACTTTTTGTTTTCCTCATGCAGCCTTTAGAATTCTCTCTTTAATTTTTGCCATTTTAATTATGATGTGTCTTGGTGTGGGTCTGTTTGAGTTCATTTTGTATGGGACCCCCTGTGCTTCCAGTACCTGAATATCTGTTTCTTTCTTCAGGTTTGGGAATTTTTCAGCCATAATTTTCTCAAATACATTTTTGATCCCCTTCTCTCTCTCTTCTCCTTCTGGAATCCCTATAATAGCAAATGTTGGAATGCTTAATGTTATTCCACAGATCTCTCAAATTGCTTTCATTTTTTTTAAATTTGTTTTTCTTTTTGCTGCTTTGATTGGATGATTTCCATTATTCTCTCTTCCAGATCACATGTGAGTTCTTCTGTATCACTTAGTCTGCTATTCATTCTTTGTAGTATATTTTTAAAATTTCAGCTATTGAATTATTCATTTCTGATTGGGTCATTTTTATGTTTTGTATCTCCTTGTTAAAATGTTTACTGTTTAGAGCAATTCTTTTCCCTAATTCAGTTAACATTTTTATTACTAATGTTTTGAATTCTTCATCTGGTAAATTGTTTTTTTCTGTTTCATTATTTTCTCTTGCTCTTTTAATTGAGAGTAGTTCCTTTGCCTTTTCTTTTTGCTTAACTTTTTCAGCTTCTGTGAATTTAGGTGAAACAGTTAACCTTGTTCTTTTGTGGGAGCATTACTATACAGACTCTGTGTGCCCAATGCCTTTGGTGAGAGAACTGGATTTGACATGGATGAAAGTCACATCTTTCCTCAAGATGTGCTGGCTGCTATCACCTTGGTAGTGGGTGAGTCTATAGATGGAGGGGCTAGAGCTGTCACCGAGTGTGAGGTGGGACTTTGTCTCTGCTCAGTGGCTATTACTACCCTATCAGGAGCAGGGTCTATCCCAAGTTGCTTGAGCAGAAACCTTGAGGGTCATCCTGAGCTGGCTCTATTCCCTTTAAGTGAGAGTCTCTCCCTCTCCCCACACCGGGACCTTTGCCTCAGGGGAGGGGAGTGCTGAAGCAAGTGGGGCCCATGTGCAGATAGAGGCTCAATGTGCTGCCTGTGCAGGTGTCTGCAGCTCCACTCAGATGCAGCCTTGTGTGCAAGTCCCCTATATCTCTTACAGCTGATCACTGCCCCCTGTCTCTTCTGCCCCTGCCCTATTGTAGAACCACTCCACAGGGCTGGTGGGACATGGACCCTCAGTGTGTATCAGGATGTTAGTTGTGGTGGAGCAACTGCCATCAGAGATCTGGGTGGTTTCTGAGGTACTGCTTGAGTAAGTGCCAACAATGGCTGCTATCGCCCCATCCAGGCTCCACCCTGGGACCAACCCAGTTACCTCTCTGTCACAAGGTTGAGTCTTTTTTTCTGGTCATAGGTGCTCCAGACCCAGTGCTGTGTGGTGGCATAGATGAATGGGGCCAGAGTATTCGCTTGGCTCAGGGGTGCATAGCAAAGCTGTCACAGGAAATTGGCAGCTGCTAGGGCAGACCTCTCCACCTTGCCTCATGAGCAAGTCCCATTTGTCTCTCACAGCTCATCACTCTCACCACCCTCCATGGCTCCCACCCTGTTGTGGAACTGCTCTGCAGGGCAGGCAGGGCCCTTGTGATCTCTCTGCATTTATGGGGGGGTGAGGTGTGATGGAGCAGTTGCTGTCAGAAATCTAGTTAGCTTCTGAGGCACTGCTTGAGTAAGCACCAGCAATAGCTACTGCCACACACCTCCCCCAGGCTCCTCCCTAGAAACAGGTTGCATCTGTTTCCCATAGGTCTAGTCTTTTCCCTGGTCATGGCCACCCCAGATCCAGTGCCATGCTGCGGTGTGGAGTGAGTGGGGCTGGAGTTTCACTTGGCTTGGGCTGGGGCGTGCAGTGGGGCAGTCTCTGGGAACCTGGCACCCACTAGAGCAGATTTGTCTCTGTCCTGCCTGAGGGGATAGCCAGTAAATGCATTCCTCGCAAGTGGAGTCCAGCCTTCCCCAGTCCTTCTGTTTGTCCCAGCTGTCCTCCAACCCGCCAAGGGGGGCTTGTCTCCTCTCAACCTGCTCATTCCCCAGGGTGTGTGTCTGCCCATGTAATCTCCCTTTTACTCTGAGTCTCCTCCCAGGGACACAGGTCCTGACCTGATCACTTTTCTTCCCTTCCTACCTGATTACGTGTGTATCTTTCTTACAGCCTTGGTTTTACTGGAGCATTTCTACCAGTTTCCAGTTAGTTTTAGTGAGAATTGTTCCACTATAGATGTATTTTTGATGTGTTCATGGGGAGAGGTGAGCTCCAGGTCCTCTTACTCAGCCATCTTGATTTCCTCCTCCAGGCATTTTTCAGTTATTTGTTCCCAACCAAACCTATTCTGTTTTACAAGTTTGCAATTCTGCAGATTATTTTTTTCTTTCAAATACAAATTACTACTACCTTGTAAATGATTATTTACGTTTCTTACTCCTTTTATCATGTTAACTTATTCAGTGCTCACTGATATTCTTGACCAACAACCCTGACAAACTCATTATTTCAGTTCTTTTCAGTATACCTGAGTAATACATTTAGAAAATGACCTTAGGTGATATATATTTTGAGAACTTTACAGCAAATATTTTCCTTTTATCTCACATACTAATGATTATGGAATGGCATAAAATTTTAAGTATAATAAAAATTTTCCTCAAAGCTATTTAGATACTTTTTTTCCCCTTTGGCTATTGTTATAGAACAAGTCAGAAAGCTCTCTCAATGGCCAAAGATCTATCTTTCCCAATGGCTAAGCTGAAAGAATTGGAGAAATAAAGTTAACAATAGGAATTTGGATTATAACCCATAGAATATTAAAAAAATCCATGGTTTTGTGCTGATGTAAATAAATAATTGAGTAAATATAATTGGGGGTAAGGGACAGCTATCTTTATGAAATACAATTTAAAAATGGAGGTAGAATGAGGGAAATGGAAAATCTTATTAGAACTTTACAGTAATAATTATCAGGCAAGATCTACCAAAGGAATGTAAAATTAGGGAGCGTGTGAGGAGAGATAGGATATTTGTATAGACTCAAAGTATCTCCCTCAGGATATCTATTAATTACAAAAGGAAAAAGAGTAGTTTTATAGTAGAGAAACCTGACAGCACCTTAATGAAGTGATCAATGTTACCGTTGCTAGTAAAATGACATATTGACATTTTGTGGCCCCTGCTATGAACTGGAGAAAAAAATATCACTTTTGTGTTACCTTTCCGAAAATGTGTAACTTCAGTCTAATAATGAGAAACTTTCAAGCAAGTCCCCAGATTGAGAGATATTCCTCAGAATAACTGAGCAAACCCTCAGTTGTCAGGATTGTGAAAGACAAGGAAAGACCAAGGAATTGTCACAGATTGGAGGAGACTAAGGAGACAACTAAATTTAATGTGGGATCTAGTAATATGTCTTAAAAGAGTATTAGTAGAAATACTCATGGAATCTGAATAAAATGTATAGTTGAGTTTTAAAATAGCAAAAAATAAACAAAAAGAAAAAGACCTTTTAAGTAAGCCAACAAAGAAATGAAACAAAATGAAAAAATATTTAGAAATGAGTAACAATGAGGAGAGAGCATTTTAAATATCTGGGAAGAGATCAAAATAATTAGTGGCAAAATTATAGCCATAAATGCCTTTGTTAGAAATAAATATTTAATTTAAAAAAATGAAATAAGAGGATTAACCAAGATGGCGGAGTAGAAGGACGTGCTCTCACTCCCTCTTGCGAGAGCACCAGAATCAAAACTGGCTGCTGGACAATCATTGACAGGAAGAACCTGGACTTCACCAAGGAGGATACCCCACGTCCAAGGACAGAGGAGAAGCCACAGTGAGACGGTAGGAGGGGCGCAATCAGAGTAAAATCAAATCCCATAACTGCTGGGTGGGTGACTCACAGACTGGCGAACACTTATACCACAGAAGTCCACCCACTGGAGTGAAGGTTCTGAGCCCCACGTCAGGCTTCCCAACCTGGGGGTCCGGCTACGGGAGGAGGAATTCCTAGAGAATCAGACTTTGAAGCCTAGTGGGAATTGATTGCAGGACTTTGACAGGACTGGGGGAAACAGAGACCCCACTCTTGGAGGGCACACACAAAGTAATGTGTGCATCGGGACCCAGGGGAAGGAGCAGTGACCCTGGGGGAGACTGAACCAGACCTACCTGCTGGTGTTGGGGGGTCGCCTGCAGAGGCGAGTGGTGGCTCTGTTTCACCGTGGGGATAAGGACACTGGCAGCCGAGGTTCTGGGAAGTTCTCCTTGCCATGAGCCCTCCCAGAGTCTGCCATTAACCCCACCAAAGAGCACGGGTAGGCTCCAGTGTTGGGTTGCCTCAGGCAAAACAACCAACAGGGAGGGAACCCAGCCCCACCCATCAACAGTCAAGTGGATTAAGGTTTTACTGAGCTCTGACCGCCACAGCAACAGGGAGGGAACCCAGCCCCACCCATCAACAGTCAAGTGGATTAAGGTTTTACTGAGCTCTGACCGCCACAGCAACAGTCAGCTCTACCCACCACCAGAGCCTACCATCAAGCCTCTTAGATAGCCTCAACCACCAGAGGGCAGAGAGCAGAAGCAAGAAAAACTACAATCCTGCAGCCTGTGGACCAAAAACCACAGTTACAGAAAGATAGAGAAGATGAAAAGACAGAGGGCTATGTACCAGATGAAGGAACAAGAAAAAACCCCAGAAAAACAACTAAATGAAGTGGAGATAGGCAACCTTCCAGAGAAAGAATTCAGAATAATGATAGTGAAGATGATCCAGGACCTCGGAATAAGAATGGAGGCAAAGATTGAGAAGATGCAAGAAATGATTAACAAAGACCTAGAAGAATTAAAGAACAAACAAACAGAGATGACCAATACAATAACTGAAATGAAAACTACACTAGAAGGAATCAATAGCAGAATAACTGAGGCAGAAGAACGGATAAGTGACCTAGAAGACAGAATGGTGGAATTCACTGCTGCGGAACAGACTAAAGAAAAAAGAATGAAAAGAAATGAAGACAGCCTAAGAGACCTCTGGGACAACATTAAATGCAACAACATTCGCATTATAGGGGTCCCAGAAGGAGAAGAGAGAGAGAAAGGACCAGAGAAAATATTTGAAGAGATTATAGTCGAAAACTTCCCTAACATGGGAAAGGAAATAGCCACCCAAGTCCAGGAAGCGCAGAGAGTCCCATACAGAATAAACCCAAGGAGAAACACGCCGAGACACATAGTAATCAAAGTGGCAAAAATTAAAGACAAAGAAAAATTATTGAAAGCAGCAAGGGAAAAACGACAAATAACATACAAGGGAACTCCCATAAGGTTAACAGCTGATTTCTCAGCAGAAACTCTGCAAGCCAGAAGGGAGTGGCATGATATACTTAAAGTGATGAAAAGGAAGAACCTACAACCAAGATTACTCTACCCGGCAAGGATCTCATTTAGATTTGATGGAGAAATCAAAAGCTTTACAGACAAGCAAAAGCTAAGAGAATTCAGCACCACCAAACCAGCTCTACAACAAATGCTAAAGGAACTTCTCTAAGTGGGAAACACAACAGAAGAAAAGGACCTACAAAAACAAACCCAAAACAATTAAGAAAATGGTCATAGGAACATACATATCGATAATTACCTTAAATGTGAATGGATTAAATGCCCCAACCAAAAGACATAGACTGGCTGAATGGATACAAAAACAGGACCCATATATATGCTGTCTACAAGAGACCCACTTTAGACCTAGGGACACATACAGACTGAAAGTTAGGGGATGGAAAAAGATATTCCATGCAAATGGAAATCAAAAGAAAGCTGGAGTAGCTATACTCATATCAGATAAAATAGACTTTAAAATAAAGAATGTTACAAGAGACAAGGAAGGACACTACATAATGATCCAGGGATCAATCCAAGAAGAAGATATAACAATTATAAATATATATGCACCCAACATAGGAGCACCTCAATACATAAGGCAACTGCTAACAGCTATAAAAGAGGAAATCGACAGTAACACAATAATAGTGGGGGACTTTAACACTTCACTTACACCAATGGACAGATCATCCAAAATGAAAATAAATAAGGAAACAGAAGCTTTAAATGACACAATAGACCAGATAGATTTAATTGATATATATAGGACATTCCATCCAAAAACAGCAGATTACACGTTCTTCTCAAGTGCGCACGGAACATTCTCCAGGATAGATCACATCTTGGGTCACAAATCAAGCCTCAGTAAATTTAAGAAAATTGAAATCATACCAAGCATCTTTTCTGACCACAACGCTATGAGATTAGAAATGAATTACAGGGGAAAAAACGTAAAAAAGACAAACACATGGAGGCTAAACAATACGTTACTAAATAACCAAGAGATCACTGAAGAAATCAAAGAGGAAATCAAAAAATACCTAGAGACAAATGACAATGAAAACACGACGACCCAAAACCTATGGGATGCAGCAAAAGCGGTTCTAAGAGGGAAGTTTATAGCTATACAAGCCTACCTAAAGAAACAAGAAAAATCTCAAGTAAACAATCTAACCTTACACCTAAAGAAACTAGAGAAAGAAGAACAAACAAAACCCAAAGTTAGCAGAAGGAAAGAAATCATAAAGATCAGAGCAGAAATAAATGAGATAGAAACAAAGAAAACAATAGCAAAGATCAATAAAACTAAAAGTTGGTTCTTTGAGAAGATAAACAAAATTGATAAGCCATTAGCCAGACTCATCAAGAAAAAGAGGGAGAGGACTCAAATCAATAAAATCAGAAATGAAAAAGGAGAAGTTACAACAGACACTGCAGAAATACAAAACATCCTAAGAGACTACTATAAGCAACTTTATGCCAATAAAATGGACAACCTGGAAGAAATGGACAAATTCTTAGAAAGGTATAACCTTCCAAGACTGAATCAGGAGGAAACAGAAAATATGAACAGACCAATCACAAGTAATGAAATTGAAACTGTGATTAAAAATCTTCCAACAAACAAAAGTCCAGGACCAGATGGCTTCACAGGTGAATTCTATCAAACATTTAGAGAAGAGCTAACACCCATCCTTCTCAAACTCTTCCAAAAAATTGCAGAGGAAGGAACACTCCCAAACTCATTCTATGAGGCCACCATCACCCTGATACCAAAACCAGACAAAGACACTACAAAAAAAGAAAATTACAGACCAATATCACTGATGAATATAGATGCAAAAATCCTCAACAAAATACTAGCAAACAGAATCCAACAACACATTAAAAGGATCATACACCACGATCAAGTGGGATTTATCCCAGGGATGCAAGGATTCTTCAATATACGCAAATCAATCAATGTGATACACCATATTAACAAACTGAAGAATAAAAACCATATGATCATCTCAATAGATGCAGAAAAAGCTTTTGACAAAATTCAACACCCATTTATGATAAAAACTCTCCAGAAAGTGGGTATAGAGGGAACCTACCTCAACATAATAAAGGCCATATATGACAAACCCACAGCAAACATCATTCTCAATGGTGAAAAACTGAAAGCATTTCCTCTAAGATCAGGAATGAGACAAGGATGTCCACTCTCACCACTATTATTCAACATAGTTCTGGAAGTCCTAGCCACGGCAATCAGAGAAGAAAAAGAAATAAAAGGAATACAAATTGGAAAAGAGGAAGTAAAACTGTCACTGTTTGCGGATGACATGATACTATACATAGAGAATCCTAAAACTGCCACCAGAAAACTGCTAGAGCTAATTAATGAATATGGTAAAGTTGCAGGATACAAAATTAATGCACAGAAATCTCTTGCATTCCTATACACTAATGATGAAAAATCTGAAAGAGAAATTATGGAAACACTCCCATTTACCATTGCAACAAAAAGAATAAAATACCTAGGAATAAACCTACCTAGGGAGACAAAAGACCTGTATGCAGAAAACTATAAGACACTGATGAAAGAAATTAAAGATGATACCAACAGATGGAGAGATATACCATGTTCTTGGATTGGAAGAATCAACATTGTGAAAATGAGTATACTACCCAAAGCAATCTACAGATTCAATGCAATCCCTATCAAATTACCAATGGCATTTTTTACGGAGCTAGAACAAATCATCTTAAAATTTGTATGGAGACACAAAAGACCCCGAATAGCCAAAGCAGTCTTGAGGCAAAAAAATGGAGCTGGAGGAATTAGACTCCCTGACTTCAGACTATACTACAAAGCTACAGTAATCAAGACAATATGGTACTGGCACAAAAACAGAAACATAGATCAATGGAACAAGATAGAAAGCCCAGAGATTAACCCACGCACCTATGGTCAACTAATCTATGACAAAGGAGGCAAAGATATACAATGGAGAAAAGACAGTCTCTTCAATAAGTGGTGCTGGGAAAACTGGACAGCTAAATGTAAAAGAATGAAATTAGAATACTCCCTAACACCATACACAAAAATAAACTCAAAATGGATTAGAGACCTAAATATAAGACTGGACACTATAAAACTCTTAGAGGAAAACATAGGAAGAACACTCTTTGACATAAATCACAGCAAGATCTTTTTTGATCCACCTCCTAGAGTAATGGAAATAAAAACAAAAATAAACAAGTGGGACCTAATGAAACTTCAAAGCTTTTGCACAGCAAAGGAAACCATAAACAAGACGAAAAGACAACCCTCAGAATGGGAGAAAATATTTGCAAATGAATCAACGGACAAAGGATTAATCTCCAAAATATATAAACAGCTCATTCAGCTGAATATCAAAGAAACAAACACCCCAATCCAAAAATGGGCAGAAGACCTAAATAGACATTTCTCCAAAGAAGACATACAGACGGCCAAGAAGCACATGAAAAGCTGCTCAACATCACTAATTATTAGAGAAATGCAAATCAAAACTACAATGAGGTATCACCTCACTCCTGTTAGAATGGGCATCATCAGAAAATCTACAAACAACAAATGCTGGAGAGGGTGTGGAGAAAAGGGAACCCTCTTGCACTGTTGGTGGGAATGTAAATTGATACAGCCACTATGGAGAACAATATGGAGGTTCCTTAAAAAACTAAAAATAGAATTACCATATGACCCAGCAATCCCACTACTGGGCATATACCCAGAGAAAACCATAATTCAAAAAGACACATGCACCCAAATGTTCATTGCAGCACTATTTACAATAGCCAGGTCATGGAAGCAACCTAAATGCCCATCAACAGACGAATGGATAAAGAAGTTTTGGTACATATATACAATGGAATATTACTCAGCCATAAAAAGGAACGAAATTGAGTCATTTGTTGAGACGTGGATGGATCTAGAGACTGTCATACAGAGTGAAGTAAGTCAGAAAGAGAAAAACAAATATCATATATTAATGCATGTATGTGGAACCTAGAAAAATGGTACAGATGAGCCAGTTTGCAGGGCAGAAGTTGAGACACAGATGTAGAGAATGGACATATGGACACCAAGGGGGGAAAACTGCAGTGAGGTGGGGATGGTGGTGTGCTGACATGTATACACTGATGTGTATAAAATTGATGCCTAATAAGAACCTGCAGTATAAAAAAACAAACAAAACAACTAATACTAAACTTTCATTGGGTTATTTGTATGGAAATATGTTAATATAAATGTTTCAGACATTACATGAAATTCCTAAAAATCTTATATTTGTATTTGTATGGAAATATGTATGGAAATATGTTAATATAAATGTTTCAGACATTACATGAAATTTCTAAAAATCTTATATTTGTATTTGTATGGAAATATGTATGGAAATATGTTAATATAAATGTTTCAGACATTACATGAAATTTCTAAAAATCTTATATGTTCTGGTATAATGTTATAAGTAATAATCCTAGTTATTACTTTAAAATGTATATCTCAGAAATAACTAATTTTCTTGTCAACTGCATTATTATGAACTTTCATCAAATCTTTTACCGTGGTCATTTTTACGTCTTTTGTCATTTAGAGACAGTTCTGGGTGTACTCTGATGATTTTGCAAATATGTTCCTATAAAAGGGTTTCATCTTCAAGAAATTCATGGAAAAGACTCTGACAAGTACAGGTTTCTGGTAACTGACTGTACTGCTGAACTGAATGAATAAGCATTTTCAGAACTCTGATGAAAAACTGATGAACTCATAAAAGTGCTAACAAAAGATCAAGATGAAAAGAAACAATTAATTACATGGGACTGAGTGAACTGATGAGGATGAGTATAATTTTTGTGACTTTCTGTCTGAATTAAAAAAAAAAAAAAAAAAATCCCACAAGGACTCAGAGGCAAAGAATATACAAATCAATTTTCACTGCAAAGTAAAGGAGCTGTTACAGTGGAGGATTATTGGACTGAATGTCAATATTATGACATAGTATGAGTGTGTTTCATGTTTGGTAATTGCAATCATTGTTGCTTTTGTTGTGGTCATCCATGTACAATGCTTGGTGTCAGTCTATTTATCTCTTGTAAAAATAAAATACAGTGTGTGTGTGTAAAAAAAAAAAAAAAAAAAAAAAAAAGAGTTTGCAAAGTAGAGGCTTACCACATTCCAAGAAATATGCCACTCAAAGGATTTGTTGAAAGTGCCTAAACTTTAAAATATGAATAGCGATATACAAGCAAAGAACCTTTGACTTCAGGCTTCTTCCTATCAAATAACATCTATTTTAGAAGATGGCTGACTATAGAGAACAAAATATTTGACAAATGTTTAGGGTACAAAGTGATACCTTACTATGGAGGTTTACCTGGAGGTCAAGTTCACAACATTTAACTTTAATTTCCCCATGATGGTGTTTAATAATATCTTGAAATTCAGCACAATATCACAGATTTACAAGGTAGCCCTTTATGTTATTTGGATAATGTGAAATAATTTGTTCATTGTCTTAAGTTTTTGTCTTTATTCAGTAAACTGCCTACTGACTTACAGTTTTCAACAACCTTAGTAACTTACAATCCGAGGTATGACCTAGATTCAAGGTCAACATGCTGACTACTACTAAGAACCAGTACTTTGCTATCTTTAGTTTAAGAATAATAGAGAATAGAAATGGGAAATCCCTGCTAGAAATAGCAGTGCTCACTTGTCTTAGTTTTGCTATTTCAGCATCCAAACTCTTTTTTTTTTAATTTTGGAGAATGTTCTGCCTCTGGTGATGGAAAGGAAGGAGGTCAGAACCTATCTTCCCTACTCACAGAAAGGCATGGTGCCACAAGTGATTTAACTTTGCTAACTGGATGGTCCCTTCCAGAATCCTAAAAATAAAGGGAGATGAAGAAACTATTAGAATTATTCACAACACTGATCCTGAGAGGGCATCTTCCAGCAATGACAATTATTTCTATCCAATTCTTTCTAACCCATATGAAAACATCTCAGTTCACCTTCTTTTTCAAAGAATCAGTGCATTCCAGGGGGCTAAATTTCAAGACTCCTCCATCTGGATTACATAATTTAATTGTACACATGCAGACTACTTCTTTCAGAGTAGCTACATCTGTTACTAAATGGATACAGTACTCTAAGCCAGCAGTCTCAGAGTGTGGTTTTGTAACTCCTTGAGGGTCTTTGAGGCCTTTTTATGAGGTCTATGATGTCAAAATTATTTTCATAATAATACTAAAATATTTTTTCTTTTTTGCTCTTATTCTCCCACGAAGATACAATAGAGCTTTTCTTTGTTATAAACAGCTTTACTGAAATATAATTTACATAATACAAAATTTATCCATTTAAAGTGTAAAAAATGTATGAATGTATTCTCATGTGTGAGGTATACGGTAAAATTCCTTCATGATATATAGTGAATAAGCAAGAATAGAAATTAAGACTTAGTATTGAAACAATTACTGAATAAGTCTAAAGTTGCAGTGACTTTGAAATTTATCACATTAAAAATTTTTTTCAGTATATTCAGAGTTGTGTAACCATCACCGTGATCAATTTTATTATATTTAATAAACTCATAAAGAAAAAAAAAAAAATGAAATAAGCATTTAAATCAAGAAATTAGGGATGGGAGAACAATAAAATAAATCCAAAATACTTATAAAGGTGGACTTTGTAAAGGTTAAATAGAAATTTTTAATTCTTTTAATTAAACGAATAAAGTGTAAAGTGATAACACAATAGATTTGATCAATAAAACTGTTTTAATTTTAACAGTGACAAATTAGCTGAAAAATTGACAAGTCTACTACAAAGAAACAAGGGAAATTATTGATAAACAACTAAGAAAAAATGTACTTATAATAAATACAGTGTACAACTTTAAATCATTAAATTTAATAATCAGATGAAATGGGCAGTTTTCTAGGAAGAGCTGATATAAGAATAAGTAGAATCAATTTTTAGTTTTAAAAAATCTAATTAGATCAATAAACTGAGAAAATATGTTTAAAATAGTAGAAGACCTATTAAAAAAAAAGCACAAACTCATTTTTGAGCATATTCAAGATTATTTCCAGGATAAAAACCACATATTATATAGAGGAAATTCTCTTATCTAAGAAAGAATACACTGGAGTATATTTTTTTAAAAAAGGAATAGTGTGCTGTGCTTCAACATGGAAATATCCTGTATCATAAAGATGTCAGTTTTTTCCAATCAACATTTACAGTGCAATTCTACTCATAATCTTTAAAGGATTTTCATGAAATTACCAAGAATATTTGAAAACCAATCTGGAAGGTCAAATACACAAAAATGGCAAAGAAAAACCTAAAGAGAGAAGAAAAGCCAGTTGCATACAAAAGATGAGGAATTAGAACAGCATCAGATTTCTCAGCAACACTAGAAAATGGAATACATACAGTAAAGCAGTCTTTAAAGTTCTGAAACAAATTAATTGTGCCAGTTTTCTACCATTTGTTCCTCCAGGTATTTCTCCACCATAGTCTCTACCTCAGGAAACTAATCTGTATGCAAAACATCAGTGGGATCTCTTGGCCCCCTCCTTTAAGATGTGTGTGTGGCCAATGCAAAGCCAAGCAAGAAATTCAAGGAAGGAGGAGAGTGAGGCAGCCTTGTATAGCTTTGACCTTGAACTAAAGATTGCTCCTCCTGAAAGCTTCATTCTTTACACAGACTTTTCTTAAGAATTTCAATAACCACCCCCTCTTTGTTCCCTTGGGCCTAAAATTGGTAATAGTTTGACTCTTACTATTCCAGGGTGCTGCAGTATTCATTGTAAACATTTTCTGTATTAACAACTACTTGAATTATTCTAATTTGATACCTATTTCCCGCAGCGACCCTGACTGGGGCAGTGTTAGATAATTAGAAATAAGAGATAATATAACAAAAAGAGACAATCAATTTAGGGGATGAAATACTTAATTGAGAATAGTTCTAAAATGAGAAAAGTGAAAATAAGAAGGGAAGATATTAACTAACAATTTATTCAAGAAAACTTTCCCTAAGTGATAGAGTTGACTTCTAAAAGTCTCCCAGATTACAGTAGCCTACTACCTGTTTGCACAAATGGATAAAAATCTCGACTGATGGTAGGTGGATGGATGGATAGATATTGGGTAGGCCAAAAAGTTCGTTTGGGTTTTTCCATACAATGTTATGGAAAAACCCAAACGAACTTTTTGGCCAATATAGAGAGATATGTCAATCCTAATACATTTGTTCTATATATATATATATATATATATATATATATATATATATATATATATATATATATATATATATATATATATATATATAACAAACTATTAAAAACTTAACTAATTAAAGTAGTAGTACTGGCTCAAGAATTGATGTATAGTTCTATGTAATGAATAAATAGTTCAGAAACAGGTCTTCGTGAACATGAGGTTTTATTTTATTGCGTTAAGTGACATTTCAGTACAATTGAGAAATAAATTGTAACATCAAATAGCCATCCCTTTGGAGAGGGGAACAAAAAGAAATAAAATTCTGTAAACTAGAAAGTATTTGAAGAAAAATTACTTACATAATCTTAAAAAAGGCAAATTAGGACAGAAAAAAGGTGGTACACATAAATAGTAAGATGGTAGATTTAAATATGTATGCATGTGTGTGTAGGTGATTATTCACATGTAAATGAGTTAAATACTCCAATAGAAGACAAAGTTTGTTTGAATTCTTAAAACCCTGTATATTGTTTTAAAAAATAAAATCTTAAATATGAGTAAATAGAAATTGAAATAAAAGTAAACAACAAAGACATACGATGAAAATGTCAACCAATATAATACAGATATAAATGTACAAATATTAGAAAAAGTAGATTTAATATTTTTTAACTTCGTGTGCACCTGAAAACAGCTGCAAATATATATACAGCAAAAGTTTACAGAACTAAAATCTATAATCATAGAGTGAAATGTCCACAGGCTTTCATAGTATTAAATGAAATATGGGGAAAAATTAAGTTTATAGGGGATTTGAACACAATGAACAAATTTGACCTTATTGACATATATAGAGCATTGTTTCCAACATCTGCAGAATATACATTCCTTTAAGACTACATATAGAATTTACTATAACTGGTCATATTCTGGACCATGAAACAATTCTCAACAGCTTTCTTGGGGCTGAAATCATAGTAAAATCCAAGGACTTAACACAGTGTGACTAAATTATACATAATAACAAGATCTACAAATGTTTGGAAATTAAAGAATTAACTTCTAGATAATACAATGGAATAACATGTTCGGATCTTACATCAACCTAAAAAAAAAATGCACATCAAATTAAACCAATGGAAGAAGATGAGAAAAAATTATTAAGAATAGAAATTAATGAAATAGAGATAAAATGTTCAAAAGAGAGAATCAATAAACTAAAAGTTGGTTCTTTGAAAAATGATATAATAAAATGGTTAACCTCCTGGTAAGTATAATCAAAAAAAGACCTGTTACAAATATATCAAAAATGACAAAAACGATAACATTACAGATCACACAGAAAATAAAGATATTATAAACAATTTTATGAACATAATTTAAAAAATTTAGAGGAAATGAACATATGTCTGATAGAAAAAACCTGCTAAAACTGACATAAGAAGAAAGAGAATATCTGAATATTACTATTATCTGCTAAAGAAATTGAATCTGTAATTTAAAACCTTCCTACAAATAAAATTCCAAACTTAGATAGCTTGACCAGTTTAGAAAAACAATCATATATTTATAAACTCTTTCTGAAAATAAAAAAATTGAGATCAATTTCTAAGTCATTTCATAAGGCCAGCATAATATTGATATAAAACCTGACAAAAACATTGCAAGAAAGGATATCATAATCCATCTCAAACACAAAAACATAAAAAAATTCTAAACAAAACATTTGAGGATTCCAGTGAAATGAATCTTTTAAAGTTTGGAGAGATACTATATTATGACAAAGTTGGATTGATTCCATGAATGCAAGGTTGATTTAATGTTTGAAAATTAATATAAGGGATGACAAATTAATAGCACAAAGGAAAAAATAATAATAATTTCAAAAGATTCAAAAGAAGCACTCAGGCAGAAAATCATCAATTTACACTTTAAAAAATAGAAAACTAACAGTAAAAGGAAACTTCTCCATCTAATACTGAGTATCTTTCAGCAAATATCTTATTTAATAAAATGATATTGAAAATTTATCCCCTAAATTCAGGAAGGAGAAAGGAGATGCCCATTGTTATCATTCATATTCCACATGTACTGCATAAACTTGCTAGTGAGATAAGGCAAGAAAATAAGTAAAAGATACACTGACTGGAAAGGAATGAATAAGACTACTCATTCATAAACCTGATTATACACATTAAAATGTCCCCAAAGAATCTATAGATAAACAAGTAGAATTAATAAATTATTTTATCAAAGATACAACTTGGCTTGTGGATACATGGTCATGTTCATTTTGTGACCTTTTATTGAACTGTATACTTAATGACTTATTCAGTTTTTTTGTCTATATGTTATACTTCATTAAAAATTGTTAACAGAAAATGCAGAGAAGTATGGCTATAATCTTGGAATAAAGACCTTCCTAAGGAATTTGTAAATTGCATAAAGAAAGATAATTTTGCTTCACAAATCAGAAATCTTCTAAAGTATAAAAAATAATGAAAGACAAGTGGTACATTGGGAAAATATTTGCCAAAATAAATTAAAGCATAGCATAGCTATCCAGATTACAAAACAAAAAATTTCCTCAAAACAAATTTTAAAAAGAAAAGTCAGAGAATTATTTCCAAACATATGGAAATAATTTCAACTTCAGTATTACTTAGGAAAATGCAAAGTAAAGCAAATATAAGATTTAAAAAGTGATTACCAATATCAAATGTTGGCTAATATGTGGGGAATAGATGTAAGTGTGTACAGTGCTTTTGGAAGGCCAATATGATAATGCCTATCCACAATAAAAATGAGTATTGTCTTTGACCCAGCAATTACATTCCAGTGTGCCTCACTTGTAAAATTATACATGTGCTCACAGTTAGTCATATGCATGGACTTTCACTAATAGGAAAAATTGGAAATAATCTAAATTCATCAATTCATGAATAGTGATACAAACTCTGGTGTATCTGTATTGTATAGCTCCAAGAATAGGGTAGATGTTATCTGTAGTGATATAAAAAGATCCTAAGTCATATTAGGAAGTAAAAATAGTAAATTACAGAGTAATATATCTAGTTGGATTCTATTTCTCTATTAAAGAAAATAAGCTATCAGTATATTTAAGATTGTATGTACATTTATGCGTTTGTTTTGTTTTTGTAAAATAAAGGAAAAGGTCTAGAGAAATATACAACAAAACAACTGCAGGGACAGTTCTGGGGAAGGAATTAAGAGGATAAAAGAATTTAGGACCTTTGCTTTTTGTCCTATTGCTGGAATTTGTTTTAATTTTTTACATAAAGAATCTATTCTTACATTACTTGAATAATTAAAAGGGAGGAAGAAAACAATAAAAAGCTCAGTACAAATGTGATATGGTTTTTATTGTAATGTCCATGTTTTATAATATTGCTTTTTGGTGGTATATTGAAGAGGTTAGCATTTGCACAAATACTTAGTCATACAATAATACAAGAGATTCAGAGGTGATAAATAACATTCCCACTTGTAGTGACTGCAAGGGAAAGTCCTAATGAAATTACACAGGAAATGCCAAGAGAGACATCTAGGTGTAGACAGAACACTAGTAGTGAATATAGACAAAATCAACATTTCCATGGTCCTTACTGTATGTTTTTTGGTTTCCTCTAATTTTTCTTCTCTCTTTTAGGGAGACATTAAAAAATGGAAGTAGTTTCTTGCTACAAAGAGACTACTTTAAAAAGTATGCTAGAATGCTAAATACGGATTTTGATGAGTATCTAAAGAATTCTCAAAGCCAAGGCACATTTGTCTGAGCATACAGTATATATATTTTAATTACATTAAGTGAGATTTCTAAGCATCTGACATCAGTTTACTAGAAAACATTTAATTAAGTATTTGAACATACAGTGTTAAATAAAATGTTTTAAAGAAAACATTAGGACTCTGCAGTTCTAACTGCAGTCATAACAGATGCGTGGAAGAGCAGTAGAATCTCTTCCTGTAATCAGGGGCAATAGAGCCCATTTGCTCTGTGTTCTCCTTTTATTCGCTTGATTCCTTGACTGTTGTCTGGTTTTTCTTACCACCTCTCCCTCAGTGATGATGCATTATTCATCAAACCCTACGTTTGAGAAGGGTTGCATCCTGTAATCAGAGCAGTGGGTCCTAAGTTTTTCACTCAGAGACCATTGTGCATATATACATTTAAAAATCATTTGTTCCCCTAGTAAAAGTAAAAAGTGAGTCTCATTAAATGTTTTCACTTGGGGCATTGTCTAGCTACTGGAAGTTACAAGACTGACTTTTATCTGGTGATTAAATATGAATCAAGCATTTCAGCTTTAGCAGATTCCATGTAAACACTGCAGACAGAAACTCTTTTATCCTATGCTGTACTGTCTTTAAGAGGGAGTGTATGAGGTTAGACACATGGGAACAGGCCTCCCAAGTGCAGGGTATTTACATACAGCTGTGATGACCTCTGTCAGGACAAAGCTGCAAAGGGGGTATCTGTAACCTCTCATACTGGACACCCTATTACATTCCAGCACCCTTGAGGGCCTACTGCCCTACTATTTCCCAGTCCATACAGTGTCACTTGGGACTTTCCAGTGTGGTCCTCCTGAGAGCCCAAGCCTCCAAAATAGCCATCGTTATGCAGACTTTCCAGATCCCGCTCTCCTTATTGAATATCAAAATTTACTATTGCTCATTTCTTTTCCCTTAAGATATACTTATGTGACTACAGTTCAGCTGGGGATGGATGAAAAACAAATTCTGGTCTTAGTAGCTGATAAATGACTTAACCAGGTCTCCCTTTCAAATAGCACTGGTATTTGAAAAGTAATTTTTTAATATCGTTAGACAGCATGAAATATTGCATGTAAGCATCTAACACAGAATCCCCAGTGCCTGCTTTTGTTGATGTCTATAGAAAATACTGACTGGTCTGGACACATTTGCCCCAACTTCCAACTGTGCATGAAAACTTCAGAATATTTTAAAAATCCAAATTTTTATTTTCTTAGGAGCAGGAAGAAAACACTCCTTGAAAGGGTGTTAGCAAAGGGAGGTGAGGGTAGGGAGAACCTTAATTTGGATCCTTTTTTAGTTGAAATGCAACCTTTAAGAAACTTTTGACAACCATAGACCAGAACTTTATCTAAATTGCTTCCCTATCTATCAGCTGTTTTTGGAAGAAAAACCCATCCCTGCAACCACTTCTTAGAACTGTCTTGATTTTTCATGGGGTGAAAAATTTAGCATGCGGTGTCTGGCAAATAAGGTGGCTATGGTTATTGTTGTTCTGCTGTCATAAAGAGCACAGGGGAAGCAGGTTGGGGGAGGGTCTCATTTTGAGATTTGGCTTCTTTATCTGCAGTGCTTATTGGCTCTGTGGTTTGTATTTGCTCTGTAAATGTTGGCTCATTGTCTAGTTATCAGTACATTCTGGCCCTATGTCCTCGACAACAGCAAAGTATAATCCAGATTCTAGAAGGGCTTAAATATTGTTTTCCTCTAATAGTAATGACAATGATGGTTAATATTCACTGATATCATATGCTGTGCTAAGGACTACATTAAGCCCTGTCTATAGATTATCCTGTTTAATCCTTACAACAATTCCATGAGGAAGTTATTATTATTACAGTTTTATAGATAGAGAATCCACAGGTCAGAGAAGTTAACTAATTTGTCAAAGATCATATGCTAGT
This sequence comes from Balaenoptera physalus, assembly GCF_965194825.1. Classification (NCBI taxonomy): domain Eukaryota; kingdom Metazoa; phylum Chordata; class Mammalia; order Artiodactyla; family Balaenopteridae; genus Balaenoptera; species Balaenoptera physalus. Next base: position 84,383,840 of record NC_138889.1, read on the forward strand.
AAGTAACAGAATTAGAATCAGAACTCCAGGTCTGGGCTTCCCTGGTGGCGCAGTGGTTGAGAATCTGCCTGCCAATGCAGGGGACACGGGTTCGAGCCCTGGTCTGGGAAGATCCCTCATGCCGCGGAGCAACTAGGCCCGTGAGCCACAACTGCTGAGCCTGCGCGTCTGGAGCCTGTGCTCCGCAACAAGAGAGGCCGCGATAGTGAGAGGCCCGCGCACCGCGATGAAGAGTGGCCCCCGCTTGCCGCAACTGGGGAGGGCCCTCGCACAGAAACAAAGACCCAAAAAACAGCCCAAAATAAATAACTAAATAAATAAATTTAAAAAAAAAGGGGGGGTTGTGGGTGTTCCTGCCCCGAAGAATCACTTAAAAAAAAAAAAAAAAAAAAAAAAAACTCCAGGTCTACATTATTAAGATACTCTGCTTCAATCATTCGTTGAGTGGTCTCTTCCTCCCACTCCACACATTGCCTGCCCTAGCTTGTCACTAAGTTATGTCTGGCAGAAGATATCTCTTCCACCCATGAAATGGAAAACCACTGCCTTTGCAGCTTATCTCCTTTTACAATAAGGGCTGCTTCCTCATCTTCCTTTTCAAAAATCATTAACCACAATTAGGGTGTTTTAAAGGGGCAGAACAAAAACATTCATTCAACAAATGAGCTTCTACCAAGTGCCAGGCACTGGTCTAGGTAACGCAGATATAGCAAAGCAAACAAAATATCTGGCTTCATGGTGCCTATAGGCCAGGGTGGGAAGACAGGAAATAAGCAAGTCAATGATCAAGATAACTGTTGTAGTGATACATGCTTCAAGAAAAATAAAACAGAATGATAAAAGAAAGTGACTTACAGAAGGCTACTCTACTTCAGATTGTAGCAAATGACTGGTAACAACACCAGGGACCAGCAGTAAGGGTCTTGTTGACTGGATTTTGCTTTATCCACACATTGGAGCACTAATTAGCTGCAAAAGTAACAAGGGGGGGGGGTCTCTGAATACTGATACGGAATGATTGCCAGAGTAGTTTGTTATTTAATATTACTACCTTTTGCATAAGAAAGGGGAAATATGGCTCTCTCTCTATATATACATATGTTGCTATGCGTGTATGTGTATACAAAGATATATATGTATAAACAAAAACATATATTTGCTTATATTTTTTAAAAGACACAGTGGCTGAATAAAACAAAACTAATGAAAAAGGTAACTCGTAGGAGAGAAGGGACAAGAGCAGAATGGAAAGAAATGGGAGTGAGATTTTTGTGAATGTGTGTGCCTTGGTACCTAATTTTGACTATAGAAGATAAATGTTTTCCAAAATTTGAAGAAAGTTATTGATTCCAAAAATAGTGAAAAAGATTGAAAACAAGATTCAGTGAGATTTTTAATAAAAATTAAATACTAAGTAGATGCCATCTACACTGTTTCCTTACTGGTTCTTGAATCCACAAGCATATTCCTGCCTTAGGGCCTTTGCATTTAACACACTCTATTTGGAGCAATCTTCTCCTGTATCCCATAGCTTATTCCCTTACTCTATCAGGTATCTGATGATATTTCCTGAGTCATCTGTCTAAAGATGACTTCACTCTTTTACAGCATTTATTACCATTTGTCAAGCCATGTGATATGGGAAAAGTGTGGCTGAAACACTGGAAGAAGCTGTTAATATTCAACAATAGCTGTATTCTTCTGTTTTTTCCAGGCTTAGAGCTACATTATGTTTTCCAGCCTCCTTTGCAATTAGGTATATGTGGCCAGTCATGTGGGTAAACTAAGTTCTGGCCAATTGAATATGGGTAGAAATGCTGTTCAAACAATTGCAGACCTGGTCCATACAATTACTTTACCCAATCCTCCATCCTTTTGCTGTTTTCCCATATATCACTGAATGGAGGAGACTTCAAAGACATAGATATGGGTAGAGTTTCAAGAGTAAAGGATCTTGAACCTGAAGACCTAGGAGCAGGGCCCCACTACTACCATATTTTTCCCTGGAACATGAGCATGACATAAAACTTAATTTTGTTAAACCCCATATCTGTCAAAGTCTGAACAGTAAAACAGAAATCACAACTTTATTTACAGCAAAAGAAAATTAACTCGGAATTAGTTGACATAGATGATGGCCGAGATGAGAGCCAAATGAGACAGAGATAAACCAGAGGTTAGTATCAGCAGGAACCTACTGCCATGCTAGCCAAGAGATCCCAGGGCCTGGCAGAAGCCTGGACCGTGGAAAGGGTACTCTCAGGGTATAGCCACTGTATCTTGGATGGGTTACCAGGGGAAGGAAATATCCTAGACTCTCCTTTCCCTGACCTCCAGTCTCTTGGCAAAGGCTTCCATTAGCTGGATTGATCTGGAAGTGAGATGAGAATGGAACCCGTGAAGAGCAACCTGTAGGGATCACCTCACCTACAATCAGAGCAGAGTAGGAAGAGGGTAAGGCTCAGGCCGTTACTAACATTGAATTTCTGGGTTTCTTTAGGTCTTGGTGAATATGCTAACTTCTATTTCCAGTGTAACAAAAAGCTTCTGGAGGGTTGTGAGCAGAATAATACCATGATCTGACTTAAAATATAATAACATTACTCTGGCAGCAATGGAGAATATACTATAAACCGTGTAGGAGAAGGAGCAGGGAACAGTAGGCTATACTGAAGAAATCTAGGCAGAAGACGCAGATTGCTTGGACTAGGGTGGAAATGGTAGAGGGAATGAGAAGTGGTTGGATATTTGGAAGCTTGAGCTAACAGGGTTTTTGAAAGATTGAATATGAGGTGTGAGGGAAAGAGAGCCAATGAGACTTCAAGATTTTTGGTCTGAACCACTAGGTGAAAGATAGTACCAGTTACTAGACTGGGACACACTTAGGTTTAGAGTTTAGAGGAAGGAATGAGGAGTTACTAGATTTTTGAGATGCTTATAGGAATACCAGTGTTCATTGGGTGCCTTAGACAGCTACTCACCTCCTACATTTCCAGTAGCGGGCAGTCTCCGCTAGGAAGTACTGGAAGATCTCATTTCATTGACAGTATCTACTTCGATCATCGCCATCCTTCTAAGAGGTAAAAGAAAAAGCCCTATCTATAGTAGCTAGAGATATCTTTTCATAGAATCATCATTTCACAGTGTTACCATGTCACAATAATAACATCAAGCTAAATATGAGTTCCTTTGGTGGATAGATTAGTGTTACCGCTTTTCTTCATGAAAGATTGTAATGAGATCTGAGCCTTGGAATGGAAGGGAAGAATTTGAGGAGAGAAGGAAGAAAATCAGGTTTTAGACCAAAGTGGAACTGAGTCATAAAATTCAAATACTCAGAGTAATGATTTGAATTAGTTCCCTAAGAACTGAAACTAATCAATATCTGTTATATAATTATAATCTCACCTAAAATACTAAAATTAAGATATATAATTATAAGACTCACCTATAAAATATTTTAAAATAATTATTAATAATATTGATGACCTGAGAACGATGAGATTTATTATATCATATTTTTAAAAAGTATTCTCGGGCTTCCCTGGTGGCGCAGTGGTTGAGAATCTGCCTGCCAATGCGGGGGACACGGGTTCGAGCCCTGGTCTGGGAGGATCCCACATGCCGCGGAGCGACTGGGCCCGTGAGCCACAATTACTGAGCCTGCGCGTCTGGAGCCTGTGCTCTGCAACAAGAGAGGCCGCGACAGTGAGAGGCCCGCGCACCGCGATGAGGAGTGGCCCCCGCTCACCGCAACTAGAGAAAGCCCTCGCACAGAAACGAAGACCCAACACAGCCATAAATAAATAAATAAATTTAAAAAAAAAAAAAAAAAAAAAAAAAAAAAAAAAGTATTCTCACATCTTTTACTTTGGATTGCCCTTAGAATAGCTTCTTATGTAAGCATGGCTGGAATTAGTAATAAGAAATGGATTTCAGTTTGTTACCACCCTAGTCTCCTTTTTGAGGGTGTTCAAATTAGTTAGTGTTTCAGATAAGTAATGATGTCTTGAAATGGACACAATACTCCTGATGAGGTCTAAGTAAGACACTATGGTTTCTTTGATCTGGATGCATGACTAGACAATGGCAGTATAACATGGTGATTTTAACTAGGTACTCCGCTTCTATCATTCCTTGGTTGATGTGTTATTTCTTTGCTTTTCTATTTTCTTGCCTAAAAAAAATCATATTCTAGGAGGCACTGCATCTTAGCAATTGGGTTATAGCTCTCTTCACTTACCTATCTCTTTCTCTGTGTACTTTCCCAAAGTAAAATGGGAATCTGATAACTCAGAGCAAAAGTCTATAAAAACTGAGTTGCCAAATGAATGCAATGATCCATGATGAAAGCCATCATTATCTACCCCTGGGGCAAAAAATCAGATAGGTGAGAAGTCATTTTTTTGCTGGTTGTGGGTTGAGGGGGTCCTGTAACTATATTCTTGTGTATTACCCATTGCTTTCCCTAGGGTGAATTATTGATAACTTTTTTGGTAAATTCTCCTTAGATTGATTAAAGTTTATAGATGAAGCAAATATTCACAAAACGTGACAGCTATTGTGGGGGTGGGACATGGATAGATTAAGTCAGAATGGGGGAAACAGCTGTTTCTTTAGTAACAACATATATGAGATACTGGCTTCATTAATTTTACTGCCTTTGTAAACTTAATTAACAAACATCTGCATCCTGTTATCTATTCCCCGAGGTTCTGACATTTTCCACATATTCAAATACGTTCACTTTTATTGATTGAACATTTCCCAAGCAGCTATTTTGACAAAGTTACCAATTGGTGATGTGTCAGGGGTAAAACTATACTTTTTGAGGCTTTAATTGGTCAGCATATCAGCGCAATTTTTGACCACTAATCATGGGATATGGGAGAAAAACTGGGTACATCACATTTTTCTTTCTTTCTTTCTGTCCGATTCCACAGATGTCAGCAAAAAATCCAAGATGACTTCCATGTCTGTAGTGCACAGATAACTAAGTTTCAGATCAATTCAGCTTCAGTTTTAAAAATAACCAGTGATTCACTATGCAGATCTTAGATGTATTTTTATCCTCCCGGGCATGTGCCTTTGTCCCTTTGGTGCCCCTTCAAAAACCACCCAGGGCTTGATCTCCTCAATAATGGCAGATTTATTGCTGTGATTACAAGGAATGGGGAAATCTGTCTTCTTCTCTTTCATATGAATGTGAGGGCCTAGAAGTGGATTTTGATGGAGGTGGACAAAATTATTTTACATCCTAAAGACCTCTGGTGAGTGAATTTGTGGGCAAAAGATACTAACTGTGTCTAAAAGCCCTCTGAACTATGCCCATTTCTCTTAAAGTTATTTCAAAGGACATCCCTGGCAACCAACTGATCGCTCAGCCTGCATTATCAATGGCCTTTGTAGGTGCCACAATTTAAATTGGCTCCCTGGCTTCTTGGGATGATAGTTAATATTTTCGAGGGATATATCTCAGTGCCAATGGAATACAGTTTGGAAACGGAAAATTACAGACATATAGGTAAAAAAAATTATTCATTTTTATGGAAGAAAATGTGTTCTTTTAATATGCTGCAATTATTTTTAGATGTTAAGATGAGAGCATGACTCACCACCCTTCCATTTCATCCACCACTTGTGCCGGCCCCCACTCATCTTTCCTGACACATTGTGCTGATGAAGGGAGTGACAGCCTGTTCTCCACAGTGTGGTCATCACTGCATGTTGCAGCTGCTTTGGGAAAAAATGGGGTGCTCTACCTCTTGAATACAGATTCCCAGACTGAACATTAGTATTCTGTGGGTCAGTCCACTCTGTGACCTCAAGTATATATCATCGCATAGGGCATTCACTGGGAACACTTCTTCCTAGTGTTTTATTTTTGTTTTTCTTCACCACACCTCGTGGCTTGCAGGATCTTAGTTCCCCGACCACGAGGGCCACGGCAGTGAAAGTGCCGAGTCCTAACCATTGGACCTCCAGGGAAGTCCTCTACTGGTTGATGATAACGTTTCAGAATCTTAGAGATGTAGGTTCAAATCTGACCCTCACCTCTTAGAAGTTACTGACTCTAGGTGGGGTTTGTAACCACACTGAACATCTTTTTTGCAGGGCAATGAATAATACCAACTCAGTGGGGTTATTTGAAATATTAAATGAGATCATGATTACAAAGAATTTAGCACAGTGCTTTGCACAGAGTATGCAAGCCATCACTCTCATAATACCGAGAATCACTGTTGCAATCACGATGATTTCAACTGTAGCCCCTCCCATTTTCTCACCTGCAAAACTAAAATATGCCTATAGCACCCACTAGAATATCACGAGGCTAAATTTCTACATCCTCATATGAGCATGGTGTGCTTTTGGAGAAGGAACCTTAGAAAATCCAACTCGTTATTGCTGTTACTGATATTTAAATCCGGGGGCTATTTGATTTGTGGTATTAAAATTTTTCCTTTGCTGTTTATTTTTCTTATGCTTAAGAGACAATTATTTATTCAATTTTATCAAGCCTTAGGCATGATTCATGTCCTGTCCCATCCTTGGCCAAGATGCGTGTCCACCTGCCCCCCACACTCCCCAATTCTGTTTCTTTGCTGGCCCACTGCTCATATTTTCTGAATTACCCTTTGTGCCAGTCTTTCTATTGCTCCTCTGCCCACCTTGCTTCTTCCAAAAGTAGTCTGTCCTTAGAATAATTTCACCGACTGACCAGAAGGAATATAATCACTGTAAAACACTCTTTAAAAAAAAAAAAGAAATAACAGAAGATTGTTCAAAATATTGTATACATCATTATCCTCATGTGAAACTCCTCCCCAGAGTCCTTGATTTTCATTGCTCGTAAGACTGGTGGTTAGACAGGTGTTAGCATTTCTTTATCAAGCCAGCGAAGGGACAAACAATTATTGTAGTAAGATTATATCAAATTATTATATTCAGAAGGATTTATGCTGTGATGTACAGTTCTCCTTCCTTAGACATCATGCTTCATCATATAAACTTAAATGTCATAAAATTATAGGGGACGTTTCAGAAAAAAACATGCTCATAGTGATTTGTCTGGTGATCCCTTCTTTTCTCACCTCCTTTTCTCTCTTGGCAAAGAGAAAGAGAGAGAAAAAAGATTCTTAAAACTAGCAACATATTGAAAATGAAACTGGCAAACTGTCCTCCTTCTAAGGGGAGGGTGAAAATACCAGTTGACTGTTAGTGATTCAGAAATGAAATTTTGGTATATTTAAGACCATTTTAGAAGGAGGGATGGAAAATGTGAAGCTAAGAAGAAAAAAAAATTTAGGGAAAAGATTATTCTGGTTTCTACATTGGTATGGATATCTGTGTGGTAAAATGAAGGAGAGAAATGACCAAATATAGCTTTCCCACTACTGCTCCTGGCACCCCAGATCCAATCCCTTCCTAAGCAATGCCTTCAAAAGTGAGTCTGTTTTACTTCTAGATGACACCTAGATTAGACACCCAAAACTTCTAGAAGTCCTAAATGGTGAAAAACATGGTAGTGCCCACTGTCCAAGACCTGTCACATAGAATCCGAATTAGATGTAATACTAAACCTTAAAACACAGATATTAACTTAGCTTCCTTTTAGAATGAACTTTTCGCATTGTGTTTGTGTCTATCTTAATAATATGCTATGTATAGACGTAGTGTGAAAAACCTGCATTGCCTTAAAGTTTAACAGATAAGGAATGACAGGTTGTAAACAGTTGAAGTACTCAGTCTTAAGATAGTCCTCTAGCTTTTTATTGATAAGCTTGGGGTAAGTTCCCTAAGCCTCAGGTTTTTATAAGGGACATGTAGATAATAGTACATACAGCATAGAGTTTTCGAGAGAATTAACTGAGATAATGCTCAATAAATGTCACTGTTATTATCCAAATTATTTGAGTTATCACTTCTTAATCAAGTAATCATGAGCAATGGGGCCAAATACCTGAGCCACCAATATTTCTCCTATAAAAAAGAAAAGGAATATCAGCAAAATGGGAGTCATGAAAGAGTGATATTGTGGAGAGGTGGAGAGAAATCATATACGATTAAAAAAAATAGTCTGGCACATAATAGACATGCAATAAATCTTGATTCTCTTTTACCAGCCTACCTTACCAGTACCAGTGCTGACCAGTGGCTTTATTTATTTATTTATTTATTTATTTATTTATTTATTTGTCTGGAAGTGTAGTACAAATTGTGTGAGAGTTGCTAAGGAGAGGAGATGGAGAGAAGGTCACAGAAATCAGGAAATTCTTTTCTTCATTTTGCTTCAACTTACCTTGATGATTCGGAGCTACTTTACCAAAGAGAGATTAGAGAAAATCATCATGGGTATAGCTCGGGCTCTTACTCTGTTTCATTGGGATTTTACAGAATTTTAAGTAGAGAAATAGTTTCATAATAGTATAGAACATTAAACGTGGAATTGGTTAGCAAAATAGGAAGATCTGAAAAGGACAATTTTCTTCTCGAGTTGAAATTAAACACCTACACCATCAGCAGTGGCACCAGGGGGTAGACTGTAGGAAATCTGAACATTTAGTTGAAATAAAAGTTTGCCAGCACAAATGGATTGTCTTAATTCTTTTCTTACTTTCTTGATAGTTGTTTGGTTTTATATTGATTACTAGTAGCTTTGCTGGGTTATTTATAGGAATTTACTAAAATTAGAAAAATTTTAAGGTCTAATAAATATTTTTAAAAGTGTTCAACTAAATATCTAATATTCATAATAGGACATTCACAATAAAATCTAGCCATATTTTGATGAAAGGCCCACATGCTTGTTGTGACTGTACTAAATATATTGTTATAAAGGCAAATCTCAACTATTGTCATCTTCAAAATGTTTTCTATAATTAACTTTTATAGCAAACTTACCACTTGCCACGTTCTATTCTAAAAACTGCGTTTACAACATATATTGTTTAACATAACTTATATTAACTTCTTTAATACTTAGTAAAACTTGTCTAGTAGGTAGTATTAATTTCTTTACTTTATACATGAGAAAATTAAGGCACATAATGATTTTTTAACTCTATCAAACTTCTGGAGCCAAGATACAAATCCAGTGCCTATTTGTGATTATTTTGCTGTATTTCCTCCCTGTAAAACAGACATGGAAAAAAAAGTTCATTTCTCCAACCCCATTTGGACTTCAGAGCCAAAAAATATTTCTTAATTTGTGGGGGGAAAGCCATTGGGATCTCTCAATTCAAATCATAATTGTTCAAGCAATAAAGAAATAGACAAAATATTTGAAATAATAGTTTTAAAACTGGGCATGAAGGGATGAAGGACAGTGAACCCTGAAAGATGGAAAATAAATAAAGTGAGCCAAACAAATTCCCCAGATTACTAATTTAAGAGAGTATCAAAGCCCTCATACACGGAGGAGAAAACTATATGGAGCCTAAGTTAAGGAGTTAGGGAGACAGAGTTGTGAATCCAGGCAGACAAAGGCAGCTATAGTACAGGATGGATGACCAGAGAGAACACGTGGAAAGAGAATTCCAGAGATCTGTAAAGGGTTTCCCTCAAGTATTCAGTTGCACGTGCATGTGGGAAAATGCTTCAAGACTAGGGAAATGACTACCAAAAAGGATTAGGAGTAGCAATGTCTGGTATTCACACCAGACCAGGAATAGTGCCTATTTGCATCAGGCAGATTGAAAAATCTCATGATTCACAGAGAACTGGGCAGATCTTGCCTCACTAGTGGGGAATAATTATTTCTAGGATGAGTATTTTTCCAGAAGAAACTAACGATCATTAAGCAAGACATGAAGGAATCAAACTATTTCTAAGTAATTGCATCCCAGAACAAAGTTCAATAATATTTATAAGAATATAATAATACTCAGCATCCAGTAAAGTAAAATTTGTAACGTCTGGCATTCAAAGATTACCTGATATATAAGAAAATATTACCCACAGTGAGGAGAAAAACAGTCAATTGAAACCATTCCAGATCTAAGCCATATGTTAGAATTAACAGGTTAGGACTTTAAAAACAGTTATTATAGATATATTCTGTAGGTTTAAAAAGTTAAATAGAGCTATAGAAGATATAAAAAAGACCCAAGTCAAACTTGGTGAGATGAGAACAACAATGTGTAGGATGAAATATACACAGTATATGAAGGGATGTGATTAACAGCATATTAGTGTAGAAGAAAAAAATGAGTGAATTTGAAGACATAACAAAACTGAAGAGAACATTACGGAGCTGTGGGATAACTTCAAACGACCTAGTGTATATTTGGAATCCCTAAAGGAGTGAGAGGGAGAAAAATATTTGGAAAAGTTGATCTAGAAAATTTTTCCAAACTTGATGAAAATTATAAACTTACAGTACCAAGAAGCTTAATAATCCCCAGGCACAAAAAACATCGAGAAAGCTACACCAAGGTACACAATACTAAATTACTCAAAATCAGCGATAAAGAGAAAATCTTTAAAGCAAATAGAAAAAACTGGTAAATACAAAATATCAAAAATAAGTATGATGGCAGATTTCTCATCAAAAACAATGCAATCAAGAAGACAGTGAGCAACCTCTTTAATGTACTGAGGGAAAAAGCTGTTAAACATGAATTTTGTATCCAATAAAAATATTTTTTCATATGTGAAAATGAAATTAAAACTTTTGTAGACAAAGCTGAAAGAATTCATTGCCAGAAGACCTGCACTACAGGAAATGTTAAAGAAAGTTCTTTAGTCAGATGGATAAGTAAGCAAGACAGAAATATGAATCTATACAAAGTATGAATAGCACTAAAAGTGGCAACCACATGAATTCTGTTCCTAGAACACTCCTCAGTAATCTTCTTGCATGCAAATCTCAGAATGTCAAATTATATAATGACCTGCATCAATAATGGGGAAAATGGTAGTAATTAAATCCTAATGCTTTAAAATATCAAACCCAATCTAACTATTGACAAAATAATTTTTTAAAAAATTAAAACTAATGGCAAATTCATTAATTGGGTAATATTTACTATCTCTTCTCAATTATGCTGTTTGTTTATTTGAAGTTTCTCTAAGAAAGAGACTGTATGTACTTGAATTTCACAAATGTGTGATAATTACACAAGTATGATACTTTCTTAACAAAAACCAAGTTCAGGTTGCTTTCAGATATTGACTTTTCTTACCAAGGCACAGTCTTTGTAGAAAAATTTATTCTTTACATTAGGAAAAAAACTAAAGACTAATTCATGAAATCACTAATAAATCTTGTTTCCTATTTCTAGACTTCCTACATTTGACCTAAGTCATATATATATATGTGTGTGTGTGTGTGTGTGTGTATATATCTTCCATTATAAAATCACTCAGACAAAGTAATATTTTGATTAATAAAGTTGTCATATTAACAAATGCACTTGGGGAGGTATATAAACATTTATAATACATGGAAAGATGCTGGAAGAAGGCATTCCAAATTGATAACAGAAGTCACTTCAAGAGAAGGTACTGTCTGGAACTGGGGATTGGAGACTGAAGATGAGGGGCAAGGAAAGAAATTATCAATTATCTACATTCTCTGTGTTAGCATTCATTTAAACCACAATGTATTGTCTTGTAACAAAAAAAAAAGTCATGACAAGTTGGCAATGTTAAATCAATATATCTATAGAAAGATATATATAATATATGTTATTACATTTATATATTATGTATAATTATAACATATAATATATATCCCATAAGTTATATATGCTTGTTATATATACACATTATATATACATATATACATAGTTATATATATATGCATGTACACATATATATATATATGTATGTGTATTTGTAGTCATATATAAAACTTATGGAAAAAAAATAAAACTTATGATGCCATAAGCACAGACATTTTTGGGGAGACTACACAAGACACCATTAATAGTTGTGCATCTGGGGAGGGAGCTTGTAGGTCTAGGTATGAGACTTCCTATTCTTTGTTCAATACCTTTTGTACTATTTGAGTTCTCTTGAGCACTTGATGTGTGGTTAGTCCAAATTGAGATGTGCTGTAAATGTAAAATATACACTGGCTTTTGAATATTCAGTATGAAAAAATAAAAGAAGGTAAAAATCTTACTAATAATTTCAATATTATGATTATATGTTGAAATGATAATATTGTAGGTATATTAACTAAGTAAAATCTACTTATTAAAATTAAAAAATCATAACTGTCACCTGAGTCGGGTGTACATTCAGAATGAATACTTTGTATAAGGGATAGTATTTCTGTATTCCTACATAGCAGTATTTCTTAGAACATGCCTTAAAAGTGTCTTGATGTGTGTTATTTTCTTCACTTTAAAGATGACAAGATAGAGGCAGAAAAGGTTTAGGAGAATTTTAAAAATTTCATAGTGAATTAAATTTAACTTTATGAGTTAATTTTTTCAGTTGGCAAGATATATGAGCAATTACATTTTCTTAGAAATATAGATGAAACAGAAATATTAAACATTTAATCAGTTCATTACTCTAGCATTTAAAGGAAGGTTTTTAATGTCATTTCTACAGAGAGGTCTTTCTTTATCCCAAACTAGGTTAGTGACACTGGTATGTGCTTAAAGAAGTCTGGAGATCTCGTAATTCTTGCTATAATTTCAGTGAATTATTTTTCTCTTATTAAACTAAGCACCAAAAAAAAAAAAAAAACTAAGCACCAAGAGATCAATGTCTTTCTATCTTGTCTGCCATTTTACATCTAGTCATTAGGGTATTAGGAAACTAGCTGATACTCAGCAACCATTTAACGAATGAATTAAGCAAGCAAACAGGCAATCCTGGAAATTAGGAATTCTTTATTTTAAAAAATATAATAGATCTCTTTGCAATGCTCCATTGCATTAATTACTCATTTATTTATTTTACAAATAATTTATTGATATACCTTCATAGAATTGTGCTAGGAAACATACTCAGTGCTCATGGACTTATGTACTTGAGTAAAACCTTAATCTGTTTCATAGGTTTTTTTCATTGTTTACAGGGATAGAAAATAATTGCACTTTCCTCATCTCACACCTGGGGTTAATGCTAACTTCTTTTATTAGTAAACACTTAACATTTACATTTCAGAAGCTTTCAAATTCTCTTCTTGTCACAGTGTCATGCTGGCATTAGCAGAAGTATTGGATGCTGTTGCATATTTCACCCTCTTTTGTGGGTGGCATGACATTAAAGATGACATAGTACTCATCATGCAGATGAAGAAATAAATATTTTGTAACTCTAAAGAGTGAAGATTGATAGATATGTAATTTCTCAGTGTGCCAAGAAGGGCATTCTACAATCTGCATAAATCCTGAGGTTGTTAAACTTAACAAGGCAACGTGAAATAAATCAATGCCTTAAAGATAGCTGGTAATGAATTGTTATAGAATTGACAATAGCATGATATTTTACAATTTTATAAGAGCAAGCTAACTCTGTATCTCATTGGCTGTACAGGTGAGCAGCTTTGCTTTTCCTTCTTAGGCAGATATTTAGATCTCTTTTGAGATGAGGCAAACCAAGTTCTCCCTTTCCCCAGCATGTTGATGAGAATGCACAAATATACACGGTTTATTTATCAATTTTAAATCTTTGAATAATAAATGAAATGAGATGAACTAAAAGGATAGTGTAGCAAGGTATCATGGATTTTTAAAATCAAACAAATCATCCCCTATGGACAGATTCTGAAGGCTTTAGGACTCACAGGACTTATTTATGCAATTCATTGAAAACCTCTTGGAAAGACTGACTCGGGGAATCATTTCTTCAAAATGATGAGCTTTCCTGCATTTCTGTATCTCCTCCTAGAATGCACACTTTACAATACTGATGCAGTACAGCCTCTGATCTTTGCTACCTGACTCATGAACACGCACACACACACACACACACACAGGGATAGCAGCCATATAAAATCTGATAAAGAGAATTTTGGAGAGATATATGGAATAAATTACAGAAGTATGAGAATCATTATTCTCAGTTTTAAATAGGATCTACATAACATGGAAGAAACCAATGAAAAACATTCATTTAATAAATGTTATATTTTTCACATATAAAAGCAAATACATGGTTTTGATCTTTTTTTTCCAAACTGAGTTGATATTTTAGTATCTTATTCACAGACGATGAACGCATTAAGAAATTTGCTGTATTTGCCTATGGAAAATTATTACTTCTGACTTCATGAATTTCTTCAAGTGATAGGACTATGGCTGAATAGAAAGAGCAAGGGACTTGTACTAGAAAACATGGGTTCAATTACTATTATTTTCATTTATTAGCTCTGCAAACTTATATAAGTATAATTTTAAAGAAATACATTTAGAGATATGATCAAAGTCTCTTAACGTACCATGCTGCACTTTCTCCAGAGAGAAAATAATCACTCTCTTGAAGCAGTGTGGTATTCTCATGGAGATTTTCATAAATCTGTGTTCTTTCTCGCTCTCTCTTCATATATATATATGACAAAATATTCAGTATTTTCTGAACTTTGTTTCCCGTAAATGGTCTTAAATTATATGGATCATATGATACTTTATTCTCATTATTTATATTATGACATTTTTCCAATTTAAATTTTTACAATTTAGCGGTTGTATTTTGTATTACTGTTTTTATAGCTGTTTGAAAAACAGATTTCTAGATCCTTACTCTGCCTTTGCTTTGTTAGGTGACTGCTTTTCCTCTGCCCGAGTAATGTCTGGGGATTTACTACACTGAAAGAGTAACTCAGAGCATCTTTGAACTGATGATGCTAGGCACAGTTGAGATCAGGGGAACCCCCCTGAGAAAGAGGAAGATGAGGTAACAATATATATACTGAAGGGTAAAAATAGAGACCATTAAATCTATACCCCCATTTGACCTCCTGCATACTGGGAATCAAGTTCTTTCTCCAAAATTGTGGAGATCGGAGGACTCTTCTAAAGATGTCCGACTAGCTCAAAAAACAAATGACACATCTATATCATGCTGTAAAGCACAATTTTAAAATTGCCCATTCTTAACCATTTCTACAGAACCAAATATGTTCATACAAGAGAGGAGAGTTAACAAGGAAGAGCTAGACCAAAACAAGTAAACCAGAGAAACCAACTTGGTGGAAAAGATACTAAAAACAAACCTTCTAAAATACTATCATTAATAGTCTCAGAAAAAATGGAGAATATATTGCATCTATGAAACATGATGCTATGAAAAGAATATTCAGTAAACAGTAAAAGATTCTTGGAAATTATAAATATGAAGATAATATACAAATAATAGTAGAAGTGTTAGAAAATGTAGAGAAATTATTCTCAAAATTAGAGCAAAATTTTTAAAAGATGAAAAAGGAAAAAGGAAATTGTCATATCAATAATAGGTGCCATAAAGAAAGAGAGCAGAAGGAAGGAAATTATCAAAGAAACAATACAAAAAATCTTCCCAGAATTTCAGACTAGAAATTGTCAAACTGAAAAGGGCAATTGGATTAACCTAATTACTATTAAACACATAGAGACAATGTCCTTGAATATTCTTGTTCTTGGAATAATTAATATCATACTTATATCAATTATTTGAACTGGTCTATAGCTTCAGTGCAGTCGCACATACACAGAAACACAAACAATAATGATAGTCTTTTCAAGGGACAAAATGGTTTTGTGACATTTATTGCTGCTGAGGATACTTTATAAAAAATTACAGTTGCTAATCATTTGTTATTGTTAAGTGGGAAAGCTTTGTTTTTGTATATTGATCTTATTGTAATGAAAGAAACAAGCTTAGTTAATTTTTTTACTTGCTTTTAATGATGTTTGTATAGATATTTCCAAATATGCTCTGCAGAACATTAAACTATCCATGAGTAAAGACAGTTATATTTCTTCCTTTGCTATCCTTAGAGCCATTAGTTGTATTTCTTATACAATGCAGTGGCTAGAATTGCCAGTGCAATGTTAACTGATATATTCAGTGAATTCTGTGAATTGAATTCAGCAGGTTAAGGAAAACTTTCCTACTTCTAGTTTGCTAAGAATTTTTCTTTTCATGGCTGAGTATTGAACTTTACCTTTCTTTTTAATCTATTAATGTGGCTAATTACATTAATAAGTTTTGGGTCATGCTGTGACTTTTGAAAAATGTATTTCCTGAATTTACTTTTTAATATTTTAATTAAGGCTTTGTGTATATGTTTATAAGTGAGATTTGTCTATATTTTTACTTTCTCGCACAGTCACTTTTGGGCTTTGTCACTAAGCTCATACATACTAAACTCAAAATAAGTTTGGAAATCTTCACTTTTTTTCTATTCTCTTGAACATGTTATATAAAATACAGATTATTTTATCTGTTCATTGAATATTTGGAAAAATCTACTCTCATCAGGATATGATGTTTATTCTGTGGATAGATTTTTTTTTAAATATAAAGCCTATTTATTTATTCATGAAAAGCTTATCCAATTACTACAGCATTAAATTGGAACTCTGACTTTAAGTTACCTTTTAATCATTATCACATGAGAATTATGAGGATTTTTTCTTTTTTAAATGTTTTGCCCTGCTGAATGTTCAAATTTTCTAATTCAATTAATTAATTTTCAAATTAAACTGATTCAGTGGGTGTAACTTACTTCCATAAAAATCTTTGAAGGGATTGCAACAGCTATTGGTTTTCTCACTGCTTAATATTTGAGTATTTTAAGCCAAACTCTTTTAAATGTCAAAGAATAGAGCAATACAGTTGATATCTGGTTTTCATTAGGAAAAATAAGACACTGCCTTGTCCTTGAGGAACCAAAGGATTTAAGACAAAGCAAATGTAGATATATTGAATAAAACATTTCAGAACAAGATAATGTCCTAGGAGAAGTTGAAACACATTGCTGTGGCCTTGTGTGATCAGATTCCTGCTCTGTGATTTCTCCTGTTTGACTTATGCTCCTACTTTTTAATGTCTTGCTTACTATGCTCTGACCATCCTGAACTTCCTTCTGAATCTCAAACATTCTAAAGTGATTTGCATCTTAAGTTCTTCATACTTCCTGCTCTCTGTGTGAAGTGCTTTCCCTAGATCCCGTATGCCAGCTCCTTTCTCATTAGCTGGGTTTCAACTCAGAGGATTTTTATCCCCACCCTAGTTATAGAAGCCCCTACACATAGTCATTCTCTATTACCCTGTTTTATTTTCTTCAGAACTCTAGTCTGAAGTGATCTGTTCACTTATTTGTTCATGTGCTTATTGCCTGTATACTCTCACTAGAATGTAAGTGCTATGAAAGAAGGGTTTCCTTCCTTACTGCATCTGTGGCACCTCTAAAAGCACCTTGCAAAAATTATGCTCTTCCATAAATATTTGTTTAACAAAAGTTCACTTTGCACTTTCTCTACTTCTGAGCCTTTGTTGGATGTTGAATTCTTTTTTATTTTTTATTTTTTACATTTTATTTTATTTTATTTATTTATTTTTAACATCTTTATTAGAGTATAACTGCTTTACAATGGTGTGTTAGTTTCTGCTTTATAACAAACTGAATCAGTTATACATATACATATGTCGCCATATCTCTTCCCTCTTGCATCTCCCTCCGTCCCACCTTCCCTATCCCACCCCTCTAGGTGGTCACAAAGCACCGAGCTGATCTCCCTGTGCTATGGAATTCTTTTTTTAAAATCTTTAAATGGTGGTTATCTTTATTTTATTATTTTTCAGGCAGTTTCTACCTTTTTATTTATTTACTTATTTTTTAATTGAAGTATAGTTGATTTGCAATGTCCTGTTTCAGGTATACAGCACAGTATATATTCTTTTTCAGATTCTTTTCCCTTATAGGTTATTACAAAATATTGAGTAGAGCTCCCTGTTGCTATACGGTAGGTCCTTGTTGGTTATCTATTGCATATATAGTAGTGTGTATATGTTAATCCCAACCTCCTAATTTATCCCTACCCCGCGCCCTTTCCCCTTTGGTAACTATACGTTTGTTTTCTATGCCTGTGAGTCTTTTTCTGTTTTGTAAATAAGTTCATTTGTATCTTTTTTTTTTAAAGACCACATAAAAGCAATATCATATGATATTTGTCTTTCACTATCTAATTTACTTCACTTAGTATGATAATCTCTAGGTCCATCCATGTTGCTGCAAATGGCATTATTTCATTCTTTTTTATGGCTAAGTAATATTCCATTATATATATGTACCACATCTTCTTTATCTATTAATCTGTCAACAGACATTTAGGTTGCTTCCATGTCTTGGCTGTTGTAAATAGTGCTGCTATGAACATTGGGTGCTTGTATCTTTTAATTATAGTTTTCTCCAGATATATGCACAGGAGTGGGATTGCTGGATCATATGGTAACTCTATTTTTAGTTTTTTTGAGAAGCTCCATATTGTTGTCCAGAGTGGCTGCACCAATTTACATTCCCACCAACAGTGTAGGAGGGTTCCTTTTTCTCCACACCCTCCCCAGTATTATTATTTGGAATTCTTTAAATTAATACTGGAAGATGCATGTTCTTCATTTTAGAGACAATAGTATAATAAGGATTAGGTGTTTAGCAATAATACCTCAAATAGCCCCAGAGAGGTCATAATTACAGCACAGCATACAACAAAATCATTTCATACATAAAAAATAACAAGGAATATTTTGAATTTTAAAATAGAATAAAGGTGAAATTTCCCAATCTTCAAATTTCATTTGGTTGTTCTTATAATTTGACAAATTTTCTGAAAAGCAAATTGCCTGAAAAATACCTGTCAATTTTTAATATGTACTGTTTTCAGAAGGTATACTCTAGAGCTATAGATAGAGAATGATGTTTTAAATTATATTTACAGGGAAACAACCTCTAAAAGGAGTGTTTCCGAGATCAGGTACACAACAGCATCTCGCATCACTTCAAGTCCTTCACAAGTAGTGAGTTCTATTATAGTTATTGCTGATACCAAATTATCTCCTCTGTAAAGGATATTCATCTAGGTCCAACTATATTTTCCTGTTCCACATGTAACAAAGCTAATTGGCTAAGTAACATCAAGATGGCATTTACTAAATGTTTTAGACTTCATTTCTCCCATTATAGCACCAATAGTACTACACTATTTGAGACTAATGTGATCTCTTCATTGTTATGGCTCAAACAATACTGTTATGCTCCTATGGATTTTCAATAAGACGATTTCTAGCTAGACAGATGAAATTGATATGCTATATACATCATCATCATCATCATCATCTATTTTTAAAGACATGTATGGGGAATTGCTCAGTCAAAAAGAACACAGATGGCAAAAATCGATGAAAATCTAAAATATATATATAAAGAACTCAACTTCTCCAATGCAAAATCAAGTATAAAGCACGATACATTTTATTTGTACTCGTATTCAGATCCAGATATTCCCCAGCTTGTGAGAGTGAAGAAATCAATTTTAATGTAATTGAGCACTATCTTCCCACCATGGAGAAGCACTCAGTAGAAAGTAAGCAGTTTTTAGGACTGATTCTGACTGCTCTCCCCCAGCTTTGCCATCCTGTCATCCAGCCACATGTGCTCCTGATCCAAATCACCATGCATATGCATGGCCATATGTTTCCTCCTCGTGGGCCTCCTCAGTCTCATCATTTGGTTCAATATCAACATTCCCATCCCCTTCCTTGCAATTCCACACATTACATTTCACTCATTACACCTCTAACCACACCTCAGGAAAACTGTCGCTCTCAAGAGGGAAATGGTATTGCCTGGGACGTGTGAAGGTTGTCATATTCTGACCATCTATGCTTTAATGCTGTTTCTGACAGCCTTCTCCTCTGACTGTCATCACAGAAAAGCCAGTGTTTTTCTCTGCTTTGTAAGTTGGAGTGTAGGCTGAAGTTCTTTGCCATCCTCCGGTTCTCAAGTGAATTAAGGTTCTCAGAATAACTCTGAGGGGAACTGAGTTTTGCATGTGTTTCTAGCAGCTTTGTCTGCAATGGAGGTGATCTAAACTGCGAGGATACCCAAGGGAGCTTTGGCGAGAAATGCCATCTGACTCGTCATCACCCATGAAATTTAAGTGTGAAGTAGTAGGGGTGGGGTCCAGTGGGAAGGGAACAAAACACAGTAGAAATATGGAGAGAGAGTGGTGTTTCTTTCCGTGCATGTCGACAGGGAAACTAAACAAACATTTCAATAATAAACAGTTGTTCTTTTTAAGTAAGATCTCCTGAGAAACACAGTTGCCCAGAAAAGCAAATGCTTTTAGCTTGTAGCTTTAGAAAAAAAAAAGCACTTCAGAAAAGGAAACTAAGTGCCAAGACATGGCTCACATTTCCTACATCAAATTTCTTAGTTAATTGATTTTACTCTTAGTTCCAGATACATAGTTCGCAAGGCCCGGTGCAAAAGGAAAATGTGGGTTCTCTTGTACAAAAAGCAGAAAAAAAATTATGTTAAATGTACTAAAAATTGTTTATTTCTTCCGTGGTCTCACTCTCAATTTGTGGTGACATTTATTATTGGCTGTTTCATGTGATCCTAAGTAAACAAAAATTAAAATGTTAAACTATTAGCATGGATTTTATCATTCATCCTAATATTGTGCAATGCCAGTTTTAAATACAATTATACAAGCGTAACTCTTATGTGGACTCTCTGAAGTTTTATAATTTGCATTTTGTAGCTCATACATTCATATGTGTTTTGTTCTTACCAGAACAATAGAAACATTTCACAAAACTAACTCAACTTTTAAATTTTATTCCTTGATAAAGTTCCTTAATTCCTTGATGCTCATCTACCAGTACTTTCTATCTGTGGATTGTTGATAAGTAAGGAAAGACAGAAATGAAAAGAACAATGGTTGCTCTATATTTCCCTTTCCCAGCCTTAAGTAGCTGACTAATACAGGGAAGTAACATGAGTAAGAAGGATATGATAGGGTTCCTTGGTCACTCATTTCTTAGAATGCCATTTTCTACTTTCTACATTTGGAGCAAGTTCTGGTTCCAGTGAAGTGTGGCCTCTTAGGGCTGTCAGCACCCCTGCTTACTCTGTTCTAAGCTTAACAGGTTTACCTTTTACTTCTGTGAGTTTCAATGAAGTACCACACATTTTGAGTCTATTGGAATTCTGTCCTCATGGGGCATCATGAATGCTATATGCAAATGGGGTGACAAGGAACAGGGGACACACAGATTGTAAGAATCCTCTCTGCTCTATTGTTCTATTGTATTTCACTTTTAAGGTTCAAATTCAAAGATAAAATCATTAAGAATTGCTGAGACGGTGACAACAGAGCGTTAAACCAACTACAAAGCCTTTCTGATTTAAAGGCCCTGTGTGACTACACAATTGTACTCCCATAAAGGTGGCCCCGCCTACTCTTGTTTGTTGCCTTCGTAACTAGGAATCTCTATTTGAGGACCTAAAGTTGAGTATTATGTTCACCTTTGTATTCAGTCATGCCTGGATATATCCTGAAACTATGAGCATAAACTCTCCAGTCTAGTTACTTGAAGACAAAGGAACTCCCTGAGAAAAAAGAATTGAGAATAAATTCATTCAGGTAAACTTTGCTCAAACAGTTGTTGGAAGTTAAAGATATCTGAATCTAAGAGTACCCAGAATCAGTGGACTTATCCTAAGGCCTAAGGAAAGGATGACATATTAAAAAGTGAGCACAAATCAGTATAGGGATGTCTTAATACAATCTCTGTAACACTTTAGAAGCGAAAGTTTCTATTGTTTGTCACCTGTGTAAGGAAGATTAGTACCACACCAGGGGGAAGAATACTTGAAGTTCTTACAGGATTAATATTGAAGTATGAAATTCATGCAGTGAGATCCTCCAACCCGGAGAAGAAACTTAATAGTATTTCAGGCTCTAGGTGATATTAATGCTTTTAGTACAATTTGTCAATAAGAATAATAGTTATTGTAATAATGTAATAATTGTAATGATGACAAATAATAATTATGGCTAATATTAGGAGAGCAAAAATTTTAAACTCTGTGCCATAGTGTGCCCAAAGTATGAATTATCTGATGGAAAACCCACAATAAATCTGTAGAAGAGACAGAAAGTAAAATTTATTAAGAACCCATTTAAAGTATGATAAATATGAGGTCCAGAGAGTTAATTATCTTGCCTAAGGTCACACCGAGGTTAGGTTCTGGAGGCCAAGTTTGAAAGCAGATGCCATGGATGACTCTGGGGATTTCTGCACCATCTATGTGTGATGTTTCTCTTCTTTAAGAACTGTACTACACCCTCTCCCCAGAGGTGGAATCCCATAGCCAGGTATATAAGGCATTTTAGTTCCTTTTTCAAAGATATATATGATTTGATTAGTTAGGCATAAACATCTCCTCTAAATTGTTCTATAAATGTGTTTTTCAAAGTTTTTGACTCAGACATGTAGTACATTTTACATCAGTACCAAGTATACATATATACTTGTATATATGTATATATGTGAAACATCTACTATGTGCCTTGCTGTCTGATATTTTCTGTTCAATTTTTCATTTCTAAAAATGCAAATTACCCAACTCACTCAGTAGACTGAGTAACAAATTCATGGTAATTTGAAAAAAAATTACTAGCTGACAAAAATCTGTCTCCCAGGATTTTGGAATTGTGACTGAGAGACAGCTTAATTAGGATGGCTTATTAAGTTTTATGTGACTCTAACAATGACACGTGAATTTTATTTATTGTTGTTGTGGGGCAGCCATATCCTGCCACCTTTTACCTACCATAAGCCAAAATAAGTAAATTCATGCATACATACATAGAAGGCTGATATGGGAATAGAGGGAGGGAGCGAGAGAAAGAAAGAAAGAGAGGAGAGGGGACAGAGAGATCATTTTCAGAAAGGAACAGATAAATGTATTGAATAGGAGCAAATGAGACAACTACCCAGTTCTTGGTTCCGTGTCTTCCTGAAGGCTGGTTATATTTCTTTCTTTGAATTTTACTGAGACTCCTTTAGTTTAAATGGGCTCTAATTTACTTTTGTTGGGTTTACAACAAGTAGAGATTCTCTGGTTGCACAAACAGGGGAAACCCATCAAGATTATCCTGAAATAGCTGGGAGGAATTTGACAAGGGAAGAAATTTCCCCACCCTCACACTTGCTGTGTTTGCAAAAGGTAAAGAGGAAGAGAATGAGTTACTGTACTTAATTTTGACTTCTGATTAGTCCAGCCAATTACTGGTTTGCTGTTTGCATTAGAGAAGTGGAAAGACTAGACTCCAAAGAACCAGATGAGAGTCAGTTCTCTGACTCTGCTTGGGTTTTGTTAAGTCATCATCTCTTCTTACTTCTACAGATAAAACGAGAAGTAAATATTGCCCAAATATAGAAACACTCCACTTACCCAGAGGACAAGATTATAACAGTCTCGATAAACTGGAAACAGGAACATATTCCACAGTCAGAAATATGTGCATATAGTAAAAACTAATAATCTAAAGCCTTGAGTAAATATCATTTTAATTTTTTCCCTTTTTACTGTTGATTCTCACGAGAGAGTCTAGAAAGAATACATTTGAGAAATCCTTATGAATCCCATAGTATGGTTAGCTCTAGTTGACTGTAAATTCAGTGTTGCAGGAACTGCCATTCTGTTTTTGTCCCCTCTTCCTCTACAAAAGGGAGAAGACATTGCCCATTGTTTCAATGACACTTGTAAATCCCATAGTTAACAGGTGACTTATCCTGTGGGATGCATGGATGTTTCAACTAATCTTGAGTGACAGAGGCAATTCCAAATACTACTGACTGGCATTAACCTCTTCTAATCACCACCCACTCATCCCCCAAAGCAATGATCTCTTATATCTGTAGGAAGAAGCTGGCACAATTAAGAACCAAACTATATGCTGTCTTCAATTCAAATTCGTGGGGATGGAGCTGGTTTGAGAAGTTTCCAGCCATCTCTAACCCTTTCTCTAGTTCATAGGCTTCAATACTTATATAACAGAAAAACTCACATGTAATAGTGACTGAGTAGCCAGGAATCCAGTGAATTGTATGCTGGGTCACATCTCCTTAGAACAACTTAAAAATATCTGGGAATAAACTAACGTATTCTACATAGGACATTTCACATTCTAGCCTTCATGATTTGGCCTCTTAGTTTCATCTGTTAATTACTCCATTCAGTAGTTTTTAATGAACACTTACTACATACAAGATAAGGTAATAAGATTATAATAATATGTGTGGACAATTGTATTTTCCAAAGATGAATGTGTGTGGTGTGCACAAGTGTGCATATTCTGTTCCACGATGCTTTTCCTACGATGCAATTGACACTCTTCCCACGATGCGATTGACACTCTTCCCACTGGGATGTGGGTGTGTGGGGGTGTCTCTGCAGCCCTACCTTGAACCTGAGCAAATTTTTACAACTACCTCAATCAGTAAAATGCAGCAGAAGTGACACTACATGACATCTAAGGGACGCTCATATAAGGCGATCTAGCTCCACCTGGCTCTCTCTCAGAAAGTTCATTGGTGGAATCCATGTAGGCATAAAGTTTACATGTAGAGGTCCAGGAACATTGGAACTGAGATTCCCAGCCAACAGTCCAAACCAACGATCCAATATGAGACTTAGATAACTCAAGCCCTCAGTGTTTGATCCTCTGGCTAAGCCCTTTCCTGTCCAACCTCCTGATTCACAGAAACCAGGAAAGATAAGGAATGACAATTACTTGTTGAGCACCACTAAGTTTTAGAGTAATTTGTTTATTAGAATAATTTGTGAGGCCAAAATAACTGTGACAGAGAGGAAAAAGAGGCCTCCATCCTCATGGTGACAATAGTTTGTTGAGAGAGTCAGATATTAATTCAATATAAATACAAACAGTTGTAACTCTAATTACAAATTACCGAAGCTAGAATGTCAATGCAGTGAGAGCAGAAATAGCTTCTCTTTCATTCATTGTCTTATCTGCAAGGCCTATTGCAACAACATAGTAACTCCATAATTGTTGAATGGGTAAACGAATGAATCAAATGTTACGAAAGAAATATCCACAGAAATATGGAAGCATGTTGCCAAGGAACCTGAATGAGCCTGGGGGATTAGGACAGCTTTTCTGGAAGAACATTTCATGAGCCTGCAGGAATAATGTGTTAAAGCTGGTTGGGCGTAAGGAACATGGTGAATACAAGGGTCTAAAATAAGGCCAGCGTGGCTAGAATGCACGGGGTAAAGGTAAAAGGAGTCCATAATAGGAGAAATTGTTTTATTCTAAGACTAGTGGGAAACCATTCATGTACTTTAATCAGGGACACAATATGACAAGGTTTTTTTGTAAAGTTTATTCTGACTCAAGTGTGAGGGCATAGTGCATTTTTTCAGTAGTCCAGATGAGAAATTTTGATTAAAACAGTTGTAGCAGGATGGATAAAATCAGTGGGTTCAAAGCATACTTGAGAAATGAAATCTGTAGGACTTGGAGATGGATGACTTCTGGAGAATGAGATAGAGGTATCAAGGACATAAGCAAGTTTTAAGAAATGGATATAGCTAGTTTTCATACACTGAGAGACCAACAATCGAAAGAAAATGAAGTTTAGGGATTAAGATCACAAGTTCCAATTTTTAGACAACTGAGTGGAGACGTCATGTAGGTGGTTGGATACGTGGATTTGGAGCTCAGAGGAGATGACTGAGCTAGAGATAAAATTTGGGACTTATGGCATTTAAACGATAATGAAAGTTTTTTGGCAAAGATGAGGTCACTTAGTTTAAAGGAAGAAAAAACATGGCCTAAGACAGTACTTTAAAACTTATAAAGGATGAGTCTAGAAACAAGACTGAAAAGATATAACCAGAGAGACAGAGAAAATTGAACCAAGGAAGAGATTGTTGTAACAAGGAAAATATATAGTATTGGATACTGGAGAAAATCCAAAGGAGAAATAGAATAAAAACTAACCAATTTTATAGTGACCTGAAGTACATTGTTGACCTTACACAGTACTCACTTATGCCAGGCATTAGGTTAGGCTCGATACATGCTTTATCTCATTTATATTTAAAAATGAGAAAAGAGATTAGGAAGGTCCAATAACCTATTTCAGACTTCAGTTTAACAGAAGTGAGACACATCTACAAAATTGAAATTGTCTATGGTTTCTATTTTGGGAAATGGTGATAAAGATTGGGTACCCCACCAAAGAATTAATTAAGGAAAACTTGAGATTTATATTTATCTGACATTTAGAGAACATTTATGGGGGGAAGATTTAAAATCGACCTAGAACATCAAGTACACCACATCAGCTAGCATTAGTGGTGAAACTACAGAATAGTATGCAAGATGTTACAATCAATTTAGCAAAATAATAGACTATTTACAAACCTGCAAAATATAGAAAACAGTTATGCTTCTGTTGCATGCCATTCTGCTTGGAGCACAAACAGGTCATTCGAAGTTGCACCAATGAGTTAATCTGTGTACTGTTGTCCCTCAAATAAAAGTATATAAAGTTTTGTAAATAGGCAGTTTACCCGGATGTGAATATCTGGCCATAGCAGTGAAATCCAGAAAACAATCAAGTTCATGAAAACACATGGTGGTGGACAAAAGACCATGGCCTCTAGAATGTCTGCACACAAGAAAAAAAGCTAAAGTTTACTACATTAGAGAGCTATTCCACTCTGGGTGGCAACTTTGCTGACAGTGGCTAATATTACTTAAAGGCACCAGCAGACCCTCATGGGCAAGAACTGCACCAAGAGTGAAAAGTATAAGATTATGTCTGCTGAGTACTGATTGCAAATTTCAGATGAAATGTGGCCCAGAGTTGACTTCTTCCTATGATTGGGCTCACCTATAGTTTCATGCTAGACCATTCTGGTTAATGAGTCTATGGAAATAGGTCACTTCCTTCTTGTTAATTGCTCACAATTTCCCTTTCTTATGCCCAGGTGGACCTAGTATGTCTTAAGACATATTGAAGGTAAAAATGAGTCAATTCATACCCAAAGGGGATGGCGAGAAGACCTGGAAGTAGAGGAGAGGTGTGGTCAGAGAATATATTGGAAGACTGTTTATCAGTTAATGTCTTGGCATGAAAAAAATAGCATATTCAAACTGGGGAGTCTGAGAATAATTTAATAAAGGTACGGGCAGAGTTGAAAAAAACGATCAAGAACGACACGACATCCTGGCTATATGTATCCTTGTAACGGTAAGCAGCCACTGGGACGCAGACTTGAAGCAGCCATGGGGGAAGCATTTATTGGAACTCAGTGGTGACCTGGCGTGGAGAGACCCAAGGGAGTGAACATGCTTAGCTCACTCTTCTTACTTCTGGTCTTCTGCCATGGCCTCTCGCTGGCTAAACCCAACTGGAAACCAGAGGGCAAGGGATCTTGTTGGTGGAGACCATTGAGATCTGCCTCTCTACACACAGAGCAAGCTGGAGAGGACATCTGAAGGGTCCAACTGGAGAATCATCCTAAGTGTCCTCTCTAATGAAAGATTGGGCTGGTAGTTCCCTGGGTTTATGTCCAATTAAATTGAGCAAACTTTTATTCAGAGCAGAATAGGTACAATAGGTACATGCTTTGAGATATAAAAAGGTGCATAAATCTCAGATTCTATCCTTAGAGGACCATACAAGTAGCCAAGAGACTATACGGTAAAGTACAGAAAAAAAGAGAGGAGGGTAACTTAAAAAAGGGATATATTTCCCTGAAAGTATTAGGAGATAAGGCTCTGGTATTTCTTCTTAGCTGGGGAAAATTGCAAATTTTATTTTATGGTTGTTTGTTCAAATTAAATCTTAGTCAAAAGTCCATTATGCTAATTGGATAAAACAGGTACACTGATTAAAGTAAGGATAGGCTGAAAATATGTCTATAAAGGGCAAACAGTCTGCCATTATGTGTAAATAAGAAACAACAGAAAAATTGGGGAATGAACAAATGTTTTTTTTCAGGTGCTTACTGTGTGATAGACACTATGCTAGGTACTGGAGTTATAATGGCGAACAGTAAGGTGATACTCCTAGTCTTCATGGAATTAAAAATCTAGTGGGCAAGGCAGAGAAGTGGCCCGACAATTGCAGTTCAAGTTGATAAGAATTATTATGAAGAAAATAATGATGCTATGGGAGCATGGATGGGGGAATAAGAATTGGAGATTTGGAGCTCAAGACACAGGTCAAGAAAGATGTTATATCTAAATTGTTACCTGAAAAGTGTTACCTGAAAAAATCCATGCAAAGAAGGCAAAAGGAGAAGAATTTTCTAGGCAGAGAGAATGGCGTATATAAAATTTGAGAAAGTAGAACTGGTGTTAGCATGATGCTTCCAGGGAGAGGCAAGAGATTGAATATTACCGAAGTTCAAAGGGAAAGATGAAAGAGCTAAGGTCAGGGAGATCAGCAACCATGAATTCATGACAGCATCTGAGGAAAGAGCTTAGATTTTACCTGGAGGGTACTGGGAAGTCCTTGAGGGGTTTTAAGTAAGGATGTGGCTTAACATATTTGCATTTTAGAAAACTGTCCAATGAATGGAGTAGATTAGAAGAGAAAATGATAAATTAATACATAGTAATCCAGATAAAAGATAATGATGACCTGCGCTAGGCTGGTAAGAATAAAACTGTAAGAACTAGATGAATTTCAGAAATTTTAAAGAGCTATAATGATCTGTGTTGATGATGGATTCAGTGGAGCCATGGTAAAGAGAGAAGTACATGCCTCAGTTTCTAACCTGGCAATTCAATGATCAGTGCCATTTACAGAGATAGAAATTACAAGGAAAGAAAGAGGTATGGGGTGGGGAGAAACGGGGTTAGTTTTTGATATTTAGACTGAGATACTTATAAGACATTCACATGTAAAAGGCTAGTAAGCATTTAAAAACATAGATCTGAATTTCCTGTGAAAGCTATTGGCTGGAACTCTAAATTTAGGAACTTGTCAACACTTGAGTGGTAATTAAGCTACTCACCAGGATCAGACTATTGTGAGAATGTATACAGTGATGGGGAAAAAAAAAACAAAAAGATAAAAGATAGTCTAAAACATAACAATTTAAGAATAGCCAGAAGAAGAGGTGCCTGCCAAAGACTGAAAACAGGTGGTGTGAGAGGTAGGAAAAATCTAGAAGAATGTGTTGTCAAAAAACTCATAGAAGAGAGTATTTCCAGAAGAATTGGTTTTTGATGGTAACATGGACCATAATCGCTTTTCAGAGGCACGAAGGACAGACCAGTGTTCTTGCTGATACCAGCCCTAAGGGGAGAGACAGTTTTTTATCCTTTCTTCCGGTCTCAAATTTTTATTTTCTTGGTATCTGTGGAGAACAATTTTCCTCACCTCTCTAATATTTCAGCAGGTCACTAGACACATAAGCTACCAAGATAACAGACTTACTAAAACACTATAAAATGGATGAAACAGGTTCAAGAAAGTTCCTATCACAGAGTCATTTTAGTAACTGCATATGGAATTCTTACCATTTTATTTGATGCTACGTTGCCTATTCAGATCAGTATTTCTCAGCATCACTGTGTAGGACTCCTTTGACTAAAAAGCATTCCTATGCCAATGTGAAAAAAGGAGAGGACAGTGACAGGACTAGAGGACTATCATTTCATAGCCAGTTAATATATTATTTAAGTTGCATATATATTCTATAAGACATACCTATATGTATTATAAAACGTATAGTATATTAAATCATATATATGTGTAACATATACATATATATGTGTATATATATATGTAACTTTTCTTGGTTGAGTACTGCTTATATGAAAACAATCCAGCATATTTGATGAGAAACTTGGGGGTTGTTGGGTTGGCTGAGTCAGAAGACTAGCGCAGAAATTTATTAGACTGACAGCATTGAAGGACTCTGGCCTTACATTATCAGCCAGATGTTTCTCAAAAGTTGTCAGCTTCCTCCTTTTATTAGTTTAGTGTACGGCACAAAATTTCAGAGCTCTCATTCAGTTAGACACAAAGTTGTAAGACGGAGTGTAGGTGGACAGGGCACACAACTTCTGTTTGCTGTATACATGCTTATTGACTGATTCCAATCCACCTAAGTTAATTAGACCTCTTGATACCAAGAATCAAAAGATTTACTAACCAGGTAATATTAATGACTTAGGCCTGAGTGACAAGGGCATTATTCTGTTGGATCCAAAAGGTTAAACTTGATTGCTGAAATCTTCACAGCGATACTTCTTTTTAAAGCACTCACTAAACCTTATAAAGAGGTAAAGAAATAAAGAAGTTTAAAATATCTGTTTTAAAATTTTTAAAAGAGATCCAATCAGAAGACTATAAAAGTATAGCTATATTGTTGGAGATAAATTATTTTTGAAAATAAACTCCCTGAGGGCAAAGGCCATGTCCATTTTGTTTATCACTATATCGTTACCTAATATTGCCTGGCACATGCTAGGCATTCAAAAACATTTCTTAGATAGATGTTGCATAATCTCAGTTTGATTCAAGAGTCTTATAAAAATATTTGGCTGAAGAATCCTGAAGCCTATTCTAAGTATGGCTTCCATTAGCAAATAGTTTTCCTCTACCCATCAATCATGATCGATGTCTAACCCACATTATGTTGAATTGGAAGAAATATTCAGTAGCTTCTGAGCAACAGCCATAGTGGAGCACCAAAGATCTCTAAAACTGCCATGTGCTTTCATATATACATATGGAAGAAATCATCAAAACAATGTTGATCCTTTAAAATTGTATAACACATTATATATTACAAAGCACATCTGTAGACTTTTTGTTTTCATTTGAGCTTCACAGCGACTCAGTTGGAGAAGAAAGCAGAATACTATCTCCAATCACACCTCTCCATGTAATTATTTATTCTTTCAGCAGACTTTGATTGTGTTCCAAATACTGACAGTACCCTTTGCCAGGTAAATGTATAGATTATTAGGCATGAATCCTACCCTTAAGAAGCTGGCATTATTTTAGAGGAGATATGATAATGACATAAATAGGTATAATGTAGTAAAGAGATCAATATCAAATGAAAGGTATAACCTCACTGTATAAAGAAGTTGAGGAAGAACACCCATTTCTGGCTGGGAATTTTTCTTTAAGAAGGAAGGTACATGTAAGTAAGACTTTGATATATTTGTTTATTTAATCAATTTTTGGAGAGTATTTATTTAATAAGTAATTATTAGATGCCTACTGTATTTCAGGCACTGTACCAAGTGTTAGGGATACAAAAAAGAATGAAAAACCTATTACTAACTTTTTGGTGAGCAAATTTTAGTGTTAAATGAGTATAGACCTTAAAGAAAATCATTACCTTAATGAGGAAAAATTTGTAACAAAAATCCCCTATGATAGAGCCAGTACCACTCTTAATCCTGGACAAACGGGGAACCTGCCTCAGCCCCTCGTTTATATAAAAAGGAGTCACATAAATATATATATATATATCAGAGATGAGACCTTGTGTACTCTAGGGGAGGCCTTGGGTGAAAAGATGAACCAACTACTCTTGGAGGACAGATATGGAGGAAAATAATTGATTGAAATGGTCAAAGAAGACTTTCATAGGAGATAACATTTTAAAGGAGAGAATTTTATATTAAGAGCATTTTATTGCTATTTTTATCTACTGTAATTATGATTTCAAAAAATATGATTAGTTGTTATTTCTACTCCTTCCAAAATACATTTTGTGAACAATATCATTAATAAAGATATAAATGTGGTACTATTTGCCGCATGGCTAAAATGATATCAGGCTTGAACCCAAGTCCTGAATAAATTAGACCTGCTATATACCACATTACCAAGTTTCCAAGATTAATTTATGTTTTACAGAAAAGGGTTTTATTGCATTCATACAAGGGTTAGCTAAAAATAATTTTTTGAGAGTAAAGACTAAAAATGATGTAAGAGAAATATGATGCAGTGGGGAAGAAAGCTGGATTTTTATTCTAGCTCTACCAGAAAATATTGGAACTATTGGACAATTGAACATTTACTTGCCTCCTGGTGTTCAGATTTCCATAAAGGGAGGTAGGGGCGATTAGATTAAGTATAACTGAAATGTTATGTACATGCTATAACTTTTCCCTCCTATGACAATGATAAACATTGCTATAGGATCATTGGTCTCTTTTCCAGTAAGTCACAGTTGACATACAAGGTGAAAACCATTTGCCATCCCTAGATTAGATAATCTTCAAAATTCCTTCAACCTGGAGTATTCTATAAATTTGTGATTTGTGTAACTCAAATGACATAATTGAATGTAAAATTAAATTTCTTTAGTTTCTTGAAAAACAATTGACTTATTCATGAGCAGCACATCAAAATTTTATTAAAGATTTAATGGTAAATCAAAATACATTTGCTTAACAACTATTATTGATAGAAATTTTAGTCAATATCTTTCATCTTTGCCCAATTAGATTGTCACCTGTTTAATAGTTTTTTGTTGTTTTTTCATTTAATTCTCAGAAAGAGGAAGGAAAAATTCTATCCAATTCAGTATTCAGGTTTATTTGACAGATAGTCCTCCAAAAGATTGTAAACATAGTGAAACTCCGTTTAGTACCTTCAATTAATGTTGAATAATATATAGATTCTACAATATAAATAGAAAAAATTATTTGCTTTTTGGAATGTTGATAAATCGATGTATAATGCAGCAATCAAATATTACATATGAACAGCCAGCTGTTATACCTCCAACATGCTATGTCTGATTGGATTCTATTGAATTCACTACTGAACATCAGGTATTCTTTCTAACTGAGAAGAAGCTGAAAGTATAAGAATTCAATCTCTTTCTTTCTATAACTGTCCAAATATCTTAAAATTCATCTGAACTAGGCTTCTATAAGATTCTTTAAGTGCTTCACCCTACACCAATATTTATCTTTCCTAAACTGCCGTAGTATACTAAATACAATAAAATGCAAAAAAGTTATCCCTTATTTTTTAAAAGTTCAGCTTATCTACATAAAGCCCTCATGATGTGAATAGTAGTATATTGTCCATTTATTGTTTTTTTTTCTTTTTCCACCACAATTAAATTATACTATTCTTCTGGGGAGAAATGTCTTTTATATTATTCAAAATAACTATCACCAAACTTAGCACATAAAAATATATTAAAAATGGTCATATAAAATTTAACAAGTAAGAATGAGTATTTCCTTTTTAATTTCCTCTTACTGTAAATAGTTCTTATAGAGACTTTTACATTAATTTTGGTGGAATGGATTATTTATGAAACAACAGAAAAAAGGAAACATAAAAATACTTCATGTAATATAGATCAAATAATGGTTTCACAGATCGATACTCATTTAAATTTTATACTTTCAACAGAAATTTGTTATTATCAATGAGGAAAAAAGTATTCAAGTCACAAAAATATTCTAGGAATGAGATTCTGATAAAGGAAATTTATTCAAGTAAAAATTATAGGGGCTTCCCTGGTGGCTCAGTGGTTAAGAATCCTCCTGCCAATGCAGGGGACATGGGTTCGAGCCCTGGTCCGGGAAGATCCCACATGCTGTGGAGCAACTAAGTTTGTGCACCACAACTACTGGTCCTGTGCTCTAGAGCCCATGAGCCACAACTATTGAAGCCTGCACACCTAGAGCCCGTGCTCCGCAACAAGAGGAGCCACCGCTATGAGAAGCCAGCTCACCGCAACTAGAGAAAGCCTGTGCACAGCAACGAAGACCCAACACAGCCAAAAATAAATAAATTTTAAAAAAAAAGAATGAAAAAAAATTTAGTAAAAGTCATTTGATTTTTAAAAGATAATTCTGTTAGGGAAATATCAGAAACATACACATCAGTTTTCTCCTTGAAGAATTTTAGTTAATAGAGTTCTTGAAGACTTTTGGAGTCCCCATTGCAGACATGGATATTACTTCCTCAAGAATTATAGATGCAGGTTTAGAGTGTGTTTAATTAGTCTAGCAGACTATCTGGAACTTTTTGTTTCTTAACAGTTCACTGTTTATTTGTTATAAAAATATCCATTGTTAACTCATATAGAAGTAGAAACACTGTTAATGTAAATAGCTCAATTGAAAAATAATTAATCAAATAAACAAATGAAATGAAGCCACATGTTTGAATCTCATCTTCATAACTAACTGTATGTATGATTTAGAGGAGTTGAATTTAAACATAAAGTGGTGTTTGGAATATTTATATACCAGTTATGATGAGGTAACTAATATTGGGCTTCCATATTTCCTAAGAATAGCTATCAAAGCTGGGTAAGAAAAAAAAAAGCATCTGTTTGAACAGATAGCAGCTAAGGGTTAATGAACCAAGATATCAGAGATAATCAGAGATCATGGAAACACGTAGATGAACTATGTATTTATGCCTAAATTTTCTTCTCAGGGAATTTGTTGATTTTAATGGTGAGTAGTGAGTGATCTACTTGATGAATCTGGATATAAAAATTTCACTGAACAAGTGAAACTAAAATTTGAGGTGGTGATCACAGAGAAAAGAACCAGAAAAAAAAATAAGCCATGAATTCTGCATGTGATTTCCTCTTGAGGCATTTGTTGGTTCCTAGGTTGAACATCTGGAGGCCAAAATGCTGAAAACATAAAATGCAAAAGGTTACTGAATGGCTAAAATGTAAGTAAATATTTCAGCAGTTCTAATGTGCTAGAGACACAAAAATTGGAGTCGAGAGCCCACTGAGAAAGAGAGGTACTGGTAAGTACTAAAGACTTTTTAGTTATGAACCCAGAAAAGGGTAAGCTTAAGACTAATGGTAAATTGGAAATAGACTAGTCAAGGTGATGCCACCCAGAGTTGATATACTGCCAGAAGAAAAGCAGTCTATTACATCACCCAGACTCTCTACAGTTTTTCATGTCAATTTCTAAAATTCAGTAAAAAGTTGACAGGAATAATAGAAAATAGATCCAAATGACCAAGACCAAACAAAGAAGGACTATACAGAAAGACCTATAGGGTATCAAAATACCGGAGTTATCATCTAAGGACTTTAAAAGAACTATGATTAATATGTTTAATAAAATAGATAAGGAATTTCATCAAAAAAGTTTAATATATTAAAAAAGAATTTAGAAATAATGGAACTGAAAAATAGAATAACTAAAATTAAGAATTCAATAGACTCAGCAAATTAGCTAGTGTAGAACAGATGATTAGTGAACTGGAAGCTATGTTAATAAAAATAATTCAGCTGGAAAGATGTGGAGGGAAAAAGAACATAAAATTAGAGGGGGAAAAATAGTAAGAATCATATAGGACCCAGTGAAAAGCTTTAACATAAATGTAAAAAGGGAATAATAGAAAGTAAGTGGGTCAGTAACAGTATTCAAAAAGATAATGAGAAAGAAATTTTTCAAACTACTTAGATACCAATCCAGAGATTCAAGGAGCTTTGATAACCCTAAGCAGAGTAAATACAAAGATTAACACTTAGTAACATCATAGTTAAACTAGTAAAAAAAAATTTTAAGAAGCAGTCAGAGATAAAAGATACATTATGTTTAAGCAATAAGACTCAGGAGTTTTATAGTTCTTAGCATATGTCTTTCACCTCCTTGGTCAGGTTTATTCCCAAGTATTTTTTTTCTTTTTGATGCAATTTTAAAAGGGATATTTTTTTTTTAACTTCCTCTTTCTGTTATTTCATTGTTGGTTTAAGAAATGTAACAGATTTCTGTATGTTAATCTTGTACCCTGCTACCTTGCTGAATTTGTTTATCAGTTCTAATAGTTTTTCTGTGGAGTCCTTTAGGATTTTCTATATATAATATCCTGTCATCTGCATATAATGACAATTTTACCTCTTCCTTTCCAATTTGGATACCTTTCACTTCTTTTCTTCTCTGATTGCTATGGCTAGGATTTCTTATACTGTGTTGAAGAGAAGTGGTGAGAGTGGGCATCCTTGTCTTGTTCCAGATTTGGCGGGAAGGCTTTCAGTTTTTCACCGTTGAGTATTACATTGGCTGTGTGCTTCGAAAGAATGTGTATTCTGGGGTTTTTTGTTTGTTTGTTTGTTTTGGATGTAGTGTCCTGAAAATATCAATTAAATAATTTAGGCACTATATACGTGTGTGTGTATATATATGTATGTGTATATGTGTGTGTGTGTGTGTGTGTGTGTGTGTGTGTGTATATTTAAATTGAATTTAGCAATGTGGCTAGATCCAAGGTTAATATATGTTTTATATTTCTATTTCTACCAATAAACATTATAGATACCTAGGAATAGATCTAAAGTAAGATGACCAAGATCTCTATAGACATTGCCACTTGGAGGCAAGATTTCACCATTTTGGTTTCCAGTGTCAGTCAGGCATTACGTGTGGTCTGTCTTCTGCTCTTGCCCCATGATGGATGTCAGGAGACATAATCTCCCTTTGTGGTCATTTCCAAAGTCAATTCTCTGGAGAAGGTAGCAACTGTGAGCCATTAACAGCCAGTACTCACAGCCCTCAGTTGCTAGTGTCTGGGTGTACTGGCATAGTAAATGGGATCTAGGAGGCATATGAATATGGTCCTCCACATCTGAGTTTCTGCTAGTTGTCTCCTGCTATGGGCTAAATGTTTGTGCCCCTCAAATATTCATATGCTAAAAAACCTAATGCCCAAGGTGATGGTATTAGGAAGGGGGGCCTTTGGGAGATGACTAGGTTGTGTGAGTGGAGACCCTGTGAGTGGGATTAGTGCCTTTATAAAATAGGTCCCACAGAGGTAACTTGTCCCTTGAGCTATGTGAGGCTACATTAAGAAGTCTGTGATCCAGAAGAGGGCACTCACCCAGCTATTCTGGCACCCTGATCTTGGACTTGCAGGCTCCAGAACTGTGAGAAATGAATTTCTGTTGTTTCTAAACTATCCAACCTGTGGTATTTTGTTATAGCAGCCTGAATGGACTAAGACATTTCTCCACCAAAAAAGAAGGCTAATATTCCTCTGAAAATAATTTGTTATATATCAGTCAGTAGTTTTAGAAGATAACATGAAATCCTCTTTAATAAACAAGAAAACATGACTTTTAAAAAGGAAGATGAGAGTTACTATTGGGTGAAAGGTAGAGAAAACACTATGAGATCCCAAACTAAAAATTATTGAAAATGTAATACCAAAATTTTAAAATTACTATAATAATACAAGAATGAAAAATTGAGAATTAAGAAAGCTGGAATAAATATCTATATAGCCCTTTTAGTTTAAGATGGCATCTCACTAACACTAACTACTCTACCAAATTGTTTTTTTTTTTTTTTTAAACATCTTTATTGGAGTATAATTGCTTTACAATGGTGTGTTAGTTTCTGCTCTATAACAAAGTGAATCAGGTATTCATATACATATATCCCCATATCTCCTCCCTCTTGCATCTGCTTCCCACCCTCCCTATCCCACCCCTCTAGGTGGTCACAAAGCACTGAGCTGATCTCCTTGTGCTATGCAGCTGCTTCCCACTAGCTATCTATTTTACATTTACCAAATTGATTTTTAGCTAAACTGATTAAAAACTAAAAACTAAAAATTGATTTTTAAGCTAAGATATACAACCATGAAAACAGAATCAAAGAAAAATTTTTGCTAATTATGGATTTGAAAATATGAAATGAAAATCACCACCAGTGATTGAAGCTGAAAAACAGTTTTGTCCCAAAGGGAAATAAAATTTGGGGAAAGAGATGAGAAGACATCCTTTTCTCTGTTTCAGAGATCAGGATCTTTACTAAGAAGAAGAATAGTTGCGCTTCTTCTATTCCACTAATCTGGTAATATATTCCTGCATTTAGGCATTCTGTTTCTTGTAATAAAGAAATATATTAATGGGTGGATGCTTTTCTGGAATTTGAAATCAGACTAGTAATATTTTGTGAACAGAAAAGTCATGGGAGTGGTACTCTCTTAAACATCTCAATTTGTATTCAGGCTTTTTGGCAAGAGGAAACTATTAGTTTAAATTACTGAGGAATAAATTTTAATTTTCTTAATTCCACTTAGAGCTAGCAGATAATCCCTTGTCTCAATTCTGTAGCCACATTAGAAAAATTATTGCTAGATACACAGATTTTGGCTAGAGGCTGTGTACATCTGTGGTCCTCTAGCTTAAGTCCTGAGAGGAAACTCTGCTACTTGTAACCAGGAAACAGGGATAGAAACCAAGATAAATGCCTGTTTATGGCAAAATGATAGGAAGGACTGGATATCTTTTCATTCAAGGATGTGTAAACAGAAATACAAAACCAAAGGCATGTCCATGAAAGAACTCTGTACTCAAGTCATAGACAAAAAGAGCAGAGTACTCAAGAAACAGAAGGACATACTTTATTAAAAATGTAATTGTAAAAGTAAGAAACAAATTTAGGGAAAATATTTGCTTTGACTTGGTAATATAATTCAAAGAATTCAGGGCTTCATAAAATTAAAACTGATGAAACAAAAGATCAAGACCAAAAAGTCTTGTTGAGAGGAGAGTAGAAATGAAAAGGCAGCTATTTTAGCCATGGGATAATTGAAAGAAACTTAAGTATTCATGAACATACAAAAAATACACAATATAAAAAGCATTAAAAACAGTAAATTTCAAAATGAATTTTAGAGAAAACAGATCTGATCATTTGTAAGATAACTTTCCAGTAACTCTTAGAATACTGTACAAAAATAAAGAATAACACAACTGGGGAAAATGGGGAGAAAGCATGATCAGTATGAAAGACACAAAAGAAAACACATATTGTTTGTGGGAGTGTTGAATAATAGACTCATCTATAGTTACTGGTAGTATAAGTCAGTGTGTTCATTTATCCAACAAATATTTAGCACCTACAGTGTACAAGGGACTACTATAGTTGAATCAAATGCATCAGTGAACAAAAGAGTTAAAGATTCCCTACCAATATAGAGCTTCTAGAGCGAGGAGACAAGACAATTCAAAATAACACAATAAATAGTTAAATTATATAGTCAGCACTTTGAAGGTGGAAATTGAAGAAGAAATAAGGTGTTAAGGATATACTTCATTGAGGAGGTGAAATTTGAGGAAAAAATTGCTGGAAATATGTTAGATTCCAAAAAGGTTACAGAGAGAAGAGTAACCGACATGGAGGATCTATCTAAAACAAAGGCTCTGAGAGGTTAAAACATGCTTGTTGTAGAAAGAGCAGCCAGGAATCCATGTGTGCTTGCAGTGGAATAATTGAGAAGGAAGGAAGTGAAAGGGAGGGCAGAGCTTTAATAGTTGGCCAGATATGTAGACCTTGTAAGGATTTTTGGCTTTTACTTTGATTGAAATGGAGAGCCACTAGAGTTCTGAACAACATTTCTAGAGAGAATTTTAATAAGATGAAATACGAGATTTAAAAACATTCACATCCATTGCCTTAGTAATTAAATTTCATAGATTTTGTCCTGAAGATATAAGCAGATATGCAACAGTGATTTACGTCCAAGAATACCATAACTTCAGTGAATATATTATAACAAACAGTTGGAAACAACTTACTGTTCCAATAGTAGGATAATGATTAAATAAAGTGTGAATACTCTGCAGGGTTTACAAAACATGCTTTTTTGTAAAAGATTTAATGATATGAAGAATGCTTATGGAATAAAAGATGGTAAAAATGGAGGCAAACCTGTGTAAATAGGCACTTTTGTTAATAAAGTTTCAATATAAGTATGTGAATTAATACATGAAGACAACCAGAGGAAAATACTAGCATGGTAGGAGGGTATGTCTCTGCATGCTGCTATTATGGAATTTAAAAAATTCTTTCTTAGACATATTTACCAATTTATTTATTTATTTGTAAATTAGCATGCATATTTGAAAGCAATAATAAACTGTTCTTCAAAGTAAGAAATTGACTGTGAAGCAAATTACTTTTTAAAGAATGTGTTTGAGAGGTCAAACATGAAATAGACTATTTTAATGATGATGATAGCAGACAAAGTTCTTAGTATGATCTAGGCACTGTCCAAAATGCTTGCCTTACTTAAGGCAATCAGCTTTCTAATCTACTTATTCAAATTAACTTTATGAAATATAAGGAGCTATAGGAATGCATTTCATTTCATCTGCTGGATCAAAAGATGCCAAATACACAAGACGTCTTGACAGCATTCTAATGGCCAAAATTTTCATCTTCTGCATGGTATTTTAGTCTGTAAGTCTCTCTGATTATAAACAAAATGAAACAAAAACACTCTTACTTATTGCTGAGCATATTCATGTTTCAGAAGTTGTATGAAACATTCACACACATTATAACTTTTTTTTTTTTTAAATGTGTCTTTTTTTTTAAATTTATTTATTTATTTTTATTTTTGACTGTGTTGGGTCTTCGTTTCTGTGCGAGGGCTTTCTCTAGTCGTGGCAAGCGGGGGCCACTCTTCATCGCGGTGCGCGGGCCTTTCACTGTCGTGGCCTCTCTTGTTGCGGGGCACAGGCTCCAGACACGCAGGCTCAGCAGTTGTAGCTCACGGGCTTAGTTGCTCCGCGGCATGTGGGATCTTCCCAGACCAGGGCTCGAACCCGTGTCCCCTGCATTGGCAGGCAGACTCTCAACCACTGCGCCACCAGGGAAGCCCATAACTTTTAATCTTTGTAATAGCTATGTAAAGTAGGCATTATTTATAATTTGCAGCTTATAAAACTGAGTCTTTGGGTGGCTGTACTGCCCGAAACATCTTACCTAGCAAATGCCAGAAGCAGGACACAACCCAAGGTATATCCAACACTCAATCTCATTTTCTTAGCCACTACTGTGAACTCTTAGGGGTACAATTTTAACCCTTACAGTGCTAGAATTTCATTAGCATGCTGAATCATTTGTTCAGTGCATTTATCTATTTCATTACATTCTCATTTAGAAAATTTTAATGACCACATTATACACTTAGAATTATAGAATGCTAGAATCCAAAGAGACTTTGGATACCTTGTCTAACCTTATAACTCAATACCAAAATCCCATTTTAATGTGCATTTGCTATGTCAGGCATTACCCTTGCTCTGAGTTATAATAGCTTTGGGTCTCTTGTTGGCAATATCCTGACTCTGCTTCCTACTCAAAAAGAACTGTTCCCACAACATTTTCAAACATCATTCTGTAGTTTCAAAAGCATCCTTCTACGTTTTGGCAAATTTAATGTGAGCTTAGGCTCAGATATGTTTGCTTTTAGAACAAGTAGCAATATCCTTAGTAGCAGATTTAGTTTAGTAATCGAGTACAATGTGTTCATTCATGTGATGAGATATTCAACATCTGGACACACACACACACACGCACACATGCACGCACACTTTCTCTTACTCATTCA
The DNA here is from genome assembly GCF_965194825.1 of Balaenoptera physalus. Lineage (NCBI taxonomy): Eukaryota > Metazoa > Chordata > Mammalia > Artiodactyla > Balaenopteridae > Balaenoptera > Balaenoptera physalus. The sequence continues at coordinate 84,425,225 of NC_138889.1, forward strand.
CTTAGTAGCAAGTATTTATTGAGCACCTATCATGTTCCAGGCAATGTTGTAAATGCTAATGATACAGAAGTGAACAAAATGAATAACACTCCTCACCTTCAGACTTCAGGGAGATTACATACCAGAAGTAGTCAAGGGAATTTTTAGAATGGAAAAGATGAAGTTTGTACAAGTGCTAGTAAGGCTAGAGCCAAAGTAAATGTTTGAAACTACTAATTTAACTTCATTAATTTAAGTGACGCATTTTATTGCAGGGCTGGCTGAAGCCTGGGAAATATGTATTATATTATTTTGTAAAATTTTGGACTTGAAAAGAACAGTAAACCTGACCTATACTCAACCTCCCTGCTCATGTATAGGATTCCTTTCTTTAACTTCCTCTAATTGATCTGGGTTTTGACTACTAGAGCAAATAAAATAAGAACAAGAAAATATGACATAAGAAAGGAATTTTAATCACTAAAGTGCTCTTGCCATTCATAAAAAGTTAAATGTTAAATATCTTGTTTAAGAGCACAAAATGTTAACAACTAGAGTCAGAATTTGAATCTAAGACTATTACATTCCTACTTTCAACCAATAAAATATTCTGCCTCTAAGAGATGCTTAATTTGTGTTGTTAAGGGCTTATGGTACAGTTTAGGAGTACTGCAATATCACAGGCACAGTTTCTGTGGCCCAAGAAATGCAAGGTGGACCAATGTGCTTGCAATTTTCTCTCCATTGCCAAGTGTGAGTCTATATATCAGCCTCCTAATCACAGGCAATGAACAGGCTTTGGTCAAACTCAAAGGAAAGGATTTTCTCTATGGAGTATAGACCTCCATTTTTTTAGTAAAAATATGTTAAAATTGATGGATATAATTGGAAGCAACATTTCATACTTTTTATCTCAAAGGCCACCACATCACCAATTCTCTCTCTCCTCATCGAAATGATTTGAGGACTGCCAGAAAGTAAGTAGGGCACAGTCAAAATCACAACTTTAAAGTTTCCTGTATCAAATATACAAGTGACTGGAAATAAATAACAGCTCTGCAAAATCCTTATTTGTAGCCCTGACACACTATGACTTCTTCATAAGGACTCCCATTGAGCAAGAATAAAGTAACCCTTTAAGAACATAATTAAATACGGACATCCTTTGTGTTGCTGGATTTGATAACTATATACATGAGACTGTCCCAAGTCTATAACATATGATCTTTAAAATAAAATTTTAAAGTGAGGTAGAGAAAGGAATTGGAAGCCAAATGCTGGGAAAGATATTACCCCCGCAATGATCACATGATGATGAGTCAGAATTGAGCATGGCCTCTGTCCCAATTATCATCTGCCCTCTATAAGGTGATGTTTTTCAGAGACCTGATCAATAAAGTCTCTTTCTGCTCCTTCTGTTTGGAATAGGTTCTATTTAAGTACACTTCTGCCTTATATATGAGTCTGGGCAGTGCAGCTTACAAAAAAGAAGTATTGTCCTTTGTGATACATGTAAACAAGTCATGGTGCAATTAAAACTTGATTGCAGTGACTAGAAGTAATATATAAATGAGTGAAATGGGATTACTCTAGTTACAGCAGAAGAAAAATACCAGATCTGAGGTCAACCAAAAGTTGTTACATCAGTGGCTATCCTAAGTAAGACACAATTGAATTATTTGAATGGGGCAATAACTGAGACTAAGTTTGGTTTAAAACTCAATGAAGATGTGATAAAGATAGACTGTTGCAATAAGGTTTTTCAGTGTTCATTTCTGGAAATTTTCTATGCATTCCTGAGTTAATGGAACTGCAAAGAGAATACCTGTTGAGAAAACAAGTCTTAGTTTAGAATAATCACTTTATGTCCTTGATTAGAAACAGGTGCCAGAGTAAATGCACACTGACCATTTAGAAGGACAAAGAGGCACAAAAGTAGCAAACTTGAAATTTTTTTATCCATACTGAATTTTTAGAATTGAAATCACTGTGATAAACTAAACAGATTTTTTTTTTAAATTGCCTGAATTCTGTTTTTCTTCAATTTTCTAGTCCTTCAGGAGGATATCTGATGTGACCATCTCATCTTTTCCTCAACAAGCTCTTTGAATTGCTTTAGTACACTTGAGTTTTATTTATATAAACCAGAACTGTAATAACACGGAGGAGAGATCTCCCATCATAAATTCTTGTCCTCTAAAGAGACAACATATTCTCCTTTTGCCAAAATATCTTGCCTCACATTGGATTACTGGATATTTCCCAAACAGTCTGTGGTGTTTCTTATATTCATACATGCCTGGAATACCTTACTCCTTTCATCAGAGAATAAAGAACCATGAGGAAGTGCTCTGAAGTCAAACTCCCCTGTTTCAAATCCCAGTTACACCATTTCCTCATTGTATGATATTTAGCAAATTGCCCAACTCTCTAAATTTTAATGTCCTCATCTATAAACTTGGAGTACTACTAATAGCTACTCATAGAGCTGTTGAAAGATTAAACAAGATAAGCCATATAGAGGATTTAGCTAAATGCTTAGCTACAGCATACAAAGAATGATGGTAATTCTTATAATTATTATCATTATCCATATAAAAATTATGTTCGGCCTCTTTGAGTAATACAACTGTTTCAAAATCTTGGTCACAGGCTCTCATGATACCTTGAAGACTAATGTAGACTAAAGTCAAAAGCAGACTAAAATGTCAAATAATTCCTTAAGGTCGCCCAAAGATTCAATGTGGAAGGATTCTAGAAACATAAAAAGGGCACGGGGATGCTTTATCTTGTTCACTTGGCTGAAACTAGCAACTCTTATCCTCACCTATGGACATATCTAAATGCAGTGACATTTTGTTAGTATTTCATTAAAAAAGATGATTTTAGTCTCAGAATCTCAAAAGCAAAAGGACACTCTTTATTTGTACTTCAGGCTTGTGAGAATTCATTTCCCTAGAGGGCTATTGCCATTAAAAGTATTCCCTGATTCTATTTAATAACAATGGCCACTTATGTCTGGAGATAAGTAAGTACTTCTTACTAGCTACTGGTACTACTTACTAGCTATGTGACTCCAGACAGCTTACCCAGCTTCTATGAATCTGTTTCCTTATCTACAAAATGTATAAAATGATCTTAATAATATCTCTCTAACCTGGTGTCTATGATAATTGAAGATATATATCACACCTTGCACACATACTATGTATACACACCATATGTAGGTAGTATATAGCATAATAGGTAGTTGATGTTAGCCGCCAAAGGGTAAATACAAATATGAATATCTGTATCAAGATATCAACATCATAATGTCTATAGCAGGGTATCTGTTTTTATATCATTTTCCCCAAAATCAGCACAGAAGCCTTATCCTGAATCAAATTAAACCTATTCTAGTTAAAATATAAGTGTTTACTTAGGAAATATATATTGTGTGCAAGACCATAGGCAAGATTTTATGGAGGAGACAAGAAGCACAGTCGTTGTTCCTGTTTTCAAAAATTTACCCTCAAATTGAAAACACGAAGCTTAGACATCTCAAGAGTTATGTGATAACATGGCAATAATAACAAGTACTGCCACAGTGCAGTATCGCATTATTTACCTGTTAAATGTTATTATCAACAGATGCAAAATTTTCACCTGGGAAGGTCTCTACCACCCCCTGAGAAGCCAAAAGTAATTATGGTTTAACTCTTTGGGGACTTCCCATAATTTTCAGGGGAAAACCTGTACTTCTGTTCAACAAGGTCTACAAACTCTTCCATATCTGTCTTTCTTTTCCGGCTTCATCTCCCTCCTCTCTGCTGCAGTGAGTTTTGAGTCTCTCCTTTACACACCAGTCACATCCTATGTGTACGTAATTCACCACAGTGTTTGACTGTAGCCTGTGTTCTGCCTCTCTTTGCCACTAGAATATGAACTTGAAAGCAGAGGTCTTGTTCTTCTTCTCTGGATCTGCATATAGAACACAGTGCTTGGCATGTAGTAAGAGTGTTCTAAGTGGGTGTTTGATAGGTTTTTATCTCAAAAAAGGTGGTATTTTGACTGGGCTTTGTCTGTTACAAAGGAATGTCTCATGCCTATTAACTCAGGATGAAGAAGGCTCTGATAACAAGGAGGATCCCATGGAGAAGAAATACAATCATAGGACCAAAGAAATTACAATCACTTTGGCTATAAAGTATAAATTACCCAAATCCTATTTCAATGAGGTCAATAGGTATACATATTTTAAACTAGAGAGATAACATCTTGCATGGTCAACACTGAAATTCAATTTTAATAAGTTTTTAGGAGAATCGATTGTTATATTTTGGTAACAGAACTTTTTCTGCTCAAATAATGATAGTAGGCCTACATCTCTAATTACTAGAACTGAAAGTCTTCATATGATCAGAATGCCCATGGAAGGGAATGTTCTGGGCAATTATATTTCTTGATTGGACAGTAATTATAATAATAATTTCTTCTATTTTTTTCACTACTCTGTCATAAGTCAGGTTCCTTTAATATTGACAAGACTGTTATGAAATAGCTATAATTCTTATTTTTCACAGAGGAAAACTGAAGTTACTAGAAGTGTGAATGGTCACATTAATACAATCACATGTTTTTGTTTCTATCATGTAGAATATCTTTGTAAAATGGGAAAATTATAACAATGTAGAACTGGAAAATAACTTTGAAATCTTTTTCCATTCTTATATCAAGCTAATTTCCTGACTTATGCAGAAGAAAAAAAACTTGCCATTTGAAAGAAATAAGTCCTGTGTCCTTCAAAAATACCCAAATTCATAAATAACAGTATAACTCCTTTTGAAACAGAGTTTTTTGATCATCCCTAAATAGTTAGCAATGAGTGTAGAATGACAGAAATGGATATGGAGAAGCAGATATAGGCAGCAAGTTTACCCTGTTATATCCTCTTAGTACGGTGATTCAAATTTGTGACATCAAAATCACTAACTGCTAAAAGTCATGAGTCTTTGAGGTGGTTTTTGAAACAATAAAGAGTAAATTTACAAATGTCAATCCATTGAAGATTTATAACCCTTTACTTGACATTTAAAGGCTTTCCAGGGCTCTAGGGTCTTGTATCTGAGTCTAATTTCTAGTTTTGTGGAGGCATAGTAGGACAAGTTAAAGGTATATGGAGTGAAAGTCATAAATTGATTGATAAACAAGTCGTTAGGGATCCAAGAGCAAGATCTTTATTTTTTTTACTAGCCTGCTATTATCTTGATTGTCATTTTTTCTGTCCTGAAAACAAAGAACAACAAATAAAACTTTCTCAATATTTCCACCACATTTTCCTAGCATTCTTACAGAGTTCCCTAGAGTAAGGTATTAAAGACTGAGTCCAGTCTGGCTAAGAGAATTATATTTATCTAAATATGCAGTTCCCTACGTATCAAGAAAGTATATAAATTTTTTAAGAAAGAAATTGCATTTCTGAGTTGTTACAATTTAGACAGTTGCAGTAGTATCACAAGTGTTTTTACTGTTTTTACATTGGTCGCCTCTAATCTCTTCTTCATGTTGCAAGCATGGTGTATTTTGGAATGTGGACATGATCATCTCACACCCTTATTTAAAGTAATAGCCTTTTCTTTGGACTTTCTTAAGATAAAGACACAGATGTCTCTTAAGAGGATCTGCTCTATGGGCTGGCCCTGATTATCTCTCCAGGTCAATCTCCAGGAAGCAATACCAGTCTCTGAACAGGGGCCCCCCTGCCTTTGAATTTCTCCAAATGACTATGCTCTTTGCCCTAGATCTCTCTACCCAGATCTCTCTTCTCTATCCCTCCTCCCTACTGTCTTTTTTGTAATTAGCACATTTTCTTTCTTCCCATCGCTCTCAGTTTCCTCAGAAATATATTTCCTCTCCATAGCGTTTATCACAATTGTAAGCTTACTTTATTTGTGTAATTATTGATTTTTCTATGCTCTGTGCAGGACAGTAAGCTGTATAATGAGAGAGACTGCCTGCTTTACTGACGTTATATCCCAGCACCTAACAGTATCTTAGGAACAAAGTAAGTGCTATCAGTAGGCTGATACAAGGATTTGTAGAAACTGAAAATATATATACTTCATATTATGTAATTCACCCATGGCTAGAAAAGATAACTGAATATGAGCTCATAAGACTGAATTAGTAGTTAATGAAGAAAATTGAAAGACTGGAAATCTTTTCACATAAGTGGTTTGAGCTCTTAATTGATAGGAAATTGATAGGTAAAGAGAAGTTTCAAAAATGCTTGCATACTAGAAATCAGAAAACATAACTTAATTTTCTCACCTTATAATTAATAGATTTTTGTCTAAGTTCCTGTTGGATTTATAACTTAAAAGATACTGTCATAGTCAATTTTGGCTGCTATAACAAATTACCATAGATGAGTGGCTTAAGCAACAAACATTTATTTCTCACAGTTCTGGAAGCTGCAAGTCTGAGGCATAGGCACTAGCCAGTCAGGTGTCTGGTGAGGGCACTTGTTTGGTTTGCAAACGGCCTGTCTGCTCATTGTATCCTCATATCGAGGGGTGGGGTAGTGGGGAGAGAGAGAGAAAGAGAGAGAGATCATCTCTCTCCTGTCCCTTCATTTAAGGTTACTAATGCCACTCATGAGGGGTCCACCCTTATGGCCTAATTACCTCCTAAAGGCCCACCTCCAAATACTATCACATTGGGGATTCAGGCTTCAACATATGGATATTGGAGGGATATAAACATTGAGTACATAGCAGATACAATATTGTTATGGGACACAGCATTTGTTACAATGTTTATTAGATAAAATGCTACCTGTTCACTTATAGTTATAAACGGTATCTGTCATAGGAGGATGATTTTTCCTTCTACTTTAGTGATAATTAATTTAGCCAACATCACTAACCTAGCTTTAATTAACTCAACTGATGAAAAAGGACCATGGGACTTCCCTGGTGGTGCAGTAGTTAAGAATCCACCTGTCAATGCAGGGGACGTGGTTTCAAACTCTGGTCCGGGAAGATCCCGCATGCCGCAGAGCAAGTAAGCCCGTGCGCCACAACTACTGAGCCTGCGCTCTAGAGCCCATGAGCCACAACTAGAGAAAGCCCGTGTGCAGCAATGAAGACCCAATGCAGCCAATAAATAAATAAATAAATAGATAAATTTATAAATAAAGAAAAAGAAAAAGGACCATGAAGTCCTTAAATTCATTAAAATGAGAAAATAACTAGAGAAATATTAGATCCTTATAAAATATATTTAGAAATAGAGTTAATTTTAAAATAAACGACAACACCTAAATATTGTCAAAATAGTGATATGTAATAAAAATGGTCTGTTAACAAATAATTTTGTGAAGTTCTGGGTTAATCAAAGTTAAATTAGTTTCTTTATTGCAAAGTATCTCAGAATCTTTAAGACAGTAATCTTCACTGTGTGAATCTTAAGGTGGGAATAGTGTAAACTGCATTTAATAAATTCATCTGAACACACAATTCTTTTTCACAAGCAGCTCCCAAAGAAGATATACTTGAGAATGCTGATAGTGGGATACTTTCCATCTCTGTAGTGGTACATTTCATGTCTTAGATGTATGAATATGCCTAGAGAAAGGAAAGGAAGAGAGATAAATCCTTTAAAAACAAAGTGAGAATATCACACCTAGACAAATGGGAAAAGTCTTTCAAATTTAGAACTAGATGGAAAATGACACTCTAAGCACTTTCTATTCCACTCACTCAACTCTGAATTTGAGATGTTATTCTTTTATTGTAATGTGTACACACTGACATATAAAGCCAACCCGGATGCTTGATAGTTGAATATGGATGGCACAGTGCTAATGATATTCTCATGACTGTGAGAGGAATTTAAATATTTACTTCCTTGTATAATTGCACACTGAATGCCTAGTTTCAACAGATAATTTTTAATATTTAAATTCTAAGGTAATGGAGTAGAACTCTTTTCAAGGCCCCCTAGCTCAAGCACCAAATTGTATTAATTATATAAGATGCTTTGTCGAGAAATGTGGCCAGTTTAAATTCATATTGCCAAATAAATTTGAAAGAACACATTCATTAAATTCTTCCATTATGTTCTTGTCATTGCTGTTGGTATGAATGTTCTGACCTTTGAAAACGATGAACAATTCAGAAATTAAACATTTTAAAAAGCAGTATTAAACTGTGATTGAGGATACTGAGGAGTTGTTTTGATATTACTGACTTTTGTAATTTGTTACTGGTAGTTATCGAGTTCATCTAGACTTTCTCTCAGTAAAAATAAATACACTCCAAAGTATCTGTAAAGCAGACGTATGAGCACTTTTATTGGAATTTCAAATATGGAGTCTTAGGAGTCTTTCTAAGCACCATGGTCTAATAGCAAAACAGGTTCTGAACTGTGAATCATAAAATCTAGTCAGATGGCAAACGTAGGTATTTTTTTATCCACCACGTTCTGTTGCTTCTAATTTATTTACCAAGTACCTACATGCAGGAGGTAAATGCTCAGTTACCTTCTGGGTAATTAGTACTTTTATTCAAAGACTCACAGCACTTTTGGGTATAGTAACATATAAACAACTAACAAATAATGTAAATGTTTAAACACAGACTATTCAACAAGTGATGACATCACAGAAGAAATGTTATATGTGGATTTCAAGGAAGAATCCTAAGTGTTTTATTATAGTTAGTCTTAGAACATGAGTAGGGCTTTACAAGTGTAAAAAGATACTGGTGTGAGGTTGGGGTGGAAGTGGGTGAACCATAGGATTGCCAGATTTGGCAAGTAAGAATATAGGGTGCGTTTGGAGTTCTTTAGTTTATTCGGTACTCCAAATTACGGGAAAGCAGTACACACATAAGGTTGATTGACATTAACTTGCATATTTAAGGGGTAATCCTGGGTCACTACATCCTTGAGTTTATCAATGGTGTGGAATGCCTAGCTACCTATAATAGAGTGAAATGGGAGTCAGTGGGGCTCTGTATGTGGATTCAAAAAATTAAAAGTTTGGAACAACCATTATGGGGTATGGCAACAATTACTGACTAGTACCTACCTAGAATTTCCTCATGACATTGAATTTTCAGCAAATTAGAAACTTTCTGTCTATTTCATATACTTTATACAGTGTAGGAACACACAGATGTACAGTTTGCATAGATGCTTCTTACATGTTTTATTATATTTTATATATATTTTATTCTATTATGATATTAATACATATGCAATATAGGAAAGTATAAAATATGTAATACATCACATCAACACACAGAAATAACATTTTGTTGTTACATATTATGTATGAATATATAGATTTATAGGTAAATGTTATGTACATATGTAGCTATAGATAGATAGTATTTTGATTAGCTTCGTACATTGCTTCTTGCACTTAGTATCACAAGGAGAGCATTTTATTTCATTAAAGTAATCTGAAAATATCATTTTCAATGGCTTCATCGTATAATATTGTTGGTATTGATCATTACTTAAGCAATTCCCTATTTAAGATTTAGAATGCTTTTCAACTATGCACTGTTATAAAAACACTGCAGTAAGAATTCTTTAGCATAGAATTATTGTTTACATTTTTGATATGTTCTTAGGATGAATTCCAAAAAGCATAATTAGTTGGTTAAAGAATATGTGTCTTTTAGATCTTGGAATTTATTTGGCCAAATTGCTTTCTAGAAAAGATTTATGAATTTAACTCCTCCTGGGAGTGTAAGAGAGTATTTGCTTCACTGTAAATTCACAAACATTCAATACTTTAAAAAATTCTTGACTGTTCTTGGCACTTGCATTTCTTTGCTATCTAGGAAGTTTTGTTAGAGGAAGCACATATGTTTCTAATTCTACACGTTATCTGCTCATGTCTCTTCCCAGGTTTCTATTAGGCTATTAGCTTTTATTTTCTTAATGATTTGCAACAGGTATTAATATACTAATGTTTTTGACTCTAGGTCATATCTCTTGAAATGTATTTCCAACTTTGCCATTTGCTTTTCATAATAATAAGATGTATGATATATAGTAACTTTAAAGTTTTATGTAGCCATATGTTTCAATATTTTATTTCTTCATTTTTCTTATGCACAGAACAGATTTCTTTAGCCAAAAAATAGATGGATATTCATTTAAAACTTCTGGTATTTCACTTAATCTTTTTTTCTTTTTTATTAAACTCTGAACCATCTGAAATTTATTTTGGTGTAAAATCTGAGGTAAGGATGTAACAGTCTACTAATTTAGGATAGTCAAGTCTCCCAGCAAAATTTATTGACTGACAAGGTTATCCCTTCCCACTTCAATTTATAGTGTTTTATTTTTTAATGCATCAAGTTGATATAGATATAAACATTGACATATAATCTGTTTTGAGACTACCTATTCTATTCCTTTCATTTTACTCTTAACTTTTGAACCAGTTTCACACATAATAAAGCTGTCCAGTTAGTGTAACATGAGGTGGCTACCAGGCCATCACTCTCAACCTCTCTCCTTGATACCACTATACTTAAATATCCAAAATCATTCCCCTGTTGATTTCTTTTCCAAACAACCTTTAGAATAGTTATGTCAACTTCTTTTGTTAAAGGAATTTTATTGAGATGCATTCAGGACTATAAATTTACCTGGTAAGTACTAAGTTTTGAAACAATGGTCTCTTCCAGGAACATAATAATAACAATAACTAACATTTATTACATATTTATTATATACCATTATTTGAAGTCATTCCCATTTACTAACTCATTTAAAACCACATACCCTCACTTCCTTGGTGATTTGATTGAGTTCCAAGGCTTTGAATTCATTTTCGATGAGCGCATCCACATTTCCCTTTCCAGTTATGAGCACCCTGCTGAACTCTGTAAAATATATCCCTTTCCTACTTAACACCTCTTCTTGTATGTCTCATAGACATTTAAAACTTGATGTGTCCAAACTGGACTTCACTGACACCTTCCCCATCTTAGTTAATGGCTCCATTTAAAAACCTTACAGTATCAATTGACTCTTTTCTTTTTAATTTATTTTTTTATACAGCAGGTTCTTATTAGTCATCAATTTGATACACATCAGTGTACACATGTCAATCCCAATCTCCCAATTCGTCACACCACCACCCCACCCCCTGCTTTCCCCCCTTGGTGTCCATACGTTTGTTCTCTACATCTGTGTCTCTATTTCTGCCTTGCAAACCAGTTCATCTGTACCATTTTTCTAGATTCCACATATATGTATTAATATACGATATTTGTTTTTCTCTTTCTGACTTACTTCACTGTATGACCATCTCTAGGTCCATCCATGTCTCTGCAAATGACCCAATTTCATTCCTTTTTATGGCTGAGTAATATTCCATTGTATATATATACCACATCTTCTTCCATTCATCTGTCAATGGGCATTTAGGTTGCTTCCATGACCTGGCTATTGTAAATAGTGCTGCAATGAACATTGGGGTGCATGTGTCTCTTTGAATTATGGTTTTCTCTGGGTATATGCCCAGTAGTGGGATTGCTGGGTCATATGGTAATTCTATTTTTAGTTTTTTAAGGAACTTCCATACTGTTCTCCATAGTGGCTGTATCAACTTACATTCCCAGCAACAGTGCGAGAGGGTTCCCTTTTCTCCACACCCTCTCCAGCATTTGTTGTTTGTAGATTTTCTGATGATGCCCATTCTAACTGGTGTGAGGTGATACCTCATTGTAGTTTTGATTTGCACTTCTCTAATAATTAGTGATGTTGAGCATCTTTTCATGTGCCTCTTGGCCATCTGTATGTCTTCTTTGGAGAAATGTCTATTTAGGTGTTCTGCCCATTTTCGGATTGGGTTGTTTTTTTTTAATATTGAGCTGCATGAGCTGTTTATATATTTTGGAGATTAATCCTTTGTCTGTTGATTCATTTGCAACTATTTTCTCCCATTCTGAGGGTTGTGTTTTCATCTTGTTTATAGTTTCCTTTGCTGTGAAAAAGCTTTTAAGTTTCATTTGGTCCCGTTTGTTTATTTTTGTTTTTATTTCCATTACTTTAGGAGGTGGGTCACAAAAGATCTTGCTGTGATATATGTCAGAGTGTTCTTCCTATGTTTTCCTCTAAGAGTTTTATAGTGTCCAGTCTTGCATTTAGGTCTTAATACCTCTTGAGTTTATTTTTGTGTATGGTTTTAGGGAGTGTTCTAATTTCCTTGTTTTACATGTAGCTGTCCAGTGTTCCCAGCACCACTTACTGAAGAGACTGTCTTTTCTCCATTGTATTGTATACCCTTGCCTCCTTTGTCATAGATTAGTTGACCATAGGTGCGTGGGTTTATCTCTGGGCTTTCTATCCTGTTCCATTGATCTATATTTCTGTTTTTGTGCTAGTACCATATTATCTTGATTACGGTAGCTTTGTAGTATAGTCTGAAGTCAGGGAGTCTGATTCCTCCAGCTCTGTTTTTTTCCCTCAAGATTGCTTTGGCTATTCGGGGTCTTTTGTGTCTCCATACAAATTTTAAGATTTTTTGTTCTAGTTCTGTAAAACATACCATTGGTAATTTGATAGAGATTGCATTGCATCTGTAGATTGCTTTGGGTAGTATAGTCATTTTCACAATATTGATTCTTCCAGTCCAAGAACATGGTATATCTCTCCATCTGTTTGTGTCATTTTTGATTTCTTTCATCAGTGTCTTAAAGTTTTCTGAGTACAGGTCTTTTACCTCCTTAGGTAGGTTTATTCCTAGGTATTTTATTCTTTTTGTTGCAGTGGTGATTAGGATTGTTTCCTTAATTTCTCTTTCTGATCTTTCATTGTTAGTGTATAAGAATGCAAGAGATTTCTGTGCATTAATTTTCTATCCTGCAACTTTACCAAATTCATTGATTAGTTCTAGTAGTTTTTTGGTGGCATCTGTAGGATCATCTATGTATAGTATCATGTCATCAGCCCAGAGTGACAGTTTTACTTCTTCTTTTCCAATTTGGATTCCTTTTATTTCTTTTTCTTCTCTGATTGTTGTGGCTAGGACTTCCAATACTATGTTGAATAATAGTGGTGAGAGTGAACATCCTTGTCTTGTTCCTAATCTTAGAGGAAATGCTTTCAGTTTTTCACCATTGAGAATGATGTTTGCTGTGGGGTTGTCATATATGGACTTTCTTCTGTTGAGGTAGGTTCCCTGTATGCCCACTTTCTGGAGAGTTTTTATCATAAATGGTGTTGAATTTTGTCAAAAGCTTTTTCTGCATGTATTGAGATGATCATATGGTTTTTATTCTTCAATTTGTTAATATGGTGTATCACATTGATAGATTTACCTATACTGAAGAATCCTTGCATCCCTGGGATAAATCCCACTTGATCATGGTGTATGATCCTTTTAATGTGTTGTTGGATTCTGTTTGCTAGTATTTTGTTGAGGATTTTTGCATCTATATTCATTAGTGATATTGGTCTGTAAGTTTCTTTTTTTATAGTATCTTTGTCTGGTTTTGGTATCAGGGTGATGGTGGCCTCGTAGAGTTAGTTTGAGAGTGTTCCTTACTCTGCAATTTTTTGGAAGAGTTTGAGAATGATGGGTGTTAGCTCTTCTCTAAATGTTTGATAAAATTCACCTGTGAAGCCATCTGGTCCTGGACTTTTGTTTGTTGGAAGATTTTTAATTACAGTTTCAATTTCATTACTTGTGATTTGTCTCTTCATATTTTCTATTTCTTCCTGGTTCAATCTTGGAAGGTTATACCTTTCTAAGAATTCAATTGACTTTTCTCTTTCTCTCATACTCCACATGTAATCCATCTGGATATATTTTGTTCTTGATATATTTCTTAGCACTTCCATTACTGCTACATTGATCCAATCCATCTCTCAGTTGGATTGCTGCAGTGACCTCCTTGGAGGTTTCCTTGCTCTGATCCTTGCTCCACTATGGTCTTTTCCCAGTTGAGTAACCAGAATAAAGCCAGTCTTACAGTAACCTAAAAGGCTATCCTAGCATTTAATTTACTTATTTAATTTTCTCATGATTTCTTTTCTTTTTTTTTAAAATTAATTAATTTTATTTATTTATTTTTGGCTGCGTTGGGTCTTTGTTGCTGCATGCAGGCTTTCTCTAGTTCTGGCGAGTGGGGGCTACTCTTCATTGTGGTGTGCAGGCTTCTCATTGTGGTGGCTTATCTCATTGCAGAGCATGGGCTCTAGGCACATGGGCTTCAGTAGTTGTGACTCGCGGGCTCTAGAGAGCAGGCTTAGTAGATGTCACACATGGGCTTAGTTGCTCCGCGGCATGTGGGAGTTTCCCAGACCAGGATTCAAACCCGTGTCCCCTGCATTGGCGGGTGGATTCTTAACCACTGCACCACCAGGGAAGCCCTATTTTCTGTTTTTCTCTCAAGAATGTATGATGCCCAAAGGCAGAAATCTGTGTCTGTTTTTTTCGTGGATATGCCTAAGTACCCAGAATAGTATATTCTTGGCATGAAATAGTTGCTCAATAAATATTTTTCATAAATTCACAAAACAGATATGCAATTCAATAAGGCATGTAGTATTATTGCTTCTACTTTTCAGATGTGAAGAACAAATAATAGCAAGGTGAAGTAACCCAAGGATACTTAACGGCAGTTGTCAGAGCCAGGATTTGAGCCTAAGCACGGTTTCTGGAGTCTGAATTTTTAATCTCTAGACTGGGTATTATAATCAATCATTGTATTTTTTTCTGTTAGATTGTGGCTAATATTTTACTACCTTACCATTTTGAAATTAGTCATTACATCTGCCTTGCTTTGTCAGTGTAAAGCAGAAGTGGTGAAGGAATCTGTTGAACAATTTTCATCTTCCATTTTTCTCATGCCATGGTGCAGAGATACCAATACTTAGGCCCCTGAATATATACCATATGTAATAGATTGCCCTTCCAACTGACCAAGAACATGAAACATGAGTGATAAACAAACCAAGGTTATTTAGAGAGATTACTTATCACCATAACATAAAAATAATAATAATACAAGCATTTATAATTTTATTCATATAGATTCACACAATGATATTCCTAGGCAGTGGTTGTTTGTTTATGTGTGTGAAGTATATGTTATTTTGTGTGCTTTCAGGGTGGTATAATTTCGGCTTTAGAATGTTTGGTTGAAATATTTTTTAACATATTTCAGGTACTGTATTTCAAGTAGAGTAAGGCATCTGATATTTTTATATTGATCTAAACTATAACTACTGTTCTTAAGATAAGTTCAATCTAAGATGTTACACCTCAGTTCTCTTCCATTTCCATATATATAATTCTGCCACCTGCAAGTAATGCTAATTTTGTTTCATTTCCAATAGTAATATCTCTTATTTCTGTCTCATGCTTTATTACTTTCAAGAGAATTTCCAGATAATGTTAAAAAATAATGATGCCTTTGTCTTGCTCCTGATTTTAATGGGAATGACTATAGTGTTTCACTATAAGTATGTTGTTGGCATTTGTTTTAAAAATTTTTTTATCATGTCAAGGAAGTAACTTTCTATTCTGATGTTTCTACATGTTTCTTTTCTTTTTACCCAGATGTGGGTAAAATGCCTTTTTTTTTTTTTTTTTTTTTTTTTTTTTACTTATTGAAAGAACCACGTGGTATTTACTTTAACCAGTAGGACTGATATTAATACATTAATACATATTAATACATATTACATTGATTCCCAAATGTAATGATGGTAGTTTTGAATTATTATCTTGCTAAGTGAAGCTTCTCAGTAATTTTTTTCCCTGAAGACCTTCCACCTTTAAGATGAGGCGTATAGCCTCAGAAAAGAAGAATATGAATATTGCCTCTGGAAGGAGAAGATATTAAAGTAACTTCTTCCAGACCTTTAGGGAAAATGAAAGCCCTTTCTGTTGGAAAGATAGGTTTCCAGGAAGAGTGATGCACATGGTAGTTTCTGGGGTGTTAGAGAGCACAGGCTGCTAAACATGAAATTCTTTTTTTTTTTTTAAACATGAAATTCTTACTGTTCTATATGCACAGATGAAACTAAGCATGGGGAATAAAAACATTTTCTAATTTTTCCATACTTAATATGTTCTTAGAATTAAAAAAACATTTTTACTACTAAATAAGGGCAGAAGTTTAAAGCTTCTGAATGGTGACTACTGAATACTTGTGGTCTAGGAGCTGGATATTTTTAGAGGTTTTTGGCACAGTATTTGGATGACAGATATGTTTAGTGAAGTAATCAGAAATCTTTGGTTGCAAGAACAGAAATTCAGTTTAAAGTAATTTCTGAAAACGTAATATTTATTGGTTGCACTCTTATCCTGTTTGTGGTTTGATTTGGGGAGCTAATAATTCTATAAATGATAATCTATAAATAATATAGATTTTAATAATAATCTATGCTATTAATATGTACAATATTAATATTATATAATATATCTATAAATATAATATATAATGTATTATAATATATAATAATATAATATATAATATGATATATTCTATAAATAAATAAATCTAGTCCTAAGTGGAATCAAAGACTGCTCAATCTCTCTCACTCTCTTTCCATTATCTCGCATCTTTAATTCTCTCTACATGTTACCTTATGTCTTTCAGGTCTCTTGTTACCAAGAAAGTGAAGTCCTGGGTACTGGTAGTTCCAATTAGAAGATGGGGCAGGTAAGGCCCAGAATGATCTTGATTGGGTCATGTGCCTATTGCTGGCACCAATATTTTGTCTTGGAGACAGGATGTTGTTGTTAGTGCAAGATGGGCCATATGTCAGCCCTTCGGCTGTGCGAGTGGGAGGCTATGATTTTTAGCTCCCATGTGAAATACATGAGTGGGGACAGGGTGAAGCATTTCACTAAATGGGTATGTGGTTACTAGGAGAATGGAGAAAGAGCTCTTTGACCGCCCAAACTAGCAGATGTCTATTGCAACTGGGGAATCAGAAGTGATGACCAAAAATGTACTAATAATACAAAAAGACAAAGCTAAGATGCAGAGTAAATATAGGCTGAGCTAACCGTTCAAGAAAGAGGATGTAATCAGTTGACAGTTGACAACTGATAGGTGAAAAAGAGGAAGTAAAAGATCAGTGAAGTGTTGATAGGGCAAATACAACTGGGATTTGCCAATTGAATGTCAATAATGCAAGGAGGGTTTAAGAAACTGAAGACTGTACAGCCTAGCGAATGCTTACATTTTTGGTGTTGGTAGATGTCAAATTACAAACTTATTTACTTTGCTACTAATAGGAAACAAAATTTATGGTATGAGGAGATCTGAGAATTTTCTGATTGAGACCAAAGGAAACATGGACTCTTAGGTGCTGATTGTAACTCTCTGACTCCTGATCTGTGAGGAATCACAAACAGTACACGCACAAGAAAAACATCCACTGAGTCATGGTCCATCTCTACTCATCTGCCTTCTACCTGAGAACGAATAACTGGTCTTAAACTGTCACACTGTCAAGAGACAATAAAAAAGAAGGTGGCTCTTAAAGGATGGGCTAAAAATTAAGTAGTGTTCCTATCAATAAAAAATTAAGCAGCATATTTATTAAGTAGGGTATAAAATTACTGTTTCTATCATAAAAATCTATAGAGATGAAAATAATAATCTATAAACAGTTGAAGATATTGTGGTTACATAGGAAAAGCTCAGATGGGATAATATTTCAAGTCAAGACAAAAGATGTATGTATTAGATGATGTTTGTATCCATCCCCACATGCTCTCAACCTACCATTTCATTCCAGTCTTCACTGTGGAATGCAAATGTGCACAATTATAAACTAAGAGCATCTCACCTCAGCTACTCACTTTCTGCTTCCAGTCTTCCATTCAGCCATTTTGATGCATTTGCCAACAAATATGAAGTAGTTATGGGTCAATCCTTGACCGTTGGGAAATGGAGTCCACAGGATTCACACTTGCCTCTTCTGATCCTTAGGCAAACAGTTCTTAAGTGTGTTGTACGTGAATCCTCAGAGAATTCTAGCAGAATTGAACCCTAGTTACCCACAACAGGATCAGCTTGTAACTCACTCTTTGGATCAACTTCACCTGCTTTCTTGTCACACACCTTTTGGTTCCCTCCTCTTATTCTTTGGAATCACCCCTCAAAATAAACTACCCTATTTCTGCTTTTAAGGAAAACCTAAAATAAAACAACTGGATAAAGATGAAGCAAGTATGAGTGTCACAAATGAATTCAGGGTGGTAAGAGCCAAAACAGATGAAGTTTGCATATTAAATGGAAAAACTGATAAAAATGCTGGCTTTGTGAGTTATGATCTGGCCAGTGAAGTGATAATTCCACTGTTTTTCACATATGGTGTAATGTGAAGAGATTGCATTTATGTAGTTTCAACTTTATTATGAGACACTCTACTACAGTGTATGGAGGCAAGTGACCAAGAGCAACCTACTTTACTTCTACCAGCCTCAGTATTCTCATTCTATATAAAATATAAGTAATGATAATATCAAATTCATTTGGTTGTTATAAGACCAAATGAAGTAACATATATAAATCAGTGTTGTATTTTGAAAACACAAGGGCCAATTTCCCCTCCCTGCATAGAAGAAGTGCCTTACATTTTATTCTGATGAATCAATACCCACTCTGAAAAGAGATGAGGATTCTTCTAACCAAAGTAAATCAATAACTATAAGTTAGTTATAAGAGGGTCACCCCACTGTCCAAGAATTTCTTAGGATACCCTTCTGCTGTTACTACAGCTGTTTTACTTCTATTTTATCAATACTATTACACATCATATTTCATTATGATATTATTTGTATCTGTACTTTCAGCATTTGCCTAGTCCCTGAACTAAGTAGTCAGTAGATATTTGTTGAATGTGTAAATAAACAGTTTGCTAACTGTGAAGAGTGTGGCAATTCTAAAGAAAGAATTGACAACTGTGATAGTATGGGAAATCTGCCACCAGATGTGGCTTCCCTGGTAGCACCAGTTTACTATAGAGAAGACAAAGATTAATGTAGTCTGATATCATGACGTATGTCTACATCACAGGAGGAGACCACAGGATATCTTAAGCTCTACTGGAAGGAGCAAGCTTATTCAATTTCAATACATTAGAATGTTAAAGAAGAGATAAAACACCAAGTTTACATTTATCTTACACAGCATGTTTCAAGAAGGTAAAGAATTTTAACTCTGACACTAAGACCACAATTGGGAATTCTAAAATGCTCTGAAATAAAATGGAATGCAGAATCTCACAAAATAGCACTTAGCCAAAAATACAACATACGCGGGTCTTTACCTGCAGTCGTTATCATATCACACAGAAAAAAAGCAGTCTCTAGGGCAGAGCTGGGAAGGTTAAGCCACTGAGACAAAACTAAAAATTCCAAGGAACGCTGTTGGCTTTCAAGCCTCTGGACTGCATAGCCTGTTCTGTTTCCATTTATATACCCTTATTTTTAATTCTCTTCAATAAAACCCAGTGTAAATGAGAATCTATTAAGAGAGTGATGTAGCTACTCATTTAAAGACCCAGATATTTTCAGTTAGAGTGGGAAGAATAACTTTCTATTAAGATCTCAATATCACAGATGCTTAATTTTGGAGAAATAATGATTAATTGAAGCACTGCACAGGACAGTAGACAGGCAGA
This sequence comes from Balaenoptera physalus, assembly GCF_965194825.1. Classification (NCBI taxonomy): domain Eukaryota; kingdom Metazoa; phylum Chordata; class Mammalia; order Artiodactyla; family Balaenopteridae; genus Balaenoptera; species Balaenoptera physalus. The sequence goes on from NC_138889.1 coordinate 84,444,869, forward strand.
TGTCTCAACTGATCAAAGGCAGAACAGGAGGAAATGGTGACATGTGAACCTGGTGAACCTGATGTCAAACATTAATACAACTCTGGAATGGATTATTAAGCACAAACATGATGAGCATTAAGAACAGAAGGTGTCAACCTGGGTTCACCAGCAAAAGCGATGTCAAACTAATCAGACTTTTAAAACGACTGTGTTCATAATGTGCCATAGGTTTACGGTGGTTTAATTTCATCAAAATATTTGATAAAATGACAAGACTTTGGAACTGGAGAGTGTAGGGTAAGCTGAAGCCTGACTGAGTGCACCATGTGACGATCTGATGAAAAAGTGTCTTTGGGTGAAGAAACAGCAATGGCAGAGGTCTTGAGTTGAGAAAATATTGATTATGTTCAAGGAACAAGGAAGCCAGCATGAATGGTGTGAGTGAGCAAGGGAGAGAATAGTAGGAGATGTGGTCAGAAATGAGGGGACAGATCGCACAGTAGTGTGATCACAGTAAGATGTCTGGTTTTTATTTGATTATGATAATAAGCTGTTGGAATGTTATAAGCAGGAGAATTACATGATATGATCTGATCTTTTCAAAATCACTCTAGCTACTGTGTAGAGAATCGATTATAGGGGCCAAGATTATAGGGGTCAGTTCTACTATCTTATTATAGTACAATCTGGAGGTAAGTTAGGAAGCTAATAGCAAAGTTCCAATTGAGCCCTGTGGTACTTTGGAATGGTGTCATAAAGGTAGAGGTAAGGGGTGGTTAGATTCAGGTTTATTTTGAAAATAAGACCAATGGACTTAACTCATGACTCCATGTAGAGTCAAGAACAATACCTGGAGGGGGACCTTCAAGATGGCAGAGGAGTAAGACGTGGAGATCACCTTCCTTCCCACAAATACATCAAAAATACATCTACATCTGGAACAACTCCTACAGAACACCTATTGAACACTGACAGAAGACTTCAGACTTCCCAAAATGCAAGAAACTCCCCATGTACCTGGCCATGTGGCTGACAGGGTCTTGGTGCTCTGGCCGGGTGTCAGGCCTGAGCCTCTGAAGTGGGAGAGCCAAGTTCAGGACACTGGACCACCAGAGACCTCCTGGCCCCACGTAATATCAATCAATGAGAGCTCTACCAGAAATCTCCGTTTCAATGCTAAGACCCAGCTCCACTCAACGACCAGGAAGATCCAGTGCTGGACACCCCATGCCAAAAAACTAGCAAGACAGGACCACAACCCGACCCATTAGCAGAGAGGCTGCCTAAAATCATTCTAAATTCACAGACACCACAAAACATATACCACCAGACACGGTCCTGCTCACCAGAAACACAAGATCCAGGCTCATCCACCAGAACACATGAAACAGTACCCTCCACAAGGAAGCCTACACAACCCACTGAACCAACCTTTTCCACTGGGGTCAGACACCAAAAACAACAGGAACTACAAATCCGCAGCCTGCATAAAGGAGACCACAAACACAGTAAGTTAAGCAAAATGGGAAGACAGAGAAATGCGCAGCAGTTGAAGGAACAAGGTAAAAACCCAACAGACCAAAGAAATGAAGAGGAAATAGGCAGTCCACCTGAAAAAGAATTCAGAGTAATGATAGTAAATGTGAATCAAAATCTTGGAAATAGAATGGAGAAAATACAAGAAATGTTAAAGAAGGACCTAGAGGAACTAAAGAGCAAACAAACAATGTGAACAACACAAGAACTGAAATTAAAAATTCTCTAGAAGGAATCAATAGCAGAATAACTGAGGCAGAAGAAAGGATAAGTGACCTCGAAGATAAAATAGTGGAAATAACTACTGCAGAGCAGAATAAAGAAAAAAGAATGAAAAGAATTGAGGATAGCCTCAGAGACCTCTGGGACAACGTTAAACACACCAATATTAGAATTATATGGGTCCCAGAAGAAGAAGAGAAAAAGAAAGGGAATGTGAAAATATTTGAAGAGATTATAGTTGAAAACTTCCCTAATATGAGAAAGGAAATAGTCAATCAAGTCCAGGAAGTGCAGAGAGTCCCATACAGGATAAATCCAAGGAGAAACATGTCAAGACACATATTAATCAAACTATCAAAAATGAAATACAAAGAACAAATATTAAAAGCAGCAAGGGAAAAGCAACAAATAACATACAAGGGAATCCCCATAAGGTTAAGAGCTGATCTTTCAGCAGAAACTCTGCAAGCCAGAAAGGAGTAGCAGGACATATTTAAAGTGATGAAAGGAAAAAACCTACAACCAAGATTACTCTACCTAGCAAGGATCTCATTCAGATTTGACGGAGAAATTAAAACCTTTACAGACAAGCAAAAGCTAAGAGAATTCAGCACCACCAAAGGAGCTTTACAACAAATACTAAAGGAACGTCTCTAGGCAGGAAACACAAGAGAAGGAAGAGACCTACAATACCAAACCCAAAACAATTAAGAAAATTTTAATAGGAATATACATATCAATAATTACCTTAAATATAAATGGATTAAATGTTCCAAGCAAAAGACATAGACTGGCTGAATGGATACAAAAACAAGACCCATATATAGGCTGTCTGCAAGAGACCCACTTCAGACCTAGGGACACATACAGACTGAAAGTGAGGGGATGGAGAAAGATATTCCATGCAAATAGAAATCAAAAGAAACCTGGAGTAGCAATTCTCAGAGTAAACAAAGTGACTTTAAAATAAAGACTATTACAAGAGGCAAATAAGGACACTACATAATGATCAAGGGACCAATCCTAGAAGAAGATATGACAATTGTAAATATGCTCCCAACGTAGGAACACCTCAATACATAAGGCAAATGCTAACAGCCATAAAAGGGAGAATTGACAGTAATACAATAATAGTAGGGGACTTTAACAGCCCAGTATCACCAATGGACAGATCATCGAAAATGAAAATAAATAAGGAAACATAAGCTTTAAATGACACATTAAACAATATGGAATTAATTGATATGTATAGGACATTCCAACCTAAAACAACAGAATACACTTTATTCTCAAGTGCTCATGGAACATTCTCCAGGATAGACCATATCTTGGGTCACAAATCAAGCCTCGTTAAATTTAAGAAAACTGAACTCGTATCAAGTAACTTTTCTGACCACAATGCTATGAGACTAGGTATCAATTATGGCAAAAAATCTGTAAAAAATACAAACACATAGAGGCAAAACAGTATGCTACTAAATAACCAAGAGATCACTCAAGAAATCAAAGAGGAAATCAAAAAATACCTAGAAACAAATGACAATGAAAATACAATGACTCAAAACCTATGGGATGCAGCAAAAGCAGTTCTAAGAGGGAAATTTATAGCAATACAATCCTACCTCAAGAAACAAGAAAAATCTCAAATAAACAACTGAACCTTACACATAAAGCAATTGGGGAAAGAAGAACAAAAAACCCCCAAAGTTAACAGAAGGAAAGAAATCATAAAGATCAGATCAGAAATGAAAGAAAAAGAAATGAAGGAAACGATAGCAAAGATCAATCAAACTAAAAGCTGGTTCTTTGAAAAGATAAACAAAATTGATAAACCATTAACCAGACTCATTAAGAAAAACAGGGAGAAGACTCAAATCAACAAAATTAGAAATGAAAAAGGAGAAGTAACAACTGACACTGCAGAAATATAAAGGATCATGAGGGATTACTACAAGCAACTATATGCCAATAAAATGGACAACCTGGAAGAAATGGACAAATTCTCAGGAAAGCACAACCTTCCGAGACTGAACCAGGAAGAAATAGAAAATATAAACCGACCAATCACAAGCACTGAAATTGAGACTGTGATTAAAAATCTTCCAACACATAAAAGCCCAGGACCAGATGGTTTCACAGGCGAATTCTATCAAACATTTAGAGAAGAGCTAACACCTATCCTTCTCAAACTCTTCCAAAATATAGCAGAGGGAGGAATACTCCCAAACTCATTATACAAGGCCACCATCACCTTGATACCAAACCCAGACAAAGATGTCACAAAAAAAACTACAGGCCAATATCACTGATGACCATAGATGCAAAAATCCTCAACAAAATACTAACAAACAGAATCCAACAGCACATTAAAAGGATCATACACCATGGTCAAGTGGGGTTTATCCCAGGAATGCAAGGATTCTTCAATATACAAAATTCAATTAATGTGGTACACCGTATTAACAAATTGAAGGATAAAAACCATATGATCATCTCAATAGATGCAGAAAATGCTTTCAACAAAATTCGACACCATTTATGATAAAAACTCTCCAGAAAGTAGGCAAAGAGGAAATTACCTCAACATAATAAAGGCCATATATGACAAACCCACAACCAACATCATTCTCAGTGGTGAAACACTGAAACCATTTCCTCTAAGATCAGGAAGAAGACAAGGTTGCCCACTCTCACCACTGTTATTCAACATAGTTTTGGAAGTTTTAGCCACAGCAATCAGACAAGAAAAAGAAATGAAAGGAATCCAAATCAGAAAAGAAGAAGTAAAACTGTCACTGTTTGCTGATGACGTGATTCTATACATAGGGAATCCTAAAGATACCATCAGAAAACTACTAGAGCTAATCAATGAATTTGGTAAAGTTGCAGGATACAAAATTCATGCACAGAAATCTCTTGCATTCCTATACACTAATGACGAAAAATCTGAAAGAGAAATTAAGGAAACACTCCCATTTACCACTGAGACAAAAAGAATAAAATAACTAGGAATAAACCTACCTAAGGAGACAAAAGACCTGTATGCAGAAAACTATAAGACACTGAGGAAAGAAATTAAAGATGATACAAACAGATGGAGAGTTATGCCATGTCCCTGGATTGGAAGAATCAACACTGTGAAAATGACTATACTACCCAAAGCAATCTACAGATTCAATGCAAACCCTATCAAACTACCAATGGCATTTTTCACAGAACTAGAACAAAAAATTTCACAATTTGTATGGAAACATAAAAGACCCTGAATAGCCAGAGCAATCTTGAGAAAGAAAACGTAGCTGGAGGAATCAGGCTCCCAGACTTCAGACTGAACTACAAAGCTACAGGACTCAGGCAGTATGGTAGTGGCACAAAAACAGAAATATAGATCAGTGGAACAGGATAGAAAGCCCAGAGATAAACCCACACACATATGGTCACCTTATCTTTGATATAAAGGAGGCAAGAATATACAATGGAGAAAAGACAGCCCCTTCAATAAGTGGTGCTGGGAAAACTGGACAGCTACATGTAAAAGGATGAAATTAGAACACTCCCTAACACCATACACGAAAATAAACTCAAAATGGAGTAAAGACCTAAATGTAAGACTGGACACTATAAAACTCTTAGAGGAAAACGTAGGTAGAACACTCTATGACATAAATCACAGCAAGATCCTTTGACCCACCACCCAGAGAAATGGAAATAAAAAGAAAAATAAACCAATGGGACCTAATGAAACTTAAAAGCTTTTGCACAGCAAAAGAAACCATAAACAAGATGAAAAGACAGCCCTCAGAATGGGAGAAAATATTTGCAAATGAAGCAACTGACAAAGGATTAATCTCCATAATATACAAACAGCTCATGCAGCTCAATATCAAAAAAACAAACAACCCAATCCTAAAATAGGCAGAAGACCTAAAAAGACATTTCTCCAAAGAAGATATACAGATGGCCAACAAACACATGAAAGGATGCTCAACATCACTAATCATTAGATAAATTCAAATCAAAACTACAATGAGGTATCACCTCACAGTGGTCAGAATGGACATCATCAAAAAATTTAGAAACAATAAATGCTGGAGAGGGTGTGGAGAAAAGGGAATCCTCTTGCATTGTTGGTGGGAATGTAAATTGATACAGCCCCTCTGGAGAACAATATAGAGGTTCGTTAAAAAACTAGAAATAGAACTACCATATGACCCAGCAATCCCACTACTAGGCATATTCCCTGAGAAAACCATAATTCAAAAAGAGTCACGTATCACAATATTCATTTCAGCACTATTTGGAATAGCCAGGACATGGAAGCAACCTAGATGTCCATCAACAGATAAATGTGTAAAGAAGATGTGGCACATATATTCAGTGGAAGCAGCCACATAGCACAGAGGGGAGGTCAGCTCGGTGCTTTGTGACCACCTAGACGGGAGGGATAGGTAGGGTGGGAGGGAGACGCAAGAGGGAGGGGATATGGGGATATAGTTATACGTATAGTTGATTCACTTTGTTATACAGCAGAAACTAACACAACATTGTAAAGCAATTATACTCCAATAAATATGTTAAAAAAAAAAAAAAGAGTAATGCCTGGCACATAGTTGGTCCCTGACAGATATTTTTTAAAGAATTTGTGATGAGGTGAAAGAAAAGAAAGGACAAGCATGATTCTTACATTTAGGCCTGAGGTGAGTTGGAGAAAATTAAGAAGGATGCAAAGCTGGTCAAGGAACAGGAGTTTTTTTTTAAATGTGGTAATTTAAGGATACCTGTTTTTTATATATCCAATTAAATTTCAAAGAGCAGCTTAATAAATAAGGCCATATAGTTAACAATTATTTAGTGTTTAGTTGTATAAGATATTGGAAAGTAAACTATTCTCCTTGTTTTTGTCTTTACAAAATTTTTTTTTTCTGTTGGGTCTAGAGGAGAAGCCTAACTTGCTGGGCTCAGATCAGTAGAATTATTGATTGTTAAGAATCAGAGCTACAGATTTGAGTGGGCCTTGGAAAATTCCAAAGGATATATTGCTTTTTATAAAGGAAACATTTATTCTCCCAAAGTTTGGAATGCTTAATTTGTTTAAACATTTGATCTGAAATGCATGTTGTATTAGTTTCCTATCGCTGCTATATTTATCACAACATTAGCATCTAAAAAAACTCAAATTTATTATCTTATAATTCTGTGTTATCTTACAATTCATATTCCTTCAAATATGAACTGTAATATTTGGTAGACAGATTCTACATCTAGCTTCTGGTTTGAAACATTTTAAATTTTATTTCTCTTCCACTACTTACATACTTTCTGTGACTGGTGCTTAGGACGTATTCATATCACAACATGACCTGTGACCTTGTACCATCACACCACAACTTTGGATGATTTGGCACACTACATCGTAGAAGTATTTCTGGAAGTCATTCCTATAGTAGGAGGACCAGCAGTACCTAACTATGAACTTAAGTGACTGAGACCCACATGAGTAGGCTTCTGACCTCACTCCAGAACTGGGCTAAGAGCCTGGGCTAAAATCGGTGTCATCAGGGCTGCTGTTCTTTCTGGAGGCTCTAAAAGAGAGGACATTTTCTCGTTCAATCTCTAGAGGCTATTGGCACTCCTTGGCTCATGACCCCCTCCCATCTTCAAATCCAACAATGGTGACCAACTCATTCTCAAAACATGTCCCTCTCATCCTGACTCTTCTGTTTCTCTCTCTTCCATATTGGCCTCACCTAGATAGTCCAGGAATATCTCCCACTTTTTTTTTTTTAATTTATTTATTTTTGGCTGTGTTGGGTCTTCGTTTCTGTGCGAGGGCTTTCTCTAGTTGCGGCAAGCGGGGGCCACTCTTCATCGCGGTGCGCGGGCCTTTCACTGTCGCGGCCTCTCTTGTTGCGGGGCCCAGGCTCCAGACGCGCAGGCTCAGTAGTTGTAGCTCACGGGCTTAGTTGCTCCGCGGCATGTGGGATCTTCCCAGACCAGGGCTCGAACCCGTGTCCCCTGCATTGGTAGGCAGATTCTCAACCACTGCGCCACCAGGGAAGCCTCTCCTACTATTAATTCAGTTGATTAGCAAATTTAATTCCATATGCAACCTCAAAATCCCCCCTCTGCCGTGTAACATAACATATTCACGGATTCCAGGGATTAGGATGTGAACATCTTCGAGGCACCACTACTGTTCTGCTTATTACACATGCCTATAAGATAAGTGTCTTGGGTCAATATTCTGTAATAGAAGGAAGCCGATTTTAGGCACAGTCATTTCTTTCTCTATTGATTATTTCTGTGTATTTTATCACATTGGGGAAAAATATGTCAAGAAAACCATAACAGGATTTGCAACATTTATGGACATTTCCATCAGAATATAGGTATTGATTACTGGGTGAAAGGTATGTCTCAAAATGACCCATAGAAATGCATATGTGTTTAGAACTTGCCTATCAGTGGCACCCCAAGCATCAGACTTATTAGAAATGGTCTCTTAAAGGGAAACATGATTTCCAATTAAATTTTTTTTTTTTTTTTTTTTAACATCCTTATTGAAGTATAATTGCCTTACAACGGTGTGTTAGCTTCTGCTTTATAACAAAGTGAATCAGTTATACATATACAATATGTTCCCATTTCTCTTCCCTCTTGCATCTCCCTCCCTCCCACCCTCCCCATCCCATCCCTCTAGGTGGTCACAAAGCACTGAGCTGATCTCCCTGTGCTATGCGGCTGCTTCCCACTAGTTATCTATTTTACATTTGGTAGTGTATATATGTCCATGACACTCTCTTACCCTGTCACATCTCACCCCACCCCCTCCCCATATCCTCAAGTCCATTCCCTAGTAGGTCTGTGTCTTTATTCCCGTCTTGCCATTAGGTTCTTCATGGCCTTTTTTTTTTTTTTTTTTTTTTTTTTCCCCTTAGATTCCGTATATATGTGTTAGCATACTGTATTTGTTTTTCTCTTTCTGACTTACTTCACTCTGTATGACAGACTCTAACTCCATCCACCTCATTACAAATACCTCCATTTCATTTCTTTTTATGGCTGAGTAATATTCCATTGTATATATGTGCCACATCTTCTTTATCCATTCATCTGTCGATGGACATTTAGATTGCTTCCATGTCCTGGCTATTGTAAATAGAGCTGCAATGAACATTTTGGTACATGACTCTTTTTGACCTATGGTTTTCTCAGGGTATATGCCCAGTAGTGGGATTGCTGGGTCGTATGGTAGTTCTATTTGTAGTTTTTTAAGGAACCTCCATACTGTTCTCCATAGTGGCTGTATCAATTTACATTCCCACCAACAGTGCAAGAGTGTTCCCTTTCCTCCACACCCTCTCCAGCATTTATTGTTTCTAGATTTTTTGATGATGGCCATTCTGACCGGTGTGAGATGATATCTCATTGTAGTTTTGATTTGCATTTCTCTAATGATTAATGATGTTGAGCATTCTTTCATGTGTCTGTAGGCCATCTGTATATCTTCTTTGGAGAAATGTCTATTTAGGTCTTCGGCCCATTTTTGGATTGGGTTGTTCGTTTTTTTGTTATTGAGCTGCATGAGCTGCTTGTAAATCTTGGAGATTAATCCTTTGTCAGTTGCTTCATTTGCAAATATTTTCTCCCATTCTGATGGTTGTCTTTTGGTCTTGTTTATGGTTTCCTTTGCTGTGCAAAAGCTTTTAAGTTTCATTAGGTCCCATTTGTTTATTTGTGTTCTTATTTCCATTTCTCTGGGAGCTGGGTCAAAAAGAATCTTGCTGTGATGTATGTCATAGAGTGTTCTGCCTATGTTTTCCTCTAAGAGTTTGATAGTGTCTGCCCTTACACTTAGGTCTTTAATCCATTTTGAGTTTATTTTTGTGCATGGTGTCAGGGAGTGTTCTATTTTCATACTTTTACATGTACCTGTCCAATTTTCCCAGCACCACTTATTGAAGAGGCTGTCTTTTCTCCACTGTATATGCTTGCCTCCTTTATCAAAAATAAGGTGCCCATATGTGTGTGGGTTTATCTCTGGGCTTTCTATCCTGTTCCATTGATCTATATTTCTGTTTTTGTGCCAGTACCGAACTGTCTTGATTACTGAAGCTTTGTAATATAGTCTGAAGTCAGGGAGCCTGATTCCCCCAGCTCCATTTTTCGTTCTCAAGATTGCTTTGGCTATTCGGGGTCTTTTGTGTTTCCATACAAATTGTGAAATTTTTTGTTCTAGTTCTGTGAAAAATGCCAGTGGTAGTTTGATAGGGATTGCATTGAATCTGTAGATTGCTTTGGGTAGTAGAGTCATTTTCACAATGTTGATTCTTCCAATCCAGGAACATGGTATATCTCTCCATCTATTTGTATCATCTTTAATTTCTTTCATCAGTGTCTTATAATTTTCTGCATACAGGTCTTTTGTCTCCTTAGGTAGGTTTATTCCTAGATATTTTATTCTTTTTGTTGCAATGGTAAATGGGAGTGTTTTCTTAATTTCACTTTCAGATTTTTCGTCATTAGTGTATAGAAATGCAAGAGATTTCTGTGCATGAATTTTGTATCCTGCTACTTTACCAAATTCATTGATTAGCTCTAGGAGTTTTCTGGTAGCATCTTTAGGATTCTCTATATATAGTATCATGTCATCTGCAAATAGTGACAGCTTTACTTCTTCTTTTCCGATTTGGATTCCTTTTATTTCTTTGTCTTCTCTGATTGCTGTGGCTAACACTTCCAAAACTATGTTGAATAATAGTGGTGAGAGTGGGCAACCTTGTCTTGTTCCTGATCTTAGTGGAAATGGTTTCAGTTTTTCACCATTGAGGACAATGTTGGCTGTGGGTTTGTCATATATGGCCTTTATTATGTTGAGGAAAGTTCCCTCTATGCCTACTTTCTGCAGGGCTTTTATCATAAATGGGTGTTGAATTTTGTCGAAAGCTTTCTCTGCATCTATTGAGATGATCATATGGTTTTTCTCCTTCAGTTTGTTAATATGATGTATCACATTGATTGATTTGCGTATATTGAAGAATCCTTGCATTCCTGGGATAAACCCCACTTGATCATGGTGTATGATCCTTTTAATGTGCTGTTGGATTCTGTTTGCTAGTATTTTGTTGAGGATTTTTGCATCTATGTTCATCAGTGATATTGGCCTGTAGTTTTCTTTCTTTGTGACATCTTTGTCTGGTTTTGGTATCAGGGTGATGGTGGCCTCGTAGAATGAGTTTGGGAGTGTTCCTCCCTCTGCAATATTTTGGAAGAGTTTGAGAAGGATAGGTGTTAGCTCTTCTCTAAATGTTTGATAGAATTCACCTGTGAAGCCATCTGGTCCTGGGCTTTTGTTTGTTGGAAGGTTTTTAATCACAGTTTCAATTTCAGTGCTTGTGATTGGTCTGTTCATATTTTCTATTTCTTCCTGGTTCAGTCTCGGCAGTTTGTGCATTTCTAAGAATCTGTCCATTTCTTCCAGGTTGTCCATTTTATTGGCATAGAGTTGCTTGTAGTAATCTCTCATGATCTTTTGTATTTCTGCAGTGTCAGTGGTTACTTCTCCTTTTTCATTTCTAATTCTATTGATCTGAGTCTTCTCCCTTTTTCTCTTGATGAGTCTGGCTAATGGTTTATCAATTTTGTTTATCTTCTCAAAGAACCAGCTTTTAGTTTCATTGATTTTTGCTATTGTTTCCTTCATTTCTTTTTCATTTATTTCTGACCTGATCTTTATAATTTCTTTCCTTCTGCTGGCTTTGGGGTTTTTTTGTTCTTCTTTCTCTAATTGCTTTAGGTGCAAGTTTAGGTTGTTTATTCGAGATGTTTCCTGTTTCTTGAGGTAGGCTTGTATTGCTATAAACTTCCCTCTTAGCACTGCTTTTGCTGCGTCCCATAGGTTTTGGGTCGTCGTATCTTCATTGTCATTTGTTTCTAGGTATTTTTTGATTTCCCCTTTGATTTCTTCAGTGATCACTTCGTTATTAAGTAATGTATTGTGTAGCCTCCATGTGTTTGTATTTTTTACAGGTCTTTTCCTGTAATTGATATCTAGTCTCATAGCGTTGTGGTCGGAAAAGATACTTGATACGATTTCAATTTTCTTAAATTTACCAAGGCTTGATTTGTGACCCAAGATATGATCTATCCTGGAGAATGTTCCATGAGCACTTGAGAAAAATGTGTATTCTGTTGTTTTTGGATGGAATGTCCTATAAATATCAATTAAGTCCATCTTGTTTAATGTATCATTTAAAGCTTGTGTTTCCTTATTTATTTTCATTTTGGATGATCTGTCCATTGGTGAGAGTGGGGTGTTAAAGTCCCCTACTATGATTGTGTTGCTGTCGATTTCCCCTTTTATGGCTGTTAGTATTTGCCTTATGTATTGAGGTGCTCCTATGTTGGGTGCATAAATATTTACAATTGTTATACCTTCCTCTTGTATCGATCCCTTGATCATTATATAGTGTCCTTCTTTGTCTCTTGTAATAGTCTTTATTTTAAAGTCTATTTTGTCTGATATGAGAATTGCTACTCCAGCTTTCTTTTGATTTCCATTTGCATGGAATATCTTTTTCCATCCCCTCACTTTCAGTCTATATGTGTCTCTAGGTCTGAAGTGGGTCTCTTGTAGACAGCATATATATGGGTCTTGTTTTTGTATCCATTCAGCCAGCCTGTGTCTTTTGGTGGGAGCATTTAATCCATTTACATTCAAGGTAATTATCGATATGTATGTTCCTATTCCCATTTTCTTAAATGTTTTGGGTTTGTTATTGTAGGTGTTTTCCTTCTCTTGTGTTTCTTGCCTAGAGAAGTTCCTTTAGCATTTGTTGTAAAGCTGGTTTGGTGGTGCTGAACTCTCTCAGCTTTTGCTTGTCTGTAAAGGTTTTAATTTCTCCATCGAATCTGAATGAGATCCTTGCTGGGTAGTGTAATCTTGGTTGCAGGTTTTTCTCCTTCATCACTTTAAGTATATCCTGCCACTCCCTTCTGGCTTGCAGAGTTTCTGCTGAAAGATCAGATGTTAACCTTATGGGGATTCCCTTGTGTGTTATTTGTTTTTTTTCCCTTGCTGCCTTTAATATGTTTTCCTTATATTTAATTTTTGACAGTTTGATTAATATGTGTCTTGGTGTGTTTCTCCTTGGGTTTATCCTGTATGGGACTCTCTGTGCTTCCAGGACTTGATTAACTATTTCCTTTCCCATATTAGGGAAGTTTTCAACTATAATCTCTTCAAATATTTTCTCAGTCCCTTTCTTTTTCTCTTCTTCTTCTGGGACCCCTATAATTCGAATGTTGGCGCGTTTAATGTTGTCCCAGAGGTCTCTGAGACTGTCCTCAGTTCTTTTCATTCTTTTTTCTTTATCCTGCTCTGCAGTAGTTATTTCCACCATTTTATCTTCCAGGTCACTTATCCTTTCTTCTGCCTCAGTTATTCTGCTATTGATCCCATCTAGAGTATTTTTAATTTCATTTATTGTGGTTTTCATCATTGCTTGGTTCCTCTTTAGTTCTTCTACGTCCTTGTTAAATGTTTCTTGCATTTTGTCTATTCTATTTCCAAGATTTTGGATCATCCTTACTATCATTATTCTGAATTCTTTTTCAGGTAGACTACCTATTTCCTCTTCATTTGTTAAGTCTGGTATGTTCTGACCCTGCTCCTTCATCTGCTGTGTGTTTTTCTGTCGTCTCATTTTGCTTATCTTACTGTGTTTGGGGTCTCCTTTTCACAGGCTGCAGGTTCGTAGTTCCTGTTGTTTTTGGTATCTGTCCCCAGTGGCTAAGGTTGGTTCAGTGGGTTGTGTAGGCTTCCTGGTGGAGGGAACTAGTGCCTGAGCTCTGGTGGATGAGGTTGGATCTTGTCTTTCTGGTGGGCACGTCCACGTCTGGTGGTGTATTTTGGGGTGTCTGTGGCCTTATTATGATTTTAGGCAGCCTCTCTGCTAATGGATGGGGCTGTGTTCCTGTCTTGCTAGTTGTTTGGCATAGGGTGTCCAGCACTGTAGCTTGCTGGTCGTTGAGTGAAGCTGGGTCTTGATGTTGAGATGGAGCTCTCTGAGAGATTTTTGCCGTTTGGTATTACGTGAAGCTGGGAGGTCTCTTGTGGACCAGTGTCCTGAAGTTGGCTCTCCCACCTCAGAGGCACGGCCCTGATGCCTGGCTGGAGCACCAAGAGCCTTTCGTCCACACGGCTCAGAGTAAAAGGGAGAAAAAATAGAAAGAAAGAAAGAAAGAAAGAAAGAGGCTATAATATAGTGAAGTAAAATAAAGCTATTGTAAAGCAAAGCTATACAGACAAAATCGCACCCAGAAGCATATACATATACACTCACAAATAAAGGAAAAGGGGAAAAATTAATATATCCTGCTCCCAAAGTCCACCTCCTGAATTTGGGATGATTCGTTGTCTATTCAGGTATTCACCAGATGCAGGCACATCAAGTTGTTTGTGGAGTTTTAATCCGCTGCTTCTAAGGCTGCTGGGAGAGATTTCCCCTTATCTTCCCTGTTCGCACAGTTCCTGGGGTTCAGCTTTGGATTTGGACCCGCCTCTGCGTGTAGGTCGCCTGAGGGCGTCTATTCCCCGCACAGACAGGACGGGGTTAAAGGAGCAGCTGCTTCGGGGGCTCTGGCTCACTCAGGCCGCGGGGAGGGAGGTGTACAGAGGAGGCGGGGTGAGCCTGCGGCGGCCGAGGCCGGCGTGACGTTGCACCAGCCTGAGGCGGGCAGTGCGTTCTCCCGGGGAACTTGTCCCCGGATCACGGGACCCTGGCAGTGGCGGGCTGCACAGGCTCCCGGGAGGGGCGATGTGGAGAGTGACTTGTGCTCACACACAGGCTTTTTGGAGGCGGCAGCAGCAGCCCCAGCGTCTCACGCCCGTCTCTGGGGTCCGTGCTGATCGCCGCGGCTCACGCCTTTCTCTGGAGTTCGTTTAGGCGGCACTCTGAATCCCCTCTCCTTGCGCGCCGCGAAACAAAGAGGCAAGAAAAAGTCTCTTGCCTCTTCGGCAGCTGCAGACTTTTTCCCGGACTCCCTACCAGCCAGCTGTTGTGCGCTAATCCCTTCAGGCTGTGTTCACGCTGCCAGCCTCAGTCCTCTCCCTGCGATCCGACCGAAGCCGAGCCTCAGCTCCCAGCCCCGCCCGCCCCGGCGGGGGAGCAGACAAGCCTCTCGGGCTGGAGAGTGCTGCTCGGCGCCGAGCCTCTGTGCGGGAATCTCTCCGTTTTTCCCTCTGCGCCCCTGTTGCTGTGGGATCCGCGCTGGTAGCTGCGGCTCGCGCCCGTCTCTGAAGTTCGTTTAGGCAGCGCTCTGAATCCCCTCTCCTCGCGCACCAGGAAACAAAGAGGGAAGAAAAAGTCTCTTGCCTCTTCGGCAGCTGCAGACTTTTTCCCGGACTCCCTCTCGGCTAGCTGTGGTGCACTAACGCCTTCAGGCTGTGTTCACGCCGCCAACCCCAGTCCTCTCCCTGCGATCCGACCGAAGCCCGAGCCTCAGCTCCCAGCCCCGCCCGCCCCGGCGGGTGAGCAGACAAGCCTCTCGGGCTGGAGAGTGCTGCTCGGCGCCGAGCCTCCGTGCGGGAACCTCTCCGCTTTGCCCTCCGCACCCCTGTGGCTGCGCTCTCCTCCGTGGCTCCGAAGCTTCCCCCCTCTGCCACCCGCAGTCTCCGCCCGCGAAGGGGCTTCCTAGTGCGTGGAAATCTTTCCTCCTTCACGGCTCCCTCCCACTAGTGCAGGTGCCGTCCCTATTCTTTTGTCTCTGTTATTTCTTTTTTCTTTTGCCCTACCCAAGTACGGGGGGAGTTTCTTGCCTTTTTGGAGGTCGGACGTCTTCTGCCAGCGTTCAGTGGGTGTTCTGTAGGAGCAGTTCCACGTGTAGATGTATTTCTACTGTATCTGTGGGAAGGAAGGTGATCTCCGCGTCTTACTCTTCCGCCATCTTCCCGAGGACCCCCAATTAAATTTTTAAAATATCTGTCTGCACTTGGTGACTCCTCCTCCCATTCTCTTCCTCTAATTTGTATACAAATGACTTGATAACACTTTTGATGGACAAGATACATGATCCTTTCTTCTATGCCCACATGCAGATAGAAAATTAAATATTTTCTATAGACTTCTGTCCGGTGCTTCCAAACCACAACCACTATTTTAGTGAATGTCTCTGAAATTCTAACTAGCCAGGAATTCTTGGCTTAGATAGATATACTTTGCTCAGGGAAGGCTTCCCTGTGACCCTCACCTTAAAATAACTCCTTCTGTGTATTTCTTCATAATCCTTTTCACTTTTTCTTCATACGTAGTACAGTTGTAAAGAATTAATTGTTTGAGTGATTATTTCCTTGATGTTTTTCGTCACTGAATGCAAAGACTGCCCCTATCTCATTGGCTACTCTGCTTTATCACTGGTGTTTCACTCGTGACCTTGACACTTGATGCTCAGCGATTGTTTGATGAGTAAATGAAATCAACAGACTTAACCTAGACACATTTCGCAACTGATTTATCTTGAAGTATTGATAGTAAAGTTACAACTTTAAATTTAGCTATCCTGTAGGTACCCTATTCATTTTATTTTGAATGGCTTCTTGGGCATTTGATAATTTGCTTTAAAAAATGTTCAGGCTAAAAATTCCATGGTCCTGTGCATTACTGTGGGCCTAGACTAGCTATATGCCCACCTATTTTAAAATAAGTCTTAAATTATTGAGAAAAAAGACCTTGACCCTTTTGGCTCAACATCTGTATGGACCTTAAATTTAGTACATTCTTCTTATTAAAACATCTTAACTGTCATAACTTACCTCTAGACAACAGCAATTAGCGTTTATTGAATGTTTACTGTAGGCACGGCAGTATTCTAAGTGCTTTTCATTCCCATTTAATCATCACAACAATCCTGTGATATATGTATTATTCATTGACTTCATTTTACATACGAGGCAACTGAGAAACAGAGAAGATAAGCACTTTCTCAAGGTTGTACAGCTGAGGCAGTTAGTCAGGATTCAGTCCGAGGCTGTTTTGCTCCAGGGTCCATGCTTTAAACCAGTATAACTTATTGACTCTGCAATAACTTCTAAAGCAATGGAAATATCTTTATTTCAGGTATTTCTTAAAGAATATAAGCTAAGATGCACAACTACCAAATAGTTTTCCAAAGCTCAAAAATGGGAAATAATATCAAAGTGAGACTATTTGAAGAACAAATAGTCTGGACTTTCATCTAGAGCAGTGATTCTCAACATACAGTCTCTAGACCAGCAGCATCAGTATCACAGGGGAATGTGTTAGAAATGCAAATCCTCTGCTAGTCAGATCTACTGAGTCAGAAACTATCCGGGGTGGGAGGGTACCCTGCAGTCTGGGTTTTAACCCAGCCCTCTGCATGATTCTGATGCATGTTGAAATCCAGGAACCTCTGCTCTCTTGCATGGGTGGGAAAACTATGGCCTTGGGCCAAATCTGGCATGCAAACATTTTTTTGGTGTCATCCCATTAGCTAAGAATTGTTTTACTTTTTAAAGATGAAAAAAATCAAATGAAGAATAATATTTTGTGACATGTTAAAACTATATGAAATTCACATTCAGTGTCCATAAGTAAAGGTTTGTTGGACTGCAGCCATGACCATGCATTTAGGTAACATCTATGGCTGGTTTCACACTTAAGTAGCAGAGTTGAATAGTTGCAACAGAGACCGTATGACATGCAAAGACTGAATTATTTACCTCCTGTCTCTTTGCTGAAAAAGTTTGCTGACCGCCGATCTAATGGAATAGTGGTATTCAACTGAGCAAATGGGGCCATGGTGATTAAAATCACCTGCAAGGCTTCATAAACCTACGGCTGTGGAGACCCAATGGAGAGCTACTGAATAAGAATCACCAAAGATGGAATTTAGGCATGTGTATTACAACAAAAAGAAGCCAGATCATGAGGTGAGTTTGAGATGCAGCCAGGATTGAAAACCCCTCTTCTGGATACACTATACTGTATTGTGTCAGGTTTTCTTCACATCAATTCTAAAAGATAAATAATATTTATTCCCAAGTTACTGATGGGAAGCCTGAGGTCCAGAGATGTTAGTAGCCTTGCTCAGTCACATAGGATTTGAGCCTTGTATTTGAACCCAGGCCTGAAAAAAATCACAAAACCAATGTTTTTTAACCCTCTCTTCTAAACTACTCTGTGTTTTCTTTTGTCTGAGGGTATCTTCCCTGGACCTCCCCCATTGCCTTTCTTTCCATACTCTTTCACACTCTTTTGATGTCACTACTTTTCATGTGCCTGGTTCCCAGTTTTTTAAAGTTTTCTACTCTGTGTGTAAAATTTCTCCTGGCTCTAAAGTTGTCTGTGATTTTAATTTTTTGGCTTTCAGCTCATTTCCATTTGCCTGCTATATATCCCGTAGGTCCACCTTGACCTTGTCCCTTTGACAAGGTAAAACCCATTGCTCTAATGTCTAGCCTCTGAAAGCATATGAGCTGCCTTTCACAGGGCACTGGATTTCTACATCATGGGTCGTGCCCTCAGCTGATCTCTTAAACAGCATATTCTTGACATATTCTAATGTCAAGAGAGCTCTGTTTCCATTCAAAGGGAAGGTTATTTACAATTTGGACCCCAATCAGAAGTAGGACCAATCCTGCTGCAGAGGTATAAAGCACTGCTCACAAGGTCATGGGAGAATGATGCCTGTAGAGAAAGGACACAGGGCAGAGAGCAGCAGGGCACAACAGCCCTCATTAGTAGAGCAACACTTTACAGAGCCTGCTGCTAGGAAGCAAAGACCCCCTGTACTCAGGGCTCGTGGCAGAGATTTCTAGAGCTCTCTAGTATTTGAACTCTCCTTTTCTTGGGCACATGGCTAGACTCTATTTCTCAGACTTCTTTGAGTGAAGTATGGCCATAACATTGAGTTCTGTAAGGAATGAGAGCAAAAGCAATGTGTTCAACTTCCAGTCTTGACCTTTAAAAATCCCCGTGCCTGGTCCCCATGCTTTGCTCATCTGCCAAAAGGAGAAAAATCTGAGGGTCTAGAAGAGGGTAGAGACACAGCATGGTAGGAGCTTTGGTCTCAAAATACCTGCATGGAGTACACCCCAAACACACGTACACACACACACACACACACACACACACACACAAACTACCTGCATTGGAATATGATGTGAGCAGGAAGTTTAATTGTGTTAAGCCATTGAGATTTGGGGATTTATCTGTAATAGCATCCAGTGTTATTTACCTTAAATAATATAGTACTTAAAGTCATTTCTGAGTAATCACATTAATTGAGGTGAAAGTAATATGAAAACAGGCCTCAGAGCCTGAAACAAGGAAGTAACCAAGTGCAGGTGACTCAGACAGTGAGACAGTGCATTTCATGTACTAACCCATTTAATCGTCAAAGCACCCGTTTCATGGATGAGGAAACTGAGGCATAGGGAAGTTAAGAAACTTGTTTCAAGTTATACAATTTCAAGTGGCAGAGCTGAGATTCAAACCCTGGTCACTTTTCTCTAAAGTCTTTACTCTTGACTACTACAAATACAACATGCTATTTATACTTTTATAATCCGAAGATCATCCTGAGTTAAAGATTCCATACACAACTATTAAGAGCCTTTTGCCTGTGGTAAGAAAGATATTGTGCTCAGCAATTATAGGTCTGATTTTTTGAATACCTTGTAACAATGGTATTATCCCCGCCCCGTATAGAGGAGAACACTGAAATCTGACGGTTTAAGGTTCCAGAGCTGGTCTGAGCCGATATTCTTACCTAGATCTTCAGATTCCAGAGCCTGTGCTCTCATAAGCATGCTCTACTGTCTTAAAGCTGTAGAAACACCCCTTCTGAGCACTGTCGTCCTTCTGGCTGGGTGTCTATAGGATTGCTTTGTGAGTAGAATGACATAATGTATGGGAAAGTGCTCTGTAAACCAGGAAACACTGCACAAACATAAGGTCTGGTTATTACCATTATTACTTAAGACAGAGAACAAACCATGACAACCCAATTGCATGTATTTCCTTGTTGTTCAGAAAGGGAGCTCACAGGAAAAGGCTGGCCTGGGGAATTCACTACCATCTGACTGTACGTTCTGCAGTTCATTCGGAGAACTGTGATTCGGCAGTTCCTTTTCCTAAATTCTGCTTCCCATTAATTGGGTGATATTCACTTAGAGGCAGTGCAGTAGGATCACCTCTGCCTCATGCACCCGTGCCTCATTTTCTCACTTAATGCCTTCTTAGTTCTGTTATTTATTTTCTTCAATATTACAGCAGTACAGCAGGATGAGTCACCGTCCCTGCCGTTCCCAGTAGCACCCTCAAAGCCCCACAGAACAATAAGGTGATTTATGAGGCCATTTTCACCCAAATGCTGCAGAGCATTTGGAAGCTCATTTTCATGGCATTGGTCTCCAGATCAGGAACCCATTTCAGCCATCTGATCAGGGAAGGGGCTCTAGATCCTTTGACTGAGCCCCTGTACCGGAACACTTCTGAAGCAGGGAGACACGGATGGCTGGATGGCTGGACGGGGCACAGCAGGTGGAGACGAGGGTCTGGGCACAAGCAGATGAAGTCTCCATAAAAAGAGGTCACAGGCACAAAACTCAGGTTGTAAACTAATTCTTAGAGTGGGAACGCCATACATGTAAACCCGCGGTTCTCAACCAGAGAGCATTTTTGTCCCTTAAGAATCACTTGGCAAAGTCTGGAACTATTTTTACCTGTCACAGTGGGGCATGGGGAGGGGGGTTGAGGTGGTGCTACTTGCATTTAGTAGGTAGAGGCCAGGGATGCTTTTAAGCATTCTGCAGTGCCCCAGGGCGTCCACCCCCAACCCCCAACCAAGAATTAGCTGGGTCAATAGCAAGCATGCTGAGGTTAAGAAACCCTCTAAAACCAAGAGAAGGAGCCCAGTCCCATTCAGAATTAGAGTCTGAACTTTGGGATCATGGTGGAGGGATGGAGGGGTGGGTGTGATTGAGGTCTCTAAACCCTTGGCAACACCCATGTTTTCTTTTACCCAACGGTATGCATTTTGAAAGTTCAATTCTGTCACTTTCTTTAAAAAATATTTTTTCAGTTATACTGAGGTAGAATTGACATAGAACATTGTACAAATTTAAAGTGTACAACGTAACAACATTATATACATATATATGAAGTTATGTTGTATACCTTAAACTTACGTATTACATATATATGTATATTTACCATAAGTTTAGTTAACGTGCAACACCTCAGATAATTACAGATTTTCTTCCTTGTGATGAGAACTTTCAAGATCTACTCTCTTAGCAACTTCAACTATATAATACAGTGTTGTTAACTATAGTCATCATGCTGTACATTACATTCCCAGAAAGTACTTATTGTATAACTGGAAGTCTGTACTTTTCTGCCCGTCTTTACCAATTTTCCCAGCCCACCCTTAACCTCCCACATCTGACTTCCGCCAGTCTGTTCTCTGTTCCTAGAGTTTGTTCTTTTTGGATTCCACATATAAGTTAAATCATATAGTATTTGTCTTTCTCTGTCTGACTTGCTTTACTTAGCATAATGCCCTTAAGGTCCATCCATGTTGTTGCAAATAGCAGGATTTCCTTCCTTTTTATGGCTGAGTAGTATTCATATATATATATATTTTGTTGTTGTTGTTGTTGTTATCTATTCATCCATTGATGGACACTTAGGTTGTTTCCATGTCTTGGCTATTTTAAATACAGGCATACCTCAGAGATATTGCAGGTTCAGTTCCAGACCACTGCAGCAAAATGAATATTGCAATAATGCTAGTCATGAATTTTTTGTTTACATTATGCTGTAATCTATTAAGTATTCAATAGCATTATGTCTAAAAAATGTATATACCTTAATTAAAAATGCTTTATTGCTAAAAAGTTCTAACCATCATCTGAGCCTTCAGTGAATTATAATCTTTTTGCTGGCGGAGGGTTTGAAATATTGCGAGCACTACCAAAATGTGACACAGAAATACAAAGTGAGAAAACGTTGGAAAAATGATGCCAATAGACTCGCTTGAAGCAGAGTTGCCACAAACCTTCAATTTGTAAAAAATGCAATATCTTTAAAGCACAATAAAACTAGGTACACCTGCAATGCTGCAATGAGCATGGGATGCAGATACCTCTCCGGGATATATCTCTTTCTTAAAGAGGAAGTTTGTGAACTGAGGAAAGGGCAATGCCTTTGATGCTGAACGGACCTAAATTCAAATGCAAGGGTGACTACTTGTTAGCTCTGAGACCTTAGAAAATGTTCTTAACCTCTCTGTGTTAAAATTTCAACACCTGCACAATGGAAATAGTAATAATTAGCTTGCAGAGCAGTGCTAACATTTAATAAGTTGCTGAAGTTTCAGATTTTCTTCTCTGCTAGAATTGAAGTTCTTTGCTGTCAGAGCTGTCATCTAATATCTGGGGCAGTGGGGGAGGAACAGTGTACCATTTTTGAGTGTCGACATGTGTCGAGGACTTTATACTCATCATTTCACCTGATCAGTAGGGCTTGAATTAGAATGGCTGCAGTGGTAAGAGGAGGGACACTGCATCACCTCCTCTGGAACAGAATCAATTGAGGTTTTCCCATCAGGGATCCTAATCATGCCTGTGCAATGAGGCTTTGTGTGTGTGTGTGTGTGTGTGTGTGTGTGTGTGTGTGTGCAAAACAGATCTGACCCATTAGCAAGATTATTCACAATTTCTCCCTTTGTATCTGTGACACCATCCTCCCCTTGCCAACCTTTCCTACTTCTTTGCCTGCTTTCTGGTCACCTCCTTGAAGAATTCATCTTTTTAAAAAAATTTTATATTGGAGTATAGTTGATTAACAATGTTGTGTTAGTTTCAGGTGTACAGCAAAGTGATTCAATTATACATACATATGTATCTATTCTTTTTCCAATTATTTTCCCATTTAGGTTATTACAGAGTATTGAGTAGAGTTCCCTGTGCTATACAGTAGGTCCTATTAGTGGGTTATCTATTTTAAATATAGCGGTGTGTACATGTCGATCCCAAACTCCCCATCTATCCCTCCCCCCTTGAAGAACTAACTCATCTTAAATGACTCAGTCCTCAATCTTCTGTACTGCTGGTTCTTTCTTACTCATTCCTAATTAATACTCTTTCCATAAATGATTTCATATCCATCCAAGATCTCAACTGCCACTTAGAGGAACAATAGCTCAAGAATTGTATTTCTAGCTCAAATACGTATTTTAAGTCTTACTGAGCATCAGCTTTATAAAGAGAGGCAGTCTTGCATAGTGGTTAACAAGTATATACTCAAAGACATATCCAGAATTGTAGTAACATTTTGACTTTGGCAATTGCCATATTAAATGGAACAAGTTAATCTCTATGAGCCTTCATTTTTAAAATAAAAAGATTAATACCTACATTACAGGACTTTTGTGATGACTAATATATGAAGGGTCTAGTAAAGTATCTGATATTTAGTTAGAACACAAAATTCTTTACTCAACATGGGTATCTTAAAGGTAATTCTGTCCAAATGTAAATTGCTTTTCCTGTACTCTCATTCCCCCAGGGAGAAATCCTCCTCTCTTAACCTTTTTACCTCCAAGACCTATAAATTCTACCACCAACTCTATTTTGATTCTGGCCTTTCCTCTGCATTCTCATTGCTCTTGCCTTAGTTCAGGCGTTTATCATTTTTTTTACCTGATAACATTCAAACTTTTTATTCCACAAGATTCTTAGTCTGGCTCTAGCTTTTGCCTTTAGCCCCATCACTCTTCCACCTAGTGAACTCCAGCCTCAATATTGCACTCAGCTTACATATGATCCCTTTTAGGAGACCTTCTCCATTGTCTCCAAAGAGAGCTAAATGCCTCTTCCTCTGTGTTACCATACCACCATGCTCTCATCTGTTTTAGTACTGTAGTTATTGTTGTCATTATTTTCTGTGTTATAATTATTCACTATGTGTCTGGCTAGATGTACTGAGTTTATACCAAGAATTTAATAAACATTTGTTTGCCAAATGAATGACCAATGAATGAATTAGTCTTCCAGTGTGAAAGTCAGCACCTATTGGTATCATAGCCCTTGGTATATAACTTTAGTCTAGTATATTGTATCGCCCATCTTTTTCCACTATACAGGGCAAGCTAAGGTGTGGTATCATGATTTATTGATGTATGTATCTTGGAGGGAAAAAGTAGAGGAATAAATCATACATACATACAAACATACGTACGTACTGATTCCCAGTGTACAGGTAGCAAGAACTGGACCTTGTTATTGGATTAAGTGAAATTACCTTTTGTATATGTAGCCAGCATTCTCCATGGAGCACTCACTGGCCAAATAAGTCTTCATAATTCAGTACCAGAGAGGTGCCTCCCTGTTTTTATGAAATAAACTTTATAAAAGGGACTTCTATACATGGAAAAAGGCAAATGCCTCCAGAGACCAGACTTTCAGAGCTCTGGTTTCTTTGACCACAAAGGCTTGTCCAGCAAAGCGTGGTGTGGAAGGGTCCAGGTTTGGCAGCTAGAGCATTCTGGGTTCAAATCCTGAGACTTACTAACTTTGTGAACACAAACAAGTCATTTAGTAGCTTCCAGTGGTCTCATCTATAGACTAAGAATATTATACTCACCACATAAGGCGTTGTGGGAATCAGTTTCAGGGCTTCTTGACATTGATAGTATTGGGAGTTTAAGCTGGATAATTTTTTGTTGTGCGGGGTTACCCCATGCCTTGCAAGACGTCCAGCAACATTGCTGGCCTCTATCCACTAGATGCTAACAGGTGTGACAGCTAGCAATGTCTCCAGACATTGCCAGATTTCCTCACGAAAAGGCGGGGGGTGCGTGAGAAATTACACCTGATTGAAAACCAATTTATATATTATAATGTGTGTGGTATGACCAGAATAGAGTAGATGTTTCATGAATCTCCTTTTCCTTCCATTCCTTAATGGGGCTAATGAAATTCCATATCAAGTACTCACATTACCTCAAAAAAAATTTTATGTCTACTAATGGCCACATCTCAGTGAATGTTTGATCTGAGATGTATGGTGTTTTTTTTCAGCCCTACCTGGCTCTTCACAACAGCTTCACTCGAAAAAACCTTAATTATCAGTGCAAAGTGATAATAGTCTGAATTTTCCAATGATGAAGCTTGGGCTCTAATAAGTGTTGTTGTCTGTGAAGAAAGAAAGAAAAAAAATCCTTCTCTTAGTAGGAGAGAAAAGAGAAAGAAAAGCAAAAGAAACTACAATCCTGAGATAAATTGGAGGCTCTAGGTGTCATGGCAATGTGAGTTGAGGGATGATCGATTCTCCTAGATTCTGAGTGGCACATTCTGTGCACGGAGCGCTGGCTGACGTCAATCGGATTAAGTGGCCTCAATGGGAGCACTGCATGCAAGATGAGTGAAACGCAGGCCCCAGGATTTGTCATTGCCTCAAACACAGCTTCCTACTTCATAGTGAGAGGGAGGAGAGTCTGCAAATGAGGAATGAGAAGAGGAATGCTCCTGATTAAGGAAAAGCTCTCCTGGTTCGTACGATTGCTGCAATACAAGTGAAGTCTGAAAACACTTACCTTTTTGTACATGCATTTGTCGAGTAATATCTCTAGCCAAGTGGCATTCTTTCCTTTTGGATAGGGCTATATAAACTCCCCTAGCTGCATTTTGAGAAATGGTGACAGACTTTCAAGACATTTTTACCTTAAGGCATGAATTTAGAGAGAGCAGAGGCTCAGAGTTCACGAATAGATTTTGCCAATCCTCCGAAATTAATGATTTAAATGAAGTAATGTATTCAAAGGGCTTAGAATAGTGTCTGACATTATAATTCTGTATAACTGTTAACTAGTTTCATTATAATTGCTGCTGTTGCTGCTACTGCTACTTTCACTTTTTGCCGAATGCTATCCTTCAAGGGTCATCTAAGGAAAGATTTCCCTAAATCTCCAGGATGGATTAAGTTCCTGTCTTCTGTGATTCCACAGGTATAAGGTATCCATTCATAAAGTACTCCATTCTATTAACATTGTCTGCTTACTGTTTTTCTTTTACTGAAATGACCTCTTTGGTTGCATGGTCTTATTTCATTCATTTTTTTGAATCTTTAGCATTAGCAAATTGCTTGGTTCATGCATGTTTGTGTAATTCAGTTACTGAAAATACCCTCTCAGTGAACAATCGTCATGATTTTTCTAGAATATTTCTATCATGGAGAAAGCATTTCTGAATAACCAATCAAAGTGAGAAGAGCATTAGAAACTGTGTTTCCCCAAAGCATCATGGGCTTACTCTTAAGCAATGTGATTCATTTGAGTCCAGTGGAGACTCTTGTTCTCAGGACAGATGACCAGAGATCCATGTATGGCCCTGTGCAGTGAAGAATTACCCTTACTCAAAGAGAGGTTTAGCCTTTATCCTTGGCTACTAAGTGGTAATCTCTAGGTCCCTGGAACTTCTCTCTGACAGGAGAGTCTCTATTTGCCTGGGGGCTTTGGCCACTAGATAGTCTAATGATGTGATTTATGATGAGAGCTTTGCGACATACATTATCAGGAGAACTGGAGACTATTACCCTGACAGTGTCCAAGAGGGGCTGGATACCAGCAGTCAACCGTATGGATGGTATATGATTAAACCCCAGTAGAAACCCTGGACATCAGAGGCTCAGGACAGCTTCCCTGGTTGGCAATTCTATGTGTGTGTGTATTGTCACACTGTGTGGCCAGGAAAAAGTAACACTGTCTATGATTCCACAGGAAAAGGACAACCAGAAGCTCAGCATTTGGACCCCTCCAGGTCTACCCTATGAATCTCTTCGGCTAATTTTAAGCTGTGTCATTTCCCCGTAATGAATCATGGGTGTAATAGCTTTCAGTGAGCTTGGAGAGTTCTTTTAGTGAATTATCAAACCTGAGGATGGTTTTGGGAACCCCCCAAACTTGGTGTCAGAAGTGAAGGTGGTCTAGCAGAGAAAGTTCCCTCTAATTGTATGTTGGCGAATACCATTGCATGTGGACCTGAGCGACCACGTTTTTGGTCAGTTGATGATATTCTCCTAAAGATCATTTCCCTGTGCCTAGGACCTTTGAGTCTACTGGAGACCTCAGCAGTAAATTTTCTTCCCCCCGTTACTGAGCAGAATTGAGTGATGATGGGGGGAAGATAGAATGAACACATTATTAGGGTATTAAAGACAGACTTTATATGAGTCGTTTGCTCTTTTTTACTTAAACAGCTATAACCTTCACACCATTTCTTAATATACACAAGGGTTATCCGTGGCTTGTGCTGTCCAAAGATGGCCACTTTTGCAAATCACCTGGGACTATACATACCTTAAGTGCATCGCTAGAGAATAGACATGATTTTCCAGAGCTGGATCCAGGATCTGATTAGGCAACTACACAGGATAGTTTGTCAACAGGAATAACTATTCCCATTTTTTTGAAAGCACAAGTTTTTTTTGTTTTGTTTTGTTTTTTCCTACCACCCCTCCTGGACTTCTTCCTTTCATCCTGGGACCAGTAACCAGACATATCCTTATAATAGAATAATAAGTTTATAAAGTCACAAATCAGAGAAGAACCTCAATTCTCAAATGCAGGTGTACAAATATATGACTTTCTTATATATAACTTAACATATCTTCTATTTTAGGCCCTCACAATGTAAAGCTTGGAGGAATTTTAAATCACTCCTTCCTGAGATGTACCATGATTTCCAGGGGCATATATATAGTTCCAGGGTTTTGTAAAAGATGAGAGAGAATATATTTCTTAGGTATATCTAGATACACAAATAATTGCTGAAATGTCCTTATCCATGGTCAGTTTAGTGGCGACTTTGTGGCTCTGCTTCTGTACCACTTTGGGCCTTGAGACTCTTTCGTTCTGCCTCAGCTGACCAATTTCCTCTCTCAGATAATTACTACTTTCCAGGAAGCTACTGAGAAGTCAATGCTGTTCTTCTCATTCTCTCCCTCCCCTATCTCTAAAGCTGGAAGAGAATTTCTTCCCCCTGTTTTTGGCCTAAGTTCTCTCTTTTTCACACCAGTTTTCTAAACTGTCTTAAGGACTTCACATTTTGGAACACAAAAATTATTTTTGAGTTCTACCCTGTTACATCTCTTCTCTGAGTCAGCAAACAAAGAGGTATTTCCTTAATGGAGAAAAGGAAAGAAGGAAATTCAGGTAGGAGAAAAGTTAAAAGAGATAATAGATTCTAAATCATCTCATTAAAACCTTGACTTCAATTCATAATGTAAGATACACATTTAACATCATGACCAGTTTTCACATGGGCATACTACCACTTGTATATGGAAAAATACATTGGCATGAGACTTCCCTGGCAGTCCAGTGGTTAAGACTTCGCCTTCCGATGCAGGGGGTGCAGGTTCAATCCCTGGTTGTGGAGCTAAGATCCCACATGCCTCACGGCCAAAAAAACCAAAACATGAAACAGAAGCAATATTGTAACAAATTCAATAAAGACTTTAAAAAAAAATACATTGGCATGACCGATTACCACATTTCTATATGTATATACACACATACAGTGTCATGTGCATATATACATACATATAAATACATGTATCTATGCATGTGTGTATGTATGTGTAAATATATGCGAGAAATACAAGTTTTTAAGAAAATGTTTACTTCTACTATATTGTATGTATTTCTTAAAAACTATTTTCCTCTATTCTATTGATGATGGCCATCCACCAGATTGATTTTATGAGCACTGATGCATCGCAACTTAGTATTTGAAAAACACTAACTCAGTTATGTGGCAATTCTATTTGCACTGCTGAAATGGACTTTTGAGGGAAGTGGCTGAATTCTTTACAACTTTCACGTCAGAGAGTCGGCGATCCATCAAACCGTGCAATTGGAAGGATTTTGTTGCAGAGGATTATATTAAAGAAATTCCAACTCCTATTAAGTCCTATGATTCTAAGCGCACAAGTTTGGAAAACTATAATTAAGACCTTAATAATTGTTTTAAAATAAGTGATCCCAAGTCTATATCATTATTCTGGTACAGGTATTATTGTCCCTATTTTAATGACAAGAGAGGAAGGAAGGAAGGAAGGGAGGGAGGGAGGAAGGGAGATAGGAAGGAAGGAGAGAAAAATTCTGGGAGAAGGAAGGAAGGAAGGAGAGAAAAATTCTGGGAGAAGGAAGGAAGGAAGGAAAAATTCTGGGAGATCTAACACCCTCAGTGTCACAAAGCTAGTAAATGCAGATGTGGATCCAAATCCATAACATCAAATTGCTAGCCCCATTCATATTATACTATATACCACTTTGCCTTTTCAAATACTTTTAAGCTCAAACTTACAAAGTGCTTATTATGAGCCAGGCACCTTTATAACACCATTGTGTGCAGTGATTCATTTAATCCTTGCTGCAACCCTATAAGGTAAGTATTATTATTTTCTGCATTTTATAGAAAAGGAGACTAAGGAAAAATAGGTTAAGTCACTTGTTTGATATCATACAGTTTATTAAATATGGAGGCAAAATTCAAGCTGAGATATCTGACTCAGGAGACTCCTCAGTGAGCTGGATGGAACTAGAGTCTGTCATACAGAGTGAAGTAAGTCAGAAAGAGAAAAACAAATACCGTATGCTAACACATATATATGGAATCTAAGAAAAAAAAAAAAGGTCATCAAGAACCTAGGGATAAGACGGGAATAAAGACACAGACCTACTAGAGAATGGACTTGAGGATATAGGGAGGGGGAAGGGTAAGCTGTGACAAAGTGAGAGAGTGGCATGGACATATATACACTACCAAGTGTAAAATAGATAGCTAGTGGGAAGCAGCCGCATAGCACAGGGAGATCAGCTTGGTGGTTTGTGACCACCTAGAGGGGTGGGATAGGGAGGGCGGGAGGGAGGGAGATGCAAGAGGGAAGAGATATGGGAACATATGTATATGTATAACTGATTCGCTTTGTTATAAAGCAGAAACTAACACACCATTGTAAAGCAATTATACTCCAATAAAGATGTTAAAAAAAAAAAAAAAGAGACTCTTCAGTGGAGACACTATAGGAAAGGCTGGTCCAAAATAATAAGAAATTGAGTGGCAAGCTGTAACCATGAATATACATTTTCTTATATTTTTAATTAATTATTTATATCACACCTCATTAAAATATATAATTATCATATTGTAGTATTATATAAACATATCATTTAAATGGAAATTTATATAAATATATAATATGTGATTTACATAATAATGTAATAGAATAATGTTAATGTCTTGTGGATGGAAATTTTAATAAAGTCTATATGGTTAAAAAGGTAAATTTTAAGTGAGGTAAATAAAAAGATACTTTTTTTTAATCAGAAAAGAGGGAAAATAATAGTGGGAGAAATAATGTGTAGTTATTACATGAGCATGATAAAAGGCCTTGTCCTTGTCCATTCGAGACAGAGAAATGATTTAGTGCAGATGCTCCTAGAAGGCTATGCAAAGAGGTACAAACCATTTTTGATTATTCACAGGAGATGTTTGGTAATATATACTTTGTAATCTAGCATGGAAAAATGTTCCAGTTCATAACAATATTTGATTAATGCTAAAGGGGATTTACAGTTGTCTCTTGGTATCTGTGGGGACATTGGTTCCATGACCCCCATGGATAGCAAAAGCCACAGATGCTCAAATCCCTTACAATAAAATGACTTAGCATTTGCCTATAACCAATGCACATCCTCATATTAAATCATCTCTAGATTACTTATAATACCTAATACAATGGAAATGCTATGTAAAGAGTTGTAAATACAATGTACATGAAAGAAATAATTGCTTGTGAGAAGAAAATTCAAGTTTTGCTTTTTTGAACTTTCTGGACTTTTTGTTCTAATATTTTTGATCCCCGGTTGGTTGAATCTGTGGATGCAGAACTCTTGAATGTAGAGGGCTGACTGTATAAAACGGGCCCAAGGATTTTATAGTTCTATGGACTTATTAGGATTAAACTCACATATTTAAAATTTAAAAAGCAATAAATGATTGGTAATATACATTAGAAAATAAGTAGAAGTGGAAATGGCATGAGTCTGATTGTTAGCAAGACCACGTTGGTTTAGTAGAACTGAGGTGAGAAATTGATCAAATTACTTAGGTGACTTTGGGTGGAGAGTTAAATCTGTAGGATGTGGGTGCAATCTAGTACAGCAGGTCTTGAACCCTCTTTTTTTTTTTCTATTTTGCTCACCAAGTCACAGATTTCAATGCTCCAGTATAATTGGCAGATTCTGATGAAATAGCAATTTTTCAAAGAAGTAAATTATAGCAATGATTTATAATATAAACTGGGAAAAATTGAAAATAAAAGGCAGTTATTAATAATTCCACTGTGACAATAAGCATAAAACAGGACTGTCCTGGGCAAACTGAGGTGTAAAGTCACAGGGAGAACACTCAGCCAGTGTGGTTGCTAAAATGTAGAAGTTCTTTATCTATACCAGTGAGAAAATGCCCAATGCTCCAAGTTCCCTAGGTATCTCTTAAAGCTTCTGAACCATTTCAGTCCCTCCCCTAGGACCCACCAGGCCAACCAACCAATGATCCAGCAAATGAAGAGACTATGACTAAGACCTTTCATAGCACTACCACATCAGAGTCCTCATATCCATAGTTGGGTGACCATATTCCTGTTTTGTACCCTGTTATTATTATTAATAGTGCTCCTTTTCAATCACAAAAATGCCCTAAGTTGGATGATAAATGTTATGACTACCCTATCCATTGGGCATTCTTTTTTTTTTCTTTCTGCTTTTATTTGTATTTATTTATTTTTATTGGAGTATAATTGCTTTACAATGGTGTGTTAGTTCCTGCTTTATAACAAAGTGAATCAGCTATACATATACATATATCCCCATATCTCCTCCCTCTTGCATCTCCCTCCCACCCTCCCTATCCCACCCCTCTAGGTGGTCACAAAGCACTGAGCTGATCTCCCTGTGCTATGCGGCTGCTTCCCACTAGCTATCTATTTTACATTTGGTAGTGTATATATGTCTATCCCACTCTCTCACTTCATCCCTGCTTACCCTCCCCCCTCCCCGTGTCCTCAAGTCCATTCTCTACGTCTGCGTCTTTATTTGCATTGGGCATTCTGAACAAACGCAGCAATCCTGGTTGGAGCAGGAAGACAGAATATAAACTTTTTCCAAGTTCTCAGATCTAGTTAAATAATGTAATAGGCACTCAAGTTCTGAAATATGGCATATAATAATAGCCTCCCAGTGTAGGTGGTATCCTATGGAGTGGGTCTTGCAGCTTTAGTACACAAAGTGATTTGCCTTGAAGCTGTGGACTCCTTTAAATGAAGATGAGTCAGGCAGTCCTTAGGGGCAAGAGAAGAGGATGTATATTATTGCACTGGAATTGATCCCATTTCCTGTGAATATTCTCTTCCCCGGAAATAGCCTTTGGTCCCCAATAATTGTTTTCAAACACTTTCTAAGTTGACACTGTATTGCATATTGGCACTTAAAATTATGCTTCTCTTAAAACATAAAGATGTCCAAACTACCTATATATACATATCTTGTCAGTACTACACAGAGTGATGTTCTTCCGGAAGCTGGAAGTGATCAGAAATGACTAAATTTGCTCATTCATAGATTCATTCAACAATTAAATATTTATGAGCACCTATTTTATGCCAGGAACTGTCCAAAGTACTTAGAACACAACAGAGAACAAAACAAACAAAAAATTATTGGGGAGATTTGACACTTTTGAATAAGGTGGTCAAGGTAGTCCTTGTTATAAGGTGAAATCTGAGCAAAGACTGGAAGGAAGTGAGAGATTTAGCTTTAATGAATATTCTGGAGAAGAGAATTCCCAGAAGTGAGAGTAAGCAGTATAAAGGATCTGAGGAGAGGTTTTGTTAAACTATTCGAAGACATGTGGAGGTGGGTATGGCTTGAAGCAGAGAGAGCAGGAGATGGGACCAGACAGCAAAGAAACAGGGCCCAGATAATGCAGTCATGAAGGCCATTGTAATTATTTTGACTTTAATCTGAGAGAAATGGGAAACCATTGGGTGGCTTTGTGTATCTCTGTGACATTATGTGACTTACATTTTATAAGGCATACTTTGGCTACTGTGGGTTGAAAATAGACTATACAGATGCTGTTAGGAGCCTATGGCAGAGAAATCTAGAAGTGAGATGGTGGTGAGTCAGAACAGAGTAGTCAAAGTTGAGGTGGGAATATTCTCCCTATATTTTACATGTACAGCAACAATAGCTCCTGAGACATGTGAAGTATGGGAGAAAGAAGGGAAAAGTCAGTGAAAATTCTGATGCATTTGTTTATTTGTTTTACTGATCAATGTTGCCATCATTTGATATAAATAAGATGGTAGATAGATAGGATTGGGGTGGAATATATAAATTGGCTAAATTTAAGGTAATTTTGGGCATCAAATGAATATGTCACATTGACAATTCCAATTAAGAATGTGAGACAGGAATTAATATCTTATTTAGTTTTTATTATACACAAAAACTGTTTTCCAGAACATATAAAATTATGGAAGGTGTCATCCCTGCCTCTTCTTGATCCTGTGAATCCTCAGCTACTGATTTCTTTCCCCCCTTCATACCCACATTCTTCAAAACACAGTTCATACTCATTTCCATTTCTTCACCACAGATCCTACTCCTCAACTAGATGCAATCAGGCTTCTTTCTTTACCAGTTCACTAAAATTAATCATCCTAAGTTAAAACGGAATATACATGATTTTTTTAACATCTTTATTGCAGTATAATTTCTTCACAATGGTGCATTAGTTTCTGCTGTATAACAAAGTGAATCAGCTATATGTATACATATATCCTCATATCCCCTCCCTCTTGTGTCTCACTCCCACCCTCCCTATCCCACCCCTCTAGGTGGTCACAAAGCACCGAGCTGATCTCCCTGTGCAATGTAGCTGCTTCCCACTAGCTACCTATTTTACATTTGGTAGTGTATATATGTCAATGCTACTCTGTCACTTCGTCCCAGCTTACCCTTCCCCATCCCCATGTCCTCAAGTCCATTCTCTACGTCTGAGTCTTTATTCCTGTCCTGCCCCTAGGTTTATCAGAACCATTTTGTTTTTATTCCATATATATGTGTTAACATACGGTATTTGTTTTTCTCTTTCTGACTTACTTCACTCTGTATGACAGACTCTAGGTCTATCCACCTCACTACAAATAACTCAATTTCGTTTATTTTATGGCTGAGTAATATTCTATTGTATATATGTGCCACATCTTCTTTATCCATTCATCTGTCGATGGACACTTAGGTTGCTTCCATGTCCTGGCTATTGTAAATAGTGCTGCAATAAACATTCAGGTACATGTCACATTTGAATTATGGTTTTCTCAGGGTATATGCCCAGTAGTGGGATTGCTGGGTCATATGGTAGTTCCATTTTTAGTTTTTTAAGGAACCTCCATACTGTTCTCCATAGTGCCTGTATGAATTTACATTCCCACCAACAGTGCAAGAAGGTTCCCTTTTCTCCACACCCTCTCCAGCATTTATTGTTTGTAGATTTTTTGATGATGGCCATTCTGACTGGTGTGAGGTGGTCCCTCAACGCAGATTTGCATTTCTCTAATGATTAGTGATGTTGAGCATCCTTTCATGTGTTTGTTGGTAATCTGTATATTTTCTTTGGAGAAATGTCTATTTAGATTTTCTGCCCAAATTTGGAATGGGTTGTTTGTTTTTGATGAGCTGCATGAGCTGCTTGTATATTTTGGAGATTAATCCTTTGTCACTTGCTTCATTTGCAAATGTTTTCTCCCATTCTGAGGATTGTCTTTTCATCTTGTTTATGGTTTCCTTTGCTGTGCAAAAGCTTTTAAGTTTCATTAGGTCCCATTTGTTTATTTTTGTTTTTATTTCCCTTTCTCTACGAGGTAGGTCAAATAGGATCTTGCTGTGATTTATGTCGAAGAGTGTTCTTCCTATGTTTTCCTCTAAGAGTTTTATAGTGTCTGGCCTTTAGGTCTTTAATTTAGGTCTAAATTACATTTAGGTCTTTAATCCATTCTGAGGATTTTTTTGTGTATGCTGTTAGGAGGTTCTAATTTCTTTCTTTTACATGTAGCTGTCCAGTTTTCCCAGCACCACTTATTGAAGAGACTGTCTTTTCTCCATTGTGTATCCTTGCCTCCTTTGTCATAGATTAGTTGACCATAGGTGTGTGGGTTTACCTCTGGGCTTTCTATCCTGTTCCATTGATCTATATTTCTGTTTTTGTTCCAGGACCATATTGTCTTGATTACTGTAGCTTTGTAGTATAGTCTGAGGTCAGCGAGTCTGATTCCTCCAGCTCTGTTTTTTTCCCTCAAGACTGCTTTGGCCATTAGGGGTCTTTTGTGTCTCCATACAAATTTTAAGATTTTTTGTTCTAGTTCTGTAAAAAATGCCATTGGTAATTTGATAGGGATTGCATTGATTCTGTAGATTGCTTCGGGTAGTATAGTCATTTTCACAATGTTGATTCTTCCAATCCAAGAACATGGTATATCTATCCATCTGTTTGAATCATCTTTAATTTCTTTCATCAGTGTCTTATAGTTTTCTACATACAGGTCTTCTGTCTCCTTAGGTAGGTTTATTCCTAGGTATTTTATTCTTTTTGTTGCAATGGTAAATGGAAGTGTTTCCTTCATTTCTCTTTCAGATTTTTCATCATTAGTGTATAGGAATGCAAGAGATTTCTGTGCATGAATTTTGTATCCTGCAACTTTACCAAATTCATTGATTAGCTCTAGTAGTTTTCTGGTAGCATCCTTAGGATTCTCTATGTGTAGTATCATGTCATCTGCACACGGTGACAGCTTTACTTCTTCTTTTCCGATTTGGATTCCTTTTATTTCTTTGTCTTCTCTGATTGCTGTGGCTAAAACTTCCAAAACTATGTTGAATAATAGTGGTGAGAGTGGGCAACCTTGTCTTGTTCCTGATCTTAGAGGAAATGGTTTCAGTTTTTCACCGTTGAGAACGATGTTTGCTGTGGGATTGTCATATATGGCCTTTATTACGTTGAGGTAAGTTTCTTTTATGCCTACTTTCTGGAGAGTTTTTATCATAATTCGGTGTTGAATTTTGCCAAAAGCTTTTTCTGCATCTATGAGATAATCATATGGTTTTTATCCTTCAGTTTGTTAATATGGTGTATCACATTGATTGATTTGCATATATTGAAGAATCCTTGCATTCCTGGAATAAACACCACTTGATCATGGTGTATGATCCTTTTAATGTGCTGTTGGATTCTGTTTGCTAGTATTTTGTTGAGGATTTTTACATCTATGTTCATCAGTGATATTGGTCTGTAGTTTTCTTTTTTTGTGACATCTTTGTCTGGTTTTGGTATCAGGGTGATGGTGGCCTCATAGAATGAGTTTGGGAGTGTTCCTCCCTCTGCTATATTTTGGAAGAGTTTGAGAAGGATAGGTTTTAGCTCTTCTCTAAATGTTTGATAGAATTTGCCTGTGAAAGCATCTGGTCCTGGGCTTTTGTTTGTTGGAAGATTTTTAATCACAGTCTCAATTTCAGTGCTTGTGATTGGTCTGTTTATATTTTCTATTTCTTCCGGGCTCAGTCTTGGAAGGTTGTGCTTTTGTAAAAATTTGTCCATTTCTTCCAGGTTGTCCATTTTATTGGCATATAGTTGCTTGTAGTAATCCCTCATGATTCTTGTATTTCTGCAGTGTCAGTTGTTACTCCTCCTTTTTCATTTCTAATTCTGTTGATTTGAGTCTTCTCCATTTTTTCTTGATGAGTCTGGCTAGTGGTTTATCAATTTTGTTTATCTTCTCAAAGAACCAGCTTTTAGTTTTATTGATCTTTGCTATCCTTTCCTTCATTTCTTTTTCATTTATTTCTAATCTGATCTTTGTGATTTCTTTCCTTCTGCTAACTTTGGGGTTTTTTGTTCTTCTTTCTCTAATTGCTTTAGGTGTAAGTTTAGGGTGTTTATTTGTTTATTTAGTAGTGTGATGTTTAGCCTCCATGTGTTTGTATTTTTTACAGATTTTTTCCTGTCATTGATATCTAGTCTCATAGCGTTGTGGTCGGAAATAATACTTGATAAGATTTCAATTTTCTTAAATTTAACAAGGCTTGATTTGTGACCTAAGATATGATCTATCCTGGAGAATGTTCCATGAGCACTTGAGAAGAAAGTGTATTCTGTTGTTTTTGGATGGAATGTCCTATAAATATCAATTAATTCCATCTTCTTTAATATGTCATTTAAAGCTTGTGTTTCCTTATTTATTTTCATTTTCGATGATCTGTCCATTGGTGAAAGTGAGACATTAAAGTCCCCTACTATTATTATGTTACTGTCAATTTCCCCTTTTATGACTGTTAGCATTTGCCTTATCTATTGAAGAGCTCCTATGTTTGGTGCATAAATATTTACAATTGTTATATCTTCTTGGATTGACCCCTTGATCATTATGTAGTATCCTTCTTTGTCTCTTGTAATACTCTTTATTTTCAAGTCTATTTTGTCTATATGAGAATTGCTACTCCAGCTTTCTTTTGATTTCCATTTGCATGGAATATCTTTCTCCATCTCCTCACTTTCAGTCTGTATGTGTCCCTAGGTCTGAAGTGCGTCTCTTATAGACAGCATATATATGGGTCTTGTTTTTGTATTCTTTCAGGCAGTCTATGTCTTTTGGTTGGAGCATTTAATCCATTTACATTTAAGGTAATTATCAGTATGTATGGTCCTATTACCATTTTCTTAATTGTTTTGGGTTTGTTTTTGTAGGTATTTTCCTTCTCTTGTGTTTCCTGCCTAGAGAAGTTCCTTTAGCATTTGTTGTAAAGCTGGTTTGGTGGTGCTGAATTCTCTTAACTTTTGCTTGTCTGTAAAGATGTTAATTTCTCCATCGAATCTGAATGAGATCCTGGCTGGGTAGAGTAATCTTTTTTTTTTTTTTTTTTTTTTTTTAACATCTTTATTGAAGTATAATTGCCTTACAATGCTGTGTTAGCTTCTGCTTTATAACAAAGTGAATCAGTTATACATATACAATATGTTCCCATTTCTCTTCCCTCTTGCATCTCCCTCCCTCCCACCCTCCCCATCCCATCCCTCTAGGTGGTCACAAAGCACCGAGCTGATCTCCCTGTGCTATGCGGCTGCTTCCCACTAGTTATCTATTTTACATTTGGTAGTGTATATATGTCCATGACACTCTCTTACCCTGTCACATCTCACCCCACCCCCTCCCCATATCCTCAAGTCCATTCTCTAGTAGGTCTGTGTCTTTATTCCCGTCTTGCCACTAGGTTCTTCATGGCCTTTTTTTTTTTTTTTTTTTTTTCCCCTTAGATTCCGTATATATGTGTTAGCATACTGTATTTGTTTTTCTCTTTCTGACTTACTTCACTCTGTATGACAGACTCTAACTCCATCCACCTCATTACAAATACCTCCATTTCATTTCTTTTTATGGCTGAGTAATATTCCATTGTATATATGTGCCACATCTTCTTTATCCATTCATCTGTCGATGGACATTTAGATTGCTTCCATGTCCTGGCTATTGTAAATAGAGCTGCAATGAACATTTTGGTACATGACTCTTTTTGACCTATGGTTTTCTCAGGGTATATGCCCAGTAGTGGGATTGCTGGGTCGTATGGTAGTTCTATTTGTAGTTTTTTAAGGAACCTCCATACTGTTCTCCATAGTGGCTGTATCAATTTACATTCCCACCAACAGTGCAAGAGTGTTCCCTTTCCTCCACACCCTCTCCAGCATTTATTGTTTCTAGATTTTTTGATGATGGCCATTCTGACCGGTGTGAGATGATATCTCATTGTAGTTTTGATTTGCATTTCTCTAATGATTAATGATGTTGAGCATTCTTTCATGTGTCTGTAGGCCATCTGTATATCTTCTTTGGAGAAATGTCTATTTAGGTCTTCGGCCCATTTTTGGATTGGGTTGTTCGTTTTTTTGTTATTGAGCTGCATGAGCTGCTTGTAAATCTTGGAGATTAATCCTTTGTCAGTTGCTTCATTTGCAAATATTTTCTCCCATTCTGATGGTTGTCTTTTGGTCTTGTTTATGGTTTCCTTTGCTGTGCAAAAGCTTTTAAGTTTCATTAGGTCCCATTTGTTTATTTGTGTTCTTATTTCCATTTCTCTGGGAGCTGGGTCAAAAAGAATCTTGCTGTGATGTATGTCATAGAGTGTTCTGCCTATGTTTTCCTCTAAGAGTTTGATAGTGTCTGCCCTTACACTTAGGTCTTTAATCCATTTTGAGTTTATTTTTGTGCATGGTGTCAGGGAGTGTTCTATTTTCATACTTTTACATGTACCTGTCCAATTTTCCCAGCACCACTTATTGAAGAGGCTGTCTTTTCTCCACTGTATATGCTTGCCTCCTTTATCAAAAATAAGGTGCCCATATGTGTGTGGGTTTATCTCTGGGCTTTCTATCCTGTTCCATTGATCTATATTTCTGTTTTTGTGCCAGTACCGAACTGTCTTGATTACTGAAGCTTTGTAATATAGTCTGAAGTCAGGGAGCCTGATTCCCCCAGCTCCATTTTTCGTTCTCAAGATTGCTTTGACTATTCGGGGTCTTTTGTGTTTCCATACAAATTGTGAAATTTTTTGTTCTAGTTCTGTGAAAAATGCCAGTGGTAGTTTGATAGGGATTGCATTGAATCTGTAGATTGCTTTGGGTAGTAGAGTCATTTTCACAATGTTGATTCTTCCAATCCAGGAACATGGTATATCTCTCCATCTATTTGTATCATCTTTAATTTCTTTCATCAGTGTCTTATAATTTTCTGCATACAGGTCTTTTGTCTCCTTAGGTAGGTTTATTCCTAGATATTTTATTCTTTTTGTTGCAATGGTAAATGGGAGTGTTTTCTTAATTTCACTTTCAGATTTTTCGTCATTAGTGTATAGAAATGCAAGAGATTTCTGTGCATGAATTTTGTATCCTGCTACTTTACCAAATTCATTGATTAGCTCTAGGAGTTTTCTGGTAGCATATTTAGGATTCTCTATATATAGTATCATGTCATCTGCAAATAGTGACAGCTTTACTTCTTCTTTTCCGATTTGGATTCCTTTTATTTCTTTGTCTTCTCTGATTGCTGTGGCTAACACTTCCAAAACTATGTTGAATAATAGTGGTGAGAGTGGGCAACCTTGTCTTGTTCCTGATCTTAGTGGAAATGGTTTCAGTTTTTCACCATTGAGGACAATGTTGGCTGTGGGTTTGTCATATATGGCCTTTATTATGTTGAGGAAAGTTCCCTCTATGCCTACTTTCTGCAGGGCTTTTATCATAAATGGGTGTTGAATTTTGTCGAAAGCTTTCTCTGCATCTATTGAGATGATCATATGGTTTTTCTCCTTCAGTTTGTTAATATGATGTATCACATTGATTGATTTGCGTATATTGAAGAATCCTTGCATTCCTGGGATAAACCCCACTTGATCATGGTGTATGATCCTTTTAATGTGCTGTTGGATTCTGTTTGCTAGTATTTTGTTGAGGATTTTTGCATCTATGTTCATCAGTGATATTGGCCTGTAGTTTTCTTTCTTTGTGACATCTTTGTCTGGTTTTGGTATCAGGGTGATGGTGGCCTCGTAGAATGAGTTTGGGAGTGTTCCTCCCTCTGCAATATTTTGGAAGAGTTTGAGAAGGATAGGTGTTAGCTCTTCTCTAAATGTTTGATAGAATTCACCTGTGAAGCCATCTGGTCCTGGGCTTTTGTTTGTTGGAAGGTTTTTAATCACAGTTTCAATTTCAGTGCTTGTGATTGGTCTGTTCATATTTTCTATTTCTTCCTGGTTCAGTCTCGGCAGTTTGTGCATTTCTAAGAATCTGTCCATTTCTTCCAGGTTGTCCATTTTATTGGCATAGAGTTGCTTGTAGTAATCTCTCATGATCTTTTGTATTTCTGCAGTGTCAGTGGTTACTTCTCCTTTTTCATTTCTAATTCTATTGATCTGAGTCTTCTCCCTTTTTCTCTTGATGAGTCTGGCTAATGGTTTATCAATTTTGTTTATCTTCTCAAAGAACCAGCTTTTAGTTTCATTGATTTTTGCTATTGTTTCCTTCATTTCTTTTTCATTTATTTCTGACCTGATCTTTATAATTTCTTTCCTTCTGCTGGCTTTGGGGTTTTTTTGTTCTTCTTTCTCTAATTGCTTTAGGTGCAAGTTTAGGTTGTTTATTCGAGATGTTTCCTGTTTCTTGAGGTAGGCTTGTATTGCTATAAACTTCCCTCTTAGCACTGCTTTTGCTGCGTCCCATAGGTTTTGGGTCGTCGTATCTTCATTGTCATTTGTTTCTAGGTATTTTTTGATTTCCCCTTTGATTTCTTCAGTGATCACTTCGTTATTAAGTAATGTATTGTGTAGCCTCCATGTGTTTGTATTTTTTACAGGTCTTTTCCTGTAATTGATATCTAGTCTCATAGCGTTGTGGTCGGAAAAGATACTTGATACGATTTCAATTTTCTTAAATTTACCAAGGCTTGATTTGTGACCCAAGATATGATCTATCCTGGAGAATGTTCCATGAGCACTTGAGAAAAATGTGTATTCTGTTGTTTTTGGATGGAATGTCCTATAAATATCAATTAAGTCCATCTTGTTTAATGTATCATTTAAAGCTTGTGTTTCCTTATTTATTTTCATTTTGGATGATCTGTCCATTGGTGAGAGTGGGGTGTTAAAGTCCCCTACTATGATTGTGTTGCTGTCGATTTCCCCTTTTATGGCTGTTAGTATTTGCCTTATGTATTGAGGTGCTCCTATGTTGGGTGCATAAATATTTACAATTGTTATACCTTCCTCTTGTATCGATCCCTTGATCATTATATAGTGTCCTTCTTTGTCTCTTGTAATAGTCTTTATTTTAAAGTCTATTTTGTCTGATATGAGAATTGCTACTCCAGCTTTCTTTTGATTTCCATTTGCATGGAATATCTTTTTCCATCCCCTCACTTTCAGTCTATATGTGTCTCTAGGTCTGAAGTGGGTCTCTTGTAGACAGCATATATATGGGTCTTGTTTTTGTATCCATTCAGCCAGCCTGTGTCTTTTGGTGGGAGCATTTAATCCATTTACATTCAAGGTAATTATCGATATGTATGTTCCTATTCCCATTTTCTTAAATGTTTTGGGTTTGTTATTGTAGGTGTTTTCCTTCTCTTGTGTTTCTTGCCTAGAGAAGTTCCTTTAGCATTTGTTGTAAAGCTGGTTTGGTGGTGCTGAACTCTCTCAGCTTTTGCTTGTCTGTAAAGGTTTTAATTTCTCCATCGAATCTGAATGAGATCCTTGCTGGGTAGTGTAATCTTGGTTGCAGGTTTTTCTCCTTCATCACTTTAAGTATATCCTGCCACTCCCTTCTGGCTTGCAGAGTTTCTGCTGAAAGATCAGATGTTAACCTTATGGGGATTCCCTTGTGTGTTATTTGTTTTTTTTCCCTTGCTGCCTTTAATATGTTTTCCTTATATTTAATTTTTGACAGTTTGATTAATATGTGTCTTGGTGTGTTTCTCCTTGGGTTTATCCTGTATGGGACTCTCTGTGCTTCCAGGACTTGATTAACTATTTCCTTTCCCATATTAGGGAAGTTTTCAACTATAATCTCTTCAAATATTTTCTCAGTCCCTTTCTTTTTCTCTTCTTCTTCTGGGACCCCTATAATTCGAATGTTGGCGCGTTTAATGTTGTCCCAGAGGTCTCTGAGACTGTCCTCAGTTCTTTTCATTCTTTTTTCTTTATCCTGCTCTGCAGTAGTTATTTCCACCATTTTATCTTCCAGGTCACTTATCCTTTCTTCTGCCTCAGTTATTCTGCTATTGATCCCATCTAGAGTATTTTTAATTTCATTTATTGTGGTTTTCATCATTGCTTGGTTCCTCTTTAGTTCTTCTACGTCCTTGTTAAATGTTTCTTGCATTTTGTCTATTCTATTTCCAAGATTTTGGATCATCCTTACTATCATTATTCTGAATTCTTTTTCAGGTAGACTACCTATTTCCTCTTCATTTGTTAAGTCTGGTATGTTCTGACCCTGCTCCTTCATCTGCTGTGTGTTTTTCTGTCGTCTCATTTTGCTTATCTTACTGTGTTTGGGGTCTCCTTTTCACAGGCTGCAGGTTCGTAGTTCCTGTTGTTTTTGGTATCTGTCCCCAGTGGCTAAGGTTGGTTCAGTGGGTTGTGTAGGCTTCCTGGTGGAGGGAACTAGTGCCTGAGCTCTGGTGGATGAGGTTGGATCTTGTCTTTCTGGTGGGCACGTCCACGTCTGGTGGTGTATTTTGGGGTGTCTGTGGCCTTATTATGATTTTAGGCAGCCTCTCTGCTAATGGATGGGGCTGTGTTCCTGTCTTGCTAGTTGTTTGGCATAGGGTGTCCAGCACTGTAGCTTGCTGGTCGTTGAGTGAAGCTGGGTCTTGATGTTGAGATGGAGCTCTCTGAGAGATTTTTGCCGTTTGGTATTACGTGAAGCTGGGAGGTCTCTTGTGGACCAGTGTCCTGAAGTTGGCTCTCCCACCTCAGAGGCACGGCCCTGATGCCTGGCTGGAGCACCAAGAGCCTTTC
This sequence comes from Balaenoptera physalus, assembly GCF_965194825.1. Lineage (NCBI taxonomy): Eukaryota > Metazoa > Chordata > Mammalia > Artiodactyla > Balaenopteridae > Balaenoptera > Balaenoptera physalus. The sequence goes on from NC_138889.1 coordinate 84,488,324, forward strand.
GTCCACACGGCTCAGAGTAAAAGGGAGAAAAAATAGAAAGAAAGAAAGAAAGAAAGAAAGAGGCTATAATATAGTGAAGTAAAATAAAGCTATTGTAAAGCAAAGCTATACAGACAAAATCGCACCCAGAAGCATATACATATACACTCACAAATAAAGGAAAAGGGGAAAAATTAATATATCCTGCTCCCAAAGTCCACCTCCTGAATTTGGGATGATTCGTTGTCTATTCAGGTATTCACCAGATGCAGGCACATCAAGTTGTTTGTGGAGTTTTAATCCGCTGCTTCTAAGGCTGCTGGGAGAGATTTCCCCTTATCTTCCCTGTTCGCACAGTTCCTGGGGTTCAGCTTTGGATTTGGACCCGCCTCTGCGTGTAGGTCGCCTGAGGGCGTCTATTCCCCGCACAGACAGGACGGGGTTAAAGGAGCAGCTGCTTCGGGGGCTCTGGCTCACTCAGGCCGCGGGGAGGGAGGTGTACAGAGGAGGCGGGGTGAGCCTGCGGCGGCCGAGGCCGGCGTGACGTTGCACCAGCCTGAGGCGGGCAGTGCGTTCTCCCGGGGAACTTGTCCCCGGATCACGGGACCCTGGCAGTGGCGGGCTGCACAGGCTCCCGGGAGGGGCGATGTGGAGAGTGACTTGTGCTCACACACAGGCTTTTTGGAGGCGGCAGCAGCAGCCCCAGCGTCTCACGCCCGTCTCTGGGGTCCGTGCTGATCGCCGCGGCTCACGCCTTTCTCTGGAGTTCATTTAGGCGGCACTCTGAATCCCCTCTCCTTGCGCGCCGCGAAACAAAGAGGCAAGAAAAAGTCTCTTGCCTCTTCGGCAGCTGCAGACTTTTTCCCGGACTCCCTACCAGCCAGCTGTGGTGCGCTAACCCCTTCAGGCTGTGTTCACGCCGCCAGCCCCAGTCCTCTCCCTGCGATCCAGCCGAAACCGAAACCCGAGCCTCAGCTCCCAGCCCCGCCCGCCGAGCAGACAAGCCTCTCGGGCTGGTGAGTGCTGCTCCGCGCCGAGCCTCTGTGCGGGAGTCTCTCCGTTTTTTTCCTCTGTGCCCCTGTTGCTGTGGGGTCTGCGGTGATCGCCGCGGCTCGCGCCCTTCTCTGGAGTTCGTTTAGGCGGCGCTCTGAATCCCCTCTCCTTGCGCGCCGCGAAACAAAGAGGCAAGAAAAAGTCCCTTGCCTCTTCGGCAGCTGCAGACTTTTTCCCGGTCTCCCTCCCAGCCAGCTGTTGTGCGCTAATCCCTTCAGGCTGTGTTCACGCTGCCAGCCTCAGTCCTCTCCCTGCGATCCGACCGAAGCCGAGCCTCAGCTCCCAGCCCCGCCCGCCCCGGCGGGGGAGCAGACAAGCCTCTCGGGCTGGAGAGTGCTGCTCGGCGCCGAGCCTCTGTGCGGGAATCTCTCCGTTTTTCCCTCTGCGCCCCTGTTGCTGTGGGATCCGCGCTGGTAGCTGCGGCTCGCGCCCGTCTCTGAAGTTCGTTTAGGCAGCGCTCTGAATCCCCTCTCCTCGCGCACCAGGAAACAAAGAGGGAAGAAAAAGTCTCTTGCCTCTTCGGCAGCTGCAGACTTTTTCCCGGACTCCCTCTCGGCTAGCTGTGGTGCACTAACGCCTTCAGGCTGTGTTCACGCCGCCAACCCCAGTCCTCTCCCTGCGATCCGACCGAAGCCCGAGCCTCAGCTCCCAGCCCCGCCCGCCCCGGCGGGTGAGCAGACAAGCCTCTCGGGCTGGAGAGTGCTGCTCGGCGCCGAGCCTCCGTGCGGGAACCTCTCCGCTTTGCCCTCCGCACCCCTGTGGCTGCGCTCTCCTCCGTGGCTCCGAAGCTTCCCCCCTCTGCCACCCGCAGTCTCCGCCCGCGAAGGGGCTTCCTAGTGCGTGGAAATCTTTCCTCCTTCACGGCTCCCTCCCACTAGTGCAGGTGCCGTCCCTATTCTTTTGTCTCTGTTATTTCTTTTTTCTTTTGCCCTACCCAAGTACGGGGGGAGTTTCTTGCCTTTTTGGAGGTCGGACGTTTTCTGCCAGCGTTCAGTGGGTGTTCTGTAGGAGCAGTTCCACGTGTAGATGTATTTCTACTGTATCTGTGGGAAGGAAGGTGATCTCCGCGTCTTACTCTTCCGCCATCTTCCCCAGGTCTTGGGTAGAGTAATCTTGATTGTAGATTTTCCCTTTCACCACTTTAAATATGTCCTGCCACTCCCTTCTGGCTTGCAGAGTTTCTGCTGAAAGATCAGCTCTTAACCTTATGGGGATTCCCTTGTATGTTATTTGTTGCTTCTCCCTTGCTGCTTTTAATATTTTTTCTTTGTATTTAATTTTTGATAGTTTTATTAATATGTGTCTTGGTGTGTTTCTGATTGGATTTATCCTGTATAGGACTGTCTCTGCTTCCTGACCTTGATTGACTATTTCCTTTCCCATGTTAGGGAAGTTTTCAACTATAATCTCTTCATATATTTTCTCAGACACTTTCTTTTTCTCTTCTTCTTCTGGGACCCCTATAATTTGAATGTTGGTGCGTTCAATGTTGTGCCAGAGGTCTCTGAGACTGTCCTCTATTCTTTTCATTCTTTTCTTTTTATTCTGCTCTGTGGTAGTTATTTCCACTATTTTATCTTCCAGGTCACTTATCCAGTCTTCTGCACCAGTTATTCTGCTATTGATTCCTTCTAGAGAATTTTAAATTTCATTTCTTGTGTTGTTCATCACAGTTTGTTTGCTCTTTAGTTCTTCTAGGTCCTTCTTTAATATTTCTTGTATTTTCTCCATTCTATTTCCCAGATTTTGGATCATCTTTATTATCATTATTCTGAATTATTTTTCAGGTAGACTGCTTATTTCCTCTTCATTTTTTTGGTCTGGTGGGTTTTTAACTTGCTCCTTCATCTGCTGTGTGTTTCTCTGTCTTCTCATTTTCCTTAACTGTTTTGGGTGTTTCTTTTACGCAGGCTGCAGGTTCATCGTTCCCGTTGTTTTTGCTGTCTGCCCCCAGTGGGTAAGGTTGGGTCATTGGCTTATGTAGGCTTCCTGCTGGAGGGGACTGGTGCCTTTGTTCTGGTGGGTGCGGCTGGATCTTGTCTTTCTGGTGGGCAGGGCTATGTCTGGTGGTGTGTTTTGGGGTGTCTGTGAACTTAGTATGATTTTAGGCAGCCTCTCTGCTAGTGGGTGGGGTTGTGTTCCTGTCTTGCTAGTTGTTTGGCATGGGGCATCCAGCACTGGAGCTTGCTGGCCGTTGGGTGGAGCTGGGTCTTAGCATTGAGATGGAGATCTCTGGGAGAGCTCTCGCTGATTGATATTACATGGGGCTGGTAGGTCTCTGTTGGTCCAATGTCTTGAACTCAGCTCTCCCACCTCAGAGGCTCAGACCTGACATCATGCCAGAGCACCAAGACCCTGTCAGCCACACAGCTCAGAAGAAATGGGAGAAAAAAAAGAAAGAAAATAAAATAATTAAAATTTAAAAAATTATTAAACTAAAAAGATTAAAAAGTATTTTAAAAAAAAGAAAAGAAGAGAGGAACCAAACCAATAAACAAATCCTCCAGTGGTAACAAGCACTAAAATCTATACCAAGGTAAACATAAAAATCAGAAACAAGTCAGTTGCAGACAGCAAACCCCAGTCTACAGTTGCTCCCAAAGTCCACCACCTCAATTTTGGGTTGATTCATTGACTATTCAGGTATTCCACAGATGCAGGGTACCTCAAGTTGACTGTGGGGATTTAATCCGCTGCTCCTGAGGCTGCACTGAGAAATTTCCCTTTCTCTTCTTTTTTCGCACAGCTTCTGGGGTTCAGCTTTGCTTTTGACCCCACCTCTGCATGTAGGTTGCCCTTAGGCTTCTGTTCCCACCCAGACAGGATACAGTTAAAGCAGCGACTGATTAGGGGGCTCTTGCTCACTCATGCCCGTGGAAGAGATGAGTACGGTAGTTAGAATTGGAATGCAGGGCAAGCCTGCCATGGCAGAGGCCTACATGATGTTGCAACAGCCTGAAGCATGCCTTGTGTTCTCCTGGGGAAGTTGTCCCTGGATCTCAGGACCCTGGCAGTGGTGGGCTGCACAGGCTCCCGGGGCAGAGGGAGGCATGTGGATAGTGACCTGTGATCGCACACCGTATTCTTGGTGGCTGCAGCAACCGCGTTTGTGTTTCATGCCCGTCTGTGTTGTCCAAGCTGAATGCTGTGGCTCGCACCCGTCTCTGGAGCTTGTTTAGGTGGTGCTCTGCCTTCTTTTGGGAAGTCTGAGGTCTTCTGCCAGCGTTTAGTAGGTGTTCTGTAGGAGTTGTTCCACATGTAGATGTATTTTTGATGTATTTGTGGGGAGGAAGGTGATCTCCATGTCTTACTCCTCCACTGTCTTGAAGGTCCTCCCGGAATATACATGTTGTCACTCTAAAAGTTCTTAGATTTTTTTTTAATATCTTTATTGGAGTATAATTGCTTTACAATGTTCTGTTGGTTTCTGCTATACAGCAAAGTGAATCAGCTATATGTATACATATATCCCCTTATCCCCTCCCTCTTGAGCCACCCTCCCAACCTCCCTATCCCACCCCTCTAGGTTGTCACAAAGCATCAAGCTGATCTCCCTGTGCTATGCAGCAGCTTCCCACTAGCCATCCATTTTACATTTGGTAGTGTACATATGTCAATGCTACTCTCTCACTTCGTCCCAGCTTCCCCTCCCGGCCCCGAGTCCTCAAGTCCATTTTCTACATCTGTGTCTTTATTCCTGCCCTGCCGAGTTCTTAGTTCTTATATTACTTGACCCCCTGTGACATGGGACAGTGTTGAACACTTTCTCCTTCTTGAAATTGTCTTTCCTTGATTTATGAGATAGCTCTCCCTGTGTTTCTCCCCTATCTCACTATTATTTTTCATTTTTTCTAAATGGGTTGTTTCTTCTGTTCATGCTTGAAATGCTATGTTATCTCAAGTTCCATTGTTAGCCTTCAAATTGTCTAAGTCAACATCTTCTCTCTGAGAAGTCTCCTTTTCTTCCAGAGCTTCAGCAATCACCAGATATGCTGATGACACTAACCTACATCTCTAGTACAGGCCTTTCTCTTTAGCTGTGGACTCATTCAGACAGCTGTTTGCTGAGTATCTCCAATGGTTTATCCCACAGATAGCTCAAAGTCAACATGATCTCTACTTTCATTCCTGTTGGACACACACAGAAACACACACAGACACACGAGTTTCCCTTCTCACTTAAGGACATTTCCTTCCTAAGCAGTCCCTCAAGCCAGAAATCTTAAAGTTGTCCTAACCCTTTTCTTCACCTACATAATGAATTCTACCAATTTTAGGTTTTTAATGTATTCCAAATCTCTCTCCTTTTTTCCATTCTCATCTCCAGATTTCCCGACTCTTTTCTTAAGCCAGCCTCACATGCATACCCACCAGATATTTCTGGAATTGTTACTTAAAAAGGTGGTACTATATGCTAGCGAGCTCAGATGATAATGTGAATATTAAACTGTGTTGGTTTGCTTTCTCTATGAACTTCTTTTAAATTCATGACTTTACCAGTTTTGACCATTAGACATGAGGCTTCTGCTGTCCAAGAGGAATGGATCAGAGCAGAATCAGAGATCCAAACCCTTCATTTTCAGTGTTCAAAAGCAGAAGTCCTGTTATAAAGAAGTGCAATTTTTGTAAGAATACTTCATGAGGGATTTTTTTTTTTTTTTGCTCTTTTTAGAAGTGATAAATCCTCTCTGAGCTGGAAGAGTAAGAGAGATTTAGAGAAGAGAGCAAAGAGTATGATTGTTATGTTGTCTATAATTTACTTGAAAATACTTCTGGAAGAATAAGTAGAAGTAGTTTTCAACCTTTTTTTTTATTACTTCAACCCATAGTTTTATTACTTCAACCCATAGTTTATTACTTCAAACCATAGTAGTTTTCAACCTTTTTTTTTATTACTTCAACCCATAGTTTTATTACTTCAACCCATAGGTTGAAGTATTACTTCAACCCATACTTCAGACTATGGGTTGAAGTAATTGTACACTGAAATTGTACACTGAAATTTAGTATGTACACACCACACACACACACAAACACACGTGCAAGTGTCAATACACACATACACATATAACTGATATAAATATATTAAGGGAAGTATTTACCCTTCCTTTTCATGTCCCTGTATTTTGACATTTTTTCTATTACATATCATTTTGTAAAAATGTTGCTCTTGATACACAAAATTGTTTTCGTTACTTATTAATGATCACTGAGAACCGCAGTTTGGAAAACATTGATAGGGTGACCTAGATACATGTGTAGGTAAGTTAATTTTAACTTACAATCAGATGGCAGTTAGTTAGCATTTAAATGACCCTAATCATAAATCTACATTCCAAGGGTTGTTGGTTAGCACCAAAAAAACCTGATCAGGGTTTCGTGTTTCCCCAAGACTTCATAGCAAGTACTTCAAAAGCTTTCTAGAAATGCACTAACAAATTGGCTAAGGGATGTAAGAAACAACTTCTGGGTTGAAAGTAAATATTCTAAATATGAGATGTATACAAATACTGTATAGACATGTCTGCTCTTGCATGAATGGAATTTGAAAAATTATGAAAACCTGATAGGTCCAGCAGCCAAATTTGGAATTGTACATTTGGTCTAAAAATTTATACTGCCTGGGTTTTTACCCCGTGTCCTCTCCAGAGCAAAGTTATCCTGTGTGATCTACCTATGGTCATATCTGATCCTGCCATAGAATCATTTCTGCATTTGCCTCATAATAAACCTTTCATTCAAGGTTTGTTGAGGGCTTAACAGGGCAAAAATCAGAAAGTATTAAGCATGCAGGACAGGTTGTATGACTGCCTTTGGACCTGTGCTAAGAAATGTTCATACCTGTGGCAAATATCATTCTAGACTTGTTCACATTATAAGAAAACACTTGGTAGTGGGGAAGGGCAAGGAACAAGAGCCTTTTGTATCTCTAAATATCAGAGCAACCTGATATTACCAAAAGAAAACAACCTAAAAATTGTGAATGGTCAACTTAGTCTATGGCAGTTTTGCAATATAGTTATTAGTAGGTGTTTGAGAATTGCTACAACTTGCTCATTTTTGCAACTCAAATGTCCTCCAGGTAGATAGGGGCCAGTGAATACTCCAGATGAGTGGAAGGTTGAAAATAAGAGACCTGTTTTCCACTTCCTTTCTGGAGCCCTGAAAGGTGATAACTTCACAGAATTTCCAGGATCATCCTCACATAAAATGACGGGCAGCCTGGATGCTAGGCAGAGAAGACTTGAAGCCATACCAAGCTTCCTGAGGTCTCAGACCCCATGGGAGGGCAACCAAATTGCCAATCAACCTGAAAGGGTTAAAGTGGTTAGCTAAAGAGGTCTCAAGGTCAGGTTAGGGAACTCAAGGTCAGAGTTTCTGGAGCATGACATCAGATCTTCTTCAGCACTTCCTAGGTGTGCATAAATAAGTTACTTAATACTCTGTGCAGCATGGTTTCCTGACCTATATGAGGAGAAGGATGTATACCTTTCAGTATTTCCATGAATATTCATTGGATAATATTATGTAGAGGGCATTTGCACATAGTTTATAATTATACATATGTGAAGTCCAATTTGGATTGATGTCAGAAGAATAACCACTTTTGTCTTTTCTAAGAGATACACCGAAGGCTCAGTTATGAATTGAAGATAAAAGAGAATTAATCTTTATTGAATGTCTCTATGCCACATACTAAGACACTTTGTAAATATATATCTTTAATCAGCTCAGTACCCCTGATCAATGGATACACTTCTTACAACCACTTTATAGATGAGAAAAGTAAGACACTAAGCAATTTACCCAGTCACAGAGCATAGACTTGGTTAGGTTTATATTGAAACTGAAGTTTGACTTTTCAGACAGAGAAAGACAAATATTGTAAGATCTCACTTATATGTGAAATGTGAAAAAAACAAACTCATAGAAACAGAGATCAGATTAGTGGTTTCCAGAGGCATGGGAGTGGGGACATTGGGTGGAGGTGGTCAAAAGGCACAAACTTCCAGTTATAAGACAAGTAAGTTTTGGGGGATATAATGTACAGCATGGTGACTACAGTTAATAATACTGTATTGTATATTTGAAAGTTGCTAAAAGAGTAGATCTTAAAAGTTTTCATCACAAGGAAAAGTACATTTGTAACCATGTGAGGTGATGGCTGTTAATAATTTTGCAATAGATACATTTATCAAATCTTTATATCATATACGTTGAACTTATACAATGTATGCATTAATTATATCTCAGTAAAATTGGAAAATATATATAAAAAACAAAATTAAACAAAAAATGTCTGACTTTAAGAGCCATCCTCCATGCTCCCTCTTGATGCTACCACTTCAGACTAAGCTGGATACTATGTGAGAAAAAACTAATAAACCTCCTGAAGAAAGAGAACAAGCCATGCACATTATTTTTAATAGCATTCTGGAATGTACAAGAAATAATTTATATTATCCTTTTTCCAGGGGGTGTTTAACAAAGATTTCAGAAATATTATCAAGTAAAGAAAAAAAAACTATTTTAAATAAATTATATAAATATCTTTGCGGGATAAAGAAGTGTTTTTCAATTTTTACCTTTCTTTAAAAATAACCTGCCAGCATTACAAAACATCAGTATTTTTTCTTTCAATTAATGCTCAACCAATAGAAATCATCCTGGTTATGTTTCTTTTAATAAATATTAGAGAATACTAAATAAGTTAGAAATATAAAACTTGGTGGTTCCTGATTGTTATATTGTTTTTCAGAGTTAGAAGTAGATTAATCTCTTTGGGAACTTAGTAGCCTTTTATGAATACCATACTGCATTGCAAAACTGATTTTTCCTTTTTGGTTTATATGTAATGATTTAACGAAAGAGAATTTATGAGTGGCTACATCTAATCTTAGGTTATTTATGTCTCACAAGATGTCCCTATTAAACTATCATATTCCACCATCTAGTGAAGCCAGACCCTGGTCATAATTGCCTTTTGAATAAGATAACGTTGTGGGAAGTACACATGAAACACATATGCCACTTGGTATAGGGCCTATTGCTTAGTTAGTTCTAAATAAGCGTTCTTAGTGCTGTCATTATAGTAGTAGTTCTTATTTCTGTTATCATTATTTTATTATTGTTAAGGAACTAGGGAGAAATAATTCAATGGTACTATATCCATAAGAATTATGTTTTGTAGCTGTAGGTATCAACTTGGCCCGTTGATGATGGTGGTGATAACAATAGCAGTCCATTATTTATAATGTAATATACATGTTTACATTTAGATATATCTTATGTAATCCTTACTGTGATTCTATAAGAAGCTTCTTTTTTTTTTAATTAATTAATTAATTTTATTTTTGGCTCCATTGGGTCTTCGTTGCTGCGTGCAGGCTTTCTCTAGTTGAGGCGAGCAGGGACTACTCTTCATTGCATTGCAGGAACTTCTCATTGCAGTGGCTTCTCTTGTTGTGGAGCATGGGCTCTAGGCTCACAGACTTCAGAAGTTGTGGCATGCGGGCTCAGTAGTTGTGGCTCGTGGGCTCTAGAGTGCAGGCTCAGTAGTTGTGGCACAGAGGCTTAGTTGCTCTGCGGCATGTGGGATCTTCCTGGACCAGGGCTCGAACCCGTGTCCCCTGCATTGGCAGGCAGATTCTTAACCACTGCAGCATCAGGGAAGTCCCAAGATGCTTCTTTATTAACACCATTTGGCAGATGAAGGAATTGAGGCTCACAGAAATTAAGATATATGCCCAAGCTTATATAGCCATTAAAAGTCTGTTTCTGATTCTCTTCAAGATCTGTTTATTTTCCATTTCTCATGCTGCCTCTCTTATGCCAAACTCCTTTCAAATCCTTGGGATTTTAGTCACCGGGGAGGGGATTCACAAGAAGAAACTCATGAGGCTTTGAACTCAGCAGTTTGACCAAAAAGATATTTCTATCACCATCACAAGAAGGGCTTTACCATTGCCCAACCATGCTTAAGGAACCATTTAATTCCATCTGAGTGTAGTCTCCACCTGTGTTCCCTCTTCTTCTATTTTCTAGAAAAAATGTTGGAGAATTGGTATTATTTCTTCATAAATATTTGGTAGAATTTACCAAAGAAACCATCCAGGTCTGGTGCTTTCTTCTTTGAAAACTTACTCATTTTTGATTCACTTTCTTTAGTAGATATCAACCTACTTATAGTATCAGTTTCTCCTTGTGTAAGTTTGGTAGCTTGTGTCTTTCAAAGAATCGGCCCATTTCATCTAGTTTATCAAATTTGTGGAGTTGTTTGCAGTATTCCTTTATTATCCTTTTGATGTCCATGGGACCAGTAGTAATGATCCCTCTTTCATTTCATCATTGATGATTTATATCTTCTCTATTTTTCTCTTGGTCAACCCGGCTAGAGGATTATCAATTATATTGATCTTTGCAAAAGAACCTGTTTTTAGTTTCATTGATTTTTTTTCCCCTATTTTTAATTTGTTTTGAATTTCTGCTTTATTTTTATTGATTTATTTTCTAATTTTTATTATCATTTTTCCCTTCTTGTTTTAGGCTTAAATTGCTCTTTTTCACTAGTCCTAAAGTGTAAACTTAGATTATTGATTTTTAGATCTTTCTTCTTTTCTAATATATGCATTGAATTATATAAATTCCCTTCTAAGCACTACTTTCACAACATCCCACAAATTTTGATAGTTGCATTTTTATTTTTGTTTAAATTTAAAATATTTAAAAATCTGTGTTCCTCTTCCACTTTGGCCAGAGGGTTACTTAAAAGTTTGTTGCTTAATTTCCAAATATTTTGGTATTTTTCAGCTATCTTTCTGTTATTAATTTCTGGTTTAATTGCACATTTTCTGAGAATGTGCTTTGCATGATTTCTGTCATTTTAAAGTATGGGGGTTTTTTGGTCCAGAATGAGATCTATATTGGTGAATATTACATATGAGCTTGAGAAGAATGTGTATGCTGCTGTTATTAAAAGGAATATTCTGTAAATGTCAATTAGGTCAAGTTGATTGATAGTGCTGTCCACGTCGGCTGTGTTTTTACTGATTTTCTGATAGCTTGATCTATCATTTGCTTAAAGAGGAATGCTGAAGACTCAAACTCAATTGTGGATTTGTATCTTCTTCCTTTCAGTTCTACCAGTTTTGGGCTCACATGTTATGCCACTCTGCTGTTTGGGGCATACATGTTAAAGATTGTTATACCTCCTTGGAAATTTTTCCCTTTTATAATTCTCCTCTTTAAACCTTATGAATTTCTTTGTTCTGATATTTGCTTTCTTTGGAATTAATTACTACCCTGGCTTACTTAAGATCTTTAGATTAGTGTTAATATGGTATATCTTTTTCTGCCTCTTTATATGTACCTATTTGATTATTTACATTTAAAATGTGTCTCTTGTAAACAATGTATTGTTGGGTCTTTTGTTTTTGTTTTTGTTTTATCCAATCTGACAGTCTGCCTTTTAATATGTGTATTTAGACCATACACATTTAAAGTGATCATTAGTTTAGTTGGATTACTATCTACCATGTTTGTAACTATTTTCTATTTGTAGCATTTGTTCTTTGTTTTTCTTTTCTCTCCATTTTTGTCTTCTCTGGTTATAATTGAACATTTTATATGATTCCAATTTATCTCCCCTCTTAGTATGTTAATTATACTTCTTTATAAGTGTTTTAAATCTTGCGTTAAAAGTTTTAATATACATTTTTACCAGACTATATCCACCTTCAGTGACACTATTGCTACACTATCCTTATGTATAGTATATATCTTACAATATCGTATTATAGTATTTCCAAATCCTCCCTTATAACATCACTGTTGTTAATTTTACTTATCCCTATGCTATAATCACACAACGCATTGTTACTATTATTATTTTGAACACTTATTGTTTAGATCAATTAAGAAAAGGAAAAATAATATTTGATTTTACCTTATATTATTCCTTATTTAATGCTCTTCCTTTCTTTATGTAGATCTAAGTTTTGCCCCCATATTATATACCTTCTCCCAAAAGAACTTCTTTTAACATTTCTTGCAGAGTAAGTTGTTTTTGTTTGTCTGAGAAAATCTTTATTTCTCCTGTACTTTTGAGGGATAATTTTTGCTGGATATAGAATTCTACACACCACTATATATAACAACAAGGATTTACTGTATAGCACAGGGAACTATATTCAATATCTTGTAATAACCAATAATGGAAAAGAATCTGAAGCTGTGCACCTGAAACTAACACAATATTGTAAATCAACTATAGTTAAATAAAAAAATTGTAACAATGTATGGTGATGGATGTTAATTAGACTTACTATGGTGACCATTTTGTAATATATATAAATATTAAATCATATATTGTACACTTGAAACTAATATGTTATATGTCAATTATACCTCAATTAAAAAAGAATAAAGGACAAATTTAAAAAAAAAATTTTAAATAGAATTCTAGATTGTTTTTTCTTTCAAAACTTAAATATTTCCTCCACTCTCTTATTGTTAGCCTGTTTTCTGATGAAAGGATTACTTTAGTTCTTATCTTTTTTCTTTTATAGATAAGGTATTCTTTTCTAACTATTCTTAAGATTTATTTTTCTCTATCTTTGGTTCTCTGCAGTTTGAATACAATATATCTAAGGGTCTTTTTGTTGTTGTATAACCCTGCTTGATGTCCTCTGAGCTTCCTGGGTTTGTGACTTTGTGTCTGTTATTAACTTTTTGAAAGTTCTTAGCCATTATTTTGTCAAATACTTCTCGCCCATTTTTCTTTAATTTATTCTTTTGTTGTTATTGTTAATGGTGATGATGATATTAGAGTGAGAGAAATTATTTTTTAATTTCCATGGCTAGGATGGAATGAGGAACATTCACTTTGTTCTCTTGAGGTATGGGAAGCCGGTTTCCATATAAGATGTTTGACTACTCTAGGCCCATTTATGATGGAGGATCTACATGCAGGTGTTACTGTCAACACTCCCAGCATCATAGCCAGCAGCAACTTCCAGTCATCTGAATGATGCATCTAAGATAGGAATTAGCAAATCACAGACCATGGGCCAAATCAACCTTCTGCCTATTTTTAAAGTTATTTTATTAAAATAAATAGACATATAAATTTAGTTACATGACATTTATGACTACTTTTGTACTAAAATGGCAGAACTGAGTAATTTTGGCAGAGACCACATAGTCCATGAAACCTAAAATATTTACTAGTTATCCCTTTGGAGAAAAGATTTGCTAACTCCTGGTGTAGGACCTTGAGCCTACTTGAGCCTTCAGATGACTGCAGCCCCAGTTGACATCTGAATAAAAATGCATGAGACACTATATGCGTGAATCAACCTGATGAGCCTTTCCCAAATTCCTGATCCACAAAATCATAAATAAAATAAAATTGTTGTTTTAGGCAATTAAGTTCTGGGGTATTTAGTTATATGGCAATAGAAACAAGAACAACTGGCATCTGGTTTCCGACTGTCAAGAAGCTCAACATCGTATTCAAGGTCTAGACTGAAACTAAATCAACCCCAGAATCTTCTGTGGGGGACTATTTGCTGGAACCACTTCTTTTTTTAATCAAATACTATAAGTCGGAGTTTGGTCGAGAAAATAGATCCACATCGGTTATGTTAACAGCAAGAATCCTATGTAAGGAGTTGGTTAAATGGACATGAAAGGACTGGCAAGTCAAGAGGAGAACTCTGAAATAACACAGAGATACTAACTGCCAGAAGCAATTACCATTCTTAGGGAAGGGGGAACAAATGGAGGAGATTGTGATGATTAGAAGCTTGAAGCTTACAGGACAGGATCCGCAGAGCTTGCCTACTGACCTCAGAAGTATAGATGCTGTCTAACTGATTCTGGTACTCAGGAGGAAGGAGAATAGAGACCCTGTGGAACTGAGATCCGCACCTCTGAGCATGGCCCAAATTGAGTTGGTGCCTCTGGAGCCCCAAGAAGGGGCCATGCAGAGCTGAAACTCAAAATGAAAGGCAGGCACTGGGCAGCTGGTGCTACATCTCAGAGAGAGCTCTATGAAATTTATTCTGGGAATATGAAGGAAAAAATCGAAACTTGTGAGACAGGCTGGGACCTGGGACTTGGGGCCCTTTGCTGCAGTGCTTGCACCTGGACAAATGTCTCCTCAAGCAACAAAATACAAAGAAACTATAAGGAAATAAAAATAACTGCATGCATGCACAGTTGGAGTAAATTATGGACAAAAAGGTACAAAAAGACCAAAAACCCAACTGCCACTTCTGAAGAGCTGGGAGCAAAAGCAGAGTACAGTGCATGCCCCCTGCACACAACACCACCAAAGGGGTAGACAAACTACCTAAGCCACCCCTCCAGCCCAACCCCTGGACACATCCATACACTCACCCCATATAAGGAACCAGCTGAGGGGGTGAGCAAGGGAACCTGTTACTAGTTCTCGCTTCCCCCTGCTGCAGCAGGGACCCCAGTAAAGCCTTGCTTGAATTTCTTCTCTGGCTTGTTATCAATTTCTATTGATTAAGGAGGCCAAGTACCCTGGTCAGTAACACTTGAAGTAGTAGGTCCTGCTAGTATGAATGAACATTTGCCATGGAGATGCAGAAAGGAAAAGAAATCAAAAGAGGAAGGAACAAGTCCCTTCATCTTTGTAGTCTCCCTCTAGAACCATTTATAGGCAAAACCTAGTAGGGAACAACCTGGTAAAACACACATGCTTCACCAAGAACCCTATATAGGCGGGTGGTTTGGAACTCAGATCCTATAGCTTACTAACTCTTAGACCCTTATTATGGAGCACCCAGCTCCTTTTCCACTCAAAGTATCCCCCTAGAAAGTTCTGTAAATATACACGTAACATATTTTCTGAGCTACTGTGTGACATCCACCATATTTCTTCCTCTCTTGTTCTAGCCCTTTTCAGACATTTGAACTTGAAAGTAAGAGACAGTGGCTTCCCAAATGTTTCTGCTACTGGATCCGTTTCCTGGCACTAGTATTACTTCTTACTAAAAGCTCCCATGGCATTTCAAGTGTGCTAATACTACACAGTGCTAATACTGTTCAGCTGTGCTAGAGATAATTCCCATCCACTCTACCCTCATCATTTACCCCCACTAGACTAATAACTTTGTATCATTTAGGTCTCAGATTCAAGCACAGGAAACTAGTCTTGCTAACTTAGGCAAAGAGGAATGTGTTAGAAGGACATGGAAAGCCCAGTAACTGGGACATCACTTGGATCTGGGTAGTTGGAAATGATAGTCACTTCAGATCACTAATGGGGAAATGAATCAATTTATAATACTTATAAATACTTTCCAGTCTTTGTGTCTCACAAATCAAGATCCAAATTTCGGAGAGATCTGATTGACTTATCTTGTTCAGGTGCCCACATTTTGGCCATGGAGAACAGGATACCTTGAACGACAGCTAAGCTAAGATAATATGCAATGGAGGAGGGGCAGTTCCCTTAAGTAAAATCAGGGTATTCCTTTCAGAAGTAAGGGAAATAGATTCTTATCTGACAAAGGTAGCTTACCCTCTCCTGTCACCATTTGTCATGATTACCCAAAGGGATAAAAATGTGTGCATCTCATGGTTGTAAATCACTTCTTATATCCTTTTATATGTCCTTTTGCCTAGGACTCAGTCCCTTCTCTCATACAGATATGGCGTGCTCAGTCTGATATCACCCATACTCACACCTTCTGCACTCCTACAACGCAAGTCCCATCTCTTCTAATCATCCACCCCAAGTTCTGTCTTCACCCCATTTAAAACAGGAATAACATTTTACTATAGAAATTTGCTTCTCTTTTGATTACTGTTTGTGAATTTAAAACGCCAACAACATAGTCAAAGACTTACTTTAAACATGCTTTCAAAAGCATCCTGGAAAATAACACAGAATTTTCACTTGCGTTGAGACAGCCGCTCATGGTCCAGCATTCTTTTAGATCAGCACTATGGATTTTGCTAACATGCAAGAAAAGAAAAAAAGAAGTGCTGGTGAGTCAAGGATACCTGAATGGATGATGAAAATGTATTTCACATGTTAGAGTCATTAATTATTTCATAAGCTAACAAGAATGCTACAGGCTCTGTGGCTTTGACATTACCTTACCCCACTGATTGCCGTAGGAGATTTTCCCTAATATGACTGACAAGACAGGCATGCGTTTCCTCCTTCACTTTTCCTAGGATTCATCCTAAAGCCATATGATCATTTGATGCTATCTAAATTTATAATTGAATAAGTGTTTTCCTTTCTGAAAACTTAATAACCAAGTCACATATGTGTCTTTGATTAAGGAAGAAACTTCCATCCATCTCATTTTAATCTGTATGTACATATTAAGTGTCTATAATATGTCAGGTTCTGTGATGGACACTAGGAAACAAATGATGCCTAAGACAGGTGTACTCTCCACCCTTTTAGAGCTTAGAGATAGGGGAAGAAAAATATATTTGACGATTTTAGTCTGCTGGATCCTAGGATTGCCATATTTACCAAATAAAAATACAGGAATTCAATTTCAATTTCAAATAAAAAGTATTTTTCAGTATAAGTATGTTCTTTGCAATATGTATGACATCTTATAGTTTCAAAATTGCTATTTATTGGAAATTCAAATTTTACTGTGCATTCTATGATTCTCTTGCGACTCTAGATGGCCAGTACGACAAAAGAAGTATATTTGGAGGTATGTATTTGTTTTTCTAACAAGGATTGATTCCTAGATCAATTAATGATAGTAACAATTATATTAAATAACAGTATTAACAATTAAGATAACAATAATGAGTCAATCTGAAGAAAAGATATGTAGTGCATCTCCATGGGACTTTTTCTGTAGGTTTATATTGCAGTGAATAACTCAATATCATGATGCAAAAGGATTATTTTTGCATTTGGAGAAAAATCCCATTTCCTGAAAAGGACAGTATTCTGCTTCAGGGATTCCATGCGACACATGTAGTGTTGTCATCTGTGAACGTTGCTGGAACTAATCATAAGACCACTGCTCCCAGCAGAAGTGCAGACTATGAGGTGACTTTTGGGAGTACCACATCAACCCAGGATTTTCAATCAGTATGAAAAATCCTGAATGTGAGACATTAAAAACTGGGTTATAAATTATAAAAAATGCATTCTAGTGGAAAGATTAAGGTCAAGAGGCAACTTGGGTGACAATTCCAGTTCTTTTACTGAAAGTGCCTGTCCATTATAAGTCTATGCAGTGTCTGTTGCTGTGTCTTGCATATAGTAGGCTGATGAAAACTGTTGACTCAATTTGGGCATCTCTGTCTTTCCATGTCTATTTCTTCATCTATTAAGTGGCCAAAGTATATTAAGATTTGCAGCTGTGACCTCCCAGTAACTAGATTGTAGTTACTGGTCTATGGGAACTGCCTCATTTTATTTGAATATCTTTAATAATGATTATATCTGACATTTCTTTAGTGCTTGATAAGTGTGTTTCCAAGCTAAATCTCTACCTGCATACATTATTTTAATCTTCACAACAACTTGAAGAGATAGAAACTTTATTATCTCCATTGTACAGATTAAATAACTGAGGCTCAGAGTATTTATTTTTCCAAGTTCAGTGGCTAATAAATGATGGATATGAGATGAAAACCAAGGCAGTCTGATTCCAGGGCATGTACTTTTGATCACTAATGAATTCAGTGCCCAAATGATAATAGCTACCAGTTTTTGAGTGCATTAAGTACTTTATATGCATTATCTTATTTAATCCTCACAGGAACCTTATGAGCACACTAGCTTAAGGAGATCAAGTAACTTGGTCCAGGGTCACAAAGTAAGGAAGTAGCAGAGTCAGGATTCAATCCTAAAGCTTTCTAATTCCTACATCATGTTCATAATGACTACGAAATGCTGACTATTTCATTATATACAGGAGGAAGCTGTAGCTTCTAGAAATTAAGAAGCTGACCTAAATTTGCACAGCTAGTTAGTAACAGGAATAGGATTAATAAATACACTGTCTCTTGATTCCTGGTCCAACGAACTTTTGATGATTCCTTTGCCAGCTTTCTCATTTCATTGCTCTTAGCTGATGTTAATTAGTTACGAAATTTAGAGATACTCTTTGTCCAAATCACGCTCTGCTGATCAAGCTTAGGAATGCTGACTTCCTCATATAAATCATAATTTCTATCATAGTCCTCTATCCAGCAGACGATGATATCTAGCACCTCTACCTGACCTTGTCAGTTCATAAATTATAGGCTGATAAATTTCTTAAAAGGTCATGTATTTTTTTAAATTATAAAATGTATACATAGTCAAAAATTACAGTTTTAAATAAATCATCTCATCTGTTAGCTGTAATAAAACTTGGGTTTGTGGCAACATTCGATAGAGATACCAGACATCTTTAAATTACATTTATACTTATGATTTTGTCATTGGTAAATTTACTTAAGTGAGGATTTCATAAAGTATGTTCTGCATAATGTTAGTTATTCTGCTAAAAAAGGGGTTCAGGACCAAATGCATTTGGAAAATACAACATAATATAGCTATCTATACATTTATAGGTTTAAGGTAATTCCTATCAAAGTCACAGGAAGGTTTTGTGTTGATGTAGACGAGATTATTCTAAAATTTATATGGAAAGCCACAGGACCTAAGATAACTAAAACAATTTTGAAATAGATGAATAAAGTAGGAGGAATCATTCTAGCTTATAGCTGTAGTGGTCAGGACAGAATGGTATTGGCAGAAGAATAGACACACAAGTCAATGAAACAGAATACAGAAGCCAGAAACAGATCCACGCAAATACACTCAACTAATTCTTTTGTTTTTGTTTTTGTTTTTTTCTTAAATAGCAGATTTATTGAGATATAATTTTTATACTGTAAAATTTACCCCTTTAAATTGAAAAAAAATCTGTGTTTTTTAGAATATTCACATAATTGTGTAACCATCATCACTACCTATTTAATTTTATTATTATTTTAAAAATATTTATTTATTTATTTGGCTGTGCCGGCTCCTGGTTGTGGCTCATGGGATCTTATTTGCGGCATGCAGGCTCTTAGTTGCAGCATGAGGGATATAGTTCCATGACCAGGTATTGAACCCGGTCCCCTGTACTGGGAGCGCGGAGTCTTAACCCCTGGACCAGCAGAGAAGTCCCATCACTATCTATTTTAGAACAAACGATTTCATCACCCCCAAAAGAAACTCAATATCCATTGGCAGTAACTCCCTATTTCCTCTTCTCCTTAACCCCTGAAAACCCTAAACTATTTTCTGTCTCTATAGATGTGCTTATTCTGGACATTTCATATAAATGAAATCAATCTGGTGTTCTGTGACTAGCTTCTTTCACTTAGCATAGTGTTTTCAAGGTTTATCCATCTTACAGCATGTACCAGAACTTTATTCCATTTTATTGCCAAATAATATACTGTTGAGTGAATATACCATATTTTATTTACCCATTCATCATTTGGGATTGTTTCCACTTTTTGGTATTCTGGTTTTCATGCACCAGCTAGCTTTTTTTTTTTTTTCTTTTCTTTTTACAAAGATGCTAAAGCAATTCAGTTGAGGAAGGATAGACTTTTCAACACATGATGCTAATGCTGGCTGGAACAATTGGACATCCATAAGCAAAAAATGAACCATAACCTGAACCTTACATTCTATGTAAAAATTAACTCCTAGTGGATCAAGGACTTAAACATAAATGTAAAACTAAAAATATTTAGGGAAAAAACCTTTTAAAAAACTTTCAGAAAAAAATAGGAGAGAATCTCTGGGAGCTTAAGCTAGACAGAGTGCTTAGACTTGACAGAAAAATATGATCAATAAAAGGAAAAATCGATAAATAAGACCTTATCAAAATTTAAAATATTTACTCTGTTAAAGAACCTGTTAAGAGAATGAAAGCTACAGACAAGTATAAAAATATTTGCAAACTACATATCTGAGAGTAACTGTGCCTAAGAAAATATAAATAACACTCAAAACTCAACAGTAAAAAGAAAACAATCCAATTAGATAAAGGGTAAAATACATTAAGACATTTCACTAAAGAGGATATACAGATGGCAAATAATCACATGAAAAAGATGTTCAACATCATGAGCTAGTAGAAAATTGTAAATTAAACTACAGTGAGATATCACTATAAACCTATAAAATGGCAAAAATAAGAAGATAGTGTTAACAGCAAATGCTGATGAGGATACAGGAAAACTGGATCATACATTGCTGGTGGGAATATAAAATGTTACAGGCACTCTAGAAAGTAGTTTGACAGTTTCTTATAAAACCAAACATGCAACTACCATATGACCCAGCTTATTAGGGCATTTACTCCAGAGAAACGAAGACTTATATTTACACACAATCCTACTCAGGAATGTCCATAACAGCTTTATTCATAATAGCCAACAACTGAAAACAACCCATATGCTCTTCAACATATGATGGTTAAACAAACCATTGTATATCTAAACCATGGAATTCTAATCAGCACTAAAAAGGAAGAGACTGCTGATACCATAATAACTAATGAATTTCAAGGAAATTATGCTGAGTGAAAAAAAAAGCTAATTGAAAATGATTATATACCATATGATTCTATTTATATTTATATAACATTCATGAAATGACAAAATTATAGAGGAGAATAGATTAGTAGCTTCTAGAGATTATGGGTGAGGGAGAGAGAAGGTAAATGGTGTGGCTATAAAAGGGTAGCACAAGGATCCTTGCTATGATGAAACTATTCTTTATCTTGACTGTGGTGATGATTACAAAAATTCACGTGTGATAAAATTGCATAGAACTAAATACACACACCCCCCACCCACAAATGCATACTCAAATGAAGACATGCAAATCTAGTAAAATCTGAATAAGTAAAGTGGATTGTATGAATTTCTGGGTTGTGATATTGTATTGTAGTTATTCATGATGTTACCATTGGGGGAAACTGGATGAAGAGTGTATAGGATCTCTCTATATCATTTCTTACAACTGCATGTGAATCTAGATTTACCTAAAAAAATTAAAAAGAAAACTTCTTAAGCTGGAATTTTTGATTCTGAAGTTGATGTTTCCAAGGGGGACAAAGGTTGTCCTCTCTTGAGCGTTACTGAAGAGATGGTAGAGAAAGAGTACTTCCATTTCTTCTGAAGAAAGAATAAATAATTTTAATTTTGGTAAGAAGACATGTAAAATATCACTAAAGCAGCCCTATAAAGTCCATCTTAGCAGCCAATGTAATCTTTCTAAAATGTAATTCAGGGCATGACTTACCTATGCTGAAAAATTCCCGGTGGTTTCCCATTGCACTTAGAATAAAAATCAATTTTTTTGCTATGGTCTACCTGGCCCTATATAATGTGACTCCTGCGTACTCTATGATCTGATCCCATCTCCTTTCGTTCTTTGTATAAGTTATCTGTTGGTGTGCAATAAGCTACCCCCAAAAGCTTAAAACCACACACATTTATTATCTACAATTTCTAGGAGATAAGAATCTGCGCATAGCTTAGCTAGGTGCTCTGCTTCGAGACCTCTTAGAAGACTGCAGTCTAGGTGCTAGCCAGTGTTGGGGTGTCATTTAAAGGCTCACTTAAGGAAAAATCTGCTTCCAAGGTCGGTTGCATGGCTGTTGGGAGGATTTAGTTCTAAAGGCTGTTGGATTGAGAGCCTCAGTTCCTTGTGGTTTGTTGGCAAGTTTACCCTCAGTTCCTTGCCATCCAGCCCTCTCTGACATGCCTCTTGTCTCATCAAGACTAATAAGAGAAAGAAAGAATCTACTAGCAAGGCAAAGGTCACAATCTCTTGTAACTTAAGTCCAAAAGTGACATCACCTCAATGTTGCTGTATTCTATTGGTTAGAAGCAAGTTACTCAGGGGGAAGGCATTACAGAAGACCCTGAGCAACAAGAGGTAGAAATCACTAGAGGCCACATTAGAGTCTCTTATCACACTGGTCTTTTTGCTATTCATTGTCTATCTGATCCAAGGTTATTATAAAGCTGAATTCTTCTCATTTTGTAGGTCACAATACAGTCAGAGTTAACTGTAGAGATATCTCAAAGTCTGTAGAGGCAGGAGTTGGGAGTGGAGGTATATCAGGCTGGTGACTAGCTGGTCAGCTAGTGAAGTGTGGCCCTAAATAGTTAAATTGAGTTAGGCTGGCCTTAACTGAAGATTGGAAAAGTCCATACAAGTGTGATAGTAAAAAGTTATGGAAGGAAAATAATATTTATTGAATACCTTCTATGACTCAGGCACCACGTTTGTTGTTTTGCAACCAACAACAACAAAAAAAACACGTATTACAATCTTATTTGGAAGGTATCTTGATCCTAACCTCTTAAATAATGGAATTCAGGGCCCAGAGATATTAAGTAACTCCTCAGATCACAATTGGAAAATGATTCAAAACCCAAGTTCTTCCTGACTTCAGTGACTGCCGCTGTTGCATACTGTCTCCTGGGATGTCAGATAGTTTTGGAGTTAGGACTTCTGATTTTGGAGTCAGGGTGGGCCAGGCTCCTGTTTTACCTGGACTCAGCTGCTGAGCTTTTCTCAGGATGCAGGGATGCTCCATTGCATTCTGCTGCGCCCTAATGTTCGTAGCTGTAATTGCATCTAAGCCTACAGCCCGGCAGAGGTTTCCAAGGAAAGAGGACAGGAGTCTGACAGAACATAGATCCGTCAACATTGCAAGGAAATAAAGGATTTGCTTGGGAGAGAGGAAGGAAGGGAGGGAGGGAGGGGGGAAAGGAGAGAAGAAGGGAGGGAGGAAAGAGAAAGCTGTGATTGGGTCAGATGCTGAAATGCAGGTATAGATCAGCTGCCTTTTGTCCAGGCCTGCCTAGAAGAAAATCTATCTAGAAATTAGGGGAGTACACTCTGCATGAGGTATTGGGACTCCGCCAGGAATCAAACAGCTGTGGATGAAATGACCTCTCCTCTCCTGGATTTGAAGAACACGTGAAAGTTGGTAGAAGAGCCAAGAGTGGATTAAATAGTGAGGACTGGGCCTGCATCGTATAAGGTTATTACTCGTTATAACTTAATTACAAAATAGTAACTCTAATTATAAAACATAATAAAATTAACTTTCAGATGCATTATTGCATTGTATTATCTAAACAGCCCTGTGAAATAGAATTTTCATTGTCCCCATTTTACAGGTGGGGAAGTTGAGATCTTAAGGCAATTTAGAATTGCTCCTATTCACTCATTTAAAAGTGTCAGACCCATATAGTACTTCATATCTTCTGATTCCAGACTTTGTCCTTTTCCTGTTATATTGTATCTGTGTTGTACCTGTCTGTCATTTCCAAAGTATCTTCAAACCTACTTGCTCCCTCTCTGGGTGGTCTTCTGGATTTTCTAGATACTTTTTGGCTTCAGGGCCTAGTTGCATCTTCTTAGTCTTTAAAATAAAAGGTAATTGCTCATGTGTGATAAGTTTTCACATCTAGACCACCAACACCCGTGCTTTCCCCACATACTGGTAAAGAATGCTTAGAATATTTTAGGCCATTCTGCACAGACTATACGGAGAGAAATCAATGAATTTCAAGAATCTGTGTTCTTGATCTCCTGTGGGAGGAGTGGGCAGAGTGCCTAATTAAGGGTTAATTGATCGTGCTTCCACCCCACTCCACCCCAGCAGGAGTTTCCCTACCACCCCACACTTCTATTATATAGGTCATAAGGAACAGAATTTCCAAACCCACCAATGATTCACCAGATTAATATAGACCAGAGGTAGTAATCACAGTTTGGAGATGAGAGAATGAGAGCACACTGACTGAAGAAATAAAGGGCAGTTTGGAAGGGAGGACAAGGGGCTGCTTCCTCATTGTTTTTCCTGTCTGTCGGCAGTTCATTGTGTTCTTGAAAATGTTACTTTTCCAGTACCTAATGAATGATACATCAAGGGCTGCCATGAAACTGTAGGGAGAAACTTTATGGTATGACTCATGATACTTGCCGAATTACAGATCTTTTCTCATTAGTCTGATTAAAAACCTAAGCTCATTATGGCTCAGGAAGTGATTTAGTTTCAATGCCTTTTGGTCATGTTCCTTTTTTCTTTTCCAGGAGCACATATTTTGGCTAAGAATTCATTTTCTATTTTAAATGGTTCTAAATTTCGATTCTTAAAATGTGTGTTCATTATCATATCATTTAGACCTGTAAATGTTCTTTTTATCCTTTAAGGACTATTTTTTAAAAGCAAAAGTGATTCTGATTTTATCTTATGTAATATTTGTCCCCACAAATGAACCGTTCACGAAAGGTTTTTGGATTTTTTAAAACTTTTTGAAGAAAATAGACCCATAATATTGTGGAAAGAGAATGTTGGCTTTGGAGTTAGACCTAAGATACATTCACACCTTAGCCATCTCCTACAGTCTCATCTTGGTCAATTCACTTAAAATTACTTAAGTCTCAATTTCTCCATCTTTTAATGAAATAAGAATAATAGGAATTCAATAGCATTGATATAAAGATTAAATATGTTAATATATTTAAAGCATGTAAAATAGTAGCGGCCCAAGGAGTGTTAGTCTCCCTTACTTTCTCTGCTAATATGGAGTTATAGGGCTTTTATACTTTAGTGCTAACAAAAAATTAATCAGGGGCCTCCCTGGTGGCGCAGTGGTTGAGAATCTGCCTGCCAGTGCAGGGGACACGGGTTCGAGCCCTCGTCTGGGAAGATCCCACATGCCGTGGAGCAACTAGACCCGTGAGCCACAATTGCTGAGCCTGCGCGTCTGGAGCCTGTGCTCCGCAACAAGAGAGGCCGCGATAGTGAGAGGCCCGCGCACCACGATGAAGAGTGGCCCCCACTTGCCGCAACTAGAGAAGGCCCTCGCACAGAAACGAAGACCCAACACAGCCATAAATAAATAAATAAATAAAGAGGATGCATTTCAAATTGTCTAAATGTAACCTAAAAGCTTAAGGAAGCAATAGATTGAAAAAGAAAATTAATTTAAAAAAAAATTAATCAAAGAAGCTGATGAATTGATTTAGAAATATCTCTGATATGAGGATTTAAGCGTGTGTTTGCATGTCTCTGGGGACACATGTATGATTCTAAACGTTGACTGAGTGTCAATTGCTTGAAACTCAAGATTATTTTTCATGAATTCTACCTGGCACAAAGCAGGCAAGTGAATCATGGTCTATGTTAAGATGTGTTGGAAGGTGCCATCCCAACGAACTTCTCAGAGAAAACAGTCTATTTTTTCAGCCTTGGATATAGCCTGATGCTAACCGTGAAGGTATTTACTGTCTACTGAGAACTAGAATCCCAGACTGTGTTCATCTTACTGGTAAATTGAAGACATCAAGATCCTCTGTGATATGCAGACATGTCCCTTGTCACTGAGTAGTATTCTCCAAAACTACAATACCATGCTTCTCACTATAGGGTGGGTGATTTTGGCCTTCTAGGGGACATTTGACAATGGCTGGAGGTATTTTTTGGTTGCCACCATCGGAGGGGCAGTACTGGTATCAGGAATACTGCTAAACATCCTACAATGCACAGAACAGCCCCCTAACAAATAATTATCTGGCCCACAACTTCCATAGCACTGCTGTTGAACTCTGGCCTGATAAAAGCACCATTTCCCTCAAGCGTTTGAAATGCTCACTTTCAAAATGTTTTCTTGATGTCATGTAGAAACAGCCAGAGGCTTACAAAGTTTGAGGGGTTGTCATGGCTATTGAGTAGAGATGTGACCAGCTGCACTTTCTTTCCATTCAGTATTGATCAAGTGAAACCAGGTCTGAGGTACAAGAAGCCTAGTTTGAACGGAGGAATAGCTTCCTCTTAGTAAGGAAGTACAGTGTTGTTAATCTTGGCACTGGAATTTTAAGATAGACTTTATCTTAAAACTGGAATTTTAAGATAGAAATGATTTTCTTTATAATATTTCACATTGATGGTCATCCCATCTTGCCATATCCCCAGTTGGCTATGATTAGAAAAATTAGTTAGGTGGCAAGAGAGCCTGGCTTGGATTATATCAACTTTTGCTAGCTGAAACTGCTGTTAACCCTACCATCTTTAACAGTTTGACTTTCCAACAAAAGTGCCACTTTACATTATGACAAAATTCTGGGTAAATATACTTTTTTTTTTTTGTCCTTTGAAATAATTCTTGATTGGCTTCGTCCCAGTATATGACATTACCCTCTATCTTATTGCCACACTTTGGGTATCCATGGCAGTCTACAGAAGGCTTCTAAACACAATGAGAAAATGATGTAAAATGTTTGGTTCATGGCAAATATTTCTGAAACTTTCTGTAATTAAGTTTTGATAGTTATAATATTCATAGTGAGAGGCAACAGGTATAAAATGGAACACAGTTAGATAGATTTTCTTAGAAAACTGGGCCTAAAACCATTCAACTGGAAAGTTTCCATTGTTTTCATGGTCACAGTTGATCAGTCTCCTTTATCTTCAAATTTTTTGGTTTCCCGTTACTCTTATACAGTTTATTTTATGATGAAACCTAAAGTCCCATGGTCTAGTACACTTTAATCTTAAGTATTCTGTTTTCAAAATCAGGGCTTTATCAGTGTTTTGCTAACACAAAGACTCCAAACATTTAGGCTTTAAGAAATCTACCCAGTAATTAAAAGGATATAACAAGTAAAACAAATTTTAATACATCCATCCAATGGAATTCCAGATGGGTATCAAAAATATAAATTGACTTATATGTATTGGTATTAAAAGGTCTCTACATCATATTAAATGGTAAAAGAGACTTCCCAAATAACATGGTCTCATTCGTGTAAAAACCACACACATACAAACATGTCACAGAGAAAACGCCTAGAGGATATTCCTCTAAATGGAAATAGGTGTCATTTCTTGGGAGAGATGCAGGAATTTTGTCAGACTTTTATTCTCTCCCATATTTCTTTCTGTATTGGTGAAATTTTTACAATAAGTATAAAGTCACTTTATAATAATATAATAATTTAAAATTTTCAATTTCAAAAAAAAATCTCATTGAGATACAGAAAATTACCATGGCTTGCATTAATTTACTCAATAAATGTTTGGGAACACTTGCTATGCATTAATAACTGTGCTTGTCACATGCTGCTTATCAAATAGAGCCCTTGTATAGTTTAGAATGTTATGGGAGAAATAGATATTGATCAAATAATTCTATGAATAAGTACAAATTAAAATTTTGAGCAGATATATGAAAGAAAGTTTGCTAGTAATATAAGAGTATATGATAGGGGAACTTGACCTAGATCATGAGCTCAGATAAGTCTTTCTCTAAGGAATAAAAATGTTATCTAAATATAAAAATTAAGTAGGAACTGAATGGACAAAATGGGGGAAAGACCATCTTAGGTAAGGTAAACTGCATGTAAAAAGACTTTCTGGTAGGAAATACATTGTACATTCAAGTGATTGAGAGACAACCAGTGTGGTTGGACCACAAAGAGAAAGGGACCTTGGTGAGAGACAAGGCTGGTAGGGACAAAATACTACAGGGCCTTTAGCTCATATTATGGATTTTGAGATTATAATAAGCGTAATGGGAGGCTCTCTATTTCAGAAAATATAGCAGAAAATTGATGTGTTTGAATTACTATTTTGGGAAAACTACTCTGGCTCCAGTGTAGAAAGTGATGCCAGAATAGCAAGAGAGGATTCATGCAAACCAATCAGGAGCCTATGGAAGGACTCAGTGTGCACTCCCATCACCTCATGTAACAGTGGCACGCATAGTGGCCATTTTTCTTAACATGTTCGGAAGTACATGAGTTGTAAACAACATTAGGGTCACCTACAAAGAATAATTAAAAAAAAATATCATCCAGAAACAAATGGAGTTTGATATCTGTGGAAGAAACATACTTAACAATACTTTGAAAGTGTGCAGCATTTGAGTCCAATTCTAATAACTAGAATGTAACTTCAGAAATATATCATTGGAATTTGAGTGTGTTTCTGTAAGCTACAACTTTTCAAAAGGATGGAGTGACCTATATAGAGCCCAGAGGAAAGAAGAGGCTAAAAGCAAGATTTTTATCAGTGTGTTTCTCATTGATCTAAGAGTGGTCTTATGCCTTAATCATTTGTAATCTAGTCTAATTGGAAGGTATATGTTGTAGAGGAGATAGATATGTTTATTCAACCCCTTTTGCTCTGATTCCATGCTCACTAAGCAGCCTTCTGATTATAATTTGTCTTCCTGTATAGCATCCTACAGGACAAGAACATGTTGCTCAACTGAAATGAGCTACACAGTTGTATTTAATATTAGACACTATTAAATGGGCATAGTTGTCTGTTACTGGTTTAATTTCACAAGTCCCTCTGACTTCAGAAGACATCACTTTTGAACAGATAGGACACAGTTGAGGGTCTGGTCCTACAAAGTTGAAGATGAGATTCTAGAGTTTTGGGAGCTCAAATATTTTTCCTGTAAACTCTTCCTGATGGACAAGCAATCGTCCCTTAGCCCCCCAATTTACCTTGAAATCCATTCTTCTAGCAATAACTTTTTAACAAACCAGTCATAAAAGAAGCATAATATCTATGATTGATGTTTACAATTCCTGAAAGCCCAGTCAGTTGTCTTGACTGGAAGTCATAGGTGCAATATTGCTGGCAGCTGGTTGCTACCAAATATATAAACAAGTCAAGATAGTGGCTAAGAGTGCAGTGGATAGAGGTAGATCCATCAACATTTGAATCCAACTCTGCCTCTTTCTACCTGTGGGACAGTGGGCAAGTCACTTAATCACTGGAGCCTGAACGTCTTCTACTATAAACTGCGAATAATTTTGACCTCCAATGAATGCCAATAGAGGTTAAGTGAAATAAAATATCCAAAGTTCAAGACATAGCACCTGATGGAGTAGGTTTTCCATAAATGATAGCTTCTATTATTGCTATTTTTATTTCTTTTGCCCCGTACAGCTCTAAAATCTTATCTTCAAACATATCTAGAGAGATTCTATTTCTCATGTCTCCAGATAATCCTTTGCATGTGATCCTGTGCTTTGCCTGCCCTATCAATATTTTACTTCTCTTTTTCATTATCTTCTCTGCTCAGCCATAGTTTCACGGTGTAAAATAGAGATATTCTCCAAGTACTTGCACTCTTGTCATATATTTTAACTTCTGCATCTTGGAGAGTATGCCTGTGACACAAAATGAGTGTTTGATATTGATGTAGACATCATTGATAGAAGGAATTTAATGAGTATATCTTACAAGTCTACTCAGATAAGCAATAAGAAAAGACCCGGGTGTTGTCACCAAAATGAGGTGAAAGTAAAACCCCTATCAAACACTGGGGTGTTTTCTCTTTGATCTGCCCTGCTTGTCTTGAGCTGCACACCAGCTATCTGGCAGGCAGTACTTCTGCTTATGAAGATGAACAGGTGCAGTGACTTACCCCACAGGGAGGGCAAAGATTAATGAAGTGTGTGTATAAATTCTAGGAATATGAGAGGCAACAGTCAGCCTTTTAATAATACTTTAATTAACACTGATATAACGCATTAACTAACCCTCAGCAGCACGTTTTCACTCATTTGTTAGTCGTGTTCTTAACAGCAGCTGCTCCACTGTATCAAAAAACATTGTTTCTTTATTGCATGTTAAAGAGCCCAGAGCCATATAAAGCAGCCTGCAATGCAATCATGCTATTTGGCTGAGAATGAAGGCAAAAGGAACACAAAACATTGAAAGTGTAAATACATTTTAAGTCATTACCTACATCTTGGGTTATAGCAGGCTTCCTGCACAGCAAATTTTATATGGAACTTCCATAACAATCCGTGATACTATACACCTCCTTTATGATTAACCTAGAACATAACCTAGAACAACTTTCTCATTATTCAAAAGCTAGGTCACATTTTACTAGTTTCCCCCATATTTATCCACTCTTGTTAGATCACCCTTGTTCATGCTTCTGTTACCCATTTGCTTCTATTCTTACATTGATCACACTATTTTATAAGCATCTGTTTAAACGTATCTGAATATCCCACTAGACTTCGAGTCTTGAAGGCTGAGGCTGTATGTTATCTGTTTCTGTGTCTTCAGAGTCTGGCACCGTGGTGGGTATCTGGTAACCTCTCAGTAGATGTCTGTGGTCTTAATAAATAAATGAAAAATCAATTAATAGAATGTACATAATTTACTAAGAGATTTTATTTGCGTCTGAATTATTCTTTTATGTCTTTTAGATTGAACAATCCACAAAAAATAATGAAAATTATATTTCTAAGAAAGATTGCCTCTAATAATACCTATAATAAAAAATAAATATTGCTACTTAGACTGTAGCCTTGTCTAACATAGGGACTAAGAACCCATTCCATTCTGTTTACCATGACAGATCATTCTGACTGTCCAGTGGCTGAAAATTCTGCTAAATGTCATGTTTAAGCAACAGTTAAAAAGGAATGCCGGATGTTAAGAAACAGAGAAGTTGCCATCTCAGCAAATTTTCTAATACCTATACCTTTAAAAATTCTGCTCTCTTTTTCTAAATCACCCACTCTATCACTTGCCTGCTAGCTTAACTGTTTTCCACTTTTCAAACTCAGCTTCACTGTATCTTTGAGGCAGACTCTCATCTATAATACTTTGTACCCACACTCATCCAAGTAAGTATTTTATATGTTAATTGATTGTTCAAGAGAGTGTTTGTCACTAATCTCTTCACTTTTGGAGACCAAGTTTTTTCCTCTTTGTATTTCTTCTTTCTGTCAGAGTGTCTAAGGCATAGTAGACCCTCAAAAGCATTTGATGGATAAACAGTTCTTTAATGTAAACAGTGGCTTTGGGTTAGGGCTGTGTTTAGTTTCCATGATGATTGCATTTTAGTAGAATCATTTTCTTGTCAGTGATAATAAAAAATGTATTTTAAAACACAACTAAGTATATGAGAAAAGCTTCCAAAGCTTGGCTTGTGTTCTGGTGCTCCATCTTTTCTATGTCATTCTTGAATTAAAGCTCACGAGGAGTTTAGTGCTCCCAGCACTATATCACTCAGTAGCTTACTTGATTTACTGGAATGACCCAATGCAATGTTCATGTCTTTAAAGGATGGATCACCCAAATACACAGACACTCTTGGGAAATAAACCTAATAGAGACTTTAACCTCAGTTCTGGAAACCCTTTCACCATGAGGAGTCATTTTGTATCACAGCATAGTTACATCCGATATGTGGAGATTAAAAAAAAAAAAAAAAAAGATTCCTTGGCCATTTACAAGGCTCTGTTCTTCATTGTTTTCTTTTTAAATATGAATAGCTATGGGATTTGATAAATCATAAGCCCTGTGATGTTTGGCATTACTTATGGAGTTTGGGTTTGCTAAGTTACCATATAATTTTTATTTATTTCCTTATCCAATTGGGTTGCTCCCACCAGGTGAATAGTGTTCTGAATTATTACAGTAAGTTTGGACAATTGAGTCTATGATTATTGAAACCATTTTCCTGACTCTCTTCCTAGCATAAGAGTTCTTTGAGGATGTAGACATTTTCTTATTCACCTTTGTATTTCCGTTCACTTAATGCATAGTACCAGACATCCTCCAGTATTAAGGATTTAATAAATGCTTGTCATTGGAAGCTGTTGTTGAATTCCCGTATACTTCTATGCTTTTTTCCTACTATTAAACATGATCACACACACAGACATCATTTGGGCTTAAAGTCAATTTTTGAAGCCTAAATTGTTATGAATTTCATCTCTTTGTCCTATCATTAGTTGTTGACTATACATTCTATATTACATTTTTCATTTTATGAATTGTGACTAGTAGACACTAGGATTCTTCAGAAGGTTTCATACATATCAAAATTAGAAAACTATTTTGATATAAAGCATGAAAGATGTCAGTAATAATTCCTTCTGCAAAGCAGAATTGCATAGTGGGAAAGAACATGGTTGCTAATTTCAGACTGATGGAGATAGCAGGGTTTGCTGACAAATAAGATGAGATGTGGGGGAAAAAAAGCATTCTAATTGTGCTTAGAATGTAGGTTCCATTTATGAAGATGGAGTGACCATAGGAGGACCAGTATTTTACAGGAAACCAGTTCTTTGGGCAGGTTAGGTTAGATGCCCCATAGCCATCCAAGTTAGGGTTGTTGAGTAGGCAGTTGGATACATGTCTCTGAAGCTCAATGGAGCAGTTTCCCACTAAAGATAAAATTAGGGGTGTACCAAAAAAGATGGTATTTCAAACCAGAAGATGGAGTTAAACATTCCATAGCTGTTGGAGGTTATTATTACCGTAGTGATCATCATGATCACCATCACCATCACCATCATCATCATTATTATCATTATGTCAGCCCTGTTTTCCTGTGTGAGGGCATCAGAATCATGGTTCTCTTTGGAGATATGGTCTAGTATAGAGGTTGTGATGTTTAAATAATTGTTTTATCTCTATTTAAAGCAGACATGACAGTGGACTGGGGACAGAGAGTGCAGCAATTCTATAAAACGTAGCTGGAAAAGTAAAGACAATTTGGAGGTTGAATTAAAACATTGTCAGGCCTAAAGGTCTTTTGAACCCATTTGCAAACCTGATCAAGGATAGTTGGAATAAATTAAAGTTAAGCGACAAAACAAACCCTTTTATGTCCCAGGGAGAGATGGTTTGAGTAATTAAGGGCAGGTCTGCACTTTTATTTCAGTAGCAAAATATTTGCATTGCATATTAGTACTGTGTTAATCTGACAATTGGTTTCTTTGCTCACAATTCCCCTTCTTAGTCACTGATACTGAAAATGATTCAGAAACCTCATATAATAATCTCTCAGCAAAATTCAGCCAATTTAGGCACCATTCAAAATAAATCCATTTATCTGGTCATTTTCTATTGAAAGTAGGTCTGACTGCAGACAACCAGTAGCTTGCAAGGTCAAGTTCTTTTTATGGATTAGAAATTAAAATGCCCAGTTCTGAAGTGGGATTTAGCTAGTC
Source organism: Balaenoptera physalus (assembly GCF_965194825.1). Taxonomy (NCBI): domain Eukaryota; kingdom Metazoa; phylum Chordata; class Mammalia; order Artiodactyla; family Balaenopteridae; genus Balaenoptera; species Balaenoptera physalus. The sequence goes on from NC_138889.1 coordinate 84,521,406, forward strand.
TTTTCAACATACATTTTAGTTTTTAAAAATAATTCCATAATATATACTACTATTACTAATATTAACACATTAACTTCCAGTTATTTGTATGCACTATGACAAAGTGTTTAGTGTATGTACTAAACACTTTGGGAATGTTATTTTATTTAATCTTGACAACATCCTTATAAAATAACCATTCTCCCTGTTTTACAGATGAGAAAACTAAAAATAAGGAAGCTGAGCACTGTATTTCTCAAAGCAGATATTTAGATCAGTAGGTCTGGAGTGAGGCCTCAGATTTTGCATTTCTAACAAACTCCCGGGTTTAGGAGACTTGGCTTTAGAAACTAAAGGACTTGACCAAAATTGTTTTTCTGGCCCAAAGCTGCTACGTATAGCCTACTTATTTTTAACCCAGTTTTATCCCATTGTCAAAAGAATATTCCTTTCTTACAGCTGAGCTCCTTTCCCCAGTATCCTATGGCAACCCAGGCCTTTAAGAGGGAGAAGCCTACTTCATGTTTTCTGTATGTGAGTCTGTGAGTGTGTCCTAATGCTAAGACTTCATATATTTCCTATAACTGCTCCTCCCTCCTGGATAGCCAACCAAATCACGGGTCCAACGTTCTGCTTTTAGAACCTACCTATTCCCTTATCCTTAGTGAAGACCATAAAGTTTGTGCTTCTTTGCCCAGACTCTAAGGATCAAACTCAAGGGCTTCCCTAGATTGCCTATGGAATTGCCCACATTCCCTTCCCATCCCCCACTCTTCTGGTTTTTTAGATTGTCATGCAGAAGGTGTGGAGGAGCCAAGAACCCACCGCCCTCTCTACACTCTCACCTCCTACCCTTTCCCCTGTGATGCTTTTCTCACTTATAGTCTCACTCATGCCATTCATTATTCTTGGAATAACCTTTTGCTTTAAGTGTACCTTCTCTCCTCTTTTTCAAAGGTTTTCTAAAATCTCACCTCCAACAGTAAAGACTGCCAGAAATGAAGCCCCGTGATAATTCTCGTCCCAAGGCTGATGAGTAACATTCACATTTTCCATCCCACGAACCACAAACACAGTCACTTTCCTTAATAAAAATGTCTATATAATTAGTTTGTCTTTCCCATGAAACATTCCCTTCTATAGCTTTGTATGTTGTGGATTCATGACATTAGAGCTAGAAGCTACCTTAGATTTTATCTAGTATTCTGCAACTAGACAATTAAGCAGAGAAAACACAGATAGAAAAATTGCTAGATACCAATACTGTTGTGAGATTTAACTAAGGTAAAGAAAGTTATGGGCCTAGCAGTTCAAGTACATGTTAAGGGGTGAAAGGAAACACTAAAACACAATTTTAATAGTACAGTTTATTAGTACAACTGCTGAGAACAAAAATAGTTCAGTACTAATTCAGTACTCTTTCCACTCAACCACACTGGAATTAAAGCATTTAAAATTCCCAGACTATGACAGTAATGGTATAAAAGTAAGTGGCTGGGTTTTTAGGATTCAAGGTAATAAGATACTCAAATCTTTCTCTGGTTTCTACTGTTAAGACATACCTGTCCAGAAATATTGATTGAGGAAATATGATCAGGGAGCATTCCCTACTTTTTAAAATTCAGAGGAAAGACAGGGCAAGGTAGACCTGAATGAAGGGCCCTGAACTAGTTGGAAACAATAATAAAGACGCTTAGGCACCTATAGTGCAACTGCAGCCAGAGGGTCACCCTCTTCAGGGGTATTTGATTGATCCTCTGAAATTGTCCCATCAGCTTCCCAAGGAAAAGGGAAGGAAAAGGGAAAGGAAATAGTGCCTCTTCCTATATTCTAGACATGGCTTTATACACGTCAGAATTCCAGTTGTCTGGTGCAACCACCTTTACTTATAGGCATCTCAAATTGGGCACCTCTGCAATAGAACTTCTCTTCTTCTAATTGTTCTCTACCTCCCTTGCTCTCTTAAAATCATTGATTCAGCCCCCTGAACTAGGGCATTTGATGTCATTTTTGAGGTTTGCCTCTTCTATAATCCCTTCTCCCCATTTAAGCAGTATATAGAGTGTCAGCTATAACTAGAGATTTTTTAGATCCATTTTCCCCTGTCTATCCCAAATGCCATTGTGTTAAATCCAGTCCCTCGTCACCTCTCACTTGAAAAACTGAAATTATAACCAAATGCTCTGGGTGCCATTCCATTTTTCAAATGACAAAAAGTTGTCACAAGTTTTTGTTCTTTAACACAATGCTGATCACAACACCCTTTTTTTAAATAATTAATTAATTAATTAATTAATTTATGGCTGTGCTGGGTCCTCGTCTCTGTGCGAGGGCTTTCTCCAGTTGCGGCAAGCGGGGGCCACTCCTCATCGCGGTGCGCGGGCCTCTCACCATCGCGGCCTCTCCCGTTGCGGAGCACAGGCTCCAGACGCGCAGGGTCAGCAATTGTGGCCCACGGGCCCAGCTGCTCCGTGGCATGTGGGATCCTCCCAGACCAGGACTCGAACCCTTGTCCCCTGCATCGGCAGGCAGACTCTCAACCACTGCGCCACCAGGGAAGCCACAACACCCTTTGGTCAATAGTTACTACTGGCTCTTTGTCTTTTGGATTAGTCCTCACTTCTCTTATTAGCAGAGAAGGGCCTCTGCAATCTGGCACAGCACAAAAATCTCTCCTTGATAATATTATGTAACTATCAACCAATAACACTGAGCTGAGTCCTGAATACTAGGAATCAAGGAGGTACAGGTTATTTTTGTTTAACTGTTTTTCAATCTTCATTATATACAAATCCATAGTTTGTCTTTAATCAGAAAATACTATAACCTTGAACCATGAAAACAATGAATCAGAGTCTGAAAGTTTATTTTTGAGTAACTATCAGTTGGCACTCACTTTCTAAAAGGAGATATGGTACGCATTAGCAGCTTGAGGTGGGTTAAATAACAAAGCACGTAGTTTATGCTTTTATATCTTTATCAAGTGTTCTCATTGTCTTTTGTGGAATATCCTTTTGTGGGTTGGAAAATATTTTAGTTGGCTATCTGGTAAGATTTAACCGGCACAGGAAATTTCTATGTGTGCTACTTAAAAATAAAAGGAAATTTCTTAGTGTTAGTGAATTATTTGACTTTAAAAATTTCTAGATAAAACATCACAGGAAAGAATAGTTTCTTGGCCTGCTTCTACGAGAACTTCTTTGGGTGAATACCTTCGCAGAGACGTATGAAAGCATTCATTAGAAGTGAATCATGGTGTACTTTCTTCAAATAATTTTCCATTCAAGTGACACTTAATGCATAGTTTATACATCCGGGGCCAATAATTACATGATCCACATTCCATGAATAGTACCAACAATTTATAAGATGCTCCAGGTTTCCTCAAAGTAGAGCATATTATGTCTATATAGATGATAGGGAAGGGAGTGAAATGATAAGATTGTCAGCATCCCTTTGATGTCTTTTAAACAAAGATTCTAATAAACATTTGACTCATTTTCACTCCATGTGATATTGCGGAAGAAAAATTTTGTTTGGGTCTTGGGATCTTAGACATGCAATGAACCTAGATTTCATTCCAACATTTTTTTCATTTTTGTAGTGGAAATATTTTTGTTCTTCAGATCTCAGCCTCATTAAATTTGCAAGCTACAAAGACATATAAATAGCATTCAGTGCATTTGTGCATGTGATGAGCTCAGTAATTTCAAAAGGCCTTCACCAATTTACTACACTACAGCATCCAAAAGTGGGAAATTTATCTCCTGTAAATTTCCTACCTGCTAATGCTGGATACCACTGAGAATAGCTGTCTTTAATATATTTTTAAATGGAGAAAACTATGATTCAATTACTCTGTAAAATTATTTGTTTGATGAGAAGTGCCATCACACCTCCCTTAATATACCATAGAAAGTAGATTTTTTAATGCTCATTAGTTTTTTGGTTGAACTAGATTCTTCATCATTCAGGTATCTTTCTGAGATTGAAAGTTAAGCATTTTAGCAGATGTGTTTAAGTCCTTCCGGCCACTACAAGAGTGGGAAGAGGTTGGAGGAGCTACTGAAGGAAAGGTCCTACATGGTGGTACCCAATTGAATTATAATAATTGCATTTTATTATGGCTCCTTCAAGAATATCTCAGGTAGAATGAGAATTATAGATCTGAACAAATGAAGATGGACAAGAGAATGGTAAATATAGTAAGGGAATATTCCCATGGCATAAAATATGGTTACAAAATATTTAAAGATAATTTATCTTTAGCATTTACTGAACAGATTTTCTGCTTACTAAGTGAGAGGTTTTGTTTTTCTACTCCATCACCTCTTCCAAAATCCCATTAAGAATTTTTTAAAGAGAAGAATTATGGAGAGGAGGAAAGGGAGCTTATTTCCCACTCTCTTCAAACCCCGACCCCCCAAACTTCACAGGAATCAGGGATGCTTGAACTACTCTTACCTGCTTCTCTTCCGGTCTTCAAAGGAATTAAGTGCCTCCCTGACATTTCCTGGGTGGAACAGTGAGAAGATAGCCTTCTTCCTCTGGACATTTGCACATGCCTCTGAAGTCTCACACAGAATTAATTACAGTGAGGCATGGGGGAAGTGTTTCCAGTGATTCTCCAAAGAAAGCTCAGAAGTCCCAGTGAGGCTAAGTAAAATAAACCCTTGGTACTACAGATATCAGCCCATGACTTGAGCTGAAAAGGAAGTAATCTAGTGGGTATGCCAATATTTTAATCTTCCCTAATCACTGAGTCAAGAGCAACCCTTGACTTAAATATTGTGAGAAACACAGTGACGGGGATGATTATATTATAATATCACATGATACATAAATATGAACTGCATTAGAGTTCATGAGATTCCAGAGGTCCCTAACAATGGTAAAGAACAGAAAATCATGAAAACTACTACTGTCAATCTGATCAAGAAGTTGCAGCTGCATGACTTTGAAGTCTTTTAGGTTAGGGACCAAACTGTCATACCATGTTAGGCTCCTAGGATCTGGTTTCCCATAGCAAGAGCCATTTGATCATCAGATGCATGTTTAAACTTGCCGCCTGCTGCCAATACCACTCTGAGTTGAAATAGAGTGCTTGTTGTTGCTTTTTACTTTCTATTTGTGTTTTTTTTTTTCCTTTTAGCAGTAGCAAACTATACCTTGGTTCAACCTGTTCTTTTATTTTTTTAATTGAAATATAGTTGATTTACAATGTTGTGTTAATTTCTGCTATACAGCAAAGTGATTCAGTTATACATATATATACATTCTTTTTTTAATATTCGTTTCCATTATGGTTTATCACAGAATATTGAATATAGTTCCCTGTGCTATACAGTAGGACCTTGTTGTTTATCCATCCTGTATATAATAGTTTGCAACTGCTAACCCCAAATTCCCACTCCATCCCTCTCCCACCCCCACTCCCCCTTGGCAACCATAAGTCTCTTCTCTACATCTGTGAGTCTGTTTCTGTTTCAGAAAAGTTCATTTGTGTCATACTTTAGATTCCACATATAAGTGATATCATATGGTACTTGTCTTTCTCTGTCTGACTTACTTCACTTAGTATGATAATCTCTAGGTTTGTCCATGTTGCAGCAAATGACATTATTTCATTCTTTTTTATGGCTGAGTAGTATTCCATTGTATATATGTACCACATCTTCTTTATCTATTCATCTTTGGATGAGCATTTAGGTTGTTTCCTTGTCTTGGATATTGTGAATAGTGCTTCTGTGAATATAGGGGTGCATGTGTCTTTTTAAATTATATTTTTGTCTGGATATTTGCCCAGGAGTGGGATTGCTGGATCATATAGAAACTCTATTTTTTAGTTTTTTGAGGAACCTTCATACTGTTTTCCATAGTGGCTGCACCAACTTACATTCCCACCAACAGTGTAGTTGCAACGCATTCTTTTAAAACCAGATAAACCTGGATTTGAATACCAGATCTGGAATTCACTTATCTACTTATCTGGCCTTGGGAAATTTACTTGCCCTTACTGAATTATAGTTTCTTTATCTGTCATGTGAAGATGCCAATGAGCCACACTACTGAAGCCCGTGCACCTAGAGCCCGTGCTCCACAGCAAGAGAAGCCATCACAATGAGAAGCCCGCTCACCGCAACTAGAGAAAGCCTGTGCACAGCAACGAAGACCTAACACAGCCAAAAATAAATAAATTTTTTAAAAAATTAAAATATATTAAAAGTAAGAGCTTTGTGGGTGCATTATAACATATAGACCAGTTGGTTCCTAACCTTAACGACACCAGAGAATCACCGGAAACACATTAATATGTTTTTGGTTATCTCTGGTTCTCATTTCTCAATATTCTGATTAAAATAATCTAGGTTGGGTCCAGCATCAGCATTCTTTTAAACATTTCAAGTGAGCAGCCAGGGTTGAGAATCACTCATCTCAACAGTCTGACCTAGGGGTTAAGAACACAGACTTTGTAGTCAGACAGACTGAAAGTTGGATCTTAGCTCTCTCATCAGCTATGAAATTTTGGGTGTTTGTTAAACTTTCCTCACCTTCAGTTTCTTCATCTATAAAATGACTTGTCAATATTTACTTAAAAAGTTGTTACGGGAATGGAATAGGATAAACAAGTTTACTTAGGGAGGGCCTGGTACTTAGTCACTGCTCAGTGCTTTTTATTAGTGTGATGATTAAATTTCTCAAGATTTTTAGATGTGCCTCTGTGGTAAGACCATAAGACTATGGTAAGACTAGCCAGGAGACAGCATTTTTACTAATATTTTACTTAAATTTCCAAATTCAAATGTATCATAGATGTCAGTAATAATAATTGCAAACATTTATTAGCTGCAGTGGTATGTGCCAGGTGCTATGTTGAATCTTTTATAAACATTATATTTTTAACCTGCTCAAAATTTTGACATGTGCTTTAATCCATTTTTACAATGGAAGACACAGATTTTGAGAGATTAAAATCTTTTCTCAAATCATCTGGTATGAAGAGTTGGGACTCAAATCCATGTCTGAGCATATCTAAACTCAGACTTTTAACCATTATACTATATTGCCACCAAAACAACAAGTCTGTACAAGATCAGTATACAGCCTCTTTAAACAAGCACCTTTTTTCACTCCCTCTTTTACTAAACTCAGAGAATAAAAAACAGGACCAACTTCATAAAAGTGAGCAACCATGCATTGCAATTACACAGGAGCCTTCACACAAAAGAGCCCAATGCTCAGAAGGATCCTATGCTTAGAATTTTACTCTTCGCAATTGCCACCTTGAAATACTTAATAATTGTTTCTTTGGATTTATGTTTTGTGAGTGAACTCTAATAGGACAATGGAGGATGCACTGGGGACTTGGAGGCTTAGCTTATATACAGTCCTGTTTTCCACTGCCGTTCTGGGATGCGGCCTCAGTAACCCATTCCCTGCTGCCTGGTGCCTTGGGGTCATCACAGCCTCCCCCTCCATGTTCTCATCCCACTACTACTCCTTCCATCCTCCCAAGTTGGTGACTTGGCCGCTTTGGTTGGGGGATGAGGAGGACTGTATCTCTGCCCCTGGCAAGGGCCTGGGTATGGTTGCAGGAGGGTTGAGTTTGTGTACGCATCATGTGCTATCTCTGGGCAAAGCAAGAAGGCAGTCATCCCCAAACTTATGTGACAGTGCCATGGTTCATTCAGCAGGTAACTTGGCAGGGACCTCTTCCTCATCGTATTTCCAGATACCTAGTACCTCCTGATGCAGAAGTTGTAATCTCTTGGTAGTCATCCATCTGCTTTGGTTTGAGGTGGCACCCCCATGGAAAGAATAAGTTGACCCATCCAACCCCAACTGGCACCCTGTGTTTTCATTTTACACTGGCCCCTCAAATTATGTAGCTATCCCTGATGAAAATTATTAACAAATACAAAATAGTCCCACAAAGGTGGGGTTGGGGGCAGGTTTGGAGTGTTTGGAAAGGACAAAGGCAATGCGAGGCTACCATAGCCTGATGGGACCCAGGCTGGAACAGTGTGCCCAGGGTTTAGAACCAGGGGCTCTGGAGTTTTAAATGTTCTCAATATCAATCCCAGTCCTGCCATTTATTACTTGTGTGATTTTGGGTAAGTAACTCACCATCTCTAAGCTTCAGTTTCCTCTTCTGTATACCTAGCATAATAATCACACTAACCTCATGAGCTTGATTTAGGATTAAATAACACAAAAGTGTGTGAAACAAGTTTTTAGCAGTGTCTGAGACATAGTTAGTACTGGATAAATGTGGTTTTTACTATTTGTATTTTCTTCTTGATTCAATGTCTCTCTTGGCTGAGACCAAGTTTGTTGCATTGAAGTATTTGACCAGGACCCTATAAAGAAGAAATGACTGCTGGGAAGTGTACCCCTTCTTATTTCTCACCCCACTTTCTAGATCCCACCAAAAAAAAACCCATTTCATTTCCTATTTTTTCAATCAAATTCAAGGGAATTGTAATTTCTTACAGTACACTTTCATCAACCATCTCAGAAAACATATTATGTCTGAAATGAAAAGTTTGGCTTTGCTTTCCTCTTTTTCTGCTCCCTGAATGCCATGATTGCAGTAGAATAAGAGAAGCATTGAAATAACAACTTCATCCTGTACATCCTCAACCCCAAACACGACCCACTTGAATATCCACATTCTTCTTCCTTCCTCCTCCCCTCACTCTCTGGGGATGTCCATTCACATACTCATGCTAATAATATTCCTTGAAACATTTAAGATGCATTTCCAAGTGACAGGAAGGGCTACCATACAGAAGCATCATTTTTTTTTTCCATTCCCCAACACATCAATTGGTTGGATTGATTTTCTGGACCAGCAAGGAAGGGAAATATGCATTAAAGAAAGATTGATAGGATAACACAATTGTTTGTGTTTGGAAATGCATTTTTTTTCTCAGAAATAAATCCTCAGGACATCAGGAAGCCTAGAAGGATCAAGAAGTACATTCCTTGCCTTAATTCATCTCATCTAGGTTAAAATACAGTCTCCTGAATAGAAATTATGTTAACAGATATTAACCAACGATCATCCAGAGAAAATATAAGTGAAAATAAACATACAACAAAATTTAATCCTGTGAATGGTTGAAATGAAAACAAGAATGATATTTCTCTTTGCATTTATCAATTTAATAGATTTTTCTTAAAATTCATTTTGTTGGTAAGGGTATAGCAAGGTATATACCGTTATAAATCACTAGTGAGAAGGTAAACTATAAAACTTTCCAGACTGTAATTTTAAAATTATGTTTCAAATGTCTCAAAACTGCTAGGTCTTTGAGTTCCAATTATTCCATATCTAGGAATGTTGCCTAAGAAAACGATAGGAAATGGGGACAAAGATTTATACAGGTTCCCCACCCCTCCCCACTATCTGAAAGTAGAACGTCCTATGAAATCTTTCATACACTGAAACGGCATAAAGTGAAGAAGCAATTTCCTTAGGACACATCTTGCTAATGCATGCACAAAATAAACTGAGATAAAGCACAGATGCTCACAGACACAGTTCAAAACTATGGAGGCTCAGTGTTGAGACTCTGAGTGTGGTTCCCTGGGAAGGAGCTTGGCGGTGCCACTCATGCTGCTCTGTGTGTGTGATGCTTCTGTAACAGCTCCCTGCAAAGCAAAGTCTAAACGCTATTATCTATTTTTGCCTTTTTCATAAAAGTAAAAATCCTCTTCAGATTTCTTTTGGTTAGCAAAAACAGGTACTAATACAGGTCTTTCTTAAAAGCAAAGTGGCTAAAGTGAACTTTAGAAAAGCGGGGGATACCTATATATCAAAATATTTGTTTGCGTCATCAGTCATAGTAGTAAATAACTGACCACAAGCTGAGTATCAAGATATATGGGATGAAGAAATTATTATTTTTTATTTTCTCTCCTCTAATCCCCTCTCCCCTGGAATTTATACTCCTCCCCTTCACTAGGTATCACTGTCTCTTTTAGTTGATAGTGTTTATCTGAGGATAATAAGGCAAATGGGAGGAAAGGTCCTGCACTACTGGTGTAGCCATAATCTGCATTTGAGCTCCCTTGGAGTGCATTTGTGGGTGATCCTCATCATTAGGGATTCTACACCTTTCCTTCCCTTACTGTGGACAATGTCTCCACTAAAGAATCTACTTGACACATGCTCTGTTGGAGGTCTCATTACCCTTCTATGCAGTACTCATGTCAATCTTTTTTATAATGGGTACAGGAAGGCTATCTTTTATTTAGCACCCAATTGGTCCACAAGAAATAAAATACATTGTCCTGAAAATTCTAGTTATCCATGACTTTCCCAATGGAGTCACCTCTTCTTTTTCCACCATCACAGTAGCTATGTAGTCAAAAATCGTTCAATCTTAGGCCTTTTCAGGAAAAGCTTTGACACCAGTTGCTGTGCTCCCACAGACACTAGGGAACAAAGATCAAGCTTTTCAAGTGGTCTTCTGTAGTCTCTTCTCACTTGTCTTGAAGGGAAATGGAAGTACCCTCTCCTTGCCCTGTGAAGAACAGAGTATGTAGCCTTACTCCAAATTGCTTTTCCAAGGAAATTTTCTCTCCCAGACTTCTAACCTCCATTCTCTTATATGTCCTTGAATAAATGCTAAGCCACAGTTGTTGAAAAAATAGATAGGGGCTACCTTCTTCATAAATTTTTTTTTTTTTGGCCACGCCTCACAGCTTGCAGGATCTTAGTTCCCCAACCAGGCATTGAATCCGGGCCATAGCAGTGAAAGCGCCAAGTCCTAACTACTGGACCACCAAGGAATTCTCCGTAAATTCTACTAAGGTAGTGTAACACATCCCTTTGCATGCTGGAGTCGTTGTCATCTGTGATCTTGCAAGCTCAGCTCAAAGTGAGACAGAAATAGCCTTATTTTTACATTCTTTTAAATTATGCATTAATTGAGGAGATATAAAATAATATGACAGAACACAGGAGATACAACAATCTAGACCTGGGATCAGCAAAGACTTGCCCAAAGAAAGCAATCACCAAGCTAAAATCTAAAGTATAAGTATGAATAAGTAGAGTGAAGGAGATGAGTAGAATAATAGTAAGACAAAAAGGCCACCATTAAAAGAAAATATTGTGCAAAAGCAAAATAGTATAACCAATTTGGAAACAGTTTGGAAAGCAGTTTCTTATAAAGTTAAACATACACTTATCATATGATCTAGTAATCTCACTCTGAGGTGAAATGATAACTTATATTCATACAAAAACCTGTATGTAAATGATTATAATGATTTTATTCATAATTACCCCAAATTGGAAGCAATGCAAATATCCTTTAATTGGTGAATGGATAAACTATGGTACGTCCATACAATGGAAGACTACTCAGCAGTAAATAGGAACACATTATGAATACAGGCTCCAGCATGGATGAACCTCTAAAGCATTATGTTAAGTACAAGCATCAAGACTCAAAAGGCTCCATGTTGTATGATTCTATTTATATGTTTTTCTGGAAAAATGAAAACTGTAGGGACAAAAAACTGATCATTGGTCACCAGGGACTGGAGGCAAGGCCAGAGGTTGACTACAAAGGGTCATGAGGGAATTTGGAGGGTAATGGAAATGTCTATATATTGATAATGGATATATTAGTCAAATGATTCTTCATTTGTCAAAGCTCATAAAACGGTGTACAATAAAAGGTGCATTTTTTTTGTGTAAATTATACCTCATGTTGAAAAAAGGAGTATGGGGCAGTGTGGGCTGCGCTTGGGCGCTGCGGTGGGTAGTCGGGGCGCAGGGGCGCGACGCTGACAGGGAAGGAAGAGGGCCGCTCAAGAAGGCGAGGGGCGGACGGCCGGTGGGGGTCAGGCCCCAGGGGTCGGTCCGCGTGCTGTGCCGCAGTGTGGCTCCAGGGCCCGGGTGCTGGGGCTTCTCAATTCCTGATGGGGAAACTGAGGCCCCGAGAGGGGCGGCAAAGCTAGGTAGACCGGAAGCTAGTCCATCACACGCAGACAGACATTTTAAAAACGTAATATTAGGTGAAAAAATACTTTAAATCATAATATTAGTTGAAAAAGCAAAGTACAAAATTCTGTCTAAACTGAATACGTAAAATAGGGCCTTCACTGACCACCCGCTTAGTCTCGCCGGCCTCTGTGCTTCCCCTCTATTTTGGGTACAGAACTTCTTACTTTGTACAAGTCCACAGCCCCTTATTTTAAAGCCCTGAGGCTGGATGTGTTCAGAATCCCGAATTTCTCAGATTTTCGGAAGGTAATATGGCGCATATATTATATGTTCTGTCATATCTTCAGCGGGGTCTGGGGCAATGTCTTGTGATCAAATACATTACTTTTCTCACAGCTAAATATGTGCATATTTACGCGAAGGGGGTAAACAACAACCATAAATGGTCTCACCTTAGGTCAGGTCAGGTTTTCAAACTTAAAAGATTAGTTTTGAGAACTTTCGAGATTTGAGAATTACAGATAAGGGACCTGGATCATAATTTTATCATTCACTCATATTTCTAACTAATTCGGACTGAGGCTGCCACAGTTCCTCACCCTGCTTTTGTATGGTCACTTCCCTGTCTCCATTACTAACGCTGTGTCGCCTTGTGCCCTCTCAGCCTCAGTTTCCTCATCTGTAAAATGGGGTCAGTAATGCTTTCCTCATAAGGTTCTGGGGAGGATGAAATGAGACTGTGAATGTGAAACATTAATACTGTGTCTAGCACTCGGCACAGAGAGTTATGTTTGAGATTTGCTTATTCCACAAACATTTCTATTTTTAAATTATTTGAATGGTGATGCACCCCCCTTTCATAGAGACAACTGACTTCTCTGCACAAACAAGCCTATAGGTATCTTTCACCCTCATTTTCCCACCCCTTTTCCCCAAATTATAGCATTGTATACTGTTCTATACCTCCTTCTTCTTATTAACATTTATTTTGGCTGTTCCTTAACATACTTATATAATTTTCTTTTTTTTTTAATTAAGATAAGTTACCCACCTATAAAAATGTGTGATATTAAAAAAAAAAAAAAAAAGGAGTATGGTTCCTTTGAGGAACTGAAAAGTAGTTACTTTAGAAATAGAGTGAGAAGCAGGGAAGATAAATGATGAGGCAAGAAAGATACATGGGAACTGAGTCACTAAGGTCTTTATAAATCATGTTCAGGAATCCAGACTTTATCTTTAAAGTAATGGTGAACTACTGAGGGGTTTAACTTGGTGACAAATCATTTTAGAGGGATCACTCAGCCCGTAGAGCTAAAACAAGAAGACTAATTGAGGTGTTAGACAGAAATGGAGTAAACCAGGTAGGAGATATTGCTTGCCTGAACTAGGAAAGTGTGGTGGGGATTTATTCACTTTTTAACAAATAGGCTTGGAGTACCTGTTATGTTACGGACACTGAGCTGGTTCTTGGAAGCAAAACGGTCAGTAAAAAACAGACACATTCTTGGACCTCTCAGAGCTCACAATCTGGTGGCAAAGACAGCAAGTACATAATTTTGTCTGTAATAAATTCTAAGAAAAAAAGGTAGTTATTATTATGAAAGCCCCCAAAAGGGGGCTGTGTCAGGCATGATTAGTTACTCACCCAAAATCTCTTTCTTACTAATCCCATTGTGTTCAGGGCACCTATGTGTTAGCTTCTAAAAAACATTATCTCCCAGCTTCCCTAGCAGTTTGGGGTGGCTATGTGACACAATTCTGGCCAGTGATGTATAAGTGGAAGGATGCTGGGTATTTCTAGGACGGTTTTGCTTTCCTGATTATAGTCTCTTCTTACTGCATTCTTTCTTCTTTATCACGTCTGGTACATGTGATAGTGGTCACTTAATGATGACATCAATATTTGTGTTGGTATGGCAACTGTTTAATGAATTTTTAAATTTAATACATGATAATACTTCTTGATTGTTACCTTTATGGGACTTGTGTTTGTTCCCCGACATCCCCACCCCTGTCCCAAATGCTCAACAGAGGTTTAGACAAAAGGTCCCTCAATTATGGCATGGTTCACCCTATTAAATTTCTGGGTGTTCTCTGTCTCGTATCCACTACCTAAATAACAGTGGTGGAGGACTTGGGTTCCTCAAGCCCAGAGCAGGTAAATATAGTGGGTTTTTTTGGGGGGGTGGGGGTATTGTTTTTTTCATGCGTGACAATGCTAATTAACTGGTGCTAGCATTCCCAAACATTATGTTGAGAAGGATTCTGTATCAACAGGAAAGAGGATTGTCTCAATTAGTAATGTCTGCCATGTACACAGGAAGATTTATAACAAATCTTTTTCATTGTCATGATGAAACCAGTCCCTCTGAAGAAAGGAAGGGGAGGCGAGCCTTTTAGATAAGGTTTGTATGCTCAAGAACACAGAAACAAGATGAGATAGTTCTCTGGAGCCTTACAAGAGCCTGACTTACATAGTTGCTGGTCTGTTGCAGACAGGGTCCCTGTCTGAGGACAGGGACCACTCACCCAGGAACGAAATAATAGTGTGACGCCCGTGGAATGGGTAGCCTAAGCCCTGATACCAGAACCTTCATTCTTATCAGCCTTCACATTAGTGAGTCCTAGAACCCTCTGAGCAGTTTTTCTTGTCTGAACCCATTTACTATCTCATGGAAGCCATTTTTTTCCTGCCCAAAGGAGGTGAGGAGAGGTGAGGAACTGGGGCCAGGAGTAAAAGGAGCCTTCTGTGCCAAGCAGTCAGGATGCAAGCTGGAAGGAGAACAAGCCAGGAGGTTAATTTTGCCTAGTTTTAGGTACAAATTACTTTATTTTAGTTTTGGGGGAAGTAAAATGAAGCAATTCAAAAAGAAGAAAGAATTCCGGAAAGAAACTCTATTCTTACCAACCCAGCAGGGATGTACACTTCAATTGCTGAGAGGAAATAATATTAGATGTAATACTAGAGGCTCATTGGAAACGGAAGCAGGAGCCCTAATTTGAAGTGGGAGCCATTCATAAAATGACTCACAAACTTGCTCGCAAGAATTAAACCAAGTTTATGAAGAATAATTTTTGTTTGCGATATTTTTTTTTCCTTTGCGAGCAAGTAATGAACAGTAATGTGTCCCATACACAAGGTCACTTCAGTCTTTCTCTGGTTTTTAACCGTGGTCATTATTAAAACAAGTGACTGACAGATACATATGTTGAGTAGCCAAGGACTGACTAACAATAGAAGGGGGGACAGGGCAGCTACTGGAAAGTCCCGGCTCCTGGCCATACACTGGATTAATAAGAGGATAGAGCAGTTAATGGTATTCCATACTTTAGATAAATCTGAGGCCCAGATTTCTCCCACGAAGGACATTAGGCAGCAGTTCAGCCAGTGACAGGGCCTTTCATACGCCAGCTAGGCTGCCTCAAGGGATCTGCATGATGAAAGCAGGCGATTAACAGAAATCCTGTTTTCACTGTGGGACCTTTACACATTTCCTGCCAGCGAACAGCTCCATAGTCATGTGGCACTCTTTATTGAATTAATTGATCAGATTAGTACCAGTGCCTCACCCTGTTCTGTGTCCTCCCCCACATTCATGGATCTCACCTCTATCTGGGAGAGAAACAGCTTTGCAGGCAGTGGATGCCAGCAAAGCTTCCACAACTCAGAACCAAAAGAGCAACGTCTCCTTCTGACTCATTTCTCAAGACTCCTGACTATTGCCACTTTGTATCACATTATGGGGCAAGCAAGCTGCTTTGGATCACAGGGTCGCCATGCATTCCAAACTTCTTCCCCAAGAGAGAAAACACAATGTAATATAAAATCATGGGTCTAAATGAATGTCTAGTCTCCCCACAAATTGCTCTTGTCTTATATTACCTCCTAGGGGAATGAACCTATGTCACCGAAATTCCTTAAAGCTGCCCTCTTGCATGCCAGAACTTTCCTTTCAGAGAGAGAATTGGACATTTTATTCCTTGGGAAACCCAGTTCTAGAGGGTCAAGGCTTTCTCAGCTGAAACCTGGGTCAGATGTCAAGTCTGTCACTGAAATGAGAACTTACCTCTCAGATTGGTTTCCTAGTCTGTTTCTCATCTTATATTCCCCATCTTCCTCTTCATAGGCACATTTTCTTTGTGTCTAAGGGGGAAAGTTGGGACATCCTCACTCTGCAGGGCAATCAAGTTGGGAAAGTTGTAAAAACAACTAACATTTATATAGTGTGGTTCTGTGTATTTTTCTAAGTAATTTACTTAGAATAACTCATTCTGTCATCATAAAAACTGCCCTAAGGTCAATATATTTTTATACTCATTTTACAGGTAAGGAAACTGAGGCATGGAGAAGCTAAGAAACTTGCTCAAGGTCACAGAGGTATAAAGTAGTGTCACAAGTATTCAAACAGGTAGTCTGGCCTCAGAGTGTATGTTAAGTGGCCTCTGTACAGAGATGCTCTTGTTAGTTGGTATATTTCTCCGAGTATTAGAATAATGCTACTAAAGATGTTTGTGCTAATGAATGTAGTTAGCTAATGAGAGAGCTATTGGGACTTGAAAGAGGGATGTATTATATTATCGTACGAATATACACACATATATATACATTACGCACATATTATCAATATAAATATTATTCTCTGAAGCACGTAAGCACTGTTCTTAGATTAGCTGCTCCTTAATTAAGTAGCAAAGTCCATCTCTTTTCTTTTATAGACTTTTTTTTATCGACTTAAGGTGGATATATACAATTATGAAATTAAAAATAGGCTAAGTATACAAATAATACTAAAAGAAAAGTGCAAAGGAAAGGTCAGGTTGGTGATGTACTAATAAGAATCTGGGACTTAAGAAAATTTCTTAAGTTCTTTTTCAATGTTTTTTACTTCCTTTATCTCTCCTAAAAGCTAAATATGTAAACGATAGCTATTAAGCTAACTGGATCCTGAATTTGTACCTTTCACATATTTATTGATCATTAATTAATTAATCCTTTCATTCAGAACATGTGACCTACCTATTGCCACTTTGGAAATGTTTCTCTAATTTTTCTATGACTCTCCAATCCTTTGTCAAATGGAGATACTAAAAGTAAATATTAGCTTTTTGTGAGCTTTAATAGCATGTAAATCATAAGCACAGTCTTGCCCATAGTATGGTTTAATTACTATTTAATTAAACTAATTACTTTTAGTAATGATTTAAAAAATAGGAAAAACAAGCAGTCAATATTAATTGAGCCCTAAATATGTATAGGGTCACTGTGTTTAGAGAACATGATAGTTATCCTTTTATTCATCCCTGTATGTGTGATTTCTGCATCTTGTCTTTCTCTTTCATCCCATCCATTTTTCCTCCATTGATTTTTATGCCTTTGGAGTGGGGTAGTTTGGTCATGGACCAGTTTTTGTCACTATCTTTCTAAATATCACTTTTTCCTCTGGTTCATTCCACACTTGGTGTATTTTCAAAGGTCTGGCTTTACTTTCAGGCCGTCTCTCATGATCCAGAGCCTCATTCAGTTCAATCTAATTTAATTCAATTCAGTTCAGTTAAAAGAAAAATCATGTGGCTTCTACAGTACGATACAGAGATGATTAAGGCAAGATCCTATGTCAAGTTCCCTACAGTCTTTCCTTGTTCTACCTCAGGTCATGCCGCTGATAATCTCCCTTTATAATTGGAGTTTTGGCTCAGTCTTTATCCTGCCACCATCTTACTTCTAACAGGCCTGAGCAAGTCAGAAATCCGAAGATGGCTAGCTGACCCTAAAGGGGTAAGAATGGTGTCTCTGAAAATGCATTCATTATGTACAAAATGCACTCACAAGGAAAAATCTTCAAAAGAATAGCTAATCTTCAGCTACATCAAGAATTTAATAAAGCTCTCTGAGTCGAGGGCATTTTTCAAGGCAATAATGAATATGACTTTAACTGGCCTTGCTCCTTGTGGGCAAAGTGCATTCCAGTTTCCTTCTTCCAGTGTCTGTCTACATGAGGCTAACTGAAAACCTCCATCAAGACTATTTTCTACTTACTTTCTCTAAACTCCCATTTTTCACTAAGGACGTTATCACTCCAACTTCATTTAGGAGCCTAAACACTTCCCTTTGTTTGTATTAGAATGTTAACAATCCAAATACCACAGCCATGGGAGAGAACTGAGTCTTAATAAAGTCAGTATACATTCTGCCCAGATGCCATTGTTTTCCAATGAAGTAATATGTTCATTTACGTCTAATATTTCCACACTACTCTGACCATGTAAGGTAAAGAGCAGACTTACAAAAAGCAACAGCCCCATTAGGTAAGACTTCATTATATCCCGAAATGATTTGACAATGAAAACAACAGACAGATCAGAAAAATAAGGAAAATTGAGATGCCAGAAACACATGTCAACTTTTGAGTAGCATGGCCATATTTTGTTTCTTGTGCTATATTGAAATATTATGAAAAATTATCAATATTCCCATGATCCTGATGTTAAA
The DNA here is from genome assembly GCF_965194825.1 of Balaenoptera physalus. NCBI lineage: Eukaryota > Metazoa > Chordata > Mammalia > Artiodactyla > Balaenopteridae > Balaenoptera > Balaenoptera physalus. The sequence goes on from NC_138889.1 coordinate 84,539,840, forward strand.
AAACTATTTTGAATCTTGTGAAACCTTCATATACTCCAATACAGAAGCAGTTTCCTTGTCCAGATAAATATTGGTTTGTAAACTTTAAAATATTTCCAGAGAATCAACTGTGAGCTTTCTGTGTTTTTTAATTGTATATTTATTTTATGTTTTATTAATTTATGCTTTTCTCCATGGCATTTCCTTGCTCTAATTTCTTTGGGGTTTAATTTGCAGTCTTTCTTCTCAGTTCTTGAGATAGTTGCCTAGTTCTTTGGGTTTCAGCTTTTCTTTATTAATACATTCATATAAGGTTATATATTTTCCTCTAAGCATAGCTATAGCTGACCAGTAACTCAGAAAAAATAAAATAATGGAGGTGAGGATCCAGAGTAGCAGTGTCTGACATGAAATACCTTGACACAGCTTTATGGTTTAGAATAGGGCTGTTGGCTGCCATGTTTCAGAGTCTCAGTAGTAGCCTACACTCTGTACTGACATTCCTGGTTTCTCACCCTGATTATAGCAAAAGAGGCCACTGTCCAAGCAACACTCATACTTTATGCCCTCAACTACCTCTTATTTCTAGGATTAGGTAGAAGGAGGACTGTGTTGCTCCCCTAACCCAAATGCCCCTTCAATAAGAGCTGCACTATGTTTGTAAGCTCTTAGATGTACTTCTCCTTTGTATTCTTCAGCCACCATTAGTTCCTGACCATTTAAAGTAAATCCTCTTACTTTTCCAAATCACGGTCCTTCCCTTATACCCCTTAAGAATCATATTTCAATCAGCCAATTAATCTTACATTGCTTCAAAAAGTGAAGAGCAGAATTTTGTCATGATATACGTTTTAGAATATATAGAGAATATACATTTTAGAAAATGATGCCAATAAGAAAACTAGAAAGCTATTCCTCTACACCCTCAAATCCTACCCCATGTGGTAGAAAAATCACTACATTCTGTGTTCCCACCACCTAAACACTTCCTTTTCCTTGTTTGAAACAAAATGAAGCAAACGTCTATGAAGATGGAAATTTTTTTCTTAAACTGTCTCCAGAACACACACAGACCTAAATGAAACCTCCTGTTTTTACCCAACAGGAATTCCACTACCCCATTTACCTGTCAGTAGACCCAGATTTTATTTAGATATTAGGCCAAAATTATTGATATTTGGGAAGACAGATCCAACTTCAACTTCTGGGCAATGAAAATATAAGAAGAAATGTTTAAAGGTGTTTCTGGGAAATAGTTTCTTCCCTAAAAGAACGTAGTTGCATCTCCTTCTAACTGCTTATCTCACTCCCTCCCTCCCTTTACTTCCAGCTGATGACTGTGGTCCTACTCCCTAGAGCTGGGGCAACCATCTTCTGACTGTGGAGTAATAGCCTGAGCATGAAAAGCCAACCCACAAAGAGTGGCAGAGAAACTGTAGAAATGAGCCTGGGTTCTTGATGAAATTGTTGTTCTTGATGAAATTGCTGAGTCAATGAGAGCAGTCGCCTACCTACAGTTTTCTTGTTGTGTGAAATCAATAAACCCCAGTTGTTTAAGCCATCATTAGTAGGATATTCTATTACCTTTGGCTGAAATGCTTTCCTAACAGATAAACATAACTTTTCCTCCATCCAAACTAACTGATACTTTACTTATTTCCCTAGTCCTAAAGCTTTAGAACTTACCCTCTGACTAAACTGGCAAGTTCTTTTATGCACAAAGCATTAATGTTTAATGGTAGCTTAATGAGTTATATTATCCCAGGAGACATTTATATTTTTACAGTTGGCTTTAAGTTCTTAAGAAAAAATAGGGGGTATGATAATAAAGGAAGAGCTGAACCTGTGAGGAAGACCAAGACTTACCCCTTAAAGCACAACTTTGCTGACCTGTGTTTGAGGGCCGCTTAGATAAGAGAAGAGATTGATTGTGTGACTTATGAAAGTGAATCTCACTACTGTGTGGTCAACAGGTAGAGTCATGTGTCAAATAATGACCTAAGACTAAAGAAAAATGAACGATTGAAAGATTTCCTAAGATATCTATTAATTTCCATGGATTATTATATACAAGAGACAATCTCCCTTCTCCATAGTAAGTAGAGACCGAAGATGGCAGCCCTTTATCCTTTTTGTAAGAGAAAGAGGAGAATTCAGAACATCAGTTCCTAAGAATTTTCTATAGGTATCTCAAATTCAGCATTTTTAAAACTGAACCCAAACTCTACTTCACTGAAATATTTTTCTTTTCATATTCTCTGATAGGTTTCCCTGCTCCTTACAATCACTTCACCCCATCTTCATTTCACTGTGTTATCAAGCCTGGCTAAGTCTCCCTCTTAAATTCCTTGGAATGCACCCCTTCCCTCAACTCCTAGTTTTATACTTTAGGTCATTTTATTTCTCTTAAGGCTATTTGCAAAGACCCCCACACTGTGTTGTCTCAGATCACACCATCTTTTAGGCTACACTCACTGTGATCGCTCTAAAATTCAGACCCAATCATGTCACTCTCATGAATAAAATCCTTCCATAGTTCCGCAGAGATCTCTTATGATCTAATGCCTATTAACTTCTCTAGGAACTCCTCCTGTCATGTTATTTACATACTATGTACCCCAGCCACACACAGTGACTGGTAGCTATCTATCTATACCACACTCTCTTCTACTTTGCATGACTTTAAATATGCTATTTTCTCAGGAGTATCTTGCTGCCAACCCTCAACCCTTTTTCAGCTTAGAAGAGGGTAATAACATAAAGTTATGAAGAATAAGAGGAGAGATTGGCATAATCAGAGACTGCTCAGATGTCATTTCTTTGGAGAATCCTTTTCTTCACCCTCAGTTTCCTTAGAGGGTCATAGAGTACCTGGTAGTTATCACTATCAATAATGTATCATACTATATGATAAAATGTGATTACATATCTCTATCCCATTAGACAAATGGTTCTCAGTCCTAAGCTACCCAATCTAGGGAATTTTGAAGATACACTAATCCTCAATCTCCATTCCAGACCACTAACTATGGTTTATTATGAACCAAATCTCAGGTATCTGAAGAGACAGTTCTTTCACTGTCTATTTGCATAGAGTGGCTGTAGTTGGCAATCCAGCTCCACTAGTCTCTATATAGTTCTTTATTCATTACACTGAATGCCATTTCAGGGTTAATTCTTGATGTCTATGCTGCCTTCTTTAAGCCTGGAGTCTCTATGAGGTTCTGCTAAAAAAAAAAAAAAAAAAAAAAATACCTTCCCTCTCTGTGATTCTTGGAAATGCAGCTTCCTCCACTCTGATTTATTTTTCAATGAGATACAAATTACTTTCTCTCTTGCAGAAATTATTCAAATTGTCGTGTCTTATGTTATTTTACCCCTTCTTCCTATTCTTGGAACTTTTATGCTGTTTATTCCCTTTTGAGTATTTTAATTGTGGTTCAGTCGGATGTAGGAGGGAAGGAAGGAAGTATATTTACAAAGTTTGCCATTTTACCTTGAAAGGCTATTAAAGCAATTTTAGGTACCTTATCATTTTTAACATTTTGTAGTACTATGGTTGGTCACTATATCAGTTAAGAATATGTCAAGCTGCAAGTAATTTAAAAAATTACTTAGTAGGTTAAATAGAGGTATACTTTCTCACATAATAGGAAGTTTGAATATAAGCATACAACGATGTTGCACATTTTCAGTTGCATCATAAAAGACCCATCCTTAGCACATTATCTAATTTTCTAAGATGGCTTTACTACTCCAAGCATCACATGTATATCCTGTGCTGGAAGAGAAAGAAAAACAGAATAAATACCACAGTAGCTGCATTTCTGCCCACTTTTTATTAGAAAAGTGATAGCTTTCCCAGAAGCCCCCGTATCAGACTATTCTTGCCTACATACACTATCACATGTGCTTTAGCACAAGGGAGACTGGAAAGTTAAGTACTGGACTCTCTAGCTTCTGAGTAGAGAAAAGAAAAAGATAAGGTGGTAAGAAATTTGTGTTTAGTGGACCAGCTTTTGGGTCTCATACAGCTACTGACTGTTTCTCAGAGGTTATAAGCAGTTAAAATAAAATAAAACACTATAGAATATCATAAGCATGTTTGTGCCTAGTTGAGAGAGAAGCTGGGAATTGATCCACTGGGCTGGAGGAGGAGGGATCCACAAGGAGAAAGTTGAGTGGTAGCATTGAGCCAGACAGCAGTCAGATGAGGGGAAAAGATGGAGCACACATTTCTCCAGTGTTTTAGCCTTGGTTGGGATAATACAGGGTCCACGTATAACTAATTACTCCTGAATTTATTTCTTTATATCATTACTTGAAATTTTATTTAACTTAGACATTTTCCTTCAATAAACAAAAAGTCTCAAGTTTCTACTTCCTAGATTGGTGAGAAAATTTAGTGAATATACGTATTTACTACTGTCAAAGACCCCATTTTCAAAGAAAAGACTACTGAAAAAACAACTCGTTGCCCACTTAAGTTCACATTATCATAAGAAAGTAATGGTTTTCCTTTCTATATGCCATAGAAGGTCTCATTTCTTATTATTTCAGCATACAGTACAATAATTTGCTCAATCCAACCTCTAAGTACAAAGTAGAAAATCTGAAACTTGTTGCTATACCTTAAGAGTTGCTCTGGGGTTTTCTCTGGTCATATTGTTACTGTTATGGTATGAAAGCCTTCAGATAGCATCCTCAGAGATGGCTATAGAGTTGCAAAATATATACTAGCACAATTAGGTGCCACTTTTTTCTGAATGGTCAGCTGAAGTGGGAATTTGGCATAGAGATTGTAAAGTTTTTATTCATGAAAGACTGGACCAGAACAGATCCTAATTACAAAGATATAATGTTTCAACTCCCATAAAAACTGGGTCGCTGTTGACAGTTCTGGTCCAAAATGTCTCTGACATTTAAACAGTTATCCTTCTGTCCCACTCATCAGGTATCATCTATTCAGCAGGTCTTGTCTTGGCAAGGATCTCCCTCCTAGCTGAAGTCTCATAGCATTGCCCATCCAACCCCAACTTGGATCTTACTTCTCATCAACATGTCCACCATACTCAAAGTTATCCCTCCACACCAAAAGCCCCATTGACTCACAATTGCATACCAGGAAATATCTTTGCAATCTTGGGCTTAAATCATTAACAATAGACAAACTGGTTCACTCTTCAAAGTGTGAATTTTAATTTTTGGAGGGATGAATCTGTTTCAAATTTGGAGTAGATTTTCCTATCCCATAAAATCCAAAGACTCCATTTAATACACTGAATGAAAAAATCAAAACAAACATTAAATAGAACAAATGGCATCTTGAGTTTTCAAATAAAAGTAAATGGCAACCATGAGCCAAGTCATACTTTGATACCTCTATTTGATTGCATCTTATTCCTGAGTTATGACACTGAATAAACATCTTTCAACAAGAATCTGAGTCATGGTCTCAAAAAGAAGTGTGAAACTTGAATAGGATTGGTTACTAACAATCATAATTCTAATATATTTTTTATAAATGACTTATCTTTGTGTATTCTAAACTTTAAAATGACTTTCTGATACTTTTTAGGGAAACAGGAAAGTATAAAGAAAAACACAGCAATTATTCATATTTTTACCACACAGAATTTAAAATATTAATATTTCTTTCAATTTGTATATAAATAATTTAAAATTTTTAAATGATTAAAAAACAAAAATGTAAGTCAATCCTCCATTAATCATATTTCCCTTGTAACTTGCCTGTTTCAAAGGGAACATCTCGATTCCAGAGCTTCAGCTGCCTTCCATTCCTAAGTTTAGAATATCTAACTGTATTAGTTTCCAAATTAATAGGCAAATAATAAACATTGATTACCCTTTCCCTCAAAAATTTGTATACATAGTGACTAAAATGTCTGGGCTTTGGAGTCAGATATTGATGTTAAGTCACTATCTATTATAGACTACTTCTGACAACTGGGGTAAGTTTATGTTACTTCTCTGGGCTTAGTTTCCTCATCTATAAAAAAAAATAACCATAATTACCTTATAATGTTATTATTTTGATAAAAAGGAATTAGAAAAAGTGTTATCTCAATGGCTACTTAAATTAATGTGTGTGGTTGAGTGTGTATATGAGTACACACACACACACACACACAGTCTTTGATGCTGTGGTTGTGTACTCTTGACGTAATGATGCCAACCAAATAAAGGGGACCATACCATGTGGATAATATGATTTTATAGTGTTTAGAAACATACATCTAGATTCTAGACAATGGTTTGATTTTTCTCATGGCTTATTTGTATTTGTGACAACATGAAGGTACAGATTTCCCCTAGTGTCACCATTTTTTATTCTGGAGTAACATAGATAGTTGATGCTCAATAAATGCATGCTGTATTAACTTGAATTCGTTAAGGGGTTAAAATTACAAATATTTCAGAGCAGCTTACCTAATGTTTTAAAAATCTGGAATGTGTAGCATATATGTTTGAAAAGTCCCCTCCCCACAGCGAACTCTGAGAACATAAATACTCCTTCTTTCTGTCACATTTATATTTTAAGCACACACCCACACATCAAATACCAAGTATCAGCAATTGGCGTGTTTATAACTAACTCTCATTCTCCATTAGCTAAGAGGATACACTAATAAGAAGTGATAGCAAACTAAACTCTTTGGGATTAAATTACATATAGACTTTCATTCCTAGAAATTCAAGTATTCATCTAGCAAGCAGATCTGCTAATTGCCTTTGCAGTTGTTGGCGAAGGAAACCTTTCTTTAGCCTAAGAAAAACAGTAAATTAGGAGTGCTTATATTATTCTCCTTCCTCTTCCATATTTTTGTTGCACTATTGTTACTACTGTCCATTATTGTCACTTTGAGGAATTACAATAGCAGTAAGTATGATGAAGCTGGAATGTTAAGATTTATAATTAACATGTAATATTCTGAGACATTATTTAGACCAATCCTGCAATGTTTAGCTGTAACCATGAGAGGTTATAGAGCGCACTTTCCAAGTCATCCAGCTGGAACAAAACCACAGCCAGACTCCTTAATCAATGCTTTTCTACTATACACATTGTCTCCCTTAATGGATGCCAGAGGAATTGATTTCCAGTTCTGCCACGGCTTAGATCCAGCACTGTAAGAGAGCAAACCACTAGCTGCCAACTTGACTCATATTTATTCTCAGCGACGTTTCATAACTTGAGGAGAGAAGGCTCAACACCTAAAGCAGTAGTTCTCAGCCCTGACTGCACACTGACATCACTGGGAAGCTGTAAAACACACCGATGCCATTCCTGGGTCACTCATTCAAAGATTCTCATTTAACTGGTCTGGGGTGGAACCTAGGCATTATTGTTTTTCAGAGCTACCCAGGTAATACTAACATGCAGGCAGAGTTTAGTACCAATGCCCTAAAGCCTCAACTGTAAATCAAAGGAACTCACACAGGTAGAGGCCAGCTTTATCTGGATTTAATCAGGAAAAGAAACCCTTGGAAAAGTTAGAAACAACAGAGCTAAGATGTATTTTTCTTTATAACTCTTCAGAATACTTTGCTATTTGATTCCCATGTGGTCTCAAAAAAAACTAATCATTTCTCTATGGTTAAAAATTAACTGTACTAACTCACAGCCGAGGGGAGCCTAAAAAGACATGAGGTTTACAGGTAACATGGTCCATGGACCCTGGAACAGAAAAAAGACACTAGGTAAAGATGAAGGAAATCTGAATAAAGTAAAGATTTTAGTTAATAACAGTGCATCAATATTGATTCATTAATTATAACAAAAGTACTCTACTAATGGAAGATTTAATAATAGACGAAATTGGATACAGGTTATTACATGGAAACTCTTTGTACTATCTTTGAAATTTGTGTGTAAATCTAAAAACTGTTCTAAAATAAAAAGTTTATTTAAAAAATTAGATGTGCTAAAATAATATGTTTAGCTTCTCTAATTACAAAATATACCATTAAGGCTTTTATTTACAATTTGTAGAGTTAATAGTTCTCTAACTACGGCCCTACCTTTATTATTACAAATTTTGTTTACAGATCATCATCATTTAAAATACATTATAAATCATTTATTATATAATTTTTCAGCATTCTTTCAAAAAATTTGAGATTTACAATAAAAGAAATATAAGCAATAAAACCATAAAAATGAAAACAAAATATCAAGACTGTACAGAAAGGTAATAAAAGAGAAATACAGTATTTAGAGAGTAGGGGAAAGCAATTGTCCTTCGTATAGTAGTAATAAAATTTAATGCAGTCACTTAAGAGTATTGCTAACATTAAGATTCCTCTCCACTGCTAGATTATTGGTAACTCATATTAATATAGTAAACACTTTCTATCAGTTGTCACTGTTTTCAAAGTTGTAGAGTTGAACAGATGGAAAATATTAAATAGCGTGGGTGGCTTAGTTGGCTTGGCATTGGAGATTGAATTCTATAATGTGAAAAGAAATTATTTTGAATTCAATTTTACCTATTCTCCTAACACCCCCACTAACCTGCCACTGTGCCCAGAAGGGGACAGACTGACTGCTTGGGGCCCTTATGCATACATTTGTCAACATCATTTCTTTCATTTTCCAATTCTACAATTCCTCACAATAGAATTAAAAGTGAAGCATGTGGGTGGATTTCACAATCTTCTCATTTAAATGTTGAAACCAATATCAAATTATTAACTTATGAAAAAGAACAAATAAAAGAGGAGAATCCCATCTCATTAAAAATGGAAGAACTTTGGCTGGAGTGGGAGGAGAGTGGAAACTGGGATGGAGTCTCCCTAGGAAACCAGCTTGAAAAGAGGAGTGCTTTAATGATGTCAACGCTGGTTAAATTCTTGGAACATCTTTGATGTAACACTTACCACAGGTATTTTAATTGCTCCGTGCCTTTTGGGTCAGCAGTAAACTGACAGAAGACAAAGTTCTTCAGGAACGAGAAAAAATTTTAAAATGCTGTTTGTGGCATCAGACAAAATTAGGCTTCATTCCCAACTCTATCCCTTATTAACTGTGTAAGTTTATGTAAATTACTTTGTTTCTCTGAGTTTCACTTTCCTGATAGATAAAATGAGGATGGTAGCACATACTTTATAGGATTTTTTGGAGAATTAAACTAGATAAGTGCTTAGCATTGTGTTAAAATTTCAGGTTGGGATGCCTAACCCTAGATGTGGTCCATACTCTCACAGCACTTAGTGATTCCTTTGTCTTTGCATTGAGTTTTCTGGCACAGAAACTAGATTTCCACGATGTGTGATATAATATCTCCTGACAGCTTTCTCTGAAACAGTTATATCCTAGAATTTTATAGAATAGTCAATATTTTATTAATAAATGACAATGCTTTTGGAGGAGAAATCCTTTGAAATATCATGTAATAACAGTTGTATTAGTTTAGTTCTGCATTCTCTGGAGCCTGGGAATTCCATTTGTGGAGATACAGTAGGTAGTTCAGCTCTACCAGGTCCAAGCTATGACTGCTGGGTATGGTAGACAGGCATTCAGATCTACTCTTCTTCTAGGTGTCTTCTTGTGTTTCCAGGTCTGGAGAAGGAAAATCTGCCTTTCTATATTTCTCTTGTAACTATGGTTCAGGATGGGAATTAGATTCTACTAGTTATATATGCTTGCCTGAAATTTGGAACGTGATAGTGAGACGGGGGCTATAATTTTAAGTTACAATTCTAGAAGCAAAATTAAAGAGACACGAATCTTGGAAGGCAGTTCTAGCAGCTACGATTGCCGTGTGCTTCATGGGTGATGAGAGTTGCTGGTGGCTCTGGATAGCAGCCAGGGCTGTGTGTATTTGCTGTCACAGCCCAATAGCTATTCCTGAGCTCCTTCTCCTCCAACATTTCTAACAATTTTGTGAACACCCAATTCTCTCCACAAAATCACTTTCTGCAGGAAATACCTAGAGTTCTTTCTGTTCCTTGAATTGCATTTTGATTGATAGACTATGTAATCTTCAGGAGGACATGTACCTTGATTTTCTTATTTCCTAGATAGGAGAAAGAGCAGAAAAAAAAGTAAAGTAGATCATTTTAGGGTCTATTCCAGCTTTCAAATGGCTGTGACCTTGGTGGCCATTTCCATTCCCCAAAAACTGACATCAGTTTGATTTTGAGGTTTTATCATTGTGCTAGATATTTTGTTTTCCCTGCCAAATCCATTCCTCACCAATTTTCAACCCTGATTCGTGTCCCCAAAAGCTCATGTTTATGGAATCCCTGTACAAGCTCCCTGTCGCCTGCCTGCTGGCTCAGCTCAGCAAGATTGGTGAGGGGGAGAGAGAGGGCTGAGGTTGGGATATTTGTTCCCTCAGCTCTCTCTCTTCCAAGCAGTCCTCTCCTCAACGACAGCAATTTGCACCGGGTTCTGGTAACATTCGTTCCTCTTGATTATTTAGGCCCAGACATAGCACATGCTTCCTGTTGTAGCTAGGCCTAAGGTGCTGCACAATTCCTTGTTAATTTCCCTTAACCCTGCCCATACCTTAATAAATAGTCCTTTTATTAAATTCTCCTCTATTGTCCATTTTAGTATGCCATCTATATTGCATGGAACCCTAACTAATACAAGTGAGAAAGAAAATAAAAAGGCGAAACAAAACAAAAACAAAGAAAGAAAGTAAAACCGTATCAGAGGCCTTCAAACTAAGCCTTGGGAAATTCACACTCTTTAGTCTGTCTGTACTACCCTCCTTCTATCCACATAGACATCTATCAAATTCCAGACTCATACTCATTACATGCTGTCATGCATTAATCTTCTTAGATTATCCCTGTGTTATGTCAAGTCCTATTCAAAATTCAGTGGCTCCCTATTGTGTCAGAGTCATCTAAATCTCTTGGTGTCCCAGGTCATCTATTTTTCCCTGAAATATATTCTTATCCTTATGTTTTATGCCATTATTTTACCAGAGAACTTGCTGTGATTTTGCACCCTTGAGCCTGGATCATTCTGTTTCCTTCCTTATAATGACCACCTTGCCTTGCTTTTCAAAATTCAATTCAATTCTTAAAGAAGCTCAAGTTCTATCACTTTCTTGTGTGCTACTATGAGCAGTGTAATCTCGTTCTCAACTAGCTTCAGTATAGTTGGAACGAGAGTGTATAGCACATTTGTATTATTGTATCACATTATAATTTGCCAATTTATTCTATTCAATAGTAATCAAAATTATAGTTAATATTTATTGAATGCTTACCACATATTGAACATTTCCCTTCATCACATTTAAATTTCACAATAAATCCATGAAGTAGTTACTAAAATCCTGGTTCTATCTCTTGCTAGCTGTGTCATACATCTTGGTTAATTAATCAGTCTGTACCTCAGTGTCCCCATTTTAAAATAAAAATAATTCCAATCATATAGGCTGTGTGAGGATAAAATAAATTAATAAATAGAAAACATTTAGAAGAGAACTTAGCACATTGTAAGTACTCTATAAATTTTAGATCTTAGTAGTAGTAGTATCCCATTTTACAGAGGAGAAACTTGAGGTTTTAAAACATTCATTTACCACAGATCACTGAGCTACAAACTGTAGAGCTAGAATTTGACCCTCATGGAGTGGTTAGAGTAGAGCCTGTACTCTTAGCACACCTGCAGTCCAGCTACTATTTTATGTCCGCTTTGAGCACAGAGAATTTTTTGTTGTCGTTCTTATTTAAAGGACCACACACAGTAAAATCTTTTAAGAACTAATTATCATAGAAAAGCTGATATCTAGTGAAAAACTTGTGTTTTTTTCATCATGTCAGGGAATAATATTATCCTCTCTGTTTCACTGTTTCCCTTAGATGTGCCAAAAATGTCATGGTAAATTTAATGTTCTAAAGCTATAGTTACATTTGCTGGGATATTGGTAAAATGATTCCCTTTCTTTCAATATAATTTGGATAATATATTTCTATTTTATTAAGGAAACAGTATACTTGTATTCACTGCAAAATAAATTTAAAAGCAGGTAAAGTAAAATTTATAAATAAATAAGTGATCCACCTTTATTCCACCAGGTTGCCTAACACAGTGTATCTTATGTAGTGCACATACAACCCTTACTGTTTGATTAAGTCAAACTAATATTTAGGTTTCTTGATATAATACAAATAACACACAAATTAGCAAAATGCAGTTAATTAAAATTCAGCTACACTTTCTTGGATTTTCAAATGGGAAAAGTCTCAAGAAGTTAAATGAACTTCCCGTAAGAATGTGGAGTTTCAATTCACGTTTTATCTAGTATCTCTTTTCAAATTTTCCTGCCAAAACTATTGTAGTATACTACAATTATCCAGAGGTGCTATTTTACACTTGGACTATTATTTCGGAAGCTCTGCTTCCGATGTCTAATAAGGTTTCCACACATAGCTCCCACACCCCAGAGCTGCCTTCAAAGGTCATTTCTTCATCCCATTCTTTGCCGACATAATTGCACCTGCTATGTGAACTACAAAACAAGTCCCAGGTACACAGGGTGAGTCTGTCACTGTCGTCGAAGCTGCTTTCCTATTTTTGCTCATCCCGAGCATTATGGGCTGGGACGGTCCTGGGACCATTTGTAGCTTCTCTTTTTGATAACCAGAATTTTCCATACATTGGTTCTCAATTCCCAATTTCCCAAAACAGGAAGTCAAAACAGGCTTGATATCAAAGAGGAGAGTTTCCAATGAGCTCAAAGGAGAAAGAGAGGGAGGGACCCCTAATGTTTCCAAAACATCACAGTTTTAAGAGGGAAATATGTCATGTTCCTAAAATGGTTTAAAAGAGCTTGCAACTGATGGGCACATCTTTTGCTGGCATTTCCCTGTCATGTTTACCTTTCTTGTAGTCTCCCAGGGGCTCTTTCAGTTGAAATTCACATTTCCTTATTGCCAGTTGCAGTATCATAGCAAAGTCAAGTATTTCTCTGTGAACAAATAGATGTGCTTATTTTTTTCCAGTTATCTCTGCACTTGGAGGAAAAAAAAATGAGTATTTTCAAAATCCAGTCCCACCATTGAAATATGACTTGATGATGTGGGCTCCTTAAGAGAGTGTCCCTTCTCCTATAAATGAAGAATGATGTGAAAGACATAATCCTATAGCCAATGACATCACCTGTTTTCAGTCAACAATTGCATTTCTAAATATAAGAACTGTTTGTGAAGCCTTGACAAAAGTGAAGGTAAAGAAGACTGTTCATGAAATAGTCTCCTGTTGTTGTTTAAATCTTGGAAATATCTGGGAGTGAGTTATTCAGATACAAAGTAATATCTAGCATAGCATAAAATACTGTGGTAATTCAGGTGCTTTATTTTCCTATCATTCAACATAGTGCTTCCAATATTTTTTTTGTTTTGTTTTAAACTGAAGCAGAGTGATTTTTTTTTTTTAACTTTGGGTTTCTTTCTTTCTTTCTTTATGGCTGTGTTGGGTCTTCGTTTCTGTGCGAGGGCTTTCTCTAGTTGCAGCAAGTGGGGGCCACTCTTCATCGCGGTGCGCGGGCCTCTCATTATCGCAGCCTCTCTTGTTGAGGAGCACAGGCTCCAGACGCGCAGGCTCAGTAATTGTGGCTCACGGGCCTAGTTGCTCCGCGGCATGTGGGATCTTCCCAGACCAGGGCTCGAACCCGTGTGCCCTGCATTGGCAGGCAGATTCGCAACCACTGCACCACCAGGGAAGCCCAATGCTTCCAGTATTTATAAAAATTCCTCTGGAGAAAGGTTTCGGGTAAAAGACCATACGAAAGACTAATGTACTAACGTACTAAGGTACTATGCTAAGCTCCCCAGTAGACCTGCCCATCATTCCCCTGAAATACATATTCCTGTTCTCATTGCACAAGTGAAAAATAGATTCTGTGGCATTGGCTGCATAAAATCACACAGCTAAATGAAAAAAATCAGTGTGTACTAAACCTCAGGTAAGTCTGATTCTAAACCTTGAGCTTTTTCATCTATATCAGAACTGCCTAACCCAAAACATAGTATGAGTAAAATATTATATATCATTATAACAATTATTATACTAATCTAGTATAGTATTATATAGAATTGTAACAACTTGATATGATGTTACAATATCAATATAATGACCCTGAGTAGGGTTATGACTAGTGGGAGAAGAGTATGGGAGTGAAGTCTAATTGGTAGGAGGCCAGCGCAGGGCCCTCTGAGGATGACTGCATAAGTGGTAGAGGATGACAGATACTTCAACAGGTAGCAACAAATTTCAAGGGTGAGGCAAGAAATATAGAGTTGCCTACTAGGAAAGCTGATTCAGGACAGAAAGTAGCCTGAGGTCTTTCAGAAACTAATCTGCATAGGCAATACCATTTTTAGGTACTTTCCAAAAGCTGATGGTATGGTGAGTTTCTTGTTTAAAGGTCCCAGGTCAGGATAAGCAAGTTATAGGTCAGATGACCACAGTCATGGGTTAGATGATCACAGACCAACTTTTGAACTGCAATAGTTTGGCTCCTTGATAGAGTCCTTGCAGTGGAACTCCATTCATACTCCATTGGCTACTTTTTCTTCTTGTTCAGTTTGGTTTCCAAGCCAAACAAAGGATCATTAGGTGATTTTTACTTTTCTCTTCTCACCCACGTTTAAAAAATACAAACAGGGAAAACAAAGAGTTATTATTTATTTAAAACTAAGTACAAATAAGGACATACAGAGATGCCATTTGGGCAGAAATTCATTACTCATAATCCATTACTTTTTTTCTCAATTCGTATTTTGCTTCAAAAGCTCTCTCCTAATTTAAACTCCTCTATGAAGAACCATGACTGTTCTCACCTGGTATATTTTAACAGCCATATAACTGGTATTCCTACTTAGAGTCTCTACCTCATTCAAGCCATTCTCTACTCTGGCTTAACTATGATCTTTCTAAACCGGAAATATAACATCAATCCTATGCTTAAAAACCACCCAATGGACATTACACTATTATGGAATAAATTTCAAGTCTTTTGTATTGCAGACAAAGCCTTTCATAACCTGGACCTTTATTTTCTCTCCAAATCCTTTCTCTTTATACTATAGCAATACCAAAATACATGTGACTCTATGAAAATAGCATTTTGTTTTATCCTTTGCAGGAATTTACACTTATTATTACATTGGTTTCTAATGACTTTCTTTTCTTCTGTCCAACATATGAACCACTTTAGGATCAATCATTCTTTTTGATGCCCCCATTGTAGCTTCTGCATACTTATTATTGCATTTATTAAATCAACTATAATCATTTGCTGCCCTTTGGCCTCATACTTTAGACTGGTGGGTTCTTTAGAGTCAATTCCACGTCTTACTTATCTTTGTTTCCCCAGAGCTGTTCTTGAAACATGGAAGAAATGCAATTAAGTTGGTTATATTGCTCTGAATTTAATTGTGTCCCCAGTAAAGTCTTTCCACAGGATTCTAGCCCACTTTGCAGATCATCGGGGTCATTGGGACACACGTAGGAAAGTCAGGAAACTGCTTTGGGTTAGTGAATCTTTGCCTTGACTGGTGGGAAGGGAGGGTCTTTTTAGAAGGATGATGCCTTTCTGTTAAGCTCAAATATCTCCAAATAGAGCCTATTTATAACTTGGACCATACGATGTCTTGCATAATGTGCTGATTTGCATAGATAGACTCAAGGAAATATATTTCAGAGCAATTTCTTTTTTAGTACCCTTACTTAGTGTAGTTGCTATCTATGTCAATAATGGCTAATACGTGATGCAAATGTCACCACTCACCTCCTGCAGAAAAGAGCACCATCTGAATCTATTGGATAATTCTTTAAGAGGGAAATGATACCTCCACTGTGCAATTATGCAATATATTTTAGATAAAAGATAAGCAGAATTGTCTGAATTAATAATCATAACTTATACTAATGTTAATTACAGTGTAACTCCTAGTAAATTTGGGGATTTTTCCACACCCAGAAAATCAGGATAACATCAAAAATTAAAGATGGATGCCAGAGCATCACGTTCACTACTGATGAAGGCTGAGTTTGAGTGTGTGGCTTTACTCTGGTAGCGAGTAGGCTTGTTAATACTCAACCCAAGAATCAGACACCTCTGTACCCAGTCCCAGTTAGCACTGTATTGAGGTAGGCATGTCCAATTTTCCCAGGTAGAATTCACAGCATGAAGTAGAGAACTCGTGTTCTTTGTGAACATTCGTTCCAAAGACTAAGGGCAGAGCTGATCTGACCAGACCAATTTATTCACTCCACATTTATGAGTAACTTCACTTCTCAGTGGAGGAGATAATAAAGTAGTAAAAAGAGGCAAAGACTAGATTTAAAGAAAATGATTCCTCATAAGGTTGCAGTTTGGGGAAAAGGAATTACCTTCTATCAGTAGTTCCTAAAAATGGCAGTGTTTTAAAATGTATAAAGAACTTGCTTATATGTAATCTTACATGAAAGTGATATATCCTCATGTTCAGGAAGGCCAAGTATTTTTATATGCAATGTCTAAATAAGAAAACTGAGGAATTTTTATAAACAGCCTCATGATTGATAAGTGCCAAAACAAAAACCCATTTTATCTGATTCTTAATCCAAAGCGTTTTCATTATGATATATAGTATACGTCTTGGTTTTTTCCTCAAATTTATCTCACCTCTTTTAAGGAATTCTTTTTTACTCATGTCTATATTTCTTAAGTGCCTTCAGAAATGCTGGGGGCAGAGTAGTCATTCAATCAAGATTCATTCAGTGATGCCAGTAGTTTCTGAAGGTAACAAGTTTAATGTAGAAGTTGGCTTTGTAGTAACATTGTTGGTATCTCTCAACATGCATTTTTACTTCTTATAGCCCTTGAACAATTCCAGGCAACAGTTAGGTGCTCAAGAAGTTGTGTTGTCTTTTTTAATGCATTGAATGAACTCTTAAGGTAATTACCTGTAAGTTCCTTTAGTTTACCAAAACAGTGACTTAAGATTATGATAGATCTAAGAGTATGTCACTTTCTTTCAGTTTCTCAATTAATCCAGCTAAAAAATCAGAGGGTTAATTAAATTAACTCTAGGTTTTTCTAAATTTTTGAAATTCTTTTTGCAGAGAATCGTTGCTCAAAATTGCAAACGTGCAAGAGCTGGCTTGTTTTTATTTTCATCACAAGTTAATTTCAAGTCTCAATGCACAAACTTCTTGTTTAGCAAGTAATTCACTTTTATTCCTTTTTGGATTCAAGAACTATTCAAAAGTCCCAAGCATTTATTTGCTCCCAAGGCATTGAAGATATTTCTCTATCCATTACTTATTAGTTCCTACTGGCTAAAAAGAGGACCTACATCGTCCAGCCCACTTTGTCTCTCCAAGTCCAAGTCCTGGAGCTTTGCAGTCACTGTATTCATCACCTTCCTCATTCTCATCGTCATCAGCCATTGATGTCACCTTCACATTGTCTCTATCGTTGCTTAATCACCTCATCAGTAGCATTATAATCACAATCATCCTTGCCATATCACCTGTATCATCCGTCAGCAGCACTTCATCATTGTTCACATTGCTATGCAATTGGTATTAATTTTAGCACTAGCACCACATCATCATTGTTGCCATCACCTGCTTTATAGTCCCTGCCGTGAGCACCATTCCAGTAACCATCTTTATAATTAACAATGGCAGAAGCATCAAGTGTTTTATCTAAATGTGATGCTTAGATCTCATATATCAAAGCCAAATGTTTCATATATTTTCTACTTTTCCCACCATAACAATGATTAAAACCTTCACATTAAGATTAACATTTTAAAATAACAAAGGCAAGATATTTAATCATTTTTTTCAAGATTTTTAGCTCATGTTAGTTGGTGTGTTTACCCACAGGCTTTATAAGAGGACCTCTAATGCTGTAGGAATGATCTCCTTTGGAAAGTCACCTTATGCTATGGGATCAGTAAATCCATAAGCAGATACCTAATATGCAATCCCGTTCTGCCTAACCCTTTGCTAGTTTGGAAAAACTAAAGATATTAACATAAAATCAATCCTCTTGCCTTAAAAGAGCTGACATGAGTTCCTCAGACAAAAACAAAGAGACAAAATTCTGCCACTATTTATAGAAGACCAGTTATGTTCCAGAAACTGCACAAATGGTTGTATGGGATATGGGATGAGTACAGTTGTTGCATGGGATATTGTACTTGCAATTTGAGAGTCACACACTGTCCTGTACTGTTATGCTTGTACTACCTTCTTTAATAGGCTTCGATCTCCTGAAGGGAGATCTCTGTGTCTCTAAAGCACTTAGCACAGAAGTTCTCTGATAGTAACAACTCATTATGTTTTTTGTTGAATGAATGCTGTTGGGATGAATTATTTAACAAAACCAACAAGAGGGCTTCTACAACCTGACTTATGACCACTGAGAGTTATAACAACTTACATAATAGATATTTAACTTTAGCTATTGGAGAGATGTATAAAATTAATTTTAAATCTTGTCAATAGATTTTAAGGTATTATGTCTATTGTGAACCACTCTAAGCTGAGGAAAAAATATTCAGGGCAAAGTGCATTGATTATCAATTAATGAAATGTTTCCTTGAAATGAAAATTGAAGTGCTGCCTTACCTGAACTTCCTGGAAACAGCAGTCCACAGGAGACTCTCTAGATCCCCAGATATCGATCCTACTCCCACCCTTTTTTGCATATGACCTCATCTTCTTCTTTCCTGATATAGTTGAGGAAACCAGGAACAAAGAGCTCTGCTCCAACTCAGGAAACTTGATTTTGGAAAAACCTTGGAAGAATCCACAACCTGTTTCACCTTTCATGGTCCTTCATTATTCCAGAAACTATGGGACTTCCGTTCCATTTTCCCTTCTTTCATTTCATGCTTTTCACTCATACTTAAACAGAATGACTTCCTTGAAAAGAGATTTTGAAAATCTCCACACCGCTTCTATAATAGTTAATCTATAGATTCAGAGATTTCCAAGTTATTGGTCTTTCTTCTTTCTTCAACTTTATTCCAGTTTCTTTGTATCTGTACTCCAACTTCTGTTACTATCATTTTAGTCTTTTAGGTTGACATCCCAGGTTGGAATATATTGTGTTGTAAGAAATGATGGTAGCACTGAGATTCAAGGGAAAGACATAGTTTGAAAAATATTTACTGCAGAAAGCATATATGTTTAAATGTTTCGGCTGTATGTTATGAATAAAAACAACAAAATTTGAATAAAAGAATGAAGAACTGGACAATATGACGTGCTTTAAAGGACCTAGATTAAACACAGGAGATAATAAAATAGGAAAGACTTATGTAAAAGAAATATGAAGAGGCTAAAAATTCACTAACAGGATTAAAATGAGCATTAGAAATGGGAGGTCCATTGAATCAATCAATCAAGGAAAATAAATGATGCGAATGGCAAGCTTCTGAAGCTCCCATAAAATAAAGGAGAAAAATACTAAATAAACAAATAGTAAGAAAATGGCACTGAGACAATAAAGAAGTGTAGTAATGGAGTAAGAGGGAACAGAACCTCAGTAGATGAAAAATGTGTGTTTCAAGAGGAGAATATGGACGTTCCTGGTGGTCCAGTGGTAAAGAATCCACCTTGCAATGCAGGGGACGTGAGTTAGATCCCTAGTCAGGAAACTAAGATCCCACATGCTGCAGGGCAACTAAGCTCGTGTGCCATGACTATTGAGCTTGTGAGCCTCAAGGAGAGAGCCCGCGGGCTGCAGCTACAGAGCCCATGCCCCTGGAGCCCGTGCGTCACAACTAGAGAGAAACCTGACTCCCGCAATGAAGAGACGGTGTGCCACAATGAAAAGATCCTGCATGCCGCAAAAAAGATCCCATATGCCACAACTAAGACCCAACGCAGCCAAATAAATAAATAAATAAAATAGGGAAAATAAATTAATAAAATAAATAAATATGTTTTTTAAAACCTGGATTGTATTATTTTTTAAAAAAGAGAATATATGATATACACAAAATTTTAGAAAATGAGAATTAGAGTAAAGTACAATGAAACTTCTTCTGAACTGAAAAGGACTGTCTCTAAATCACAGGTACCCTTTTGAGAGATTAATGTAAAATAAGCAACATGGCTATAGACTGAATGTCTGTGCCCCTTCCCCCAGTTGGTATGTTAAAATCCTAACCCCCAATGTTATTTAGGAGATGCGGTTTGGGGAAGGTAATTAGGTCATGAAGACAGAGCCCTCATGAGTGGGATTGGCGCCCTGATAAAAGAGATGCCAGAGAGCTCCCTTGTCCCTTCCACCATGTGAGGACACAGCAAGAAGGTGGCTATCTGTGAACCAGGAAGCCGGCCCTCACCAGACACTAAATCTGCTGGCACCTTGATCTTGGACTTCCCAGCCTCTAGAACTGTGAGAAATAAAATCGTATTGTTTATTAGTCACCCAGTCTTATATGGTATTCTGTTGCAACAGCCCAAACTGACTAAGACAAATACCTAGGAATAGCCTAAAGAAGATTATTTTGAAGATTAAGAATAAAGAAATTCACCTGCAATCACTCAGGCCAGGGAATGGAGTGAGAATGGGGAGGATTATACACTGTGGAAGAAAAACTAAGTTTGCTAAAGAGCAAAGCCTTTGTCTCCATAAATTTCAACTTCAGAAGACAATGGAACAACCCTGAGTGAGTTTTTATACCCAACTAAGCTTTATTTCATCTGGGAAAAAAATTTTTTTTAAATACAAGGAATATAAAAGATGAAAAACATATTCTTCCTTGAAAACAATACTCAAGGCAAATTTAAGGCAAAACAGAAATAACAACAAAATACCACCACAACATCCAAAACCAAAAAAGGAATGGAGATTTGTGGTATAAATTGATGTCTGAGTACTAAATCTAAAAATCATGAACCAATTATAAATTAGCATTTTAAATATGACCCAACATAACTACTTGGTTTCATTTATTCTGCAAACATTAAGGGCCTACTATTCTGGTAGCTAGGACCCTGCCCTTAAGGAATTTATTGCATAGTTTGGAGGTGTATTGAACAAACTGTAAAAGAAATATGAAAAAATCAAGATATGATAAGCCTGTAACAGAGAAACTGATGTGAAGAATGACTCGGTATACTTAGTTTGGGCTGGCAGTGAAGGCCATCTTTAAAGGTGACTTTAAGCTGAGGCATAAATGTCAAAAAGCGTCTTTCAATGAATGGAACTGTTGCTGCAAGATAGGAATGAATATATGTCTGAAGAATCAGAAGAAAGCAAATGTGGCTGAAACATAGTAACCAAAGCAGAGCATAAGCAGGAGATCATACTTGTATCCTCCTTTCCCCAGGATAGTCCCATTTTGTACATGTTTTCTTAATTTTAATAGCACCCTTCTTTATATTCAGTAGTGGCCTACTTTAGACAATATATGATATTGATACCCTGAAAAAGGTATGCAATGGAACCTGAAAAAGGTATACAAGCTCAAAAACAAAACTGTTGACTTCCCTCCTTACTTTTTCCCGAGGTTTAATTTCATTTCAGCAATAGATCAAAGAGGAATGGAATTGTAACAGAGATGCTCAAAAAATTTAGTTTATTTATAGCACCTATGACTAAGGTCAGTGGGAGTGCTGTTAAAGCCCCAGTTAACCTATAAATTACATTATTTTCTTCTTTATCTTTTTTTTTCTGGTGCAGAACCTCTATCAACTTTTCTTATACCCTCCTCTAAAGTATAGATAAATAGACCATGTTTTGATCCACCTTGAATTTGCATGTGGCTTTTCTACTTATTGCAGAAATATTATTATTCAGGCACTCCATCACCAAGGCAACGAGATGTGGAGCATGAGCAGTTCAACCTTTGCAGATAACCGAGATTTAATTGGTCAGTCTCCACTCTGTGGTGAGAAGAATGTAAACATTCTGCAATTCCTTATTACACTTTAGCGCTTTTACAGTATGTTGCAGAAGAGTACATTTCCCCATGAATCTACTTTTTAGTTTTTTCTACCAACTCATGTTGATGTGTTTTCCCTGTCCAAAACAGTCATGTTCCTTTCTGATCGATACTGTGTACCTAACAGAAGTGCTGTCAGTATATGTAAACCTGGGTAAGGGATTTGGATTTCATTCTGAGTGTCATAGGAAGATGATGGCAAGTTGAAAACACAGAAATGATGTGACCTGATGATGATTCTGTCATCAGTCAGAGTCATCATCAGAGGGAACAATTACAGGGTTGTAGCAATATTCCATTTGAAAGATAACTGTGGTTTTGAGTAGGATGGGGCATTAGAGTTGGATAGGAATGGATGAATTCAAGATATACTTTGAAGGTATAGGAAACAAGACTTGCTAATGCATTGGTTGTGGGAAGAAAGATCATGTAAAGTAAAAACCAAGGATATATCCTTCATTTTGCCTAGCTATTTGGGTGGAAAGTGTGACCACTTATTTATATGGGGAGGAAAAAATGATGAAAGAAGGGTGCTAGGTATCTCAAGAGTACAATTTTGGATCCATGTTTAGGATGCCCATAAAATAACCAATAGAGTTAAAGGATACACGAGCATGACATAAAAGGATAGGTAAAAAGTTTTGGAGTCAGCAATGTCAAGACACTATTACAAAACCCTCAAACGGAAGGGAATTACATATGGAGAGAATGCAGCTGGAGATGAGAGGGGATCCCAGGACTGAGCCATGGGGTATTCCAGTGTTTAGAGGGTTTAGTAAAATAGATGAGCTAGCAAAATCTCCCAGACCACAACAAGTAGTTGAAAGATACACACATGACTATAGACACTACAGAGAAACAGAGACATAAACCTTGTTCTCCTGACTACAGTGTTTGGTTTAAGAGAGAGAGAAGAAATAGTCATGACCCTAGCAAGATTATTAAAAGATTTCTTAAAAGATTTTTTTCTTACTGGAATTTTCAGAAAAGATTATTCTCTCTAGTCTGTAAAGCTGTGAGGATATAAACCCAGATTTCCAGAAATAATCAAGGTTCCAGCTTCATGGAGGAAGCTGGAAATAAAACTATTTATATTTATGTTAATTATTCATTTAACTAATCATTGTATACCACTCAACAACACCTGGAAAATTACAATTTTATTTCCTGTCTGTCTTTACTAAAATAGAAGCCTCTGGGGACAAAGACTTTGATTTGCTCCTGTATTTCTAGCACCTAGAATGGTGCCTGGCACACAGTGGATGCTCAATAAATATTTTGAACAAATGTGATATTCATATATTGTCCAGAACAAAGAAAGTTCTCCAAAAATATTTTTAATTAAAGGAACCAACCTACCATTAAGATTCCTTATGCATTACCATCTGTATGACCAGAGAGCATTTCTTCGGTCCAAAATACTCTCCCTATTAGTTTTCCATCTCTGTTTGAATTTCCCTTTCCAAATCCAAGATTAAATTCACATCTGCATCCCAGAGGATGTTATCATCTGTTATTTAGCAATTAGCATAAATTGCCTTTTTGTCTCGTCTAAACATAAGCTTTCCAAGGATAAGTACAATAGACATATTCAATGGTCTGCCTCATCCAAATATCTTCTTAAAAACCTAGCCCTTCCATAGTATGGAGAAGGATCAAGCACACATATCATATATGGGCACACTCGCAACCAAGTCCTTGCTCTCTGGAGAAGAAACACCTAGACCAAAGTCCTTCAGTCTATTTTTTGTCCAGCAACCATCAGATTTTCTCTGAAGAGAGAATTTAAACTGAGAGACTGTGATGCATTCTCCTCTGACCTAACATTTATGTGAAGCCAAGGCTGGAATCAGTACCATTATAAGGTAAAGTTATGTGCCATCCAGTGTTATAGGAGAACAAAGACTATAGTCTAAGTACATAGAGAGAGACTGAGGCTATATAGAGAGCTGTTTATTTTATTCCGAGTAATTTTCCTGTTCTTGGAAGGTTGATTTATACATTTTTCTGCTCTTGGGTTATATAGGATTCTTCTGTATTCCCTTCAATGAATCCCTCACCCTTTGTTTGAACTGAAACCATAGAAACTAAATTCTCTACTAAATTATTTCCCTCTAATCTGTCCAGGAGGTTTGCACATAGTAGGGGTTCAATAAATCTATGGCAGTGTGTCTATCTTCTTGGGTCTACATTTCCCCCTCCCGAATAATCAGTTCAGTGTTTGCTCACAAATTTCATTATTATCTGTTTGTTTCTAACTGCATTCACTTCATGCAACCAACAGAAGTGATCCCTATCCATGTTTGAGTCACCAGATTGATAATGTTCAGCTTCAACCTGTTGTTTCAGTGGTTGATGATAAAGCATGAATACTAGATTCTACAAGAGCAGATTAAAAATATTTCTTTAAAATGTCAATGGAAAAAGACACTTTGAAATGGTCTCTTCATACAATATTCATCTCCAGATTCCTGCAGTGATGGTGCCACCTTTACTTACACACAAAAGGATTATTTTTAGTCAAGTTGTTTTCCCCAACTTGGGGAAAATATTGCCACCAATATTCACTAGATTTATTTGCCCAACGAAGTATTTTTTATTTTTATGTTCTTCATCAAAACATCTCTTGTCCTTGCTGGGCTGATGGTCGAGGATCAGAAAGCAATATTCCAGCTGTTCTTAAAATCAGCATTTCTTAGCAAGGTTAAGCAGTGCTTTTTCAAACTCCCCGTGCTATATGCATCATCTCCTGGTGAGTCAAACCTGTTACGTTAGTGCGTCGCACAGAGAAAGGCCAGCAAACTTTAAAACTCTGAAAAAGCAGCTTCTCTTCTTGGTCTACCTAAGTTGGCTTGAGATGTGTTTATCTGGACTCCACCTGCAGCTTTAAACTCAATAAGCCTTTTCTTTAAACAGCTGATGCCTCTTTCTTTTTATCTACGGGCTCCTGAACTGCCACTACTTCCCTAACTGAGAAGATAAAGGGAATGAGGGCTTAGAATCAAATCTTTTTTTTGGAAGAAATCCACTTGGGTGGGTTCCCCTCTTTAAGGGTTTGCCTTTGACAGAAAGCCCTGAACAGCTGGACAATGACCCTTTTCCACCCTCACACCTGAGCCCAGACTCTGCCTCTCAGCATTTCTGATGACCACGATTCTAAACCTTAGATATGCTGCTCTCCACTGCACTGGGCTAGCACAAGTCCGAGTGTGATCGTTTATGGAATGCAAATAAATAGAGAGTATTCCAAGGCTGAATAACTGGGGAAATGCTGAGCTAAACAACATCGATGGTTTTCTCACTACAGAAATTCTTTGTCTTTAAAATGTTAAAGTACATTCTGCATTTTCAGGAGTGAGATAATGAATGCCTGTTTCCCAGGTTTATTTGACCATAAAACTCGATATTTGGTGTGAAATATCTTGGGAGGCCTCTCTTTAGTGCAGTTCCCAGCCTTGATATCTTGGACTCCTGACCATGGATTGGTATGGGAAGTTTGGTACCTATTTGAGTCTTTAGTATCTTTACTGTTCCAAGTCCCAAGACCCTCACATCTCCATTCATCTCACACTCATCCTTCATTTATGTTCAATCATCCAGTCCCACTGACTCTCACCTACATATCATAATTTATGTACTGTTGCTGACATTCTCTCAACCTAATCCTTCTCCATTCAGAATCATTGTATCCCTTTTCTTTCTGATGAAATTCAGTTTCTCATTCAAGGGGCAACTCTAATGTTATTGCTTCTGTCCTGGACTCAGGGGATGACAGATTAGAAGAGATCTCAGTAATTATTTTGGTTCAAATATCTTTTAGATGAGAAATATTTAGTAGGGGTACTCTGACTCTAGGTCACAAAGGAAGTGTGTGCCGGAACTAGCATCCTAACTGGACCACATAAAGGGTAAGGTTTCTATGAGCTGTCCAGACTGGGTATGGAATTGTACAGCAGGGAAGAAAGAGGCAGAGTTTGGGCATTGTCCCACAAGAATGAAATGGAGTCACATGTTAAGTTCAGCTGAACAACAAATATACAAAACAGAGTTGGATAAGAAAAGCAGCAATGCCCATGGTCAAATCACAGCTTGAACAAGTAGAATTCATGGCATGAGAAGAAGATAAGTTCTAGGTTTTTAGATTACATCATTCAATCAAGCAAGAGTAGTTGTTCATTGAGGACCCACCAGTACAGCATTCCTCACCATACCACACTCTCTCCCTGATAGGGAATTTGCTAGAACTTTAGGGGAAAATTCACTAGTTCTCAGAGAGATAGATCAGGCTATAAGATGACAGCCTTACTTCAGCAACAGCAGAGACTGCAGTGTGAATTTTGCTTTGCTAGTTATGGGGATAAATCTTCCCTGAGTCATCCTTGTCCTATCATCTGGTCCCTTGTGAACAGAATTAAAAAAAAAAAAATCTGCAAGTTTCTTTGTTAGCTGTAGTTGAGATCTGCCTTCTCGCCAACAATGACAATATACCACACATTTCAGATAACTGCTTTCTACTCACTCCACAGCCATTTTGACAGAGATGCTGGACTTGTAATACTGAAGACCTATTATTTCATTATGTCTTTGAAATATTTAATAAAATCCACAGTTTTTGAGGTCAACGTCCCTTTGGTATGCTTTGCACATTAGGCCACTTGTCTGTCTTCCTCATTCTTGTATTTAGGTGCTATTACACATTTCCACTTCAGATCTCACTGATGCTTAAAAATCAACACTTCCAAAGGAGAACTTCTCTTTCCCCATAAACAGGCTTTTCTTTCTACATTTCTATTTTAGGAAATAGTATGGTTATCACCAATAACCCAACATCTGGATTTCATCCTAAACTTAGCCTTTTAAAAAAAATCTCCAGCTCTAATTAATTAGAATTTCAGATGTGTTACTTCCTTATCTTAAACCTTTCTTGAATCCTTGCCTCCTTTCTTGAATCCATTGCCTCCTTTCTATACCCATGACCATTATCCAAGCCTTCAGTGTTCTAGCCTAAAATACTGTCATGTCCTCTTGAATTATCTCCTTGTCTCAAGCATTTGCTCCCCACTGCTGCTAGGAATAATCTATCGAAAATGAAATAGCACTATGCCACTTCCATTCTTAGTGTCATATAATAGCTTCTTATCAGCTATGTGGCAAAAGATGTCAAGGATCTTACGATTGCCATCTCTTATTCTTGAATCATCTCTTTCTATACATCATATCAATTTACTAATTATATAGGACCATTTGAAAAGCCCCAATTTTCCATGCCCTTCCACCACATCGATTTTGACTTTTTGTCCTACCTGGAATAAGTTTTCCTCTTTTTAACTCATATTTAAGATTCACTTTATACTTTTGTTCTAATAAATTTCCCTCAGACCACACAGAATAGATTATGTGCCCTTCCTCTAGACCATACAGCATGTATCTTCTGCTTTATTAATAACTGCCCTGTAGTCAGCCATTTATGTCTGTTCCGAGAGTTCAGTCAGTCTCCAAAACCACCCTCAGGTTCAATGATTTGCTAAAAGGATTCACAGAACTCAGGAAAGTCATTATACTCAGAGTGATGGTTTATTGCAAAAAAAGGATACAGATTAAAATAAGCAATGGGAAAAAGCACATGGCACATTGTACAGAAGAGTTCCAAGCGTGAGCTTCCAGTTTTCCTTTCCCAGTGGAGTCATGTAGACAGCACTTACTTCTCCCAGCACAGAATATTGCCAAACAGAGAAGATTATCCAAACCTTGAAGTCCAAGGTTTTTATTGGAGGTCAGCCACGTAGACACAGGTAACCACCTGCATAGCTGACTTTAGTCTCTCTCCCCTTCAAAGGTGGAGCTGATACCTATAAATCACAGTGTTAGCATAGGCTATCTGTCACAGCCAAAGGTCTCCATGTAAACAAAGAGACTCTTATTGGGCAGAATATTACGAGGGCCTAGAGGTTAACTCCCAGGAGCCAGGGACAGATTCGCACACCTTTCTTCAGGTAAGGTTGATCTTTACTGCGCATCTTTCCACTAAAGTACAATCCCCATAAGAGTAAGGACTATGTCATGTTCATCTCTGAAACCTCATTGTCTATGCCTGTTCACCCCAGAGTAAAAGCACCGTATATAACTGCAGAATGAATGAATGAGTCAATTAATTTAAAAATGAATGAAACTTTGAACAACTCTTCAAATCTTTCCACAATTTACTCACCACCACATTCTAAGACTTAAACTGAACTTACTGAAACTAAATATGTCCCTTTACTCTTATCTCAATAGTCATCCAATTTCTGTCTTTTTCTTCTCTCTTTTTACATAAATGAAGTACACACTGTTAACAGATGAAAGGAAAGACAATAGTCAAAGGAAGAGACCTAGTTTGCTACCTTCTCCCATGTATCCCAGGTGGACCAACTCCCTTGGGACAGCTGTGTGATGGAACTCTGTAATGGAAGATGGAGAAGAACACCTTCCCTAGAGGTGAGCAGTGAGGTCTCAGGAAAGGAAACATTTCTGCGTCTTCCTTGTGTAGGGCTCTGCAAGAAGTGGGCTCAGGAGAGCGTTGCCTATCTCATACTGAAACGGAGCATGGCCGTATGGTTCTTTCTCACCGTGTCCTCCGCCTGCCGTTTGTCTGTGGAAAAACTTTAGCCAAATTATGTGTAATCAGAGAAGTGAGAAAGTGCAGAAACAAAGGAAAACAGTCCAACAAGACCAAATAATAGTTTAGTCATTAAGCATAGTCAAGGACCTTTAAGTTCCTCCTTAAGGGTCATAGATAGTATTCTGAGCCATATCCTGGGAGCTGTCTTACAGATACTAAAACCCCCACCAGGTGGAAGAAGTTAACTACATGATGACCAGACTGTAGCCATGACATAAGCTGCCACCATTCCGAGAGCTGGCCTCAAAGAAATGGGAACAAACCGACCCTGGAACTGACGATTAGCTGTACTTAAAGCAATCAATATGACGCTGGTCAGACCACCGCATGACCAATTTCAGTTTCGAGCTGACTGTGCTGTCTCTGCATGTAGCCCCCTCCCTTCACCTATGAAAGGTCCTGCCCACTGATTGTCAGTGGGGGGGAACTGGCCTCCAGACAGGGGTCTGTACTCCGTCCCCGCCCCCACCCGCCCCCCCGGTTGCCGGCCTCAGACAGAAAGCAAACTTTCCTTTCCACCAAACTTGCCTCTTTATTGGCTTTTGAGTGGCGAGCAGCTGGGCGCCCACTTTCGGTGACAGTACTATTCCTGTGCCTCTAAGAAGGCTGTGTGGTTTCCAAACGTTTACTCCATAGGTATCTCACTCTATCGTATGTATCACCATTAGGAAATGTATTTCTCTGAGTTAATATGCTTTTTAAAAAAATTGCCCTTCTTGTTGTTATACATAATGCTACTCTCAGTGTGCTGTATAGTTACTCGTCAGGTGATCTTTTTTTTTTCTTTTCTTTTTTTCACATCTTTATGGGAGTATAATTGCTTTCCATCAGGTGATCTTTCAAAAATGCAAATCAGTTTACATCAATACTCTGCTTATACCCTACAGTGGATTTCTGTGTCATTTAGAATATAATCAATATTCTTGCTAAGGAATACAAGACCATAAATCCTAGTCTCTGACTGTCTTTCAATCACACCTACTCATTCTACTGTTTTATTTCTTAGTAACAACTTATCAACTCTCTAGAATCATCTCATTCATTTATTTGTCTATATTCTACTTTCCTTTGACTAGAATGAAAGCCCCATGAGGTCAGGAACCTTAATGACCTTGCTCATTGATTCAGCCCCAGTACTTAGAATAGTGGTGGATACATGATATTTATTATCTGTCAACTGTCAATCATTCATATAGAATCATTGATAGGTTTTTTCAGAAGATGAGAGAGCAACTCACTGAATGGCAACTTCTGTAGGAGGGGTCATGCTCACTGCCATGGGTAAAGCTAAGCATGATGGAACTTTGAGTACCCAGTTTGTGCACTACTACACCAGACTCCTGTAACCAGGGGAGCCTGCAAAAGAATATGAGGGGAGGAAATATAAGGACACACTCATGCTACTTTCACCTTTCCAGCTACCTCTCACTTCAGTGCCCTTCCGTCATCCTTGGCCACCACTCCTGATGCTTCCAGTATCCAGGAATAGAAGAAAATCACATGAAAAATCTTATTCTCTCTCCAATGTTAATGTCTCATTGGTACTCAGAAATATTTAGTTTTTAAACACCTTTAGTAACTGCATATTACCTACAAGATAAAGCAAGGCACCTGCAACCCTTAATAATATGATTCTAAACTATTATTCCTGGCTCAAATGTTGTCACTATTCCCAGTGATCTTATTTACCCATGGGTTCTTTCAACTACTAAGTGGTACTGGTAGCAATCAGGGCATAGAATCAAGTTTCTCCATCTCAAGGAGGAAGACACAGATAGAACAACAAAGAAGGCCATTCCTCCACCTCACTGTGATGGGAAAAGGAACATAATGGACGATCAGTAGAAATCTACTTCATACTCAAAACATCCTTTTTAACAAATGAGGAGAGTGAGATTTTAGCTAGAAAAAAACTAGAGGAAAGGATAATTCTAGTTAAGTGACAAAGCTGAGTTCTGAATCTGTGCCTACTATTCCCCAAGGCCCGTACTCTTTCAGGTACAGCAGGATGCCACTTCAAGGGTGAATCCGAATGGAAGAAAGGGCATTAGGAGGAATTTTGTGGCTCTGCTAATTAATATTGCTATTTAGCAGATCTGTCTTCAGGCCCAGAATATGCATCTATAGGACTGTGGCAGCTGGGACGCTAGAAAACCTTGTGCTGTGTGTTTTACTTATTCTTTATTCAAAGAAGGAGAGCAGAAAGAGGCACCTGACCTTGCACACTGAGAAGGAAACATGCTTGGTTGGTTTCCTGTTTCCAACCTGTAAGGAAAGGGTTGGGAGAGAGCCCGTGGCTCTGGATAGAGAAGCAGCTGTCTCTCTGGGGGAGACGAGCTCTGGTTCAGCCAGGCAGGCAGGCAAGCGGCCCAGAGCCGAGCAAGAGAATCGCCCTCCTCCAACTTGCTATTATGGGGCCCTCAAGGGGTTAAGGATGGCAGGTTTTTTGGTTGCTATGTGCAGCCAGAGAACAAGCCAGCAGATCGTTGCTGACAATTCCGGGAGCATCCCCCTTTCATAGGTGAAGAGTGGACTCTACCACAGCGCACTCGCTGACGTGCAGCTGGTCCCCAGCGTCTAGGCTGTTTCTGTGTGTGATCAATGTAATGTTCCACTGCTAAATTTAGGGACCCTGTCTCCTATGACAGTGGCACCTCACCATGACTAATTAACAGTAAAACTGTGGATGGTATGACAGGTTTAATTATTTAGTCTCCAAGGTTTTGATTAAATTAAAACTCTTTACCACAGGACAAAAAATTAATAATACTCAAGTTAAGATTATAAACAATGAGGCCGATACCACAAATCACAAGACGAAAGGGTCTCATGACCCAGCTTCTCTGTGTGTATATGAGATTAGTCATCTGTGTGTGTGTGTGTGTGTGTGTGTGTGTGAAACCCTGAAGATGTCTGTGTGCCTATATAATGCTAGACATTAGTGTGAGTGTGCAAATAATGTGAGAGATGTATATGCATGTGAATTTCTAAAAATGTAAGGCCGTGTAGAGATATATGTGTACATGACTATTTACATGCATATATGTTTATATATGTGTGAACAACTCTGAAGATTCCTATGTGCATATCCAGCATTGAAGAAGTATGTAAGTATGTGTGTACAACATTGGAGATGCATGTGTCTATAAAACTCTGGAAATGTAGCTCTGTGGGTACAAAACTGTATTTTATGTATGTCACAGTTGAGATGCACGTGGGCGCACGCAAGTCTGTGTGTGCATATGTCCACTTTTGAAGAAGGACTTTGCTGATCCTGGGGATGTTTTTATATATATTTTGTGTACATAAAAACTCTGTATAGAAGTATGCAAATAGTTTGTATATATATGTTACATGCGATTTTTATATATTATGTATATATTCGATATATAATAATATGCAATGTTTTATATATATGTATGTGTGTATATATATATATATATATATATATATATATATACACACACACAATGAAAATAGATTATATAATATATATTACAATATAGGTGTGAATATACCACCAGGTATACAGGTATATGCATAAAACATTGTAAGTCCTACATGTTAACCTTGCAAGATCTTTTCCATGTAAATTTATATTCAGCATTAGAAGTGTGTGGTATATATGATACTGAAGATATGTGTGACCATGTTCATTATACTAGAGATATATGTATAAACATTTACTACACAGGAAGCATGCAGAACACTACAAATACATTGGGTATGCATATAATATTTTTCAATTGTGTGGTATATACGTAACATAGAATTTACCATTTTAATCATTTTAAGTTCAGTGTCATTAAGCACATTGACATTGTCATGCAACCATCACTATCATCCATCCCCAGAACTTTTTCCTCTTGCAAAACTGAAACACTCTATCAATTAAACAATAACTCCCCATCCCTTCTGCTCTCAGTCCCTGGAGTCAACCATGCTACTTTCTGTCTCTGTGACCACTCTCAGTACCTCATATGGGTAGAAAAATACAGTATTCTCCTTTTGTGACTATCTCATGACACTGGGTTCGCCCATGTTGTAGCATATGTCAGAATTTCCTTCCTTTTTAAAGCTGAATAATATTCTACCACATTTTGTCCATTTATGTGTCAATGGACAGTTGGGTTTCTTTGACCTTTTGATTATGGGGAGTATGAATGTACAAATATCTATTCATGCCCCTTCTTTCAATTCTTTTGGGTATTTATGCAGAAATGGAGTTGCTGGGTCAAACAGTAATTCTATTTTTAATTTTTTGAGGAACTGCCATACTGTTTTCCATAGTGGCTGTACCATTTTGTATATAAGCTTTTTAATGTATGTGTTATCACTGTATAAGAAATACATACAACTATGCATTTATATTTTTATAATAGGACTATAGATATAGAATGTGAATGTAAAGCACTGGCTATATAAGTGTATATATAACACTGAAGCTAGATTGCTGAATATATACCATGATATATATGTGTGTTTTCGTGTGTATAGCAGTGATGCTTTCTAGTGTCATGTTTATTTTTATATCGGTTTGCTCATTAACAATTAAATTTTGTATCAGTGACCTTTGCTATATAAAAAACTACCACAAAACATAGGAGCTTAAAATAATGATAAATAGTTTGTAAACCTGAAACTTTGCCAGTGCTTGGCAGGGACAGCTCTTCCCTGTTCCAAGAAGCATAACCTGGGGTGGCTTGACTGAAGCTGGAGGATCTACTTTCATAATGGTTCACTCACATGGCTGGTAAATTTGTGCTGACTGTAGTCTGAAGACCCTCCCACGATTGTGGGACATCAGCTTCAGTTCTTCTCCACATGGGTCTCTCCTGGGCTGATTGGACTTCCTTACCACGTGGTGACTGTATTCTAAATGTAAGCATCTCAAGAGAACCTGGTGGAAACTGTATTGCTTTTCATGAACCAACTCCGGAGGTCACATGGTGTCATTTCTGCTAACAGATTCAAGGGAGGGAACACAGACCCTAGCTCTTGATGGGAGGAGTGTCTAAGCCTTATTGTGACTATATGTGGGATGGGAGATACTCTTGTGGCCATTTTTAGAAAATACAATCTGCTACAGTCACAGGTTATTATTTCCAAACTGTTTGAAAGATACATCAATTCATTCCTTCATTCATGTAACAAATATTTATTGAACGTGTACTGTGTGCCAGCACTAGGAATTAAACAGTAAAGAAAATACACAAAGCCCTTGCCCTGATATTCCAGTGCAAGGAATTAGGGGAAAAACAAATATTTGTCATCTCAGATGATAATAAGAGTTAGGGAGAAATATAAAGCACTGAAATATAAAGCGCTGTAATGGGGAAAAGGAATGGTGAGGACTGGAGAATTCCTATTTTATACAGGATGGTCTGGGAAATTGTCTCCAATAAGGTGACTTTTGAGCAGACACCCAACAGAAGGGGAGGGAACAAATCTTGAGTATAAAGGCGTCAAGAGGGAGTAGTTCTACATGGAAACATGGGTAAAGGCCTAGAGGTCTAATCATGCTGGGTATGTCTGAGAAACTGCAAAGAGGCCAGTATGTCTGAAGTGTGAGGGGGAGAGGGGTAGGACGTGAAATCATAGAAGTTATGGGTGCCAGGTCATATTGAAAGAGGAGGAAGATGATATTGTTCTTCCTGTTGCAAAAAAAAAAGAAAAATCCCAAAAGACACATACCACTGATGACATAATTCTTTTTAGCTGCATTGTCTTTGTTTTGATCACATCCATTCCACAAATGCCAAATACCAAAGAACAAACCTCCGCATGATAAGTTAACAGGCATCAGCTGTCATCTAGATCAGTAGGAAGTTGGCCAACTGATGGAAATTACCTCCAACATTGGAGATGAAAATTCAGGTCTCAGAAGGCTATGAGACATCCCTTCTGTCTGAATCTGTTCTCTCTGCCTGCTTCATGCCACATCTCTGCACGTAAAAGCCAACATATTCATTGACCTGAATGGTTCATAAAGGGGTTGGATTTTCAGGTTTGTAATCATGAAGGGGACTCACTGAAGATTTTGAAGGTTGGTTTGTTTGTCCTTCTGTGCATTTCCCTACTCCCCAACCCCATGATAAAATTGGGTGAATCCTTCACCTTGCCATCATTAACATCAGAAGTAATAGAGAACAAGCTGCAACCCAACCAGCCAAATACCCAGCACACTCTGCTAAGTCACTTGAGGACCTG
This sequence comes from Balaenoptera physalus, assembly GCF_965194825.1. NCBI lineage: Eukaryota > Metazoa > Chordata > Mammalia > Artiodactyla > Balaenopteridae > Balaenoptera > Balaenoptera physalus. The sequence continues at coordinate 84,574,638 of NC_138889.1, forward strand.
CTTTCATGGACAGTTGTTTTCAAACCTGGTTACAGGTTAGAAGCACCTGGGGAGCTTTGCCCACCTCAAAGCTCTGGAGTGGAGCTGCAGCATGATTTTTTTTACCTCCCCAGGTGATTCTAATATGCAGCCATAGTTGAAAACCACCACTATGGCCATCATGCTATGACTACTGGATGGTACAGTATGACTCAGATTTTATTTTGTCTTAAATAATGTTGTACAAAATAAATGAATATGCCTAAAGATTAAAATCTGTTGAAATCCGAATTTCCAAATGGTTTCTCTGAAGAGGCATTCTTGGCAAGGGCTAAGTTTAGAAATATCACTAGAAATGTCTGCAACATTCCTTGGCCTATTCATCACTCCACCCTTTCCTTCCCAAATCCACTCTGCATCTTCTTTGGGAGAGCAAGCAACATCATTTCTTTCTTCTGAGAGTATCTTCTGAATAATCCCGACCCCTTGCAAAATACTCTAAGGCTGTGTTTTCATACTTTGGTATTATGAAACACATATATTGATTAACTTAGAATTTTTTCTTCCATCTCTTTGCTTTCACTTTTTCTATCCCCACTTTCCTATTTGCATAATAGTTAACTTGTTGATTTCTGTAAATGAGACTAATTTGGGCAGAAATGTGTTTAAATTACTTTGGTTGGTTTGGGGTCAATGTGTTAATGATTAAAAGAGGAGAGACACACAAAAAACATTTTCTCCATTGAATTTTATATAACCATCCTCCATTACTTGTTTTTATTATTCTCATCCCCACCAAAAATGCATGAGAGCTTCTTGAAGAACAATTTGGACCATATTGTATTAGGCTATCATTGTTATTCTTCATCTCACATAGCTCTACAATAATATCCTATTGGATCTCATAATGTGCAAAACGAAGGTTAACTGCCCTGACTTCTATCTCCAAGTATGCTCCTAGTCAATGTTGTCACCTTATGCAGAGTTCCAAAACTAGAACTTGTTAAAATTATCATCTATGCAAGTGGTTTTCAAACATTTTTCTAAAGGAGATTTTTCTCAAACAATATAATATTTACCAAGCTAGTAAATAGATAAAAATAAAACATTTCTTTAGGGCTTTGGAGATCAAAGTCTCATTATTTTAGCCTCCTACTTTCTCTCCAGTTACTGTCAGTATTAGTCAGGGTTCTCCAGAGAAATAGAACCCCATAGAATAGAGAGAGTTCTGAATAGAACTGCAGGTTTGGAAGTCCCACAGTCTGCCCTCTTCAAGCTGGAGAAACCAAGAAAAGCTGGTGGTGTAATTTAGTCCGTGTCCAAAGGCTAAGAATTGGGTGACTGATGGTGTAAGTCCTGGTCTGAGACTAAAAGCTCAAGAATCAGGAGCTCCAATGTCCCAGGACAGGAGAAAATGAATGTTCCAGCTCAAGCAGAGTGAATTCTCCCCCTTCCTCTGCATCTCTGTTCTATTCAGGCTGTCAACAAATTGGATTCGATGATGTTCACCCACATTGGTGAGGGTGATCTTCTTTGCTTAGTCTACTGATTCAAATGCTAATCTCTTCCAGAGACACCCTCACAAACACATCCAGAAATAATATTTTTCCAGCTATCTGGGCATCCCTTAGCCCAGTCAAGTTGACACATAAAATTAATAATTATTAATAATAATGGTTATCTCCATGGAACACTAAATAATTTGCAAATTCCTTCTCTACAACATCCTCTGCACATCCAGTCAGTCACCAAAGCCTGTGATTTTACCTTAGAACAAACACCCGAACCCAACAATTCTTCTCCATCTCTACTCACCCTGCCTGTCTTTCATCTGGACCATTGTGATAGATATAATTATCTTCCTTCCATCCAAATTTTTCCCCTCTGAGGCCCACTACCAACAGCTTTCTTTTAAAAATGAAGTCCACCATGTCACATCACTCTTTCTTTAAAGCTCTAGTTGATTTCACACTTTTGATGGGATTATGGTCAAACTTCAAGGCTTGGTACAACGACTCTTCATATCTACTTTTTACCTTATTCTCTAGATTCATTCACTGCCACTCTTTCATATCACAGAATCATCTCATCAACCCTTATGATTTAAAATGCCATGGAAAGGCTGAAACCCCTACAAATTCATTTCTCAAGCCAAGAACTCTCTCTGAATTCTAGTATCTTACATCCAACTGTTTGCTCAGGACCTTAACTTGGGTCTCTAGTAGATATTGAAAACCTCTATAGTCCAAAGCAAAACTCTTGATCATCCTCTATTCCAAACTGGTTTCTCCTAAAGTACTCCCAACTTAGAGAATGGTAATTCCATCTTTCCAATTGCTTAGGCCCAACTTTTTGAGTCATCCTTGAGTTATCCTCCTTCCCTTCTAAAATGTTCTCCATAGAGCTTTTCACCATCTGATGTATTCTGCATTTTTAAGAATTATTTTTCTCCTCTAGTTAGAATATAGGCTCCAAAGGAACAGGCCATTTTTTCCTATTTTGTTCACTATCGTACCTTCAGTGACTAGAATTATGCCTGAGACACAGTAGTTGCTCAATATTAGTTCAATAAATGAATGACTGTATTACCCTGAGCTCTAGCCACATAAGTTTTCATTATTACCCAAACACACTAGATACTTTTCTAATTAGTTATTTGCACACAAGTTGTTTCTTCTGCTTGGTGAGCCATCCCTACCACCTCGGGCTCTAAGACCTCTGGTGTTACATGCTTTTGAAACCTTCAGCTCCCTCAGGCAGTTGTGGATTAGCTGTTGTATTCCAAAAGCTTTTTGTTTATTAACATTCTGATATGAGAAGTATCTATTAGAATAGTGTAACATTGTCTCAAAATTATTTATTTCCATGTCTATCTTCCTTACTATAATAAAAGGTTCTTAGAGGTCAGAACTGGGTCTTATTTATTTTTGAATATAGAGCATAGAATGTCAATACATATTTCTCAAATGCAGGAATCAATAATTCAACAGTTCCTATCTATATATCAATCTGTGACTTTCCAGGAATGCTGACTGAGAACAAAAGTCAAAAACAACAAGAAGTGCAAGAAAGAATACAGATGACATTTCTTCCCAAGAGTGCAAAGTGTTTGTTTTGTGAATTTTATTTACATAAAGTGATAGGAAATGGAGATTAAAGTAAAAACCAACTAGTGGAATTTGAAAAAGCAAGTCGGGGTCAGATTTGGGTCCTACTTTTTCTTTCCCACAAAGATTCTGACTGGTTGGACCAAGACAGGAGAAATGGCTTTTAGAAGATGCTTATGTAGCTCTACTAATGAGATCTGGGTCATAGGTGAAAGCAATTTTCCAAATGTAGCACAAACTTTTCTCTTTTGTCTTGGAAATGTGACAGTAATTTTTTATGAGACTTATTCAGTGACTCTGACCAAGCTCAAAACTCTTACCCAGGCAGACCTAACTTAGATGTGATTGATCTTAGAAATAACCCCTTTTAATAGACTACAGGTGAGAGTGTGAAAGTGCATGTTGGGGTTTTTCTAAGTCTCTGCCATTCACAAGATAAATAAAGGAAGCAAGTTGAGGCTGAAAACTCCAGAGCTGCCTCTGGTAGTAGAAAATATTTCTACTACCTCTGGTAGTAGAAAACATCTCCACTTCATTGGAGATGGTGTAATACCCAAATAACCATATTACATATTTACCCAGGGTAGACTCTGAGGAATAATTTCCTGTTGATCCCTATATGTATTCTGAGACAAAATTTTAGTTCTGGGAGTAATTTAAAGCTTAGATAATTTAAAGTTCTCTAATGATTGGGGGAAGTGGATGATATGTTAATGATATATCTTTGCCTTTATCAGGGGTTGATATGTGACATATGAAGAATATTAATGTAAAATGTACAATCACCAGGAAAGTTTTTAAAAACTCATGTGATACCTTCCTTTCATAACCTATGATGAGTAAGATACAGTTTCATAATGGACATTAGGTAATAACAACATATTTTGCTTTTCTTTTTACCTTAACTGCTAGGAAGCTTAGAGATCAATTTTATATTCAGTCGTTTTGTTCAATCAACATAAGGCAAAGTGGTTAATAGTATTTTCTTTTTCATTCTCCTTGATATTTTTAAGATAACTTCATAAAAGTATGATTTATATACAATAATGTTCACTAATTTCATGTATATAAAACAATAAGTTTGAACAAATATTTACAGACATACAACCATAGTCACGATATAGAATACTTCTATAACTCCAAAGAATTCCCTCACTGTACCCCTGCAGTCAATTATTATCCTAGAGCCAACTCCTAGCTACCCCTGATCTGCTTTCTGTCCTTAATGGTTTGGCTTTTCTAAAACGATATTATAGATGCAGTCATACAATATGTAACCTTTTATATCTGGCTTCACTTAGCATGACCATTTTGAGATTTTTACATTTTGTTTTGTGTTTTGGTTGTTAATAAATTTTTAATGCTGAGTAGTACTCCATTGTGTGTATATATCACAATTTGTTTACCCTATCACCAGTTGAAGGATATTTAGGTTGTTTTGGCAGTTATAAATGAGCTTCTACAAACATCTGAGTGCATATCTTCATGTGGACAAATATTTTCACTTCCCCTGGGTAAATGCCCAAGAGTGGAATTGCTAGGTCATGTAGTAGATATGTGTTTAATTGTATAGGAAAGAAACTGTTATATTGTTTTTCCCAAAGTGACTCTAACACTTTGTAGGCCACCAGCAATATGTGAAAGTTTCAGCTGCTCCAAATCTTTGTCAGTGCTTGGTTTTGTCAGGTTTTCTAATTTTTAAAAATTTTAGTCATTCTAGTGAGTGTGTAGTGATATCTCATGTTTTCATTTGAATTTTTATAATGATTAACAATGTTAAGCTTTTTTTCATCAATTATCATTTGCACATCCTCTTTGGTGAAATGTCTGTTAGAATCTTTTGCCCATTTTTTAAATTGGGTGTTTATTTTCTTATCACTGAATTTTGAGAATTCTTTACATATTTTGGATATAGTACCTTTGTCAAATATTTGCTTTGCAAAGATTTATCCCCATTATAACCTTTTATCTTATAACCTTGTTAAACCCACTTATTAGTTCTAGAAGCATTTTAGTAGTTTCCTTACTTTATTCTAGGTAGGTGATCATCACCTCTGCAAATAAAAATAAGTTTATTCCTTGTTTCTAATCTGTATATCTCTATTTCTTGATTTATTGCATTGGTTAGGACCTCCAAAACAAGCTTTGGTTGTTGTTGTTGTTTTAATTTTGCCATATTTGTGACCTTATAGAAAATTATTCCACTTATCCCTTTATGGCATTAGGTATAGATTTTTCTTAGATGACTTTTACCAATTTGAGAATATTCCCTATTATTCCTAGTTTGAGGTGTTTTTTATTATGGTTATTATGAATGGGTGTTGCATTTTATCAAATGCTTTTTCTGCATTTTTTGAAATTACCGTATAGTTTTTCTCCTTTATTTTGTCAATATAGTGTTGTATTGCTTGATTCAATTTGTTAAGTATTTCTGTGTCTGTGTTCATGACAGATATCGTTCTGTAGATTTACTCTCCTGTAATGTCTTTGTGTAGTTTATGTATCAGGGAAATGCTGGCTTTATAAGTTAAGTGGAAATTTTATCTTCTATTTTCTAGAACAATTTGTATAGAATTAGATTTATTTCTTTCTTAAAATTTTGGGAGAAGTCACCAATGAAACCATCTGCACCTGGAGGTTTCTTGATATGAAAGTTTTTAACTATAAATTCATTATTTAATATGTATAGAGCTATTTTGATTCTCTTTCTTCTTTAATGAGATTTGATAGTTTGTATCTTTCAAAAAATATGTCTATTTCGTATATATTTACAGAAAGTTGCTCATTATAATTCCTAACATTATACTTTTAACAACTGTAGGATCTGTTGTAAAGCTCTCTTTCATTCCTGGTATTAGTAAATTATTTGTTTGTTTATTTATATTTTCTTATTTTTTCACCACTATGGCTAAAAATTTATCTGTTTCAAAGAACCTGCTCTTTTTTCATTGATTTTCTCTGTTTTGTTTTTGTTTTCAAAACTAAATCCAGTCTCAATTACTCCATTATCGCTAGAAGTTGAAGTCCTATATATTATATTTTGATAATTCTATATTTAATAGCCTTACTATAATTGTCATCAATTGTTGTTCAGAAGTTGGTGAAGTTTATGTTTTCAATTAAAATAATGCTGAAGGGATACTAAAAATAAATCAGGAAAGCAAAATGTTGAGCTTTTCGATGGAGTAGATCTGCTAATGACTCTTAAAGGAAGAGATATAGAAGCACAATTATATTTATATTTCTGTGACTATGAATTTTCTTCTCCTGTCCTTGATTTCTATTAATTTAATGAAAATTCTATTGACTGCAGAACACTGTCAGGGATAGTCATGAAGACCTGACCACTGTGCTAGAGTGGTTTACAGTCAAGCAAGAAGATGAAATTTAAGGAAAATATCAACAATGTGAGGTGGAATGGGATGTGTCATAGAATATATGGATAAAATATTACAGCATTTTATTTTACTATATTTGAAAGCACTTTTCATGACTCATGGCTAGAATCAGTCTTAGAATCAAGACAGAGCTAAATATTTCCATTAGAAGCTCTAACATTTATTTCCTATAATAGATGAAAAGCTATGGAGAGTCCAGAAATATTCCTAATTGTTTACTTACAAAAAGCAGAGGCTGAGCACAGGATGGAGCAAAGTATTAGCGTGAGGTAGGGAAAGTCAATGTAACTCATAAATTGTCTTGATAATGGCTACTCCATTTTGGACGTCTCAGTGAGTGTGATGTAACAAATAATTATCTAATAAAAACTAGACAGAATACAATTATAAAAATATCTTTAGGTCCTTATTTGAAAGTAACTTCATAGTATCAAATTTGGTCCATAAACTATTTTCTGGTTACCAAATTATAAAATATTTCAAAGATATCATGAACCTAAAAATTATTGCCCATCATTTAATTGTTTCCATATTTCAGGGGAGTTGTGAGTAGAAATTAATATTTCTGAGAAGAAAGAGCTCTTGCTAAGATGGAAGAAATCTGACAATTAGATTACCAAAAAAAAAAGTTTAAATAGAAAAGTAAATCTGCCCTACAGTGTCATATTATTATCATATTATATTATAAGTGGCAATATCATGTGACCCTTCGAAATTGCTTGAGAGTGGTTTTACCAATTCAGAGCAAGTTCTGTGATGTTGAGAATCTAACAATAGCTCTAAAAAAGAGACAAATTGGAAAACTGAAACAATTAAAATAATTTTCAAATTTTTTTTGTTTGAGAAAATGATCAAAATGTAATTTTTTAAGTTAACAAAACAAATATAAACAAATGTAAAGTATGATGGAAACTTCTTTGTAAAGAAAAATATATTTTAAAGTAGATTAAAAGTACACTAAAATATTACCAATGCTTATTGCTGAGATGGTAAGATAATAGATGATTATAATTTTTTCATTTAACTTTTCTGGATATTTAGGATTTTCTAAAATTTGAAAAAAAAAAAACCTATGATGAAATTAGAATTTTAAAAATCCAGAATTAAAGATAAGCAACAAATATGATTTAGTGGATCATCATGTTTTAGAAAAATAATTTCCAACAAATTCTAAATTTGGGGAGGATTTCAGAATTGTAAATTTTACTTGCTAGGTTATTATTCTGTGATAAAGAGTTCACTTCTGAGTTTATAAATTTTCCCTTCATATGTTTTGTTTATTTTCAAAATTCTGCCCCTAAAATTTAGGCAAGCTGCCCCTAGAAGGTACTTAAGTTTCAAAAAGTGAGCTCTCCTTTCAAAACTGGGTAGAATTTTATGATTTCTCATACATTTAATAATAATAAAGCTAATCATTTACTAAAGCAGTTAAATGTAAACAATTGGTCAGTAATTTCTAAATTGAAAGGTAATGCTTTAAAACTTTTTTTTAAATGAAGAGGTATTTTTCTATTTTCTCCACCCATAAATCACTTTTCCTTTTCATGTATTCTAATGCTAATTTTACATACTGACCTGGATCAGAAAGTCCACCTAAATTCACTGAGTTTAAGGTCTCTTTTCAAATCATTCTGGAATATATGCAGTGTTGTGAGTGTCAGACTGGTTGGTACAATGGAAAAATGTTGATCATCTAATCCCTTCTGTCTTACTAAAAGAACCCTGATTTTGTTCTAGGGGTGGTCCCATTTAATTTATGAATGTAACAATCCCTTCTCCTGGTTCAGAAAATGCCCCAGCTGGCATCAACCAGAACCTAGATTTTGTGGAGAGATTTTGTGGAAACATTCTTAAGGACACAAGAAGAGAGAGCCATTCTTCTGCTTATTGTGAGGAGTGGATGTGAACTGCAAAGGCATCTCTCCCTCCTGAGGATGAAGTCAACACACTGAGGAGAGCGGAGCCAAGGAATTCACAGGCAGTAGAGCCAGAGCCTCTTGATTTAGTCTCTTGTAACATCAGATCTACTTTTCAACTTTCTGTTAGTTTAGTCAAAACCGTTCTAATTTTTTGAGCCAATTTGATTTGGATTTTCTGTCACTTGGTAGCCAGAAGCCTCCTGATGGAGTAGACAGTCATATCCTCAGGGAACTCTCTTTATAGGGCTGGCACCTGGATCACCTCAGGGCCACTCATGGCCACTGGTTTTCCTTCTCAGAGGTTGTTCTCTAAAGTTTACCTTTTTCCAATCACCATGTCTCTGAGCCAGATTGATAAAACGGATGCCCAAAGCGAGTTTTGAAAATAAACTTTTCTTCTAGTCATATGAATTTGCCAATTGAACAACATTTACTGATACGTGTGTATATGTGTGTGTGTGTGTGTAATATACATATATATGTATATAGTTTATGTGTACATGTGTGTTTGTGCGTATAAGTATATATGGGTATGAATATATACAGTTTCACCATGTTTCCAAATGAAATTTTGGAAGACCAAATTGGCATTTATCAAGGTTTTTCTCAGGGAGATTGGCTGCATGGACCCTAGATGTAGGGTATTTTCTTTTCTTTTCTTTTTTTTAATGGAAAGAGTTTATGAAGTAAAATAAACTCAAGTTAATCCCAGCTATGTCATTCCCAAACTATGTGCCAAGGGCAAGTTATTTCATCTTTCTATTTTTAGAAATATCCTTGTTCTTAGTGGTAATAGTACCTACCTCACATGGTTGTTTACACGTTTAAATGAGATAACATTAACTTTCCCATCTTAGATCTCAGCACAGGCAATCAACTAAATGTTTATTCCCTTCTTTTTTTGTTCACAAGAAAAGCCCATGTGAATCTCATCATCTAGTTATTCTTCTACCTACCTGCATCTGCAAAGTATAAAGATATTTACATTTTTCTGTTTTATTTTCAAGAAACTGAACTCACCAAATACTTTGTTATTTGACAACATTTTGCATATTTATGTGCAAGTCCTAAAGTTTCCATGACCTTGCAGTTTGCTATTAAAATTTTGTGTAGTCTTTTGTCCTAGCTAAAGATATATGAACACATTTTACACAAAGCCCAAAGCTGGCCAGACCTTCCTTATGTGTACAAGACAGATCTTTCCCTTGGAACTAATTTTCCGCTAAGATATATTACAGAATATGTTATATTTTTCCTGGCCAGCAAGAAAACCACACTCTATTCAATATCAAATATGTGAGTTGATACACTCAGAATTTTCAATAATCTTGGGTTTCTAGACTAGTAAGGATATGGAACCATTTTCGATTTCTAAAAATCTACTTATATTACTAGGACCAAATTAACAAAAACAGCAACAACAGCCAATATTTTAGTATCTGTTATGTGTCAAGTGTTTTGCTCTTTTGTGCTTTGTGTGCATTTTCTCAGTTAATCTTCAGAATATTCTTTCACGTAGGTACTATTTGATATGACTGTTTCACAGAAGACAAAAATGAAGCTTAGTGAGGTTAAGAAATATTACCAAGGTTACCGGGTGGAATAAGGAAGAAGAAATTTAAGGTATTATGTCTAAAAATATGTCTAAATCTAGACTTAGTGTTGCTAATTTGGGTAAGATATACCCTTCAAAAAATAGATTGGGTTTATACTTTGGTTTTAAAACATGATCAAACAATTAGTCCAGTTTGAAATGCACAAAATTTATGCTGAGGAAATTTCAAATATATGCCTATTTAATTTATAAGAATACGTGACTTTTCTCTTAGTCATGGACATTTGCTCACTTGAACAGCCTTTACAGACACTTCTCTACAGCAGCAAGTATTTATTTCTCAATGAATTCATGTTTCCCAGTGAAACTTTCCAGTGAAGAAGTAAGAACAAATTGACACATATCAAATTGCAATTGACTTACTTTATTAATTGCATAGGCATTTAGCTAAGATTTTCCAAAAGTTAATCTATATTTTTTCTAAAATAATTCATCACTGAACATTCAGTTTTGAGCTCTCTTCAAACTTGACTTATACAAACTTGTGTAATATAACCACTGAGCAAGAGATAGTGTAGAAGGCTCAAATACTAGAATAATTATTGCAATATATTACTATGATAGAGCTTTTAATCTTAGTATATTACAATCAAGAAATATCTCTACATCCATAATCAGCTATTACCCAATCTTTTAAAGAGACAATTAAACTTTCAGTTAAAAAGGAAAGACTTATATTCTGGTTTGGTGTCACCAATGCTGTTTTTCTTAATTGAAAACTATTTGCCAAAAATCTGTACGTAAACCAGTAAAAATCAATTTGAGTGCTTTTCAATGCATGTAGTAGTACATCTGTTTTAGTCAGAGAATTAGTATCAGACTTGATTATAGAATTAAATTTGTGTAACCCATGCAAAATCTATCTTTACCAGCCAATTTTTTAGGAAGGATTACTATGAATTCCTAAAAAAACCTGGACTATCTTTTTCACCCTTTTTCTGATATTATCTAATGTTTTGCTACTGGCTCCATAATGTAATTATCAAACTGGATTATGATACAGTCGAATAAATTTCATCTGGTATGTTTGAAGATTATCTGTGATTAGCCAAGATATAACTCTCACCAATAAATGTCTTCAACTAACCATTTTGTCCTGAATAACACACAAAAAAGCAAATGTTCTCAGGAATTCTCCATCCTCAGATTCTGCATGGATCCTATGATAACACTCAGCCTTGTGTCCTTCTTCTCTGATAGCTTTAGCATGGCATATGGATTCATATTAAATGAATGTATAGAGATTTATCAAAAGCCATACAATCTTAATGCTAGATGGTCTTGAGAATTTCAATCCTACTCTTAAATTCTACACTTAAGAAAATGAGACCTCCGAAATGTTAACTGGTCATGCTTTATTCTTAAGGCCACACAAATAAATAGTGACAGAGAAAGGATTCTGACATTATGGGTCAGTAATTTATAAGTTCATTCGATAGCTTTCCAATGAAACAGCTAGATGAAGGCAAGGTTTTGAGACAAGAGTACATACACTTTGATACAGGAAGTAAATCTTTATTGCATAAACCTATTACAAAATACCATGAGAGGAATGTAGCCATCCCATGGTAAATAGACAGAGAGAATTTCATTGGAAATAATTACCCCAACAACATGTTATCCACCTCTATAATCCCATGACTATGCTTCCCATTGACTGATCTCGACCAGAAGCCGGGGGACAAATGAGTCCACTGAAGCAGTCCATAAAGGTCAATCTGCTGGGGCGGCCCTTCCTGGGGCATAGAGCATGGTGAGGAAGTATGGAGTATAGAAATGAAAGATCAAAATGGAATAGGTCAGCATAATCCCACACTGGATCCTCTGTGGTTGTAGAATTGTCTAATTCTCTTACACAAACGTATTTTATCCTTTGATTTTTCACCTTGGATTTAATACCTAATGCAGTACAGTTATGTTTCTACATGCCAGTTTCTTTCCTATTAAAAAATAAATAAACTTAAAGATACAGGTTTATGTAGAGTAGACCTGATAGAATTCTAAGGGGGGGGGGGACATTGCAGTGTAGTAAAGGAAAACATGAAGATGTACTAGCTCTCTTTTCCCCTCCTTCCAATAGAGAGTATGGGAATCTACCTTACACAGAAGATTGCTAAATAAAGAGTAGAGTTCTGATGTTCTTACCATTGATTTGGAAAGGAGATGAGCTAATGGTTAATATTTGGCATATATTCTGAACCATTGTGTCAAAGCTGGAATGAGTGGGATGAAAACAGCATCTGTTGCTGCTGATTTGTCCTCCCCCAGAGGCTGGGCAGCATTTGAACTTGTGACTAAGAGGCAACAGGTTTATCACACATGATAAATTCCCCAATCTCTCTGTTAGTCTTTAGGAAAATTCCCAGCAAAAATAACAGAAAGAACCATGAGTGAACTATATGCACAGTTTGTGAAATACAGGCGCTCAGGTAGGAATAAGCTCTCACATAAATGATTAGGAATGGGTTGAAAGTCAGGGAAATAACAAGATATGTGAGTCTTGAGTTCATTTATGAACCCAGAAAAAAGGGAATAATACATTTCTATTTTAAAGTATTAACTCTTGCAATGCACTGAAATAGAATATGCTTTTCTGTGTGTAACTGAAGACTCTGGGAGGCCAAGATGTTAGGAAAGATAGACGTCAACTTGCTCACATGCAAACCACCATAGATTTTGGCTTGAGTACACTCTCTTTCCTACGAGGTCTTAACTTACACAAAATTGGAAAATCAGCCAGGCATCCTTTCCGGTTCCTTTCACCCATTTTCTCCACTTCTTAGAGCCCCTCAACTAAAATATTCATTATCCTCATGATGTTCGCCCTCTCTACTTGAGTGTTACTTTACTCAAGACCAACATGCTTTGAGCCAAATCAGTCCCTCTTCTTCATGGTCCATTAACTTATACCCTGCCAATCATTAAAAATGGCTCAACTATCTCTTAGGATATTTACATTGGACAAAAGTCTTCTAAAGCCTAAAATCATAAGGAATATATTTCTAAAGGTGTCATTCTAAGTAGCCAGGAAGCAATTTACCATTGTATGACCTATATTATGTACACATCAGACAGCTATGCCTTTCCACAATAGTAATTTGGATATTTCCTTTGTTAATCCTGCCTTAAATCACGGGGTCCATCAACAAGGATATTATATATTCTTGACTTTTGAGATTTTCTTTTTTATGCTGAACTTTCGCCAGCAAATTTTGATATGTGTATTATACTCACCCATCTTTACTATTAACTAGAATTTCTTCTCAAAAATTATGTGAGATAGTTCTGTCCCTCTCATAGCTGTGAATTTTTAAGCTGGTACTATAGAGACAGCAGGCCCTCTCAACCTTTCAGAATCTGCACAGAAAAAAAAAAAAAAGGCATCAAATCTAAGCCATATATTGAAAGCCAATGAAGATGAAACCTATCACAATCTCCTCACATTGCTGAAAATTAGGAAATCAAGAGTGAAATGTGAGGGGCAAACTTTTAAAGTCAAAATACGTAGACTAATTGCCATTGTAACCTGCCCAAACAGAGAATAGCAAGGGATATCCTAAAAGTTTTTTAGGTATTTATCCATTTGTTTGTTTATTTGTTTACTTATTAATTAAAAATATATATTGAACTCTGCTAGATATTTAGATACACAAAGGCAACCAGCAAAGTTCTCTGAAGGAACTTATAGTGTAGACTCATAATTTTAGATTTGCGTTCCAACCCAAACTATCACTTAAGATTATGAGCATTTGGGCAAATAATGGCTTCTCTGAAATGGGTATTTTATAGCTTCACGGAAGATCAGATTAGGTAATCTATATAAATCAGTGTTTTCTGGCACATGTTAAGCTTTGTGTGTAAGAATTTTCCGGTGGTAAAGAGTAGAGAATCTGGAGTCAGATCACCAGGGTCTGAATCTACCTCTTGACCGTAGATAAGATAATTATCCTCTCATAAAAATTAGCTCCTTTTCCGGTCAGCGGCCTGAGGTGACCTCTCAAAATGGTTCGCTATTCACTTGACCCAGAAAACCCCACAAAATCATGCAAGTCGAGAGGTTCAAATCTTCGTGTTCACTTTAAGAACACTCGTGAAACAGCCCAGGCCATTAAGGGTATGCATATCCGAAAAGCCACCAAGTATCTGAAGGATGTCACTTTAAAGAAGCAGTGTGTGCCATTCCGTCGTTACAATGGTGGAGTTGGTAGGTGTGCCCAGGCCAAAGAGTGGGGCTGGACGTAGGGTCGGTGGCCCAAAAAGAGTGCTGAATTTTTACTGCACATGCTCAAAAATGCAGAGAGTAATGCTGAACTTAAGGGCTTAGATGTAGATTCTCTGGTCATTGAGCATATCCAGGTGAACAAAGCCCCCAAGATGTGGCGCAGGACATACAGAGCTCATGGTCGGATCAACCCATACATGAGCTCTCCCTGCCACACTGAGATGATCCTTACTGAAAAAGAACAGATTGTTCCTAAACCAGAAGAGGAGGTTGCCCAGAAGAAAAAGATATCCCAGAAGAAATTGAAGAAACAAAAACTTATGGCCCAGGAATAAATGCTGCAAAAAATAAATGCAAATAAAAGTAAAAAAAAAAAAAAATTAGCTCAAAATAGATTAAAGACTTAAATATAAGACCTTAAACTGTAAAACTCCTAGAAGAAAACGTAGAGGAAAATCTCCTTGATATTGTCTTGGCAATGACTTTTTTTGGATATGGCACCAAAAGCTCAAGCATCAGAAGAAAAAATAAGTGGAACTACATCAAACTGAAAAGCTTCTGCACAGAAAAAGAAAGAACAAGATGAAAAGCCAACCTACAGAATGGCAGAAAATATTTACACACCATATATCCAATAAGGCATTAATAGCCAATTATATAAGGAATTGTACAATTCAATAGCAAAAAAACATACCCCACAAATAATCCAATTAAAAATGGGAAAGAGATCTGAATAGACTTTTATTTTCCAAAAATCACATACAAATGGCAAACATGTACATGAAAATGTACTCAACACCACTAATCATTAGGGAAATGCAAATCAAAACCACAATGAGAGCAAGCTAAGTGTCCATCAACAAATGAATGGATAAAGAAGATGTGGTATATATATATGCAATGCAATACTAGTCAGCCATAAAAAAGAATGAAATTGTGTCATTTGCAACAACATGGACTTGGAGATTGTTATATTAAGTGAAACGTCAGTTAGAGAAAGACAAATGCCATCTGATATCCCTTACATGTGGAATCTAAAAAATACAACAAACTAGTGAATAATGCCATTTTCATTATGGTTATTTAACATGAACTTGACATAAATGACTATAATACAACACAGATAATGGTGAGCTCTAGTAGATATTTAAAGATATATTACTATAGGATCTTGTAAAAATAGAATATTTTTAATTTTCAATTAAGTGGATTTGTAATTAATGAGTTTTAAGATAGATATATATGATATAAAGTGAACATAACACAAGGTATATATAACACAAGATTATATATGTATAACCTCACTGAGTTTACAAATAGACTTCAAACTTATCTATATACTGCATTAAAAAAAACCTAAAATTTGGAATGTTATATGAAATATGTCTTCTTTAAGAAAAAAATCTCATTTCACTGCTCTTATGCCTGAGTTAGAGCAGATAGACTCTTTAGGACATTATAACCCTAGGGTACTTATCATCAAAGTCATACACAAAGAATAACCCATATATAACTGTGGTTTCCAAGGTAGGCAGATAAGAACAAATATAGACAAACTGAAAATATATAATTAAGTGTACAATCTTAAGAGTTTACGCTGGAAGGAAGGTTGTAGGACAGTCATTAAGTGAACGTCTCAGAATCAGATATGTTATGTCTTGGGTACAAGGAACAGAAATCTGAAGAGAAGATGGGACCAAGTCAAGGACTGGCATGATGGGAGGCATTCCCAGAGGACTATTCTGTTTTAATTTGCAAATTTAGTGATATTCAGCCAGGCATGGGCTCAGCACCAAAGAGAAGCAAACAAGGGAGATATGCTGGGCCTTAAGAAGCTCTTTTAGAGGAGAATTGATCAATTATCATTTCTTGAGAAACTTCTATGCACCAGATAGTGGGCACTTTACAATGTATTACCCCATTTTATTCTGATAGAAACAATCAGGGGCATGTCAGCAAATTTAAATGACTATTGTGAGAGAGATCATTAGTGCTCACTCACATCCAGCTCCCATCTCCTTCCTGGTGCCCAGGAAGACTACAGTCCCCAGGTGCCTTGCAGTCAGAAGAGCCATATGACCAGTTCTAGCCAATGAAATGTGAGTGGAAACGAAAAGAGCCACTTTCTGCACAAGGTAGTATGAGCTTGTATGACACCTCCACACCCTCTTTTTCTCTTCTGAACAAAT
Source organism: Balaenoptera physalus (assembly GCF_965194825.1). NCBI lineage: Eukaryota > Metazoa > Chordata > Mammalia > Artiodactyla > Balaenopteridae > Balaenoptera > Balaenoptera physalus. The sequence continues at coordinate 84,591,067 of NC_138889.1, forward strand.
TCGGAGGCCACAGATGAAGATGGGAGAGATACAGGATGGAAACAACCTGCATCCTTGAGTCATTGTTTGGAAGAGCTGTCTGACTCTCAGGGGCTGCCTAATCCACATTAGACCTAGTATGAATAAGAAATAAATCTTTCTTGCTGTAAATAACTGAGGCTTCAGGATTTATTTACTTCTACAGAAAAGTAGAGCCTGTCCTTACTGATATATAGAATATACAGTGGGCAAAGGGTTGAGGTAGATATTGTAATCTATACTTGCCTGACTCCAAAGACCAAGCTCTTTCCACTCTATCATACTGCCTCTAATAAGCAATGTAAACCACTGCTGATGGTGGTGACTAAGACTGTATATTCTATGAACTCGGAATAAAGTAGATCTCATCTTTAACTCAGAGTCCTGATTGTAAGGAGGTGGGCTTTGACTTGGATCTTGAAATAAATGGTGAAGGAGGTAGGGGACTATCAATAAAAACAAAAGGAAGCTGTGTGAAACCAGGCCTTTGAGGTGGGTGTGAGAATGGTCCATTTGAGGAGGAGATAGATACATTAGGAAACCACAGAATAAGATTAGAGTGGAAGAGGAGAGATTTTTCTTGGGAATGTCAATGTCAGCCTGAGGAACTTTGATTTAAGACAGGAAAATGATGGAGAAAGCACTGGACTGAGAGTCAAGTTTTTCATGCTGTTATCAGTCGCTTCATCTCTGTTAAATATGAGCACCTTCTTTTCTTACATGTGAGGTATATCCTGAATAATCTCTAAGATCCTTTCCAGTTCTCTGTTTCTTCACGTCTACATCTCGAAGTTCCTTTGTGCGGATTCATTAGTTGTTCTACTTAGGGGAAATTAGAACCAATGATACAAGTTACACAAGTTACAACATTGGTATATGGGAAGACATAGTGAATGTGTAGTCTTAGGAATTTAAGGCGGATCATGAAAGAACTTGAATAGCAAGTCATCAATTATAAACTTTATTAAGTCAGCAATGGGGAGTCTCTCAGGGTCTGTGGAAAGATAGATCTTGTAGAATTGGTTGCAGAAGGAAGAAACAGGAAGTAGAAACAGCAGCTGGGAGATTTCTGCATAACTCAAGCTAAATGTACAGGAGAACTTCACGAGGATAGAAACAATGGGAGATGTAATGAACCTATATGTCAAAATTAACTAAACAAAATAGTTCAAATAGTGTTGGATTGGATTTTTTTAATGGATACTACAAAATCAAAAATGCCTTTCCTTTCCTTTCTTCCTTTCTCCACTAACGCTTCACCTTTTTATGAAAGATATGCATCCTTTACCTTAGGCATTGGCAAACCCAGATGCCTCTATGAAACAGCCAGGTAACCTAGAAAAATAATGAGTGCTTGCCAGAATGAGACTGTGAAGAACTTGGGGTTTCATGACCTGTCTTAAGTGGTAGCCATGGCACTCTCGGCAATTATTGCTATGCAGAAATGTAGCCCATAAGGGCCAAGTGTTCTCATTTTTTTCAAGAGAAGTAGAAAATGTGGATCTTTAAAATGTGAAAACTACCAATGTTCACATGTTGGCAACTACTTTGAAAATTTTAAAAACCCTCTGTAGGCCAAACAAAACATGTCTGTAGGCCAAATGTGGCATGTGGGTCACCAGTTTGTGAAATCTGTCTAACTCTGTTATCTGGCAAGGTAATGGAGCATTCTGGTTAGTCAACATTCTGACTGAGTTGCCACATATGTTATATAAGGCTTCGCAACCTTCCAAGAATATGAATACATCAGCTATACTAAACACTATTTAACATTACTGAAAATTTCCCTCTTGATTCAAACATATATTCAAGCAACACATATGTATTATTTAGCTATATTTCATACACAACAATAGTTATTTGGGGATATAGAAATGTGAATGACCTGTTCTCAAGGAATTCTCAATTGATAAAGGTAGAAACAGAAGCCACAGGGAGTAACAACACAAATCAATTTGACAACTCGGAATCCTTCAGTATTTCAAGAGCATCAATGATCAACAGATAGAAAACATGGAGAATGGAAGGTACTGGCATATTTCAACTGATAGATATTCTAAAAGTCCTGTTTTAGAACTTCAACTTTGAATACTGATAATTTCTCAGAAACACTGCATCAAACTCTCAAGCCAGATTCTGTACTAGGTCCTGCCTTTTTCCAAAATAATTTTTCTTAAGACATTTCTTTTAAAAATTATGGACAGGCAGAAACTAACACTCCATTGTAAAGCAATTATACTCCAATAAAGATGTTAAAAAAATATGGACAGGATCTGCCTTTAAAATACTAAAAAATTCCATTCTAAGATTTCTGGGCTTGTAAATTAAGTTCCATGGGTGGGAAATAGGAAGTAAGAAGAGGAATCAGTCTGGGGAATACTCTATTCCTTTTCAATTCACAACAACTTCTCTCCTAAAGCCGTTCTTCCTTGCTACCCTCAAGAGCATGGTACACAGTATGTCCCTTTGCTCTGGTTAGCACTGTTCAGCAATTTGAGAAACTATTAAAGAAGTAACTATAAAAATGAGTACAATATTATTCTGCCTCTCTTCCCTAACACAGGATTTCCCTGGCTACATACCCATTTTTTGTGGGGGTCAAATTAGTTTTTAAATTCATTTCCTCCTTGGGTATCACAAGTGGGAGAAGAGGAGAGCATACATTTTCACATGCAATTTTGGATAAATATTTAGGGTAAAAATATTTTCTTTCTTTCTCTTTTAATGTAAAATCAATGAACCTCACCCACCCTCCCCAATTCTCATCATTTGGCATCAGTAAAAGACTATTCCAAAAGTTCAAGTTGAAATAAATCACTATTTTATTCTTATAGTTGATATATCCAAAGAGATGAGCAGGACCATTACAAAGAAAACAACAAATCAAGAAAATAAGAATTAGGGGCTTCCCTGGTGGCGCAGTGGTTGAGAGTCTGCCTGCCAATGCAGGGGACACAGGTTCGAGCCCTGGTCTGGGAAGATCCCACATGTCACGGAGCGACTAGGCCCGTGAGCCACAACTACTGAGCCTGCGCGTCTGGAGCCTGTGCTCCGCAACAAGAGAGGCCGTGATAGTGAGAGGCCCGCGCACCGCGATGAAGACTGGCCCCCACTTGTCGCAACTAGAGAAAGCCCTCGCACAGAAACGAAGACCCAACACAGCCATAAATAAATAAATAAATAAATAAATAAATAAAAATTAAAAAAATAAAAATAAGAATTAAAAGTGTAAAGTTCTTGGCTCAATTGTATATAAAATAACTATTTTTCCTTTGTGGTAGTAAGTATAACATCATGTACTCCAAGTTGTGTAGAGAACAGGAACTGAATGATGCAAGATTAATTACTACACTATTGTCATCTCTAGCTAATAACAACATAGAGATCATCCCTGCTGTTAAAGTCTCTCTGGACATATTTGTTTGCCTTCGGCATAAATTAGGGAAGCATACAAGTAGAAAGAAGATAACACAAAATAAAGTTTGTGCCTTGGGAGGAACAGAATTTGTTATTACTTTGTCACTGCAGGCAACAGGGTGTGAAACCAGTAAGAAATCAAGCCAGTTCTTGACGTCAGTTATTTCTAATTTGGAGCAATTGAGTGCATCTTTGACTTATGTGCAAGGGCTGATCATTGATTAAGCTACAGGGGTGTTTCCTATGGTGTTCCTTTGGCCTTATTACTGTGAATCACAATGCGTTGTCAGGTTACTTTTTGTTTTGTGTTTTTGTTTTGTTGTTTTCTTTCTCCAGAAGACCTTGAATTAAAATCTTCCTGAAGTTGGTTACAACCAAACTTAATAATTTCCAGAGTATTAGCCACGTATTTTCCCTTGATTTTGACCTTCAAATTTGGGAAGGCAAATGTAACATTTTGGAGGTTTCATAGGTACAGAGAAACATTTTAATCTCATGTTTTCAAATTTGGATAAACGGTACCGAGAACAATCATTTTGACATGCAAAATAAACTCTTCAATTATTGCACATTCATAATAGTCTGTTTCAATTTAAATGAAATATTGCTTAAAAGAAAACACAACTGATATAGATATTTGCTCAGAGTACAGGGAAGTTAAAGGAGATTTTAATATTTGATAAAAATTAACAGCCATTATGAAACCTAAAAAAATCTACCAACATCTTGGAGTTGCCAGGAAGAAAAATGGAAAGAATCTCAGTCTCCAGTAGCTTTACAGAGCTGTTGAATTACCCAAATCCACCACTACAGCCTCTAATTGTGTTTGTTATTTGAGACTCCCATGTCCTAAAGATCTCATTTTCTACTTCTAGAATTTTTCAAGATATTTTCCTAAATATGTACAGGTTCTTCCCTAAGATGGGTTTGGATATCATTTGTTAAGATACAACTAAAAATAATCATCTCTTCTAAAATGAAAATTTACAACTTTTACTGTGTGCCAGGTAGTACACTAAACATTTCTCACAAATGATCTTGTGTATAGTCCTAGATTTATGCACTATAATCATTCTCATTTGAAAATGTGGAATGGTATTTCCCTTGGAAGAAGAGATTTTAGACTCAGTAAATTTTAAGGAACTTGCCCATGTTCAGACAAAGTCTCTGACTCAGTACTGAATTACTTCTTTATGGGAAAAAAAAAAATGATTTCTCTTAGATTAGTGGTTTTTGATGTTGAAGATATACAAGATTTTTCCACTGTAAATGTCTTCATCTGAATTGGAGTGGGTCATTCCACTCTCCATGGGTTACCATCTTCCCAAGAATTGTGTCTGTATCCTGCATGCCAGCTAAGGTTTCAAATTAAAATGACCTGAATCCCTATTTCACTTCCTCTGCAAAGTCTAATGCCCTCTCTAAGATTTCTCATGGTATTGCCTGTCTTGCAATTACTGATTCCACTAGATTCTTTCACTTCTATGAGTTATCTCTTACTTCTTTTTGGTTAATGCCAACTCAGAAGTAGAAATTGGCCCCTTTATGGTATTTGTGCAAATCTCTGACAAAAGGCATGTGGTTTATTTTGCATGTATTTGTACACATCTCTGACAAAAGGCATGTGGTGCATAGAAGATTTTGCTGAGGTTTTGGAATAATTGAAATGGTTTTCCTTAAGCAATCAAGAAAAAGTAAAATTAAATATTGGGTTATTTTTAATAAAAGTTCTTCCATCAATCCCTCCCCAGAAATTTCTTAGGGACCATCTTGCTTTGCAGGATCATCCACCGGTCTTATGCTTGGTTTCCACTCTACTCTCTCCCATCCCTTCTCCTCTTTTACCTTCTTCTCTCTGAATTTTATGTGTATTTATTAGACAGAGTACTTTAAGTATACTATTTAAAGTACTTTATAAAACTGTGGCCCTAGAACATCAATTCCACATTCAAGCTCACTTAGTCAGACACTGTCCCTACCAAAGACGCTTCCCTCCCCTAGATGTAATCTGTGCCAATTAATAAAATAATTAATCTTTAAAAATCTGCTATACGTACCTGGAAATTTCTCTCTAATGTTTATGGGAGGAGTGGTGTGCAGAATTGAAAGAGAGAGTAATATTTGCTCTCCTCTTCGGGCAAATAACTAAACCAATATGGATAGTAAAATGTTAAAATACATAACATAACCTGAAAATAAATGTGTCTGGGTTGTTAATTCCTTAACTTTTACACACCTAGATGACTATTGCCATTGTCCTTTCAACTCCTCAGTGACCAGAGCCACTATCCATTGCAATATAAATATTTTTGGATTTATTTAAAGGTAAAGATGAAAATATTTTGGCCATTATTTATCAGATAAAAATTATAAAGAATCTTTATTAAGCCTCTGATTTATCATAAGTACAAACCCAGACTATTTACAGTCACTTTTTAAATTATTTTATATTGGAGCATAGTTGATTAACACTCTTGTGTTAGCTTCAGGTGTACAGCAAAGTGACTCAGTTATACATATACATGTATTTATTCTTTATCAAGTTCTTTTCCCATTTAGGTTATTACAAAATATTGAGCAGAGTTCCCTGTGCTATACAGTAGGTCCTCGTTGGTTATCTATTTTATTTTTTTTTTAAGATTTTTTTTGATGTGGACTATTTTTTTAAAGTCTTTATTGAATTTGTTATAATATTGCTTCTGTTTTATGTTTTGGTTTTTTGGCCACGAGGCATGTGGGATCTTAGCTCCCTGACCAGGGATCGAACCTGCTCCCCATGCATTAGAGGGCAAAGTCTTAACCACTGGACCACCAGGGAAGTCCTCTGGTTATCTATTTTAAATATAGCAGTGTGTATATGTCAATCCCAAATGGTTACCAGGGGGTAATGAGGGAAGGATAGATTGGGAGTTTGGGATTGACATTCTCTTTTATTCTTTATAATAAAACCGAGATATAGGAACTATTACCACCAGTCAACCAGTAAGGAAACCAAAGCTCTGGCTGGTCAAGAAAGTTACTTGAATTTCAGAACTCTTAAGTGATGAAGCCAGGATTTCCCACGAGATCTATTATATGATTCTAAGTGCATGTAATTCCATTTGGTGATTCTGAGCACAGCCATCCTTACTCCATCTCATTTCCAATGAGTCTTAATAAGAGAAAAGAGGTAGGAAGTAAAGACATCTTGCTGAGGGTCTGTTCTTTAACATAAATGGAGTGGGTTAATAAGAATAAATTATTTCCAGTATTGAGAAAGGATGAAAAAATGGCTTTACACCTCACAAGGTTAGAGGAAAACAGAAAAACAATGAACAAAGGGGAGGTGGAGTGACAGATGCTGGGACAGATTGTGTACCTTCTCCCCAGCCTCAAATGAGAAAAGAAAAGTGGAGGGAGGGAGAAAAAAGAAAGACAGAGACAGAGATACAAAACCATTTACACATGGGGCATTTTAGTTGATGCCTCTGGCATAGTTGATGCCACCCGCCAAAAAATATACAATGCAAATGTTCCATCATCTGCTTTACGCCTCTCCTGTTGGCCAGAGTAGACAGCTCGTTCCTTGCAGGCTGTCTCACGTTTCTAACGGTGCAATATTTCAGCGTTTGGTTGCAATTGTCTAAAACAAATCTCATCCTTTCTTCTGTCTCTGAGTGAACTGGGCTTGTTACGATGCTCAGGAAATATAATGTAAACATATAAAAGCTTCCCCCCATATTTTCATTTCCTCATATGTGAGGCATTTTGAATTCTTCTGCCATGTCCTCTTGCTGGTTTATATGTGGTTTTACTTACTTTTCCGCTTTATTTAGTTGCATGGGGGTTTTTGTTGTTGTTTTTACAAGTCTCAAAAAGAAAAAAATCACAATTATTCTGGTGTTATAGAGTAAATAAAAAGTTAAGAAAAAATGATTTTAAACAAAACTGAACACACTCTGCTGAGTCAATAGGGTGTGAAAACATCTGGCTGCAATGTGAAAAGTTTAGTCAATTGATAGCCCTTTGGTTTTAGATTTGTTTTGTCTTATCTCTGGATTCACCAGATCTCTAAGTTGGCCACATTGGCACAGTATAAACCCAGCTATAGATTGATTTTCATCTTGTAGACTACTTAACAATATATAGAGTAATTAGAACACACTTTAAATAACATCTAGAGATGGGGAGAAGGAAGGAATTGATACTTGTTGAACCTGTACCTTGTATCAGGTGTTATTTCAGAAGTTATGAGTATGCATTATTACTTTTTTTTTTTTTTTTGGCTTGGCTGGCACAGTGATTTATTTTTTTTGATTTTTTTTTTTATTGTAGTATAGTTGCTTTACAATGTTGTGTTAGTTTCTGCTGTACAGCAAAGTGAATCAGTTATAGATATACATATCTCCACTCTTTTTTGGATTTCCTTCCTATTTAGGTCACCACAGAGCACTGAGTAGAATTCCCTGTGCAATACAGTAGGTTCTCATTAGTTATCTATTTTATACATAGTAGTGTATATATGTCAATCCCAATCTTCCAATCCATCCCCCCTTGGTAACCATTAGTTTGTTCTCTACATCTGTGACTCTATTTCTGCTTTGCCAATAAGTTCATCTGTACCATTTTTCTAGATTCCACATATAAGCGGTATTATACGATATTTGTTTTTCTCTTTCTACAAGAGACCCACTTCTGACCTAGGGACACATACAGACTGAAAGTGAATATACATTATTTGTTTGTGTGTTTCACAACAATCAATGACAGAAAGCAAGTTAATTTAAGCATTTGTGCTTACTACTGTATAAAACACTCCCAATACCTTATCGAATGTAATACCTTAAATTACAATATGAAGTAGGTGTTATCCACAATGTACAAATAAAACATTAAGAGAACATAAGGAATTTGACCTACAGTCGGAGTTAATTAAACATGAAGCTGGATTTGAAATTTCACCTCTCGAATTTCAACACCTATGCATTTTCCGCTATGCCAATACAGTGCTGTAAGATCATGTTCGTGAGCCTTCACAGAGCAGAATTTAGAAAACATTTATGTTTCAATTATTTATTAAGGATCTTTTCAATACATAGTAGGTGAGCAAGGTACACATACTCCTCAATAGACGACATAAGAAAAGACTATTGAATGATAATATTGCAACGCACCCCTTATTCCAGCATAATTTTGAAGGATTTACTCAGATCTGAAATTCTTAAATTAATAATTTGAGACGTGGTGGAACAAGGTTTCTAAGAGAGAGGGGTGGAATTAACATTGATCAAGTGCCTGATAAGTGTGAGATGGTATTGTTTATTTAACTCTTTTTTTATGAGTGAGGAACATCGGAAGTGCTAAGCATTCTACGTTTATTACATCCTTTGATATTTACAATGACCTTGTATGTTTATGACCCATGACTGACCTCATTTTACAATGGAAAAAAGAAGTTGGTCAGTAGTGAAACCGGAAATCAAACCCAGGTCCTTTGTCCTCAGACATCCTGCTGGAAGATACATACAGCGAGTAGCCATACCAAGCAAGTTCCACTTAGGGTAACTCCATGGTTGCTTCCTAAACCAGCAAATGAACAGAGGATTTTCATCACTTTAAAGATTCATTACTCAGGATTTCCCTTCATCCATTTAATTAAGTCATTCCTCAGCTAGTGCTAGTATTTGGCCAGCCTTCCACAGTCTCTCAGCCTCTTTGTGTTTATGGACAGGTCAACCAGCAGAATAATTTTCATCTGACAAGCACCAATTGCACTTGTTTCCCCGGATCATTAAGCACATTGGCGTTTACATTAACAACCATTTTCTGCCTTGTTGGTTTTCATCTACTTCATTCACAACTTAATAAGCACATAAAGAGGACTCAGTTAACACCTCTTTGAACACCACGACTAGCCTTCTTAGTGGCAGAGAGGGAAGCTTCAATGTGAAAAGAGAAAACCTGGAAACAAGCTGAACTCAAACTGGAATTGAGATTCATTCAGCTTTTTGGACTTAGAAACTATGCCAAGAAGAATGAGTCACAGATTTGTAAATTCAAATTTTTTTTGGACGTTGTCAATATTCCCCATCAAAAGCCCTCTAACCAGGGTTTCTCAACCTCAGCACTACTGACATTTAGGGCTGGAGAATTCTTTGTTGTGGGGACTGACTGCCCTGTGCATGCTTGTCCTCTGTCCACTAGATGTCAGTAGCATTCCTCATCCTCTCCCCACCTTTTGTTGTGACAGTTGTCAAAAATGTCTTCAGATATTGGCAAATGTCTTCCTGAGGCAAATGTCTCAACTTCTCACCCCAGCTGAGACCCACTGGTCTATCCTCATCAAGATTTACTTCTCTGTGCTATTCTCCTAGACCTCTGGAACCAGCACAAGTCTTAGAGATAACATTCTCCCGTTTCACGGATAAGGAAACTAAAGCCTGAAAAAAAGAACTGAGATGCATACATGGGCAATATTTGATGAATATATACTGTGTGCCAGAATCTTTTCCATATGCTACAGGGATTCTCATGGGAGAACCGTCACTATTCTTATTTTATAAATGAAGAACTGAGGACAAGATCTTGCCCCAAAACTCCAGACTAAGTTGTCTTGCTAAGACTCATGTGTGAGAAACCCAACTTTTAATCCAGTACAGATAACCTACAATATTTTTTAAGTCACCATAAAGACTTGCAAAATTTTATTGACTATTTACTATCTGAAATGAAAATCAGCTCTAATGGATTCACACGGTCACGGTAGAAAAAATATTTCAGTTGCCCTCAAGTTCAGGCAAGAGGATATTGAGTCCTCTGCAGTCATAACACAGTTGTTGCTTTCCCATCTCCTGCTCTATTGTTTAACATGTTTGCATTATTGCTATCGTCTTCCCCACCTTTTCCCTTAAGATGTAACTCTTCGTGGATCCCAAGTTTTTCCCTCTGCCAGGCCTGGGGACACCACCAATTAGTTCCAATTTATATAATACCTTTCATATCTTTAATATCATTTCATTGTTTGTTTACTTAAACATTCCTTAATTCCTGAAATATCCTTGAAGGGTAGGGGGGAAAAGTACCTGGTACTCTATGGTATTGTAACTTACTGCATAGATGTGTGAGTTCATTAAATGTCAAATAATTTGATAATTGACTTTGTAAATGCTACATTTTATGTTGAAATCCTAGCGTTTAAGAGTGGTTTAGTATTATTTGGGGAACTTATTTAGGGTTTTTAGATGGATCTAAAAGCATCCAGTATCCTCTTGTTTTTAGAGTCTCTCAACAACCTTTTTCTCCTGCAAATTTGCTCAACCTATACTCTGACCTTGAACTTAATGCCAATGAAAATACATGTGGAAGTTTTTTAAAATTTATTTATTTATTTATTTATTTATTTTTGGCTGTGTTGGGTCTTTGTTTCTGTGCGAGGGCTTTCTCTAGTTGCGGCAAGCGGGGGCCACTCTTCATCACGGTGTGCGGGCCTCTCACTATCGCGGCCTCTCTTGTTGAGGAGCACAGGCTCCAGACACGCAGGCTCAGTAGCTGTAGCTCACGGGCCTAGTTGCTCCGCGGCATGTGGGCTCTTCCCAGACCAGGGCTCGAACCCGTATCCCCTGCATTGGCAGGCAGATTCTCAACCGCTGTGCCACCAGGGAAGCCCCCCATGTGGAAGTTTTAAATCATGGATCAAAATTCTTTGGTTGTCCTCCCATCAAGATTGAGGTCTATGTCCTTTCCCCTTGAATCTGGGTGGGCTTGTGACTGTTTTGACTGATAGATTTGGCAGAAGTGTTGCCATATGACTTATGAGGCTAAGTCATAGGCTGGGCAGCTTCTGCCTTGGTCTCTTGGAATGCTAATTTCTGGATGTTCCCTCTCAAGATGTTCCATCTAAGACCCACTGTCTATGTCTTGAGAATCCCAAGCCACATGAAGAGGTCATGTGTAGTTGCTCTGGTCAACAGATTCCCCAGCTGAGAATTACAGCCTTGGGTAATCCTACCACATAGGACATGTACGTATTGAGTGCAGAAGCCAACTTGGACATGGATCTTCCATGATATTTCAATCCATAGCCATGTCAGTCACTCCTAGCCCTTAGACTTTATAACTGCTGTCCCAGACACTGTGGAGCAGAAACAAAACATCCCTACTCTGATGAGTCTGAATTCTGGACCACAGAGTCTGTGGGTATAATAAATTTTTTTATTTTATGCCACCAAGTTTTTGAGTGGTTTGTTATCAGCAATTGATAACTGGGACATTGCGTTTATCCTGGTCCATTCCCTCTAGGTCCTACTCTATAACAGTTAATGGAAAATATCTGGGATCATCAGAAAAGTCTCATCAGCTTTAACCTAGTTAAATATGAAAAACCTTTTGTAGGAAGGGGCCTACTTGCTAAAGATTTCAGGCTGACCACTTAGAAAATTACTTGGTCATAGGAGAGCTCGTGTCAGGCCATTTTTCAAAATAGACCTACTCACTCCCTATAGAAATTTCCAAGGAGGTAGGAGGAAATGGGAAGGTGAGCTATGAATAAAAGACAAATGAGAATATAAATATAGAGATATGAATAAAAGACAAATGAGAATATAAATATAGAGAAATATTTTGAAGTTAACCAGGAAACTAAAAACTTTCTAATGCAAGTGTTTACCTGAACAGGTGAAACTGACTTTTGCAATGTGTGTAGTTGGGTTTGAATTATATTTTTCAAATTATGCTCTACAAAATAATACATCCCACGAAGCAGACATAAATTATGTATACATTTCTATATACTGTGATAGTTAACTGTTTGTCTAGATGTTGCTGTGAAGGTATTGGTTGATTTGATTAAGACCCACAATCAGTTTACTGTAAGTAAAGAAGATTACCCTCAATAATGTGGGTGGGTCTCATCTAGTTAGTTGAAGGTCTTAAGAGCAAAAACTATTTTCCCGAATTAGAAGGAATTCTGTATCAAGACTATAACATAGAAATTCTACCTGAGTTTCCTGCCTGCCATCCTACCCTGCAGATTTTGGACTTGCCAGCTCCCACAACTGAGTGAGCTAATTTCTAAAAATCTCTCTCTTTCTCTCTCTCTCCGCGCACACACACACACACACACACACACACACACACACGCACACACCCGCCCTATTGGTTCTATTTCTCTGGAGAACCCTGACTGATACACAACTTAAATATATACATGCATATTTATACACATATATACATATGCACGTACATACATATATAAGTACTGAAATTAAATGTTTGAAAAACATTGGGATAAGCCAATATTTACAACAGAAGAATGCCTGCAAAAGTTACCATATTTCATTGTGTATAGAATGTTTCTCAAACTTAATTTACCATAGAACCCTTTGGTTGCAAAGCATTCTATGAAACGTTATATGGCAAACATTTTGAGAAATTTTGGGTTAGCAACTTGAGAGAAGCAGGGAAAGTTTGAAGTAGCTACTATAGGACAGTGAATGAGGTGAGGCAAATGCTTTTTGGAAGGCACTGATATTTCAAGTATTTTATGGAGCACAAATATTGTGCAATAGTTTATGACGTTCTCCATGAATGAAGTAGATAGTGGAATTTACACACCTCTTGGTATGAGCAAAAGGTACAGTAGAAAATCAAGAGGGTATGTAACCCTAAAAGTGTTACTTATGAAACTGTTGAACTGTGGGAAAATTTCCTATCTACCCAAGCTATTTACCTAAGCCAGAAAGCTGGCAATCGTTACTGATCTTCTCCTTCATCACCTTACATCAGAAGGATGCAAAAGCAAATCATTATACTTTCTAATTTCTCTTAAAGCTGTATCCTTTACTCAATCCATATTACCTTAAATGGGTCCCATCATTTCTATGCTATATTTATCTATGTAATAGCCTTATAGGTTTTCTTCAGTTCAGTCATCAAAGGATCCTCCTTGCTGTAGCTAGAATGATCTTCCTAGAACATAAATATGATCTTACTACTCTGAGACTTTAAACCAATCATTACCTTCATAAGGTCTAAACTCAGAAATATCATGGTTTGCTGGTAGCTACATGACGTCACCCATCCCGATCCTCCTTCAGTCACCTCCCTCACCACATCCCCATAGCAATCGTGAATCAAACGTACAAAATGAGATACAGTTTTCTAACTCATTTGTCCCCATCATACTTCATGTCGTACATATGATTTTCCCATTGCTTGGGGTGCTAACCACTAATCCTTCGAGAAGCAAAGCAAGAGCCATGTCTTAAAAGCATATTCACAGTTACATGAGTGAAAAGAAACTAGATCTAGGAAATTAGAGACCTGTGCAATCACTTCTTTTAGAGGACAGGGGACTTAGAAATGTATTTCCAATATTGAAAAACATACATAAATGTATGCAATACTTGGGGAGCACCTGTAATGTTCAGTTAATTAGGGTCAAGTTCTAATAATTGACGCCGTAGCTTCATTTTCTCCTTTATTGTTTTAACATTACATTTTAAAATGTATGTTGATACATTCTGAAGCTAGATGGCGAAGTGTACAGTTACTGCAATTAAAATAATTACATGTGTACTTACGATGAAAAAAGTGACAAATGTGTTATACTAACAAATAATTGTGTCTTAAAAAGCTAAAGCTATAAACCATTTTGCTACTTAACTAGTTCTTTTTCAAAAAAATAACATTTTCTTAAATTCTTTATTTACACATTTTAAACTATAGATACACCTAAAGAAAAAAAATTTTAAATTTTGTCTATACATATATTATTGAAAATAGCCATTATTAACATGTTGTTTGGGTTTATATCATTCTGTTACATTCTTTATGCAAATGAAATATTTTGAATTAACAAAATTGGATTAAACAGTAATATTCTGTCATGAACTGTTTTTCTTAAATAAGGTGTACTGTGTTTATCTTTCTACATCATCACATATTTTTCATGGAATAATTTTCAAAGGCCTCGTAATGTTGCATGATATGAAACTGCCATAATTTAAATAATTAATTTCCTTTGACTGGATATTGAGTTTCTTTTCATCGTTTCATTATTATAAGATTAAACTACTGTAGGATTCTTATAGGCATATCTTGGTACACCGTAAGGCCCCTTTCCCATTTAAGATTGATTCCCGGGGGAGAATTGCTGACTCAAGGGATATGCAAGTTCAAATACAATGATAATATATTGCCACATTTTTCTTCAGAAATGCTGTAACAATTTTCATTCCCATTAACAAGGCATGAGACTGACCATACACCATTGCCAGATTTAGCTGGTTAACTGTTTCTGAAATGATTTTTAAGTCTTCTTCTAACCTTTTATTGGTAGCAACTTTCCCTAAGGCCCTGTCTTTGCAATCCTGGTTTTCTTTTCTTTAAAAAAAGGAAACTTTGATATGGAAAATTTGATTAGTAAGAAACACATCTCACCTCCTCATAAGCCTAGAAGACAGGAGCAATGAGGGGAGGAGGGAGCTTTTGAAAATTTTCTAGGAAGACAATAGCCACAAAAAGATGTTAAACTTAGCTGAGTGATTTTACAATGTCCATGACTGTTATTTTTTCACCAGTTAAAGAGCATGGCAAAATCAGGGACTAGTGTGTGTGTGCGTGCATGTTGATTCTGGTTAGCATAAACCCCTCTGTTAGATGAGAATTAGGTTCACAATCAGATACTAAAGAAAATGCTGTGGTAAGACGTTACAACAGAAAATTAGAAAATTCTACACTACATTCAGATTGAACTAATAATCAAGTGGATGAAACACTTAAAAAAAGAAGGAAAAAAGATACATTGAATTATTTATTGATTATAAAAAAATTAGTCACAAAAATAATGATACATCCACATAAGCTTATAAGCAAGACCTATTTAGCTAAGCAAGCTGACCTTGGCATTCAGCTGATACTGGGGGAGGGGGGAAACAACAGCAGCAAAACCTGACCATAATGCACAGAGTGTTGTAAAACATGACTGTGCATGTGTCTGTTTTTACACTTATACACCCTCACTTTACACTTTCTTAATATACCCATCTTAATTCTACCTGTTACCCTTATATTTACATTTTGGTTTTCTCTAGCTCACTGCAAAAAAGCCCTTTAATCCAGTATAATTATGACATTCAGATCTTATCACTGTCTTCATTTTCCTCCCAAGGAAATATGATTGTTTCATTTCAACAAAACCTTGTGTGTGAAATGAGGAGAAAACTGCTGAATTTCCAATACCCAGGAAATAAATATTACATATGAGCTTTTCCTTTCCCCTGGGAGTTGCCCGGAGCCAAGGAGAGCATCTACCCTGTCCGATCAGCTCCGAGTAGTGCTTGTCAGTGCAGTGAAGGTGAGACATTTAATTATTTCAACAGGAGATGGTAGCGGCAATGGATAAAAAGGAAATATTATTATTAGCTGAGAAGGCAGCACACCTCCTCCAGCAAAAACTGGTCACCCTAATAAAAATATAAATAAATGAATCAGGTAAAAAGCACCAGCAGGACTGAAAAGGTGCAGACATGTGACTCTCCATCATCTGTTTAGAGAAGGATAGTGTTTTCTAGTAAAATAAGTGGTCAGGGTAAAGGGGCCAGGATAAGTGGGAAGAGAAATCCAGTCAAGACAAAGCCTTAGGTTCTTAAACAGGAGATCTGTGCCATGTGTGCTTGAGCCCTAACACGTTCTTCCATTGCGGAAGCTGGGCTGGAGAGAGACAGAGATAGATGGTTTGCTCTAGATTTGTATTAAAGAAACCCACCCTGGTTGCACATTAATTAGCAGCTGGTATTTTCCAGGGCTAGGTAAGAGTGTACCTGTTTTCCCCCTTTCTTTCTTTTTTTTTTTTTTTTTAACATCTTTGTTGTAGTATAATTACTTTACAATGTTGTGTAGTTTCTGCTGTATAACAAAGTGAATCAGCTATATGTATACATATCCCCACCCTCCTGCGTATCTCTCCCACCCTCCCTATCCCACCCCTCTAGGTGGTATCAAAGCACCGAGTTGATCTCCCTGTGCTATGCAGCCACTTCCCACTAGCTATCTATTTTACGTTTGGTAGTGTATATATGTCCATGCCACTCTCTCACTTTGTCACAGCTTAGCCTTCCCCCTCCCCATATTCTCAAGTCCATTCTCTAGTAGGTCTGTGTCTTTATTCCTGTCTTGCCCCTAGGTTCTTCATGACCTTTTTTTTTTTTTTTTTTAGATTCCATATATATGTGTTAGCATATGGTATTTGTTTTTCTTTTTCTGACTTACTTCACTCTGTATGACAGACCGTAGGTCCATCCACCTCACTATAAATAACTCAATTTCGCTTCTTTTTATGGCTGAGTAATATTCCATTGTATATATGTGCCACATCTTCTTTATCCATTCATCTGTCGATGGACACTTAGGTTGCTTCCATGTCCTGGCTATTGTAAATAGAGCTGCAGTGAACATTTTGGTACATGACTCTTTTTGAATTATGGTTTTCTCAGGGTATTTGCCCAGTAGTGGGATTGCTGGGTCATATGGTAATTCGATTTTTAGTTTTATAAGGAACCTATATACTGTTCTCCATAGTGGCTGAATCAATTTACATTCCCACCAACAGTGTATGAGGGTCCCCTTTTCTCCACACCCTCTCCAGCATTTATTGTTTGTAGATTTTTTGATGATGGCCATTCTGACCGGTGTGAGGTGATACCTCATGGTGGTTTCGTTTGCATTTCTCTAATGATTAGTGATGTTGAGCATCCTTTCATGTGTTTGTAGGCAATCTGTATATCTTCTTTGGAGAAATGTCTATTTAGCTCTTCCCATTTTTAGATTGGGTTGTTTGTCTTTTTGATATTGAGCTGCATGAGCTGCTTGTATATTTTGGAGATTAATCCTTTGTCAGTTGCTTCATTTGCAAATATTTTCTCCCATTCTGAGGGTTGTCTTTTGGTCTTGTTTATGGTTTCCTTTGTTGTACAAAAGCTTTTAAGTTTCATTAGGTCCCATTTGTTTACTTTTGTTTTTATTTCCATTACTGTAGGAGGTGGGTCAAAAAGGATCTTCCTGTGATTTATGTCACAGAGTGTTCTGCCTATGTTTTCCTCTAAGAGTTTTATAGTGTCTGGTCTTACATTGAGGTCCTTAATCCATTCTGAGTTTATTCTGAGTTTATTTTTGTGTATGGTGTTTGGAAGTATTCTAATTTCATTCTTTTACATGTAGCTGTCCAGTTTTCCCAGCACCATTTATTGAAGAGGCTGTCTTTTTTCCATTGTATATTCTTGCCTCCTTTATCAAAGATAAGGTGACCATATATGTGTGGGTTTATCTCCGGGCTTTCTATCCTGTTCCATTGATCTATATTTCTGTTTTTGTGCCAGTACCAACTCTCTTGATTACTCTTGCTTTGTAGTATAGTCTGAAGGCAGGGAGCCTGATTCCTCCGTTTTTCTTTCTCAAGATTGCTTTGACTATTCATGGTCTTTTGTGTTTCCATAAAACTTGTGTAACTTTTTGTTCTAGTTCTGTGAAAAAATGTCGTTGGTACTTTGATAGGGATTGCATTGAATCTGTAGATTGCTTTGTGTAGTATAGTCATTTTCAAATGTTGATTCTTCCTGTCCAAGAACATGGCATATCTCTCCATCTGTTTGTCTCATCTTTAATTTCTTTCATCAGTATCTTATAGTTTTCTGCATACAGGTCTTTTGTCTCCTTAGGTAGGTTTATTCCTAGGTATTTTATTCTTTTTGTTGCAATGGTAAATGGGAGTGTTTCCTTAATTTCTCTTTCAGATATTTCATCATTAGTGTATAGGAATGCAAGAGATTTCTGTGCATTAATTTTGTATCCTGCTACTTTACCAAATTCATTGATTAGCTCTAGTAGTTTTCCGGTAGCATCTTTAGGATTCTCTATGTATAGTATCATGTCATTAGCAAACAGTGACAATTTTACTTCTTCTTTTTTGTTTTGGATTCTTTTTATTTCTTTTTCTTCTCTAATTGCTGTGGCTAAAACGTCCAAAACTATGTTGAGTAATAGTGGTGAGAGTGGGCAACTGTGTCTTGTTCCTGATCTTAGTGGAAATGGTTTCAGTTTTTCACCATTGAGAACGATGTTGGCTGTGGGTTTGTCATATATAGGCTTTATTATGTTGAGGACAGTTCCCTCTGTGCCTACTTTCTGGAAGGTTTCTATCAAAATAGGTGTTGAATTTTGTCAAAAGCTTTTTCTGCATCTACTGAGATAATCATATGGTTTTTCTCCTTCAGTTTGTTAATATAGTGTATCACATCGATTGATTTGCGTATATTGAAAATCCTTGCATTCCTGGAATAAACACCACTTGATCATGGTGTATGATCCTTTTAATGTGCTGTTGGATTCTGTTTGCTAGTATTTTGTTGACGATTTTTACATCTATGTTCCTCAGTGATATTGGTCTGTAGTTTTCTTTTTTTTGTGACATCTTTGTCTGGTTTTGCTTTTCTGAGAATTTGCCCATTTCTTCCAGGTTGTCCATTTTATTGGCATATAGTTACTTGTAGTAATCTCTCATGATTTGTAATTCTGCAGTGTCAGTTGTTACTTCTCCTTTTTCATTTCTAATTCTATTGATTTGAGTCTTCTCCCTTTTTTTCTTGATGAGTCTGGCTAATGGTTTACCAATTTTGTTTATCTTCTCAAAGAAACAGCTTTTAGTTTTATTGACGTTTGCTATCATTTCCTTCATTTCTTTTTCATTTATTTCTGATCTGATCTTTATGATTTCTTTCCTTCTGGTAACTTTGGGGGGTTTTTTTGTTCTTCTTTCTCTAATTGCTTTAGGTGTAAGGTTAGGTTGTTTATTTGAGATTTTTCATGTTTCCTGAGGTAGGATTGCATTGCTGTAAACTTCCCTCTTAGAACTGCTTTTGCTGCATCCCATAGGTTTTGGGTCATCGTGTTTTCGTTGTCATTTGTTTCTAGGTATTTTTTTATTTCTTCTTGATTTCTTCAGTGATATCATGGTTATTTAGTAGCGTATTGTTTAGCCTCCATGTGTTTGTATTTTTTACAGTATTTTTTTTTTCTGTAATTGATATCTAGTCTCATAGTGTTGTGGTCGGAAAAGATACTTGATACGATTTCAATTTTCTTAAATTTACCAAGGCTTGATTTGTGACCCAAGATATGATCTATCCTGGAGAATGTTCCATGAGCACTTAAGAGGAAAGTGTATTCTGTTGTTTTGGATGGAATGTCCTATAAATATCAACTAAGTCCATCTTCTTTAATGTGTCATTAAAAGCTTGTGTTTCCTTATTTATTTTCATTTTGGTTGATCTGTCCATTGGTGAAAGTGGGGCGTTAAAGTCCCCTACTATGATTGTGTTACTGTTGATTTCCCCTTTTATGGCTGTTAACATTTGCCTTATGTATGGAGGTGCTCCTATGTGGGGTGCATATATATTTACAATTGTTATATCTTCTTCTTGAATTGATCCCTTGATCATTATGTAGTGTCATTCTTTGTCTCTTGTAATAGTCTTTATTTTAAAGTCTATTTTGTCTGATATGAGAATTGCTACTCCAACTTTCTTTTGATTTCCATTTGCATGGAATGTCTTTTTCCATCCCTTCACTTTCAGTCTGTATGTGTCCCTAGGTCTGATGTGGGTCTCGTAGACACCATATATAGGGGTCTTATTTTTGTATCCGTTCAGCCAGTCTGTGTCTTTTAGTTGGAGCATTTAATGTATTTACATTTAAGGTAATTATCGATATGTATTTCCCTATTACCATATTCTTGATTGTTTTGGGTTGGTTTTTGTAGGCCGTTTCCTTACTTGTGTTACCTGCCTAGAGAAGTTCCTTTAACATTCTTTGTAAAGCTTATTTGGTGGTGCTGAATTCTCTTAACTTTTGCTTGTCTGCAAAAGTTTTAATTTCTCCATCGAATCTGAATGAGCTCCTTGCTGGGTAGAGTAATCTTGACTGTAGGTTTTTCCCTTTCATCACTTTAAATATGTCCTGCCACTCCCTTCTGGCTTGCAGAGTTTCTGCTGACAGGTCAGCTGTTAACCTTATGGGGATTCCCTTGTATATTTTTTGTTGCTTTTCCCTTGCTGCTTTTAATATTTTTTCTTTGTATTTCATTTTTGATAGTTTCATTAATATGTGTCTTGGTGTGTTTCAGCTTGGATTTATCCTGTATGGGACTCTCTCTGCTTCCTGGACTTGATTAACTATTTCTTTTCCCGTGTTAGGGAAGTTTTCAACTATAATCTCTTCTAATATTTTCTCAGACCCTTTCTTTTTCTCTTCTTCTTCTGAGACCCCTATAATTCAAATGTTGATGTGTTTAATGTTGTCCCAGCAGTCTCTGAGACTGTCCTCAATTCTTTTCGTTCTTTTTTCTTTATTCTGCTCTGCAGTAGTTATTTCCACTATTTTACCTTCCAGGTCTCTTATCCGTTCTTCTGCCTCAGTTATTATGCTATTGATTCCTCTAGAGAATTTTTAATTTCATTTCTTGTGTTGTTCATCATTGTTTGTTTGCTCTTTAGTTCTTCTATATCCTTGTGCAATGTTTCTTGTTTTTCTCCATTCTATTTCCAAGATTTTGGGTCATCTTTACTATCATTACTCTGAATTCTTTTTCAGGTAGACTGCCTATTTCCTCTCCGTTTGTTTGGTCTGGTGGGTTTTTACCTTGCCCCTTCATCTGCTGCATATTTATCTGTCTTCCCAGTTTGTTTAACTTACTGTGTTTGCAGTCTCATTTTTGCAGGCTGCAGGTTCGTAGTTCCTGTTGTTTTTGGTGTCTGCCCCAGTGGGTACAGTTGGTTCAGTGGGCTGTGTAGGATTCCTGGTGGAGCGGACTGGTGCCTGTGTTCTGGTGGGTGGGGCTGGATCTTGTCTTTCTGGTGGGCGGGGCTGTGTCTGGTGGTGTGTTTTGGTGTATCTGTGAGCTTAGTATGATTTTAGGCAGCCTCTCTGCTAATAGGTGGGGTTGTGTTACTGTCTTGCTAGTTGTTTGGCATGGGGCGTCCAGTAACACTGCTTGCTGGCTGTTGGGTAGAACTACGTCTTAGCATTTAGACGGAGATCTCTGGGAGAGCTCTTGTCATTTGATATTACATTGGCCCGGGAAGTCTGGTGGTCCAGTGTCCTGAACTCAGCTCTCCCACCTCAGAGGCTCAGACCTGACACCAGGCCAGAGCACCAAGACCCTGTCAGCCACACGGTTCAGAAGAAAAGGAAGAAACAAAGAAAGGAAAAAAAATTTTTTTAATAAATAAATAAATAGAATTAAATAATTAAAATTTAAAAATTTAAAAACTATTAAAATAAAAAAAATTAAAATGTTTATAATAAAAAAAAGAGCGTATCAAAACCAATAAACACATCCACCAATGATAACAAGCGCTTAAAACTATACTAATATGAACATAAAAATCAGAAACAAGTCAGTCGCAGACAGCCAACCCCAAGACTACAGTTGCTCCCAAAATCCACTGCCTCAATTTTGGGTTGATTTGTTGTCTATTCAGGTATTCCACAGATGCAGGGTACCTCAAGTTGCTTGTGGAGATTTAATCCGCTGCTCCTGAGGCTGCTGGGAGAAATTTCCCTTTCTCTTCTTTGCTTGCACAGCTCTTGGGGTTCAGCTTTGGTTTTGACCCCACCTCTGCATGTAGATTGCCCTCAGGCATCTGTTCCCGCCCAGACAGGACAGGCTTAAAGCAGCAGCTGATTAGGGGGCTCTGGCTCACTCATGCCATGGGGAGGGAGGGGTACCATAGTTATAATTGGAATGCGGGGCGAGCCTGCGGCGGCAGAGGCCAGCATGACTTTGCAAGAGCCTGAGGCGCGCCGTGTGTTCTCCTGGGAAAGTTGTCCCTGGATCACGGGACCCTGTCAGTGGCGGGCTGCACAGGCTTCCGGAACGAGGCGGGGGCGGGGTGGGGTGGCGTGTGGAGAGTGACCTGTGCTGCACACAGGCTTCTTGGTGGCGGCAGCAGCAGCCTTAGCATTTCATGCCCCTCTCTGGTGCCCGAGCTGGTAACTGCAGCTCACGCCCATCTCTGAAGCTCATTTAGGCCATGCTCTGCCTTCTGTCGGCACACAGGGAACGAATCCCCTCTCCTCGCACACCCCGAAACAATGGTCTCTTGCCTCTTTGGCAGCTCCAGACTTTTTCCCGGACTCCCTCCCGGCTAACCGTGGTGCAGCAACCCCCTTCAGGCTGTGTTCACACCGCCAACCCCAGTCCTCTCCCTGGGATCCGACCGAAGCCCGAGCCTCAGCTCCCAGCCCCCGCCCGCCCCGGCGGGTGAGCAGACAAGCCTCTCGGGCTGGTGAGTGCTGCTCGGCACTGATCCTCTGTGCGGGAATCTCTCTGCTTTGCCCTCCGCACCCCTGTGGCTGTGCTCTCCTCCGTGGCTCTGAAGCTTCCCCCCTCCGCCACCCACAGTCTCCGCCCGCGAAGGGGCTTCCCAGTGTGTGGAAACCTTTCCTCCTTCACGGCTCCCTCCCACTGGTGCAGGTCCGGTCCTTATTCTTTTGTCTCTGTTATTTCTTTTTTCTTTTGCCCTCCCGGATATGTGGGGAGTTTTCTTGCCTTTTGGGAAGTCTGAGGTCTTCTGCCAGCGTTCAGTAGGTGTTCTGTAGGAGTTGTTCCACATGTAGATGTATTTTTTATGTATTTGTGGGGAGGAAGGTGACCTCCACGTCTTACTCCTCCACCATCTTGAAGGTCTCCTAACTGCTTCTTAATCAGTCTAATCTGCTTTAAGTCATTTTTGCCTTAAAGTCACATGTACTGTGTCCAGATGGTCTCAGCACCACAGTGCTCTCTCAGGGCTGCCTCCTTGAAGTAGCTCCCACTGTGGAAACTGGGCAAAATGCACATCCCAAAGATGAAGGAGGAGGTGAGGAACCTCTGACGGCAGAATCTAGCTTCCCCCCTTTCTTTTTTATTTTGTAACCCTTTAAAATACACCAGCCAGCATCCTAGCAGTTGCCAAATCTGTATATATGTAAGTGTGTGTGTGATTTACCTGCATATGAATACCCTGACAGTGACATCATACTTAACCATTACTATCCTCCATGGGCTATATTTACAGAGAAAATTAAGCAGAAACATGATTTGTATAAATAATCTATTTTTCTTTTTTTTCAATGCAGGGGTTTTTGAGAGTTGCTATGTGATCACACACTTGTAGCTTTATTCCTCAGATTGTAAATGCTGAAACCACTCTGTCCTTAACGCTTGCACTGTCTTATTCAGAAAGAGCATTTTAATCAAAGGGCCACTGGTGGCAATGGTGGGGTGGGGCTTGGGGGGGAGAGTGGATTTTAGAATGTCCCATAGCCACAAACACATCATGCTCTTTAAGTGATATCTTTAACCATTGCAGTTTGCAATCATCAGAATGAAAAAGAAGCCAGAAGAGGGGAAAATGACATCCTTTAGAAAAGAGTGAAGGAATTGATTTTTACATCAGTCACTTGAATGAGTGATTCTCTCCAGAGGGTGCAGGGGGGAGGCTCCTTTCTCAGTGCTAGGGGTGTCTTTGGATTTGAATAATGGATTAGGAAGTGCACACACATCACGATTTTCAGATTTCTCCTGCTGAATCAGGACAGCTTGTCCAAAGCACCAGGAAGAAAGCTATTCTTTACCTTGGAAGCACTGTGACAGGGGACCCAAATAATGACATTGCAATAGGGAGGAAGTCCCCAAAGACCCGTGTGTATGAGGCTGAGCTAGGATGATCAGAGGCAGTTAGCTATAGGTGGATGGGGCTCTGAGCTCTTTACTGATTGTCATTTTCTTTCCATTAGGGCGGGCATGTGTGGGGAAAAGGAACTGCAAATTCCGAATGCTTTAGGGAGAACAGGTTGTTGAGGGTGAGGAGGGGGAGAGATCCTAAATATTTTCTGACTAGAGTGTCTGATGGTACTGTCCTTTGAGACCCCCCCTGCTGCCAGCCTATTACTCATTTCCAGAGTGAATTATCACTTTCATAAAGGTCCAAAGTTTATATGACATCTGAATTGAAGCCTAAGAATCACTTCTAAAAAAATGATGCTGTTCAGACTAAAGAAGTGGAAATTGTGTTAAAATCCACCCCTATATCTTAGGAAAGAACTATATATTAAAAAGCAGGCTACAGGAGCTAATGTAAACAATCCAGACCTTCAACACTTCCTCTGAAGGGAAAATTTTTTGGAACCTTGAGAGATTAGGGGGAAAGCTGTAAGAGAGGGTCGGCTGCTTGGAAAGAAGAGGGTACACTTCTGAGTGAGAAGGGGGGCATAACGAGTCATTTTTCTGGTCAAAGAACACCACCAAACAGTTGCAGGGATGGAGGCAACCATCTTCCATCTCTTTCAGAACAAAAAACTGAGCGAACAGCCACATGTGAGGCTATGTAAACAGGACACTTCTGATCCCAGGATTTAACAAAGACAGTGCCAGAAAAATGAGTCACTCAAGCATCACCACAAAAGCCAAGGCTGAGGTTGGGGCTGAGTCATTGGAGAATCAGATCTAAATTCACGTCCCTGCCTCCTTGTCCAGCTCCCCTGGACGGCGCAGGTGAAATGGACTCCCAGCTGCGTCTCCTGTGAACATTGGCTGTGTGGATAAATAAGCCAGAAAATCTAGGGTTTTTGAAAAGAGTTTTCTTAACTGTAATTTTTCTCACTGAATTAGCCAAGTCAGCCTCTCTGCCCTCCTTTTCTTTCTCCAGAGCTATCCAGACTGGTGTTAAGATTGGGGAGGAACTATACCCAAAACGATGGTTAACACACTCTGAGGAGTCCTCAATAATTAATGCATAGAATTATCCACATGCCCATCTGGCCAAATCACTACTATTGGGTAAATAACAATTTGTGTACACAGAACATCTTTCCTCTGCCTCCTAAAGCAAGTCCTTGGTTGCCGGAAGAGCTCTCTGACTGCCATGTTTAATGCTGGCATAGTGGGCCAACAGGCCTAAAACAAATCACTGCCTAAGACATAATCACTGCTCTCAGAGAACTAATCGTCTTTTCAGTAAGATAAATTATGTAAACATATAAATTTCAAAGATAACCCAACAATAAAATAAAAGAATTTTGAGAGGATCAGGGTAAGTATATAGACAAAGTTATAGGAGTCTCAACAATAAATTTTTTAAATTATGTATCTATATTGTTGGTCAAAGAGTACAAACCTCCAGTTACAAGATGAATAAGTTTTGGGGACCTAGTGTACAGCATAGTGATTGTAATTAGTAATACTGTATTACATACTTGAAAGTTGCTATGAGAGTAGATCTTCAATGTTCTGACCACAAAAAGAAATGGTTATTATGTGACATGATGCAGGTATTAGTTAATGCTATGCTGGGAATCATTTTTCAATATTTAAGGGTATCAAAACAACACAGACACTTTCAACTTAATGTTATCTGTCAATTATGTCTCAATAAATCTGGAAAAATAAATGAAAAGATGTATATATATATATATATAACATAATATATATATTATATATATATATATATATATATATATACACACACACACATATATAAGGTATTTGTGTGTGTGTGGAGTCCGAGATGGATTTTAAAACTGCAATGGGATGATATTGAAGCTCTTCAAAATGGATAATATGGAAATATTGAGACAGGCAGAAAAGCAGAAGAAAGATAAATCTATTCGTAATGGAACACAGGTTAGCCTGAAGTGCAAAGAGAATACTGTTTTTGACCCGCAAGTAAGTGCCATGCCAGCCACTTTGAAATGTTTCTTTAACCCCTGCAATTCCTTGAAAAGCTGGCACTGAGCCGCTCTCTAGGATGACCAAGCTTACACATGAGTAGAGGAATCAGGATTTGTAACCAAGTTTTTCCTGACTTCAAAGTTTGTGCTGTTTACATTTCACATGTTAGGTTAAGGCAGATACATTTAGAAACTGGCAGCTTCTACTTTTCCCATGTCTCAAAAGCATGTAATAAAGTCAAATAGGCAAAAGACTTGCATGTTATTAGAGAATTTCTACGTGCATAGGATTAAAACATATAAACTCTCCCTAACTTCAGCTTTTAGCAACAATTCTTCATTCACGTGTTTTCATTTTTTCTCATGTCTCATTTCCAATGAGCACAGTAAGTGTCAATCAGCTTGAGTTCAATGAGGGTTTGAGGCTAAAGACTTACCTGTTTCCCAAAACCTAATGATTTTCCCCTTTGTCTCAATTTTACTAAGTTAAGGAAACCTACTTTTTTGTCACTGGCCTCGAGTTCATCCTTCTTTTTTTATTTTATATTTTTAATTTAAGGGAAAGACATAAATAAAGCATTTAAATAGTTGTAAACACTGTAGACAAAAATGGTGGCACTGATCAAAGTATTTTGTTGGCCAGAAAATAAACACCTGCCTCTAAGGTATCAAATGTTAACTTGGGAGTTGAACTGTGGAAATCCCAAATCCTAGGGCAGAAAGAAGCTTCAGGTTGTCAAATAATGTACATGTGAAAAAGGAGGAATTGTAAAGAGCCAGTTCTCAGCATGCCAGTGGTACTTATCATAAAATGGGTCCATGCATTTTTAACAATCTGGAAATGTGGAGAATGCTCTTTTCTCTTTTAAAGTACAATAATTTTGTATTAATTTACTCATATACATAAGGCATTCTGTTGAGAATATAATCATAAACACACACAAAAAATCTTTAAGTCCTCCTCTAAACCAAAGTTTGAAAAACGTATTTATGTTATATTTGACATACGACATTTGATGCATATATCAATCAACAGAATTATTATATATGTGTAGATTTGGTGTGACATTTAAATTCTAATTTCTTGGTAGCCTATAGGGGACTTATATCTCTCCTAGAGCAATAAAATTATAGGAGCAAGTTCCCTTGAGATGGTTGAGTTGGAATAAGTAGAATTTCTTACAGTCTATAGAAATGAATCTAAAGAAATACATATCTTTAGTTTTGTTATGGATAAAATGAACTAGCGTTCACAATAAGAAAAATGATCAAATTTATCAGCTGGAATGCGTTTTCATTGATATTCTGAAGAATATTTACTATTTTTTTTTCTTTTAAAGGAACTCCTTTATTTATTTATTTTATTTTTGGCTGTGTTGGGTCTTCGTTTCTGTGCGAGGGCTTTCTCTAGTTGCGGCAAGCGGGGGCCACTCTTCATCGCGGTGCGCGGGCCTCTCACTATCGCGGCCTCTCTTGTTGGGGAGCACAGGCTCCAGACGCACAGGCTCAGTAGTTGTGGCTCACGGGCCCAGTTGCTCTGCGGCATGTGGGATCCTCCCAGACCAGGGCCCGAACCCGTGTTCCCTGCATTGGCAGGCAGATTCTCAACCACTGCGCCACCAGGGAAGCCCAGAATATTTATCATTAAGAATGATTACTTAAGGTCAGGGATACCTATCTATTTACCTCTCTACCTCATTATCATATTTCCAGAGGGGTATAATTTTAGATGTATATATATATATATATATGCATGCACATCTATACATACATATTTATCAGCTATGAATTTTAGTTCACAATCAGAAGATGCAAGAGATTATCATGCTTCTTTTTTCTCTAAATCAGATTTATTGCCTCAGAGTTTTCACCAGTGAAATACAGGAATTTCAATTTGAGTAATTTGGGGGCTCTCTATCTACCTACAGGGGTTCAAATATGGAGAAGGCTGCAGTCTTAATCCATGGAGGTTGTCATTGTCAAAATTGCTCCTATGGCCACACGATGCTGTTCTCAATGGCCAGTCCTAGCCATCTGGCTCATTAAAACTACTGCTCTACGCTGGCTCTGATATGACCCTTAAAGAAATGCCCCTATTAACTTGATGTCCCACAGCTGTTCCCTTATCTGGGGTCTCAGACACGCCACCAGTCTCAGCCATCCCATCATCTGTCTCCCCCCAATCTAGGGAGGAGTTAAAATTTTCTTGATAGGATGGAAGCTTCCACCTCCCCTATTCAAAGTGCTTCCTTCTATCTGTCACCCCTAATCTTCCCCCTTCTTAGCCTTTTGAAACATAACAACATTCTTGTTATTAACTTCCTCTGTTATATATGGAACTTTCATGCTGTATAATTTGAAGGTTTATTTCTCACTAACCTATTCTGAAAAATGTTGGAGGCTGTTTACTGCATTCAACAATGTCATACTAGTTATGCATATGCATTAGGTCACCGTGCATCTGAACAGGCGATGCTTAAAGGGCTGACGTCCAAATTTTATTTTCAACTATGTTTAAGCAGGCAAATAATTTGACTCCAACCATTTAAAACAGTTATTTAATCAACAATCATAGTTTAGTTGACTGAGTTTCTTTCAAGCTTACCTTTCATCTTTCCCTTCCCTCAACTCCCTGGACAAAGAAACCAGGAGCTAGACAAGCTGACCTGATATGTTATTAAAATGACTGCCTCTGCCATTGAGTTGTCCAGATAATTAATTAAAAAATCAAACTGCATGGTGTCAGCTAGACATATCCTTTTTCAAAGATCGTTTGATCCTGGATACTGGGCATCTCAAAAACTTACAGTAGAAAAAAAGAACCCTAGTTGTTAAAATAGCCTTGTATAGTCGCTATAAACAGAATTTTTTAACACGCAAACTGTACAGTGAATACAGTGTTTAAATCCACAAAGAAGCTTTAAATAGAGTATTTTGGTAAGGCAACATCTTGTGTTTTCATATTTCCCATCATATTCAAAAATATTCTTCAACATAAAGAAAAAGTACAATATATTTGCATAGAAGGAATTGAGTTGAAAACACCAGAGACTATAAAGAAAGTGGAATAATAGAATACAGTACTTTCTGTATATTCTAAAAGTGAGTGTTTATACTTATAACTTATTATATACAGAATTACTATCAAATTCATGATTTAAAAAAAAATAAAGTAGCAATGAGCAATGTTTTGCTTAAATCTGGAGTCACAAGGATTAAGCTATGATTATTTTCTTGAAGACATGTAGGTGTCAAAGTGATGCATAGCCTTATAGATTATTCTTTACAGAGAGGAAAAAATCTAAGCAAAGTAATATAAAGTAAAATAAATCTCGTAATCACTGAAAAATTAATTAAGGCCTTGTTTATACATCTAAAGATAAGGAAATCTACTCACTTTTTACAAAAATATCCTGCTTTCTTTAGAATTACTTATCACATGAAAATGATTAGGCATTTTTATTTTTATAATAAAGCTTGCAATTCATCCATGTTACACTTCCTTGAAGAAAAGGAGAGAGAAAAGTGGTTTGTGGGTTGCTTCAGGCAGCATATTCCTTATTCACTCAATAAATATGTATTGTGTTAGTTACTAAGCATATAGCTGATAATAAGACAGACACAGTCTAAGCCCTCATACAGTCAAACCCAAGCCATTATTAAATTAATAATGATTATGCTTCAAAGTGCGTATAGATACAGTTTTTTTTTTTTTTTTAAAGATTAGTTTTGTTTTGTTTTAATACTTTATTTATTTATTTTATTTATTTATTTATGACTGTGTTGGGTCTCTTAGTTTTCGTGTGAGGGCTTTCTCTAGTTGCGGCAAGTGGGGGCCACTCTTCATCGCGGTGCGGGGGCCGCTCTTCATCACGGTGCGCGGGCCTTTCGCTATCGTGGCCCCTTCCGTTGCGGGGCACAGGCTCCAGACGCGCAGGCTCAGTAGTTGTGGCTCATGGGCCTAGTTGCTCCGCGGCATGTGGGATCTTCCCAGACCAGGGCTCGAACCCGTGTCCCCTGCATTAGCAGGCAGATTCTCAACCACTGCGCCACCAGGGAAGCCCTAGATACAGTTTTTTGATTTTGAATTAACCAATTGTTTTTCCTAGATGTGCATACTAGGAATATACTAGTACAGAAACATTTTATTTCTAGTAGTAGACTTGGCTTCACCACACATTACATGCACCCTCTTGTCTCTATGGTTTCATTTTTTCCAGGAAAGCTAGAAGGTCCTTTCAAAGATAACTATATAATTCAAATGAGAAAATTCAACAATTGAAAAGGAATATTTTACAGTTAATGATGGGCCTTAGTTTATTTATGATCTACTCCTAGAGGTTGGTACAGAAGAGTAATTCTCTTCTTACACTCTCCAATAGTATTATTTTGGAAAAACCATCAATTTGAAATCTTTTGAAGATAGAATAGAATTGGAAGTTGTTATAGTAAGCTATTACGGCATAGAAAACAAAGCCAAACTTAATTGAATAAAACAAAAATTATTTTATTATGTTCATCTATTCTGTGGGTCAGGAATTTGGAAAAGGCACAGCATAGATGGCTTATTTCTGCTCAACAATTTCTGAGATCTCGGCTGAGAAGGCTCAGAAACTTGAAGTAACTCGAAGGCTAGGACTGGAATCATCTGAGATCTCACTTAATCACAGGTTTAGACCTTGATGTCAGCTGTGGCTGGACCTCACTGGGGGCTGTCACCCAGACCACTTACATGTGGCCTTTCTATGTCATCTTTCTTTCTCTTCACAACCTGGTGCCTAGGGACTAAGAATGAGCTTCCAGGGAGAAACCGTATCACCCTTTATGACTAGTCATGTAGTGTCACTCTCACCATAGACATAGACCTACACAGATTCAAGGGGCCAGAGACGCCATACCTTAATACGAGAAACATCTGTATCACCATGTAAGAGAAGGAGCTATCTCGTTATGGCCATGTTGGAAAACTCTATCCACCACAGAGGCAACTAAAAATTTAAAACTTGTATTTCTCATCACATGTTTTGTTTATGAGCATTATGGCATGCTGGATTCTTTTGCAAGACTGAAGGACTTTAACAATAATAATAACAATAATAATAGGCATTTAATATATATTAATATAATAATATATAAATGCAACAAAATAAAAACAGTAATAACTTTTTTGTGTCATGACTGAAAATTTCTCTAAACATGTACATTTTATGACTTGCTAGTGGATCATAAACCAATTTAGTAGATAGAAATTTAAGGTCTAATGTTTTTAAATAATTGAAATATATGTTAGAATAAAATGGGAAGTATGAGAATGCATTACACATAATCAGATAAGTATTGCTTCAAGAAACTTTTATTTTAATGGTGTGTGTGTGTGTGTGTGTGTGTGTGTGTGTGTGTACCTGGCTGTGAATTAAACGTGTGTCTCTCCGATTTTTAGTCAAAAAAGTTTGAAAGCCACTTCCCGAAGCTATAGTAAAGAACTTCTGGAAAATATTGCAAATTGTGAACAAGAAAAACTAAACAAGATACTTAATTACATAAGATTGTTGCTTATAAACTGGTTAAATTAGGTTGTCGGTGAAAATTATTTTACTTTTAAAATAGGGTAAGATCCTTGCTTATGCAGAGACAACTGAATGTGTCCATTGTTTGTTCAGGATGCCTTAAGTTTAAATGATAAAACCAAATTTCTGCATAAAAAGCCAGAATCTTTGTATTCTTTGTATAAGGAAAGGGGCTGGGGAAGGATAAAAGCAGATCTTTGAAAGTAACTAAAAGTCATTAAAAAAACAAGGTTAAAAAGATGGAGAATATAGCTCCTGTTTTATTTTTCTGAAAGGCCATTCCTACCGGATCTCCCATTTTCTGAAATAGTATAAACATGCTCTATATGAGCATTTATAAATGAGGATCTTATGGTAAATTTTGGCACCTTGGGCCATAAATGAACCCTGTCCAGAGAGTTAAAGGTGAGGAACATTGGTGAATGCCACATATAGTCGATAATGTTCCCAATGGACTTTTCCACATGAGAAAAAGTTTTAAAAGTGTGGCCTGAGTATCCTAGGTTGAAATGTGCCAGTTAAGTAGCTGTCCTACAATTAGAAGAAATGTCCAATAAACTGGAAATGCATGACTTTGAAGGAGTGGAGAGTTGGTCTTTGCAAATATGAGATCAATTCTACACTAGATCCAACTGACACAGTGATATCTGTAAAAGGTAAATATGAATTAGCTAATGAGGATCATTCATTCATGCCTTTATGTTTATCAGATATATACTGACTGCCTACTACATGCCAGTCACCGTGCCGGACCTAGGGATTGCAATAATAAGCACAACAGGTAAGTTCCTTGCTCTCATGACGTTTGCACTGAAAGTTCAATTGTAGAGAATGACTGTGAGAAGTGATTCACCTACAGTATTTCACATGTGTTTTTTTTTCTTTATCTCTTTATGCAAATAAATTTTCCTATCCCCATATATTTTCTATCAAGGCAGTCACCAAAAGTTACCACGAGCAACACTGCAGATATATTATAACAGGTTAAGAAGTTTTAAAAATACCTTTTTACTTCGTTTTCATGTTAAAAAGTATGAAATAGTTTAAGTGAAATCCATCATTATCAGCAAAATAATGGTGAACCCTACGGACCAGAAATCTTAGCCAAAGCAGGTTTCCATAGTCTTTGACTCTAAGTCACTGTTATAAAACCACAAACATTAAAAGTCTCTAGGCCTTATTTTCTTCACTAAGGACAAGTATCTTTTATTACCATTTAAAATAGTTGGACTTGTTTTGTTTTCTCTTTGAAAGAGGAAGGGTGGGGAAATGATCAAGAGTCTCTTAGCCATGTTTAAACTGGTTATATAATTTGTCTCAGGGGTATTCTTTGATAGAATTTTGTTAAAGAGAAAGTAGTCCTTTTCCTTATTAAGAATGAATTGCTTTTAGAGTTTATGTCCAAAATGTGTGTGTGTGTGTGTGTGTGTGTGTGTGCACACGCAGTACGCGTGTGAGCAGGTAGTGGGGCGGGGCAGGAGGGGAGAGGAGAGAGATAAATTCATTTATTCTTCTTGTGCTTTAATTTTGAATCTGATCTTGCTAATATTACCATTCTTTCTGAGAAAAAAAAAAAGGCAATTAGTACCAATCCTTAAATACTTATGACTGAAAGTCATGTTCAGTAAACCAATAGTTCACCCTCACTGAGCTCAAACGCGTCTATAGGATGGTTAATGAATAGGGTGACCTCACTTCCCAGTTTGCCTAGAAGAACTCCAATTTACACATCAGTATTCCCAGAGTAATTATTAATTGTGTTTCTTTTAGCTCTCAAAACTGTCCTCATTTGGGCAATAAATTCTGTGGTTGCCTTACTAGAGAGGGGCTGTAAAAAAACTAAGTTCTATTTGATTTTAGCTTTTGTATAAAATAGAAGAAATTGCTGATGATCCACAGAATAATCGTTGGTACCTGAATCTTAATCTGGAAAAGTATTTCCTAAGTAGAAAACCTAGATTGAAGCCTCAAGCTGCATGATAACGAGGTACGTTTCTTTTGGTGAAAGCCAGTTACTTGGAGAGGAGAATCATTTGAAGCCATACTTTGGGGATCGTTAGTGCCACGTGGATCAAGCTGATAATACAGTTCATATACCATGCCTACCCCCAGACAGAATAAAACAAAGACAAACGTGACACCGCTGAATCGGAAAATCTTCCCAGTCACACTATGGGGCAGAATGATGAGATGCTGATGGTGGAGGTTTCAGGACCGGGATTTAGTCCTTACATCGCCCCTGACCGGAAGTGGGGGTGGGTAACCTTGGAAAATCACTCATCCCTTTGGGCTTCAAATTCATCATCTATTAACTGAAGAGGTTGGAGTCCATCTGGAGTTTTCAAACTTTATCGTTTGTGGGCTGTGTGCGTGGGGGGGTGGGGTGGAGGGGCGGTAGGAAGAGATGTCAGTCAGAATATCCAAAAGCTGTTTCTTTTCATTGTATCTCAGGGGGAAAAAAAAAAATAAGAAAAAAAAATGTAGATACAAGTGAACTACTTAGGGTGAAAGGGAAACAGAGGGCCCTGAGGCTCTGTCAGTTGGACTTCCTCTTACCTCCTGTAGTAACTTGTGAACGCTCTGAGGAACATATATTTTTTTAAAAAAATGCTAGAAAAGATCATGGCTAAGGTGCTTTCTTCATCAAAACTTCATAAGCATGGAGATTTCATTCCGTGCTGGCACCTCTAAGGTCTCTTGCTGTGTGTGTTATTCAGGTATCATCGAGACCTCAATAGCTACTCATAATTTCAAAACAGTGGTGAGAAATTAGCAACTCTACAGTTATTAGTAATAATGAGGCATTGTGTTTATCTAGCACTGGAAGCTATTTCTTATACGGAATCTCTTTTTTGCAACCCAGAGCAGCCATGGATGGTTGACAGAGAAAAATGATTATTTCTGCTTTACTAACAAGGAAACTGAACCTCAAAAATATTAAGAAGTATGTGCAAAGACAGACAACTTTTAAGAGATGAATGTAATTCATACTGCTTCTCTATCAAACGTGCCCCATTTCATATTCAAAATGATAAAAGAATGAATGTGATTGTTTTATTTATGGACCTTAAAGATGGGGACTTAAATATCTTATCGTTTAGAAACAGGATGAGCTTCCTAAACCACAAAATTGGTGGCAAAGATGAAAATTCATTAAGACAATTTTACGAAAGATAAAGTAACAAGTAACAGAAGTGACGGCAAGTGGTTACTCACTGTGTTTGTTGCATCTTCAAAGTTCCTGCCTCTATGGAAATAGAATTCAGCAAAGGAAATGCTATCATACTCCCTTGGTAGGCAGGTGAATATGGAAGAAAACAGAGGCAGAATTAATGCTAAAGTGGAAAAAGCAATGCATTTGAGGACAGAAAGCCTAGGTATGTTTTGCACAAAGTAGCCTTATACTTTGGGGGAAGTATCTCTCCATTTATCTAAGTCTTAATTTCCTTATCCAAACCCAGAGAGTGTTGGACTTAATCATTTTTAATTGCCTTTTAGCACAAATATTTTCTCATTTTAGAGTCCCCTTTAAGTTGATATGACCATTGATATAACTTGGGAGATCCAGGGGGAAAAAGCCAAGAAGTTTCACCCGTACTATAGACTCACCTATTCGGGGGGAAAAAAAAAAAAAAAAAGAATCCATTTCCTTGCTAGTAATGTCAGTTATCTCCATGGCAAGATTGAGATGCATGTTTTATCTGTCAGGAAATCCTGCCCACCCTTCATTATACTTATGCCTGTCTGGACTCTTGGTGGCAAATGACAGAAAGCCCAACTCAAACCAAAGTAATGAATAAAGGAAACCTATAGGCTTATACAAGCAAAAATGCCAAAGGTAGGTAAGACTTGAGGTGGAAACTCAAAAGGTGTCATAAGGACATAGTCTCCACTTTTTACTCTGCTTGCATTTATTTGCAGGTTCCACAAGGTGTTAACATGACTGCCAAAATCTTCAGGCATGAGTCATGCCACATCCACATTCTCCAGAATCTTTCCAGTATCTCCAATACAGTTCCCCGAATTCACCTAGATTGGAGCATTTTGGCTTTATCTGCTCATCCTTTTAATCAACCATTCTCACCTGGGGGATTAAGCACCCTAACTGGCTAGGCTGACTAAGGAAGCAAATATTAATTCCCATGGACTTGACTGTTACTTATCTAGTGTGTGTCAGTTTCTCAAACTGACTTAAAATCGCCACAGCCACCTGCATAGCACTCTCCATAAATAAAGCACTGTTCTGCTTTATTTTTCTGCATAGCACCTATCACCACCTGATGTACTTATTTTTACATTCTTATCTGTTTATTGTCTACTCCGCTTCAACTAGAACGTAAGCTGCATGAGAGGAGGGATTTTTTTTTATCCCCTTGCCTAGAAAAGAGCATGACATTTAAAATGGGCTTATTAATGAATATCCCTGGAAGAAACATATGTTATTACTCACTTCATGTAGACAAGGAAAGGAAACTAAGTCACAGAAATGTAAAAGTGTCCAAAACCATATCTCTGTTAAGTAGCTGAGCTGGAATTCACACCACGAAGTCTGTCTTGAGTGATCACACACTTAGTCATTATACCAGTTGGCAGGAGACCTTTTTTTATGTTATAGCCACCAATTGGTAGCATTCTGAAATTATCAGTGACTTATGGACTGTTGACCTCAGGTTTCCACACTAAAATGAGGTCCTAACATGGAGGGTTATATCGTTTTGATAAAAGAACAATCCAACTTCCCTGAAAATTTGTTCAAATACTAACTCCATTTGCACATCCAAGTTCGAAGTGAATATTTAAGCCAAATCAGTATCATTAACTTTCACCTGATTGAGCTCAAACACCCCTAGGTAACTTTCTCAAACTTCTCCCATTCATAGATGACACAGCTGGGTACAAATTAGTCTCTAAAAATACTTTCACACAACCGGCTTGTTTTCTAGTCACTGTCTGCTTATGTGATGCTCATTCCATCTGTCAATAGATGTGAGTCACACATTCGACCTTTCAGCTTCACTTGCGCACATAAATTTCTTCCAATTTCCTGTGAAACAAACACTTTTAACTCTTTAGGGTATTGTAATTTGTACACAGGTCATTCAGGGATGATTCAAACAACAAAATAAGCCCTCGACTTTGTGACAAATTTACCTTGAGCCCTTTTTTGCAGGAATAGATTTTTCTTTTACTGTTTGACTAATAAATGTAGGTCTCTGTATAGAGACAGATATACGCATATAACTGTATTTGTATACATTTCTATATACTTGTAACCAAAGGATCCAGTGGCTTTCCATGATGTAGGATAACTAAACGCAAAACACTTGTAAAGGAGGCACGTGTCCCCACTCACAAATTCCTGCTAACCCTCCCCTGGTCTATGTAGTCTTTTCTCTCATAATTCATGCTAAAGAACACTTGAACTTTCAATGAGAAAGCAAAATTGTTCCCTCTCAAATGTTTACCTGTTATCATGACTGTTTTATCAAATCTGTCTAATCTTCCTCTTATTCTGACAACATACAATAAATAATCTAAGTTAGAAAGATATGTTGGCAGAAACACATCTCAGTTTTGAGAAATTTTATTTGACTGAGTTTAAATGAAAACTAGTTCCATGATGTAACAAAACCCACAAAACTCTCCCCAAAGCCTTTTATGATAAACAGCACAAAATAACTGAATAACAAAAAAGATGGAATTGACAACGGTAGCAAAAAACCAAACCAAACAAACAAAAAGTGTTCTTACCTAAAAAGCTATTCTTACCCTGGACAAAAGAATAACAGGGGCTTCCCTGGTGGTGCAGTGGTTAAGAATTCACCTGCCAATGCAGCGGTACACGGGTTCGAGCCCTGGTCCGGGAAGATCCCCCATGCCACGGAGCAACTAAGCCTGTTAGCCACAACTACTGAGCCTGTGTGCCATGCCTACTGAGCCCACACGCCTAGAGCCCGTGCTCCACAAGACAAGCCACCGCAATGAGAAGCCCGCGCACCGCAACGAAGAGTAGCCCCCGCTCACCGCAACAAGAGAAAGCCCGCGCGCAGCAATGAAGACCCAACGCAGCCAAAAATAAATAAATAAATAAATACATTTATTAAAAAAAAAAAAAAAAAGGAGTAACAAAACCTTTTTCTTCTGTTTCCTCCTTAGTTACCAATCCCAAAGTGGCTGGAGCCATAGCGGGCTGTGGAAAGGAGCTGTACCTGCAAAGCTCCAAGAAAATGGAAAGGAGATGTTCTTTCTAGTTTTGTGCCAAAATATTAAAGACCATCCCTCCGTGTCCATTTCTGTTTTACTTTGTGTCTCCCCTTCCCTGTTCCTTGACAAATCTATTATCCTCAATACAATTTTCCAACTGTACTTCCTGTATTGTGGATACAGGTCTAGGACCATAGTTACTCAGAAGAAGGTCTATGATTATTAGTAATATAATCAAAACACCTCACCTGAGACACAAGGAAGTGATGGGACTTCCCCTGGTCACACACTCTGGATGTAGAAGCCAGAGATCCTGATTTACTGACCAAGTGCTCATTGGGTCCTGCCACACTGTTGCTCCCACATCTCTGTTTATGCTGGTAGAAGTGGGTGCTCTGACTCACCCTAGCCAAGGCGATAAACCGCAGTTCATTCTTACTATATAATTCCCAGATCCTGGTGTGATCACCTGTGAAAGTTTTTTTGTGTTACTTTTGTGGTTAAGCCTGAAATGTAGGAGAAGGATAAAGTGGTCAGGAACCTAGGAGCAGCAGATAGCAACTGGACACAACAACTGCTCAAGGGCTTCTGGAAACATATGGGACTAAGTGGGAAATGGAGGAGATTTTAGTGTGGATGAAAACACGGCATCCATGGAGAATTGGAGACACACCTCATCCCAGCTTTGCTGACCTGGCAGTAAGGGGAGACAGAGCTCCATATGGCATAACGGAAATAACTGTCTTTGAAACAAGGCGGATCTGGAATCCAGTCTAACCTCTGTGACTGAATGGTCTTGCACAAATGGCTCAATTCCCTCAACTATGAAATGGAAAGAATGGGGGACAAGTTGGTCATAATAACTATCTTGAATTATTACAAGGATTAGATGGCATGGGACACTGTCTGTCTTATTCACCTCTGTATCCACAGTTTCTTGGTGTTATCAAGGAATTCTCCCCCAATTCCCTGGATTTGGCGTATAGTGGGAGCTCTCTTTAGGTTAGTTGTTTCTCTCTGCTCTCTCTAAACTGCCTTTTTGCCCAAAAGTAATGGGTCTTCTCCCAGTTTTATTCAGATTCGTCATCTTGGGAATATGTGACTAGTGAGAAGACTAATCAGTTTATTATTATGGCATGCCTAAGGAATAGAAAATTCTAAATGAAGGGCAAATCTGGAGCACAAACAGTAATGGAGATGTCCAGGAAGTAAGAAGAGACATGTAATGTATGACAAGGCAAACAGTCACAGGGTCTGTTGTTGCAAAGGCCGCCTCATTAAAGAAATAGCCATAATATATCCCCAGAGAGCTTTGGCAATACCAAGTTCAGGAAAGCTTGTATTTCATTTAAAGACTAATGAAATTGATTACTAAGAGAACAAGACTAAAGTCCCAAACTAAAAAGAAAATATTCTACATATAAAATGCATGCAAGTAGTTTGGAGCAGAAGAAGGGCCAAAATGATGTCAAATCTGATTTCAGATCTATCTAGAAGGGGTAACCATTAAGACGATCAGCCTCTTTCCCCAGGCCCCCAAAAATAATCCAAGGAGACTTAACCAGAAAATGAAGAAAACAAAATGTTGGTTGAAAATAAAACTTCCTGGCAAATCTAAAAAAAAAAAAAAAAAATGTTTCTGAAGAACCTAAGGGCAGGACAGGAATAAAGACACAGGCGTAGAGAATGGACTCGAGGACACGGGGAGGGGGAAGGGTAAGCTGGGACGAAGTGACAGAGTAGCACTGACATGTATACACTACCAAATGTAAAATAGATAGCTAGTGGGAAGCAGCCGCATAGCACAGGGAGGTCAGCTTGGTGCTTTGTGACCACCTAGAGGGGTGGGATAGGGAGGGTGGGAGGGAGACACAAGACGGAGGGGATATGGGGATATATGTATAGCTGATTCACTTTATTATAAAGCAGAAACTAACACACCATTGTAAAGCAATTATACTCCAATAATGATATTAAAAAATTAATAAAATAAAATAAAATAAAATAACTAATAAAATACAAAACTTCCTGGCAGGAAAGTCTGTCAAAATCATGACTCTTTCTGAGAAGGTGATTCAGCCGCCCTCCCAGGAGGCATATGAACCCAGGTTGCACAGAGGAACAGAACGTATATCATGGTGAATAGTCTGCTCCCCCAATTCCCTGGGCGTACACAGGCTGTACCCACGAAGTCTTTCCATCTTGATTTTCTGTGATTTCAACACAAGTTGCTTTGGGGGGTTCCTGACCCCTACTGTAGCTCGTGAAGTTACCAATAGGTGACTAAATCAGTGGAAAAGAGAAAAATAAGGAGGCTCCCTAACTGTATTACTGTGTAAATAGAGATGCTTCAGCGGGCCCAGGGTACTTGGACGCCGACTTCTGATTCAAAAAGCAAATTTGTTCTGCAGGTATCTGTGTTTATGGCTCTCAGCTTACTGTCCAGTTGTTGGTGTTTTGAACAAATAACTTTCCAAACTTTAGTTTGTGACATCTGAGTCACATTGCAAGGTGATTCTCCATCGGCAGTGAGTCAAAGGGAGGTGGCAAACAACAGAACCATTTTTGCAGCCACTTTCCTTTGGCCAGAGCTATAACGTGACATGAGACATGCTTCAGGTCGTCCCTCCATATTTCTTTTCCTCTCAATTGATATTCTTGGGAGTCTATTCACCCCCTGTTTGGAACAAACTGGGATGTATATAAATAATGAAAAATGATCCTATTCTAGTAAGGAAAACCAAGACTGCAAGTTATGAACAAGAATAAGTCAGAAGTAAGTCAGAAAGAGAAAAACAAATATCACATATATGTGGAATCTAGAAAACTGGTACAGATGAACTGGTTTGCAAGGCAGAAATAGAGACACAGATGTAGAGAACAAACGTATGGACACCAAGGGGGGAAAGTGGGGGGCAGGGGGGAAAGTGGGGGGCAGGGGGGGCGGGATGAATTGGGAGATTGGGATTGACATATATACACTAATATGTATAAAATAGATGAGTAATAAGAACTTGCTGTATAAAAATGTACATAAATAAAATTCAAAAAAAAAACTTGCAAAGAAGAAGGAAGGATTTCTGAAATGAAATCCTCCTAACCAAATTAATTCTAATTTTCTCACTTTATTTAAATGCAGCTGAGCAATAAAAAATGAAAAGTAGTTATTGATACAAAAAAAAAAGGTCAGAGAAGTCGATAACCTCATGCCAATTATGTGGGATTCTGATCCAGAAATTCTCTCCAAAAATTGAGATTCAGTAAACCTGAACTAAATCGAATTGGCACACTGAGGATGGCAAACGGGAAGCTGGATGAACAATTGGAAATTTAGGATTCAGACTATATTTCCACTCTTCATTTTAGCCAGCATGTGCATTTCAGCAAGATTGCTCCAAAATTAATTAAGATATAGCATTACCGTCTATAAAACAAGGGCAGAACTCACAAATGAAAAGAATCTCAGAAAGGTAGTGGTGTAGCTAAAATGGCTGGCCTTGTTGCAAGTTGGGCACTGGAATCCTAAAATAAGAATGTCTAGTGTCTGTAAAGGTCTTTACAGGCAGAGTGTGTTCACATGCTATCCTCTCCTGTTTTTACATGAAGAAGAAACTTACTGCCAGTGATCTTTGAAAAAGTGACCAGCCCACCCAGACACAAGAGTTTGGACCTAGAGCTGGTCACAGAAGACAGTTTACCCAAAAGACCAATATCCTCCCTCTCATGTTAGTGACAGCCCACATGCAGGAGACTGGTTTTCTTTTGGCATCATTTTGTAGCCAACTTTTCTGCCATTGGTGGTGTTTTAATCCCATTTTGTCATTCCAGATGACAGGTATTTCAGACCCCCGGTAAGTAAAATCTCAGAAAAGAATGCAGTACAAATACTTTGGGGGCCAACGACTCGTGTCCATCACTGTCAGTTTATCTGACTGCTCTAACTGTTGAATCCTTGCTCCCCTCAGTAACGACTCAGACTTGGTTGTCAGACAGATGTAATATGTAAATCAACGTTAGCCACTTAACTGTGGGAAATGTACTGACCTCCTCTAAAACAGGTATCATAATAACTACTGTTAAGGATTGTTTTGAAGATTAAATGAGTGCTAATGCACCAACAGGCGTATCATTGATGATAAATGTTTTCCTTTGACTCACTCCTCACTTTCCCCTCCCCAGATCTACATCTCGCAAATTAACGTAAATGAGATCTTCCCAGAATATGCAGCCTTACTCCAGCAGCCAATGACTTACTGTAAATTGAGGCCCCATTCTCAATTTACTTAGAAGCAAAACCCAACCAATATATACATTGCTTCGTCACAACAATCTTGCTCTAGAAAGCACAATATTTATTTTATCATTTTATTGTGAAATTATATCACATACCAAGAAGTGCAAAACCAAAAAAAAAAAGAAAAGAAAAAGTACAGAGTAATATTTATAATGCAAACAATTTTGTAATTAACACCTGAGTGAAGAAATAGAATACTGCTATCAACCCAGATGTTCTTGTAAGGTTACAACTTTTCTTAGATAGTCACATGCATATGTAGAAAGAAATTGTGGATATAGTGGGAAAGATATAGATTGTAAGATCACACAAACCTGGGATTAATTGTGTCTCCCTCACTTATAAACTGTGGGATTTTGGCCAAGTCACTTAATATTTTTGACCCTCAGCACCCATATCTGTAAAGTGGGAATGATAAAACCTGCATTTCAGCATAGCTGTGAGGTTGGTATATATACGCAAACACATACATGTATATGTGCGTGGATGGTGTATAGAGTTGTTCAATGAACAGAAACTTTACCAATAGTGATTTGTGTATTTCAAAGGCATCATGATATATATTGGCTTCAATTCATGACAACTTCACTCATTTCAGTAATTTAAATTATGCACATTTGACTGTGTTAAAAAGTTGTCTTTATGGTGTTTATAAGTTTGAAGAATAATGATTTCTTAAGTAAATGGATATTTTACATCAGAATATAGATTTATTTTTAAAACATTTAGGCATTGTTTGCATGCTCTGCAAATTGAAAACATTTGTTAAAATATACCCAGCAAAATTTCCAATTAGATTGTACATTGTTATTTACTAAAATATTAAAGAAGTGATATTTTATTAAAATGTTCTAAATTCAGACTAACTAGTTGACCAAAATGGCCATCCTCAATTAATCTGACTTAACAGTATTTTGATAAATTATTCTACATTTCTATCAATAGCCTCTTGTAGCAACACAGTTTTTTAAATATCATGACTAAATTGAATGGAGTATCACACTATCTCTGTATAGAATAAACCTCATATCAGAATATTTTAGCATGCCAGTCTTGGGAAAACCTATACATAAATTAAGACAACGAAAGAGGTGGTCCCAACTTCTCTAGAATTCTCAGGATCTACATCATTTTTGCTTAAATTTCTTTTGCAACTGTGTTCATAAGAACAAAAAACAAAGTTTATATGCCTTTTTATTTCTGATGACAAGATTAGGAAAGAGCTAATGGGGAATATATTTAGATGATTAACATCAATGCTTTATGTTTAGTTTTGATTTTTGCCCTCCACCTGAGAATACATGTATGGAAAATTGTATTTTCCCACAACAGTGATTATGTGTTCTTGTTCTGTCTTGGATTTGAGTCTCATCTCTGAAACTCAATTTGATATTGAGTGGTTGCTTAATATCTTTTAGCTTTGGTTTCCTCACCCTTAAAAATGAGATAACAATACTAGCTATACCTACATCATAGATTTATATTGAGGGTCAACTGAAAATTTATGTAAAATATACTTCAAAGAAACCAAATTGATGTACTAATGGAAATTATGATTATTATTTTCTCATCATGCCAGAGTTTAGTTAATCCAATTTTTATGAGTTGTGATGTTCCTGAGATGTATTAGTTTACAGATCCTACTTCACTCTTTACCTTCCTTTGGGTACGTCTTCAGAATATAAAAGGAAAAGTTATGTTTATGGCTACATGTTTTGTGGATTAATAGTTCTAAGAAGAATATCAGCTTTATCTTTCTGTTAGTTCTATCAAGTACAATCTCAACACTTAGGAATGCGCTAGTTACGATTCAAAGCATTCAGAATTCACTTTTACATTAACCTAGATAAGACTCATTATTTTGACTAAGACTTGCAGCTAAGATTATTATTTAAATCATCTGACTACAGACTAAGTGTGGATACAGCATTAAGCACAGTAAGCACATGTAAGTTCATCAGAGAAGTTGCTGTAATACGGTTTCTTCTTCCTGAAAGGTTCTTACCCCTTTTTTCCAGTTGAAATCTGACACATACATGTACTTCAAAGTCCAGCTCAGTTGTTACGTTTTCTATCATGATAATTCCCCAAACAGAATCAATTTATGGATACTCTTCATTCCCAAAACACTGCTTCTCTTCGACATTTCTGCTGTCTTTCTCACCTATTG
Source organism: Balaenoptera physalus (assembly GCF_965194825.1). NCBI lineage: Eukaryota > Metazoa > Chordata > Mammalia > Artiodactyla > Balaenopteridae > Balaenoptera > Balaenoptera physalus. The sequence goes on from NC_138889.1 coordinate 84,635,480, forward strand.
GATCCCAGCATCCTTGAGGTCACTCGTTCTTGGATCCTTTAGTTTATCACAGCGCTTTTATCCTTTCTCACCGTGGTGGTGCATGCTTGCTTCCTCTAATTATCAGGTAGCACCTTCTTCCTATTTTTCACTTGGGCGTATGACTGCCCACAATAACAACTATATTTCCCAGCCTAGGTGTGGCCCTGTGACAAAGTCCATCCAGGTAGTGATTTAACAACAGAGATGACGTGAGAAAACTCTGGACTGTGCCTCTTAAAAGGAAAATTTTTACTTTTCTCTAACTTCTCTTCCTATGAGTCATCTTGAAACATGAAGCTGAGGGCAACATTCTAGAGAGCATGGAGCAACATGATATGAGGAGACTGTACCCTCCACACCATGGAGCCACCATCCTAATTCTGGTATGCTTATACTCAGACTGTTAGACAAGAGAAAGTCAAACTTCCACCATGTTTAAACTTCTATTGCTTTGAGTCTCTATGATGGCAGTCAAACTTATACCCTAACAAATGTACTTCTACACTGGGGATGCAAATAATTATGTTTGGACCGAACAATCATGTTTTATATAATATAAATTGGAGCAGTAGGTTAATTTTTATAGCCACATTAAAGACCCTGTGAGCATTATTTACTGCTATTTGTTCTGTTAGCTTACAAGTCATCTAAGTTTTGGGGTAAAAATATATTTGGTTTATTTATTTATATCATTGACAATTTTCGTGATGTTTAACAGCAGGTCTTTTTCTTCTAGAATAGGATTCCAAAAGGAGATGGCAGAAAGAGTATCTTTCACTCTCTGCTAGAGTCATGGTTGTGGATCTAAATCGAGAGTATATTAGAGATTGTTTTGTTCATCTTCTGTGTGTTCACATAGGCTGTTTCCATTTTTTGGAAAGCTTTTATAATTGGGATTCCTTTATGAGCTATCTATCCTTTTGATCTCAGCTTAAATATTGTTTCCTTTGGGAAAGCCCTTCCTAACCTTACAGAATTGTTAAACATTAAAATAATATGGTATCACATTTTATAGCACATATTATTATTACTGTGATTATATAACACTTTGTGTAAGTTTCAATTTCTTGCCCGATCTCCTCACCAGACTAAGTTCCATGAGGGCAGGGACAGTGTCTGTAAAATTTAAATGGTATATCCTAAGGGCCTGGAATATTCTGTGTATTCAATAAATATTTGTTAAGAAAGAGAGAAAGAGAGAGAGAAAGAAGGAGAGAGAAAGAGAAGGGGGGTGGGAAAGAAGGGAGAGAAAGAGGAAGGCTATCAAGCCATGAAAAGGAGGAGAACTGATGTCATTTGGGGATCTGATTATTTGAAATACCCATGTAATAGAGGAAAATGTGTTTTCTAGAGGGGAGTGGTTTGAATCATTAAGATTAACTTCCTCAATTCTCCTCGTCATTTCGTGTGGGTACTTACAGTAGGAAAGGAATGAAACTATCCTCAATATCTTTTTTCAGTTTTCTTCCAAATCAACATAGACCAAAGCTTGAAAAGTTTGCATATTTGCAAATCAGCAGTTAAATTCCAAAAAAATTCTCTATAGCATCTTGGGATTAATGCCCAGCGTCCTCCATTTTCTCTCATTTCTTGAATAAGAACTTGCTGAGAAAGATCTGATCAGGCCCACCTCTGGTGTTGCCAGCCTGACTGAATGTCCTGGTCCTCTAGGTGGTGTTGGAAATGTCACTGCAAGGAGCACTGCCAAGTTAGGAAATGACTGCTCAGGGCTCCACATGCAGATCGGGACAGGTGTCTTCATCTGGCTGCTGGCAGTTTCTCTACCATGAGAAGTTTCTGTGAAAAAAAAAAAAAAAAAAGATTGATAAAGTTTCTTTTGAAATAGGGATTTTAAATTTCCAACACATTTCAAATCAAAAGTATATGAGAATTGTTCTTCCTGTTCATTGATACACTTTCCTCACTTGGCGTCCAGGATAACACATTCTGCTGGTTTTCTTCCCATCTCACTGGTCACTTCCTGTTGGTCCCTTTTGCTCATTAGACTGTCTCATACCTCATTCCTAAGGTCACTTCTCTTTCTTATCTGCACATCCTTGGAGATTTCATTCACATTCACAGTTCTGAACATCATCTATGCTGATGTGTCCCAATTTTGTATCCCTGGCTGTACTCCAGACCCATGTATCCAACTACGTACCTGACATTTTCATAGGGCTGTTTACAGTCATCACAAATTCACCACATTAAAAACAGAATGTCTATCCCACCTCCAAACTTGAGTAATCTCTGTTGATTAAAAGTCAAGCTTCAAGTTGTGAGGGGAAAAAAAAAAAGTGACATGAGGATGTCAGCGGTGATGCCTCTCTTTCACGTTTCACTGCTGGTCCAGCAAGACAAACTGTGTACTCTGCCTTCAAAGTATCCCCTCACTTTGGACATTTCTCAATACTCCCACTGTCACCAATCTGGCCTGGACCCGTGTCATCTCTTCCCTGCATTAATGATACAATCTCCCATGTGTTCTCCCTGATTTTACAAATTCTTTGGTCTCTACCACGAAATCTTCAAATAGCAATCAGAGTGATCCTTTTAAAATGTAAGGCAGATAATGTCACCTTTCTCTCCAAATACTGTACTGGCTCTCCATTCCACACAAAGTTACAGCCAATGTTCCTTTCTCCAAGGCTTCGTGTGGTCTTCCCCACGACCTGCCTTCATCTCCTCTCTGCCTGTTGTTCACTCTGCCTCAGTCACACTGGCCTGGTTACTGCAGCGGGCACACCCTCATACTTGAACCTTCACACTCTTTTCCCCAGTATCCACATGGCTAACTCTCTTACCACCTTTGGACCTTACTCAAATATCACTTCCTCACTGAGTTTTATCTTGCGCCATCTCACTAATACCTGAAACCTCCATTATTTTATTTATCCTGTGCTACTTTGTCTTTAACCATAGTAATTTCACCTTCTAACCTTTTATTTAATTTACATATTTATCATGTGTATTATGTATTGTGCATCACTCCCACAAGAATATAAGCTCCATTAATGTAGGGAATTTTCTATTGTTTTATTTAATAATAACTAAAAGGGCAGATTCACTCTCAATATATATATTTTAAAAATGAATAATTTTTCTATGTACCAAAATAACCAAATTTTAAAAAACAAAGTGACGGACAGAAAAGGATCCTATCTGCAATATCAAAAAATGGAATAAAATGCCTAGGAACACATCTAATGTAAAAAGTTCAAGGTTTATATTAAGAAAGCTATCAAACAGAACATCTTAAATAGAGTATCATACCAAGTTTAGGAATAGGAAAACGTATTATTATAGATAGAAAATATCCCCAGGGTAAATGATGATTTTAATGCATTGAACCAAAATGTAAAAAGGACTTCCATAGAATTTGACAATTTATTTCAAGTTTAAATAGAAGAAAAATAATTAAGTATATTCAATACACTTTTACCAAAGGATAAAAAAGAGAGAGAGAGAGAAAGAGAGATAATATTATTATTGCAGGAATAGACCAGATCCATGACATTTCAAATCTCTTGGGAAAAGATGGACTCTTAAATAAATCATGTGCAGATAATTGGCTATTTATTAAGAAAATAATAAAGTAAGACTGTAACTCAGACATACACCAAGTTCAATTTCTGATGGATCAAAGAGCTAAAACTAAACTACATAAATATTGTGAAAAATGCAGGAGACTATCTTATAATTTTACAGTAAATAAGGGCTTCCTTAAGAAAAATATAAAACCTAGAAAGTCGAAGAAGTAAGTTACCTCCTTTGCCATCATAAAAATGAACACAAACAATTTTAAAAAATAGGTTAGTAAAGGCATCATTAACATTCTGGGTAAACATCAAGGATTCATAAAGAGCTCCTTCAAATCAGTAGAAAAAAAAAAAAAGACAAGCCTCCCAGAGGGCAAAATATATGAAACTATGGTTTATAGAAAAAAAAAAAAAGAAAGAAAGAGAAATAAATATAAAAACATTTAATCTCACTGATAATCAAGGACATTCGAACTGCAAGAGAGAAATCATTATTTTACACATCTAACGTTAAAAAGTTTAAACGATGGCCAAGATGGAGTATCAATAAAGATGTAGGGAAATAGAAATATATCATACACCCCAGAATAATGGGTGAAGACTTTTTGAAGCTATTTATTTAATGACTCCCCTGCCACTCTCTTTTGAATATTGCTTATAAACCCAGAAGGCTCAAAAGCTCCTGTTTTTGTTTCATTTTTATTTCTTTTTAAATGAGAGGAGGAAGAAATTCAGAGGGCATATTTATAACAAGTGCTCTCCTCTTTCTGAGACAGATCCCATTCTTTCCTTGGTTCCAATTACTCTTATCAACTCAACCAACTTTTATTGACTACTTACTGCCTCCCAATTATAAATGATATAGCAAAAAAAAAAAAAAGTAAATATAATATTTTTTAAAACAGTGAATCAGAGCCCTGTTAGTTTTCTGGACTGCACAATCTATTGGATGAAGAAGACCCTCTTACATGTATCTCTTATTCCAGATAGATTGTTAAGTGCTCTGATAAAGACACACACCAAGTGCCATGGGACCATGGGGAGGAAGAGATTAATCGTTACCATTTATCACATTTTTAAAATCAATTTATCAGGATCGCTGCTTTGCAATCAAAGGAAATTTGCCAAGGCACTTAGAACAAAAGAATCTGTATATAATTTTCTTTCACTAACCATGTCTTCCAGGCTCTTCCACCCAGTGGGCTACATACAATCAGCATGATTTTTTTTTCTTTTCTTTTTTCCTACTTGCTAGTCAAAGTATGACTCAGAATAGGAGACCAACTTTGGTTACTGTATTGATGCCTTATATGGCTTTACTCTTGCCATTTGTAATCTCAGAAATACCATACAATAAAGGTCATTCATTCTACCAGCATGACAAATAGTTCGGAGGAAAAAAAATAATTGCACATTGGAAATTTGTGAAGTCTTTGTATTCTAAAATTGTGAAGGATCTCTACCAGTCATCTCTTCAGAAGATATTGTTTTGTTGATTATTTCTAGTTTCCTATTTGTTGAAAATTATGTAATTTATCCAAATTTTACAGCAAAGCACTTAGAAAGTAAACTGAGTACAGGAAACTAACTTTTGTCACCAAATTACAAATGAAATTTCTCAATTTGTATTCACTTATTCTCTCAACTACTATTTATTGAGTACCTACTAAGCTCACAGCACTCTTCTAGATGCTAGGAAACAGAAATGAGCAAAATTTACTAAAAGTTCTTGAACTCATAAAACTTGTTGAAACCAACAACAAACAAACATAAACTGAGCACAATTTCAGATAACAATAGGTGTTCAAAGGTGCAGGAGAGGGACAGATTTAGGCAATGGCAAGTGATAAGAGGAAACGCTATTCTGAGATAAACTGGTGAAGGAGGAGTGGCATTTGAGCAAAGTTCATAAAAAGTGAGAGAAGGGCTTTGTGAAGATATGGGGAAATGCCATTCCAGGGAGAGAGGCTCACAGGTGCAAAGATCCAGAGGAGGAACTAGGTGCGTTCCAAGAACTCTTGGAAGAGGGATGACCAATTGTTCCAGTGTGCCAAGGACTGAGAGGATTCCTGGGATGTTCATGGAAAAACGGGGCTAAATTAGTCATCCTACTTGGAAAGCCGCTCTGACCAGAGTGGATGAAGAGCAGACCAAGTGGTGGGAGGTGAGTTTAGCGAGGTAGGCAGGGGCTGGGTAATGTGGAACCTTTAGACTGTGGTAGAGAGACTGCAGTTTTAGTGTGACAGAAGCCTTTGGAGGTTTAGAATCAGGAGAACCCTGTGATCTGAATTATTTTTTTGTATTGAAATGAGGAGGCATACCCTTTATTGAGAAGGCTTACTGTTTTCACTCAAGTCAGAGGAACATAGAAGATTTGGGGCTGCCTTCCCATCAATCCAAGCAATTCTGAAGGTCAGAGTCAGAAAATTCTGGGTAGAAGATTAATCTGCCTTCAACAGTATTTCTAAGGATATGTTTAGAAATAATTTTTGTAAGAGCCTCAGGACTTCTCTGTTAAGAATCTGGAGCAAACAACCTTTTCATAGACGAAAATGTTGAAATAAATTACAATGGCTTTGTTGTAATAGGTAAAAGATGACAGACTCTGGCCATGACTTATATTAGTCACCTCTCAGCCATTCTGCACTGAAGGCACCAATGTGATCACTGATATCATTGGGCCCAGGAGCTCTTTATTTAGCAGAAATACTGAAGGTTTCTCTCACTACACTTTCTGTGTTAATGTCTCTTTTTTATAGTGTATTTCCTGGAAAGTCTCAAAGCAATTTCTCTAAGCTATGAGACCGTCCTTATCTTCTGGCCTAAATGGAGACATACACCCCTTCATGACTAGAAATGACTGCCTCTAAATGGACTGTTGTGTTCGGTCCAAATTATAACAGCAAAATACCTAAAATCCAAGTCTCTTCAGTCCCCTGCCTCTCCCAACTCTGCTTCATTTTGTCTGAGGCATAGATGCTGTGAAAGAATGAAAAACAAATCAAAATGATTTCAGAAAGGGAGAAGGAGCTAAGGCGATTACAAGCCAAGGAAGTAAAAGATGCAAAAGGAAAGAAATATTAAGTGATGACGAGGAAAGGATTCTGTTCTGCAAGGATGCAGCTAAGGCTCCCTCCCTCCTTTGGAGATCATGAAGGGCCTGGACATTTCTGAGTTTTTCTCCAACTGAAGGGCTTCTCAAAAAAAGGATAAGGTGATGCAAAAGGTGAAGATAGTAAAAAAAGAAAGAAGTTAAGCACAGTGTTTTCCTAATGTCCCTTGAGCTCAAGTCTTCCATGAACCATTGCCCCTTTCTGATCACATTGTAAACTTATTTCTTCTCAGGAATGAAGACTGGAAGAAAAACAAGAAAATTAAAATACATTAATAATAATTTTAAAACAGTTTATCAGAGTGGAAGAATTATTGGTTAATCATTTTTATTTTTAATTTTTCTATGGCTTTATTAATATGCTTTAATTGAAGGGAAATTGACATACAGAGGGATACATGTAGATGGAACCAAATTTATTGTTGAATGTATCTACTTTAAATTTGGTTCAATTAAGTGGATTTGTAATTAATGAGTTTTAAGATAGGTATATATGATATAAAGTGTACATAACATAAGGTATATATAACACAAGATTATATATGTATAACCTCACTGAGTTTACAAATAGACTTCCAACTTATCTATATACTGCATTAAAAAAACCTAAAATTTGGAATGTTATATGAAATATGTCTTCTTTAAGAAAAAAATCTCATTTCGCTGCTCTTATGCCTGAGTTAGAGCAGATAGACTATTTAGGACATTATAACTCTAGGGTACTTATCATCAAAGTCATACACAAAGAATAACCCATATATAACTGTGGTTTCCAAGGTAGGCAGATAAGAACAAATATAGACAAACTGAAAATATATATTTAAGTGTACAATATTAAGACAAGAGTTTACGCTGGAAGCAAGGTTGTAGGACAGTCATTAAGTGAACGTCTCAGAATCAGATATGTTATGTCTTGGGTACAAGGAACAGAAATCTGAAGAGAAGATGGGACCAAGTCAAGGGCTGGCATGATAGGAGGCATTCCCAGAGGACTATTCTGTTTTAATTTGCAAATTTAGTGATATTCAGCCAGGCATGGGCTCAGCACCAAAGAGAAGCAAACAAGGGAGATGTGCTGGATCTTGAGAAGCTCTTTTAGAGGAGAATTGATCAATTATCATTTCTTGAGAAACTTCTATGCGCCAGATAGTGGGCACTTTACAATGTATTACGCCATTTTATTCTGATAGAAACAATCAGGGGCATGTCAGCAAATTTAAATGACTATTGTGAGAGAGATCATTAGTGCTCACTCACATCCAGCTCCCATCTCCTTCCTGGTGCCCAGGAAGACTACAGTCCCCAGGTGCCTTGCAGTCAGAAGAGCCATATGACCATTTCTAGCCAATGAAATGTGAATGGAAACGAAAAGGGCCACTTTCTGCACAAGGTAGTATGAGCTTGTATGACACCTCCACACCCTCTTTTTCTCTTCTGAACAAATTCGGAGGCCACAGATGAAGATGGGAGAGACACAGGATGGAAACAACCTGCATCCTTGAGTCATTGTTTGGAAGAGCTGTCTGACTCTCAGGGGCTGCCTAATCCACATTAGACCTAGTATGAATAAGAAATAAATCTTTCTTGCTGTAAATAACTGAGGCTTCAGGATTTATTTACTTCTACAGAAAAGTAGAGCCTGTCCTTACTGATATATAGAATATACAGTGGGCAAAGGGTTGAGGTAGATATTGTAATCTATACTTGCCTGACTCCAAAGACCAAGCTCTTTCCACTCTATCATACTGCCTCTAATAAGCAATGTAAACCACTGCTGATGGTGGTGACTAAGACTGTATATTCTATAAACTCAGAATAAAGTAGATCTCATCTGTAACTCAGAGTTCTGATTGTAAGGAGGTGGGCTTTGACTTGGATCTTGAAATAAATGGTGAAGGAGGTAGGGGACTATCAATAAAAACAAATGGAAGCTGTGTGAAACCAGGCCTTTGAGGTGGGCATGAGAATGGTCCATTTGAGAGGAGATAGATACATTAGGAAACCACAGAATAAGATTAGAGTGGAAGAGGAGAGATTTTCTTGGGAATGTCAATGTCAGCCTGAGGAACTTTAAGACAGGAAAATGATGGAGAAAGCACTGGACTGAGAGTCAAGTTTTTCATGCTGTTATCAGTCGCTTCATCTCTGTTAAACATGAGCACCTTCTTTTGTTACATGTGAGGTATATCCTGAATAATCTCTAAGATCCTTTCCAGTTCTCTGTTTCTTCACGTCTACATCTCAAAGTTCCTTTGTGCGGATTCATTAGTTGTTCTATTTAGGGGAAATTAGATCCAATGACACTTGATAACCATCAGCTTTCTAATGAAGTGGCTAATAATCATCTGGAGTTAGATATGTTCCCTTATTAGACCAGAATATATAAATATTATTACACTGATTTTGCCACAAGGTGTAATGTCAGAGGAATGATTCTTCTACTGTGGGGATAGATATCGACACATCTACAGGCTAAATTAAATAACTATTTTTTTTCCATCATAAGTAGGAGCTGCTGTCATTGTCTTTTATTGGGCAAATTTCCAATAACTTGACCACCGAGTCTTCTGTCTTTTAGTCCTTATTCCATCTCTCTCCAAAGTATTTCCCTCTTCAGAAACCCCTCAGTTCAGAGGCTGTGGGAAAGGTAGCATATATGACTGCATGTGAGCATAGGCAAACATTGACTGTCCTATAAATGCTAGCAATCTGTTGAACACTAAAGATTATATAAATCTTAGCAGCTTTACTGATGCTCCATACACAAGCAGCTGTTGTTTCTTGGTTGCCTGATTAAATATGCTGCAAAATTTCTCCCAAGAAAATCTCACCAAAGTTGATTCCAGCAAATCCTTCTTAACATCTCTGCTAGCAACTTCAGTTTTTAAGCAATTCAAAGAAAAGACCCAATCAATAGCAATTCTTTCAAGGGGGCTGCTCTTTTTCCTTTCAAGACAAGGCATTTATAACACCAGACTAAGTGTCCTAGTCTTGGCTCTGCCATTAACCAACAGTTGCTCAACATTTCTGAGATGAAGTTTTGACTATTTCAAAGAGAAACAATATATGACTATTTCAAAAAGACATTATGTGGATTGAAATGGTTTTTTGACAATATGTCTCTCTCTATATATATCTGTATCTGTTTCTATATCACATATATATATATATATATACACACATACATATCTGTGTGTGTACATATATATCAATAAGTGGAAAAATTATGGGCTATGTATTTAGAGACAAAGTCAGAAATAGATCTCTAGCCAAGCCTAAAGCTATCAAAATTAACATTATGTTCATGAAATACATGAAATTAACCATCTGTAAAACATTCACTTGGGAAATAAATTTAAAAATCTACCTAAAATATGATTTGAAAACTGTTGTTCACAAGAGTTGGGTTCTGCCTCAGCCTATGCAAGAGTTTCTGGAGCTTCCCAGTTGCCCAGTCTTTAATCCACCCTCACATCTCAACTGAAAGGTCACTTCCTCCAAGATTTGCCTAACATTCCTCAATCTGGATCATATGCCTTTTATCTATGTTCCTATGATCCCCAATAGTTACCATCATCATGTTTGTGTGATTTTCCATTAAATTTTAAGAAATGAACCATTCTGTCTTGCTCATTGTACCCTATGTATTGTACCCTATGTATCAAGCATTGCACAGTGCTTGATACATAGTATGTTCTCAATTTGAAAAATAAGTTGTTGAATGACATTGAAAATTTACATGTAAAATGTATTATAATCTTAGAAATTGTACACATAAATTATGATGTCACATTATAAACGACAGACTTTTAGTGAATGAACCATAGTTTCTCTCCTGCCACAAGACTTTTATATATTTGATTCCCTACGCCCAGAATTCTTTCCCCAGTGAATTCATGAGCGGCTACTACTTCCCATTCCAACATCTGGTAATGTAGCACCTCCTCAGACAACTTTCCTTGGCCACTCACAAATCCAAATCCTCCCATTGCATGCTCCTGTATGTCTACTAACCTCTCTCACAGCACTTAAAACCTTCGTACTTTTATGTATCATTGTATGTATTTTCTTAATGTATTTTCCCAATGATGGAAGGGGCCCTGAATGGTCTTGCTAATCACTCTGTCCTCAGGGTCTAGCAGAATGTCTGGCTTACCAAAAGAATTCAATAGTGATTTGCTGAGTTAATGACTAGTGACTAACTTTTTATAAATAAAATAAGAGATTCAAAGAATAAGAAATTGCCAGCAATACTTGAATATTGTTCATGGAAAGGATATACTTCATTTATAGATAATGACTACCTATTTAGAAATGTAAAAGGAAATTCACTAGACTTTTAAAATTGGTGGGAATGATCCATTAAGAGTACATTTTTTTGTTATTGTTTGCTCTAGTTTCCTGGTCACTCAGAGACCTTCTGATTTGGAATTTGGTTTCCTTGATTAACATACACAGGAAGCAAGAATATCCTGTGCAGATATCCAGAGCTGAGTCATCTGCCAGAAACATTCTTGACTATATATTAATCGATTTATAAATCAGTTCCTTGAGTTTGGTTACTGTGAAATGATAACCATGAGGCTGGCCGTATTTATTGGCATATCCACTCATTCACACATTCATTCATTCTTCCTGGTATTTCTTGAATGCCTACTAGGTGCCAGCACTATGCCAAGTATTACTTTGATGTGCTAGCAGTGTGTAAAGGTTTAGTATCCGGCCTGGGTTGATACAGAATTGGGAACTCAGTGTTTGTCTTCTTTCTGTACTGTTTCCTTGGAAACTACAGAGTTAAGATAAATGTGGAATGTTGAGTCTGCCTCATCTGTTGTGTGGAACTACATCTGGATTAGAGCAGCTGGAATTGGGCACACAGGCCTCGGGCCTATGTAAATAGAGATGTAAAAAATTGCTAGAAAATTAAGGAGTTTCTCTGAGTCAAAATGACCCACACACTTATTGACTCTTAAGGGAGACAGCTATGCTCACTCTCTGTGGGCGTGGGGACTAAAGAATCTGTGAACTTAGAGATCTGCAGGCTTCCCTTGAGATGAAGATGGCATAGCTGCTGAACCTCCTTTCATCTAAAACGAAATAAACTAGGATTAGATTGAAGCCGATTTGTGTCTCATGAGACTGATTGCCTTTCCAAGCATGTAACAATGCGGTGGTGGTACAAAATCTAGGACCCATCCTCCAAAGCCAGAACTACACCTTCACCGGAAGCAACTTCCTGTAAGATCTCACTTCACACCCTGCTGGCCTTTCCCTTTTGCTCTGTCCACTCAACGACATCTGATGATCTTAGTTGCTTATGGTGATCAGTATCACAGTAGGAGAGAGACCCACATTCATATCTCAGCCACACTACTTCCTGACTCTGTGGGCTTGACAAGTGATTTAATTTCTTACATCAGTTTTTTCTTCCTTCTGAAAAATGAGTCCACACTGGTGGAACAGTAGAGCAAACTTGTAAAAACGCAATCTTTGCAGTCAAATTGCATAAATTGAACTATCATCAATAAATAAATGGTTGTGTGTCCATAGCCAAGTAACCAAACCTCTCTGTGCCTTGGATTCCTTAACTACAAACTGGAGAGAACAGTTGCACATATATTATAGAATTGCTCTGAGGATTTAAAAAGTTAGTGTGCATATATATATATATATATATATATTATTTAGTACAATGCCCAGCACATAGCAATCCCTCAATACATGCCAACTATTATCTATAATTATAATTATATTCAAATTACAACTTCATGCTTTTCTTCCAGTATTTCTACTTCATCAAAAGCAATGGAATAATAGGTCATCAGCCTGGAAAAATTAAATAGTAAGAGAAGGGCTACAAATGCTTAATATGCATGAGAGAAAACAAAACACAAAACACAACTAATCCAGAGTGGTTACTTTTCTTCTCTTAGACTGGAGAAACAATGGAATTATGGTCAAATCAAATAGCATAATTCACACTCAGCAAATTAATTGAAGAAGAGCAAGAAAACCAGGGCACATACAAAGTCACCATGGTGATCCAAAATGTATCATTTCAATTGGCTCAATCTATTTAATATTTATTCCTGCTTGTTTCACCAAGGATTTATACAAATGGATAATTCTCTTCCTTTCTCTGGGGGTCTCAGTTTTCTATAAAATGAGCGGGTCAGATGACATGACATCTATGGCAATCTATGTAGTTCTAAGTTCCTATTACCCACTCAAGCTAAGGAAAATTAAGCTAAGACCTCTCTAGTGTGTAGTCCAGCTGGACAAAATTTTATATATTTATATTTTTTTTCTTAGCCAAAAAAAGAAAAAACTGTGTAACTTAACTTCCCCTTTAATTAATCATCCTAGAGGTTTTTTTTTTAAAAGATTTGTCTTTCTTATATTCCTTATCTGCTTATTTTAAATTTTGTGAAGACTTTCCATTTGCCTATGTGGAAACTGAATATCGACCCTCTCTCCCAGAATCTAGAGTCATGTTTGTCTCCCACACAGTCCAATTCTGAAATGTTTTCGTGACATTTTCATTGGTTCAATAAATTACTCTGCAATATATACTTGCCTGTCCTTTCTTTCCCCCAAGGAGAAATAAATAAATAAGTAAATATAAATGAATCTGGTCTCAGCTGTGGAGACTGTCCCATTCGCCTCCCACTCCCACTCACCCACCTCACCTGGCAGCTGTTCATAGTGCTCATTTCAATTAAAGCAGAAATCACTTTTCATCAGGGATGCTGGTTGGCTTTGTCTGATCTATCTTGTGGCAAAGTTTCCTCAAGTTCCACAGATGTACTGTAGATGATTCAAACTCCTTTGTCATTTATTATGTTCATACAAGAGTTTAACATGAGTGGGCTGGTTTAGAAATAATTGCCTTTCTACAGCTGGGAAGGAGTCCTTCAGCTACAGCTCTCTGGCGCTGGAGAATGCTGTAGGAATGTTCTCTGCCAACCCAGTCAGTGCGTGACTGCTCACAGACAACTAAAACCACAGGCTGGGAACGCTCATGTACAATAGGGCTCTGTACAGAAATTCATGATCATCACAGCCTGTTGGGGATGGATTCAGAGTTGGGAAACTTGCATGATGCCAAGTGTGCACTGCCAAACCTTCATGGAAATCAGAAGTTATAATGTTGCATTATACTCTGGGCTTTGGAATTTGAATGACCTCGGTTGAAGTGTGTCCTTTACAAGTTATGTACTTAATGTCTGAAACCCAGCGTTCACATCTGAAAAAAAGGGAAAAATTGAATGTACTTGATTGGATTTTTATGAAAATTAACCAAGCTAATTCATAAAAGTGCTTAATACTGTGTTTGGTACCTTGTATTGGCACAATGAATACTTCTTACCATTCTTGTTATTAAGTCTACAACATGGGTGTGATTGCTGTTGACTCACTCAAATTCATGTGGTGAAACACATCCCAAAGTTCTAGGCTACAACTTCCAAACATATGCTTTTGAGTATACAACAAATGTGCCAACAGTGTCAAAAGTAAGAATATGCTCCTCCCTACTTCTACAGAGACATCTGAGATTGCATATTAATTTCTGAGAATGGTTTATGGAATCATTTTAATATGCTTTATAGTCATGCAAAGGACAATGCATGGCATTATGTCTGTGTAAAAACGGATGCAGATGACATTTTTAAAAAATGGCTCCAGATATGATGGGAAGAAATCTTCAAGTGGTAATTAGTCAGGTAACACTCTTCAAATGACAACATAATCTGGTGGCAGTGGGGGGCAGGTAACTGTTCTCTTCCAACCATACTGCTAGAGATGCTTCTGATCAAAAGCTACCTAGAAAGAAGTTCAAGAAAAGTTGTTAATCATCATAGAGGGAAATAGCAAACATTTGATAAGCTATCAGTGCTACCAGAATATATAGTTTTAGGTGTAATAAAACAACTAATATATAGTGTATATGAAGAGATCTAGTGCATTGTGCTTTTATGATTTTCAAGGTATTGATAAACTTGGACATCTATGAAAATGTCAAAGCCTATGTGGGACATCTCCAGCATGCATTGGCTGAAGAAGGCTAGTAGATCCCGTCCTCCAAGTGTGAATTTATACATGGATAGAAGTAGAACAATGATATAGGATCAGGGACCCATACATTTCAGTCTTAAACATTGTTTTACTAAGGCACAGAATGATCTGTTGTGTACCTTTATATTCAAGATGCTGAACTTGGTACTTTATATATGTTCATTTCATTTGATGGTAATCTTAGCTCTGACATGTTGTTATCCCCATGTTAAGGACGAAAGAAAGTGATGCTCAGAAAAGGGGAACAACTAGCCCATGATCTCATAGTTAAAATGCCACAGCTGTATTTTAAATTCATTAATACAAACCTGTTCTCCTCTTTCCTAAATTAAAAGAAGGGTAGGAGTTGAGTAATGTGAACCAAAGGATACTAATATCCTACCATGCAGAGCTCCTCCTGGAAGTAGGAACCTCTTCCAACATCATAACAATTGCAAAATATGAGCAGTCTTTTTTCAATCATACCTTTATTTAATGAGTGCCTACTATTGGTCTAGCATTGTTCTAGGCCTAAAGAATACAGAAAGAAAAACAGAAAGGGGAGTGGGGGTGGGGGACAAAATGATCTCTCTTTTTTTTTTTTTTTTTTGTGGTGAAGGAAAGTTCAGCATTTATTGCAGGCAACAAGCAAGGAGTCCAGGCGAGCTAGTGCTCAGAAAGCCTGAACTCCCTGAATGGCTTCAGCAAAGCATTTTTAAAGGCCAAGTGAGGGAGGGAGCAACCCAGGGTATGTGATCAGCTAGTGCACAATTCTCTGACTGGTTGATGGTGAGGTAACAGGGCGGTGTCACAGGGGTTAACATTATCAGTCCTTAGGCGCCAGTAGGTCTGGGGGCTATGTGCTCATGGTCATCAAGTAGTTAATTTCTTCCATTTAGTGGTGGTTCTAGCATCTGTAAAACAACTCAGGAAATGTGCATCAAATACTATTATCTGGGTACTTCAGAGAGGAACTACAGCAGAGGACATGGGGGAGGGGGTCTGTCCCTGAAAGGTCCCTTAGGGTTCTGCTCGGTTTCAGGATCATGAAATAAGACGTGCCTTGTCAGCTGTATGGCCAGTACCTGGAAAACAGTAAATGCTCAGTAAGCCATGTGGCTCTTGTTGTTATTGGTACAAGAGTTACGTTGCAGTCAAACTTCATTGTTACAGTTCGTGTAGAGGGAGCTAATCAGGGATGCTCTATAAGGAGGAGCACCATTGCCTTGATGGGTAAGACTCCTGGGGGCAGCAGCTTGAACCTGCAGCCACTCCTTTTGCTAATTAGCATCAGACACCCTGCTGAGAAACCTCCTTCTGTAAAACCTTTGCTGTAATAAGAGTGGAACACGCCTTTACTATCTGCAGGATCTGAGCCTCGTGGGTCATTTGGGTGCAGAGAAGCAGCCTTGATTTCCAAGACGATGCAGAGCTTCAGATAAAGGATTTGGGACACAACCCCCCTTACGTTTTCCTATCTTTGAGCATCCCGGGTCTTCTCAGGCCAGGCCTCATGTTAGTTCTCTATTTTTTTTTTTAAAGATCTTTATTGGAGTATAATTGCTTTACATTGTTGTGTTAGTTGCTGCTGTATAACAAAGTGATTCAGCTATACGTATATATATATCTCTATATCCCCTCCCTCTTGCATGTCCCTTCCACCCTCCCTATCCCACCCTTCTAGGTGGTCACAAAGCACCAAGCTGATCTCCCTGTGCTATGCGGCTGCTTCCCACTAGCTATCTATTTTACATTTGGTAGTGTATATATGTCCATGCCACTCTCTCACTTCGTCTCAGCTTACCTTTCCCCCTCCCCATGTCCTCAAGTCCATTCTCTACATCTGCATGTTTATTCCTGTCCTGCCCCTAGGCTCTTCAAAACCTTTTTTTTTTTTTTAGATTCCATACATATGTTTTAGCATACGGTATTTGTTTTTCTCTTTCTGACTTACTTCACTCTGTATGACTCTCTAGGTCCATCCTCCTCACTACAAATAACTCAACTCAATTTTGTTTCTTTTTATGGCTGAGCAATATTCCATTGTATATATGTGCCACTTCTTCTTTATCCATTCAACTGTTGGGCACAGGTGGCTTCCATGTCTTGGACATTGTAAATAGTGCTGCAATGAACATTGTGGTACACGACTATTTTTGAATTATGGTTTTCTCAGGGTATTTGCTCTGTAGTGGGATTGCTGGGTCATATGGTAGTTCTATTTTTAGTTTTTTAAGGAACCTCCATACTGTTCTCCATAGTGGTTGTATCAATTTACATTCCCAGCAACAGTGCAAGAGGGTTCCCTTTTCTCCACACATTTCTCCAGCATTTATTGTTTGTAGATTTTTTGATGATGGCCATTCTGACCGGTGTGAAGTGATACCTCATTGTAGTTTTGATTTGCATTTCTCTAATGATTAGTGATATTGAGCATCCTTTCATGTGTTTCTTGGCAATCTGTATATCTTCTTTGGAAAAGTATCTATTTAGGTCTTCTGCCCATTTTTGGATTGGGTTGTTTGTTTTTTTGATATTGAGCTGTATGAGCTGCTTGTATATTTTGGAGATTAATCCTTTGTC
Source organism: Balaenoptera physalus (assembly GCF_965194825.1). Taxonomy (NCBI): domain Eukaryota; kingdom Metazoa; phylum Chordata; class Mammalia; order Artiodactyla; family Balaenopteridae; genus Balaenoptera; species Balaenoptera physalus. The sequence continues at coordinate 84,652,790 of NC_138889.1, forward strand.
AGTTGCTTCGTTTGCAAATATTTTCTCCCATTCTGAGGGTTGTCTTTTCGTCTTCTTTATGGTTTCTTTTGTTGTGAAAAAGCTTTTACATTTCATTAGATCCCATTTGTTTACTTTTGTTTTTATTTCCATTTCTCTAGGAGGTGGGTCAAAAAGGATCTTGCTGTGATTTATGTCATAGAGTGTTCTGCCTATGTTTTCCTTTAAGAGTTTTATAGTGTCTAGCCTTACATTTAGGTCTTCAATCCATTTTGAGTTTATTTCTGTGTATGGTGTTTGGAAGTGTTCTAATTTCATTCTTTTACATGTAGCTGTCCAGTTTTCCCAGCACCACTTATTGAAGAGGCTCTCTTTTTTCCATTGTATATTCTTGCCTCCTTTATCAAAGATAAGGTGACCATATGTACATGGCTTTATCTCTGGGCTTCCTATCCTGTTCCATTGATCTATATTCCTGTTTTTTGTGCCAGTACCAACTCTCTTGATTACTGTAGCTTTGTAGTATAGTCTGAAGGCAGGGAGCCTGATTCCTCCAGCTCCATTTTTCTTTCTCAAGATTGCTTTGGGTATTCGGGGTCTTTTGTGTTTCCATAAAAATTGTGAAATTTTTAGTTCTAGTTCTGTGAAAAATGCCATTGGTAGTTTGATAGGGATTGTGTTGAATCTGTAGATTGTTCTGAGTAATATAGTCATTTTCACAATGTTGATTCTTCCAATCCAAGAACATGATATATCTGTACATCTGTTTATATCATCTTTGATTTCTTTCATCAGTGTCTTAACAGATTTCTGCCTACAGGTCTTTTGTCTCCTTAGGTAGGTTTATTCCTAGGTATTTTATTCTTTTTGTTGCAATGGTAAATGGGAGTGTTTCCTTAATATCTCCTTCAGATTTATCATATTACTGTATAGGAATGCAAGAGATTTCTGTGCATTAATTTTGTATCCTGCTACTTTACCAAATTCATTGATTAGCTCTAGTAGTTTTCTGGTAGCATCCTTAGGATTCTCTATGTATTGTATCATGTCATCTGAGAAAAGTGACAGTTTTACTTCTTCTTTTCTGATTTGGGTTCCTTTTATTTCTTTTTCTTCTCTGATTGCTGTGGCTAACACTTCCAAAACTATGTTGAATAATAGTGGTGAGAGTGGGCAACCTTGTCTTGTTCCTGATCTTAGTGGAAATGGTTTCAATTTTTCACCATTGAGAATGATGTTGGCTGTGGGTTGTCATATATGGCCTCTATTATGTTGAGATAAGTTCCCTCTATGCCTACTTTCTGGAGGGTTTTTATCATAAATGGGTGTTGAACTTTGTTGAAAGCTTTTTCTGCATCTATTGAGATGATCATATGGTTTTTCTCCTTCAGTTTGTTAATATGGTGTATCACATTTATTGATTTGAGTAATTTGAAGAATCCTTTCATTCCTGGGATAAACCCCACTTGATCATGGTGTATGATCCTTTTAATGTGCTGCTGGATTCTGTTTGATAGTATTTTGTTGAGGATTTGGGCATCTATATTCATCTGTGATATTGGCCTGTAATTTTCTTTTTTTGTAACATCTTTGGTTTGGGTATCAGGGTGATGGTGGCCTCATGGAAAGAGTTTGCAAATGTTCCTCCATCTGATATATTTTGGAAGAGTTTGAGAAAGATAGGTGTTAGCGCTTCTCAAAATGTTTCATAGAATTCACCTGTGAAGCCATCTTGTCCTGGGCTTTTGTTTGTTGGAAGATTTTTAATCACAGTTTCAATTTCAGTGCTTGTGATTGTCTGTTTAAATTTTCTATTTCTTCCTGGTTCTGTCTCGGAAGGTTGTGGTTCTCTAAGAATTTGTCCATTTCTTCCAGGCTGTGCATTTTATTGGCATATAGTTGCTTGTTGTAATCTCTCATGATCCTTTGTATTTCTGCAGTGCCAGTTGTTACTTCTCCTTTTTCATTTCTAATTCTGTTGATTTGAGTCTTGATTTTTTTTCTTAATGAGTCTGGCTAATTGTTTATCAATTTTATCTTCTCAACAAACCAGTTTTTAGTTTTATTGATCTTTGCTATCATTTCCTTCATTTCTTCTTCATTTATTTCTAATCTGATCTTTATTATTACTTTCCTTCTGCTAACTCTAGGGGGTTTTTTTGTTCTTCTTTCTCTAATTGCTTTAGGTGTAAGGTTTGGTTGTTTATTTGAGATTTTTCATGTTTCCTGAGGTAGGATTGCATTGCTGTAAACTTCCCTCTTAGAACTGTTTTTGCTGCATCCCATAGGTTTTGAGCCATCGTGTTTTCATTGTCGTTTGTTTCTAGGAATTTTTTGATTTCTTCTTTGATTTCTTCAGTGATCTCTTGGTTATTTGGTAGTGTATTGTTTAGCCTCCATATGTTTGTATTTTTTACAGTATTTTTCTTGTAATTGATACCTAGGCTCATACCCTTGTGGTTAGAAAAGATACTTGATATGATTTCAATTTTCTTAAATTTACCAGAGCTTGGTTTGTGACCCAAGAAATGATCTATCCTGGAGAATGTTCCATGAGCTCTTGAGAAGAAAGTTTATTCTGTTGTTTTTGAATGGAATGTTCTATAAATATCAATTAAGTCCATCTTGTTTAATGTGTCATTTAAAGCTTGTGTTTTCTTATTTATTTTCATTTTAGTTGAGCTGTCCATTGGTGAAAGTGGGGTGTTAAAGTCCCCTACTATTATTGTGTTACTGTAGATTTCCCCTTTTATGTCTGTTAGCTTTTGTCTTATGTATTGAGGTGCTCCTATGTTGGGTGCATAATTATTTACAATTGTTATGTCTTCTTCTTGGATTGATTCCTTGATCATTATGTAGTGTCCTTGTCTCTTGTAATAGTCTTTATTTTAAAGTCTATTTTGTCTGTTATGAGAATTGCTACCCAGCTTTCTTTTGATTTCCATTTGCGTGGGATATCTTTTTCCATCCCCTCACTTTCAGTCTGTATATGTCCCTAGGTGTAAAGTGGCTCTCTTATAGACAGCACATACATGGGTCTTGTTTTTGTATCCATTCAGCCAGTCTATGTCTTTTAGTTGGAGCGTTTAATCCATTTACATTTAAGGTAATTATCAATATGTATGTTCCTATCACAATTTTCTTAATTGTTTTGGGTTTGTTTTTGTAGGTCTTTTTCTTCTCTTGTGTTTCCTGCCTAGAGAAGTTCCTCTAGCATTTGTTGTAAAGCTGGTTTTGTGGTGCTGAATTCTCCAAGCTTTTGCTTGTCTGTAAAGGTTGTAATTTCTCTGTCGAATCTGAATGAGATCCTTGCTGGGTAGAGTAATCTTGGTTGTAGGTTTTTCCCTTTCATCACTTTAAATATGTCCTGCCACTCCCTTCTGGCTTGCAGAGTTTCTGCTAAAAGATCAGCTATTAACCTTATGGGGATTCCCTTGTATTTTATTTGTTGCCTTTCCCTTGCTGCTTTTAACACTTTTTTTCTGTATTTAATTTTGGATAGTTTGATTAATATGTGTCTTTGAATGTTTCTCCTTGGATTTGTCCTGTATGGGACTCTCTGAGGTTCCTGGACTTGACTGACTATTTCCTTTCCCATATTAGGGAAGTTTTCAACTATAAACTCTTGAAGTATTTTCTCAAACCCTTTCTTTTTCTTCTCTTCTTCTGGGTCCCCTATAATTCAAATTTTGGTGTGTTTAATTTTGTCCCCGAGGTTTCTGAGACTGTCCTCAATTGTTTTCATTCTTTTTACTTTTTTCTGCTCTGCAGTAGTTATTTTCACTATTTTATCTTCCAGGTCATTTATCCATTCTTCTGCCTTAGTTATCCTGCTATTGAGTCCTTCTAGAGAATTTTAAATTTCATTTATTGTGTTGTTCATCATTGTTTGTTTGCTCTTTAATTCTTCTAGGTCCTTGTTAAACGTTTTTGTATTTTCTCCATTCTATTTCCAAGATTTTGGATCATCTTTACTATCATTACTCTGAATTCTTTTTCAGGTAGATTGCCTATTTCTTCCTCGTTTGTTTGGTCTGGTGGGTTTTTACCTTGCTCCTTCATCTGCTCTGTGTTTCTCTGTCTTCCCATTTTGCTTAACTTACTGTGTTTGGGGTCTCCTTTCCGCAGGCTGCAGGTTCATAGTTCCCATTGTTTTTGGTGTCTGCCCCCAGTGGGTAAGGTTGGTTCGGTGGGTTGTGTAGACTGCCTGGTGGAGGGGACTGGTGCCTGTGTTCTGGTGGATGAGGCTGGATCTTGTCTTTCTGGTGGGCAGGGCTGCGTCTGGCATTGTGTTTTGGGGTATCTGTGAACTTAGTATGATTTTAGACAGCCTCTCTGCTAATGGGTTGGGTTGTGTTCCTGTCTTGCTAGTTGTTTGTTATGGGGTGTCCAGCACTGGAGCTTGCTGGTTGTTCATTGGAGCTGGGTCTTAGCTTTGAGATGGAGATCTCTGGGAGAAATCTCGCTGATTGATATTACTTGGGTGCAGGAGGTCTCTGGTGGCCCAATGTCCTGAACTCGGCTCTCCCACCTCAGAGGCTCAGGCCTGACACTCAGCCAGAGCACCAAGACCCTGTCAGCCACATGGCTCAGAATAAAAGGGAGAAAAAACAGAAAGAAAAATAAAATGAAATAAAGTTATTAAAATAAAAAATTTTTAAAATATTATTAAAATAAAAAAATAAAAATGTAATAATAAGAAGAGAGTAACCAAACCAATAAACAAATCCACCACTGATAACAAGCACTAAAAACTAGCCTCAGATAACCATATAAATCAGAAACTAGTCAGTCACACACAGAAAACCCCAAGTCTACAGTTGCTCCCAAAGTCCACCACCTCTATTTTTGTATGATTGTTGTCTATTCAGGTATTCCACAGATGCAGGGTACATCAAGTTGATTGTGGAGATTTAATCCGCTGCTCCTAAGGCTGCTGGGAGAGATTTCCCTTTCTCTTCTTTGTTCGCACAGCTCCTGGGGTTCAGCTTTGGATTTGGCCCCACCACTGCATGTAGGTCACCCTCTGGTATCTGTTCTTTGCCCAGACAGGAGAGGGTTAAAGGAGCGGCTGATTCAGTGGCTCTGGCTCACTCAGGCCTGGGGGAGGGAGGGGTACAGAATGCAGGGAGAGCCTGCGGTGGCAGAGGCCAGCATGACATTGCAACAGCCTGAGGCACACTGTGTGTTCTCCCGGGGAAGTTGTCCCTGGATCACGGGACCCTGGCAGTGGTGGGCTGCACAGGCTCCTGGGAGGGGAGGTGTGGATAGTGACCTGTGCTTGCACACAAGATTCTTGGTGGCTGCAGCAGCAGCCTTAGTGTTTCATGCCCGTCTCTGGTGTCCGCGCTGATAGCTGTAGCTTGCGCCCGTCTCTGGAGCTCGTTTAGGTGGTGCTCTGAATCCCCTCTCCTTTCGCACCCCAAAACAATGGTCTGTTGCCTCTTAGGCAGTTCCAGACTTTTTCCCGGACTCCCTTCCGGCTAGCTGTGGTGCACTACCTCCCTTCAGGCTGTGTTCATGCAGCCAACCCCAATCATCTCCCTGGGATACGACCTCCAAAACCCAAGCCTCAGCTCCCAGGCCCCACCCACCCTGGTGGGTGAGCAGACAAGCCTCTCAGGCTGGTGAATGCTGGTCGGCAGAGGTCCCCTGTGTGGGACTCTCCCTGCTTTGCCCCCTGCACCCCTGTTGCTGTGCTCTCCTCTGTGGCTCTGAAGCTTCCCCCCCGCCCACCCCTTGTGTCCGCCAGTGAAGGGGCTTCCTAGTGTGTAGAAACATTTCCTCCTTCACAGCTCTCTCCCAGAGGTGCAGGTCCCGTCCCTATTCTTTTGTCTCTGTTTTTTCTTTTTTCTTTTGCCTTACCCAGGTATGTGGGGATTTTCTTGCCTTTTGGGAAGTCTGAGGTCTTCTGCCAGCATTCAGTAGGTGTTTTGTAGGAGTTGTTCCACATGTAGATGTATTTCTGATGTATTTGTGGGGAGGAAGGTGATCTCCACGTCTTACTCCTCCACCATCTTGAAGAACCTCCCCAAACAATCTTTCTTTAAGAAGCTTAAAATCAACAAATCCATCTAAAGAGCAGCTTCAGAACTCTGTCATTTTAAACCAGTGTTTGATCCAACAATAAATCTTCTGGCTTATGATCCATTTGGAAGTAGATCTTCCAAAGCATACACTGGTAAGCGCACAACCTGACCAATCCTCCCTAAAGCATAACTGGATGTTATTATGTTGGAAATATTCTATCAGGGGTTTACAGAATGGGAATGACAGTAATACATTTCATGTAATCTTACTATTGAATAAAAGAGTTGGTTGTTTGAAAAACAGTCATTAAATCATAAATTACCACATTTAAAACTGCCAATTTAGTTTGATGATTAAATCATTTGAATAATAACCTACAATTCATCCATTATGAAAAAAAAAAAAAACCCACCTAACAGAACTGAGAGCTCTAAGATTAAAAAAAAAAAAAATCACTACACCATGGAAACAACTGTCAAAATAAGCCTGAGTATGTAGACTTAATTATTGACTCTTGTAAAGTATGTGTATAAATAGTCTGACTTTGTAAATAAATGCTGATATCTGACAGCTATTTAGTAAAATAAAATTTTGTTGCAAAGCCTTAAATTTTATTTTATTATGTGCTATAAATATCAAATGAATCCAGAGAACCACATGAAAATGTGTCATTTGATGATGAAATTGCTTCTGCCCTTACTAGATGGATATGAGCTGCTTGCTGTTGTTGTTGCTATTAGTGTTACCCCCGCACATGGCAGGGTTCTAGGTTTCTTTTTCCAGAGCACAACACTGATCTCTTTGTGAAGACCATATTACTCCATGTATATTTACTTCCAGGGACTCCTTATTGACAGGGCAAATAAGTCTGGGTTTTTTTCTCCAGGTAGTCATTCCAGACCTTCTAGGATCTCATTAAACTCCCCATTTCAGCATGATCTTCCACTCTTCCCTTCAAATGTGGCCTCTGATTTGATATATTGCTATTTGCTATTTGCTGCTCTCTTCACATGGGATTCTCTTCAAAACCTGCTCATCCTGAAAGGCAGTGACAGCACCAACTGATAGTTCCAATAAGCACAATTAGACATAACACCCATTGGTTCCCATAAGTGAGCCCAAATAAACACACTTTCTAAACTGAAATAAATGCAAATGCTGGTGCAGGTTGGGAGACTGATAACACTCTACGCATTATGAGGTTTACTAGCATTGACTACTCAACTGCAAATAAGCAAAAGGGAACACAAGACCAAGGATACAAGCAAGGAGATGAGCTTCTCTAATGCCCTTCCTGTTCTTCAGAGATGTACACTGAAATTTAGGTCATTGATTAGCTCATTAGAATATCAAGTCTACTTGATCAGAGTAGCTCAGAGCCACAAACTCATGAAGTCTGCCGTATGTGCCTGGAGGACAGATAATATCAGGAGTCAAGGGTGCACTTATTAGCATATATGAACTTTTTACTACATCAGATTTACATGCTCTTGCATTCTATTTCTAACTGCACCACTGGGCCTATCACTAGTTGGGCAGTGGCCCACCATGTAAATTAAATAGCAAGTACTTGCTCTGCAAACATAACCCCAGGACAACTCACCTAGGTGGGGTAACTTCTCAGCTAACCCTTCAACTGATCACTACTTCTAAACTACTTCTAAGCTGTTTCAAGATAATGTTTCAAGTGAGTTCCCTGGTGGTCCAGTTGTTAACACTCTGTCCTACCAATGCAAGGGGCATGGGTTTGATCCCTGGTCGGGGAACTAAGATCCCACATGCCGTGCAGCACGGCCAAAAAAAAAAAACAAAGATAATGTTTCAAGGTCAAGCTGAAATAACAACGATGTGGGTCACCCTCCAGATATATTCATGTTCTTTCTGCAACCAAGAGGAAACTTTCCCTCCAAACCATCAAGAACTCCTTGGGTTGTTCTCTTGGGTTCTCACATTCTATTTTCCATGAAAACCATTGGAGCGTGTGTTTCATTTTCTTTACCAGACTGGAAGCTCCTGGAGAACAAGGATTCAGGTTAGATTCACTTTTATGGTTTCCCATTTGCTTAGCGTAACATTCTTTGAATGCATGAATGGATGAAAAAATTCAGTCACATCCAGTATCATGGACATGAGTGTATCATGGCCAGAGGCTTTATTGTGCCATTTATTAAAAGAACAAAGTAGGTGAGTAAAGTGTTGTTGATTTATTTTGCTGCTTGGACAGGAGAATCCATTCTCTTTTTTCAGATGTCTGTGTCCCTGCTCATGTCTGGGTACTGACTTTTAGTCCACACCAGTATCATGAAGAGAGAAGCCAATGAGAAAGCCACAAATGCCATCAGGTACCCAAATGATAGAGATACTTATGGAGTAAATGCACTTGCTTGGCCCACTGTTAGAAGAATCATCTAAAAAGAAGCATTTCTGCATCTTAAAAAAAAGTAAAATAGGGCAAAATGGACTTTGCACCATTCTCAAATAAAACAACCTAAGAAATACAAGCATCTTCCAAAAGGGAAGGTAAAAGAGTAAGGGATGAAAGAAAATAATTGTTTCATCTATTTGTTTATGAGACTTATGCACACACTGAATAGAAAGGAAAGGAATTAGCATCTAAAACAAATAACTGGGTTCTGGGCACTGAGGGCAATTGCTTATAGCGTGAGGTCCTTCTAACAACCCCTGAGGGCTCAATTTCACCAGTGAGGACATCAGGAGATAGAATGTAACTCACCCAGGATCATGTAGCTTCATGTGGCAGAGCTAAGATCCAAATGTAAATCTCTCTGACTCTAAAAGCATGCACTTTCTGGTCTCTCTTGGCTGAGCAAGTATAATGCTATTTTGTAATAATTACTAGAGAATGGCATATTATAGAATGACTATTTAAGGAGAAAAGTGAAACTATTCTGAGAAACTAAAAATAGATTGATGTTGTGGAGAGGTTCCAGTGCCAGAGAGATTAATTAAAAGTAGATATTTAATAAAGTTTTCATTGAAACACAGAATGGCAGCTGAAATCAAATCCATGAGAAGGGTAAAGTGTACAGGCTCTCACTGTGTGAAGGACAGAGCTATTTCTGAAATCAAAACAGTAACATGAAGAGATTACAGTTTGACCTACTTCCTGGCATAAGAACTTGGTATTTCCAGATTGCTTCAGAACACCAATAACCTTACCACAGCTTGAAAATATTATTTAGGATCAACAGATCTGCAGGCGATGTTGAGAATGGATGCTGAGGCACTTGAAACAGATTTATCTATTACTTAAATTAAAAATGTTATTAATGTCTTATATGCAGAGATGGCCTGGAGGCCAGATGGATGCACAATCCCGTATTCTAAAGCTCACAAAGCCATTTGATTTGGGTTTTGAACTTACAGTTTTCACATTTAAAAAAAAATTACTAAAGCCACATATAAGCCCCATTCTCTGTTATTAAAGATGACTTTTAAAGACTTCTAAAAAACTTCTAGCAGAGAACACAGATTTATTTCTAGGATGATTTGTGAAGGCAAGTAAGTGGCATGAATGGTTATTTTCCCCAGACATTTATATTCTCCTTCCGTACTAACTAGGGGAAGTTAAAATGGTTTTAACTATTAGGGATTGAACCCTGTTTCTAAAGGCTGCAGGTCACTATTTTCTAAGAAAAATAAATTGCTTTAGGAATGAACACATAAATTTTTTGATCTACAAAATGACAAACCATTCCAATGAAAACTGAAAATGCAATTTATTGTTCAGCTATTTGGAAATATATAGATATTTGTCTAAGTATGACTTCTTGAAATAATATTATATTTGGTTTTGTGTATATGAGTCATGGAGAGATTTGTCTGAAGTTATCACTTTTTTCTGAGTTAATGATAGCTCCCCCTTTTGAAGAGACAGTGAGTGCTGAACAGCTTGGGCTTTTTAGTGAGGTAGATCTAGGTTTAAATCCCTGTTTCACCATTTAATAGTGATTCTACTACAAGTAATTTATTTTAACTCTTCTGATATTTAATTTCCTAGTTTGTAAAATGAGAAATGTAAATAAAATAATGCATACAAAGTGTTTATATAATACTTGAAATATAGTAATTACTCAGTAAATGTTAGCCATTATTATATTAGGTTAAACCACATGAAATTGTCATATTGTATGACAAATGTTCAAACATTGGCAGCTTTATATGATTTCATATAGTTCAATCTAGCATTATAAATTCCAAAAGTACTAAAAGGGAGGAGTAGAAAGTGAAGGCCTAACTTGCCCAACTGGATCAAAGACGAGGAACTTTCCAAAAAGCAAGGAGGTGTCCAACAATACCTATAAATGTATAGCATTACCCATAAGCTCAGAAATAGTATTGACCTACTGTACAGCACAGGGAACTCTGCTCAATGTTATGTGGCAGGCTGGATGGGAGGGGAGTTTGGGGGAGAATGGATACATGTATACGTATGGCTGAGTCGCTTTGCTCTGCACCTGAAACTATCACAATGTAGTTAGTTGGCTATACTCCAATATAAAATAAAAAATTAAAAAAAAGAAATTGTATTGAGTTTTTATAAGAGGAAATGCCAAACTGCACATTCAAGAATGAAATGGAGAGTCTTTGACAAAATCTAAATATTGAAGATGGTGGGGGAGTAATTACCCAGAGGTATACATTTTTTATTGCTGATTTTTTAAAAAGTCTTAATAGGTCAAAATGAGCAAAAGGAAAACAGTAAATTCAGGATACTTTCTTCATTGAGTAAATTTTCTATGAACTTGATGCAGGATAAGCAGTTCAGTGACAACAAAGGAAGGAGAGGATTCCTTCTCCCTGTTCATATTCTTTTTCCAAATTTTTTTCAAAGCTCTCTTGGAATATGTTTGTTTCAAATGTTTAACACCCAGAAGGAAAAGTAGTGAAAGTACTTCTAAATTTTTTATAAATTGTAGACAATACTCATCCTGGCTTTTCACATGTTTTGAAGACATTTTAGTGGTCAGATTTTATGGTGGTACTACTGGGGAAATACCAAGGATACCCAGAAAATAGAAGAAATGTGTATTTAAATTGACCTTGATAAGGACCAAGGTCCCCTAAAACCTTGGAATAGCCTAGAATTCCCATCACCTCTGCCTATAATCCCCAATTCTATTCTTGTCACATTTATGTTCATTCTATCCTTCAAGTAGAAATGCATGTCAATTCACAAAAATGGATGTGTCCTTGAGATTGTTGATTATAATAAAACATTCTGCCAATTGAATGTGTTTTTCTACATTTGTTTCCAAAATATAAGGTTTTCCAAGAAACATTCAATGCTAAATAGACACACTGTACCAGTCTTACATTCACACAAAAAAAGAATAAATATGCATCAGAGATAAAGGAAACTGAAGTATCAATAGAACAACAATAAAGAATTGTCCGGAATAGGCTCCAGGACTCAGAACTGGTTTTCAAGTATTCATAAATTCATTCATTCCTTCCCTTCTTCATCTAAGGTGTACTGAACTTCTTGTAACTTGGCATACAATTGTGAACAAAAACATTAAAAAGTTGCGCTTTCATAAAGCTTCCTGTCTGGAGGTGGAATAGGTGACAACACTCAGTTAAATAAATAAGTGCTTCAAACTGGGATCAAGTGTTATGCAGGAAATAAACAATGTGCTACAAAAGAGAACGTTTCTTGTATGACTATGAATTCCTTCCCTAAGGCAGTAGCATTTGAGGTGAAAGATGAAGGGTGAAAGAGTTAAGCTGGAAAGTTGAAGAGTGACTGGAGTTTCAGGAAGAAGGGAAAGAATATCCAAAGGCCCTGAGGCTGGAAAGAAAATGGTTTATACTAGAATCTGAAAGGCCAGTGTGGCTGGAACACTGACAACGAAGGGAACAGGGCTCTCAGATGTGGTTGGAGAGGGGAGCAGGGTACAGACCAAGGACCATGAAGGCCATACTAAGGCATTTTATTTTATTTTTTAAATTTTATTATTTTATTTTATTTTATTTTTTTCTGATAGGCAAGATGGCTTAAATCAAGAGGTGAAAAAAATCAGATTATTCTTTGAAAACAAAGAGAATCTAGGTCAGAGACCAGTACTGTCATTCCTTCAAGAGATGGTGGTGACAAAGAACCCAAAATCTACTGGGGCCAAGGACTCAGAGACAAGATTTTCTTTTCAGTCAGTTCTTTTGTCTCTACAGGTAGGAACGCTGTGGAGGGTAGATGGGGAAGAAGAGGGTGCATTTTCCAGCCCCAAGCCTACGGACTGACTTTGCACGGATTTTGACTTCTGCTTACCAAGTTCGTTGTACCAATCGAGCATCAAGGGGCCAGAAAAAAATTTTAATATTTTTTTCTCAGCAAGTCTTAGTGTTTTTTAAAAGTCAGAAATCCCCCCCTATTTCATAAACTCAACTATCAGAATTTAGTATGTGGAGTTGCCTTATGATAAAAGATGCCTTCTAGATTTTTGTTTGTAGGGAACAAAGGACCTGTTCAGGTATCTTTGTCAATTCACGTGAAGAAAAATTTAAAAGGCAGGGGAGGGAACGATTGAAAAGACTCAGAGAATCACACATAGAATTTGATGGAAGCAAATATAAACAGTGCTCATATAAACTGGGAATGTTTCAGATAGCTACACTGTATATCTTTCTGAGTCTACATTTTCTCTCCTATCTGCTGTTTTCTCCGTACGTGTTCCATTCTGCTCTGCAGACTGGTTTTCTCTGCGTGGTCATAGCATCATTGCCCCCATGGCTTCAAATGACTTATGGTTTTGGCTTGCCTGGGAATCTCCTACTCTGACACAGACTTCTCAATCCTTGACTTCTCTTCCTTCTGAACTCAGCTCTTTCTCTCTTGATTCAAATTCTTTTTTAGGCATCTAGATAGGTAACTTCAGTTCGTGGGTGCTTTTCTCTTGGTTCCAATGTCCACCCCAGGAACAATCACACTAGGAGGGTTTGGTAAACGTGACTGTGCATATTTGAGTTTGTCATCATGTTGGATCAACTTAAAAGAGAAAACTGAGCCTAGAAGAAACTGAGTTCATATCACAGATTAAAAAGAAAATGATAACAACTAAAATGAGTTTAAAAACTCAGAAAAAAAAAAACTTGAATTTCCACTCTAATCAACACCTCTAGAAAGAATATAAAAGGACAAATCAGGTAAAGATAATGTTTAACAATTTATCTTTAAGCCTCTCCTGATTAAGCAAGACTTTAAGGACTGGGAATCATTGACCTGTTTTTGTGTTATTACATTCCCTAATAACAACCACCGAAGTTATGAAATGCTATAATATTTAAGGATAGAATGTTACTCTACACACTCAGGATACACATATCATCTGCCTGAAGCTGAGTTTTAAAATTTGGAATGTGGAGAAAACAAGAGCTTTCCTGGTCTGAAACATTTATTTATTTTTTCCCCCTTAGAGACAACATCACTGGGCTACTCTTGGAAGATGGAGGAGAGAAAATGAGACATCGCTTTCGGTTGAGTGGGAGTCAATAGTGGAGGAAGATGGCTGGGGATGGCTCACAAAGTACACTCTAATTTTCACATCTCTGGCGTTTCAAGCACAGGATAGATACTCTGGAGCCATCTAGTGGTGTACCATCACTGAACTAAAACACTGAGAAGAGCTGGGTTTAGACTTGAGGAAAAGTCCATATGCATCTCCAGTGGAATCCATCTCTCGGAACAATCTCACATAGAGGTATCATCATTCCAGGAAGGCAACTTCTGCTGCAGATGTCCTGCTTCTAGGAAGACAGTGGACACCCTCTCATTCTACCTCATTCCCTTTGACTACAGCTTCCTCCAGCACTGTTCCAAGGTGTGCATCATCTAGTAATCTAGATGGGGTGGAATTTATAAACAACAGTTATTTTAAAAAAATGAGTCCATAAAATACAGGACTGCCTCTACCCAGTAGACATTAGAATCTGTCGGTTACTTTATTATTGACTCCTACATAACTCTGCCTATTTTCAAGTAAACACTTTTGGGCTGAGGTTGGGTTGTCAAGGGGTTATTCAATGGCTCTAAGTTGTAAGGATAGTGCTTCATTTTGGCTAATATTTATGGGGCTTTAGGAATAGAAAGACTGGAGGCATTTTCCTGTCCCTGAAACTGAAGAACAATCCTCTCTATAAAGATTTGGACTGGATGGGACTGATTTGAAATACTTGGAAGAAGTTTTCCTTAGAAACTGCACTAATAGCTCCTTCCTATTCATTTTACCTCATTTCTTTTACTTGGTAAACTAAATTAGGCTCTGTGGCAATTGGTCTCAAACTTGAGCATGCATCCAAATCAATTGGTCTCAAACTTGAGCATGCATCCGAATCAGTTGGTATCAAACTTGAGCATGCATCCGAATCAATTGGTCTCAAACTTGAGCATGCATCCGAATCAGTTGAAGACCTATTAAAATGCTGATTTCTAGAATTTCTGTATCAGGCAGGTCTGGGTAGGGTTCAATAATTTGCGTTTGTAACAAGTTCCCAAGAAATACTGATACTGTTGACTGAGGGACTGCATTTTGTGAACTACTGATGTGGGGAATCAAGGCACAGAGGTTTACCCTTTACTGTTTCACTGACTTAAAGACAAGACCCAACCATTCTCTCAGAGCTCCCCAATGTGCAACAGGTTTTTATTGTCAGGAATTCTATTTTTCTTAAAGACCCGATTTATTAAATGAGATACTATTACTGAGTCCAAGCTTGTACTACTCACTGCACGACAGGCCAACGAGAGATGCGTTGTTGGGGCAAGGTATAGTGATTTTATTTGGAAAACCAGCAGTCCAAGAAGATGGTAGACTAATGTGCCAAAGAACCATCTTCCCTGAATTAGAATTCTGGTTTCTTTTATACTAAAAGGGGAGGAGATAAAGTCCTGGTTCCGGCTAGACTCTGGAGGGACTGTGTTAATTTCTTCCTTCTTGCAGCTATTCATAGGTGGGACTGGTTAGGATGTTTCTTATGAGCTAAACCAAGTTATTTTAGCTTAAAGTTCATTACCTGGGAGGCAGAGTTCCCAGAGATGGGCCATTACCTATAATTTAAGCTTATGGGCTACATCCCTTTAGTGATTAACTTAGAATACAAAGTTCTTCCCTATTACAATCCTTCAAAGAATCCCAATATATAAAACAGATAAAAATAAAGCTACTCTGATTAAAATGAAGCTTGAGGAACCACAGCTCACGTGTTCTTCCTCACTCTCCACAAATTTCCACAGCAGATACTGGAACCACCTCGGCTGAACCCCTAAGCCACCACAGAGCAGTTTGAAAACCAAAGTTAATAGTATTGACTGCCGTCCCTTTAACTCCCCCTTGAGGGTTACCAGCTACACGGCTCTTAGAAAGTTTTGTTCGTCATCCAGACTTCTCTCTCTAGTTGTTCCATCCCAGACTCAAATACTATTTCCTAAAAAAAATACCCCTTTTGCACCTCACCACTATTTCCCACTGGGTGGGGACAAGGGAGAATTGTAATAGAAGAGTGCACATTTTTCTTGTAAGGGTAACACTCGCTTACAAATTTTGTTTCACAGTACTAGTTCATGAGATATTGGGAATAGTATATAATATCAGTACTGCTTCTGCACAGCTTGGTTCTTTAGCACTTCCAGGAGTAGTGCACCAAGATCACCATTGCCCTGGATTCTGCCACTGCCACCAGATCACCACCATGCTTCCCAGTAACCCCTTCCACAACTATGAAGCAGATCGCTCCAACTGACACATAATATATAACTTATCCTAAACAATTACAAATATTTATTTAGGAACACTTTTAAAATTGTACCTTTTAACTCAAGATTTCTTTCCTTCAACAGCCCAATGTTGGTTTATTAAAAAGCAGAGAGAGGAAACAGGTTAAGAATTGTAATTGACTTGCAGATGTTCTAAGTCACAGCTTTTATCAGAAGCTACCTGTGGGAATATGCAACCATGTGAATATTTATCTAAGGTAGATATTTCCTTTTTTTTTCTTTCCAAATGAGTTCTTGAATCTAAACCATTACTAAAAAGCAGAAAGGTAGAATGTTCTGTATCTCTGAGTGCTGGAATTGCTTTGGGATATAAATTTAGAATTAATTAATTTCAGGCTATAGAAATTGTATTACTTCCTGTGAGATCGGAACCCAAGAAGAAGAGTTCCATGACGTTACTGTTGGAGATATGACACACTTTGACTACCAAGGGCAAAGAGACCAAACTTCCCCACTGAAAAGTAAGTACCTGTTCACTTACTGGCTTATCATTTTCTTGTTTTCACACACAATTGTGAATTTCATTGAGCATATTTCAGATAGTCAGTATTCTTGCTCCAGGAATTTACATTACAGTCCCTATACCTGTTGTCAAGGATCTGTTATTTAATCTGGACTATAGAAAGACCCTAATCTAAGATCATTAATATTCACAATATCCACTCCTTTTGTTGGGGAATCTAAGGCTCTCTTGGAGAGGCCAAAGGCAAAATTAGCTAATGTGAAGTGTAAATCCAGAAATTAAGAATAAGTGGAGTGATCCAGAGGTAAAAACTAACACTTCTTACAAAAGTGAGTCCTGCAGATATCACAAAGGATATACACTAGAGAATCTGAATTTCTGTGTGGATTTAAGGGTAAATATAGGGTTAGCAATGGGAGATAAAAGCTAAAAAGTCAAATTCTGAACAAATGCTGGGATGAGGAATTAGAGTAAGAGTAATATGAGTGGTCAAGTTCATATTATACAAAACATAATAATAAATGCTCAGTGACTTTCTTTCATGGGTTTTTGTTGCTAAGCCTATGTATTAAAGTTCTATTCAGAATACACATATATCATAGCAATTCCCAAATGTTTTGTCCACTCTTTTGTATTCCTTAGATTAGACACACCTCAGATGCCTTAAGAGAGGTCTAACAACAGAAAAAAGTCATCCAGGTTAAGTGTCCAAGGGGATAATAATGGAATATAAAAAATTATTCATCTTATTGTTTTCTCCTCCAGCTCCTTAGAAGTTGGTGTCAACTAACATGTTACCCATGTTGCCTATTTATTTAGTTTCAAATTAGTTCACTCCTTGGATATGGGGCTCACAAAACCTCAGAGCAAACCCTACAAAGAAATTCTTCAAAAGATATTCATCAGGGGCTTTTTACATAGAGTGCTTAGGGACTCTATCCATGGCAGCGTGTGGGAGCTGTGACGCTAAGAAATTAAGATAAATTGCCCAACTTCATATCACAAGGTGAAAATGGAATCAAAAGCATCTCCCAAGATTTACTGCTTTAGCTCTAGCCACTCTTTCTTTCTCATAATCAGGACCCACCGTTATATGTTACTTTCTCTGTATTTGCTACTTTTACACTTGGGGAACGAAATAAAAAGGTATTTCTGCCTCGGAAGCAACTGCTCGATTTTCTGTGAAAAAAAAAATTAAAGTATTTTATAATACACTTAGGAAATTTGGATAGTGGTCCAAATAAATTCTCCAAACTGACAGACCTCTGATTTTTCAAGGGTTGTTACAAAGACTATGCCCTTAAGCCAAACAAGCATTATCTTTGGGGAGATTTTATTTGTGTGATCAATTCATATCTGGACAGGTCTTCTGCTGGTTGGCATAGCAACTAACTGAAGTTCATTGAACTTTTAGATGTGTTTGCTAACAGTCTAAAGCTGATTTCCACCCATAGGGACTAAGAAAGGCTTTCTTTGTTAAACCTCTCCAGTTGCATTCAAAAATACATCATTTTGCTCAAGCCTACAAACACACACGTTTGCGATTTGGAAAGTAATATTAGGAAAATTGCATCTATCATATAATACCAAAATAATTTTCCTCTATTTCCTGAAAGAAAGGCAAAAGTTTAAGTTAAACATGACCCTATTTTATCTTCATTTCTACATCTTTCCATGTTAATCTTAGAAGATTCCAAGAATTTTTTTTTAGGATTTTGCTGAAGAAGTTTGTGCAGTGATTTTGCAGAGCATTGGCATTTACTTTGGCCTTGATAAAGTTTTAGACTCGAAAATGTTAGGTCTTCACTTCTTAGTGAGGTGAAGATCTCCAGGAATTTATTCTCACGCTCTGTTCATTAAGCAAAGAATTAAACAGTGTGTATTTAGAGAAGAAGGCCTGTCCTAAACCCATGCTAAGCACCGTGGAAGATAAAGAAGGGCAAGATATGGCACTGGCTTTTCAATAATGCATAATGCTATTTTTAAAAAAGGACTAAAGGAAAGGGATTATTAGCAAAGAAGATGTCTCCACTGCAGGGAACAGTACAAAAAAGACTTTTAAAGGACAAATTTCTAGCTATATCTTACCTTTTCCTTAGTTAATTCTCAATTTTGAAAGCATTGTTACTATGAGAATTAAAGAAACTTAAGGTATAGGGCAGTTTTCTGCAAGCGAATATAATGCCTGACCTTATGTGTACCTTAGAAGAACGTCTTACTGTTTAAAGAGATGAAAAGAAAAGACAGCTTTTTAGAAGTTACCCCCTCATGTAGAATAGAATGAGTGCTATTTTAATTATTTGTTCCTTGTTTTGTATTCAAATTCTGGAAGCAGCACCCAATATTTCCCAAATCAAAAAGACTTCATTTGACTCACTTCATTTTCCTGGAGCATAGGAAAGATGTCTCAAACGTGGTTTTGTAGTCATTTCTCCATACTGAATCTGTTAGAGGTCACGCTGCTCTGATTAAATAATTACCATCTGACTGTTCACAAAGACTATTTCCTCATAGGCTGGACCTGAGCCCATCGACTGCCAATGAGGCTATTACACTTCAATGACTTTATTGATTAATAGTGATTAGCTCAGGTTGCTGACAATGTGTAACTGACCACTGCTATTTATAAACAACTACTCAGCAGCCCCAAACTAAGGCTTAGCTGCATGTGGTTTTGTGGGCAGCTGGACTCCTGCCTCCTGTGTCTGGGGGGCTTTTATAATGAAGCGGGGGTATTGTATGGCTCTTCATTCATAAATGACCTTTGTGAACTGAAGGGGCTGCCGTTGTTTGATTCAGAAAAAAGCAAAGTGAGAAACCTCTAGAGCTGGTGTTACAAGAGGCTATGGGCATATGGAGAAAAGGAGAGTTGAGTGCCAATTCTGAACAAAACCCCACGGTGGGATTTTGAAGGGCTGTGTAGAGTGCGGTTTAACATTGACCTATACTGCCATCCTGTGGACACAAGGAGAAATTCTTATCCTAGTGACAGGGCGCCAGGAACTGCAGGGAACTTCGTGATAAACAGGAGGCCAAAGGCTGGTTTCAAACAGTAAACTTTTTTTTTTTTTTTGAAAAATGGGCAAGAGACTGTAATAGACATTTCCCCAGAGAAGCCACAGCCCAGTACACTTTTAATTAAAAATATCTGGGAGTCCACATTACTGCTTCAAATGACAGGCTTTGGGGCATTTTCTAGAGTATTAAACAAAGTAATCCTTTGAGACTATTAACGAATGATCTCTAAAGGCCTGAGGCCTACACAAAGGAAAGGCTGAGGCTGGGAACCTGGGCTTCCTCATCGCATCTCACAAACCAAGAAAAAAGAGTAAGTTCATGAACAAAACCCTCTAAAGGTCAGACTAGAGAGAAGAAGAAAAGGCAAGAGACATAAATGAGTATGAGTGGAAGGGAAACGGTGGAAGAAAGCATTAGATTTGAAACCGAGTAACTCTGAATTTCAGCCCTGGCAATCATTTCGTGAATGTTTGGAGGCTCTAGCAGGGGACCGCGGCTGTTCGTAAACCCCTGATGGAAGAAAGGTCCTTCTCTACGGAGGAGGTCGTCCTCTTAGACTGAGCGCGCAGCTTCAGGGGGGACACACGCACGTGGAGTGGTGAAGCGGGGAGTGGATGCTTGCTTAGCCACCCAGATCAGCCAAATGAACGCTGAAGATCAATGGGGTGACAGGTGTCACAGTCAGGTTGCCCGCTCATGCCATGTGAACTGCGATGGTATGTTCTTCTTCTTATGGTGATGGCACAAGGGCAAGAAGACAAGCCCTTGCTCATGACACATCTGCTGAAAACCAATTTGCTAAACAAGTCACATGGGCAAACCCAAAGTCCAGAGGTGGAAGAGTGTGCTGCCCAGAAGGGCAAGAGGGTGAATATATGACATTACTACAGAGAACTAGAGGATTGAGATCGATAATTCCTTCTATCACAATACATCACCCATCATTTGCATACAGTGTAGCTTCCCCCCTGTATCTTGATGTCCCAAATCTCCAGGTCTTCCCTGGTGATTAGTTATGGAAATAGAGAAAGTATTTGAGCATAAAGCAAAATCTCAGGGGAAAAATGGGAGTGCTTTTAATATATTCCCCAGTAGAAATTCGGAGGAAAACAGGACTCAAACAAAATCTTGCATCTTTTTGCAAAAACATTTCATTATGCACGTGTCTTACATGTTTCAATTTTCCTTAAAGGTTTGCCCTTATTGAGAAATATTCCTATGACAAATTAAATGAATTGGAGATGCCAGGCTGGAGCAAGGAGTTTGAAAGTGTTTGCCACGTACAGGGGAAATAAGCAACTATCAAAAGGTGAGCAAGAGATGGATAAGAATGGGCACTTGTCCCACCCCCCTTTTTTATCTCCTCACCTCCTACTCACGCCCCAACTAACAAACCTGCGTCATTTGAGCCAAAAGAAGAATTCATCTCTGAATATAGATCTGAGTTAAAAATCATTCTGCGATGGTCCTACTGTGGCTTTTGAGAACAATGCCATCTCTTAAAATAACTGTGTTTTCAATCGTGACCTTCAGTGTGTCTGAAAGTTTGTGATGATGAATAGTGAGGGGTGAATAGCGTGCTACAAAATGCAGCCCCTTAATTGCTCACAGGGAAGTCACATAGGATTTTCAATCCTTCTGTTTATGCCAATGTTTGGAAAAGATCACTGAGTCTGGATCTATGTGGAACTACCAGGCTGAATCAGAGATGAAAATTTCCATTTGAGCAGTTACTCAGCCTTTCATGAAGCAGTTTGGAGAGGCGGGGGCAGGACATACAGTGTGTTACAATGGTGTGCCCAAACTTGGGCGTCAGATGCATGTGCACTTAAACTGTGTCATTACCATTTAATAGCTGTGTGGCCTTGAGCAAGTTCACAATCCTTTTGCATTCCAGTAACTATATTTGCACGACAGGAATCATCATCGCCCATGAGGTTGTTGTGAGGATTGAGCACGCTAATATCTGTAAAATATGGCACACGGTAAGTACACAGGAGAAGACAGCTGTTATAACTGTTATCATGCCTTATGGAACTTGTTTTCAGCAAAGGGTAAGGCGGGAACCCAGTCTGCTCCTACAGGGGTAGAACCTGAAGACAGGGCGGCAAACCTGAGGTGAGGATGGGGCAGGGGTGAGGGCGTGGGCCACAAGTCGGGACGGCATCTGGAGGAAATGGAGGCCAGCAACAGCAAAACAATAACAAAAGAACCCTTTCCCCTTAAGCTACTTCTCCAAGGCTGAACATTGAAAGTTTGCTCTTGCAGCATCATATTCATGTTGATGACCCCAATTTAGTGATTATGGCAGTGGAAAATATGCTTTTCGGCCACTGGAATGAAAGAGGGAAAGGTGTGATGATTAATTTTATGTGTCTACTTGACTGGGCCATGGGACGCTCAGACACCTGATTAAACATTATTCTGGGTGTGTTGTGAGGGTGTTTCTGGATGAGATTCACATTTGAATGGGTAGAGTTAAGCAGGTTGCCCTCCCCAGTGTGGATGGGCCTCACCCAAGTCACTGAAGTCCTGGATAGAAGAAAAAAGGCTAAGGGAGAATTTGCTCTCTTTTCCTGTCTTCAAGCTGGTACACTGGTTTTCTCCTGCCTTTGGTCTTGGCCTGGAACTGCACCATCACCTCTCCTGGGTTGTTGCAGATGTTGAGAGACCGCTCAGCCTCCATAACCGGCTGAGCCAATTCTATAATAAATCCCTTCCTATATATCTCATTGGTTCTGTGTCTCTGGAGAACCTAACATCATACAGAGGGATTTGTACTTCTAGACATAAATCCTAATACGGTGCTCAAAGCCATCTGGGCTTAAGGTGTGAGGCAAATTATACTGGGAATTCCCCTCTAACATCTGTGTTCTGAGGAAAGCAAATAATAATCAACATCACAGATACCTCTGATGGCAAAAAGGCGCTAGCTGTCAGGAAGTACAATTAGAAAAATATTCGGAGGTCATTACTGATAACCAGAAACTTGTTTTCCCTGCAAGTGGATTGAGCCTGGCAATGGGGAATCACAGAGCAATGCTGGGAAGATTCTAGGAGGCAACAGAGCAAATCACAGGAGGAGTCCCAACTGAGTGGGGAGTGCGAGTGAGGAGAAGAATCCCCACCTTGGAAAGGACTGGGATTGGCAACACCAGGCTTTAGTCTCATCAGAACATCTTTAGAGCTAAGGATTAAAATTAGGCTTCAA
Organism: Balaenoptera physalus; assembly: GCF_965194825.1. Taxonomy (NCBI): domain Eukaryota; kingdom Metazoa; phylum Chordata; class Mammalia; order Artiodactyla; family Balaenopteridae; genus Balaenoptera; species Balaenoptera physalus. Next base: position 84,675,281 of record NC_138889.1, read on the forward strand.
TTTAAACTTGGGGTACAAAGTGATGTCTTGTTCCCAGGAGTCAGACGAAAGGTCCCCTGCAGCAGTCCACCCTAGCTGCACCCTCCAGCCACACCACACCTTACTACTAGCCCTTCCCTGGTCACTAGGACTAGAACACAGGGCACAGGAGGGCTAGAAGGCAATATGACCAGATGTGAGACACCTGGGTTGCTAATTAGGTTCCTACCAAAGTATCCAGATGGAGGACAGTTCTGACTCAGGCTCCACACCACCTTAGAGACAAGAGATCGTCAAGAGACTTTCATAATGACCAGACGCTCACCAGCTGGGCTCTTGAGCATCTTCCTGAAACCTCTTCTTCCGCACTTGTGGAAGAGAAGACATCCCTATCTTTATCTATCCTTGTCCAGGTCTTCCCATTCATGAAACATCCCCTGGTGAAACCCTGTAAGGCAGGAATCCAATACCCCTCTACCACTGACAAACTAAATCCTGAAATACTGGTGCAATGCCCTCTACTCACAATATAATCTCAAACTGTCCTTTAATCTCTGAGTAGTGACCTTGTTACTCACTTTCTCAATTTTAATTTGACTACATCTCACACTTCAGACTTGATGCTCAATACTGTTTTCTTAGAACCATCCTTGGATACTTTCCTTGAATTTGGTGAAGTAAAATAATAACTACACAGGGGTCTAATGATTGAAATGGACTTGGAAATTAACTTTCCCCATCTCTGCCAGAACTCTTGACGGTCAGATGGATTTATTGATCAGACACATGCATAGAAACTTTCCTTCACTCTACTCATGGCTTAAAATATGTCTGCTAAACAAACACTTTACCACATTCTGAACAGGAGCACATCAATCTATATCCAAGGACAAATAAGATGGTAAGTTTCCCAGATATGAAATTTATAATTTCAAAAAATTTTTAAGAGTTAGCATGGGATGCCAAGTTGTCTGGCAGGGATTCTTCGGAAAATTAAAGCATGGGATTTGAGCTTTCAAGATAAAGGGCCATGGGTACCTCAGTGGCCTGTCTTCCCTTGTAATCTTTCCTCCAGCTCTGCTATCCTATGAACGTGGGTGATCACTGTGCCTGTGGAAGTGAATTTGAATTTGGGAGAGGAGACATGAGAATTTATTGAGTTTGAAGAGGTTTAAACTCATTATAAATGCCTCTCTTTTGGAATTAGATTTGAATGGGAAACCTTTTCAGATTTTCATGTTATAAGGACAATAAAATATTTTAAAAGTCAAAGCTAAATGGTTTCTCTCTCTTATTGAATTTGTTCTGAATTACCAGTAGGAAACTAGGCAGCTATTCTTTACCATTTCTAAACTTTAGAAGGTTAGAGGTTACCAAAGCAATTTGTAGACTCTTTCTAGCCCTTTCCTTTCATCCTACTGTCACTCCATTCCCCAACTAATTGAGATGACTCAATTTGAATGAAGGCATCAAATACATGCAAATGGACTCCATGACAGAAAGCAAGAGATCTCAGTTGCTCACAGCGGCCCTCTATCAGGCAATAGCTAGGCAGCCTGCTTGAACGTGGCAAGAAAGGTCAGGCCTGATTTCCTCAGGCTTTTGTCACTAGAGGAGTCTTTGACTTGCTACCTCAAAAGACAAGGACACCATGGAAGCAGAAATAAGTCTTAGAGACCTTGCAAGTGTAGCCTGACTTTACTGTGTCATAGGATCAGGCATCCTTTCCTCCTCTCTGAGTCGGGCACCAGAAAGCCTATTAGGTACCTTCTTCCCTTGATACACCCATTTTGTTCTGAGACCAAATGCACTATGTGGGAAATGATAAAAGATATTGAGAGCAAAACATTCTTAAATGACTTACTGCAAGACACTTGTTCTGTGTGTTTAAGTGCTGAGCTCAAATTATGCTTGTGTGTTTATAAAAATCCTTTATTATTTGAAGAAATGCTCTAAAATGTAAACAGAAGCTGACATTGGGTTGTGGGATTATGGATGACATATCCCTGGAGTTCTTTCTTTTTTGCTTTTATTACTTTTTTTATTAAGTGTATGCTTTTCTTATAACCTAATGATGGTATAAAATTAAAATCCTATTCATTTTTATGAGCACTTTAATATCTTTCTATATGTGTGTGTGTGTGTGTGCGTGTGTGTATGAATGTTAATGTTGTTGCATCTCTGCATTCCTATATTACAACTGCCTCTTTTCCTGTATTCGACTTTCCTCTTCTTAGCCCCTCAAAATTATGTTTAAGCTATAATCAATGAAAAAGAAGATCCCAGTCCATTGTGGTTTGCTTTTCTCATACCCAACAACCACTTTAATTTATTCTGACTAAATAAATTTAGTAGATCAACAATAAGGCATCATTACACAACATAGCATTCAAGAGACAGCATACCTTTTAAATGATACATTGCATAGTATACCTGCTTCCCAAGAGACCCACAGTAAGGGAGGAAAATCCAGAAGATTCAGCTTTACTAAAAACCAAACACTTGTGATGAATCACCTATGACCCCAAGATTGTTCACCATTCCCCAAGAGGTCAAGAGCGTGGGTCCTGAGAACAATGTCTAGATGTTGCTTGCAAGCAACAAGAGATAGATTAACTGAAGATTTAACAGCTTCTCATGAACTGGTATGTATGCTCCAGGTTTGATGTAATCTAGACGATACCATTCAGAGGTGGATGACATTATCCTCATTTTGTGAGTGAAAACACTGAAGATCAAAGATTAAAGTGACTTATCTTACATATTCAAGAAGTGGCAGATTTAGGATTTAAGGCCAGGTCCTATGACTCCAAACTTCTGTTCCATGACTTTACAGAAAAAGGGTAAGGAGTATATAGATGTGTGATCTGTTCTATACGAACAGGTGGGGTGGGCAGGGAGCAGGGGTGGAATGAAAAGATAAAAGAGGGTGGAGAAAGAGAACATTCAAACTTTCACCTGTCCCTAAACCAGTATGAACCCCAAAGAGACCCCTTCTTTGTTTTGGTTTTGCACCTTTTTGAATTTCATATAAGCGGAACCATAGTGTTTATTCTCCTGTGACTTCCCTTTTCACTCAGTGTTATGTTTCTGAGATTTATCCAAATTCATTGTGTGTAGCTGTAGGGCACTCATTTTCCTTTCTGTATATTGATCCTTTGAACATACCACAATTTATTTTTCTATTTTGTCCCACTGGTCATTTTACCTACCCCTGTGTAAAATATGATCTCCTAAGATCTATTCTTGGCCCTTGCTCTTCCATATAAATTTTAGAATCGGCTTGTCTATTTATACCAATAAAAAACCCCTTTGAGATTGTGACTGGAACCCAGTTGAATCTATGGGTCAATTTGGGAAAAATTGACATCTACATGAAACTGAATTTTCCAGTTTATGAACACAGTGTATCTCTCCATTTGCTGTTTTCAATAAAGTTGTATACCTTTTTCCCATTAAAAAAAAAATGCCCACATTGTTTCCCTAAATCCAATCTCTTCTCCGGGTTGGGCTATAAAACATGGGCAGGCTAAAGAAAAAGACTCAAACAGAGTAACTAAATCTCAGAGATTGTAAGTAATTTCTGAACTTTTAGAATCACCTAATTTAAAATAAATTCTCTAGAATTTGTCCCAATGTTTGAGCAACGTGAGGAGGATATTAGTGCTGGCAGGGCTAACTCTACGATAGACTGAATAGGCGACCATTCAATATCAAAATGATTTAAAGGAATGCTTTGCTTCAAAACATCTGTAATTAGAGTGTACCAGGATTTAAAATCAGACAAAGGATTTGAAATCTAGCCCTGACCAGATAAGCAAAATTGAACAAGTCACTTCACCCCTCTGGACACAGGAATAAATGACTAAGGTATATGCTTACGCAAGGGCTCAGCGGGAGGTAATGAAAGAACTGGGCTTAGAGCCCAGGTCCATTGATTCCTAGCCAACCATGTTAACCAAGAAATAACCCACAGTAGACCCCAAGTAATTGATTGACACTTTCTAATTTGCCTGCCTGCAGCCTGGAGACTGGACTCTTTTTCCAGGTTTGATGATCACAGAACTTTTGGCTTCAAATGGAAAACCCTGAGAGACCGGGAAAGTCCCCTTACAGCGCCCACCCCCATCACCATTCCCTCACAGCATAGAACGCAGCCCAGAAAGAGGCTGCTTCTTCTGCTTCTTCTTTTTGGATAACCCACCAAGTGTCAAACACCGTGGCATTTGCACATTATCATATTATCATATTATCAATATCATATTATATTCTCATGTCATCCTACAAATTTATGTCATGATTGCTGTTATTCTCAACTTAAAATTGGAGAAACTGAGGCATGGGGAGGTGAAATAACTGAGCATCACACTGCAAAAGAGTGACTAAAACATGACTGAAGGTCCATGTTGCTTCTCCGCCCTGTGCTTTCCCCCACGAAACATTGGGAAATGTGTTCATTAGATGTGAAAGGTTTTTGTTAACTTACACAATTTCTAATCCACCCTGCATGTGTCCTTAGATTCCCAAAGAAGGGGGCATGGAGGAGCCATTCTACACCGTGGTCTGCACTATTCTTGTCTTTGTCTTCTACCCTGGGTAGAGGGAAAGCATGTTCCTTTCCTATCACCTGTGAGGCCCAGGTGATAAAAGAGGCAACACTAGGTGAGAAGCAGCTCTGCTGTCTGGGGTCCGTGTGCCCCATGGGGGCCCAAGGTGCCTGCTTGGCCACCCCTTCTCTGTCCTGTTCATTTCCGACCCTGGGTTGACCAGAACTCTCTGGGTTAAGGGCTGCTGCTGTGGTTTTCAATTTCTCATCCTGTACAGTGCTGTGCAATTGGTTCTGGTTCGGCTGCCTCACAAATGAAAACCTTCCACCAAACAGCATTAGGAAGAAAAAGCAAGTCAATCCTGCACAGGGCAAGGACAGCAGAAATCCTGTGTCTGTGACAAATAGGTTTATGTGATTTCCTGAAGACTTGAGAAAAAAAAAAAAGACACCAGGCTGCCTGGGTGAGCAAATAGTGGTCTGCTAGGCGGAAGCACACTCTACGCCTGGCTTCCTGCCTGCTGTTTGGAGGACTTGCCCCTCTCTAAAGGAAGGGGGAAAGGAAAGGCAGGGCCGAAGGGTCATGGAGGGAAATGGGTATTTCTTGAGAGTGTCCAGTGTGCCAGACCCTGATATAGACGTTTTAAAATACATTAGGTCATTTAATTTCCACAACTGATTGAGATAGAGATCCCTGGTTTAAAGTCACTCATATTAATATTGAATATTGAGGATTTGCTCTGTGCCAACCACTGTACTAGATATTCATTAGCTTATGTGACTCCCTTAATACCCCAGCAAAATGGGTACTATTAGTAACCTTCTTTTACAGATGAGGGAACAGAGGTTTAAAGAGGGTAGGTGACTTTAACATCACAGAATTATGAGGCCAGGACGTGGATTTGAATCTGGGAGGGTAATATCAGAGTCTTTGAAGGAGGACTGAATTCACTCCATGTGTATAAGAAAGACTATAGAAAATCTTCCAATGTAAAAAGTGACAGAGTTGGAACTAAAGCCTGTGTTTCTAATAATATTTTTTCTGAGTGTAAAATGAATATTTCTTTTTCATGAAGAAATTTAACATATAGGACCTTGACCAAAAGAATGCAATTATCCTCTATAATCACACAATCCAGAGATAAGTACTATTAACTTTCTCTGCTGCTTCTCTCTGTGTGTATGTGCATGCACATTTCTCATAGTCCCAATCATATGTCTATATAGTTTTAAAACAGCATTAATTTCTCTTAATACTCAAGAATTTTCCCAGGCCATTAAATTATGTCAAAAGCACAATATTCCATGAAATGCATGACATGATTAATTATACACATATTTTAGAATCTGGATTGGTTCCAGTTTTTCACTACTCTGAAGTTTTGTTGTAATGCACAGCCTTGGCTACAAATCTGAGCACACATCTCTACTTCTTTCTGTAGGCAAGTTTCCTATAAACAAAATTGCTGGATCAGAGGATCTGACCACATTGAAGTCAATACCTACTACCAAATTGATTTCCAGAAAGATTGTGTCAGTTTTCATTGGCTCTAGCACTATATGAAAATTTCAGATTCGTTTACTCCTTTGCTTTTGAGCCTGTTCTCCTGCGTCCTATGGATTATTTCACCCACTTTTAGATCCCTTCTTTCCAGAATTGTCAGCCTCTCCATCATTCGAGGCTCCTTTGCTCTGCTTTAAAATAGGCACCACATTTCTCCTTATCCTGACCCAAAAGCAAGAATCTCTTTTTTTTTTTTATCGAAGTATGGTTGATCTGAAATATTGTGTTAGTTTCAGGTGTACAGCAAAGTAATTCCGTTATATACATATTTTTTCAGATTATTTTCCATTATAGGTTATTACAAGATATTGAATGTTGTTCCTTGTGTTGTACAGTAAACCCTTGTTGCTTATCTATTTTATATATAGTAGTGCATATCTGTTAATCCTATACCCCTAATTTATCCCCTCCCCCCTTTCCCCTTTGGTAGCCGTAAGTTTGTTTTCTATGTCTGTGAGTCTGTTTCTGTTTTGTATATATATTCATTTGTATTAATTTTTAGGTTCCATATACAAGTGATATCATATATTATTTGTCTTTCTCTGTCTGACTTACTTCACTTAGTATGATATTCTCTAGGTCCATCCACGTTGCTGCAAATGGCAATATTTCAAGAAGAATCCTTTATTTGATTCTCTTCCCTTTAAGCTGCACCTTATTTCACTGCCAGTTTATGACCACTTTTCTGAAGCACATGTGGTAGGTATCCTTTGACATACTGCCATCTAGCCCCACTCTGTCAGTTCCCTCCATTTAGGGTTCTATGCTTTTATTCTAATGGCATGGTCCTCATAAAGGTAGCTGATGACCTCTCACTTTTCATGTCTCCATCATTACCCACTTCTCTGTCAAAGTTAGCGTCATCAAACTTCGTCACCAGATTTCACTCAGTTTAGTCCCTATGACACTTGCACTTCCCTGTTTTTATCTTTGACTGACTCTCCCCTCTTTCACTAGAACCTATTCCTTCTCCATGGAAATCCTCAAATTGCTATCAGATTCCACCTTTTCTAGGCCTAGCTGAATACACAGGTTCACTGTTTTGATGTAAACACAAACTTAAAATATCACAATTTTTGAATCTTTCAAATACACATAAAATTTATCCAAGTAGATAGACTAGAGAAAGAGAGAATATTCAAGGCAGAGTACTAGAGCAAAGACATAGGGAGGATGTGAATTCTACTCTCAAGAAAGTCTAAAGTCACATTTCTCCCAGCATGTCAGGGCCTTCAACAGGCATTTCTCAAAATGAAAGCGGGAGGGTGCAAGGAACGATATTCAAATGTCAAACTAATATAGAGAACATGGCATTCTACGCCCCAAGTTTCTTTATAAATTTTCAGAGTAAAGGCTCAGAGAAGGCCTACAATATAAAGACCTGTTGAATCTAGTCTTTCTCATACTTATTTGACTATTAGACCTTTTGAGTATGGGGAATTCTGGACTGAGAGGTTGAGGTTCCCAGTGATGAGTTTAGGTAAAGCCAGACCGTGGCAGGTCTTAGCTGCCCAGGATGGGTGGAGGGGCATTTTAGATGCTGAGTTCAGCTTTGGAGACTGACTAGAGGTGATGGGATTCTCAAGTTGACAGGATTTCTCCACTGAGAAAAGTCTCATCATGGTGCTGGGAGTGGAGAGAAAACCACTCAAAAAAGAAGATGGAAAGAGCAAAACTCTGTTAATTGATTAATAGAGAGGGTGAAGCAGAGAAAGGAGTCAAATGGCATTTATTTATTGATTCACTTGTTTATACATACAGATCTCTAATTATCAATATAATAAGTCAGCTAAATCTTCTGTAGCCCCTACTCTCAAATAACTCTTAGTCTGGTAGTATAAGAGAATGCTGAGAAGAATACCATATCTATCTATCCACAGAGATGGAAGGACATCTTTAAAATAAGAAAAGTGAATACACAAAAAATACATTAAATGCATACACAAATAATAACTATTATACAGAAATACATAAATAATACATAAAATACATAAGATATATACTCAATACATAAATACGTAAACAATTAGTCATAAAAATACAGGCATAATATATTTTATGTGCATAAAACACACATATAAAATAATTCTAAATTAAATGTATACATAAATAAAATATTCAAGAAATACATAAATAATACATAAATATATACTTAATACATAAATACATACAATAAATTAATTACACATAAAACACATACATAAAATAATTTTATATTAGATGTGTATATGTAAATAAAATGTTCAACTTCTATAAGGGAAGCTCTATCACATGTGTGTATGTGTATTAGATGTGTGTATGTACAATGAAATAATTAAATTCTATAAGGAAATAAGACAAATCCAGTGATGTAGAGGATAACTGACATTATCACACCTCCCAGAACTCATGACCTGATACTAATGCAGCATTCAAAATTCTGCTTTCAAATCACTCAGCCTATTATGCACTATTTCGTTGCACTGTTCCTTTTTTATTTCTATAATAATGATAACAACCAACTCATCAACACCTGGTGAGCAGAGCATTCTACCACCAGAGAAAATCTATTGTGAAAGATAACCAGTTTCTCTGAGCTGAAATGACACTAAAAAAGTAAAAAAGAACACAGCAAAAAAAAAGAAAAAAATAGATAATATGGTATTCAAAGGGAGAAAACACATTCTTTGCTGCAATTTTAGAAAATGGGATATAACAACCTCTTTTGGTTTGGTGTCTGTACATGTCTCAATGTTTTTATAGAAAAGGGTCATATAATTTCTACTCTCAGAAGTGAGCTGACATGGCCAGCAATTTTTAGTGGCCTCTGAAGAGGAGGTAAGGCTGATATGAATTACAGCTTTGAAGATATCTATATACTCACCAGCATTATTTATTGAAATAAAAGCCAGAATGTTATCTTGGAATCAGAATGAGCCAGAAATAGACAAAATACTTGATCTCACAATATTTTGCTGCTCCTGGATAAATAACAAATGAAATTGTCAAGCATGTATTTAGCTGCCTGGTTGAAGCCCCATGTTAAGGGTGGGAAGACAGTGATACTAGAACACTTGTGCTGGGAATAAAGACGCAGATGCAGAGGATGGACTTGAGGACACGGGGAGGGGGTAGGGTAGGCTGGGATGAAGTGAGAGAGTGGCATGGACATATATACACTACCAAATATAAAATAGCTAGCTAGTGGGAAGCAGCCACATAGCTGATTCACTTTATTATACAGCAGCAACTAACACAACATTGTAAAGCAATTATACTCCAGTAAAGATGTTAAAAAAAAAAGAACACTTGTGCTGGAGTCAAATGGTTATGTGTTATGGAATGAAATGGTTTTCCCATCACTGGCTAGCTGTGTGATCTTGGGCAAGTTATTCCACCTCTCTGAACCATAATTTCCATGTTAGAAAAATTGGGACAATAATCATAAAGCATCTTATATGATTGCTAAGAAGTTTTTAAAAAGTGAAAATCAGTGTCTGTCATAGAGAAGGGACTCAATAGCTTTTAGTTATCTCACCTCACCCAACACCCTTATCTTACTATAAGGTCAAATTGGACCCAAGTTCTTTGGAAACAGGGGTGTGGTCCCTATTCACAAAGAGGTTGTGATCTAGCTGAAAAAACAAATGAAAAGAAAAACAGGCTAAGCAATTTTTCATAAGACCCATTCAAGAAAAATTATGCACCCTTTCTCAGTGAGTTTCACTGAGTTGTGTAAACAGCAAGTGTTCCAGGACTGAAGTCATCCTTGATAAACATTGATCTAGATGCTAAAGAAAGGACTGGTAAGGTTCAGCTAGGGGTGGAGCATCAAGAGAGCCCACCAGGTGGGCAGAGAGTTTCAGCAGACATGAAGGCAGAGAAACATACTTCAGAGTATTAAATGAATAAAATTGATGTTTGACTGTATTTCATGTTCCACAACTGAAACAGAATCTTTTCCATCTCAGGCCTGATGAAAAGGGGAGTTCAGTGATAAAAAAGAAGAAAAGAAACATCTCAATTGAAAACTAGATGAAAGATATAGCTAAAAAAATAACAAAAGTGCAAATGACTAATATATATTTTTAAATGTTCAATCTTAATAGAAAACAAATACAAACTGAAAAGTGAAAAATCCTGTTTAACCTTTCAATTCTTGGATATGGCAGGAAAAAAGAAGGAGGAAGAGGAAGAAGAGGAGGAGGAGAAAAAATAGCTATTTGGTGCAAGTATGGGATAATAGCTACTCACATACATTACTGGTTGGCATGAATTGGCACAATCTTTCTGTAAGTCAATTTGATATTATTTATTATAAATGTTTGAATTTTCCAAATAATTTAGTCCAATTCCTAAGAAATTCATCTTAAAAACAGTCATGGATACACACAAATATGTAGCTAAAAGTAAGTTTATGACAGTCCTCAGATATTAGTGACTCATTGTAAACAGTTTACATACCTTACAATGAAGGACTGATTAAATAATTCCTGCCATATCTGTTTATGGAAATTCTATGAAGTATTTAAACATTATGTTATACATGTATAAGTCATGCCACACTATGGAAGATAAAACACTATTGCAATATAAGCTTTTTAAAGTACATATATAAATATATACAAACAGAGAGAGCAATTGTTATTTTGACAGTGGTCATTGCTTGGTGATGTTATTTGTACTTTTGGTTTGTACATTTGTGTCTTCTGAATTTTCTGCAATGAACAAATATCCCTTGTTTAATGAGATATAAAAAAGAAATAAAAAATGAAAAACACAGAGGCAAATAAGGAAATATTCAGTAGTAATGAGAAGTAGTTCTTGAGGATCTGTGTATGGGATAAAAATATGGAGGAAAGAGAGGGGAAGAGAAACTCTAAAAAGGAAGTGGATCAGGTTTGGCTAAATTCAACCCTGGGTGATGTCTAATACATAGGTTTTTCAACGCTAATTAATGTGCATCTTGAGAACCAGGCTGATTTGAACTATAGTATAATAAGTTGTATTATTAGTGGCCATTATACGAGGTCATCACAAGGGCAGAATTTGCCTAGAAGGAATTTGACTTTTTCAATGTAAATGATCCTGAGAAGAGGTGTCACCAGTGGGCGTGAAACAGTGATTGACAGTAACCCTGCCCATAAACAGAGCATTTTCATGGCTCTTCAAGACAGATAGATAGCTAATTTTGTGTTATGGGAAAGTCTTGGTCTGTAGCTCCTGAGTAGCACATCTTACAGCAAGTGTAAGTTACTTTCCCTGTTGAATTTCCCTTCTGTTATCACAGAACCTTCAATAACATCTTATTAAACTACAGCTTTGCTTTAGCTGTGCCCTGGGGCATTAAAAGGATCTATGCCCAGTATCAGGACAGAGGTGACCTGAGCCAGAGTGAACAGCGTCCACTGGGCAAAAAGAAAGATGATGGAGTGCCAGATTCTCCATCAGGATGACAAGCAACATCCGGGACAAATTTCTGCGTTATGAAAGCATCACTGGGATTCTAGAATAGACTTTCTGCACAGTTAAACAGTTGTTTTGCATTCAGTTAATTTAAGATACAAAAGGTGAGTTAAAGTCACAGTAGTCTGAATATTCAAGGTCTCCCTACAGTCAATGATACCTGGAGAACTCAGACTCAGCCCCATGTCACATGGTACAGCCCTGTTCCCAAACACGCATCAACTGACCCTAATTCAAGGGGTAGCATTAGTCCCTGATGCACAATAATAATGAATGGGACTTAAAATCACATTGACGTTTCACCAGGCCTCACCAAGATGTCAATACAGATAAAATCACACTGACTGTAATTACTGAAATCACACTAGGGCACCAAGATGTCAACACAGATAAAATCACACTAACTGTAATCACTGAAATCACGCCAGCGCATTCCTCACCTACACAATGGAGGACCCCAACACCCCAACACCCAAGCCTCCCACAATCATTTCTAAAAGCCATCAGAAGAGGCACTCATAATTCATTAACCGTTGTACCATGTTTTTACAGTGCTCCCCCAAGACATTGGGATCATGAATTCATTCATCAAATATTTGTTAGACACCTCCCCTAGGACATTTTCTGTTCAAGCCACGGTACGACAGTGAATAAAACAAGAAAAGTTCTTGCTTTCATGGAGCTCACATGGAAGGAGATAAGTAATAAATCGGTAGGCAAACTGATATTTAATATGCTAAATAGTGATCAATGCAATGAAAAAAAATAAAGCAAAGAAAGGAAATGCAGTGTGATGGAGGTGAGAGCAGCATTTGACGTAGGAGAGTCAGGAAAGACCTTTCCATGCTGAGACTTGTTTGCAGTGAGGAAGTAGGTGGGTCATCCAAAACTGTGGTATGAGTGAGGACACTTGGAGCTTGTGGGCCCTTTCTGTGGTCTCTCTGGTGGTCATGTGCAGACTAGGGAGAGGTCATGTCAAGGAGACAATTATTAATATACCCAAAGCTATATACTACTTTCAACCCCCGCCCTCCCCAAATATCACTAAAGAGAGGCTACCCGTATTGTATTCCATGCCAAAGAGGGAAAAATGCTCCTCTCTCACACTCTGTATTGAAATTCATCGCTAGAGGCATAGAAGAGGCATTGCTTTAATTCAGAATCTCACAGTCCCCACCCCAGGGAAACACCTTTTCTCTTTAGGGCAAAAGCGTGAATCAAGAGGTCAGGTTAAGAATCAGACACCATGCAATCTGGTCCATCCCTTCCCTCCCCTCAGACTCTATAACACCCTTGTACAACCCCAAAGCCCTTCTGCTATGCAAAATGACTTGTACAACTCATGTTTTGCTCAAAACTTTACTTCTAGGATGCAATTCAGTGTTAAGGTACATGGTAAGTGCTCCAAATCAAATGTGAAGGAAAGTGAATCCAACCCGATCAAGGCAGTAGCCATGCCTGGATGTATCTGAATTCCAGTCATGGGTACAGCCTAGGTTCAGATTCCGATTTCTCCATAAATTCTGGAAAAATATGCGGATGAGAGAAAGCTAATAAGAAACTGAAATGCTAACATTTTCATAAAGCATTTCTCAAGTTCTGTTTTAAAGAGCTTGGGCTTCAGAGACAAATAGATCTAGATTGAAATTCTGACTTTTCCTGTGCGTCTGCCCTGAGACAAGTTCATGCACTTATTCATTCATTCATTTCCTAGGCACTTGTTGAGTACCTAGTACCTCTGAGCCCTGTGCAGGCACAAAGTGTGCAATGGGAATCAGGCAGCAAAGAACTCTCTTGTCAGGAAACTCATTTTCTACTGGGGAAGCCAGAGGAAAACAGGTATACTACAAAAATTAAGCATAATATTTGCTTTGCTAGAGTATTATAACGATTAAACAGTTAAAATACATAAAAGACCTAGCAGAATATCTGACTCATAATAGGCACTCAATAAGTGTTGTAAGCAGCACCGGATTGGGGAGAGGGCATTGTCTAATGGAGTGGGTCTCAAACTCTATTAGCACATCAGTATCCCCTGAAGGGCTTGTTAAACAGACAGTTGTGTCCCAGCCCCGGAAATTCAGATTCAGTAGGTCTGGGGTGGCGCTTAAGAATTTGAAAGTCCAGCAGTTGCCAGGTGACGCCAATGCTGTTGGTCTGGGAACCACATTTGAGAAGCATTGGCCGATGGGCTCAGATATACTTGCAATCTCATTCCCAAGCCATTCTTTATGATGTCTGTGGTTGAGAGCAAATAACTATTTTTCTTAGTTTCTGATCGCACATCACTAAATGGGATAATAACACATTTCACGGGACTGCTTTGAAGAGGACTCACTAGTATAGTTTGACATAATAGAGGAGCAATAAATGTTAAGTTATCTCTGTTTCATTTTAGTCTGTCTTCATTTTCTGAGCTCTGGAATTATTATTTAATCCTCTCAGAACTATCTAATTTTTATGAAAGTAACTTTATAAGATTATCTTCTCTTCTTGACAGAAAGCACCTCAAGAGAAAGGATATTATTTTCTACATCACTCACCTAACATAGTGCCTGAACGTGATAAATATCCCCACAGTAAATATATACTATCTTTATTATAACTGGGTCCTCCTAAAATATTGTATGCCTTCATTATCTTACGTGTTTGCTTCTTTTTTAAAAAACATGGAAGTTCCAATAAGTAAAATGTTGGAATACTTTTTATAGTTATTATCTTGTGATAACTTATAATGGAGTATAATCTGCAAAAATACTGAACCACTATGCTGTACACCTGAAACTAATACCATCTTGTAAGTCAACTATACTTCAATTTTTAAAAGTTGGAATAATTTTGCTCTGTTTCAAGCATAACTCACATGTCATTGGATACTGATTAATCAGAAATGCTCTGTTTCTAGCATTTGAATAGCTGTCCAAAAATTATGAAAACTTTCTAAAATGTGATATTGATCTTTCTTCTTGCCCCGTGGCCAGTGCTCATGGAAATACTGTTCACAATTATTTCTCCACACACTTTTTCGCCATGTCATCTTGCTTACGACTTCTTTGTGGCCTATTCTATGTCACCCAGCACTCAGGACCAACTTCAAAGATGTGTGATCCGTGCAGCCACACAGAACCCCATGCCTGCTCTGTGCTTGATTTAATACTTACTGTCACCATCTTTCCCTTCTTCATAATTTTGGAACAAGGGACCCTGAATTTTATTTTGTACTGGGTTCCACAAATTATGTAGCCAATCCTGCTGGCACTAAAGCTGGGATTCCAGGGACATGAAGATGCTGTATTGACAATCAGAAAATAACTTCCTTTCATTTTCTGACAAACCAGTGATAGCTTTCTTAATAACTATATAACCTTGGGAAAATCACTTCAATTTACTGAGACTGAACAAACCTCGTCTATAAAACCTCATCTAAACTGGATGCTCTCTTATGTACTTCTAGTTCTAAAATACTATAAATCTGTTCATTTCTAAATACAGAGAACTTTACAACTTAAAAAAAGGGAACCGCTGCTTTAGGTAAACACACTTTCTAAATCTATTGAATCTATTTAAGAAGAAAAACAGATGGTGAATGTATCTTAAGATGCCATTATTTCTCATATAACTACATACCTTGAATTTCCATGTAATTTCCTGGGGACAGTCGATCTGAAAAGCTTTCTATACCTTAGCCTGAAAAATGACACATCAACGACATGCTGAGCCTTCTAATTACCAGGAATGCAGGGCCCATTAAACTGTGAGCATGCATATGCACACCTAATTATGTTTATGCCTACTTATAAATCAGCAAAGTGAAAGCATATGCATGCTGAAAATTACCCATCATTAACTTTCCTAATTGCACCCAAATAAAGAGGGAAATAATTCACTGTAGAATATGTTTGCATCCTTTGGGCAAAGCCTACACTCATCTTGTTTAGGTTTTGAAAAATTGTCTTCTTGCTCATAAATGGAAATCAATTCTTTGGATGCCAAAACACAACACAGCTCTTCCCCTGGTGTTGAGCAAGAGAAAATGAAAAGATTCAGATATGAATGTCAGAAGACTAGAGCATGGATCTAGGAAGCAAACAGCATAGACAGGAGATACCAGGCGAGTGAAAACAATTCCATCATTCTGATGAAGAGTGCAATGCAGATGGTGACAGGCCAACCACAGATACAATAGGAAGCAACAATGAAGGACAGATCCTCAGGGAAAAAGAAGCATTAAATTTAGATGTCGACAGAAGACTCAATTTCATGACAGTAATTGAGATCAATTGGAGCACTGTCTGCTCTCTGTACTCACAATTTCCCTTGTAGTTTCTCTGAACAATTATTGTTCTATTACTGGCAGGATTAAGATAAGACAGACAGGAGTTGTGCATGCTTAATTGGGCTTCCATATATAGTTTACTGCTGTCCTTAGAGACAGGAAGCAGAAAGGAAGGCAGGGGGACAACAGGGCTTTTGATGTTCATAATAATAGGAAACCATTCTGGTACTAATTCAGAGATGCAGAGTCCTGAATAAGCAATCTGACATTCTGCCTCTTGATAATTCTCTTCTCAGCACTTTGCATGCATTATTTCACTTAGTCCCCACAACAACAGTGCAGAGGCTTCTATTATTGGCCCCATTATACAGATGAAGAAGATGAGGATAAGGAAATCAACTAAGATGACCCAATAACTAATTGGTGGGGTGAAGATTGAAACTCCAATTCTTTCTGACTCCCAAGCCCTTGTTTCAAGCTGTATTGCCACCCAACTCAAAGGAGCCCAAATTCCCAGATTTAATCATCTTCATTTTGCCAAAGATTCAGATGGACTTTTTTCTCTTTACTATATTGACAATTAAAGAAAAATAAACAACTGAATGACTCTTTCTGAAATGCTACTTGTATCATATGACTCACTTCTGTTGACCTATGCTAGGGCAACGTTTTCCTTTTGAGCCACCATCTTTAAAAACCCTCCTCTATTTTAGTGTTTTCCAAATTATGAATCCACCCTTCCCTAAGGAAGAAGCTAAATCATTCTGATCTAGATTCTACCAAAAAGATTCACTTGTGCAAGAGCTTGATAGAGAACTAAGTAACCCAAGGGAGCCTTGTGTCTGGGGTATTGAACTTCAGGAAGGCAGAATGTTTGATGAGTCCAGTTCTCCATGGATGACAATGGCTGTGCTTCTGATGTCCAATCTTGGACATCCCAGGTGTTGTGCCATGGGACCTGAAGTAAGGTTGGGCATTGATTTTGGCTCTGGGGCTCAGTATGTGTCTCTCTTACCTCCTGGAAATTCTGGAAACTATCTAATACTCTTTAACAATTCCCTTTTCTGCTTTTACTAACCAGAGTGAATACTATTTTTTTTTAAACATTGTTTGTTTTCTTTTTTATTTTTATTTATTATTTATTTATGGCTGTGTTGGGTCTTCGTTTCTGTGCGAGGGCTTTCTCTAGTTGCGGCAAGCGGGGGCCACTCTTCATCGCAATGCCCGAGCCTCTCACTGTCGCGGCCTCTCCTGTTGCGGAGCACAGGCTCCAGACGCGCAGGCTCAGTAATTGTGGCTCACGGGCCCAGTTGCTCCGCGGCATGTGGGATCTTCCCAGACCAGGGCTCGAACCCGTGTGCCCTGCGTTGGCAGGCAGATTCTCAACCACTGTGCCACCAGGGAAGCCCCAGAATGAATACTATTGTTTGCAATTAACAACTTTAATTTTGACACCTACTTAAGTAAGTATGAACTCTTTTCTTTGTCACCCATAGTCTTCCCACAAAAAGTTCCAGTAACATCCCTTACTACTCTCTTGTCTATACCAGTATTTTAGTCATTGTTACTTGCGATGTGTTTCCTCTACTTAGAAAGCAATCCTTTTCAATTAGACACTGTACTAGGCTTACTACACCTGAATCCAGAGAACGCACAGTTTCAAGGACCATCCACCATCCCACGCTTCCAATTATTTTAGATATGAATACCTAGACTAAGCCCCTACCTGACGGTAAATGTATGGATTTGTTAATCATCTAGCCATCAATGAAGCCTGTGTAAAGAGAAAACATAGGACAAGCTCACATCAAAATCACTGTATCCCTGAGCAAGTCTGTTCTGCATCCCTTCTTGCTTTCCTGCATTTGTGCACTGGAAGGGACTGAGTGCCTGAACACCTAAGGGTCACATTGATCTTTGTATCTTCTTCCTCTCTGTCAAGTTTTCCATTTTTAATACATTATATGTGACCCACTCCCTCACCCAAGCCAAAACTCTTCAGAGTCATCCTCGATTCTGTCTATATTTTTAGTCCTTGAATCCAATCCTATTAATTGCACTTCCTTCATATTTTAAAAATCCTTCCTGTGTTCACCTATTCATGCCCGATAGCAGCAACCTCCTGCTGGTTTTCTTGCTTCCAATTTCTCTGTTGCTTTTCTGTTCTCCATAAGTGTAAGTGGAGTGACTTTTCCAGAGCACATATATGACCATGTCTCTCCATGATGGAAACCTCTTTTCATCACCCACAGAATAAAGTCCAAACTTGCTGGCTTCGAATACGGGACCTCCATGATCTGTAGCAGCCTGGCCCTCCCCCTTCAAATCCTGCACTCTCCCAAACATACCAGGAGATGCAACCCTTGATGAACCACAGAACCACGTGCAGGTCTCCAAATAATCTTGCTTTCTACCCCCATGCTTTTGCCATGTTATCCTTCTTGGCTACACATCCTGTATGTTGTGGCTAAAAAATCTCAACTGCAAGAGCTCTTTGCTAACACCTCCAGACTAAGCGGAAATCTTCCTCTCTGAGCTCTCCCTCCTGAAGCAGCTTATTCATTTCTTCCTCTCTGCATTTATGTGGCTATGATGATCTGTTTGTGGTTCTGTCTCCCCACACAGTCTCTGCCCCTTCTTCCCCTCACTGCCTAAAGGAAAAGACAGATTTGTTGCCTGTCTTGCTCTTTGGCTTTGGTCAGTGACCGATGCTTGTCAGTTTGTGTAAATTTCATTCTCCCGTCTGACTTCCATAATATGCTTCTGTCTTATGCATTCCTCAGACAACCTTGTCTGGCTCTTCATTGAATCCGCCTGTGTCTAGCAGTGGATGAGGCACATAACATTTTAATGATGATGATTAATAATAATGAGGATTAATTATTAGCTAACATTTATGGGATGCTACTGCATGACACCACGTCATTTAATACCTACCACAACACAATGATAGTATTAACATCTTTATCACTTTGTAGGTGAGGAAAATAATGTTTAGAAGAATTAAAGAAAATTGTCCAGTGTCACAGAGCTTAGGCATAGCAGAGTCTGCAATTGAACCTCATTCTGTTGATTCTCTGACTTTTCTCTACTGGTGCCCCTTCCCTCAGAGTAAGTCCTCAGGTCCACATTCCAGGTCACTGGGACCCAAGAGTTTCTTGCCCAAATGGCCCAGGGCCTGTGCATCTTCTCAGGGTCTAGTCTCCCAAGAGTGGACCCCACCACTGGTGGGGTGGCTGTTTGTGCTGAAGTACGAATAAGGCTTTGACATGAGGACTGGAGGATCCACACGCTGGCAGACAAGGTGCCTAACATGGTGCAGTGGAGCTGGGGCGGGAAGGAAAGGTAGAGCGTGGTTGACTAACAAAGAGGCATCTGACGATTCTAAGTCTGAACCTGATCTTGGATGATGCTGTAAAACTACATTTGTCGAAGTGGGAGGCAAACCATATTTTATTTAACAGTTTCTAGTCTATTTATGACTTTTAAATATTTAGATCTATGGTACATTGGCTTCTTTTTGTACTCATGTTCCCAACCTTGTAAAATATTAGGGGTGGGTCTTCCAAAGTGGATGTTAACAGAACAATGAAGTGTTCCACATTGGGCCATTCATGACAGCACTTTTACAGTAGCTTCCAATCCAAGTGTCACGGTGGTCAAAAGAGATTGACAGGTTAGTTCTTTCAAATCCTTTGGCATTGTGTTTGTGTCCACCATGTACACCTCCAATCTGTATATTATGTACCTACAGATATCTCACCTGGTATATTTAGGGAGAAAGCCAACCCCATGGGGTGGCATGCCTCTCTCAGTCTATATCCATATAAAATCCCTAAATCACACTGAGCCTCACTGTTTAACCCTGAGAAAGTTTACCCTTTGTGTAGCATTCTGCTGAATGCCACTCCTGCTGGCCCTCAGCAAGAGCTTAGCCAAGGTACGGTGCTACCAATGCAATCTCTGTAACAATTAGCATGCCCCAAAGAAACAAGTTATTTTCTTTCCTGTTTGATACAGTACCCAGCTAACAATAATTTTCTAAAACTGTTCAGTAAAAGAAAGTGGAGATTGTTGTCTACTATGAGTGTCATAATATTACTGGTGAACATTGTTGAAAGTCGGGAAACAAAGAATTATTTCTCAGCTGATGAAATGACAGCCAGCATTTATTATTATGTTTCCTTAAAGTAGCATGCTACATGCTCCCAAAATACTGTGAGTCATTCATTGTTCTTAACTGCTAATGTATGTTCTTAATATGCTGGATAAGAGGTTGACCTGAGATAAAATTGAGTTTCAGGAGGGGCTCATGATCTAGGCAGGGAAGCCTGTGCCCAGGAGAACTGTGGAAGCCCACACTGAGTTGATGAACCACAGCAGGTGTTCACGAAGAGCCCCTGGGTGCACAGCACTATGCCTTGGAGACCAGTTTCTTTGGCAGGTGAGTATAGCTACCACCTCCTCCATTAGTTGCTTAAAAGTCCTGTGTAAATAAAAACAAAAAAAACAACAAAAAAAAACTGTTCCTGTTGACTTTTATTCTCATTTCAGGGCTTCATCATCAGTACCATCACTTTTCTTGTGCTTTGTCAATATTTGGATGGGTGGTCCTGGACCCAGAGGGTTAAGGCAACTTACCCAAGTTCACAATAGCTTACATCTCCAAATGCTCAGCTCTGTGCTATGGAACCCACTGCTTTCTAGTAGATTTAAATGATATGAACACCTGGTACATTACTCTAAATATATGTCTCTGACTCTACCACTCTACCTTCTTTTCAAACTCTTTAATTACTTATTGATCCATGATATAGACTGAATGTTTGTGTCCACCCCATATTCACATGTTGAAACCTAATCCCCAGTGGGGGCCTTTGGGAGGGAATTAGGGTCGTAGAGGCAGAGACTTCATGAATGGAATGAGTGCCCTTATAAAAGAGAACCAAGAGTAATATTCCATTGTATACTCAGCCATAAAAAGAAATGAAATTGAGTTATTTGTAGTGAGGTGGATGGACCTAGAGTCTGTCATACAGAGTGAAGTAAGTCAGAAAGAGAAAAACAAATACCGTATGCTAACACATATATATGGAATCTAAAAAAAAAAAAGGTTCTGAGGAACCTAGGGGCAGGACAGGAATAAAGACTCAGACGTAGAGAATGGACTTGAGGACACAGGGAGGGGGAAGGGTAAGCTGGGACGAAGTGAGAGAGTGGCATGGACATATATACACTACCAAACGTAAAATAGATAGCTAGTGGGAAGCAGCCGCATAGCACAGGGAGATCAGCTCGGTGCTTTGTGACCACCTAGAGGGGTGGGATAGGGAGGGTGGGAGGGAGATGCAAGAGGAAGGGGATATGGGGATAAATGTATACATATAGCTTATTCACTTTGTTATACAGCAGAAACTAACACAATATTGTAAAGCAATTATACTCCAATAAAGATATTTAAAGAAAAAAATCCCCATGGGTGCATGGGTGGGGCGTGGGACCAATCATTATTTTCCATTATGTTGAGAGCTATCGCAGAGGTTATGTGCAGGGTTCAGCGGGGCACGAGAGGGTATGCTCAACTTTTCCCGAAGAGGTCGGGCGAGACCTCAGGGAGGAGGTGGTGCATCAGTGGAGTATTGAAGAATGAGCAGGGGTTCACCAGGAAGCCATGGGAGAGGCAGCTGTAGCTCAGGTGTTACATACATGCAGTCTGGAAGCAAAGTGCCTGTGGTCCATTCTTAGTTCTGTCACCATTAGCTTTGTAGACTAGGATAAGTTACCTAGCTTCTTTGATCCTCAGTTTCATTTTCTATAATAGGAGCAACAATTGTGGTACTTTATAGGATTGTTACGGAGCATAGTTAAAGGGGAAAAGAAAGCTGTACAACCATAACACTTAAATTCTTTGGACCAGAGACTCATTTGAGAATCCTGTAAAAGCTATAGTTCTTTTCTCAGGAAGAAACAGATACACATACATGCAACTATTTGCATACAATTTTCTAGGGCTGATGTAAACAAAATCTGAAAGGGGAATCCCTAGATGTCCAAGACTCCTGATTCAAAACTCTGCCTTTACATGTGTCTGGAAGCTTTTCTCCAATATTCTGATAAAGAATATTACAAGGAAGGGAGTGAAGAATAAAAAATCTAGTCCCAAGAGACAAGAATTTAGATGTAGGAGAAATCATAGGAAGGAGAAGAGAGAATAAGAGTACAGATGGATGAGAATTTAGAGATCAAATTGGTAGAGATGGCCAAAGTGATCCTTAAGATCTCCTGAATCTGATATTTAAATTATTTACTGTGTGCCCCAGTTAT
The DNA here is from genome assembly GCF_965194825.1 of Balaenoptera physalus. Taxonomy (NCBI): domain Eukaryota; kingdom Metazoa; phylum Chordata; class Mammalia; order Artiodactyla; family Balaenopteridae; genus Balaenoptera; species Balaenoptera physalus. The sequence continues at coordinate 84,697,415 of NC_138889.1, forward strand.
GTAAGCTCCTAGCTTGTACCCTCAAATCTCCAAAGTTTCCTGTACATGCCTGCCTTATACAAGATGAATTTTTGGGAAAAGTGCTCCAGAAATTGATGCTGTTTTGAGTTAATGACAAAGCAGAAACAGAGGAACAGATGCAGGATGCAGAAGCCAGAAATCAGGGCCAGAGCCGATAAGGAGAAATGTAATTTTTCAGAACGTGAAGAAATCCTGGAATGTTAGATTTTCCCTAGGGTGTAGAACTGGCTTTGGAGCCAATTTTATCCTTACTTTAAGTGGGTAGGCAATCGCAGCTGATATCTTGGTTACCCTAACATTTTTTTTTTTAATTTTTATTTTATTTATTTATTTATTTATGGCTGTGTTGGGTCTCTGTTTCTGTGCGAGGGCTTTCTCTAGTTGCGGCAAGCGGGGGCCACTCTTCATCGCAGTGCGCGGGCCTCTCACTATCGCGGCCTCTCTTGTTGCGGAGCACAGGCTCCAGACGCGCAGGCTCAGTAATTGTGGCTCACGGGCCCAGTTGCTCCGCGGCATGTGGGATCTTCCCAGACCAGGGCTCGAACCCGTGTCCCCTGCATTGGCAGGCAGATTCTCAACCACTGCGCCACCAGGGAAGCCCCTACCCTAACATTTTATTAGCTCTTGAGAATTTGTAAAAGACAAGCACAATAATTATTTCGTTTTATCTAGTTGAAGAGCCTGTGAGGTGGGCTGTGGTTCCCTTTTACAGATCAGAAAACTGAGATGCAGAGTATAAAATAACCAAGATCACAAGACTAGAAAGATTTGGTTCACGGAGCTGTCTGGGGTTCTAACTTCTCTCCTTAACTAACCTCATACCCTTTCCTTCAGGCCTTGCCGCCTATTTGAAAGCAAATTCTAAATAATGAATAAGTATTGCTTGATCTTGGTTACTTCTCCTCTGTGCTGTCTATACTCCGCCCAGTACAGAGTTAGAGCCTCAAGATTCTACCAAACACCTGCTCCCGGGGCCAGAATCTCATCAGCTGAGTCATCACTGAAATGATTAGGGGTCAGACCTCTTCTCCAGGGTCACTGAGCTTGGGCAAAGGAACCAGAATGAAGGAGGTTTCATAGAAATGATTTGGCCATCAGCACTTTCAATTCCAGCTCTGGCTTTCACACCTGTGTCCCAGTCTCCAACTTTGAGCACAAGCTTCCCAGTAGATATCCCAAAGTGGATACACGTGTGACCTGAATTGTCCCACAGTCAGGCAGAAAAGTGCATTTGCACGAGTCCAGGTTGGTAGTGATCATCCATTGATGTTATGTGAGTATATTTTACATTATAAAATAGTTTTGTGTATTCAAAGAAAAATCCAAATATTTTGCCTTGTAAGAATTGTCTTCTGATTCCCATGTTAGATTAGAAAACTGTTTCTTGTGGTTTAGCACCAGGCTCTTGCACATTTGAGAGATTAGCCTGCTTCCCTTTGCCATCATGGTTAAAGTAGGTTATTGTCAGACAGGCCTTCCCTGCCTCCGTTTCATTCACCTTATCCCCACCCCATTATTCTCCATCACAGCTTCCACGTCATTCATTTCTCTCCTTGTCCTTATCATGACTGGTAATTAATTCATTAGTGTTTAGTCATAATCACCTCCACTCTGCTGTGCCCTACACAAGTCAGATAAGCACATCTGTTCTGGGCACTACAGTATCCTTTGATAGAGGGCCTAATATATATTAGGTCCTCAACTAAAATTTGAGGAATCAAAGAATCTGTGAAATGTATGAATGAATAAATGAATGGTGCTGTCATGTCTTCTGGAAACTAAGACTCAGTCCAATTAATCATGTACTCCTCTACCTGCTGTTCTAACAAACAGACCCTCCCATTCTCCTTCACTTCCCCCCATTCTCACCATCATTTGTTCACCAGCAACAATGGCCCTTGTCCCTGAGTCTTTGCCTCGGACTACAGAACTGGACTGGCTTCTTCTGTCTTATATTTCCTAGTCTTCCTAGGAACCAATTTGATGTCCCTGAACAGAGCCACTCTGCTGGGGCTTAGCTTTCCATTGCTTGTTTTCCTGACTCCACTGTGCTCTGCCTAAAAGGATGCTTGCTTTCCCGTTTTAGAGATAGTGAAAGTAAGGCAGCGATTCACAAATGTTAATTGGCACAAATATCTGAGTTTTTGCCTATCATAGCTAGTCAGGGGCGGACTCTATGGAATCAGAGTCTCTAGGGCTAGGCATAAGGAATTGGTATTTTGTAACAAGCTCCTAGGTGATTATGATGATCAAGGGTTAGTAGCTACTAGGGGAGAGAAGAGCCCATCAGGTTAGAATCATATGTGAGTTTGAATCTGTGCTCAGAGTTGGATTAGCTCGGTGACTTCAGTCAGTTAATTAACCCGAGTTTGTTTCCTGATCTGCAAAACGTAGGGGGGGCAACCTACTCGTTCTTACCCCACCCCCAGTCCATTCAGAAGCAGATCATCTTTTAATACTGACCCAAAATTCTGCAAGGTCCCAGGCCCAACATTTTTCACTTAAGCCAATAGCTTTTCTAGGCTCTAAATTGTAAGATAAATCCATCTTCTAGAAAATATATTCAAATCAGAATATACCAAATAATAATTAAACATAAAGGTAGTATAGAATATATGATTATCCAAGTAATTTACAATCAGTAGATGAAAAAATATTGCTTGTGCACTGTTCTATTCCTTCCAAAAAGCCTTTTACCTTGCTGCCCCCAGGACTGCTGTCACTGGTACCTGCTACCTTATCCACAGACAGTGGTCCACGATCTCCTTTCATGCTCTACTGCCTGTAGGCCGAAGACATGCTGACTTAACCCCACTGGAATCCCAAGACTTTTAACTAGTGTCCCCATGATGGGAACCAGCAGCAATTCCACTCTTGCTGCTGCTATAATCTTTATCACCCTGTCCGGGAATTCCAAATTAGTCTCTTCTTACGAGTGATATTACAAGTAATGCATACGATTTGAAATGTCATTGCAGGTAGTGCCATAATGCACTTAGATTAAAAGTTAGATAGAAATTAATGGTGTTTTAGTCTTTAAATTTGAATTTTCTAGTCCTGAAGGTAGAACTAGAGCTGGTTCTTTGCTTAATCCAGGTTTACTGCTGCTTCCTGCTAACCTTGACCCACTGGGCAGGGTAAGGCTTATTTCCTTCATCACTACATAGGGTAAAGATGGCCTCCCTACCCCCCACCCCGCCCCCGCCGCCTCCTTACCTGGCCGTGACAAGCTGTGCCTTCCCCTGGGGGCAGGGACTCTGAGAAGGTACCCGTCTCTATCACCTACTGAACACACTTCCCTCCCCACACAAAACGAAGCAAACAGCGGTCCAGTCTTCTCAGTCTTCTCCAGTCTTTGGCAGCTACTCTCTTCTCCTGGGTAAAACTATCCCTTTTCAGGTCCAAGCACTGATGCAGTCCTCTGCGTTCAGGGATAACTCTGTCTTTTGGTGATAAATTTCTAAACACAGACATGGGTGGAGTTTTCTTCAGGACATTCCTGGAGGCTGGCGCGGGGTGTGTAAAAAAGAATTGAAAGTGATTGGGCACAAAGGCTTACCTGACCTGGAGGGCAAAAGTGGGAGGGAATGAAAAACAAAATCACTTTTTCTTTTTTTTTTTTTTTTGCCGCTCTCTTCTAGAAAGGAGAACGAGATAGACGTTAATTGCACTGTGTATTTTCTTTCCACACTTAATCTTTATTTGTGGTTCTCTCTGGTGTTTCATCAAGAGGGAAGGAATACTGAAATGACTAAAGATCCAGCTAACACCAACCAATACTCTAGGATGCATATGCCATTAAGGAGAAATATTTTCACTAGATGATCAGTTTTCAAAATATTGTTGGGGAAAATGCTAAGAGGTGTCTCATCTCCCCAGAGTTTGTTTTTAGTGTTCAGAGGGGAGGGGGTGGGAAGGCAGATGGAATATGTGAAGGAGATTCAGAGGTACAAGCTTCCAGCTATAAAATAAATAAGTCGCAGGGATATAATGTACGCATAGAGAATACAGTCAATAATATCGTAACAAGTTTGTATGGTGGCAGATGGTACTGGTCCTCTTGCAGTGATCATTTCATAATGTATAAAAATATGGAAGCTCTAGGTTGTACATCTGAAACTAATATAATAGTGTATGTTAATTATAACTCAATTAAAAATAATTCTAGGAAACAGTGTCTGCTGTACTCCCCTTGTAGAGAGCCACATTCATATTTTAAAGACTATTTTGAATCTTGATATAAAGAATCCTATTCAACATTGCTTAACTCATTGTTTGCCAATTTCATTTATGTCCCCACCCCCTTCAGGAAGAAACTATACATTATTGATCTTAGAGATTGTGTTAATATTTTGAATATTTTGATTTGGAAAAGATACTAGACCTGCCTTTGCCTCCCCCCACCCCGCAATTTGTAAATGCATGTTTGGGGCTTGATAACCCCTCTTCAAAGATGCTCTGGAGACATTGGCAGAACTAAATTTCTTGGCTCCAATCTCATGTTGATTCTGGGGAAAGACATTGCAATTTGGAAGTAAAAATAGCTTGGGAGATTGCAAATGGCAAAAGCAGAGGGAAAAGGAGGCAGAAAATGATAAGAAATATAGCTAAATATTTATATATACAAAAAATGAAAATATGAAAAACGTTCCTTCTGAAATACATAATTAAGCTCAAGACAGAGTAGGCAGATGGAGTCAGTAATTACAGGTTCCTAATGTATCTAAAATTCCCAGAGAATGAGAATGTTGCTACTAATTTTGTAGCTTCACAGTTTGTAGCTTGTTGCTGTTTATAACAGGCTCTGCTCCATTAACACTTGCTGTTCCAGTTAGATAGCTTGCATTTAAAAAATATACCTAGCAGAGCAAAGCCGCCCAATTGCTGACCTACTTAGACTATTTATGTGAAAATTCGATGTAAACTAAGGTTATTATGTGTGTGTTATAATGGTTTGTATTACTGTCATCCTCATTAGGGTTACAGGCAGTTGTGGTGTCATAGAAAAGACCCTGGACCTGGAATCTCAGTTCATTTCCACACCTATTAATTGAATGCCTACTCTGGCTGGGCACACTTCTGGGCTCTTGGGGTACGTTAGTGAATAAAATAGACTTAGATTTCTGCCCTTGTGGAGCTTTCATTCTGGTAGGAGTTGGGGAGATGGAAAATAAATAATAAACAAAATGAATAAGTGAATTATATACTATATGAGATGGCGATAATGGAGATGATAAGAGAGGAGATTGTCTTGGGTAAATGGATTTATCAATAGAATAGTCAAAGCATTGTTGGTGGAGAGCATGCCACGGGGGCAAGACTGAAGGGGCTGGCCTTGTGGGTGTCTGCGGGAAGGAGAGAGGGAACAGTCAGTGCGAAAGCTGTGAGGCAGGAGAATGTTGGATCTGTTAAGGAAGAGCAGGAGGTGAGCATGGCTGGAACTGGCTGAGAGGGTGGAAGAGCTGTAAGACGTGCAGTCAGAGAGGGGACACAGGGAGACGCAGACAGCCTTGTTGCTCATCATCAAATTCTTGCTTTTTACCCTGCAGGAAACTGGGATTTGTTTCAGGAGTGCAAAGGAATGCAATAAATTGACTTCCATTTCAATTTGACCTGAGTGTTAAAGGATTAAAATTCTCTTCAGATTATACGGGTTCATATTTTCTTTTCTGTGTATGGTAAGAGAAAAAAATATCAATTCCAACTACCTAGCCCTTAAACAAGAGGTGGTGGGTAAGGTGTATTTCTTTTAACCAACAGAATTCTTTTTTAGAAAAGCACTAGAACATTTATCATGAAAGGGGTGCCATGCCAGGTCCACCGTATTTTCCCCACTGCCACACAGAGATTTAGTTTCTCTTCCCAGGTGTTGAGTTAAGAAAATAATCTCAGAGATAGCTTCTCTGATGGTAAGAATGGTGCCACAGGAACCCCAGTCTTTGCCCTCACATGGGCAACTCCTACCCCATTTCCACTGTCAAGGCTATAATTCTATTCTTTTGACCCGCATCTCCCCATCCCCTTCAAACTCAAGACCAACCAGAGAAAACCAAATTTGCTTTGGCACAATCATATGAGAAGTCCCCTTGTCTGGCTAGTCTGGTTCCACCTTCCCCATGCCGACAACTTCCGATCAGGCACACCTGAAGCCTTTTCCCTCTCTCTCTCTCTCTCTCTTTTTTTTTCTTTATAAAGCTTTCACACTTCCCTGCCTGCATTGGAGTCTCTGCCAAGGGCAAGCCATGGTGGCTGTCTTCCTTGCTGACGGAAGCTGTGAATAGATAGCCCGTTTTCATTTGCACTCTGTTTATTTACACAGAACCATCTCCCTTCCCCCACAAACATGGAGGTACAGCTAGAGAAGGGCAGAGAGAAGAGAAGCATCCCAGGAAAAAACACACCAGTTCTGCCTCTGTAGTTTCTCTCAGTTGTGGCTAGAGTGGCAGATCTGGCAGCTGGGGTCAGCTGACCTCTCCTCTTGTCTCCCACGAGGCTCTTGGTAGCCTTTTAAAGCTTCCTCTCCTTGGTTTATTTGTAGTCAATATTTGAAAGGGCCGTCAATATTTGTGAGCTGCATTAACTGAACCTATTGAGAGACCCCTGGGGCAGTTTGCACGTTCCATCTTCTGCTGCACGAAGTCCCCTCGCCCCAGCAAGCCCTGCATGCACAGTGGCATGAACTTCTAGTGCAGCTTGCACACTGCTGTTCGCAGCCCTTTCCTTCCCTTGCTTCTTAGTCTCCCTGGAGCTGGTGGTCTTCACAGCCCATGTAAGTGTGGCAAACAAGGCTTGGCCTCTCAAAATTCTTTTTCTTTATCGCAGCCTCCGCTGCCCACCACAGGTTTGAGCATCTCTACTCAGCTTTGCTTTCAGGTTCATTCAGGATGCTTCAGGCAAGCCCGAAACAGGGATGTCTGTGTATAAACCTGAAGGAGAATTTGCAGCAGTTGGCAATGGCCCCCTGCCAGCCCTGGTTGCTGCCAGAGGGAGAGGCTTGGGTCCCACCACAGGACAAATTCTGCTGGTCACAACTGTCAGAGCCACCCAACATGGAAAGTTTCCTTTGGACGCACCCAAAGGATTTGGTTGAGTCTAGGGCACCACCACTGCTGCTGATATGAGCAGCAGGGAGGTCACGGGGACATGCTGGAGGGTGTGCTGGGCTGTGGCGCCTCACAGTAACTCTGCAGGGCGTGGCCTCCGGGCCTGGTGGGGCTGCGCTGAGGATGTCTTGGATTCTTGGTGCAGATCGTGGGCTCAGAACACCATGGGGGGCTGGGGATACAGAAGCCAAGGAGGCCCCAACCGTGGCACCGTTAGGATTGACTTTGTCGTTCTAGATGGAGGCCTCCCAAGGCTGGCCCTCTCCAAAAGCAGGGATTTCTTGCTTTGTTTATGTTGGTGGAGAAGCTGCAGTTTGCTGAGGGGAGAGGGGGTTCTTTTCCCTCTCCAGACAAGGAAGGGGGCTGGCAGACATGGACTTACTTATTGGAAGAAATACAAATCACTGGAAAGGTAAATATGTTGGTAAGTATATCATCATCTGAAAACACAGGGTTGCGACAAACCTTCGATTTGTAAAAGACACAATATTGCAAATCACAATAAAAATAAAGCACAATAAAATGAGCTATGCCTGTACAAAGAAAGAAAATGACATACCATGAAAACACAAAACCAAGGAGAACTTGTGCAGTAGTTTCTACAAGTGTATAACAAATTATCGCAAACTTAGTGGCTTAAAGCAAAACAAATTTATTGTATCACAGTGTCTGTGGGTCAGGAGTCCAGATATGTCAGCACAGTCAGCACAGGATTAGCTGAATCCTGTGCTCAGGCACTTAATAAACTGAAATAAAAGTGCCTTCCAAGGCTACAGTCTCATCTGAGTTTTGGGATTCTCTTCCAAGCTCACTAGCTGTTGATAGAATTGTTTCTTGTGGTTGTAGGACTGAGACTCTCAGCTCCTAGCGGCCACTCACCATTTCCTGCCACATGGCATTCTCGACAACATGGCAGTTTACTTCCTTCAAAGCCAATGGCAGAGCATCTTCTGCTGCTTCTTTTCTTCCTTTTTAAGGGCTTACCTGATTAGCTCAGACCTACCCAGGATAACTATCCTCTTGATTAACTCAAAATCAACTAACTGAGAACTTTAGTTACATCTGCAGAATTCCTTCACCTTTGCCATACAACATAAAACCTAATCCCATCATATTTGCTGGTCAACTCTGGGGGAGGACATTACTCAAGGGTGTGAGTCATTAGGGGTCATCTTCAAATTCTTCTTACCACAGATGAAATGAGCATGGTAATCTCAAAGTAGATTTCTGAAGAAAATTACTTGGAATAAACAGGAATATTGATAAAGGATTAATTCAGCAAGAGTACATGGTAATCCTACATTTATGTGCATCGAAGAACAAAAACAAAATAAACATGTGCACCTAAGAAGCGAAAATTGATAGACCTATAAAGAAAAATAGAGAAATCCAGTTTTCTTTGGAGACTTCACCACTCCTCACACAGTAATCAATAGAACAAGCAAAGAGAAAGTCAAGACATAGAAGAACTGAACACCATGAACCAAATGGATGTAACTGACATTTCGCCACCAAGAGCACAATACACATTTTTTCAAGTGTGCATAGAACATTCACAAGATATTCCATATACTTGCCCATAAAACACATTTAAAAGAATAGAAACCATACATGGTATGTTCTCTAACCACAATAAACTTATTAGAAATTAATAATAGAAAGATATCTAGAATAACTCCAAATAATTTGAAATTAAACAATAGTCTTCCAAATAATCTATAGACCAAAGGGGAAATTCCAAGGGAAACTAGGAAATAGTTTTAGTTAAAATGAAAATGCAACATATTAGGGGAGAGCAAAAGCTACTTTTGTATTTTATATTCTCTCTAATTGAAGTCCTGATTCACATTCTCCAAATATTGCTTTACATTGATATCAGAACTAGACTGGCTTCCCTTGTTTTTGTTATCAAAATTTTGATACCTAAATTGGGTTAACCAGGTATGCATTCTACCTTTCAAAACAAAGCTGGGGCAACCTTTATTTATTTTGGAATCTGTTACATACTAGGCTTTCATAAATACTTTGAACTTTGTACCATATGCAGATGTTTCAGTATGATTATTTTATTCTTAGAGCACAAAGTTTCTTTTCATAAATATCATAGAATCTTATCAGTTAGGAAACTGAACTCTAAGGACATGCGCCAATTAGGAATATAGCTGAGACTAGAGAGAAACAATTGTTCAGATTCCCTATGTGTCATCTTTCCATTGGATTATCTTAATCTGCTTTTAAACCAAAGAATAATTTCACATGGCTCAAAACATCATCTAAAATTGTTCTTTGTTTATGTAGTAAATTCAATGGCCAATTGGTAACTCTTTCCATAACTGATTCTTCTATTCTCTCCTACAACCCTTATTCTCCCTAACTCACTATTCCTTATATGATATGCCAGATTCAGAGAAAGACAATTCATTTAAAATTCCCCACAAAGAAAATAACTCTAAAATAACTAACATATTTTCATATTTAAAAGCTTCAACTCCTTGATTTCCCTTTCCAATCTTTATATTAATTCTCCATGACTCTTCTCTAACTTTTTTAAGAAGACCACTTCCAGCACCATCATCTTCCTCATTTATTATCACCATTTTTCCTAATCCTTATTGAGGATTTATTAAATATATGCAAAGTTCTAAAGCTTGACCTGCATTATCTAATTTAATTGTCACAAAAACCTCAAGTGACAGAGAACACTGAAATTTCACTCATTCTTCTAGGCTGGATCAGAGTTAGTGAGACTCTCTGGAGAGATGAACTCAATTTCCAGTTTGTTTGTTTTTTTTCAAATAAATAAAAAAGCTTCTATGTCAGAGTAAACATAGCTCCATATCTACAAATTGCCCTGAAGGAAGCACCCATCTTCCTGACAAATCTTTTATTTTTGAATGTTTGTTCTCATTACAGACATCTATTTGTTTCATTTTCAAGAGAAGAAAGATGAAATTAGTGTATTTATCCTTTTCTTCTATTATTTCTTTTTCATTTGGAAATCTCCTAAAGTCAACAGACACACAAAGGAAGGTCTATAATTCCAGAGAGGCAGCACCAACATGGCACCATGGAGATGTGGCTGCAGAATCAGACATCTGGGCATGGGATAAACACCAGAAGAACCATACTAGAGTCAAGAAGTACTAAATGTGGCAGTTGTACCTCAATTCCCAGGTGCTGGTGAGACTTTGGAAGTTGGTCTTTGGAGGAGTTCCATTTTGCTGCCTCTAGAGGCTGCTTAGCTAATGGTTTTCACAATGTTTGTGGGCCTATTGGTTGTCAAGGCTATCTTAAGTCTGGCAGGAGGGGGATGGAAATAGTACAAGCTAAAACATAAGAAAGCTTGCTTTTCTTATTGATATTTATCCAATTTTCTTGAAAAAATACTACCTGTTGCATGTTTTTGTTTAATTTCCAGAGTTCTGAAAAATTTTGATATTGACAACTATTTTTTAAGTGCTCTCATTGCTTTTACAGTGAAAATTTTCATGGATTTTCAGAGTAATCGCTTCCATTCCTACTGACATCTTTTCTTTTTTGTTATTATGAACATAGCTCCTGTGAAATTGCTTTGTATGTCTTGTTTTTAATATATTTTTACTTATCTTCAATAAATATTGAGGTTAGTATTGGGTAGGTGTTTATTCAACTTTAATGATTTTCCAAACTGATAGTGTACATGTCTTTCACCTTTTTGGTTATATATATTCATAGGTCTTTTATTCATTTGGATTGTAAATGGAATTGTTTTCTTAACTTCCTTTACATGTTTTTTATTGCTGGTGTAAAAGAAGCGCAACTGATTTTTGCATGTTGATATGAATTTGATGAATAAATATTTGATGGATAAATAATTAGCTCTAGTAGTTTTGGGGTGGATTCTTTAGTATTTTCTATATGTAGGATCATTTTATCTAAATAGAGATAGTTTTACTTCTTCCTTTCTACTTTAGATACATTTTATTTATTTTTGTCCTTGCCTGATTACTTTGGCTAGGACTTATTGTACAATATTGAATAGCAGTGGTAAATGCATCCTTGTCTTGTATTTGATTTTAGGGGAAACACTTTCAGTCTTTCAACACTGAGTATGAGTTGAGCTGTGGGTTTTTGGTCAATGCCCTTTATCATGTCTTTTGGGTTCCTGTACTCAATTCCAATGTGTGTGTTGGGTGGGGGGTGGGCAGTGGCTTCCCCCATCTCGGAAACTAGCAAGGTGCTGAGAATTCAACTCAATTCTGACACTATCTCGAGACAGCATCAGATTCCAGAGGTTAAGGACTCAGTCTTATAAGACTGCCTCCACCCACACACTGCAGACACGTCACAAGCCCAGGTGCTTCTGATGGACTGGCTACAGACTGGAAGTTCCAAAGACCCTTTCCTTGGATTTCAGATGCCAGTGGCAAGTCCAGGTTGTTACTTGTACTTCTGATCAACTATCAATCAGAGGTTCTCATGACCCCCTTCTGGGGTTCAGTTAATTTGTTACAGTGGCTCACAGAACTCAGGGAAACATTTTAGAATGTTTAGAAACTATATCAGGACTTCCCTGGTGGCGCAGTGGTTAAGAATCTGCCTGCCAATGCAGGAAACACAGGTTCGATCCCTCGTCTGGGAAGATTCCACATGCCTCAGGACAACTAAGCCCATGCACCACAACTACTGAGCCTGTGCTCTAGAGCCCACGAGCCACAACTACTGAGCCCACGTGCTACAACTACTGAAGCCCGCATGCCTAGAGCCTGTGCTCTGCAACAAGACAAGCCACCGCAATAAGAAGCCCGCACATCACAATGAAGAGTAGCCCTCACTCGCCACAACTAGAGAAAGCCCGCATGCAGCAGTGAAGACCCAATGCAGCCAAAAATAAATAATAAATAAATAAATAAATTTATTAAAAAGAAAAAAAGAACGTGGTTTCAAGTCCCAATCTGGATTTTGAAAAAAAAAAAAGAAAGAAAGAAAAAAAGAAACTAGATCACCAGTTTATTATAAAAGGATATAATACAGGAACAGCCAGATGGAAGAGCTGCATAGGGCAAGGCATGTGGAATGGGGCACAGAGCTCCTATACCATCTTGGAACATGCCATTCTCCTCAGATCTCTATAGATTCATCCACCTGGAAGCTCTCTGAACCCAGTCCTTCTGGGGTTTTATGGAGGCTTCACAGAGTAACTCATTGATCATTGGTGACTGAGTCAACCTCCAGCCCCTCTTCCCTCCCCAGAGGTTGAGGGGTGGGACAGCAAGTTCTAACCCTCCAATCATTTGGTCTGGTAGGCTCCACTGCCAACCACCCTCATCCTTAGGTGCTTTCTAAAAGTCACCTCATTAGCATAACAAAAGATTCCTTTGTGACTCTCACCACTGAGTAAATTCCAAGGGTTTTAGGAGCTCTGTGCCAGAAACAGAGACTAAGACCAAATGTATATATTTCTTAGAATATATTACAATATCATATCATGTTAAGGAATTTCCTTTCTAGTCCTAGATTTCTGAGTGTTTTTGTCATGAAATGGTGTTGAATTTAAATGTTTTTTCTACATTATTTATATAATCATGTGTTTTTATATTCCTTCATTCTATTAATATGGTACATTAAATTGATTAAATTTCTTGTGTTGAATCGCCCTATATTGCTGGGATAAATCTTACCTGCACATTACATATAATATTTTTAATGTGCTGTTGATTTGGTTTGTTAATATTTGTTGAGGATTTTTGTGTCCATATTGATAAGGGATATTGGTCTATAGGTTTTTTGTGTAGTATATTTGTCTTTGGTTTCAGGCAAATATTAGCCTCATAGAATGCGTTAAGAATTGGTCTCTCCTTTCATATTTTTTGGAAGTATTTGAGTAGGACTTAGTGTTACTTCTTTTTAAAATATTTGGTAGAATTCACCAGAGAAGCCATCTGGTCCTGAACTTTTCTATGTTGGGAGCTTTTGCTTATGAATTCAATCTCTTTATTTGTTATAAGTCTGTTCATATGTTCTGTATATTCTTGAGTAAGTTTTTATAATTTTTGTGTTTCTAGGAATTTGTTCATTTTATCCATATTATCTAATTTGTTGACAATTGTTTTTAGTAGTCTCTTATAAATCTTTTAATTTTTATCCAATCAGCTGTAATGTAATATCCTCACTTTTATTCATTTCTGAATTTAGTTATTTGTATCTTTTCTCTTTTTCTTAGTCGATCTAGCTAAAGTTTTGTCAATTTTGTTGATTTTTTCAAAGAAACAGCTCTTGGTTTCATTAATTCTATTGTTTTTCTATTTTTATTTAATTTTTTCCTCTCTTATCTTTATCTTCTTCCTCCCACAGGGAACAGAACTACCAGATACTTATCAGATGTTGAACTTAACAGAAAGGAGATTTCAAAGTAGCCATTCTAAATATGTTCACAGAACTAAAGGAAAGCATTATTAAAGAGTAAATGAAGGTATGATGACAGTGTCATAACAACTGGAGAATATCAATAAAGAGATGGAAATTCTAAAAAAGAACTGAATGTAAATTTTGGACTTGGAAAGTACAATAACTCAAAAAAAAATTGACTAGGGGGACTCAGCATTAGAATTGAACTGATAAAAGAATTAATAAACTTGATAGAGATTATCCAGCCCATAGAACAGAGGGAAAAAAGAGTGAAAACAAATGAATGGACCCTCAGAGAATTGTAGGGCACCATTAGTTATACCAGTATACATTTAATGGAATTAACAGAAGGAGAGGAGAGAGAGAAAGGAAAAGAAAAAAATATTCAAGAAATATGACAGACAAGTTCTTAAATTATTTAAAATAAATAACCAATACATCCTGGAAACTCAATAGACTCCAAGTAGGATAAAGGAAAGAGACTCATAAAATGACACATCAAGTAAACATGTTGAAAGTCAAAGACAAGGGAAAAACTTGAAAGCAGCAAGAGAAAAAGAATATGTCACTTACAAGCAAATCCCAATAAAATTAACAGTTGACGTCTCAGAAGAAACAATGGTGTTCAAAAGTAGTTGAAAATTGGCACCAATCTTTACTTACTTACATTTCTTTCAGAACATTACAAGAAAATAAAGTTTACATTTAAAATTTTCTTGACTGTATTTTCACACTTCCCAGCTCCTAGGAGAGCTTCCTACTCTCCATCCACATATTCCACTTTACCAAAAACTTTCTATGAAAACCCAGTCTACCTGCCTCTTGTCCTTTTGTTCCTTCCCCCTTTTGATTTTCACCTCTTTAATGTTGTGTAGCTGTACCTATTCCAAAACTCAACTGACAAAAAAAATGAGAACTCTCTTTAGGATAGAGGATAACATTGAACTAAGCAGGTAAGTATTAAATTATTTTTACTAAGATGGGTTGGACTGTGGGAGTACAAGGACCACTGAAGAGAAGTACATGTTAATCTGTGGGGCCTGACTAATTCAGGGGTTATGTGGGTCTTCACTTTGGAAGAGATGTTTGAACCAACATCTGAAGGATGACTAACATTAGCTGAGTGAAGAATTGAAAAATACATTTCAAGAGGATTATTGGCACAAATACCCTGAGGTAGGAATGAAAATGATGCAATGGAAAAGCAGAAAAAGAGAGCTTTGTTGATTGAAAAGCAATGAGTAAAGTTTAAAATAGCTGAGGTAGCATTTGTGGTATAGACAGGGACCAGAGGTGTTAGACTTTGTAATCCATATTAAGCAATGTTTTTCTCTATATTCCTTTCTATAGCTGACATTCAGTGACTCTAACTCCTTCATCATGAATGATTAACCTACTCTGATTGACCTACATGGACAGGATCCATTGAAGTGCAATATCTTAATTCAGAAGGTTCCAAAGGAATGTGGTTTTATTATTTTTAAGCATAGACAGAAATTGGAAATGTTCACATAGTGCTTCCTCCAAGTCCTAGAGAGATGTTTAACGGGGTGGATGAGGCTCATCAGTAATTAATAGTTACGTTTGCATATAATTAGTCCTTGGATGCCTTATAAACCAATTCTATTTAGAAAACTTCAAAGTTGTGTTTATACTTTTCAATATATAATTTTTTTTTCAGAAAAGAAAGCATTTCTGTTAAATTTCAAATACGGGAAAGAGTTAAAGAGGTTTAACTAACATCATTTGTCTCATCTAGAAGGCTCTAAGTGCATATGCACGATCTCCTAGAGGAGAATCAGTTTTGATTCCAGATTAGTGACTGAGGAAGCCTCCCTTCCTGAGGTCAAACAAATAAACAAACATAGAATTTCCTTCACCTGATTTAAACAAGCCTTGTACATCTGCTCCATCCATCACCCAGCATTTGTATTTTCTCTGCTTTGGAAATCTTCTCTGTCCTGATTTTATCTCATGTTACACACTGGGAATGAGGAAAGGGAATGGGGAAGGAGGAGGTATAAGAAAAATTATTGTGCTGGTTGCTCAAACTTGCTCCCCAAGCAAAAGGCCATATATATTATGTGATTGTGTAAGGGGAGAGGGTCTGTTTTATTGAGCATATGTGTGTGAGGTTTTGTGGACATAAGTATGTTGAGTTTGAGTACTTTTATATTTTTGGTGATTTTTGCATTTGATTCAGTGTGAGAGTTGTGAATATATGTGATATCTATCTATAGATATATAGATATTTAAAAAGGTATTCATAAAACAGTAAAGTAAGATTGTTCTGGTCTATATATTGCCAGTCCTTTTTCTTTGACTGTCTGCCTGTGAGAAGCTTATGAAATGGAGACTAAATCACTTGTGTTTGAAATGTCTGCCTACCACTACTTATTTCCTGTTTTTTAATTGTTACTGATCAACCTGTTAGTCAGTCAGCAACATTCATTGATTTTACTGTGCTGAGAAGGAAGAGGTGCTAAATATGGAAACCTTGACTTCAGAGAAATAGCAGGAATCAAATTGCTAAATATAGTCTGCCCTCTTGAGTAAACAAATAAAGGCAATCTTTTTAAGAACACTCAAAAATGAAAGGGTGAAGACTAGTGTTCTTGCAGAGAGGGATTATAATTCCTTTTTTCTAAATCCCATTTTGTGGGCTATTATATGTCAAGAAGGTTGTTTGTTAGTTGGTTGGCTTTCATTTTGAGCCATTGGACAGCCCATAAACTCCCATTCTCTATTCTTTTTTTCTCACCACTGAATACTGTAGGATATGACATTAGTGAACTGTTCCTTTCCTATTTGGCAGTCTCGGTTATACAGAGAGATTAAAAAAAAAGCATAAGAAGGGGAGAAGGAAGGAAGGAAAAGGTGAACTTCAGGAAGAAAGGCACTGGAGTATGTACAGTCTGAAAAGATAAGAGCACGGAAGTAGGAAACCAGAGGTCTAGAGTCTAGTAATTACTTGGCAAATTCAATATATGCAATTATATGCTCTAACTCTTCTGTTAGTAGAATGAAGTGTTTATCCTCAGTTTTCAAAATGTATTCTGTGGAAGTACCTCACAGGTCACCTCAGCAGATAAGAGGGAGGATTTTTATCTATTTCACGGTAGGAATTTGATTGGGAAAAGACTCTGTCCCTAATATTTGAAAATCCTTGATAAAGTGCTCTCTCAGACTCTGTCTGGTTTCAAAACACTCATGATTGAGCGTTCTAGGAAGGCTTGACCTGTCACGGCATGGCTTCTGGAAACCAGAAGGGATACTCTTATTTCATCACAGTCTGGTTTCTTGAAAATGACAGATTCCGCTTATAGTCTCCAGGAATTCAGAAAGAAAAAGATATTTTTAAAAGACCACAGAAAAAATATTTTAAAGATTTTGGTGATCTCAAATGAGGCATAATACTCACAAAGTCTCATTGGTAAGATCACTTAAACTGCCACCCTTTCTGACTCTCCTAGTACCTAGATTCTTTTTTTTACATCAGATTCCATTCCATAGTCAATAATATGATCACTGCTTTGCATATATTTCAACTTCCTCGTCCCTCTCTCTAGAGTTATTCTATTCTTGTATTAAAATCACTGTTCTTCTGAAATATAACTCCTCCCCTACTCAGGGGGAGTAGCTACATGTGGCTGGAGAAAAACATTTTAACATATTTTAATATGTTTAACCACTCAGGTTAAAATATAACCACAAATGTCAAGCATACCCTTTATTGCTCAGCAGTCAAACTACGTTTCCTTAGTCCATTCACTGTTTTAACTTATTTTTTTATTGAAGTATAGTTGCTGTACTATATTATATAAGTTACAGGTGTACATACTGATTCACAATTTTTAATGGTTATACTCCACTTATAGTTACTTAAAAATATTGGCTATATTCCACGTGTTGTACAATACATCCTTGTATCTTAATTTATACCTAATAGTTTGTACCTCTTAATCCCCTATTCCTATATTGCTCCTCCCTTCTTCCCTTTCCCCACTGGTAACCACTTGTTTGTTCTCTATATCTGTGAGTCTGCTTCTTTTTTGTTTTATTCACTAATTTGTTGTATCTTTTAGATTCTACATATAAGTGATATCAGAATGTATTCATTCATTTTATTACTTGCCCAGAGGGTTATTTCACACATTCCTTTCTCTCTTCAAACTCCATTCCCACTCTGCTTTCTACTTCACTAGGAAGTCATCAGAGTAGAACTTCCCCAAATTTCCCCTTCCACAACTACTCACATGCTAACATTTGTGTCCATACACTTGGCCATCTATTATGACATAGGGATTATTCATGCTCCTATTTTAATGCCAACGCCTGCATATCTGAACTATGTATTACCCTTTCATCTATTCAAGAACTTCACTCAAAAAACCCCCATCTTCTATGTCATCATTATTTCCAGTTCTCCTGATTTATTACACCAGCATTCAAACATACTGGTATTTCTTCTTTCTTAGAAATAAAGTCTCTTGATCTCACTTCTCCTTCAACTACCATGCCATTTCTCTATTCCCCTTTATAGTAAACATCTAAAAATATTATCTCTGCCCATAAGGCTCTTCCCTTCCATTCTTTCAAACCCACTCCATTCAAACTCTTCCCACCACCTTCCTCAAACTGCTCTTACTCAGGTCACCAATAACCTCTGTGCCCTCCGTGAGCTAAATCCAACAATGTATCCTCATTTTACTTGACCCATCTTCAGCGTTTACCCAGCTTATCACTCCCTCCTCCTGTAAACTGTCTATTTAGTTTCTGGGATACCATGTGCTCATGGTTCTCTTCCTTCCTACTCATCCGTTTCTTCTCAATCTGTCTTGCAGGTTCCTCTTCTTTTTCAGACACTTTACCTTTGATGTGACTCAGGACTTAATTCTTAGACCTTTTCTCCTCTCCATCTACATTCACTATCAGGATGAAACCATTTCTAGCATCATGGCTTTAAGTACTATTTATATGCTAATGACTCCTAGGTGGGTTGTCTCCTCGGAAGTTCTCAGATATCCAATCAGTATGTTGTTCCTGAAATTTTATGCCCATTTCCTACTTGACATCTCCACTTGGATATCTAATGAACATTCCACAATTATTCTGTCCAAAGCAGAACTATTAACTTTCCAGCCCACCCCCAAACATACTGCACTAACACTTTTTTCATGTCATTGAATGACACACTATTCTTTCATTAGACCAGAAATCATTGCCTTCATTTCTCTCACATCCTGCATTTGTCCAATAGAAAGACCTCCACTTAAACTTTATATCCAGAATCACTTCATTTTACACTTTCTCCAATCCAAGCTACTATCATTGCTTTCATGGATTATTGCAATTGATTTCCAACTGACTTACCTACTTTCACCTTTGCCCTCTACAGTCTATTCTCAGCACAATGGCCATGATTATCATATTAAAAGGTACCTATGTCCTTCCACTCCTCTGCTCAAAACATTGTGATCTTCTCCACACACTCAAAAATAAAAGCTAAAGCCCTTATAATAGCTTGTGAGACCGTATAAAACCTAACTCTCTATTCTCTCTCTGACTTCATCTTCTACTCTTCTCTCCTCACTCCATGCAGACACCCTGAGCTCCTCATTGTTTAAGTATATGCCAAACATGTTACTGCTTCAGAATTTTGTACAGTCATTTTTTTCTGCCTGTAATTCTCCCCAGAGAGCTACACATCTCACTACTTCACCTCTTCAAGACTGTTATAATGTTAATTTCCCAATGATCCCACCTTGACCATTCCTATTTAAAACTGCACACCCAACAACCAGCACTCTTAAACCAACAGACTTTGTATAAATCAAATATTTTTTTAAAAATGAATCACTCTAGATCTTTAAAATAGAGGACATTTAATACAGGGAATTGGGGACAAAGTTGATGGAAGAGCTGAAAAGCCAAAAAGAGGATGGAAAGGCAGCCCAGACATTAGCCATTCCATAAGACTAGGAAGATAAGCAAAGGGTTACCAGAGCTCAGGATCTGCAGCTGTCTGGTGTGAGCTAAAACCATGACAGAGGCTGCCCAGCTATAGCTGGGACTGAAGGAGAAGGGACTATTAGGCTAGGTGCCCCAGAAAGCAGAGGGATGTAGAAGGAGAAACATTGAAATTCTCTCCGCCTCCAAAATTCCATTGTTTCACGATGGGCAAATCCACACAAAACCCAGAAGGCCAGGAGGCTTGAGAAACGCAGTTCCCTGTAATTCATAGTAAAACTAATAGGAGCAGAGAGTAAGTATGCAGGTGACTTGCACTCACTGTCTTCTAAGTGTTCCAGATAATGCAATTGGTTTACAATCTCTCTACCCCCACAAGATCAAAGGTCCACAGGGACGAGGATTTCTTTCCACTTTACTCACTGGGATATCCCTAGCACTTAGAAATGTGCCTGCCACATAGTAGATGCTAAACATGTTTGCTGAATTAGTGAATAAGGCAGAATACGAGGGTGGAGAAATGGATTTGCTTCTTAATCTCACTTTCAACTACAAATTGGCACTTGCCATCTACCTCTACAAGGATTTAATCATGAGCTGCTGCAGCTGCTTATCTTCAACACCCCCTGAAAGGAGTTCAGGGTGGAGATCAGAAATGAGGCACTCTGTGCTCTGGAAAAAACTGGTGGAACAGGTCTTCAGATAGTTATTTTCAGGAGACAACTTTATGAGCCCAATTCTTGCATCTCCTCATATCTAGAAAAGCACTAAAATCCTTCATGCTTCAAGCAGACGAAATCCTTCACCCGCTCCTCATGACTAGCGGTAACCTTCACGAGACTAGCAGAAACCTTCTGCAAAAAAAAATGTGCTTGATTGCATGTACTCCCTCTTCACCAAAATCACATATATACTGACCTTCCCTCCTACCTCTTTGGAGCAATTTCTCAGAGCTATCTGAAATGATGTCCCCCGGGCTATAGTCCTCACTTTGCCCCAAATAAAACAACCCACAATTCTCATGTTGTGCATTTTTTTTAGTTGGCATCACCATAAAACTGGTTAATTATTTTTATGAGTTAAACTTATCTACCCAAAGTAAAAAAAAAAAAAAATCACTAGAAATCACCCATAAGGATTTATTGTAGAATAGGTTATCAGAGTTAAAAAAACTAAAGTTTGAAGTAGGTGGAATGCAGATGATAGAAGCATAACACAGCTGCCCTCCACAGACCACTTTTGAAGATATATAGAAGTGGTATTTTGTGGACTGGAGAAAGAAAGAAAGGGAAATACCTGTTCCGGTGTCAGAGAGAGTTTCAGATGGGGAGGTATACGGAGTGAAGAAAGAAAAAGAGATTTTCAAGCAGCTGTGCATTAAGGGATACAGTGATGAGTAATAAGGGACTGAAGAATTTTAGGACATGTGACAGTGGACTAAGAATTTAGCCCTTTAGCAGATTATCAGAGATGACAGTAAAAACAGAATAACCCTTAACTACCTGTTTCTCTGAACTACTGCTTTGAATTTGACAGTAACAAGACTGGGACATGAGTGGCTCCTGGATTAATACGGTTGTAACTCACATAAATATATGTCAGTTTTATTCACAAGATATGCATGTTGCATGGCACCAGGACTTAGTTTAGAAACTAGATCTTCCTGAGTATACCATAGATTAATCAACATGGACTGTTCATATGAATCTTATTTGTTCTCATTAATTTATTCAGCACATATCTACTAAAGATCTGGCTCAGGCTGTACAAATGCTAGCATTACAACAGTGACACAATTCTTGCTCTCAAGAAGAAAGCAGGTGAGGATCTATGGGACCAAAAAAAAACAATAGAGGAAAAGTTTAATATTAGAAAACACAGTATAAATTTTAAAAAGCTACGTAATTATTCTTTTCTCATGTAATAAGTTTCTAGTAGTAACCCTCATATCCATCATATTTAGTACCTAATTATTACTATTTTCTTTATCATACAAATCAAAATTTTAGGGTTAATGTGGAAAGTGTTCTTTCAAGAGAAAGGTGGCTTCTTGGCTCTGGTGGAGAAACAGCTTTTAAAACTCCTTATATACACCCAACAGCAGACTTTTTTCTTTCCTCTTTGATTCCTCTCGACTTAAGTCCTGAAATGTTTAATGTACATCCTTGAGCCTTCATTTATAAGTTTTGTGAGAATATAGTGATCAATTCCATGTTATTTCCTAAAATCCAGAGACTCAAGAATTTAAGTGCAAAAAAAAAAAAAAAAAAAAAAAAAGAATTTAAGTGCAATAAGAGACCTATTAATGCTCTTCTAAGAAACTTCTAAAATAGAAAAAATAGCTTCAACTCATTTCTCTTTCTGCTTTGCCTCCCTGCAGTAATTGGTGAAGGCATCTTCCCCCTCACTTAGCCATTGTCTTCCATTGCATATTTTCTTGGAGTTCTTAACTTTCCTCTCTGCCAGCTCCCAGACTGAGGCCCCTCCAACTCCATTTGCCTTTGAAATGTTAATTTCCCAGTATGTCCTACACCATTTTCCAGGATTCTGCTTTTGTCCACCCTCTTCCCTCTCTTCCATTCCCTCATCTCCTCTGTTCTCTTTCCCTTTCTCTTCTTTAATCTCCTCTACTCGTTTAACTTTCTTATCTTCTCTTTTCTCCACCTCTCCCCTCCACACTTCCTCCCGTGAAATCTTACATACTCCTGCCATTTAAATATTGCTGTTATGTTGACAATGTTAAAATGGACATCACAAAACTCTCTCATGGCTCCAGACTCCTATTTCCTACTGCCAAAGAACAGCTCCACTCTGCTCCAGGCCGGTGTGCACTTTCCCAAGTACCTCCCTGACAGCCTCAATCCTGATTGTGTCATGCAGTTCTGTGAGGGCCAAGAAGTAAGTGTAAGGACATAGATGCATAGAATTTGAGCTTTCAGTCTTGACTCAGCCACTTGATTGCTGTGTGACTTTAAGGAAAACACCAAATCTATTCAAGTTTACTTCTTCTTATGTAAAATGGAGCTAATAATACCTACATCATAATTTCATTATGAGGATTAAATATGATGACAAACATGTGAAAAGAAGGAGGTATTCTATCCATTGGGAGTCCATTAAAATGGATTATACATAATCCCATGTACGGTGGTGGCTTCAGGTACTTCTTCTTGTCATCAGGGATTCTAGAAAAGTTGGCTGCCTGATTTTTCTGTTATATTTGGTTTTGTGATTCTGCTTTCAGGGAATAAATGAAGATGATATATTCACATTTGTAGTTAAAAAAAAAAAAGACCACAAATTCTTTGCATTAACTCCCATAAAAAGGTAGATTTTCACATCTTTTGAACCTGGGCTGTGACTCTACTTTGACCAATAGAATGTGATGAAAGTGACATCGTGGGATTTCTGAGCCTAAACCTCATCGGGTCTTGTAACTCCCACCACTGCTCCTCAGAATGCTGAGTGGAGACCACATGCCATCAGGAAGCCCTGAAGTCAGTGGAAATGTTCTAAATCTGAATGATGGTGATGGTTGTGTTACAAAATGACATTAGATACCATTGAATTTTACTCATAAACTTTATGATTTTTAAAATATTTCTCAATAAAGCTGTTAAAAAAAAAAAAACTCCCTGAATGAAGATCACATAGAAAGAAAGGCCCAGGCCTCCCCAGTATCCCAGGTAAGCCCATTACCCAACTGGACACTAGTTGAATGCCACCGAATGAGTGACTTCAAGCCAAACCAGCCAACCTAAGAATTTTGAGACACTTTAAAATCAGAGTTATTTTAAGCATTAATAAATAATTCATTATCCTTATTCTACTAATTTTTAACCCATGTATGAACTCAGGTTATTTCCTTGAATTGCACACCCCCTTATAGATCTACTAACATTGAAACTAGGTGCATGCATGTGTGTTACAGTCTTTACTGAAGGTTTGGAGAAATAAGGCAGTAAGTTCATATCAACAGAAACAACAGTAAAATATTAGATATTATTTTTCTTAAAATTCTTTCACTTTATCACTCTTTCTCTCTTCTCCGCTCTATTGCCTCTTCTGTTCTCTCTCCTTCCAAATTTGTGTATTAGACACCCTTCTCTTATACAGTATGGTTTACTTTTTGGTTTCCTTATGTTCCATCATCTGAGATCTTAGTTTTATTACCAATAACCTGTCAAAATATTTTCCTAAGCAAAGGCAATTTCAGCCTAAAGAGGCATTCCAATCAAGCTATTGAAACTGTTCATTATCATAACACTGTATATATACATCATCTTGTCCAGTGACTGACACATATCAATTCGAATAAAGTTTATCCTTCTTCATGCATTCCACATCTTGTTTTGCAATATGTCAATCTAGTAACTCAAATTAAGGCATTTGGAATCATGCTTGACCCTTTCCTACCTTTGCCCTTCTAACTCCAATCTCTTATCTCATTGTTTCCTTCTCAGAAATACTTTAAGAATGCATCTCCTTACCCACATCCCAGCGCCAAAACTCTAGCTCAAACCCTCTTCATTTGTCACCAAGGCTAGCATAATATTACCCTAAATTTCCTCTCTTCCTCTAATTCATATTTCTTCTAAGCAATGCTCCAGGAAGGGGCTGTTAAATTATGCCACACAGGCCAAATTTGGCCAACCATCTGTTTTTGTAAAAAACAAACAAAAAAAAAAACAAATAAGTTTTAGTGGAGCACAGCCATGTTCATGCATTCGTGTATTTTCTAAGGCTGCTTTTGAATCTTAATGGTGGAATTGAGCCCTCGGGACAAAGATAATACGCCCCACAAAGCCTCAGATATTTACTATCTGGCTCTCAGAAAAAGTTTGCAGACACCTGTTCTAGAATCTACCACGAAAATTTTTCCAAAACATAGAACATGTTGCATGATTCCATTATTGTTTTAAAAAGTCATATAGCTTAAATACATATGAAAATCTGGAAGAATATACATCGATATTTTTAATAGGCTTACATATGGATGGCAGAATTGTGCTCATAAATTTCTATGTCTTTGTATTTTGCATAACAGCATGGAATAATATTATATACAATGGCGTGGGTAACATACCTCATAATAACAACAAAAAAAGATTTGAAAAGTATCTAAACCTACTTCCTTAAAATTTCCAATGACTATTTTTTATAAGAAAATATCTTAATTCTTTGAAAAATGTAAAAGACCTTCATAATTTCTTCAATCTTCTCTTTCCAACTGCTCACGCTCACCTTGCCTGACACTCTTTCACAAACTCTAGCTTGGTGGATCTCAAATTTTCGTGTGCTTAACAACTGCTGAAAATTCAGACACCCGAGTTCCCTTATTTAGTACATTTGGGGTAAGACTAGAAATTTACATATTTTATAAGCATCCATGCTAGTGGTTCATGGATCACATTTTAACACGGTTTTACACTTTGTAATCAAATTCACCTAAGTTCGAACCCTGACTTCAATATTCACTAGTTATCTGACTTTGGAAAAATAACTTAAACTCACTAAAGCACAACTTCATTTTCTGTGAAATTAGATACCAAAAGGACTTGCCTCACTAAGGTTTTTGTAAGGTTTAGAGGAGATGATTCAGGTCAAAGATTGAATACAGTGTCTGGCTCAGAGTAAATATTTGGTAAATGTTATCTGTTTTCCTTTATACCTTCCTCATTATTATCAATGATATCATTATTTTAATTGCAAAACTCTTCTTCAGTATTATAAATTCCAGGCCATTCCCCATGTCACATACAGTCACACACACTCACCATGGAACATTATTCTCTTTTTTCATAATGTCCTTCTTCACTCTCAGCTCCATTTGTGTTCATTGGCTTAACTTCTACTCATCCTCTGGGGACCAATTCACATACTACCTTAGTGCATCCTTCCCTCAATCTCCCCTCACCAAAGGTAAAGCCACGTCTCCCTCTCTCGCAGCTGTACCCCCACAAGACCTTGTGTGCATGACCGCTCTAGTACTTCTCATATTAAATTTGTGTCCATTTTTCTGTGCCCGGAAGAGACTGTGACATCATTGAGAGCAGGCATCATGCCCATTTTATCATTGAATTATCATTATTTCTGTGACTGCTCCCTCCATTTATTCTGGGTCTCTGTGAGATAAACCTTGTACTAACCACGTGCTTCTGATGCTTTCATATCTAGGGCTTTGCTGACTCTGGAGAGACTGCCCCTCCCAGGGCGAGTCAGTTCCTATAGATAGTAAATGAATCACTGGAGAGCATGTCCTCCATAAGCAAACCAACCAATCTAGAGCTCAAACCCCCAACTTTATCAAGCTCTTATTATACTCCAGGCCACTTTTCCCCTGCCCCAATCACCCCAGGGCCAGGTACCAGACACCTAGAGACAACCCCTGTGCCCCAGAGTCTGCTGAAATTATTCAAACTGGCTAATCCCAAAACTGCTTACCCTGCCTTGTTGATTCCTTCCCAGGGAAACCACAATAAAGCCTCTTGCCTACATTTTCTGCTCACTCCTTCTGCCTTCTGACTGACCCTGGTGCTTCCTCATGTGGACCCGTGGCATGGCATTCCACTTCCTCATGGAGTCTGTGAATATAACAAGCTATTTTTTCAATGGTAGTTGTTTCCTGATCTGTTGGACTTGCTATACCTGAATAATAATAAAACCTATATTTTAAAACAAACCCTTTAATGGATATTTAGAGTTACTTAAAGTCTTACTGTAGCCATATGTGTTTTTGTTTTTTTTTAAGAGATGAGAAAACTTCACATAGGCAGGATAAGTACCTTGTTCAAGGTCACATGACTGTTAGGCAATGGCCATAATTCAAATCCAAGTCTATTTTGTCTCCAAACCCTGAGTTCTCTACTCTGTATAGCCTCAAAGGCTTCCTCAATCACAACTTCCCCCCTTCACAGGATTCACTAGGACAAAGGTCAGTAAGGTATGTTGCCTGAGTGCTAATACACTGATTTGAAGTATCTACGTCTTAATTTCATATATGTATTTTCTTAATGTGGTCCACCATAATATCAACAAAATCTACTTCTTTGGTGGGGGGGGCGGTTCAGAGTTGGGGAAACATGAGAATTTTTACAAGGCCCATTGCAAAATGGCTTGCATATTTATAAATGAGCGCTAAAAAGGAGCAAATTTTGAAATGAAGTTTGAAATGAATGTAAATTCATTTGGATAAAGCTCGAGATCAGTGTAGAAATCATTAAAGTAAAAGGCAATTTGATTCATTAGCTCTTAAGAAACCAGTTCTGTAAGTGATAAAAATTCAACATTGATTGAAATCTGTTTGGTGATAAACTCTAGGAATCTCTACCCAACAGCAGCTAAGACTATCAACATGAAGCCAGAGATTAGAAATAAGACCCTTTTCAGAGCAAGAGAACAGAAAAAAGAATCTCAAAAAAAAACTGGAAAAAGAGGACGCATGATGAGCACCGCAGGTGAGAGAAGCCCTGTAACGCAAAACTCCTGAACTGAGATTTCATTGACAGAGTACAAGCTTGTAGCTAAGAGACCTCAGACAAGTCACTTCCTTTCTCTGAGTCTTACTTCCTCACCTGTAAAATGAGGTAGGATCCGTAAGTAGCTGCTCTCTCCAGTTCTACTTAAACTTGTCTTAACGTCTCTTTTTTAAAAGTGCCACTAGGTGGCAGCAGGAATTAAATAATATCCTCTCTGCCTTCGTTTTCTCGTTTTCAGAAGGATTTTTTGCAAGAGTAGGAATCATTTTGGAGAATAATAATACCACCACCACAAACACACAATGTAAAACAGAACAATGTTTAAAGCGCACAATAATTAAACAAGTAAAACAAATAAATTCTTATTCATTAAAATCAGCATATTGTTACCTAAGGAAAATGTCCAATGATGATAAAAATCTATTTAACTGGCTTCTCCCTGAAATACATTGTCACAGTGTCTAGATTTTTATTATTTATCAATTAAATGTCTTAATTATATGGACTCCAGGCACATAAATACAACGACCTGCTCAATAATTCCATTTGGATGTCCAGTAAGAACCTCATGGAATTCAATTTCCCTCCCCAAAACCTGATTCTTCTCAAGCTTTGCAATGTCAGAAGATGAAAGCAAAATTTCCCTCTTTGCTCCCCACTCTACATTCAATCCATCAGAAATGCTTTGACTCCACCTCCAAAACACACTGTAAAAGTTTTCATTTATTTCCAGCTTCACTGCTACCATCTTTGTCCAAGCCACCGTTATCCCTCACATGGATGACTTCAAGAGCCACTCTACCTGCACTCTCTACTTTGCTTTTTGTCCCCCTACAATCTGTGCTCCATATATTAACCAAAGTGATGGTTTAAAATATAAGATCTATCATGCCACTCTCTTATTGAAAACCCTCTAAAAAATGATCAGTGCCCTTAAAATAAAATCCAAACTCTGTAACATGATTTATGTACCTTCTCGTAATTCACCAGCTGCTTCCTCCTTTTCCAATTTACACATTCACGCACTGTGCTCCAGAAATACCACACTTCTCCCACTGCTCCACACACAAATGCCAGTCACTCCTACCTGAGAGTTTTGGATTAGTTCTTCCTTCTGCCTAGAATGCTCTATCCCCTTTTGTACCCAGGGCTGGTACTACTCATCATTCAGACCTCAGGTCATCCAAGTCTTACCCATCCAGACCATCTAAAGTAACAATGGCCCTTCTTTATCACAGTAACCTAATTTGCTCCCGTCTCTGCACTTACCACTCTCTGAATGACCTTGTTTATCCATTTGTTTCCTTACTGTTTTCTCTCACTAAAATAAGCCAGGGATATGTCAGTTATTAACCACGGTGCCTATACTTCATGTCTGCAAGAACATCACAAGTACTCGATAGAGATTTTAAACTGAGTAAATCAATGAATTATGGACAGGATTGGATCTTTAAGATTGAAAAGGAATACCAACACAGCAATGAGAAACAGGATCACTGTATCGATCTTTCGTCTTTGAATGCAGCCATTGACAATTTGTTTTTCTGGAAAAATTCTATTATCACAAGCAAGTAGCATTTTCAGTATTGAGTACATTCTTCTCTCTCAATAGCCATTTAACAACAAAATCATGCCGCGTAGAATCTCTTAACAATGACAACGACAAGTAATATTTGAGTAGGTACCCTGGGCTAAGCTCTGGACTAAACACTGCATTTATAGTGGATTAACTCTTAGAACACCCCTATGATTAGGTTACATCTTGTCATTTCCTTATATATTATAGTCAATGGGTCAAATGAAAGTGAGGGTTGTTGCCAAACCTGCTCAGATTTTGTGCAGGAGCCAAGATCTCAGCTTTTGTGCTACAACCCCAGAGGCTGTCCGCTTAATTGCTTTGTTACCTTACTCCCTGTATTAGTTTCCTGTGGCTGCTATAACAAATGACCACAAACTTAGTGGCTTAAATAATACAAATTTATTTTCTTACAGTTCTGGAAGTCAGAAGTCTGAAATCAATTTCACTGGGTTAAAGCCAAGATGTAGACAGAGCAGGTTCCTTCTGGAGGCTCTGAGGGAAGAATTTGTTTTCTTGCCTTTTTCAGCTTCCGGTGGTCATTTGTATCCTTTGGCTGTGACTCCAAAGTGCATCACTCCAATCTCTGCTTCCATCATCACATCATCTTTTCCTCTGACTCTGAGTCCTGCTGTGTCCCCTCTTAAATAGACCCTAGTGACTATATTGGGCCCACCCAGATACTCCGGGATAATATCCCCATCACAGGACCCTAACTTAATTACATCTGCAAAGTCTCTTTTGCCACATAAAGTAACTTTCACAGGTTTCAGGGATCAGGCTGTGGATATATTATGTGGGCTGTTGTTCAGCCTCCCACACTCCCGATGCTAGTTAGTGAAAGGAAGGAGATACCGGGCCTCCTCATTCACTATCCAAGTGACTTGTCTCCACACACCAGCCTCTCCCCATATGCAATTCAGGCTAAGGCTTCAGCAAAATTGCCAAATACAGACATCATGAACCTTTTGTATCAACCACAAGACGCTGATGCTAAAATGCTTATGTTCTACTACATGTTGATAATAAAGATGGCTGCAAGGTATTTAGGACTATTTAAGCCTGCAAGGTATTAAATACAGATATTTAAGACTAAGTCCTAATGCACTCCCTTTCTACCTCTTATCTGTATCAGTCTGGGCTTCCTATTTAATAATCCCCTTGACATGCTTTGGATGATTTTTATTTAAAAGAGGAGCATACTTTTTACAAGGTTCAAAAACCCTTGCCTAGTTCAGATATGACCTAAATGAATTACCTTGAAAGAGAATCAATGCTAGGTTTTATTAAACCCAGCTCCTAGAGGCTAAAGGAAATGAACAATGATATTGGCAAGCAGAAAATACCTTGTAAAGTGCTCAATAGCTTCTATAAATAAATTTGCAATTCACTTAGGATGTAAACAGTACAGAGCAAGCCTTGAATACATCAGCAGGGCTGTAAAATGATGCCTTTACCTTTCTTCCCTTCTGACCTCTCAGTTACAAAGGCTTCTCCAAAGAGGGTGTGTGACAGAGCCTCTTCCCCAAATTGCTGCTCTCAGCATGTCTGGCAACACAGAGGTTTCATTGCAACTTTCACTTCATCGTATTCCTGGAGGCAGAACACCTTTCTAAGTCCGAAGGGTTTCTCTAAGAGGAATGGTTTAAGCGTAGGACCATCTGCAATCAAGGTCAACCTGTCTCTTATGGCACATTTTTAAAAGCCACTATAACTGAGAGTTTCAATTCATTTTTCTTTTGCAAAGAGATGAAAATATAGGGTACCATTAGGAGAAATGGTCATTTTGCTATAAAGCAGCATTTCCAAATTGTTTTTGGCAGAATGTGAGATCATTTAGTAAGAAAAAACAGTTTTCTTTCAAAGCCTTGTTGAGAAATGCTTTATTCTATGTTCCCTTTCCGGAGATTGAAATAGCAGAGTAGGATAGTAAAGGCTCTGAGAAGTCCTGCAATAAGGAAATATCCTTCATTTTGTTTAACCCAGAAGTTTTGACCACTGACTCCACTATCTGCATATTGCTTATTCCCATCCTGTAGAACGATGCTCTGTGGCACATGCTTTGTGAAACACTGTTCTGAAGTGTTTTTGTAGGTGATGTGGTTCAAGTATCCCAGGAATGGTGATGAGAACAAAGTGATTCTTTCTAAAATAGATGGGAAATCCTAAAAATTCAGAAAGTAGAAGAGTTTTAAGAATAGAGCAAAACTAGCTCAGATAAGGTTCTTAATGAGTAGCTTAGATGCTCTTTGAGGGCAAAGTCGTATTTCTTTGCCAATTTTTAAAATTCCTAAAATATATACCCTAATTCTGTTTAAACAAAGATTGGTGTTTACACCAGAACTCCTCAAATGTGCCATTTTACAATGATTTCAAGTTGTACCCAGCATGGGATCTCTGGCTGTCTATTGACTGTATTTGGATATTTGGTAGAAAGCGGGATATCCTCTGTTAAAATTATAGTTTATAAAGACTAAAAGCATAGTCTCTGGAATCAGACTCCTTGGGTTCAAATTCTAGTTCTCCCAGTTATTGCTAATGTGGCCTTAGACAAATCACCTAACTTGTTCATGCCTAAAACTTCCTTATTTATAGAGTTGGAACAGTAATAGAATATATGATTTAAAAACACAGGAAAAAATGTGTGCCTGACATAGTGGGAGTACTCAGGCAAAGGTTAAACATACCCTTTGCCCATGAAAGCTGGGTCCCTGCCCTAAACCCTGTGTAAAGACCTCACTGTCCCACCTTTAACTATTTTCCCTTCTCACAGGTCAGGGGGTCCACAGAGTCAAGGGAACATGCCCACCAAAAGCTTGCTTCCCTCACCTCTTAAACCACATTTTAGGTACCTGGAAACACAAAATTCCTTGTCCAAATGAGATGATTGCTCAAGTGTATTTCATGGAACACTAGTCTCATGAAATACTCTTTAAAGGAGCTCCATGGCCATACAAATTTAGGGAACACTGTGCACTATGTCTACTTTCTTAGAACATGAACCAAATTCTATAAATAAGCTAGATTAACTTTATTGAATCCAATTTCCCTAAGTTTACTGGAATATAAAAAATTCCTTTCCCCTCCCCCTCCCCCAGTAGTAATGATAAATACCAGTGGAACTGAATGTGGAAAGTACTTTGAAAAAGGATAGTATGGTATAATGAATACAGACTTTGGAGTCTGATCCACTTAGATTGAATTTTTGGCTCCTGACTTTGTATGAAATACTTAACCTTTCTGCTTGACTTTGTATGAAATACTCAACCTTTCTGAGCCTTTAGTTTTTGTTGGAGTCTTTGAGACAGCTCATGGAAAATAGTATTCTTCTTTCCTGCCCAGGTTTTGAAGAAGCTGAAAAAGAATTAGATATAAATATGGAAGCCATAATATGACCTTTATTACTAACCGAAGTTAGGTTTTAGGACACGGCTGAAAGTTGGTTAAACCTGGTGGACTCGATAAACAGGGAGAAAGGAGGACCTGTGTCCATCATGTCCACATTTGTACCCATCAGACAGATCTTTCTATTTCTTGGGAGGCTAAGGGATGGAAGTGGTGGAGAGAAGTCAGAAGTGCTGCACTGGTAAAATTCTCTCTAACTAAAAGAAACATTCCCATCCCAACAATGAAATCCCATCTCTAATAAATGTCCACACAAAAACCTGAACATGATGTTTATATCAGCTTTATTCATGATAGCCCCCAGCTAGAGGCATACCAAGATGTCTCTCTATAGATGAATGGATAAACAAATTGGGGGCGGGGGTGGTGCAGAGTCAAGATGGCAGACTAGGAGGGAGTGGAATTCGTGTCTCCACACAACTAGGGCACCTACCAGGTAGCAGTGGGGGACCACAGACACCTAAGGGGACGGGAGGAACCCCCACCGACCGGGTAGGACGTGGGGCTTGGGGGGAGTGAAGGGGGAGGAGAAGTGGAGGCAGGATGGGACTGAAGCCCCTGAAGGGCGGCTGGGGGAGGGGAAGGGATCCCACGCCCGAAGGGGGAAATTGGGGACCACTGCGAGGACAGAGGATCAAAAAGGAGCATGGCCAGTGTTTCCCCTGCTCACTTGGGCCCCCGGAAACCTGCTGAGATCCCAGGCCTGATCCTCTGCCCACCGAGGCCCCCTCCAGCCACTCCAGTCCTGAGGGAGTGGGAGGGAGGGAAGGGGGAGCAAAAGTAAAGGGCAGACCTCCAAGACTGGCACCCCTGAGGGGTGTCTGGGGGAGGGGAGGAGTTCCTACACCCAGAGGGACCCACCCATGGTTAGGGGTCCAGCAATGACGGGGGAGACCCTGGGTGGGGGAGGGGTGGAGGAACAGAGGGAACTTGGCCAATGCCTTCCCTGTCCACTTAAGCACTGGGGAGCCTGTTGGGCTCTCAGGCCTAATCCTCTGCCCTCAACGCCTCCCTCCTGCCATGCAGAGCCCAAGCCTCACCCCTACACCCTCACCCAGGGCCCTACCTCCAAACTCCAGATCTCCAAGCTCTGGAGGCTCCCCTCAGGCCTTGCTGCCTCTCCCCTTCCCCACAGATCCTAAGCAGAGGTTCCGCCCCATGCACGAATGTAGCCCCTGCCTAAGTTCCACCCCCCCCACCTAAACTCCTCCCCCCATAACCAAGACCTTTTTTTTTTCTTTTTTCTTCATTTAGGTTGGGGTTCTGTTTTACCTTGTTGATGTTGATTCATTTATATTTTTATTTTTTCTAATAAATCTTTTATTTTTCTAATTTTATTTTATTCTTTATACTTTCTTATTGTTCTGCTCCTTTTGTCTTGTTCCCCCTCTCCCCCCCTTTTTTTTTCTTTTTTCTGTTGTGGTTTTGTTTTACCTTCTTGCAGTTGTTTCAATTATATTTTTATTTTTCCTAATATATTTTTTATCTTTTTAATTTAATTTTATTTTTATTCCTTGTTATTGTACTGCTCCCTTTTTTCTTTTTCTTTTTTTTTGCCACTCCATGCAGGTTGCGGCATCTTGTTGCCCAGGCCAGAGGTCGGGCCTGAGCTCCTGTGGTGGGAGTGCTGAGTCCAAACTGCTGGACTAACAGAGAACCTCAGACCCCAGGGAATATTAATTGGAATGAGGCCTCCCAGAGGTCCAAGTCTTGGCACCAAGACCTGGCTCTACCCACTGCCTGCAAACTCCAGTGCTAGACACCTCAGGCCAAACAACAAGTAAGACAGGAATACAGACCCACCCATCAAAAAAAGAAAAATAAGAGATGACAAAAAAATATGTTATGGATGAAGGAACAAGGTAAAAACCTACAAGACCAAATAAATGAAGAGGAAATAGGCAACCTACCTGAAAAAGAATTCAGAGTAATGATAGTAAAGATGATCCAAAATCTCAGAAATAGAATAGAGAAAATATACGAAACGTTTAACAAGGACTTAGAACAACTAAAGAGCAAACAAACAGTGATGAACAACACAATAACTGAAATTAAAAATACTCTAGAAGGGATCATTAGCAGAATAACTGAGGCAGAAGAACAGATAAGTGAGCTGGAAGATAAAATGGTGGAAATAACTACCTCAGAGCAGAATAAAGAAAAAAGAATGAAAAGAATTGAGGACAGTCTCAGAGACCTCTGGGACAACATTAAGTGCACCAACATTCGAATTACAGAGATCCCAGAAGAAGAAGAGAAAAAGAAAGAGTCAGTCTGAGAAAATATTTGAAGAGATTATAGTTGAAAACTTCCCTAACATGGGAAAGGAAATAGTCAATCAAGTCCAGGAAGCACAGAGAGTTCCATACAGGATAAACCCAAAGAAAAACATGCCAAGACATATTAATCAAACTATCAAAAATCAAAAACAAAGAAAAAATATTAAAAGCAGCAAGGGAAAAGCAACAAATAATATACAAGGGAATCCCCATAAGGTTAACAGCTGATCTTTCAGCAGAAACTCTGCAAGCCAGAAGGCAGTGGCAGGACATATTTAAACTGATGAAAGGGATAAAACCTACAACCAAGATTACTCTACCCAGCAAGGATCTCATTCAGATTTGACAGAGAAATCAAAAGCTTTACAGACAAGCAAAAGCTAAGAGAATTCAGCACCACCAAACCAGCTTTACAGCAAATGCTAAAGGAACTTCTCTAAGCAGGA
Source organism: Balaenoptera physalus (assembly GCF_965194825.1). Taxonomy (NCBI): domain Eukaryota; kingdom Metazoa; phylum Chordata; class Mammalia; order Artiodactyla; family Balaenopteridae; genus Balaenoptera; species Balaenoptera physalus. The sequence continues at coordinate 84,732,080 of NC_138889.1, forward strand.
AACAGAAGAGAAGAAAAAGACCTACAAAAACAACCCCAAATCAATTAAGAAAATGTTAATAGGAACATACATATCGATAATCACCTTGAATGTAAATGGATTAGATGCTCCAACCAAAGACACAGACGGGCTGAATGGATACAAAAACAAGACCCTTATATATGCTGTCTACAAGAGACCAGCTTCAGACCTAGGGACATATACAGACTGAAAGTGAGGGGATGGAAAATGGAAATTTCCCTGAAAATGGAAATCACAAGAAAGCTGGAGTAGCAATACTCATATCAGGTGAAATAGACTTTACAATAGAGACTGTTACAAGAGATAAGGAAGAACAGCACATAATGATCAAGGGATCAATCCAAGAAGAAAACATAACAATTATAAATATATATGCACCCAACATAGGAGCACCTCAATACAAAAGGCAAATGTTAACAGCCATAAAAGGAGAAATCAACACTAACACAAAAATAGTGGGGGATTTTAACACCTCACTTATGCCAATAGACAGATTATCCAGACAGAAAATAAATAAGGAAACACAAAATGACACAATAGACCACATAAACTTAATTGATATTTTTAGGACAGTCCATCTGAAAACAGTAGATTACACTTTCTTCTCAAGTGCACACAGAACATTCTCCAGAATAGATCACATCTTCGGTCACAAATTGAGCCTTGGTAAAGTTAAGAAAATTGAAATCGTATCAAGCATCTTTTCCAACCACAATGCTATGAGATTAGAAATCAATTACAGGAAAAAACCTGTAAGAAACACAAATACATGGAAGCTAAACAGTCTGCTGCTACATAACCAAGAGATCACTGAGGAAATCAAAGAAGAATATATAAAAATTACCTAGAAACAGATGACAATGAAAACACAATGATCCAAAACCTATGGGACACAGCAAAAGCAGTTTTCAGAGGGAAGTTCATAGCAATTCAAGCTCACCTCAAGAAACAACAAAAATCTCAAATAAACAATCTAACCTTACACCTAAACCAACTAGAAAAAGAAGAACATACATCATACATCTTGTATGATCCCAAACGTATGGCATTTTTTTGGGGAAAAAAACCCCAAAACTATAGAGACAATAAAAAGATCCAGCGTTATCAGGGTTTTCAATTGGAGGAAGGAGAGGGATGATTAGGTGAAGTGCAGGAGATCATTAGGATGAAACTATTCTGTATGATACGGTAATGGTAGATATATGACATCATGCATGTGTTAAAACCCATAAAACAGTACAATGCAAGAGTAAACCTTAATGTAAATGACAGGTTTTAGTTAATGACAATGTATTGATACTGTTTCATTAATTGAAACTAATGCAAGAAGGTAATTTAATAATAGGGGAACCTTTGTGTGAGTGTGGGAGGGAGGCTGGAAATGGGGGTAGGGTGAATATATGGAACTCTGTACTATCTGATCAACTTTTCTATCAGTCTAAAACTGTACTGAAATGTAGGCTATTATTTATTACAATGAAAATAAATAATACTTTAAAAACAAAAATGGGGCTTCCCTGGTGGCGCAGTGGTTGAGAGTCTGCCTGCCAATGCAGAGGACACGGATTCGAGCCCTGGTCTGGGAAGATCCCACATGCAGCGGAGCAACTAGGCCCGTGAGCCACAATTTGCTGAGCCTGCGTGTCTGGAGCCTGTGCTCCACAACAAGAGAGGCCACGACAGTGAGAGGCCCACGCACCGCAACGAAGAGTGGCCCCCGCTTGCCGCAACTAGAGAAAGCCCTCGCGCAGAAGTGAAGACCCAACACAGCCATGAATAAATAAATAAATAAATAAACCCAAAAGTATTAAAAAAAAAAAAAAAAACTAGCACAACATATATTTCTTTAAAAAAAAATACTAAACAAAACAAAAATGAAGCTATCAATGCCTAATTTATATAGCTACTCAAATGATTGAACAAAAGTGTATACTATATATATCCTCTACTATAATAATTAATATTCATAGCCATAGCATTGAATGAATCCATCTTATGAAGAACTTACTTTCTACTTTCTGGATTCAGCTTATAATCAGTATATTCAATCTCTGCCTAGTTGGGCTTCTCCCCAAGGACATAATCTCAAGCATAGAGTGTAACACAATCAAGCCCAAATGTTTCCTCTCATCTGCTTGAGATCTGCTATGAGAAAAAAAGATAAGATTCCTAGTCAAGATTGAGAGTGAGGTGTTAGAATCAATACAGAAAGGGGTTGGCATATGCTGATAACAGAGGAGGGGTGTGATGGAATCAAATAGACAATGTGATAATGACCTAAGAAACTGGATTCATCCTCATCTACTTGGGGCAAAAAATGTACTTTGATCAGCACATCTCAGAAGGTGAAGGAAAATTCAGATACCACGTTTGTATCCAGTTGCTTTAGTCTCTCTCCCAGAGATCAAATCACCAAGCTTGCTTTTTATAAAACAGGCTGTGTGTTGTACTGATTCTTATCAAGAAAGGCTAAGCATTGGGGGACTGGGATACCCATACAAAAACACCCATCCACCAATTCTCCTAAGAGAAGTCATTAAAAGCAAATTGTGTGAGTTTTCTATGAATAACAAATTACCACAAATTTAGCAGTTTAAAACTGCACCCATTTAACAACACTACAGTTTTATATGTCAGAATCTAGTGAGCTCAGCTCATTTTTCTGCTTCAAGTCTTACAAAGCCAAGCTCAAGATGTCTGCAGGGCTCTGTTTCTTTCTGGAGGCTCTAGGGGCCAATCTACTTCCACAATCAATTAAGTTGCTGGGGGAATTCAGCTCTATGCAGTTGTATGTCTGAGGTCCCTGTTTCCTTGCTGGCTGTCATTTGGGGGTGGTTCTTATCTTCTGGAAGCTGCCTGCCTTCCTTGGCTTCGTGTCCCTTTGTCTTTAAAGCCAGCAGTGGTGGGTCAAGTCCCTGTCATGTTTCAAATCTGTAGACCTTCTTCTACCATTTCGTCTCTCTCTCACTGATTCTTCCTCCTCCCTCCACCATTTCTAAAAGTCCCAATTCATTACATTGAGCCAACTGGATAACGGAGTATAACCTCCCTATTTTAAGGTTAGCTGATTAGCAACCTGGAAATTCTTTTTGACATGTAATAAAATATATTCATAGGCTTACCATCAGGGGGCAAAATATCATGGGGCCCAAAATCCTGCCAAGCACACCAATCTCACTTGATATTTAAAACATAAGACTGGAACTTATGTACACACTGCTTATACTCTAATACATACAAATAAATAGAAACCTATAGAGAGACAGCACCAGAGTATAAACTCAGTAGCCTATAAACAAAGAATATAAAAATTGTCCACTAGAATCAAGTGAAGCTAAGAAAGTTAATAAGGAGAAATATCCTGGATGATTTGCTATGAAATCTGAGACATAGCATACTAATTTTTTTAAAATTAATTAATTAATTTATTTATTTATTTTTGGCTGCATTGGGTCTTCATTGCCGTGTGCGGGCTTTCTCTAGTTGCAGCAAGCAGGGGCTACTCTTCGTTGTGGTGCCCAGGTTTCTCATTGCGGTGGCTTCTCTTGTTACAGAGCTCGGGCTCTAGGTGCATGGGCTTCAGTAGTTGTGGCATGTGGGCTCAGTAGTTGTGGCTCACAAGTTCTAGAGCGCAGGCTCAGTAGTTGTGGTGCACGGGCTTAGATGCTCCACAGCGTGTGGGATCTTCCTGGACCAGGGCTCGAACCCGTGTCCCCTGCGTTGGCAGGCGGATTCTCAACCACTGCGCCACCAGGGAAGTCCTAGCATACTAATTTTTGATACTTGTTTTTCTCATTTCTGATGAGAGCTTGAGATTCTAAGGTTCTTTTCCTCCTTTATCATCCTGTGATTATGTTATCTCAACAACAGCCCTTTTATTTTATGTCTCCTTTTAGAGCATGGAGTTAACATGTTTCAGGACTATTAACCAGGTACTTTCCTGTGCAGTGATTATGCTGGGGCTATGAGGAAAATGAACTCAGCCTTACACAATCTCAGGCTGGAAAAAAAAAAAAAAAGTAATGAGACACATAATTCAATGACCAGAATACAATAAAATACATTGGACTGAAGTGTCAGAAGGGGGCGATCCTGAGACAGTTATGCAAATAGCTATCTAAATCCACCGAAATTCAACGAAGTCATGAGGGAGAAGCATCACTGCAAGAACAGTCATGAATAGAGAGAATAAAACCTTATTTCATCAGAGGAAGTTTCTGAACCTCTCTGGAAAGATCTGACTTTCTATACCTTCTTTGGAAATGTATCACATTCTTGCAGATTGATGGGCCCATTTTGTTGATTGAACCATTCCTTACTGGTTTGCTTACCCAACTTATGTGGCTCAAACATTATAGCAGTGGCTGTAAATCAATTCTGTAATTAGGTGGGCCCTGTAGCTACGGGACATTCGAGACAATGACATGTGCGTAATGAATATCCTCTTTATATTTAGTTAAAAACATTAAGATTGACGTGGCTAGTAATGTTGCAAATTATGAACTAAACACCCCCAAATTAAGACCAACAAAGATTCTGTGATATTCATATAGGAAATCAACCTTTAAAACTTTTCTCCCTTATGAAAGAAAAACATTCTCATGCTATGTTCCAGAACACCAGAAGAAGGCAGAAGATGCACATGGTTGAGAATTCTGAATTCTGTTATGTAAAGTAGCCTTTGGATGGTATCTTACTTACGCTTTGCAGAAGCTAAATTCAGTGTTTTAGTCTTCATTCAGAATTTTTCCTAACAAAATAATGAAAATATGTAGGTGGGTTTCAGTTTTACTGTGTAGTGATGATTCTGAATTCTGATGATTCTATACACTGAGGAATGCTATATATTGATATTTTAGTTATAAAACAATATCAAACATTTGTTAAGTGCTTATATTAATGGTGAACATTCTACATGCTTTACAAGCATGATATGGTAAGCAGAATTCTAAGATAGTATCCAAGATTTTTCACCCCTTGGACTGCATGCATAATCACATAGATTGTAGATCTGATGGATTTTACTCTTGTGATTAGGTTATGTTACATGACACAGCTGATCTTAAGATAGGGAAATGTTCTGGGTAAACTGACCAAATCCCATGAGCCCTTTAAAGGCAGCAGGTTTTCAAAAAGTACTTAGTAATTAAATAATTATATTGCTGCATTTGTTTATACATATGAAAACTAGGGTGAAATAAGATCATACAACTAAATTGACCATTCTTAAAATCTGCAAAAAGCCTTTTTACTGATAAGGTATTATGCATTTCTTTAAATTTATTTTACTTCTAGAAAGCTAAGACAATGTTAGACAACTTATAGAGCTTAATTTTGATAGACATACATGGAGAAAATGCAAGCTCCACAGAATAAAGACTTATACAAAAACTTTATATAGAAAAAGGAGAGAAGGGCAACAGGGAACCTGTTTTTAAATGAAATAACTTCTTTTTGAATGTTTTTACTTATCAGTGAGAATCACTTCTTTTTAACCATTAACCTTTAGCAAAAATATTGTACAATGTCTTTAAAAGGACTTTTAGCTTAAAAAAATGACTGAATTGGTTTCTAAGTGTCATAATAGTCCTCATCAAAGACTTATTAAAATATTGTGGACTACACAATACATATCATTGTTGTTTAGCATTCGTTCCACATAAGAGATCTAGTAAATAACATATCACAGTCAGAATTTCTGGCAATTAGACTGAGCAACCCTTGCAATGCTCAGGCAGTGAAAAGATAGCACGTGGAAGAAAAAAGAAAGTATACCTAGCCTTTCAAAATATGAAGTACTCTTTGCCTGACAAATCCATTAAATGACCCTCCTGACTGTTCTACCACTGTGAATAAGTAGAACAAGACTCTCTTTCTCTCCGTGTATGTGTGTGTGTATATATATAATATATATATATACACATATATATCTATACACACACACATATATATATACAGATATATATTTAATAAATATATATACATGTATATTAAAAAAGGCAGTAAGTTTTCTCTGGCTGGTAACTAAAGAAAGTCAAAGATTTGGAGCATGAACAGTATTGGATGTGCCATTTCTGGTTTAAAGATGGAGGAGGTCATGCATCAAGACATGAGATGGACTCTAGGAGCTGAGGGTGGCCCACAGCTGATAGCCAGCAAGGAAAGAGGGACTGCAGTTCTACAGGAACCGCAAGGAACTGAATTCTGCCAACAGCAAGAATGAGGTTGGAAGGAGAATTTTCCCCGGAGCCTATAGACAATAACTTAGTTTGGCCTATACATTGATTTTAGCCTTATGTACGCAGAGCAGAGAACCATGAGGTATGCCATACCTCTGACCTACAAAGACTGTGAGGTAGTAACTAAGTGTTGTTTGCAGATGTTAAATTTTTAGTTATTTGTTATGCAGCAACAGAAAACTAATATCAATGAATCCATTTAATTCTCACAACAACCATATGGAATAACAACTATTATCCTTATTTCTATTTTTCCAGCTTTCTTGAGGTATAACTGACAAAAATTGAATATACTAAGAGTATACAATATGATGATTTGATATATGTGTATGTTGTGAAATGATTACTACAATCGAGCTAATTAACATATCCATCACCTCACATAGTTACCATTTTTTTCTGTGTGTGATGAGAACACTTAATATCTACTCTCTTAGTTAAACGTCAAGCATATAATACAATATTATTAACTATAGCTACTATGCCATACATTAGGTCCCCAGAACTTATCTTGTAAGTGACCATTTGTACCCTTTGACCAACATCTCCCCATCACGTGATCCTGCCTTCATCACTTACTGAATCAGTTTATGGAAGTCATTTAAACTCACTAGCTAGTAATATTCCAGCCATAAATTATACTGAGAAATCTACCTTCCAGACTTGTTTTGTTAGTTATAAGCCATCTTATATAATGGTATATTTAACAAACATCAATAATATTTTTGAAGAATGCTTAATAAAATGATAAGACCCATGATAAAATGTTAAATGAAAATGGTATTTACAAATATATATACATGTAATTACAAATGTATTAGAAGTACATATATACACATATATATATACACAAACACACACACACACACATATATATACACACATATATATATACATATGATTAGCCCACTTATGTATACATATTTTAAAAGATTATAAGCATGCCCACGGAAGTATTTGGGAAAAATTTAAAGAAATATATTAAAATGTTAACCTCCTAGGGTTTTAGGATGACACATGATTTTTAAAACCTCTGTGATATTTAACTGAAATTTATAAACATAGTATAATTTGTTAACTCAACAAAAATTTATTGAATTTATACTATATTTTTTGTTTACATGACCATTATTAGCAAAAGATATTTGTATTCTCCAGGAAGTTCATTCTACTCCATCGATATTCCCAGGACTCCCACCCTATTTTTTACCCCATGTGATACTGAGTAGCAAAGGTTTTCTTGTTTATCTCCTTTACTACACTGTGATATCCTTTCTGTCAGGGACTATATCTTGTCCTATTGTATTTTTAGCAGCTGGCACATTGTCTGGCACATAATAGGATCACAGTAAACTCTGAGTTAAGTCTCTTTTTGTCATTTAAATAACAACAAATGAATCCTGAGAAATGAAGTCAAATAGTATCTCAGGACCTGTTGAATTTTTGGTCATGTTATAAGAATAAGAGTCTTTCCACTGGATTAGTTTCTTGCCATTTCCTAGACCTTAATGCCACATTAAGAAGGCTGGCCAGACTCTGATAAGACTCTCTTCCAGCCTTCTAGTAAATACCCACCCCTAAATCAAGCACAAGCATGCAGACTGTATCTGTAAACACTTTGGTTCATCTAAAAGTAAGCGTGATTATCTAATTAAAATGAAAAAGAGAAAATTAGAATGTGCTCACTTCTAATGAGTAAGAGGGGAAAAAAACACCCATAATATTATGGAACAGGTGTTGAGAGAGAAGGAGGAGAGATAGGGAGGGGGGAGATGTGTTTACTTAATGAGAACCTCAGGCCTAGAAAGTACCACACAGGAAGCAGAGTTGAAAGCATCTCATAGCCATACTGATATTGCCTCCAGAAGTCTTGGATTCTTGGTGAAGAAAGACTGTAGGGGCTGCTGATGAGGAATTCTGCTGTGAAGAGTATATTGATATATATTTTGTAAAACTCTTCCTGGGAAAATTTCAGATGCCACAAATAGTCACAGAAATATCATAATTTTTTTAACTTGTTTTTTCTTCTTCCATAAAATTTTGATCAGTGGTCCCATTATACCACACAAAGACAAGCAGAGGGATAATTTCTAACCACAACAGATTTGAGTAGCCTCAGGGTTTTGCTTATTGGTTACTGTTATGGGCTGAATTATATTGCCCCAAATTCTTACGCTGAAGTTTTAACCCCCCAATGTGACTCTATTTGGAAGTAGGGTCTTTAAGGAAGTAATTAAGGTTAAATGAGGTCATAAGGGTGGGGCCCTATCCAATAGAATTTATGACTTAAAAGAAGAAGAAGAGATACCAGAGATCACTCTCTCCCCACAAGCACGCAGAGGAAAGACCATGTGAAGACAGAGAAAGAAGGCAGCTCTTTGCAAGCCAAGAAGAGAGGTCTCATCAGAAGTCAACTCTTGGACTTCATATCTCCAAAACTGCAAAAAATAATTTTTGTAGCTTTAAACTCATTGGTCTGTAGTATTCTTTAATGGCAGTTTGAACTAATATATAGATCTTTATGGTAGCAAAAACTCAGGTCAGTGAACAAACTGCTTGACCAGCTGTATCTTCTCAGACAAAATGATTCAATGTGACTGGCCTCCTCTTCCTGCTTCATTTCCTGAACTGGCATCAGATAGACACTGCCAGCACCCCCTTATTTGCTCAGCTCAACACTGGGGCCACAAAGTAACTGGAGAGTTGAGTAAAGCCTGAGGGACAGAAAGAAAGAGCCATTTTCTATCTCCATGATTGGTATTTGAATCCTAATCTGTCCATGGAAAGGAAAGAGCTATCTCTTCAGGTAGTTGGATCTCCAAGAAAGACATAGCTGCCATCTGAAACTTCTGAATCATGACTATAGTCTCAAATGCTGAACATCTAAAAGAGAGACCAAAACAATATGTCAGGCCTGTGAACACTCTATGTTTGTAGCTGAAATTAGGCAATCTGCCCTAGCAGAGTCTCCTAGTCAACTGGAAGAGAAAATATGGAAGCCACAAGAACATTTTTTTTTTAATAAAAAAATGCAAGTCAAATAGGCTGCCCAGACTTTGTACCCCTGGACCCCTCTTTGGTTGCCAAGACAGAATTCCAAGATAGGTTAGGAGAATGCAACCCTCCAAGTGGCAGATTCCAGGCCCCTTTTACTGCCAGCAGCATGAGAGAAGACAGACCAAGAGTTTGATCCTCCAAAAAGAAATATCAAAAAGAAGAATCAAGTAGAACGTTCTTCATGGTCACACAAGATTTTTTTTACCTTTTCCCACCTCACATTGTATATGAAAAGCTTAATGTTTTAGCATTGTGACATAATTTTAGCACATCTTCTTGTCTTTGATGTGAATGATTAGGGCTTTAATATAGATTATACTTAAGCATCATGCACTTGTAGAATAGCAATGTTATGAAATGGCTCAGTTCCCCCCATGTGCCACACACATTGTGCTGAATAGTTTATACGTATTATCTTATACAAGCTTTAGCAGAAGTCTAAGGTACTGTAGCTCTCTGCTATTTTTGCATCCTAATATCCATTGATTCTAACCCTGTTTAGGAAACCGTAATTTCCTTCTGAGGAGCCACATTTTCCCACTTTGTTAATTAAATTCCTGTGGATTGACACTAGAGGTGAAGTATGTGACAAATTTGAGCCTATCGGCAGTTCGTAAACAATATGAATGACAATGTCATTTAAGCTGGAACTTCTCAGAAAGAAACATTCTTTTTTTTTTTTTTTAAAGATTTATTGATTGATTGATTGATTACTATGTTGGGTCTTCGTTTCTGTGCTAGGACTTTCTGTAGTTGCGGCAAGCGGGGGCCACTCCTCATCACGGTGCGCGGGCCTCTCACTATTGTGGCCTCTCTTGTTGCGGAGCACAGGCTCCAGACGCGCAGGCTCAGTAGTTGTGGCTCACGGGCCCAGTTGCTCCGCGGCATGTGGGATCCTCCCAGACCAGGGCGCGAACCTGTGTCCCCTGCATTAGCAGGCAGACTCTCAACCACTGCGCCACCAGGGAAGCCCAGAAACATTGTTATAGTCTCCTGTGTCTGAGCTTGGATGTGTCCTTGGGAGTTGCTGGTTTGGGTATCTTAAGAAAATAAATTGCTTAGGATGGAGGGAAAAAACAGTAAAGTGAAATTATAAAAAATAGAGATAGAAATTGGATCCAAGTGATATTGTTTGAATCCTGGATCAAGCCTCATCTGAAATCAATGATCATCTTTGATCTGTTCAGTTATATAAAAAATATATTTTCAGCTTAACCCAGGTTAGGCCAGGTTTTCTGGCATTTGTAACAGAAACCTCACTATTGCATTTCATTTTACACATAAGTCCCTGAGTCTTAGGGAAGTTAAGTAATTTAACCCAAAGCAATACTGTTACTGAATAACAGAGATGCTAAGCCCTATACTTAAACATTTGGAGAACTTGAGTACACAATTATCCATGTCTAAGATGAAGATAATTTACCATCAACTCTTTCAGGGAATTCATCAAAAGAAACACACCCTGAAAGATGTTGTACTGACATCTCTTCTTGCTGTACTTCAATCAACAAGTACTTGCCAAAGTAGGACTCCATCCCAGGTCTGCCCAACTTTATAGCCTACACCAGCTGTATTGTTTCATACAGCAGAAGCAATAAAGGGTAACATTCTATCTGTCACAAAGAGCCTGATTTTTTCTCAGTGGAGCCAGGATAAGAACAAATGACTCATGTGGGGAAAGGTTAGAAGTTTTCTATGTTTGATGTCTGTGGGCCTGAAATACATGCTAAGATAGAGCGTATGGGCTGCCTTCAGGAGCACATGACATAGATCCTCCTTTCTTTTTTTTTTTCCTTCTTTTATTTATTTATTTTTAAAATTATATATAGTTGATGTGCAATATTATATAAGTTACAGGTAAACAATATAGTGGTTCACAGTTTTAAAGGTTATATTCCAATCATAGATATTAAAAAATATTGGCTATATTCCCCATGTTCTATAATATATCCTTGTAGCTTATTTTATACCTAATAGTTTGTACATCTTAATCCCCTACCCATATATTGCCCATCTCTCCCCAACTGGTAGCCGCTACTTTGCTCTCTATATCTCTGTCTGCTTCTTTTTTATTATATTCACTAGTTTCCTGTATTTTTTAGATTACACACATAAGTGATATAACACAGTATTTGTTTTTCTCTGACTTATTTCACTTAACATAAGGCCCTCCAAGTCTATCCATATTGCTGCAAATGGCAAAATTTCATTCTTTTTTATGGCTGCGTAGTATTCCATTGTGCGCGCGCGCGCGCGTGTGTGTGTGTGTGTGTGTATATATCTCACATCTTCTTTACCCTTTCATCTGCTGATGGACACTTAGGTTGTTCCCATACTTGGCAACTGTAAATAATGCTGCTTTGAACATTGGGGTGCATATATCTTTTCAAATTAGTGTTTTTGTTTTTTTCCGATATATACCCAAAAATGGATTGCTGTGTCATTTCTTTTTTTTTTTTTTAACATGTTTATTGGAGTATAATTGCTTTACAGTGTTGTGTTAGTTTCTGCTGTATAACAAAGTGAATCAGCTATATATATACATATATCACCATATCCCCTCCCTCTTGCGTCTCCCTCCCACCCTCCCTATCCCACCTCTCTAGGTGGTCACAAAGCACTGAGCTGATCTCCCTGTGTTATGCAGCTGCTTCCTACTAGCTATCTATTTTACATTTGGTAGTGTATATAAATCTATGCCACTCTCTCACTTGGTCCCAGCTTACACTTCCCCCTCCCCATGTCCTCAAGTCCATTCTCTACATCTGCATCTGTTTTTATTCCTGTCTTCCCCCTAGGTTCATCAGGACCACTTTTTTTTTTTTTTTTTTTTTTAGATTCTATATATATGTTTCAGCATACAGTATTTATTTTTCTCTTTCTGACTTACTTCACTCTGTATGACAGACTCTAGGTCCATCCACCTCAAAACAAGTGACTCAATTTTGTTTCTTTTTATGGCTGAGTAATATTCCATTGTATATATGTGCCACATCTTCTTAATCCATTCATCTCTCAATGGACACTTAGGTTGCTTCCATGTCCTAGCTATTGTAAATAGTGTTGCAATGAACACTGTGGTACATGTCTGTTTTTGAATTATGGTTTTCTCAGAGTATATGCCCAGTGGTGGGATTGCTGGATCATATGGTAGTTCTATTTTTAGTTTTTTAAAGAACCTCCATATTGTTCTCCATAGTGGCTGTACCAATTTACCTTCCCACCAGCAGTGCAAGAGGGTTCCCTTTTCTCCACACCCTCTCCAGCACTTACTGTTTGTAGATATTTTGATGATGGCCATTCTGACTGCTGTGAGGTGATACCTCATTGTAGTTTTGACTTGAATTTCTCTAATGATTAGTGATGTTGAGCATCCTTTCATGTGTTTGTTGGCAATCTGTATATCTTCTTTGGGTAAATGTCTATTTAAGTATTCTGCCCATTTTTGGATTGGGTTGTTTGTTTTTTTGATACTGCACTGCATGAGTTGCTTGTAAATTTTGGAGCTTGATCCTTTGTCAGTTGCTTCATTTACAAATATTTTCTCCCATTCTGAGGGTTGTCTTTTCATCTTGTTTATGGTTTCCTTTGGTATGCAAAAGCTGTTAAGTTTCATCAGGTCCCATTTGTTTATTTTTGGTTTTATTTCCATTTCTCTAAGAGGTGGGTCAAAAAGAATCTTGCTGTGTCATAGAGTGTTCTGCCTATGTATTCCTCTAAGAGTTTTATACTGTCTGGACTTACATTTAGGTCTTTAATCCATTTTGAGTTTATTTTTGTATACATTGTTAGGGAGCATTCTAATTTCATTCTTTTACATGTAGCTGTCCAGTTTTCCCAGCAACACTTATTGAAGAGGCTGTCTTTTCCCCATTGTATATTCTTGCCTCCTTTATCAAAGAAAAGGTGACCAGATATGTGTGGGTTTTTCTCTGGGCTTTCTATCCTGTTCCATCGATCTATATTACTGTTTTTGTGCCAGTACCATACTGTCTTGATTACTGTACCTTTGTAGTATAGTCTTAAGTCTGGGATCCTTATTCCTCCGGCTCTGTTTTTCTTTCTCAAGATTGCTTTGACTGTTCGAGGTCTTTTGTGTTTCCATACAAATTGTGAAATTTGTTCTAGTTCTGTGAAAAATGCCATTGGTACTTTGATATGGATTGCATTGAATCTGTAGTTTGTTTTGGGTAGTATAGTCATTTTCACAATGTTGATTCTTCCAATCCAAGAACATGGTATACATCTCCATCTGTTTATACCATCTGTAATTTCTTTCATCAGTGTCTTATAATTTTCTGCACACAGGTCTTTTGTTTCCTTATGTAGATTTATTCCTAGGTATTTTATTCTTTTTGTTGCAATGGTAAATGGGCGCGTTTCCTTACTTTCTCTTTCAGATTTTTCATCATTAGCGTATAGGAATGTTAGAGATTTCTGTGCATTAATTTTGTATCCTGTTATTTTACCAAATTCATTGATTAGCTCTACTAGTTTTCTGGTAGCGTCTTTAGGATTCTCTATGTATAGTAGCATGTCAACTGCAAACAGTGACAGCTTTGCTTCTTCTTTTCTGATTTGGATTCTTTTTATTTCTTTTTCTTCTCTGATTGCTGTAGCTAAAACTTCCAAAACTATGGTTTATAATAGCAGTGAGAGTGGGCAACCTTGTTTGTTCCTGATCTTAGAGGAAATGGTTTCAGTTTTTCACCATTGAGAATGATGTTGGCTGTGGGTTTGTCATATATGGCCTTTATTATGTTGAGGTAGGTTCCCTCTATGCTTACTTTCTGGAGAGTTTTTATCATAAATGGGTGTTGAATTTTGTCAAAAGCTTTTTCTGCATCTATTGAGATGATCATATGGTTTTTATCCTTCAATTTGTTAATATGGTGTATCACATTGATTGATTTGCATATATTGAAGAATCCTTGCATTCCTGGGATAAACCCCACTTGTTCATGGTGTATGATCCTTTTAATGTGTTGTTGGATTCTGTTTGCTAGTATTTTGTTGAGGATTTTTGCATCTATGTTCATCAGTGATATTGGTCTGTAGTTTTCTATTTTTGTGACATCTTTGTCTGGTTTTGTTATCAGGGTGATGGTGGCCTCATAGAATGAGTTTGGGAGTGTTCCTCCCTCTGCTGTATTTTGGAAGAGTGTGAGAAGGATAGATGTTAACTCTTCTCTAAATGTTTGATAGAATTTGCCTATGAATCCATCTGGTCCTGGGTTTTTGTTTGTTGGAAGATATTTAATCACAGTTTCAATTTCAGTGCTTGTGATTGGTCTGTTTACATTTTTTCTATTTCTTACTGGTTCCGTCTCGGAAGGTTGTGCTTTTCTAAGAATTTGTCCATTTCTTCCAGGTTGTCCAGGTTATTGGCATATAGTTGCTTGCAGTAATCTCTCATGATCCTTTCTATTTCTGCAGTGTCAGTTGTTACTTCTCCTTTTTCATTTCTAATCCTGTTGATTTAAGTCTTCTCCCTTTTTGTCTGGATGAATCTGCCTGATGGTTTATCCCAGCTTTTAGTTTTATTGATCTTTGCTATTGTGTCCTTCATTTCTTTTTCATTTATTTCTGCTCTGATCTTTATGATTTCTTTCCCTCTGCTAACTTTCGGGGTTTTTTTGTTCTTCTTTCTCTAATTGCTTTAGGTGTAAGGTTAGGTTGTTTATTTGAAATTTTTCTTGTTTCTTGAGGTAGGATTGTATTGGTATAAACGTCCCTCCTAGAACTGTTTTTGCTGCATCCCATAGGTTTTGGGTCATCTTGTTTTCATTGTCATTTGTTTCTAGGTATTTTTTGATTTCCTCAGTGATCTCTTGGTTATTTAGTAGTGTATTGTTTAGCCTCAATGTGTTCGTATTTTTTACAGATTTTTTTCCTGTAATTGATATCTAGTCTCATAGCATTGTGGTTGGAAAAGATATTTGATATGTTTTCAATTTTCTTAAATTTACCAAGGCTTGATTTGTGACCCAAGATATGATCTATCCTGGAGAATGTTCCATGAGCACTTGAGAAGAAAGTGTATTCTGTTGTTTTTGGATGGAATGTCTTATAAATATCAATTAAGTCCATGTTGTCTAATGTGTTATTTAAATTTTGTGTTTCCTTATTTATTTTCATTTTGGTTGATCTGTCCATTGCTGAAAGTGGGGTGTTAAAGTCCCCTACTATGATTGTGTTACTGTTGATTTCCCCTTTTATGGCTGTTAGCATTTGCCTTAGCTATTGAAGTACTCCTATGTTGGGTGCATAAATATTTACAATTGTTTTATCTTCTTTTTGGATTGATCCCTTGATCATTATGTAGTGCCCTTCTTTGTCTCTTGTAATAGTCTTTATTTTAAAGTCTATTTTATCTGATATGAGAATTGCCACCCAGCTTTCTTTTGATTTCCATTTGCATGGAATATTTTTTTCCATCCCCTCACTTTCAGTCTGTATGTGTCCCTAAGTCTGAAGTGGGTCTCTTGTAGACAGCATATATACAGGTCTTGTTTTTGTATCCATTCAGCCAGTCAATGTCTTTTGGTTGGAGCATTTAATCCATTTACATTTAAGGTAATTATCAATATGTATGTTCCTATTACCATTTTCTTAATTGTTTTGGGTTTGTTATTGTAGGTCTTTTCCTTCTCTTGTGTTTCCTGCCTAGAGAAGTTCCTTTAGTATTTGTTGTAAAGCTGGTTTGGTGGTCCTGAATTCTCTTAGCTTTTGCTTGTCTGTAAATATTTTAATTTGTCTGTCGAATCTGAATGAGTTCCTTGCTGGGTAGAGTAATCTTGGTTGTAGATTTTTCCCATTCATCGCTTTAAATATGTCCCACCACTCCCTGCTGGCTTGCAGAGTTTCTGCTGAAAGATCAGCTCTTAACCTTACAGGGATTCCTTTGTATGTTATTTGTTGCTTTTAATATTTTCTCTTTGTTTTTAATTTTTGATAGTTTGATTAGTATGTCTTGGCATGTTTCTCCTTGGATTTATCCTGTATGGGACCCTCTGTGCTTCCTGGACTTGATTGACTATTTCCTTTCGCATGTTAGAAGTTTTCAACTATAATCTCTTCAAATAGTTTCTCAAACCCTTTCTTTTTCTCTTCTTCTTCTGCAACCGCTATAATTCGAATGTTGGTGCATTTAATGTTGTCCCAGATGTCTCTGAGACTGCCCTCAATTCTTTTCACTCTTTTTTCTTTATTCTGCTCTGTGACAGTTATTTCCTCTATTTTACCTTCCAGGCCACTTATCTGTTCTTCTGCCTCAGTTATTCTGCTATTGATTCCTTGTAGAGAATTTTTAATTTCATTTATTGTGTTGTTCATCATTGTTTGTTTGCTCTTTAGTTCTTCTAGGTCCTTGTTAAAGGTTTCTTGTATTTTCTCCATTCTATTTCCAAGATTTTGGATCATCTTTACTATCATTACTCTGAATTCTTTTTCAGGTCGATTGCCTATGTCCTCTTCATTTGTTTGGACTGGTGGATTTTTACCTTACTCCTTCATCTGCTGCGTATTTCTCTGTTTTGTCATTTTGTTTAACTTACTGTGTTTGGGGTCTCCTTTTCACAGGCTGCAGGTTCATAGTTCCTGTTGTTTTTGGTGTGTGCTCCCAGTGGGTGAGTTTGGTTCAGTGCCTTGTGTAGGCTTCCTGGTGGAGGGGACTGGTGCCTGTGTTCTGGTGGGTGGGGCTGGATCTTGTCTTTCTGGTGGGCAGCGCCATGTCCGGTGATGTGTTTTGGGGTGTCTGTGAACTTAGTATGATTTTAGGCAGTCTCTCTGCTAATTGGTGGGGTTATGTTCTTGTCTTTCTAGTTGATTGGCATGGGGCGTCCAGTACTGGTGCTTGCTGGCCATTAGGTGGAGCTGGGTCTTAGCGTTGAGACGGAGATCTCTGGGAGAACTTAACTATTGATATTACGTGGGCCTGGGAGGTCTCTTGTTGTCCAACATCCTGAACTTGGCTCTCCCACTTCAGAGGCTCAGGCTTCACACCAGACCATAGCACCAAGACCCTGTCAGCCACACGGCTACCCCAAGGTTATTTTTAGTTTTTTAAGGAACCTCCATACTGTTTTCCACAGTGGCTGCACCAATTTACATTCCCACCAACATTGTACAAGGATTCCCTTTTTTCCACCTCCTCACTTACAATAGATTTTCCTTTCTTAAGCCTCTAGGAGGCATTAGAAGAGATTGTGTTATTGAAGGAAGCTGGGCCTTGGTTAGAGATGGCTAAAAGGACATGACCCATGATATTATTTGGGGTATATGCATGTATTCCTAAAGTATTTTTCCCCAAGTATTTTCCTTGCAGCACTACAATCAGAGGTTCCCTGTGACCATATCCTTGGTTGTAACCAACAGAAACTTGATTCTGGTAAAGGAAAAAGGACTGTATTGGAAGGATAAGGGTTAAGTTCCTAAGTAGACAGCATCTACCTTGGTTAATGGCAGGATCCAATGCAACTGGGAGCACCGTAGCAGTCAGGGTAAAGAGAAACTGCTACCTGCCACCTGCCACTAACTACCACTATCACCAATGCAATGGTTATCAGGTGCTGTCACCACTCTAGGGTGAATTCCAGATGTCCTCTGCTTTCTGTTATTGTTGGTTCCAGATTTAAAGAAACTTGCAAGAGAACCCTGTTGGCCAAGCTTATGTCACTTCCTCAAATTCTAGTTGCCTTGTTTCAAGGAAAACAAATATCGCAAATATCTAATCTTTTTGGCGTCTGTGGTATGAGTCAGAGCCCTGATTTACATAAAGACTCACCCTAAATCAGAATCTTCAAACATAAAAATAAGCAAATGAATAAGCAACAAATACCTTCTGCATTCTGCAAAATGTTTAAAACAAAACAAGACAAAACAAAAAACAATGGAGACAACTGATACTATAATTTACTCTGGAGATTCACAATTCTCTTTATGTATTAGAGTCTCTGAGATTCTTACAGCAAAGCAAATGAACAAAAAATCTGTTAAGATTACAATTCAGCATTCCTCATGTTTATTTGACCATGGAGCCTTTTAATGATAGAATATGTTAATGCATTGAATATTTTTCTTCAGGTGGTAATTTGAGAACTGTTGTCTTAAGCTTTCTCCAGACCTTTTGTCTATGTCCTCCCCCAGCCTTCTATAAACATCCCCTGACATGGCAACCTAGAGGCAGAAAGTAAACAGCCTCATTTTCCCTTTCAACCAGGGTTATGTCTAATACTAGTGTCCTTTGGAATTCATTTCCAGAACTTAAATTCCTGGATCAGAGCTTACAAAATAAAAAAGACTAATGAAAACCAAGTACACTTTGGTCTTAAGTTGAGATGCTAAAGGAATTCCAAGGAAAGGTGAAGGGACAAAAATACAGTGGCCAAATATCACAGTGAGTAAATGACATCCTTTAACAGGACTATGTATGAGAGACTCCAGCCTACAACCACATTTGTGTGCTTCTCAGCTACACTAAGGATGTCTCAAGTCTAGGCCCAATTACACATTTTCCTTTTCCCCAGAACACCCTTCCTTCTGAGTTGTGTGGCTGATTTATTTCTTTCAAATATCATCTTAAATAGCCCTTCTTCATGGAAGCCTTTCTTTGATGTCTCTTGAAACCTCTATCTCTACTGGCTAAGTTAGGAGTCCTTGTTATGTGTTCTCGTGACAACTTGTAAGTTCTTTCCCACTCAACAAATATCTCACGTTATGTGATTGCTTATTTAGTTATGTCTCTACATGATGGATTATAAAAGAAAGAAAGCAATGGACACATTTTCTTCATTTTTTAAGATAAATCTCTATGGATTTCATCCACTGCCTAATAAGGTAGATGATATCCATTTCCTATCATGTAAAGGTAGGTGTATAGTTTCCTAAAACTGCTGTAATAAAGTGCTACAAATGTGGTGACTTAAAACAATAGAAATTTATTCTTTCACCATTCTGGGGGCTAGAGTTTGAAATTAAAGTGTTGGCAGAGGGCTATGTTCCCTCCAAAGCCTCCAGGAGAAAAAAACTTCTTTGCCTCTTCCAGCTTCTGGTAGCCCCAGATGTTCCTTGACTTGCAGCTTCAATACTTCAATCTCTGCCTCTGTAATCACATGACATTCTCCTTGTGTGTGTCTGTCTATGTCTCTGTCTTCCCTTCTTATACAGACACAAGTAATATTGGATTAAGGCTTACCCTAATGACCTCATCTTGACTTGATTACATGTACAAAGACTCTATTTCCAAAATGATGCCAAAAGCTCAGTCTCTCCGTGCACTGGTGCTGCATCGAATCTCAGAGACAGACGTCTGGGTGAAGTAGAAAAGGATAGCTTTATTGCTTTGCCAGGCAAAGGGATACACGGAGGGCTCCTGCCTCGAAAAACTTTGCGTCCCAATCCAGGGGAGTTTCGTGTGGAATTTAATGGAAAAGGTTCAAGAGTGGGCTTGCTGACAAGATTAAGGTATGTGCAGGATTTCAGGTGGTCGGTCTCCTAATCTTGATGAGCTTCTCTGGTCCCTTTAATCTTGCCTCAGGTGGTTTCATGGCTGCTTCTCCCTTGATGAGCAACTGTTTGAATCTGCCCTTTGGAACTCAGGGAAAGTCATGGAGGCTGGAGTCTTGCCTACAAGAAATGGGGGACAAAAAGGCTTCCGTGCCCAGGAGCCCCAAAGGTTCCCGCTTGGCTTCAAAATGAGGTCACAGTCACAGGTACTAGGGATTAGGACTTCAACATATTCCATTTGTGGGGACATAATTCAACCAATAACAGTAGAGTTCATCTTCACTTGATGGATACACAGCCTCCTCCTAAGAATGTGAAGTTACAGCACAGAATAGGTGGGTGTTTTCTCGCTCTCTTTCTATAGATAGAGAGACAGACAGACAGACAGATGTGTGTACGTGTGTGTGTGGGCATGTAACAAATACGTCAACATTTGAGAAAGGAGCTTATGTGTTTTCCAATTGCTATGCTGTTCTCCAGGAGGGTTCAGATAAAGGGGGAATGGCTCACTGGAAAGAATACAAAGACAAATCAGCCGTAAATCCCCATTCTTAAGGAAAGATTAAGGTTTAATCAAATACAGGAATCTGCTTGGTAAAATGAATCCACAAAAAGAGAGAGGATCAGAAACAATCGTGCCATTGTTTCAGGAACAAGAACATGAATTCATATCTTTCTCTTTCTTTGTCTTTCCTCACCCTTTTCCACTTTTTAGTCTCCTTTTGTCTTTTTTTCCCAATTTCCCTAGAACCCCAACCAAAATTGAATATTTTTCTCTACCTACTTGTCTCTTCTTTGCCGGAAATCCCTGTCTCCTGTGTGGCTTAATCAATGGTTTTCATTCTTGGCTGAGCATTAGAATCATCTGGAAGATTTTTTAAAAATAGAAATTCCATGGTCATACCCATGGAGCTTCTGTGATTCTATTGCAGGATTAGGGAGAGATCCACTCTTCCTAATGCTTCAGGATGGCAGTTCTTACATTAACTCCTTCAAGTGTGAACTTCTAAAGTTGAATAATTTATTTAATATACATGTCCTAAGCATTTAGTGTTTTCCTTTCCTTTCGAGTTTGGGAAGGGAAACTTTCTTCTTATAAAAGTATAAGCCTTGTATTAAATGACCCAAGTAAGTTAAACCACCTCCAGCCTGTTATCTCCCAAGTCTCCAAATTTCTACATGTAACTCACCTAACAGATAGACAGAGCCCCTTGAGGATGGGGACTCTTTGTTTTATCTCTGGATCCCAATTATTGGCCACAGGCCTCGACACAGAGTATGCCCTTAATGCATTTAGTTAAAAGATGAATCATTACTATAGTTTGCATTTTCAGGAAATGGCAAATTTCCCCTCTTCTCAACATCTCAGATTGAGCTCAGCCTTAAACCAATCTAAGGCAAAACTTTGGCCAAATTTCTGGCTACATTTCCCATGCCAACTTAAAAAAAGATTATTTTCCTTTGATCTCAGTTGCTGATGGAGAGACTATGAGGTAACAGAAAGTTCCTTTCTTCTGTAGGAAAAAAAAATGATACTAATGCCCAGGAGGGATCCAAGATTCTATTTTTACACCTTCTCTGAATATCAGTTTACTGCTCAACTTTGTTCTGAATTTCAGGGCTATAACAGAGAAGGTTCTGTCTTTCAAAACTTACTATTCTGTATGATCATTTAAAAAGTAGCTTTATTAAAATAAACACATTCAGAATCAAAACAGCTTTAGGGCTTCTAGAGATATTTCCTGGAAAGGAGTGTGAAAAGCAAGTCAACTGCTTAAGAACCACTTTATTACTTCTAATTAGAAGTAATTTTCTTTCCATGTTATGGTGAACTTTCTTAGCAGGGAGGTGGGGCTTATGTAAATAATTCTTTGTGTTTGCCAACTACCATGGAGTCTTATACTTTTGCTTCCTGACCTGAAGCCTGCAGTGCCCTTCACAATAAGTTCCCCGGTAACCTTCAGTTGCTCCAGACCCTGTATGCAGAGTTGTTTACTTGACTTTAAATTTTCCATAAATTTGAATTTAAATAAAATAAACCTTCAAAACATTTTCATTGAATTTATAGCATGGAAAGAAGGTCCAAAGATCTGGAGAGGCAGTGTGATACAAAAGGAAAAGGCATAGATTCGAGGATCAAAGGACTTGAGTCCCTGTACCACATGAATTATGTGACTTTTGGAAGGTTATTTCACTTCTTTGATTATCATCTCTCTTACCTGCAAAATGGAAATACTGAGCACATAGCTTATACACACTTTTGAGGGTAAAAGAGGATCAGACATAAAGCACTTGACACCTAACAGTAAGTGTTCAATAAAATAGGTTTTCCTCCACTTCCTGTGATTGCCCTTTTCTTCACAAAATTAAAATAGCCACCATCATCTCTTCTTTGTCAAACTATTAGCCTTAGTAACTTATCCTTGTCCTCCATTGAATCTATATTCTGGTTATAACTGTTGTGAAAAAAGTAACCACCAATGTAAATAAAGGGATACAGATGAATGAAAAAAGGCCACATTTCAACTCACAAATATATTCCGGAAAATGTCATTTATGCATTAATATTGTGCCCCTCTTATATGTCAGGGACCATGCTTGTTATCAACTTTTATTTCCTCTGCTGAAAATACTGGCGGTCTAGTAGGAAAGCTAGACAGCATCACAAAAAGTTCTAATATGAAGTTGGTATTGATATATACCATGAGAAAGGCATCAAAAAAGACTGCGGCTGTATGAAAAGAAAGACAATCTTTTCATCTTGAGAGAACAGGAAAGGTTTCTGGAAGCAAAGAGCATATTAGTCATTACCTGAAAGACTGATAGGATTTTAAAATGGAGAAACTAAAGGGAAAGCATCATCAGTGGAAGAAGTAAAATGAGCAAAAGCATTGAGAGATCCATTATTCCAATTTCCCTGGCCAAAAATCTTGGAGTAATCCTTGGCTCCTGACTCTTTCTCTCATACCATCCATCCATTCAGTTGACCATGAAATTCTATTATCTCCATCTTAAAAAATCCAAAAATACTTCTAAATCTCTTCACCTCCCTAATCTAAACCACCCTCATTTTCACACTTATGCTATTGCAAATGGCCTTCTAAATGGCCCTCTTGCTTCCATACTTGACCCTGTCCCCAAGCCCTACCTAATCTCAGCACAGCAACTAGAATAATCCTTTTAGTATGAAAGTCAAAGCTTATCACTCCTCTGCTCAAATCCTTGGATTAGGTCACAATTTCATTCAGAGTAATAGCTATACAATGGTCTATGGGGTCTGTGTGATTAACCACACTCCATCCATACCGCTTTACTTTTCTGACCCCAGGTCCTACTAATCTTTCTCTTAAATCATGTTAGTTACCACACCAATCCTCCAACAGAACTCTCTCTCAACACAGGGCCTATCTACTGGTTCTTTCCTCTGCTTGGAATAGTGTTCTCAGATATCCTCATAGTTTACTCCTTTCTCTACTTCAGGTCTTTCTCAAATGTGCCATCTCAAGAAGACTTAGCGTGATCTCCCTATTTGAAATTGTAACTATACCTCCAGCATTCCCAAACCCTTTTACTCCATGGATGTCACCTTCTCACTTATTCCTAGTGTTAATTATTTATTTTTTATCTTCCTATGATGGAACATAAGTTTTTGGAGGGCTTATTTGTTGTTAGGAAATTTTATGTTTTTGTTTTTATTTTTTTAAAGTGTCTAGAACAGTGTCTGGCACACAATAGATGGTCAAACAATAGTCAATAAATAAAATTGATTAAAAGATCTTTCTCCCTTCCTTTTCTACCCACTCCTTCATTTTACTTAGTCCTTGATACCTGTAGCTTCTAGTAGAACTCTTAACATATAGAGGTGCTCAGTAAATGTGCCACAAATTCGGTTCCACATTTTAATGGATTATTTTAGAGTCATAGAGTTTGCACATTAGTAAAATTTTTTTTAAAAAATCACTATTTGCTTATATCTATTGTTACCAGTGAAAAAGATCATCTTCTCTTTAAAAAAAGGCTCTTTTGTTAGCAGCAGAATCTGGAATCTGAATTCTCTGGATTAGTGGCTTTCAAACTGTTTTCCACATCTTTCTTATGGCTCTGAGGATGTGCTACAAGGGTTGCTGAAAGTGTAAAAGTCATGAGGCACTTTCATCCCAACCCACCAAGGGTCTTATCTCAACTTTCCCGAGTTTCTTCTCACCCAGGCCAACTCTGTTATTTTCGTTTTCCACATTGAGCTTTTGACAAAGATTTTGTTGAAATAAAGGATTCCAGAGCAAAAAGAAATTTTGAAAACAACTAAATTAGGTCATTTTCTTGACTCTATTTTGATCTGTACAGACACCATTTTTCCCTTTCAGTCTTTGCCAACTCTGGAGCTAAATGGAATCACACTGAATATCAAAAATAGGAGATTTTTTTTTATTCTTTCCCAAACTGACTTTCTACTTTTTTTTTTTTAAGTGGGACAAGTAATTTCTTTTTTTACCTTATATTGAACTGCAGTTTTATTTTATTTAATTATTTTGCCATCCTGTCTTCCTCTTGATAGACTGAATGATAATTGCTACAGTAGTGTCCAGGAAAATTCATGTTTGCTATTAAACAAAACAGATAGAGAAGGAAGAAAGAAAAATAAAAATGACAGAACTTATCATGTCATAACCTGTCATGCTGTCAGATTAATTTGATGTCTGAAAAAAAAAAAAAAAACCCACCTACAGATGTGCTACAACTAGCAATTTTGAGTCATCCAGGAATATTTAACATCTACTCATATTCCATTACCTTGCTCAGTGCTTTTCTTTTTCATTTATTTTTAAATGTTCCCTTTTTAGTTTGTGACTGTAGTCGACAAAAGTGTATCAATATGTATTGTGTCCTTTCTTATTTGTCTGATTCCTATTTTCTAGGGCAAAAGAAAATAGGAAGTTTTCCAAATTTCCTTTCTGTCCCTCCTCTCTCCTCTGTTTGGGTCATTCTTAAGTGGGCACTTAGTATCTGTATACAGTTTGATCTTTTCAGCAATCTGAAATTAATAGATATATACTGTTTAATTTTCAACCACCAGTTACAATGCAGATTTTATTAAACAAACATGATAAATATTTTAGAATCTTTCAACTCCCTAGGTCAGTGATTCTTAACCCTGGCTTCACAGAAGAACTACCTCAAGAGCTTTTAAATACTGATTCTTAGGCCCCAGTAGGACCAGTTATATCAGAAACTCTTGGAGTGAGGCCCCGGCACTGGTATTTTTTAACAGTGCCCTGGATCATTTTGTGTGGCTAGTGTTGAAAACAACTCCTCTAGAAGGACTAAGTTACTAAAAAGTAGACTAGGCAGTTATTTTAAATTTGGTTGCCAATGTACAATGCTTAATGGGACTTCTCTGGCAGTCCAGTGGTTAAGACTTCACCTTCCAATGCAGGGGGTGCAGTTTCGATCCCTGGTCGGGGAACTAAGATCCCACATGCCTCGTGGCCAAAAAACCAAAAACATAAAACAGAAACTGTATTGTAACAAATTCAATAAAGACTTTAAAAATTGTCTGCATCCAAAAAAAATGCATAATGCTTAAAGAAAAACATTCAAATGCAGTAAGAACTGAATTTGCTATTGCTTTGCTAGTTCATTATGACCCAGAATGACTTAGAATGGAACCAGAGGTAGATTTGCTGTGAATTTGATGAATCTTCAGCTTCAGTGTCCCCACTGCCTCCTGCCCCGGTGAGTGCTGGGAGTTGATAAGAGTTGGGCAGTGTTTCAGGGAGTTGTTAAGAGTTGGGCAGTGTTTCAGGTATGAAAAGCCAGGTAGCAACCAGAAAACATCTCTAAGAATTACTTGTAAGTTGCCTAAAGAGATCTCAGAAAAAGGGGCCTGAGTCATTTATTACAGTAATTTATTGTGATTTCTTTTCTTATTTTACTTGAATATTCATTTTCAAACCTAATTTTATATTTGTAATTTTTGCATTCCTTTCATGAAAGAAAGACACACAAATTGTATGTGCTTGAGATCTCACAAAATCTGGATCTATCCCTTAGTGGGACATGTTTGATGAAAGTAGAAGGGATTGCTGGTCATATACCTAACTAGAAATTTAAATGTTAGAAATTCAAGGTGAAGACAGACACATTAATCCTTTTCTGCATAATAATCGCACATTTCAAAGACCTAGTACCTCTACCCTTAAAACAGCCTTTTAAAAATATTTAATCCAAGGAATGTGGTATTTCTGTTTTGCAGTTTTGAGTTGCTTCTCTACCTTTTGGTTCTTCTGAGTAAATTTCATATATATTCTTAAATGCCATTCAAATTAGATATGGTCCAAGAATTTCCATTTGATGAAAGTGTGATCTGATACTCGCAACTGCTTTTTCCTCCTTGAGTTCAATTAAAAAGATCTGACTCATTATTATCATCATCACAGATATTTTACAGATAATATTTTCACATAAATTATTACTTACAATATATTTATGAGTTAGGTATTTGTACCCCATTTTTAAAGAGGGTGCAAACTGAGAGATAAATTCCCCTGACCAGCATCCAAAATTCAGAATTCAAACCCAGAACTATCAGATACAAAAGCCTTTCACCATTAAACTCTTCTTTTAGCCCAAACATGCCTATGTTTCTATATTAATCTGAAATGTAAGGATTACCCTAAGGTTTTCATTTTTCAAGTCAGATCTCTGATAATATTTCAAGATCATGACTGCAAGTAATTTTTTTTCTCACATACCAATTCTAACTGATAGTGACTAGCTGAAGTCCTGTGTTGAGAAGGATTCTGAAGGCGAGTCTGGGATCAGCAGATGACTCTAGTGAGAAAATAAAATGTCTGTCTTTGATGCATAAAGAAGTGCTGGCACACATACCAACAAATATTATATGTTTTAGGCTACTGACTACAGTCCCTAGCTGATTTTCTCTCATTTACACTTTAGCCAATAGTAGTCCATTGTTCTCACCAGCAATTTCTAGTCCTGAATGTTTCTCTCCAAAGCACTCATCCAATATCAACGATGGAATGTCCACTGAATATTGCTCTACTCAGATCTCAATGCCATTAGGGAAGGTTTAAAAGCATTAGGTTCTGTTTATTTCCCTTAATTTTCAGCTGGAAGGTATATACTGAACTTCCTGGGACATGGAGGAACTGTGGAAAACATCTTTGCCTTAATGTAATAAAATACCTGCTTATATATTGTGTTGTTTTGTATTTACATACCTGGGTAAAATTGTCTATCTTTATCCACCTTGACATTAAACAAGCAATTCATCTGTGTCTTCCTTAGGGAAGCTGTTCTTGATTTTATTTTCTCTTTTCTTTACTATAGCTATTTCTATAGAGGAAGTAGTTAGGGATGCATTTAACTGCAAGTAATGGGACACTCAAAGCACAAGGGCTTAAATAAATATGAGTTTGTTTTTTCATACTAATTAAGAAATCTAGAATGTGAAGTCTGTTGGCATTTAGTGGATCAGCAACGTCAAGGCCAGCATCTTTGAAATTCTCTTGGCTTTTCTCTCATACTTGAAAGATGGTCACTAAAGTATCAGACTTCACATCCACATTCAAAGCCAGAAAGGGTGTACAGCTGTGCTTTCTCCCATCATCAGAACAAATCAATGCCTTTCCAAAGCACCAAACAGAATTCCAGTTAGATCCAATTTGCAATAATTTTTTCACGTGATTACTCCTAGCTACAAAAGAGGCTGTCAAACTGATATTAGTTTTTTCATCTTCTCTGGTAGAGATAATGAGCCAGAGAGAAATGGGTTGAGTATAGTGTTGAGTTACCCAACCATCAGTGTTAGACAGTTACTCTTCCCACCCTGATTACAATATTTTTTCCCCATATTTTGTCCCCTTAATAAATGGTTTATTTGATGAGGATAGAGAGTGACTTTCACCTCTGAACATAAGATTAGTACCTGATGCAGAGTAAGTACTCAGTACCTGTTGATTGAATTGTACTGTGTGGTGCTATCATTCAGTGTCAAGTTGGCTAAGCTGACACTGCATTTCTAAGAATCCACTTCCCTGTATGGTCCAGGTGTACCATTGGTGCAAAAGTGAAATTTATGTGAGATTTGGGAAGCAGAGTGTGTTGGCAGCCATTACTCTCTGAGGCTGTCATGGTTAGATGGAGTGAGAGACAGGCATGGAGGTGCATGCAAGTTTGAGTTTATCCTTGCTCTTCCCTGCAGTAGAAGACAGATATAGAGGTGCTAGTGAATCCCAGTTTATTCTCTTCCTCTCCTGTCCTGTGTCCCCTCTTTTTCCCAACTGCTAGTTCTGCTGACCAACAGCAACAAGATTGGGAGGAACTAGCTTTCCACAGACTTTTCTACCACTTCCCTTTGTAGTCTAACCCCATGGGCTGGACACGCCTGAATTCCAGATCTCCCTGCAAACTCCACCCTATCCTCCAGTGCCCCTGTTTCAAGAGAGCTCATTAGTGACTTTCCTCTGTTCCTCCAACTTCCCTCTGAAGCCCATTTTCCCTCAAATTGTATAAACTTTAATTTCCGTAAGAGATTCTTCATTGCAGACTACTTTCCTGATTTACCCTAATTGATACAGAGAAACTCAGTGACTCTTATTCATGGTTCTTATTTTACCATAACCTATATCACATTTTTCTTGTATTAACAGAGGTGTTAATTAACAGAGGAATTATAACAGTTACAACATTTTATTTTAGATATTTGCTATATATCTGGGCGTCTGCTTTTGCAACTTCAGAAAGAATTATGGGAATTATGAAGCACTCCATGAATAATTGCAAAATAATTTTCTTTTAGAGAAGACTCTTTTTCTTTTTAAGGGAACTCTTAAGGGAAGTGTCACAAGAATTTATTTCATCTCTTAACTCAATATTTCATATAGAATGAGAGGGAATTTGAAATGAAGGTAAGAAATCATATTGAGTGAATTCTTTTTCTTCAGATAGTGGTTGCAGCACCCTTCATGTCTTAGTGCTTACTTCCCATTAACCATACTCAGAATAGTCCTTCACTTTTTATTTGTGACCATGTGTGGTTAAACAGTAAAAAGTAGCTGATTGTCAACATTAGCAACATGTTCATTCTCTCTTAATATTTAACGATACAGACTCTCAGAAAGGAGATGGTAGTCAGGGAGCCCAGTGCTATACTTCAATCAATTAAAAACAAAACAAAACAAAACTCAATGGCTGTAGCCTGCATCTGACATCTTTGGAAAGCACCAAAGAAGCCTAACCAGTTTTACCTGGAGGAACCTTTTCAAGATTCAGTGGAGAAGGAAATATATTGGAAAATGAGTGCTGGATGCTTGCTGTTGTTTTCTGCCTGCAAACACAGGTAAACCCAGAGCATTCTATCACTCAGATGGAAACTCAACAGGGGAATATACAAGGCAAAAGCAGGCTTTTTGTTTCCTGGGGTCTGAATAGCCAGAGAACATCATTAAATAATTCCACTTTCAAAGGTGAAATGTGTGTGAAGGGATCAGTGAGTGTAGGGTCACTTTTGCATTTTCCAGGGGACAATACACAAGCCTAAATATTTGACCCCAGATATTGGTGGAAAGAAGTATTGTCAAGACCCAAAATGAAAAACATTTTTAATAAGAAATATTCATGTGGTTTAAAGAAGTTTAAAAAAAAAAAAAGCTCATCTGTAAAATATCTCAATCTTACTTCTATCCTCAGACCCACACCACATCTCCAGCTGCATACAACTTTTAATTGTTATGTATCCCTCCAGTGTTTCTATGCAAGTATAAGAACATATGAACACATATTCTAAGTTTCCTCTTGTACATCAAAAAATATCATATGCTTTGATCTGAATCTTGCTTTTTTTCACTTATATCTCATAAAACTGTTCATATATGTAAATAGAGAATTTCATCTCTATTTCCTACAACGACATAGTATTTCATCTTGTCGATGTACCATAGAACACTTAACCATTCTCCTGTTGATGGAATCTTGGCTTGTTTCTAATGTTTTGCTATTACAATACCGGATGAGTAATCTTGTGTACATACCGTCTTATACATGTGCAGATACATCTGTTGAATAAATTCCAAGGAGTGGTATTGCTGAATCAAAAGGTAAAGCATTTCTCATTTAGAGAGAAATTGCCAAATTACCTTGTTAGCCATTGTACTATTCTGCAGTGTCACCTGAGAAAAATGAAATGAGTCTATTTTCCCATAACCTCACCAAAATGGCTGTTGCCAAACTTTTGGGTTTTTTGTTGATCTGAAAAATGAAATCTGGTACTGAAATTTAGTTTTAATTTGCAGTTCTTTTATCATAAGTGAGATTTAGCAGCTTTTTACATGTTTAAGGGACATTTGTACTTTTTCTATGAGCTCTGTGTTTACATCCCTAGCTCATTTTTCTTTTGGAGGTTATTAATATTCTTCTTCTCAACTTCCTGTAGAGCGTCTTTTTCTCCTGTGTTATGAGTTGCAAATTTTTTCCAATTTGTTGATTGTCTTTTAACTTTGCCATGTATATATATTATGTATATATATATATATATATATAATTTTTTTTTTACCTTGCGAAACTTTGTACTGTTTAAGTAATCAAATTTACCATTTTTTCCTTTTGAGTAAGTTAGAACGGGCACCCTCACTCCAAAATTATAGAGAAACCCTCCCATGTAGTCTTCTAAACTTGTATGGTTTATTTTTCACATTTAAATACTTGTTTAATTTAAAGTTTATACTAATGTGTAATGTGAAACATGGATCCAACGTTATCTTTTATAGCTGTCTGCTTCACAACTCAGTTATTCCATAGACTATTGTCCTATTGATCTATCCAAACACCAGTACTATATTTTAGTAATTTGTTTTAAGACTAATTCTTTCTCTGTATTCTTCCTCCTTCTCCCCCGAGGTTGCTTTCCTAATATTTCTTATTTGTTTTTACATGTGAACTTTAGAATCCCTAGGATATCAAGTGTTATTTTATCAGCATAGCATTAAAGTGATAAAATAACTGTTTCCAAGTTTCTCCCATGAAGATTTTGCAGATTTCTTTCATTATTCCTGAGTATTGTATCTTCATCAATAATATTTATTTTATTTACTTCTATCATTTAACTGTTTTTTGTTGTTGTTGTTCCTACTTGACAAAGCTGCTGACATCTGTGTATTTTTTTTAACCCCACAAACTTACTGAATTATGTTATCATATAAAGATCTTTTTTCAGTTGATTCTCTTGGGTTTTTCTGGGTATACAATCATGTCATATGCAAATAGTGATCTCTTTGCCTTCTTTTAAATTCTTATACTTCTAACTTCTTTCTTTCATAAAATTTTATTGTTTAATATCTTGGTACAATGTTAAGCTATATGTATAGTGGTGGGCATTTTTACCTTATTCCTAACTTTAGTGTGTCCTTGTTGAGCATGACACTGGTCCTTTTTTTGAGATATAAATAGTTTGTCATACTGAGAAGGATCAATTCATTCCAATCTTATTGACACTTAAAATCAAGAATTGGTGTGGAATTTGAAAAAAAATTTTCTAGCATATAAGCATATGATCATATAATTTATTTCAAAACATAGATCTATATAATACATTATATTAATACATTTCCTAATGTTGACCGAATATTGTACTCCTGTTATAAAACCCGATTGGTCATGATGTATTAGTTTTTTAATGGGCTACTGAATTCTATTTGCTAATATTTTGTTTGTGATTTTTAATCAATATTTATAGTAATATAAATCCATAATTTTTGCATGTGTGTGCAGTCTTTGTCACATTTTGGTAGCAAGGTAATGCCAACTTTAAAAAGAATTTTTAATTGCCTCCTTTTTTTATGTCCAATCTGGCTGCTATGGAAGAGATAAGAGCATTGGAATGATCTGATCCTTAAAGATGTGACAGAATGCTCCCGTGAAGACATATCAGTCTGTTTCTTTTGGTGGCCGGGGGAGTGGATATTTCTTATACTACTTTTGCTAATTTTTTCCCAATAAAATCAGTCTGTAAACATTATTTCCTAATTCTATTTTTTTTTTCTTTTGAAGAAAAAGGAGGTCATGAGGCAAGTGACAATGAAGTACTCGAGAACTGATTTTTAATTACTAAATTGAGAAAGAAGGGAGATTATTTTTTAAGTGATTATAAAGTGCTAGTCCTTTCATTTAATTCTCACTAAAACTCAGTTAGAGAAATATTACCGTCTCAATTTTACAGGTGAACAAAATGAATTTCTAAGAAGTTATGTAACTTTCTCAAGATCATAAGCAGCAGAGCATGATTCCAACTCTTGTCTCCGTGACAACAAAGCCCAGATATTAAGATTGTACTATTTTTCTCTCTTCTGCTTTCCAGAGATGTAATGTATAATGAATGTATAAATTAGGAGATATAATTATTCTATACTGTAGTTATTAAGATGCTTAAAATCAAATGAATACTCAACAGCTTACATCACCACTCAGGTTGTTGTCTGTATCTGCATTCAATCATCTCATCAAACAAGAGGAAAAGGATGCTGAGACCTCCTAAGCATTGAGGGGTCTGACTTGGTAGTGAGAAAAATGGAGCTACACTTTGCTGGTAATAATGGGACATATTGGTCAGATTGGCCCCATACTGAGTGGCTCTCTAGTAAAATCATCCTGTTATCTCTTTTCTAGCATCATGTTGGGCCAATTCGTAAAGAATTAGTTTAATTAAAAAAAAATTTTTTTTATAACAAATGCAGCCAGTAAGCCGTGCTTACTTCCTTAAATAAATTCCAGACTCTTTTGGTGAAAAGAACTACAGAATTATTTTATTGCTATCTTGGTGCTGAAGCTCATACGAGAATGGTGAAATATTAATCAAAGGAGTAAGAGCTTCCCCCAAATCTCATATTGACTTATCCCTTTTCCCCCCAATAACATTTGTACTCCAATCACTCTCCATTTAAAACCCTATTGATCCTAACTCTATAATTATCAGCCTGAAAACTGTTTCTTGTAAGCCTATAATGTCTTGAAGTTTTTCACCATAAAGTCTATGAATTTCAGGTTAATCTATAAGCCCTCAACAGTGTGTTATCAAATTATATAAATCCTAAATAGCAACTGAAATGAAAGGGATCTGAAAATAACTGAACTTATCTTAGCACAAAGCACATAGCACACTGAGTTTTCTCCTTATTCTGTGGCTGTCAAGTATCTCAGATTCAGCAGCAGCTTTGCACAATAACCTCAATAATTTCATACAGCATGTGCTTTCCTAAGGCTTTGGAGGAAAATAAATCAATATCAGTGGTTTAGTGAATTAATCTCTATTGTCTCCTCTTCTAACTGGTGGATGTCAGAGAAAAATAAAGCAAAATCAAATTAATTTGCTTATTTTTAATTAAATCCATATATCTACTACTTGAATTGACTAAATATGATAAATAACAGCTTTATATCAACACACACACACAAACAGATACATACCCATATTCTTTTCAGAAGATCATATAATTGCATATTCTGACTGTTTCCCATATCATTCATAAAAGTTGGGTTTATATACCAAAGAGAGACTAGAAGTAAAATTGTCAGTACTTTTCAGAAAGTTAAAATTATGGCTCTCACATAAACACAAAACAAGCAATATTAAAAATGTATGGACTAAGTGTCCATCAACAGATGAATGGATAAAGAAGATGTGGCACATATATACAATGGAATATTAGCCATAAAAAGAAATGAAATTCACTTTGTTATAAAGCAGAAACTAACACACCATTGTAAAGCAATTATACTCCAATAAAGATGTTAAAAAAAAAAACTCAAAAAAAATAAGAAAGAAACGAAATTGAGTTATTTGCAGTGAGGCGAATGGATCTAGAGTCTGTCCTACAGAGTGAAATAAATCA
Source organism: Balaenoptera physalus (assembly GCF_965194825.1). NCBI lineage: Eukaryota > Metazoa > Chordata > Mammalia > Artiodactyla > Balaenopteridae > Balaenoptera > Balaenoptera physalus. The sequence goes on from NC_138889.1 coordinate 84,765,807, forward strand.
GAAAGAGAAAAACAAATACCGTATGCTAACACATATATACGGAATCTAAAAAAAAAAATGGATCAGATGAACCTAGGGGCAGGACAGGAATAAAGATGCAGACATAGAGAATCGACTTGAGAACACGGAGTGGGGGCGAGGGTAATCTGGCATGAAGTGAGAGAGTAGCATTGAAATATATATACTACCAAATGTAAAATAGGTAGCTAGTGGAAAGCAGCTGCATAGCACAGGGAGATCAGCTCAGTGCTTTGTGACCACCTAGAGAGGTGGGATAGGGAGGGTGGGAGGGAGGTGCAAGAGGGAGGGGATATGGGGATACATGTATATGTATAGCTGATTCGCTTTGTTATACAGCAGAAACTAACACAACATTGTAAAGCAATTATACTCCAATAAAGATGTTTAAAAATTTTATGGAGACATCACTACACAACTACCAGAAAGAAAAAAATAGAGAAAACCTGACAATATTAATTGCTGGTAAGGATTGCTGGTAAGCAGAAGGAATGCATTGCAGTTAGGAGTGCAAATGGTATAGCCACTTTGGAAGATAGCTGGGCAGTTTCTTACAAAACTAAGCATACTCTTTTTTTTTTTTTTAAATGGGTAATTTTTTTATTTATTGGTACTTATAAACGAACCAGCCAACTGGTAGTATTATGATGTGGACAAATCAAAACATCTTTCTATAAATACTAGAGTGGTGAAAAAATTAGGGGTTGTAGTAAAATAGCAAAAAGGGGTAGAGGAAATCAGTGAAGCACATTGTAGCTTAACCCTTCACCTTAACAACTGAGGTTCTTAACAAGTAAAGCCTCCCCATCCTAGAAAATATGAATAATCCTTCATCACACATCTTTGTACTTTTGCTTCCTCTTCTTGAGGTTAGGCTCTAGATCCTAAAGATATCCAAAAAATAGTATTATAGACTAGTTATCTATAGCCGCAGTCATCTTTTATCATGTTGTCCATAGAAGCCAATGCTTCTGAAACCTCTTTGATTAGACACCAATCATACACCCCCAAATTGACACAAAAGGCACAATGAAAAGCAGCTTATCAAGGCAGAGAGATACATAATTGTAAAAGAAAATTTCTGGGGAAGTAATACAGTCACGGCTCAAATTGAAATTGAATAATACAGCCATCGTTACAAATCTTCAGGCTGTATGTTCAGAGAGTAATTTGGGAATAAATCCATGATTTGCTGTTGGGAATTGAAATACTTAGCAGTTTGCTGTATTATGTTATAGCTTTCCCCAGCAGTTTCCAAGGTGGCCTGACAGGAGAATTTTGCTGGAACTGGATCTGGGGCTGCAGGAATTCCTCAACATAGTTGTTGAATTGATTGTTCCAAGTCTAGTTATTCCAGGCTTGGGGGCACCAGGTCTGACTGTTCCAAGGGTGTTTGCTCCAGGATTGACTGTTCCAGCTCTGGTTGCTCCAACTTGGGTTATTCCAGGTCTTGTTACCCCCACATGGGCAGGTTTCCGGAAGAGTTCACCAGGCATCCTTGGTGGTAGGAATAGAAGCCCGGGTATTCTGTAGTTGCTGGGCCCTGAGTCACAATGTTGCTATTCCTTGGCCAGTTGTTTTTCTGCCAGCTCTTACGTTTCATTCTCTGGTTCTGGAACCAGGTCTTAACCTGTTTGTAGCTAAGGTTCAGAATGTTGGAAAGTTCTTGCATTTGCTGGAGGCTGAGGTATTTCTGCCTCTGAAATCTGTCATTGAGCACACACAGCTGCGTCTGAGAGAACGCGGTTCTGGTCTTCTGTTTCTTGACCAGGACCTTCTCTTCCTTCTTCTCTGTGCTCTTGTCTGCAGCCGTGGCCAGTAGTTTTACTCTGGGGCTTGCGGAAGAATCAGGACTGTCCAGTCTCCATGTCGTGGGTCTCAGCAGATGACATTTGCAAGGACACATAATTTTCTTCAGGCCCATAAATCTCAGGCATTGGGGAAGATTCCCTAGAATTGGATGCTTTGGGGCCACGCAGGCTTTGGGGACGAGCTGGGTCCATACCCATGTTGTTGAATTGAAGGAGAGGGAGAAAACCAAAGAGCTAGATAGATGGTAGGAAAAGTCCAGGCTTAAGAATCTAGGTAGAAGAGCTTAGAGAAAGGTGAAGATCTCCAGATGTAAAAGTATTAAAAAGATGAGATGAAGGGAAGTCACCTGTGTGATAACAGAAGCCTACCAGCCCAATGTAGGAAAATGACCAAAACTAAGCATACCCTTACCATACCATTCCAGTAATTGTGCTTGTTGATATTTACCCAACTAATTTTAAAATGTGTGTCTACATGAAAGCCTGCATGGAAATGTTTATAGTTGCTTTATTAATAATTGCCAAAAAATGGAGGCACCCAAGATCTTCTTGAATAGGTAAATGAATAAACAAACTGTAGCCCAGCCACCCAATGGAATGTTATTCATCAATAAAAAGAAATGAGCTATCAAGCCATGTAAGACTTCGGTGAATCATAAATGCCTATTGCTAATGGGAGTCAGCCAGCCTGAAAAGGCTATATACTGATGCATTTATAAGACATTCTGGAAAAAGCAAAAATACGGAGATAATAAACAGATTAGTAGTTGCCAGGAGTTTGAGGTTCGTGTATGTGTGTGTTTGGTGGGTGTGTATGTGTGTGTGGCGGGGAGGTGTTACAGAGTGGAGGCACAAGAGATTATTTAGTGTCGTGAAACTATTCCATATGATACCATGACAGTGGGTACATGCTACACATTTGTCAAAATCCATGAAACTTTACAGCACAAAGAGTGAACTTTAATGTATACAACTTAAAAAATATTATTTAGAAGGCTGAGGGATCCCAAAATAGAATGCAGAATCGAATTGGGTTGCAAATGTATGAAACAACCTCACTGACAGGAGTGCGGGTAAAAGGTGCTGACCTAACCCTGAAAATAAGTGGAGTCTGAAATTCTAAATGCCAAAGCAACAGTACATACACTCCACACTTTAGTCGAGAAAGTTGTTTCCCCTGGGGATATAGATTAACAATTCTGAAATCACTACACCTGTATGCTAGAAATGAACGATAAAGGCAATAGATGGTATGGTAGGAACAAGTTTTCCTGGTGTTGGAGTGTAATCTGAGAAAGTTTTCATAGAAGTAATATTTGATTTCATCCTGAAAGGACATACAGAATTGCAGCAACAAGAGAAAGAGGAAAGGACATTTCAGTGAGAGGGAATAGTTTCAGCCAGTTGTCCTCAAACTTTTAGGTCTCAGAAACCCTTTACATTTAGCACCCAAAGGGCTTTTTAAAAAAAAATATGCATTATATTGATTGATATTTTGCTATTATGAATTAAAACTGCTGTGATTTTGACATATAATTTACAAATTCCTTTTAAAGTAAAATAATAAACCTATTCATTATATGTAGACTTGAACTTCCATGCCCCACTGAGGGTCAGTGTGGCAGCAAGACTTGCTTTCGCCAAGGAAATGTAAGCAAAAGAGACAGGTGCCGTTAAAATTGGAATATTTTAAAAACTAGTGACAATTTCCCATACTGTCTCTTTTCCATTGCCACTGCCATGAGCAACATTTAAAATGGTGGCTGCATCCACAGCCTGCAAGGAGATCTGGAACACTTGCCCTAGTCGAGTCATGAGAGACACAAAACATGTACAATACATAAACCTCTGTTGTTAAAAGCCACTGAAATTTGAGGGGAAGCGGGTTGTTTGTTACCATCACATAATGTAGCCTATCCATTCAAAATAAAATGAATCCTCTGGCTGTTACAGATATAAACCACTTCTCTGGCAGCTTAAATGGGGATATATGTATGTGTATAGCTGATTCACTTTGTTATAAAGCAGAAACTAATATACCATTGTAAAGCAATTATACTCCAATAAGGATGTTAAAAAAAAAAAAACTTAATTAGTCTCTAACACAAAGTCTTTTCTGTAACCATCATTTTCATAGGAGGGAAGGGTTTATCATTTTCTGATTATCATGGGATAGCACATTTATCCAGCATCTAACATTTCAGGAAGATGCCTTCGCATGCATCTTGTTATATATCTTTTAAGTAGAAATTATTATTTCTATCTTACAGATGTTAGAACTAAAGATTAAGAGTTTTGTAAAATACACAGATTGCATGACCAGTAAATAATGGACTCTCAACTTGAGTCAAGTTCTGACTTTGATGTATATACTCTTCCCATATGCTGCGATTCCTTTGGTTAATCTAAAGACAAAAAATTGACTATTATCATCTAAGGGAAGCTTCTTATTATGTTTATTTTCTATAAAAGGTTAAGAATCTCATTTAAGCAATTTCCTGGATCTTCTGAAACCAGATTTTAAATGAAGGTGATCTTTTGTTCTGTGTTCTGAAAAGGAGTTCCTCTTTAAATTCTTCTGCCCTAGGTAACTGAGTTTATACAAAACAGTAGTTCCAGATAAATTCCAAGAGAAACTGGTCTTCTTGCCTTATGGAAAAGGCAATGCAGAGGCGGGGAAAAAAAAAAGGAGATGCAGGGCTATTTTCTTTTGTCACTCAACAAGATAGACTTTTCACCCATTTGGGGAAAAATAAGGAGACAATTATAACCATGTCAATCACTTTCCTAGTCTTTCAACCAGTGTAAAAAGATTGTGGAAGTTTAAATTTAAAAAATAAAAAACAATTATTTGTAAATTTTACTTTTGTCACTTCCTGGATGGACACTTGTATTACTCAGATAAACTCTGGTTACATTTTCCTACTTATACAATCAAGAAAATGGTACCCCTCTAACAAGATTATAGCAAAGTTTGTTTTTTTTTAATTTCATAAAATAACTAGCACAGAGTTTGCCATAATGGTGATTACATTTTATTTCCTCCAGATTCCCCATTAAAAAGAACCACAATACTTATTCTGAAAAGCTCCAGTTAAACAAAACTTTTAAACATAAAGGTCTCAAAATATATGCTCTGTTTCATTTGGAATGACCAGACAGCAGAAAGTGGCTTCATCCATTTCACCGACCGCATGTATCAAGAGCAGAGGATTCTGTGAGTAATTTGGCTGTGAGAGTCTTTAGCCACCTTCAAAGGGACCAAAACAGCCAGACGGGTGGTTCAATTTATTTCCTAAATCTAGAGAAAGCCTTAGCTAAAGGAATGTGAGCAATTTATTTATCTTTACCTTCAGTTCTAGTGCTCTGGGCAATAATCATAGAAAATGTAGACACAGCTGAAAGCTCACAGAAGCTTCCAACGCTGAAGCCACAAAGACCAAGGTAAATTGCTTACTCATTTGGTGAAAATAAGAGGCAAGATGTGGAACGGCTTTACTTTTTAATAAATGGTATTTATATTTTCTAATTACAAAAGGGAATAATTTAACACATGCATTGTGGTAATTTTAGAAGACACAGAAAACTAAGAAAGGATAATGAGAAACCATATAATCCCATAATAATCCCATAATAAAAATGAAACCCTAATCTCAGGTAACAAATTGTTGTCAAGTGAAAAGATTTTAATTGATTTTCTCTCACTATGAAATTAAGATATTGATATTAATATTTAGTTATACTTACAGAATTTATAATGAAATACTAAATCAACAAATATCACATATATTGTTGATTTGTAACAATAAAGTTTTGATTGAATATATCATAGATTAAATTTCCAAGATTTTTAATGGATCATTGTATTTTAGTGTATAGATATATCACGTTATATCTGCTTCTGAAGGATATTTAATTAAAAAAATTTTTCTGTTTTCTAACCATTACCACAATGAACTTTTTTATTCATATGTACAATTTATTTAGCAAAACTCTAAAATTGGAGAATTCTAGCCAAAAGTTCTAAACTATTTAAGACTTTCAAACTGTCCTCTGGAAAAAGCATAAATATTAAAGTTAAATAATACAAGCCATGTGAGAAAGTGTTCATTTTTCCATACTTGTGCCAATACCAAATATCAATCTTATGATCCAGCAATCCCACGACTGGGCATATACCCTGAGAAAACCATAATTCTAAAAGAGTCATGTACCACAATGTTCACTGCAGCACTATTTACAATAGCCAGGACATGGAAGCAACCTAAATGTCCATCGACAGATGAATGGATAAAGAAGATGTGGCACATATATACAATGGAATATTACTCAGCCATAAAAAGTAACAAAATTGAGTTATTTGTAGTGAGGTGGATGGACCTAGAGTCTGTCGTACAGAGTGAAGTAAGTCAGAAAGAGAAAAAAAATACTATATGCTAACACATGTATATGAAATCTAAAAAAAAAAAAAAAAAGGTTCTGATGAACCTAGGGGTAGGACAGGAATAAAGCTGCAGACGTAGAGAATGGACTTGAGGACATGGGGAGGGGTAAGCTGGGACGAAGTGAGAGAGTGGCATTGATATATATACACTACCAAATGTAAAATAGATTGCTAGTGGGAAGCAGCTGCATAGCACAGAGAAATCAGCTCAGTGTTTTCTGACCACCTAGAAGGGTGGGAGGGAGGCACAAGAGGGTGGGGATATGGGGATATATGTATATGTATAGCTGATTCACTTTGTTATACAGCAGAAACTAACACAACATTGAAAAGCAATTATACTCCAATAAAGATGTTACATAAAAAATCTTTTAATATCCCATATTTTGTCAGTCTACACAATAACAACACTAACGAAAGCCAATTCTTATTTTCTTTGAAGTTTAATGACCTTAAAAATAACATCTTCATGTTCTTTATTCTTATATATTGCTTCTTTGAGTTGCCTGTTCAAATTCTTTCTCTATTTGTATTTTTGATCTTTTTTCCCCTCTTACTGACTTTTAAGATACATATGTATACACACACACATATATATCTTTTTATCTTCTACAAATATTGTATCTTTCTAGTTTGCAATATGTATTAATTATGTTTATTTTTCTTCCATTACCATTAGGTAGTTTTAAATTTTTATATAGTTAATCTTTTTATATCTTCTATCATGCTTTAAAAGTTTTCCCAGTACTCAAATTTCAAAACTCACTTTCTTATATTTCCTGGTTTTTAAAATGATCACATATCTAATTAATTAGAAAGTCAGTGTGATATAAAGTATGAGATCTAAATTTATATGTTTAATGGTGTATAGCTATTCTAGCACTATTTATTGACTATTTCTTATTTCCCTTACCATTTTGAAATGTTAACTTTAGCATGAAAATTTTTTCTACCTATACCCTAGGCTTGTAATACTCTTAATTAATTTTGGTGTATAGCGTGAAGTAATAAGCCAATATAATTTTTCTCAAGAATAACTAGTTTTCACAGCACCACTGATTGAATAATCTTTCCTCTTCTGTGTCCTACAATGCTCGTTCTCCCTAATATTGAATGGATATATGTGCAGTGGTTTGTTTCTGGACTATTTTATTCTATGATTATATTTATTTCTCCCTGTACCAATGTTACAATATGTTAATTACTATAGCTTTATAATTAGTCTTAATGTTTCGGAGGCTATATCCTTATCTCCTTCACCTTTTGCTTCCTCAGGTATGGCATGAATCATCTTGACTCTGCTTTTCTACATACATTTTAGAACAGCTTGGAAGATTTTTATTGGGATTGAAATTTCATAAATCATTACAATAGTGAGTACAGTTTTATTTTCCAGAAAATGAACTATCTATATCATTATTCCAACATTCTTTTATGTTTTTAAACTATATGTGTAAGGACTTGCACCTATTTTATTAGATTAATTCTTAGTTTCTCATATTTTTTGCTAAGGTAAATAGTATTTTTTTTACATATGCTAATTTTGTTGCTAGTGTACAGATTTTTACTGCAGTTTGTATGCTTATCTAGTGTTTAGCATACTGACGAATGTTTCTTCTAATTATTTATCTGTAGCTTCTCTTGTATTTTCCATGAAATAACCATATCTAGCAATCTGAAAATTCTAACAATTTTTTCTCTTCTAATTCAATCCTTATATTTTTAGTTTAATTTGTTTGTCTCATGTATAGGTTAGGGCACCTCTCATCATCTTTGGTGTCAACAGATGCAATATTATGATTTATAATAATATTAGTAGTATTAGTAAGATATATATATATATACATATGTATATATGTGTGTGTATGTGTGCATATATATATATATTTATATATTTGGTTTCCATCCCCTCTCCTGGCACAGAGCTCCTAAAACCCTTGGACTTTCTAATGTAGCTAGAGTTCTAAAGGTGAAAATACTCTTTTGTTATTTACAACAAGCCCCTTTCAACCACTCCTGAGTTTATGTTAATAAAGTAACTTTTGAAAAACCCCTAAGGATGGGGGTTAGATGCCAGAGCAACCAACCTTTTGATTAGCGGGTTAAAACTTTCACCCTGTGCCCTGTCCTCTGGGGAGCGGATAGGGACTGGAGGTTGGATTAATCACCAATGGCCAATGATTTAATCAATCAAACCACATAATGAAACCTCCATAAAACCTCCAAAGGATGGGGTTCAGAGAGCTTCCAGGTTGTTGAATATGTGGAGGTGCTGGGAGAGTGGCACCCCAGAGACAAAATGTGAGAAGGCTCTGTGCTCCTTCCCACATACCTTGCTCTATGCCTGTCTTCCATTTGGCTGTTCCTGAGTTGTATCTTTTTATAATAAACCAGTAATCTAGTAAGTGAACCCCTTCCCTGAGTTCTGGGAGCAGCTCTAGCAAGGAGGGGGTCACTGAACCTCCAATTTAGAGCTGGCCAGCCAGAAGCACAGGTAACCTTGGACTTTCATTTAGCATCTGCAGTGAGGAACAGGGTTAGTTGCGTGGAAGTGAGCCCTTAACCTGTGGGATCTGATGTTATCTACAGATAGATAGTGTAAGAATTGAGTTAAACTGTAAGAGAGTAGGTGGTGTTTGAGTACTTATTGGTGGGAGGAAACCCCCAGGCATTTGATGATCAGAAGTGTCAGAAGTGTTCAGCAAAGTGTTGGAAATGAAGTGTTGTATTGTGAGTAATGAAAGAAAACATTTTTGTTTCCTTTGCAGAATATTCTTAGGATTCCACTTTTTTTCTCTATTGACTTTTTATCTATACTTCTTTTGATTATTTTAGTGATAATTTTAGGGTTAGCAATATACATCCTTAATTTATCCATATGTTCAGGTCAATATTTCACCACTTCACTGCTCACAGTTGCCATCTCTCAGTTCTCTCTTCCCATTTCCCTACACTTTCCTTATTACATTTTACACTTCAAAATCTCTATTTCTGAAATATAACAACTTACGATATTCTTGTCATACTTCTTATACTTTATTAACCCCGTGTTACAATTTTTTTTTTACTTTTACAGTTATTTTATTTTAAGAGAATTATGAAAAGGAACAAACATGTACTTCTGTGTTTATCCACTTAGTTACTATTTCCAGGGCTCTTCATTCCCTTCTGAGTTTTTTAACTGGCATCTTTCTCCTTCAGCTTGAAAACATGCTATAGCATTTCTTGTAGTTCAGTATAGCTAAAGGCAAATTTTCTTGGATTTAATTTGTCTGCAAATGTTTTTATTGCACTCTTGTTCCTACAGGATATTTTTGCTGAATAATATATTCTGGGTAGATGGACTTCTTTTTTCCTTTCAGCACTTTAAAGATATTATTTTATTTTCTTCTGCATTTTTTTTTTCTAATGAGAAGATAGATGTCATTCATGTTGTTAATTCCTTATGTACAATGTGTCTTTTCTCTTCCAACTGATTTTAAGATTTAAGATTTACTTAGCTTACAGAAATTTGATTATGGGACTTCCCTGGTGGCACAGTGGTTAAGAATCTGCGTGCCAATGCATGGGACACAGGTTCCAGCCCTGGTCTGAGAAGATCCCACATGCCATGGAGCAACTAAGCCCGTGTGCCACAACTAATGAGCCTGCACTCTAGAGCCTGCAAGCCACAACTACTGAGCCCGTGTGCCACAACTACTGAAGCCCGTGCGCCTAGAGCCCGTGCTCCGCGACAAGAGAAGCCACCACAATGAGAAGCCTGCGCACCGCAATGAAGAGTAGCCCCCGCTCACCGCAACTGGAGAAAGCTCGCATGCAGAAATGAAGACCCAATGCAGCCAAAAATAAAACAAATTTTAAAAATAAATTTATTTTAAAAATAAATAAATTTCTTTAAAGAAATTTGATTATGGTTTACTTTGCTGTGCTTTTTTTTAGTACTTACCTTGCTTGGGATTTGCTAAATTTCTTAAATCTCTAGATCAATGCTTTAAATCACATTTGATAACTTTTGGACCTAAATTCTTCTTAAATATTTTTTCTGCCCAATTGTCACTTTTGTCTCTTTCCAAACTCAAATTACATGTATCATGGGACCATTTGATATTATTTCCTGGGTCCTTTGTACTCTTTTCATTTATCTTTAGAGAATGATTTTGCTTATAGTGTTTTTAAGTTCTAGAATGTCCATGCCATTATTTTTCACCCTTTCCATTTTCTGCTGGTATACCTATGTGGTTATTTATTAAGATTATATTTTCCTTCAATTTTTAAAAGAGTTTTCTTCAGTTTTTGACATACTTACAATTGCTGTTTTAAAAGTCTTTGCCTACTATACCCAATTTTATGCCATCAATGAAGTAAGTTTCTATTGATTGCTTTTAAAAAACTGTCAGTCATATTTTCCTATTTCTTTACATATCTGGCATTACTGATTATATATGGGGCATTGTGAATTATATGTAGATACCAGAAATTCTACTGTCTTTCCCTGAAGAGCATTAATTTGTGTTCTGGTGGGCAGTTTAGTCACTGAATGTTCACCTTGAACTTGCATAGGCAGGTTATGTTTTACAGTTTGGTAGAGCCAATCTGTGGAAAGCCCATGATGTTTACCAAGCTTCTGCAACTTGTTAGGATTTACCCTCCAAACTCTGTGTTCAAATGTGAATCTTGTCAGAGCTTAATTTTAGTCTTTGTCTTTACTCTAGGGCATGATCCTTATTCCTAAGGCATCCTTTTCTTATCTCTCAAATGTAATGGGATGTTAAAGATATTAATGAGGATTTAAGGTCTCTCTGCTTTGGCTGGACCCCGGTGTCCCCAGCATGGCTCAGCCTTCAGTATCTTTATTCCAATTTCAGTCCTGTAGCAGCCATTCCCACTAGAGTGGTAGTCTCTTCCTCCGTATGTGTATTCCAGCCCTCAGCCAAGGACTTGAAAGGGACTTTCCTTTCTAGTACTATACCTCGCTGAACCCATTTTAGCTCTGCCCTGAACTCTAAACTCTGTCTTTTCCTGAGGCTCTGCTTGAATTGCTCTACCAGAGTCATGATGTTGCACTGTAGTTATAAGATTTTCCTCAGTCCGGGGCCACCCTGAGGTTTACCTTGAGAACTTCCCTTCTCTTAGTGATTACAGTCTCCTGTTGTCTGTTGTCCACTACCTGAGAACAGTTGCCTTATATAATTTGCACAATTTTACGGTTGATTATGGCAGGAAGGTTAGTCAAGTACCACTGACGGCATCATAACCAGAAGCAAACATCTCTGCACCTAAAAGAATGTATTTCCTCCAGCCACTTATGTAAATCTTAATAAGGATGTAATCGTGGTATATATAAAATTTTGAGTCCTTCTATTCTCACCAAACACTAGAAGCATTATCCAACATTGCTTAAGATAATGATTAACCATCTGAAACACTTAATAAAAACAAATAGTTGGATTTGCAATAATTTTCTATAATTATAATAATTCAGAACTGTAAAAATCTTCTACTTTATAACTAATCTTATGTCTTAATTATTGTTCTTTCAGAGACTTGTGTGATTTAATCCTTGCTGTCAGTCACCCTGAAGCATAATACATACAGTTGTCTCATGGAAAGTAACTCAGTTACAAATCAATGCTTATAATCTGGAGTGGCAAATGTGACATCACTAGTAATGGCAAATATGACACTCATCAGTAATAGTAGGTAATCGAAAGTAGAGACATACGTGGCAGATAAGTGTTCATTTCCCTCTACTCTTGCCCTTCATTTTAATGTATTTGTAGCCTCCTCCACCCTTTTTTAAATGTACTATCTCCATTAAGAATTTTGGGGGCTTTGCTGAATTAATAAGACTTCAGTATGACCTTTTCATCGATAGAGCTTATGCTTTTAGGCTCATCTTTTCATTTCAGGTATTGACATTAGTAGCAGAATTCAGACATGGAATCAGGGTTATATTCCTTAGCTCATTTGACTTGACCTTTATATTTGAAATGACTGCTTGTCTTCTCTGTCCACAAGGTTTTAACATATATGGCAAGTCTTTTCATATCTTAAGGCATATGTACCTTATGCTAGACTTTGGATTCAATTCCAGTAAAAGCTCCTGCAGCTCCCAATGGGCAGCAATAGGCAGTAGTGCACTAGTAAGCATATAACAGTTATATCACACACACACTCACAAAATACCTGAAGCTCTGATTGGTAGAATTTACTGTTGAGAAAAGATGTACGTGATTTGCTCCAGGACACCACTGGCCATGGGGCCTTTTCATCAGTTCTTGGAGGATGACTGACATCTCACTGGGTGCTCAAACATGCCTCCCATCAGGCATCAACTTCAGTTATGCTTGATGAGCAGAGTTCTTCAGGAAGGTCACTAAACATTTGTTCCATTGTATATCACTTCCATGTGTCTTTAAAAGCTTTCTTTTCCTCGTAAATATTTAAGTAGTCATCTTCTTGAGTGAAATTTGGAAGTTTCAGATTTCTTTTTAGCTCCTTTTTTTCAGCTTTATTGAGGTACAATTGACAAATAAAATTGTAAGATATTTAAAGTGTACAACATGATGATATGTTATATATATTCATCATAAAAGGATTCCCCTCGTTGAGTTAATTAGCACATCCATCACGTCACATGTTTACCTTTCCTTTCCTTTCCTTTCCCTTTCTTCCTTTCTTTCTTTCATTAAGAACATTTAGGGTCTACTCTCTTAGCAAATTTCAATTATACAGTACAGAGTTATCAACAATAGTTAACCAAGTTATACATTAGATCCTCAGAACTTATTCCTCTTGTAACTGGAAGCTTGTACCCTTTTAGCAAACTCTCCTACCCCTAATTCCCTGAAAACAACTTTTATACTTTCTGTATATATGATTTTGACTTTTTATTTTTTAGATTCCACATATATGATACTATGCAGTGTTTGTCTTTCTCTGTCTGATTTATTTCACTTAGCATTATACCCTTAAGATTGAGCCACATTGTCACAAATGACAAGATTTCCTTCTTTTTAAAGGCTGAAAAAATTACATTGTGTTATATATATATAACATTTTTCTTATCCATTCGTCCATTGACAGACACGTAGGTTGTTTCCATATTTTAGCTATTGTGAATAGATGCTATGAACATAGGAGTGCTGATATCTTTTCGAAATAATGGTTTTGTTTCCTTTGGATATATACCCAGAAGTGAGATTGCCGAATCATGTGGTAGTTCTATTTTTAATTTCTTGAGGAACCTCCGTACTGTTTTCCATAATGGCTGCACCAATGTACATTCCCAACAACAGTGCACAAGGGTTGCCTTTTCTCCACATCTTTGCCAGTACTTGTTATCTCTTGTCTTTTTGATAATAGCCATCCTACAGGTATAAGGTGGTATCTCTTTGTGGTTTTAATTAGAATTTCCCTGATGATTAGTGATGTTGAGCATCTTTTCACGTACCTATTGGCCATTTGTATGTCTTCTTTGGAAAAATGTCTATTTAGATCCTTTGCCCATTTTTAATTGGATTATTTACTTTTTTGCTATTGAGTTATATGAATTCCTTATATATTTTGGATACTAAGTGCTTATTGGATATATGGTTTGCAAATATTTTCTCCCATTCCATAGGCTGCCTTTTCATTTTGTTGATGAATTCTTTTGCTGTACAGAAACTTTTTAATTTGATGTAGTCCCACTTGTTCATTTTTGCTTTTATTGACTTTGCTTTTGGTGTCATATCCAAAAAATCATTGCTAAGACCAATGTCAACATGCCCCCTATGTTTACTTCTAGAATTTTTATGGCTTTAGGTCTTACATGAAAGTTTTTAATCCATTTTGAGTTGATTTTTGTGTATGGTGTAAGATAGGGATCCAGCTTCATTCTCCTGCATGTAGCTATCTAGTTTTCACATCCCCATTTATTGAAGAGACTCTCCTTTCTCCACTCAGTATTCTTGGCTCCTTTGTTATAAATTAACTGACCATATATGTATGGGTTTATCTCTGGAATCTCAATTCTGTTCCATTGATCGATGTGTCTGTTTTTAAGCCAATACTATACTATTTTAATTACTATAGCTTCCTATTATTTTGAAATCAGGAAGTATGATGCCTCCTGCTTTGTTATTCTTTCTCAGGACTTCTTTGGTGATTTGGGGTCTTGTGTAGTTCCATATAAAATTTAGGTGTGTTTTTTCTATTTCTGTAAAAAAATGCTATTGGAATCTTGATAGGGATTGCATTGAATCTACATTTTAGACATTAAAATGTCTAAAATGCATTGACATTTTAACAATATTAATTCTTCCAATCCATGAGCAAAGACCATCTTTCCATTTATTTGTGTCTTCTTCAATTTTTTTTTCATCAATGTCTTACAGTTTTCAGTGCACAGATCTTTCAACTCCTTGGTTAAATTTATTTCTAAGTATGTTATTCTTTGTGATGCTCTTGTAAACTGTATCGCTTTAATTTTCTTTCTGACAGTTCATTGTTAGTGTACATTTAGCACTTGAATACAACGTTTAATGTAGATGTTTAGTGCTTTTCAGGATCGCAGTTTGGTTTTGTTTGTTACACACACATTCAAATACTGTATATGCTGAAACAGACACACACACAAGCACGCATACACATATAATATTTCTTTCAGAAGTTCAATCTTTCTCAAATCTTTCATTTCTTTATCTGGTAGAGCTAAAAATTAAGAAATACTGTAGAAGCAAATTTGTTTGCTTTCAGGATCACTATTTGGTATAATTTACTTAAATATATTGAAGTGTAAATGAAAAAATAAAATTAATAACTTAAAAATCATCTCCTTATTCTTAGAGAAGATTACTCTGACCATTCCTATCATTCTCTATCACCTTACTTACTTTATGTTTTATCAAAACATTTATGACTACCTTATATTATACTACAATTTTACTTATTGTTTCATCCATAGAACCTAGAATAGTGGGCAGTCAAAAATAAAGATAGATTAAATAAATAAATGAATAGCCTTAGAAAAATTAATTAACATTTGGCATCCTCAGCTCCCACCAAAATTTCCATTAAAATTGATTAAAATAATTAAATTAACAAACTCCTAGACTTTACTCCTGGAGAGATTTAAAATGTCAGTGTCATAATACTGTACCAAATAAGTAATTGAAGTACTACATATATCCATTCAGAGTTAATTTCATGTGCTCCATATAGCTTATATTTTAGGTCACAACCTCTAGATATGATTAAAATCCATTTAGCATTTTAGCCAGCTGCAATAATAAACAGAAACACAGACATACCTAGATATACTTACATTTATTTACATATATAACTGCAAAAAGCTTTTTTATTTATATTGAGAATTCTTTCTGAAAATTACTTTTAATGGTTACATATTTTATCATTAAAATATGTAATTATTTACATATTAGCTACCAAGTTTCTCAAGACCTGTGGGTATAAATGGGGCCATACTTCATTATTTATTCAACTTTCACTGGCTCTTGCCATTGTCTTCCTATGTAAGCCTTCAGAGCCTGATGTAAGTCTTCAGAGCCTGATAAGATCCTGGAATGTATTTTGGATGGTTCCCAAGTGGTCACATAATAGTATCTCACATTTCCTCATGAATGTGGATCTAATCTGCATCCATGTGATTTCCAAAGGCCACTGACATTCTCTGACCACCATGGTGTCTACCAGGTAGCTCTGTGCCCTGTGGCTACCATCATTCCTCCTGGATTCCAGAATATTTTGGAGGAATGGTGGACAATTTCTCCATATTTACAGAAAATCACTGGCAAATACTATAGGCTCCACTAAGTGGTGTGACTGCTACTTTTGTCTACTTCCAGGTGTGCAAGTAGCCTACCAGGGTCTACTACAGATTCCCAGGAGCCACCACAGATACTAGACTGATCTGCCACAAAGTGGGAAATAATGGTACTTCTTGTGTTACACCAAAGTAGTGGTTGTGTCCTGACACTAGAGAGGTGAATCACCTTTATTTTTTAATAATGATCCAATTACTGGGAACA
The DNA here is from genome assembly GCF_965194825.1 of Balaenoptera physalus. Classification (NCBI taxonomy): domain Eukaryota; kingdom Metazoa; phylum Chordata; class Mammalia; order Artiodactyla; family Balaenopteridae; genus Balaenoptera; species Balaenoptera physalus. The sequence continues at coordinate 84,782,111 of NC_138889.1, forward strand.
CAGACAGAAGTCTAGGGGAATAGCCGAGACTATTCCAACAAATGACCGATTTAGAGTCACCCCTTTCTCTGTCCCTAAAACTTTACTACCTGGTGAAGTTTGGGATATTTGGTTTATTTTCCCCATGGGATTAGTTCTTTCCCAGCTTCATCTTCAGTCACTCATTCAAATTGATTTCTGATAACTCTCCCTTCTTCAATCCTCTTTTCCACTAGTTTATGAAACATAATAACAACTGTATAGCCATTACCCTGTTATTAGACTGGGAGGTTTAAACTTTACCCCCTATTGTAATAGAAATATTGGATTTTAAAGCTCTTTTTAGTGTTAGAGGTTATTTCTTTAAAATAAAAGTTGGATTATTTGGGCAAAGGTTTTGAAAAGTGTTAGGATTCTGAATATGCAATTAAAAGTAGATATTCCTACCTGATTTTTGCTTATAGATAATCCCTTTACTAATTTCAAGAAAGTAATTTCTTCATTAAGCAATTTCTGTGGTAAAATAAGTGTCATTCTTCAAAACACCTCCATTACTTGCTGTAAATATGTATAGCTATACTGAAAGTGTGTCACACAAAATCATCAAAACCTTGTAGTTCTTAAAAAAAAAAAAGAAAGAAAGAAATTCACTTTAGTTCCCTTGCTAGCAGAGTATTAATCTCTCAAAATTGTGCAATTATTTAAGCTTTCACATTTGAATGTCAAGGTTTAGGGCTAGGCTTTGAAATCTTACACCCATAAATTCTGAGTATGTTATATACACAAAACAATTCCTCCAGTCTAACATGAGATATTGGTGGCCTTGATAGTATGTCATCTCCCTGTCCTATTACTCACAGGGAATTAAATGGATGCCAACCTTGAAGAGTTTCCATGAACTCAATGAAAACAATGTTAATTATATTTATAATTAGCTTTTCTTGGCTCTGAACTAACCAATTCCTACTCTCTGACCCAGTGAGTTGTACATGCCGATATTATGCTTTGTCCTTGCCTATATCAATGTACCAGCTATTGACATTCAAAATGAGTTTTTAAATGTATTTATAATTGCTGAATAATTTTTAATCCTTTCCTCCATCTTTCTTTTCTCTTTCCCTTACTCTTTATTAAAAGGCAAAATAAAATGTTGTGCTTAAAGACCAAATAAAGAGGTAACTTATGAAGATCTTCTTGTTCTTTCAGTTATCCTTGACTTAAAAAAAAAAATAATAATAATTATTAAAAAACAGAGAGGAAGGTGAGAAATGGTCAATTCCTATTTTTAAAGTTATATCTTAGAGCTTGTTCTTTAAGTCAGTCTAAAGATAAAAACATCCCAGACCAGATTGCCAATAGAATTAAAGGCACATTAAAGTAAATGTTTTAAAAATGTATCATATAAGCCTGTCAGAACAAGCTGAAAATAAGTCTCACATAGGACTAGGCATGTTGAATGAATACTTTGTATCTATTGATTAATAAAAGAAAATTATCATGATCTTCATCATTCCAGATATGATTACTGAATGTCTACCCGGCATCAGGTAATGTCTTGAGCACTTTGCTAATTGTATTAGTTTTCTAGGGCTGCCATAACAAATTACATAATCTTGGTAACTTAAAACAATAGAAATTAATTTTCTCACAGTTCTGGAGGCCAAAAGTCTGAAATCAAGGTATCAGCAGGTTTGCACTCCCACCTAAAGATGTAGGGGAGATTTCGTTCCTATCTTCTTCCATCTTTTGGTAGTTGCCAACTTCTTTGAGGTTGTGGCCACATAACTCCAATCTCTGCCTCCATGGTCATATTGCTTTATCCTCTCCATCTGTCTCCTCTCTGTGTCTCTTACAAGGAAACTTGTCATTAGATTTAGGACCCACCCGGATAATCTAGTATGAGCTAATCTCAAGATCTTTAGCTTATTTACATCTGCAAAGACCCATTTTTCTAAGTAAGGTAACAGTCACAGGTTCTGGAGATTAAGGCATAGACATATATTTTTAGGGAACACTATTGAATCCACTATACTTACATATTTCAAATTGTAATAAATATAGAGAAAAACAGAGTGAGAGAGGTTAGCAATTTTCTTAAGGTTGCACAGATCATAAATGGTAGGACTACAGAAATAGAACTCGTTCCATTGCACTTTAAAATTTTTTTAATTTTTTTATTGGCTGTGTTTGGTCTTTGTTGCTGTGTGCAGGCTTTCTCTAGTTGCGGCAAGTGAGGGCTACTCTGCATTGAGGTGCATGGACTTCTCATTGCGGTGGCTTCTCTTGTTGTGGAGCATGGGGCTCTAGGCGTGTGGGCTCAGTAGTTGTGGCATGTGGGCCCTAGAGCACGCAGGCTTCAGTAGTTGGCATGGCAGGCTCAGTAGTTATGGTTTGCGGGCTCTAGAGCTCAGGTTTAGTAGTTGTGGTACACGGGCTTACTTGCTCCGTGGCATGTGGGATCTTCCCAGACCAGTGATCAAACCCGTGTCCCCTGCGTTGGCAGGCAGATTCTTAACCACTGCGCCACCAGGGAAGTCCCTCGTCCCATTGCGTTTTGTTGTGTTTTGTTTTGTTTCTATTCAGGTATTATTGGCATACAAACAAGCTGTACATATTTAATGTATACATCTTGATGGGTTTGAAGATAAATAAACACCCATGAAAGTGTCATCATTACATTTTACTTGTTCATGTACTCATTTGTTTCGCTCTTTGGGTCTAGTTATCTTGACTGAGACATTCTCTTATTCTACAATATGTTCCCAATGCCTCACTTTTGGCCTTTGATTCAGATTAGGCATTAAGTAACCAATCATTGAATAAATAAATGTGTTGTTTTCTCACCAGCAAGTCCACTACCAATGACCAGCTATGGCCCATATCCATAATATAAAGAAAATGTATCTGTTACTTTACAGCTGCTTTACCTAAAGGTTATCAAAATTCAGTAGCAACAGCTAACCTCTTTCCAGAGATATTTAGTATGAAAATCTAATTCTTTAGACTGACTTAAAGAACAAGCTCTAAGATACAACTTTAAAAATAGGAATTGACCATTTCTCACCTTCCTCTCTGTTTTTTAAAAATTATTATTATTATTTTTTTAAGTCAAGGATAATTGAAAGAACAAGATCTTCATAAGTTACCTCTTTATTTGGTCTTTAAACACAGCCACTGACACATATTGACTGGTGTATGATTTGTATTGAGCAGCAAGATCCAATTTGTTGCCTAGTTATTGCTGATGACTGAAGATAGTTTTTGTTTTTGTTTTTGTTTCCCCAAATTAAGTGATAATTGGGGGTGGCCAAACACCACATCAGAACTACTCAGTCTCTGTGGCAATTGTTTTGTGAATGAACCATTCAGACCCCCACCCCTCCTTGAGGGAATTTGAGTTATTCATTTTGATAGGCAACTAAAATTTCGGTAATATAAAGGGACAGAATTGAAAAATATATGATCTGATCTATTTGAGGAATAATTTTCTCAAAGTTACTAATTTCTTTTGTTGTTCTGAGCTCTTTCACTGTGTTTTCTTTGTCATTCATTCATTAACCATTCTCACGCCAAGGCAAATACCATCTAGTTAAATCTTTGGTGTTTTATCATAGACCTCTTGCTTTGTTTAGATGTACATTCTTCTTGGGTTGTTCCAACATTGGGATTCCTTATTTGTTTTCTAAACATTCCTGAGTTTGGCAAGGAGGCTTTGTGCATTGCAAGGAGATGATTGACAACCAAATTTCTATCATAGGTCACTAAAAGGGAGTTGGTGTCAGATTCATGGATTTGAGAATGCAGTGGTTTGAAGGAGTAGAATTCAGGGACACTAAATTGTTAGAACTGAAATATAATTGACTTGAAGTATACCATTAGGCACAGATGTACATTAAGCCAGAAGAAAATAAACCTTCTCAGTATTTCTGATGTTCAATTTTTCATTTATAAAATGCATACTATAACACAGTTCCACAAGGTTTCATATGAAACCTGGATGAGTAACACATGTAGAGCATCTGGCACAATGCCTGGAACATATTAGGTGCTCAAATATTATTACTTTAAAAAGTTCAGGTAGGACAGATAATTTCAGGAAGTTTTCTCCATAATTTTAGTGGAAATAGATCATGTAGTTATTAATTTCTTACATTTGTGAGTTTTGCACTGCCCAACATTTACCCCTCAAGCATACTAGCTCAATAAACTAAACTGAGAGAGCAGATACGTTTCTCAGGGAAAAATTTCATTAACCAAATTAATGACACTAGCAGATAAAATCAGAATGTTAATTTCTTAATTTTCTGCTTAAAACTAGTTGTCATGTAGCTTTAAGTATGTGAGTCCATATTATTTTATCTCTGTTGGCAGACTTCATGGGAAAGCAAATTATAATTAGAATGCTACGTGGAATCTAAACAAGGAACAGTAGATGAACAGAATTGTAATTACCATCAGATTTACGTAGCTTAATAAATTCATCTCCACAACATGGATGTCCTTGTTAACAACAGTGGAATGTTTAAATCTCATTGCCTAATTTTTCTTTCCCTTAGAATATGGGTTGGATGGCTATTACATTCGTTTGCTTCTATCACTAAAAGTTTATGACCAACCTCCTGGCAGATTAATCTCTTTTTCTTCAGGAATGTTGACATCAAGAGTAGTCAGTTCTTGTTTGCCAAGAGCAACTCTCTGTTCTTAAAAGAAATTCTCATCTCTCAGCTCTCATTAATTGTGTGTTGATTTTTACAATATAAATGTCAGAAAGCAATCTCATTTTTCTTCTGTAATTTTTGGATCACCTCTAACTGAAGACAGTACTTAATTTTTTTTTCCAGTTTTACTGAGAAATAATTGACATATCTCACTGTATAAGCTTAAGTCATACAGCATGATGGTTTGATTTACATATATTGTGAAATGATTATCACAATAGGTTCAACTAGCATCCATCATTGGGTATAAATACAATAAGAAAAGAAAGAAAAAAATTTCTCCTTGAGATGAGGACTCTTAGGATTTACTCTCTTGACACCATTTCTGTATATCATACAACAGTGTTAACTATAACCATCATGCTCTACATTGCATCTCTAGTTCTTATTTATCTTATAGCAAAGTTTGTACATTTGGACCACCTTCCTCCAACTCCCTCTCTTCCTACCCTCCTACTCTGGTAACCACAAATCTGATCTTCCCTTTCTTTGAGTTTAGGATTTGTTTGTTTGTTGTTTTTGCTTTTGTTTAGGTTCCACATACATGTGATCACTACAGTATTTGTCTTTCTCTGTTGGACTTATTTCACTTAATGTAATGCCTTCAAGGTCCATCCATATTGTTGCAAATGGCAGGAATTCCCCATTTTTTAGTAGCTGAATAATATTCTTTCTTCATTCATTCATCAGTGAACACTTAGGTTGTTTCCATGTCTTAGCTATTGCAAACAATGCTGCTATAAATGAAGGGATGCAGATATCTTTTCAAGTTAGTGTTTTCATTTATTTTGGATATATTCCCAGAAGTGATAATGCTGGATCATATGGTAGCTCTGTTTTTAATTTTGTTTACAATCCTATATACTGTTTTCCATAGTGGCTATACCAATTTACACTCCCACCAGCACTGCACAAGTGTTCCCTTTTCTCCACATCTACACCAATATTTGGTATCTCTTGTGTTTTTTGATGATGGCCATTATAACAGGCATGAGGTGATATCGTGTTTTGATTTGCATTTCCCTAATGACTAGTGATGCTGAACATCTTTTCATGCACCTGTTGGCCTTTCATATATCTTCTTTGGAAAAATATCTATTCAAGTCCTTTGTCCATTTTTTAAATTGGGTTGTTTTCTTGCTATTGAGTTGTCTGAGTTCTTTTTATATTTTGGTGCTTGTGTTTGGTGCTTATCAGATATACGGTTTGCAAATATTTTATTCCCATTCTGTAAGTTGTCTTCTCACTTTGGCATTGGATACTTTTGCTATACAGAAGCTGTTTAGTTTGATGTAGTCCCACTTGTTTATTTTTTATTTTTGTGCTTGTGTTTTAAGTGTCATAACCAAAAAATCATTACCAAGGCCCTTGCCAAGGAGCTCTATTCCTATATTTTCTTCTAGGAGTTTCATGATTTCAGGTCTTACATTCAAGTTTTTAGTCCATTTTGAGTGAATTTGTGTGAGTGGTGTAATGTCAAGGTCCAGTTTTATTATTTTACATGTGAATATTCAATTATCCCAACACCATTTATTGAAGAGACTCTCCTTTCTCCATCAAGTATTCTTGGCTCCTTTGTTGTAAATTAATTGACCAAATATGCATGGGTTTATTTCTGGAAGCTCTATTCTGTTCCATTGTCTGCTTTTATGCCAATACCATACCGTTTTAATTACTATAGCCTTCTAATATAACTTGAAATCAGGAAGCATAATGCCTCCTGCTTTGTTCTTCTTTCTCAGGATTTCTTTGGCTCTCTGGGGTCTTTTGTGGTTCCATGTAAATTTCAGGAGGGTTTTTTCCTACTTTAAAAAATGTTATTGGAATTTTGATAGGGATTGCATTGGATCTATAGATGGTTTGAGGTAGTATTGACATTTTAATAATATTAATTCTTCCAATTCATGAACATAGGTTACCTTTCAATTTATTTGCATTTTCTTTAATTTCTTTCATCAGTGTCTTGTTTTCCGAGTGGAGATCTTTTACTTCCTCAGTTAAATTTATTCTTAAGTATTTTATTGTTTTTGATGTTACTGTAAATGGGATAAATTTTTAAATTTCTTTTTCAGAAAATTCATTGTTTTTGTACAGAAATGCTACTGATTTTCGTATGTTAATTTTACAATTCTGCAACTTTACTGAATTTATTTGATTAGATCTAACATTTTTGGGGCTCAGTGCTACTTAATTTTTTTTGACTCTCAGTTTCCTGATTTAAAAATGCAGATGACAATAATATCTTCCTCCTGTGGTTTTTTAAAGGCTTAATAAAATAATGTTTTCAGGACTTACAGTGACTGACATAAATATGGACTCAGTAAATGCTTTTAAAAACTCTAATTCCCCTAATATTTAATAGTGGTTTGTTATGACCTGACTTGTCATAAAAAGGGATCCCCGGTGGGAGGACTAAAGATGGTAAAGTAGGACACTGAGCTCACCTCTCCCCATGAGCACATCAAAAATATGTCTACACGTGGAGCAACACGCACTGAAAACAAACTGGAGAATGGAAGAAAGACTCTTCTACTACCAAGGCTGTAAAGAAAGACCCACATGAGTCAAGTAGGAAGGGAGGAGAAGCAATCATGTGGGACCCATGCCCCTAGAAGGGGACACAGAAGAGGAGGGGGATATCACAAGCTCAGAGATTCTTCCTGGGGAATGAGGGGCTCGAGCTGTGTTGGACACCCCAGTCCTCAAGTCCAACACTGGGAAGACAAGTACGCTTAGCAGATTTCAAAACCAGTGGAACTTACGGAAGGGTTGTAAGAAAAGGAGACTCCTGCACACAAGCAAGGTGCAGGAAGGTGACTGAAAACTGACCTGGGCTCTGGTTGGTTTCCCACGACTTCCCCAGTGCACAGCGAGGCTCCCACTGGGCGCCTGCTCTGACCCCTCTGGTTGCAGCGCAGCTCTCCACTAAGGCAACAGCTGTTGTTGCCGAGAACAGTGCTCACTTTGGGGAGATGGAGCCAACTCAGACCTGGCCCAACATCTGAACAGGGCAAAGGCAGCCACTGGCTAGAGCAAAGGCAGCTGATTGGAAGCTGCCTGGAGCCCTGACTGTCATGCCAGAACCCTCCCAGTGCACGCCCTGGTCAGCACTGGGTGCCTGGGGAGGGAGAGAGGGAGCGCACAATTAGAAGGAACAGGACCATCTCAGACCCAACCCTCAGGGTTTCTGCTCCAGCACACTGAGACCCCACCCTAACCTGGATTAGGTGGTGACAGCTACTGAGCACAGGAGAAGCCCTGGTTCACACCTGGCTCTGGCTCTAACCCCTCCATCTCCAGCCCTACCTCCCACCAAGGTGATAGATGCCAGCACACCAAAGGGGAAGGAGGTGACCTATGCTCACTTCACATCCAGCTTTCCCACCAAACCCACTGGACATCCTCAGACTGCCTAGGGATGCTCTCACACAAGGACACCCCTTCAAGACTGGGATAGGTAACTGTTTCACCTAATTTCATAGAGACAGAGAAAGTTAAACAAAATGAGAAGACAGAGGAATTTGTTTCAAACAAAAGAATAAGAGAAAAAGAAAACAACTAATGAAACAGAGAAAAATAATTTATCTGATAAAGAGTTAAAGCATTAGTAATAAGAATGCTAACTGAACTTGGGAAAAGAACAGATGAACACAGTGAGAATTTTAGCAAGGAATTAGAAAATATAAAAAAAAAAAAACAGTCAGATGAAGAATACAATAACCGAAATAAAAATAAACTAAAAGAAATTAACAGTAGACTAGGCGATACAGACAAATGCAAAAGCGATCTGGAAGATAGAATAATGGAAATCACCCAGTCAGAACAGTAAATAGAAAAACAAATTAAAAAAAAAAAAACTGAGGATAGTTTAAGGGACCTTTTGGACAACATCTAGCATACTAACCATTGCATTATAAGAGTACCAGAAGGAAAAGAGAAAAATAAATGGGTTGAAAATGTATTTGGCGAAATTATGGCTGAAAACTTCCTGAAGATGAAGAAAGAAACAACAGATTTCCAGGTACAGAAAGCACAGAGAATTCCAAACAAGATGAAACCAAAGAGAGCCACATCAAGACATATCATAATTAGAATGGCAAAATTTAAAGATAAAGAGAGTATTTTAAAGGCTAGAGAAAAACAAAGAGTGACATACAAGAGAACCTCCATAAGGCTGTTAGATGATTTCTTTGCAGAAACTTTGCAGGCCAGAAGAGAGTGGCACGATATATTTAAAATGCTGAAAGGGAAAAAGTTACAACCAAGGATACTCTACTCAGCAGGGTTATCATTCAGGATTGAAGAACATAACTTCTCAGACCAGCAAAAACTAAAAGAGTTTATCAATACTAAACCAACCCTACAAGAAGTGTGAAAGTGTCTTCTCTAAGTGGAAAAGAAAAGGCTACAACAAGAAGTAAGAATTTACAGAAAAGGAGAACCCAGTCGTAAAGGCAAATGTACAGTAAAGGCTGTAGATTGTCTTCAGTAAGCTAGTGTGAAGATTACAAGACAAAAATTGTGAAATCAAGTATATTGAGATAGACATGAAGATGTAAAATATGACATCAAAAACACAAAATGTGGGGGAAGGGAGTAAAAAATGTAGATCTTTTAGAATGTGTTTGAACTTCAGTGACTATCAGTTTAAAACAAGTAGATATAGTTATAGGTCAACATAAATGAACCCCAGGTAACCAAAATCAAAAACCTATAATAGATACACAAAAACTAGGGAGAAAAGAATACAAGCATACCATTAATATTGTAACTCAACTATACTTCAATAAAAAATAGGGATTCTATCATAGCAAGACTTTTCATAATACTTATAGCTCCCTCTCTATATCTATTGTTTCCCTCATAATCATGTGAAGAATGAAGTCCGCCTTAATTTGTAATAGCTGGATAAAAGTGTTGGAAATGCCTGAACTCTACTTTGTTTGGTATCTGGAAGTTGGAGCCTTAGATTCCTGTTTTGAAGAGGAGTCAGACTAACTAAACGGGATAATGCACAGGAACGTTCTTTAAAAATGACAAAACACATTGTATGTGAAGAGGGTACCCAGGAGAGGCAGGGTAACTGTGTAGAGAACTCGGGAGCAGTAAATGCAAAAATAAGGCTTTCTGGAGTTGGTGAAGAGACAATTTCCACAAAATTTCATGCAATTCCTCTGATAAAAAGTCTTGAGCGATTACTTGCTTCTTTCACCATGAAATTATCACTAGGCAATCTAACAACATAACAAGACAAAGTGTTCTGGTCGCTAACGCCTTCAGGTGACATCTCCTGAAAGAGAATCTTCCCTATGGAGATTATCAAATGGCATTATTCTTGCTTCACTGTTTTCATATGCAGCAAGAAGAAACTACAGGCTAATAAATCAACAAGTCACTTATCCAGCCGCCTCCTTTCAGTACCATTGCTTTGAATAATCTCTTATTTGAATTATTCAATAATTTCACCAGGAGCACAGCAAGGATTATTAGTCAATCTTTTCTATACCAGGCATGGTTGGAAGGCTTAATAGTTTGAAACTTAAAATGATTTCTTAGTTATGTAAATGCTTGTGATCTATCATTTGTTTATGAACTGTTTCATGAAATAGTGAGAGGCTGAAATAAGACTTTCAGTTTGAAACAAGAAACCATTTATATAAGAAGAAAGTTGTCATGTGTTTATCAATTAGAGAGCAGCCATGGGGCTGTTAGCCAGACACATATACATTAGAATATACAAACGCTAGAATTCTTACGAAGGAGTGGATCTTAACACAAGCTTCCTCTATACAAATTAGTCAATCTCTCAGTTAAAGGCAAGCTATTGGAAAGTTGATTTTTTGAAAAAATCCATTCTCCCAATTTGAAACTCCACAAATTTCTTTCTAACAATCTCCCAGCATACAATAGTCTCATGCCAGACATGACTTGGTTACTGCCATCTTGGGCAGAATCAATTTGATCTAGTTTGATCTGGGCTTCTGTTTTAAGTCACTCTAATTGCCAAGTGCTTCTGTCCTTCACATTATCAGATTGGATCAGACCATGTGTTAGCAGTTTATCTCTTCTAACACCAGGCCCTTTATTACCTGCTTTGCCCTTGGTTGACTTGAACAATCTGGAGACATGATCTTTATTCTAACGGAATTACATTCAATCAGTTCATTCAGTTCTAATATCTAATGTCTTGACATTGTAGGGAAGCAGATGCAACCTGCAACCTGCATCTGCTTTGGGATCAAAACAGGAGGGAGAAGCAGGCAGAACATAAGCAGTTCTTAGTAGCCAAAGAGGTTTAGGCTAAAAACTTAATTGAAAGTCATGCATTTAAGTGAGTATATTATGTTTTCTTGTGGGAGTTTTTCCTAACAAAATATTTACTTAGCATCCCAAAGAGATACAGCACCAGACATCTGTGAGATAACCTCAAAATCTGTTGAAGCATTATACTTTGATTTCAGGAGCTCAGCTAGCTTTGTTAAGCATCGTTTTGTGCAATAATGTAGTTGGATATCATTTGGCTTCTCTTATGTAGCTTACAGTCTAGGGATACTCAACCTTGCTCATAATTAAATAGAAATGAATTGGAAAATATATACCCTTTATTAACATGTTTCAAAAGTATGAAAGAATGTTGGTGCTAGTGGCAAAGTTTCCTAGCAGGAATGTTAATTGGTACAATGGTACAATATTTGGAATAAATTTTTAGTATGTCTATATAAGTAATTAAGTTATATATGTAATTAAGATACTTATGTAATTGCTATATATATATGCACTTAAGACATAGATACATGGACATACATATATGTATAATGCATATGCTATATATATAATGTATATGCTATTTGATCCAGCTATCCCAATGCTAGAAATTAATTCAATAGATATATCATAATGCTCATTGCTACATTACTTGTATTGGAAAAAAGCAAGCATTCTTTCTCTCTCTCTTTCTTTTACTCTCTCTTTCTCCCCACCCCATCCCTCTCTTTCTTTTTCACAAACACACATACACACACACACACATGCACACACACATATCCCAACTTAGTGGTCCATTAGTATGATTAATAGAGGACTATTATGAGGGGCAGTATAGAAACCAGGCTCTCTGGCTTGACATGTCAGCTACCTGTCCTATGCAATCTTGAATACATTACTCAAACTTTCTCTGCCACTTTTCTCTCATTTGTAAATTGGAATAATAATAATACCTAACATAGGTGGCTATTTCAAGGAGTAAGTTAATATATGTAAAATTTTTTAAAGGTCCTGATATGTAGGTATGATTTCCTAAGTTAGCAACTATTTTATGTGTCTATTAAAAATAATGTCTTTAACCTACTTATGCTGATTTAGAATGCTTGCTAAGATACATTATTAAGCAAAATGAAAAGTAAACTAATGAATAATATCATGCATATTTTATCTCATCTAGTTAAAAATTACACAATTTTGGTAAATCCTGAAGATTTTTGGAACGATATACTGGAAATAGCTAAATGGTAGCTGGAAGCAGTACCCTATGAGAAATGGTAGTGGAGGTTTAAGGCAGGGAAAGAATTTAACTTTTCATTTTAGTTCTTTCCCTCTTATTTGAAACTTTTACCAAATATGCTTTTATAAATTAAGCAAAATTTACAAACATAACTGGCTGTTTTTTGATTACAAGTTTAGTGGCTCTTTGCTTTCTTACCATGTTTATCTCCAATGTGACTTATATCCTAGTAAGCCAACCATGGCGGGAGTTACTTTAGAAAGACCTTCTGTTCCTACCACCAATGTGAGTTAATGTGACATAATACAGTGATTTCTTCAGGTGACGTCCCGTATATGAGGACATGGTTTATCTTGCTAATAGTTCCATTGAAGAGTTTTAATAATTCTCTCTGCCTTAGCCTATGACTGGCTCTTGCATTAGAATATAAAGTTCGGGCTTCCCTGGTGGCTCAGTGGTTGAGAATCTGCCTGCCAATGCAGGGGACACGGGTTCGAGCCCTGGTCTGGGAAGATCCCACATGCCACGGAGCAACTGGGCCCGTGAGCCACAATTACTGAGCCTGCGCGTCTGGAGCCTGTGCTCCGCAACAAGACAGGCCGCAATGGTGAGAGGCCCGCGCACTGCGATGAAGAGTGGTCCCCACTTGCCGCAACTAGAGAAAGCCCTCGCACAGAAAAACGAAGACTCAACACAGTCATAAATAAATAAATAAATAGAATATAAAGTTCATAACAGAGAAGGAAGAAGCCACACTCCAAACACACAGAAATACTAATGGTCACTACTTTTCTCCTCAAGTGACATTTATCTTTTAGAGATCAGGCTTATTTTGACAAAAACTGGGAAAATGATGGCCTTTGATCCGTGTATTGTTAAGGTGACTTGTATACTAGTTCAGCTTTCACGTCACTTCAACCCTCTTTAGAATAGTTTATCTATTAAAAATGATCATTCCGCAGGAATTCCAGGTCTCACTGAATGTCTTCATGTCTTCCTTGAGGTAATGAAAAATACTAAGCAAACTGGTCAGAACAGAAATATTGCTATAATATTGAGAAATCCCTTTAAGTTAGTGATAGAATCTCCAGGAAGTGAAAAGGGTGTGATATTTTTTCTCATAGTGGATCTGGGCAAAGATTTTTTTCTTTAAATAGGAGATCTATTAGTCCAGGAAGAAAATGAAATTTGCAAAAGTATAATATTTGTGGAAACTATGCAATTCGGGATTATATGCCCTACCTAAGGGCATTCAAACCAAAATTAAACAGTGTACGGGCAGGAAATCAAACAAACAAAAAAACTAGACTACAGCCAAATTTGACCTCAGGGAGCAGTGGTCCAGATATCTAAAATTGCTAGAAAATGTCTAAAAGCACGAAGATGTGACTGGAGCTGTCTGTACTGGCAAGTACAACAGAGAGGTGACTGCCATAAACAGGAACTGCACTGCCACCAAGGGCTGTGTGTGTGTGTGTGTATTTGGAGGGGTATACAAATGAGGTCTCTGCGGAAGGGAATGGCTGGGGTTGTCTTCAAATGAACTTTTCTCAAGACAATGTTCTGATGAGACAAAAGGACCTCAACAAGGCTGTGTATTTATGGAAGCCCATTGGTTGATGAGGGAGTCAAAACCGGGCAGCCCAAGGAGGCATAATCTATGAGGAGGCAAGTGTAGCTGGAGGGACCTAAATCTTAAAGAGAATTTCTGAAAAATCTCTACAAGCAACTCAAGAAAAAAAAGCCTTGACAGTGTTGCTTTCACCTTCTGAGGATACCAGTATCAGATTTCAGCAGCTTGGCCCGGTGAGACCATGACCTTTCCCCTTAATCATCTCCCTCCCTAACCCAATACTGAAGGAGTCAGAAGTATTTGTTAGAAAGGTGGGGAGTAAGAAATGAGGCATCGAAAAAGAAATGAAACTGACTACTCTTCACCACTCCATTGCAGGCTTCCAAACCTGCACCAGGCTTCCAAACCTGCACCAGGCTAAAACTTAGAGTGGAAGGAAAAGCTTTAAATTTGGGTTAAGATTGGAGAGTCAATGATCTAAGAGCCACTGGAAAAGCTTTTGGATCTGCCCAAATCTCTTCTGGATGCAGAGAAGTCTATAGAGTATGTTTAACGGCAAGAGAAGAGAAAAAGAGTTTAATGCCAGCCCATCTGTCTGATCCAGCCTATGCAATAAAGCTGTTACACACAGCACAGCTCTTGACTGTAACAATGAATGAATGAATAAATGAATGAATACCTCAAGATAATATGAAATGAGTTCTTTTCTTGAAAACCAGATCTGGATTAATATAATCATAGGGAGAACTAATGATTCTCCCAAAGGTGAAGAGCAAATTTAGGGGCTGTCAGAATTAGAACTAGATCCACCATGCTTCTTTTTCTCTTCCTCTGGTCTTTTTTTCTCCCTGGGTAGTGGTTTTATTCAGGCAGAGGCCATATCGTTACAATTCCACCTCCAGAGAGGAAAAGGAACTTAGAAAAACAATCCCCAAAGAAGGTTCCCATTGGCTTGGTTTGGGTCACATGCCCATAATCAGATGAATCACTATAGTGCAGGGTTTGGGGGGGTGATATATGGTGATTGGTAAACCCAGCTGGAAACACTTGGGTGTAATGGGGAAGGAGTTGTTCCTCAAAGAAAATGGGGCATGGTGGAATGATTCTGGAAAGACAAAAATACTGACTCTATTTCCTATGTCCTCCAAATTTATTCCCCAAAAATGAATTGCTAAAGTGTTCCATTCACTGGTGAGAGGACTGACAAATAGATTTATGAGCATTGAAAGCTGACAATTTTTGTCAGTGATTGTGATGACTTCCTGACAGCCAAAGTTAACAAATGTCTGCGGAAAAAGACTAATAAATGCTCTGAAACAGGCAGGCAAGTAACACTTCGTAACAGTATTTTAGGTAAGGAAATGCTGCGCCTTTGTCAGAAACTCCACTTACTGATATGAGTGGCAAGATCTTCAGGCACTTCTCAGGAGAGGTTTTGTTTATAAAACTATCTCTATTAATTTAAAATTTTTCCTAACCAGGTATGTTCTATATAGAACAAGACAAGTATATTAAGAGCATTTCAGAACACAGAAGTTATCAACTGTTTTATGAAACATTTGTTTTCAGTTGATTTATTTGGGTTTGTAGGGCTGGACTTTCATAGTCAGTTTCCACAAGAATGTAGTTTGCCAACAATTTAAGTAAATTGCCACCATGTAAAGAGTGGTATTTTGGCTATGTCTTCGTGGTCCAAAAATTCATCTTACCATAAGTTTGCAAATAGTATTATTAGAATTATTTTCCTCTTTCATTATTGTAAAATGAGCTTATTTTTGTAATAGAATTGACAAAATTCATTTAGAAATGTTTTAAATAATTCAAAAAATACAGAATGTTACCCATAGTTTTTAATGAGAATAATTTTTTCTTAAATATTATTTTCTGTATGTATTGATTGTGTAACCAATTACTTTGCAGTTCACTAACTTTTTCAAATCATGTTTAGTTAATACCATTGGTTTTTTTCAAGTATTTTATTGGATTTTTTCCTAATTTTTAATGGATGCTGTATTTATTAATTTTTTGTGTTTTTAATGATGTGTTTAAAGATGAATATTTTTATCAGATAATTTATATATTCTTCTACAACAGGTACTTTTATTCTCTGGACACTTATAGGATTATTTTTATTTTGAGGTTTCTTTTTATTTGCAATTTGAAAACCTCAGGATTATTTTACCCATTTTCTATATTTGTTTGATTTTTTTCTGGAAATCAATGAGTCTTTTTATGTTCTAGGTTTTTGTCTTTCTTTTAATTTGGAAAAACTTTATTCTGTTTAAATTTGGACTTTTTCTGTATTTCATTTGTTTGGTTCTCTTTATACTTTAGGTTTCAGTTTCCAGCCTGTCTAGTTCTTTGCTTTTTTTTTTTTTTAATTATTTTTATCTAGCCTGCTTAAAGTCAAATTCTGTTTTCTTTACTACTGTTTTTATATTGTGCTGCTTCTAATTTAGCTTGAAATTCTATGGTGTCATTAACTTTCCTTAAATTTCTTATCTTGGCTGGAATAATCCACTACTAATTTTGTTCAGCTTCATCCTTATCTCCTGATTATCTTATTCATGCTTTAGAAGTGTTCTTTTTTCTTAATGGGTTTAATTCAACCGTTTTGCTTTACAGACGAACAACTTAAGAATGCAGAAGTTGAATGATTTTTCAGAAGTTGAAGGATTTTCCAAAAGTCACAGTGAGATGATTACTCTACACATCTTCCTGTGTTTTCCCTCTTTTTCCAAAAGTGCTATTCCACTAACAATGTCTTGGTTAGGGTATGTGCTATACATTTTGCAAATTCAAAAAGAAAAAAGCAATTTTAACAGGGAATTGTTTATCTGTTGGTTCCATTAGTAAATATGGTCATGTTAAGAGTTAGTATAGTGTAAGCGAAATAAACCAGATACAGAAAGACAAGTGCTGTATGATCTCACTTATATATGGAATCTAAAACAAACTCAGAACCAGAAAGTAGAATTGGGCAGGTGCGGCAGCGGGGGCGGATGGGAGAATTTGGGCAAAAGGTACAAACATTCGGTTTTAAGATGAATTACTTCTGGTGATCTATTGTATAGCATTGTGACTATAGTTAATAATACTGTATTGTATACTTGAAATTTGCTAAGAGAGTAGATCTTAAGTGTCCTTACCACATGCACAAAAGTTAATTATGTGAAGTGATGAAGGTATTAATTAACTTGATTGTGGTAATCATTTTCCAATGTATACATATATTAAATCATCATGTTGTACATCTTAAACAAAAAGAGTTAGTAGGGCACAGTGATAAGAACAGATGCTAGAGCCATAGCCCCTGGGTTGGAATCCCACCTTCTCCATTTCTAGTGGTATGACTCTGTAAAAACTACTTAACTGCCATGGGCCCAAGTGTCTTCCTCTGTAAAAAGGGATGATAATACCAGTATCTACCTCAAAGTGCTGGTCTAAGGACTAATTGGGTTAGTACATGTAAAACCCTTAGATGTGTCTGGCAAATATTCAATAGATGCTATTATGGCATTGCTTTTAGTATTGAAGCATGATCTGTGGACCATGGGGGATGAATCACAATGATACAGTGAGTGATGAGGGTGGAGACTGGCAGCCAAAGGGCTGCATGGAGACATTTGGGAGAACAAGGCAAGAAAGAAATATGCTACCTCACTCAGGTATCTTGACTGTCCTCAGCTTGTTACAAAGATGAAGTTACACCCTTTATTTCTCTCAGTTACTTACCTATGGTATATAAACATTTAATTAAAAGACACATATAGTGCTATGGGAAAGAATTCGGCACATTATAATGTCTAGAGCATTGGCTGGAGTGAGATGGCTCAATCCAAACAGATTACTGAAGAGAAAGGACTATTTACAGAGGTATGGGCAGGGTAAGGGGTATCAAATTAGGGATGACAGATGGTGATGCATCCTCAGGTTAAAAACATCTGGAAGTCACTGCCATCCCAAGATGCGAGGAGAGGGAGTGGTTACCAGAATAAGGTGAGACCTGCTGCTTTAAGGAAGTGTTGTTCCACTGATGCTTTGCCCCTCATGAAGGAGGGCAGCCAATGCCAGCCTGTGCCTGGGAAGGAAAGGAGCCAAGACATTAAATACCTCGACTTTTCTATTTTTCCACTCTCTGATTTCCTGCTTGTACCTCTCATTGGCCAAATTCAATGATAAACCAAAGGACAAAGGATCCGTCTTTAAGCTGTGTCCTGGTGGTATTATCAGCTGTTTAGATGTGCATTAGTGACTATACTAGTTAAAAACTAATATATAAATATATATATTATAATATATAAATATACATACTAATATTTATATATTAGTTTTAAACTAATATAGTATATATATATATATATATATATATATATATATATAGTCTGGCATTCAAGCCCTAACCCAAATAACTGCAAATTACCTTAGAGCCCTAGGATGGATGCTAAGAATTGGCTCATTCAACCTCTATTTCTACTGCCTCTTGGGTTGCTTTCCTATAATGAAGAGGCTGAAAGGCTATAAACCAAATTCCCTAGATTCATTGCAACTACTCTTGATGCAAAACGGTTTCTACTGATGATGTGCACATGTGTGAAATCCTCTTGTCTTCCTTGTTGTTGTTCTTGTTGTTCTTGTTCTTTCTATCTTTCTTTTAATTGACCTGGCTTACTATACACCTCTAAATGTCTTCTTCCTTATTGACTAGATAGGAAAGTCAGGAAAACCTGACAGAAGGAAAACCTCTGTTTCATATATTTATGTCTAATTCACCTGTATATATAAGGGCATGCCTGTTTATTTGTTCGCTTGATGATGTTGTGTGTGTGTGTGTGTGACAAATTCACTAGGACCTATTCCAATGTCTTAGGTATAGCTATAGGTTAACAAATATTTTCAGGTTAATCACTGATAAACTTAAAAATTGTTCTTTCCACATGAAAAGATGCTCAATATCACAAATTATTAAGAAATGCAAATCAAAACTACAATCAGGTACCACCTCACACCAGTCAGAAGGGCCATCATCAAAAAGACTACAAATAAAAAATGCTGGAAAGGGTGTGGAGAAAAGGGAACCCAACTACACTGCTGGTGAGAATGTAAATTGGTGCAGCTACTATGGAAAATACTATGGAGGTTCCTCAGAAAACTAAAATTAGAATTACCATGTGATCCAACAATCCCACTCGTGTGCATATACCCAGAAAAGAGATAAACTCTATTTTGAAAAGATACATGCACCCCAATGTTCATAGCAGCACTATTTACAATAGCCAGGTCATGCAAGCAACCTAATTGTCCATTGACAGGTGAATGGATAAAGAAGATGTGATATATATATATATACATACACACACACACAATGGGATATTACTCAGCCATAAAAAAGAATGAAATAATGCCATTTGCAGCAACATGGATGCACCTAAAAGTTATCATACCAAGTGAAGTAAGTCAGAGAAAGACAAATATCATATGATATCACTTATTTTTTGAATCTTAAAAAATGATACAAATGAACTTATTTATAAAACACAGACTCACAGACCTAGAAAACAAACTTATGGATAACAAACAGGAAGAGGGGGTGAAGGATAAATTAGGAGTTTAGGATTAGCAGATACAAACTACCATACACAAAATAGATAAACAACAAGGTCCTACTGTATAGCACAGGGAACTATATTCAACATCTTATAATAACTTATAAGGGAAAAGAATCTGAAAAAGTATATATATATATATATATATATATATATATATATATATATATATATATTTTCAGTGATATATATATCACTGAATCACTTTGCTGCACACCAGAAACTAACACAACATTGTAAATCAGCTATACTTCAATAAAATAAATAAATAAATAAATAAATAAATAAGTGTGCTTTCCAAATGCAAGCCTAGCCTTTATAAATAATAGCAAACAGAAGCCCATGATATGCAAAATTAACACCTCAAAGTTGTCATATGCCATTTTGATATTCTTTAACATTCAAGACAAAATAAAATGTTGCAAGGATTGCCAATGACTTCTAGTTGAAGATGAATGTGTGCTTTTTAATCAACAGAAAAATTTTTAAAAATCATTTAATCAATGTGTGCATTGTTTTGAATCTGTATCTAAAACCAGAAATTCACATCTGCCATTAATGAATTTCCAGAGAAGCATGTGTTAACTCCTAGGAATTAATAAGTTATTTTATGCTTTTATGTCATCTAAATATAAACACAAACCATTCTATTTGAATGTATATATTCCAACCTAAAAGATTTGAGCCTTTTTCAAAAGCACACTGCAGAAATAAATAAATTCAATATTAATGTGGATGGCTATAGGGAGAGTGAATTATGCCAAGAAAGAGAAATGGGTGAGAAAATACATTACAAATTAAAAATCACCATATAAATATAGAATACTGATGGTTTATTTTAAATGAAGATGCCTTTTGGAGCAAGGAAATGGTAGACTTGAGACCAAGCCTTGGTGCCACACTATTATGTGAACTTGGGCAGTTTTCTTGCTGTCACTTAGCTTCATTTTAGCCATGCGTCAAAAGGAAAAACAGGTTCTCTTGAATTAAGGCACAAAGATAACCCCCAGAGGATGCCCCCTGAGTACAGACTGTGTATTGAGAGCAGATGTTGATCACATCTTGAAAACACTCTTACCACAGCTGAGGCACATGGCACGACAGCCAAATAGGACATTTTTGGCTCACATCAATCATCTCTCGGGTCTGTGGTAAAATTAGAAGAAGAAAAAAAAGGAGCTGCAATGCAGTACTTCCAGAAGACACTATTTCTGTCATAAGATGGCACAACAGCCGCATGCTTAGGAAGTGTTCAGTTCCCTTAATCATACAAATGTTTGGCACAGAACAGGTCCAGGATCCAGCTGTTCAACCAGAGTTAGTACTTTGTATCCAGATGTCTCAGCACCATACAAAACAGGCTTTAACACATTTCTTTTTTCCCTCGGTGATAACTTTCATTTTTCTTTCTCTTTTATGATTCTCAGGACTGAATGTTTTAATTTATTCAATCTGCGATGGGCTATTAATCTGCGACGGGCCATTAGTTAGCCCATATTTTCTATCCAACCATAATGAATATTACAATATATGTTTGTAACTGTAGCATTTATTTCAAGAAAAGTTGTGGTTTAATGAACAGAAACAAAGTTTGGATTTTTTGGCTTTAAAAAATTAATTTAAATGATCACAATTTTATTATAACATTTTGGAGGAAATTAAATTTGAATAAAGTTGAAGCAAATTGCATTGACATTTTGGGAGCTTAGATTATCTATTAATTCTCAGTAGTTTTGATGTCTCTGAATTGATGAATTATATTTAACCTGGTTACATGGCTTAACCCAGAACCCACTAGGTACTATGCTAAAAGTGATTTTAGGGCAGTCCTCACTAGGTAACATGCCACAGAATCTCCTCCTGGTGAATATGTTTTCTAAAAATGCTGCTTCATTACCATTCCATTATTCACACTGGTGATTTTCACCTAGTAATAAGATCATTGTAATTTTTTGGCCATCAAATCTTTAGCTACTGAGTTGTCTCACGAAAAATGCATTGACGATGTACAGATGATTTCTTCTTCATCAATATACTATATCACCTTAACATACTCTCATCCCCCCTCCATCTTCTGTCTTCTTTGGTGGAATTTCAAATCAATCAGACAATGGTTTGCTGTTATTAAAGGCTGCAGCTGGTATTATACCCCAAATTTTCTGATGGTGCGAATAGAATAGAATACAGATCTGTGATAATTAGAACTGCCACTGTACTATAGTGGAAATATTATTAAATTGGGAATTAGGAAACTGAGATTGTGGTTCTGTTTTACTTTTAACAATATATGTAATAACAGATGTTTAGTTTATCTTGTTGAGTTTTAATTTTCTTATTTATCAAATGAGAGCTTTCAAGAAGTGGTCTTTATTGTGCCTCTGCTAACTAGCTTCTTGTTACAAGTTATGTGTCAACCCTGGCATAAATACGAAGTGCCTGTATTTGCTTTGTTAATTAATATTTCAAATATACCTTTTCCTTCCCACACACACCATTTATTTATTTTTCTCCATTAGATATGGAGCTACTGCATATACTGTTCAAAAGATTTATAGAGCACAGGTGCCTTATCAACAAGCAGCCAAAGAACAAAGACTCTTGAGTATTAAGACTATAGTCAGAGCACAGAGACTAACACATTAAAACTATACAAGTGTGGAATATCTAAATCAGCTGAATACTGATTATGAATTTGACATCTTGGTTATGCTTTGAAGAAGGGCAATAAATATCATTCTAGATAGGGCCCCTTATATAAACAACTTCTTAAAAATTATACAATTTATTTTTCAATAAATTATAAAGTAGTTTAAATTTAAAAGTACATTTCTGCTTTTTTACATTTAGAAAAAAGTCCATTAAACTAATCCAATAAAGCACAAGTTTTTAAATGCCTCTTCATTTCTCATTTGTCAAAGAAAAGGAAAATGAATGTAAGCAGAAAGAGTCTAAAATTGAGATAAAGAGATTAGGAAAGAGGCAAGTGAAGGAAATCTGTGGCTTCTCATATGACTTGGCACACACACAAATATTAATTCACTAAGATAGTGAGTTTTAGCGCACCACTGAATGACATTGCCCTTTGAAATGTCGATTTACCAATATTCACAGTTCATTAGCTGAATTAATCCTTAACCTTTGGAGGCCTTCTCTTTAGAAGACACAACTCAATAAGGAGAAATTCTATTGTGAAGAGAGAGCAACCTTGAAACTTCAACTACTATGAATCGAAGTACATATGAGAATATGAGACTACACACACATGCACACACACACACACACACACATCAAGCACACAGAGCGGAACATCTGGAGAGAAAAATGAAAATATTTATAGAAGTTATCCTTTAACAGGAGATTATGGGTAATTTTCATGAGATGCTTATCTTTGTTTTTTATCTTTCTAAAAGGAATGTTAATTATTTTTGAAAAATAATTTATTAATGAATCAACTGATTAACATATGATGTATGTAAGAGTCATTTGAGTATTTCAGCTGTTTCTTCAGCTCTACCATCCGAAGTGATAAATATCAAATTTTGCTGCACATTAGACTCATCTAGGGAGCTTAAAAAAAAAAAATCCCATTACCCAGGCTTCACTCTATACCAATTAAATTAGAAGCTCTGAGAATGAGACCTAGACATCTGTATTTTTTTTTAACATCTTTATTGCAGTATAATTACTTAACAATGTTGTGTTACTTTCTGCTGTATAACAAAGTGAATTAGCTATTTGTATACATATATCCTTATATCCCCTAGCTCTTGCGTCTCCCTCCCACCCTCCCTATCCCATCCCTCTAGGTGGTCACAAAGCACCGAGTTGATCTCCCTGTGCTATGCAGCTGCTTTCCACTAGCTATCTATTTTACATTTGGTAGCGTATATATGTCCATGCCACTCTCACACTTCGTCCCAGCTTACCCTCCCCACCACCGTGTCCTCAAGTCCATTCTCTACGTCTGCATCTTTATTCCTGTCCTGCCCCTAGGTTCATCAGAACCATTTTTTTTTAAGATCCCGTATATATGTGTTAGCATACGGTATTTGTTTTTCTCTTTCTGACTTACTTTACTCTGTGTGACAGACTCTAGATCTATCCACCTCACTACAAATAACTCAATTTCGTTTCTTTTTTATGGCTGAGTAATATTTCATTGTATATATGTGCCACATCTTCTTTATCCAATCATCTGTTGATGGACATTTAGGTTGCTTCCATGCCCTGGCTATTGTAAATAGTGCTGCAATGAACATTGTGGTGCATGTCTCTTTTTGAATTATGGTTTTCTCAGGGTATATGCTCAGTAATGGGATTGCTGGATCATATGGTAGTTGTATTTTTAGTTTTGTAAGGATTTCCATACTGTTCTCCATAGTGGCTGTATCAATTTACATTCCCACCAACAGTGCAAGAGGATTCCCTTTTCTCCACACCCTCTCCAGCATTTATTGTTTGTAGATTTTTTGATGATGGCCATTCAGACTGGTGTGAGGTGATACTTCATTGTGGTTTTGATTTGCATTTCTCTAATGATTAGTGATGTTGATCATCCTTTCATGTGTTTGTTGGCAATTTGTATATCTTCTTTGGAGAAATGTCTATTTTGGTCTTCCACCCATTTTTGGATTCGGTTATTTATTTTTTTAACACTGAGCTGCATGAGCTGCTTCTATATTTTGGAGATTAATCCTTTGTCAGTTGCTTCATTTGCAATATTTTCTCCCATTCTGAGGGTTGTCTTTTCATCTTGTTTATGGTTTCCTTTGCTGTGCAAAATCTGTTAAGTTTCATCAGGTCCCATTTGTTAATTTTTGTTTTTATTCCCATTTCTCTAGGATGTGGGTCAAAAAGGATCTTGCTGTGATTTATGTCATAGTGTGTTCTGCCTATGTTTTCCTCTAAGAGTTTTATAGTGTCTGGCCTTACGTTTAGGTTTTTAATCCATTTTGAGCTTATTTTTGTGTATGGAGTTAGGAAGTGTTTTAATTTCATTCTTTTATATGTAGCTGTCCAGTTTTCCCAGCACCACTTATTGAAGAGGCTGTCTTTTCTCCATTGTATATTCTTGCCTCTTTTGTCAAAGATAAGATGACCATATGTGCATGGGTTTATCTCTGGACTTTCTATCCTGTTCCATTGATCTATATTTCTGTTTTTGTGCCAGTACCATACTGTCTTGATTACTGTAGCTTTGTAGTATAGTCTGAAGTCTGGGAGCCTTATTCCTCCAGCTCCAAACTTCCCAATGCCATCTACAGATTCAATGCAATCCCTATCAAAATTCCAACAAATTACAAACTATGCTACAAAGCTATAATAGTCAAAACAATATGGTCCCAGAATAAAAATAGACATATGGAACAGAATCAAGAACCCAGAAATAACCCCTGCATGTACAATCACCTAATATTTGACAGGGGAGGCAAAAATACTCTATGGCAAAGAATAGTCTCTTCAACAGATGTTATTGGGAAAACTGGATAATCACATGCAGAAAAATAAAATTGGACTCCTATCTTACACAAATCACAAACATTAACTTGAAGTGGATTAAAGATTTAACTGTAAGAACCAAAAACATGAAACTCTGAGTAAAAATCATACAGGAAAAGCTTCTTATCATAAGTATTGGCAATGATTTTTTGGATATGACACCAGAAGCACAAGCAACAAAGCAAAAAATAAATAAGTGGGACTACATCAAACTAAAAAGTTTCTGCTCAGCAAAGGAAGCCATCAACAAAATGAAAAGGCAACCTACAGAATGAGAAAGCCATATATTTGTTATGTTAATATTAAATGTGTTCATATCCAAAATATATAAGGAACTCATACAAATCAATTACAAAAAAAAACCCAAAAAATCTGATTAAAAATGGGCAGAGGATCTAAATAGGCATTTTTCCAAAGAAGACACACAAATGGCCAAAAGTTACATGAAAAGATGGTTAACATCATTAATCATCAGTGAAATGCAAATCAAAACCACAATGAAACATCACCTCATACCTATTAGAATGGCTATCATCAAAAAAAAAAAAAAAAAGAGAGAGAGAGATAACCAGCATTGACAAGGATGTAGAGAAAAGAAATCTTTGTGCATTATTGGGAATGTCAACTGGTATAGCCACCATGGAAAAAAGTTTTGACGTTCTTCAAAAAAACTAAAAATAGAATTATATTGTGATCAAGCAATTTCATTTCTGGGTATATATCCAAAGGAAATGAAAACAGGATATCAAGGAGATATCTGCACTCCCATATTTATTGCAGCATTACTCCACAATGGCTAAATATGGAAACAATCTAAGTATCTGTCAATGGGTGAATGGACAGTATTGGAATATTATTCAGCCATGAGAAAGAACAAAATATCCATTTATGACAACACAGACAGTCCTTGAAGACATTAAGTTATGTTAAATAAGTCAGACAGAAAAGACAAATACTGCATGATATCATTTATATGTGGAATCTGAAAAAGCTGAACTTGTAGAAACAGAGAGTAGAATGGTGGTTACTAGGGGCTGAAGGGTGGGGGAAATGGCGAGATGTTGGTCAAAGAGTACAAAGTTCCAGTTAGAAGATAAATAAAGTTTGGAGGCAAAAAAACAAAACAAAAATTTTGGTTGGTGTCAGACTTTTCAACATCAATATAGAGCAAGACAATAGTGGAGCACCATTTTTAAGAACCCAAAGGAAAAATGTTCTGAGACAATTGTGTTATACTCAGCCAAATATTAATTATTCTTCAAGTATTAATGCTACAATAAAACTGATCTAAACATGCACAAATGTAGGACATTTATGGAAAATCATACCCACAAGCCCTTCCTATGGAATCTACTAAAAATAAGTTCCACTCAACCAATAGCTTTTTAGGAAAATAAGCAAAAATTTTAAGAATTGAACATATTTGTAGAGTAAGATCAAAACCAAAGTGAGGATGACAGCGGAAGGGTAATATATGAATCTTACATGTTCTGACAAATTAGAAATAATACCACTAAAAATGGGTGGAGAAGGGAGACAGTGAAGGGAAAATAGAATATGAGTCAGAATTTTTCAGAGGAAAGGGTGACAGTCCAATGATATAACTGAAAACTGACAAACCAAGTAGTAGAAGCTGAAGTAAGGTAAATGGTAACAAAGAGATATTATAAAATTATTATATAAAAAGAATAACTGGAACAAAAATATAAACCTTCCTAATACCAAAAAGAAAAAAAAAGAAAAAAGCCGACAAAAATAGTAATGAAACAAATCACATTGACAAAGAAACAGGGTAACTATAACACAATACACACTAAGTATATCATAAAGGTATCTGACAAAGCGAGAGAGATCCCCAAAATGACTATACCATATATATTACAAAATGAGTTTCCAATTGGCTCTTAAAACAAAGCTCAAGCCTAGCTGTATATGAGTCTAAAGTAAAACAAAATGATTCAAAAGACAAAATAAAAGTGTTGGGCAAATGCCTACCTTATAAATAAAAGCAAAAGGAGAGGTTACTATCTTGATATTTTAAAAGGTAAATTTCAAACCAAAAGGCATTAAACATGATCAACCATACACTTTCTAATACTCAAGGTTACAATTCACAATAAAATTATAGATAAAAGTTATGAATATCTATGCACTAAATAACACAGCTGTGACCTTCATACAGAACAAAATACAGAACATGAAAGGAAAAATAAAAACATACTAATCTAAGGAGATTTTAACATACCTTTATGGCCCAAGTCAGTCAAATGAGCAAATAAATAAGTAAGATTATAGAGGACCTAATAACATAATCGATAAGGAGGATCTAAGGTGGATATTCATCAAAAGGCAAACCCTCAATAAATAGAAAATACATCTGCTTAAAAGTTTCATGATACTATCCATAAAATTTAATAGATTATTATATTAGCCACATAATAGCACAAAGAAAATATCAATAAATTTTATAAAGAAAAAATAATAGCAAAAATTCTCTGATCACAGGGCAATAAAACTAGAAAATAATGGCAAAATCAAACAGAAGTCTCTTTCATTTGGAAATTAAAATATGTGAATCCCAAACTCCTAATCTGGGAGTAACATAAACTCACTACTATATATAAAATAGATAATCAATAAGGACCTACTGTATAGTACAGAGAACTCTACTCAGTATTCTGTAATAACCTATATGGGAAAAGAATCTGAAAAAGAATGGCTATATGTATAACTGAACCACTTTGCTGTACACCTGAAACTAACACAACATTGTAAATCAACTGTACCCCCGTATAAGATAAAAATTAAATCAAAAAGTCAAAATTTCTAAAATTTTAGAAAATAATTTTAATGTAAATAATATATTTTAGAATATACAGAATATAGCTGAATTGCTCAGATGAAACTGCATAGCCTTAAATAATTACACCAATAAGAATAAGAAAATAAAAATAAACATCCAACAAGAACAGAAAAGATTAAAAAACAAGTATTATGAAGAGTCATTAATAACAAAATAGAAATTAAGTTTAGATAACAGATTAATAAAGAGACACATGAATTACTGGATTCTTTGAAAAGTAATCAAAAAAGAAAAAGGAACAGCAAAAGCATATTTTCCATCACCAAAGGTGACTGTGCTACATTAACTTCCTTCTCTAAAAAAAAAAGAAAAATTAAAAATTATTTTTCTGCCTTTTATGAGGAAATATAGTTCATTAACAATTGAAAAGGAAACCTTTTTTTACAGAAATATGACAGCTAAGAAATAATGTATAATAGATTTTTTTAAAGTACCATTTGGACATCAAATAGAATAATTGTGTCAGGCAAAGATCATCAGTGGATGCTAAAAGAAGGCAAGAATTGATGTGGATGGGATATTTGCATACTGCCAAAATCACCAAACAGACGACTTGATAATTGCAAATGGAAATTTTATTTTTATAATGGAGAAGTTTGGTTGTCACCTCTTTCAACAAATGACCAAATTTAGAATCACTAATTGTGAAAATATTTGACAATATGTTTCACCTGATGTGGTGTAATATGAAGTAAATGCCTCTTATGAAATATTCCTGACAAAAGAAATATTTAACCTGAGTATAATCA
Source organism: Balaenoptera physalus (assembly GCF_965194825.1). Classification (NCBI taxonomy): domain Eukaryota; kingdom Metazoa; phylum Chordata; class Mammalia; order Artiodactyla; family Balaenopteridae; genus Balaenoptera; species Balaenoptera physalus. The sequence continues at coordinate 84,810,599 of NC_138889.1, forward strand.
AGCTATTATATCTAACTTTCATTTTAAAAGAAATGCAACAATATAGACAGAGAAATACATAAAATGACCCTGTAAGAAAACAATCAGATATCTGAGAGAAAATTGGCCTCGTATCTTGAAAAGTCATTGTCATTAGAAATAAAAGGAGGGGGGGAGGAAAATGTTTCTATGTTAAAAGAGATGTTGATATTTCAATCAAATATGAAGTTGATTGAAATATCAACATAAAACTTGATATCATGAAAAAGACTCAATAATAAATATTAGGAAATTATTTTGTAATTCCTATAGATACAATAATGTTGTTTTGGTTATTGAGGAGTATGTCTTTATATATGCAACATTTTAATGGGTTAATTATCATGATGCAACTTTTTTTGAAATGGTCAACAAGAAGATTGAGAGGGAGACAGATAAAGTTAGAGATAAAAATGGAGAGAGAGAGAGAAGCTTTAACAAGTTTTGAATGGATCTATTAATAGTGAGTGTATGTTGCTCATTGCAATATTCTTTTAGAGTTTGGAAATTTTAATAACTAACAGGTGACAAACAGCCCACTAAGTTGTTTCAAAACTAAAGTTAAAAATATGTAGCATTCTACCGAATCTTAGTCAAAAAATTTCTTTAAGCCTGGGTAGACTTAATTTCTTCAGAACCTGCAATCTGAGGTGAGTACTACAAGAAAGTTTATGGTTATTTTAGCAACTCCAAACTGAATTAGTACAACTACAGCCTTTTATATGTCTCATTTGTTAAAGAACCCACAGTTCATTGAATAATCATGCCACAAATCCCACAGCAATACAATTTTAAAAATGAAACAGTCCCCAGCTCTGGGCAAAATTATATTTTTGAAGCCCTATACTTGATGTTCACAAAGGCCAGAGGATTGACTCCTTACTGAGTGAAGGAGAGCAGAAAGAGAATAGTCTTGATTTTCATCTCCCTGTGACTTCTGTCATTTATGATAGTTGCGTGGAGTCCATCATCTGTGTATTTAAAATAAATCGGCCAAGAAACTAATTTGGCAGAATGTGTTTACCCATATGGTTGTTGGGAGGGAGGAGATCCACCTAGACATAATTTCTCTGTTCTCAGAGTGGTATGTGATGATTTGCAATGATGGTAGTCTTCATCACCAAGATTATTTACTGATGTGTTTTTTATTTCCCATCCACCATTTTCAAAATTTCTTAATTTTCATTTCCTTTTGAGTTCTGTGATTCTAGCTCACCAGTGCCTCACTGGATGTGGAATGATCCTAGCAACATGGTGTGCCAAACATAAGTAGTGTTCACCAAAACTTTTGTCTCCTTCCTGGGCACATGGATACTGGTGCTTTCCAGTTGCCTTGTAGTTGAAGGGAGTCATGTGATTAGATCTGGCCAATACAATATGGACAATGAAAAGTGATATGAGTCTTTCCCAGGCTGAAGCAGTAAAAAAAATCACTGAGACAAACTCCAGCAACTCCTTCCTCTTGCTTCAATGAGCAAGATCAGCCAGAATCCCTGAATATCTATGTGGAGAACAGGGCCCTTTCCATTGTATATTCATACAAATTAAGCCCTTTTATTTTTAGGCACTGAGATGCAGGAGTTAATTTGTTAGCAGAGGATAATCTAGCTCATCCTGACTAACACACTTGGCTTCTTCCTTCCCCTGTGAGCGAGGATTTTTGCTTGGTTGCTACAGTGCCTACCAACACGGTCATTTAATTTGTGATTGTCAGGACTGTGACATTAGCTCTTAGCATCATCTCTTCATTTGTTTCAGTTAGAGAATCACCCTCCACAGATTCTTGGACCAAAGCTGCAGTCGTTCCTGAAATCTGTATTTTAGGCACCTCCTGAAGAGTCATACATCTGGCATGCACTTCCAAAGACACTTCATGTGCTTACTGCAGCTATTGATGTTCTGTGTCTTGAGTAGCATTTGTTCCGCTGTATCCCTTTTGGCAAGTGTAGCGTCTATTCTCCTGTTTCTTTCAGAAACGTCCTACTTATAGCAGTTTCATATGCTTGTTCATTTGGTTCCATTCCTCCTCAAACATACCTAGAACTCACACTGCTTGCTGGAACTCAGGGCCCTTTTGTTTTTTACTTTCCAATGGTTTTCTGGATCAGATGTTTGTTTTTCAAATGCTCCTCTGGATTTCGAAATGTGTAGTCTCCCATAGAAAAATGTACATGAAATTGATGAATTCTGTTCAGACAAATCATTTCATTCTTCACCTCCCTGACCTGGTTTACCCTATCTTGAAGGGTTCCAACATCAACTCTAGAACTGGACTGATTAGCTGTCTGCTGATATATTTCCAATTTGTTGTGATTTCCTTAATATCCTAATTCTGTAACTTATAACTTTCTTGAATATGTTCCCTGAGGACAGAGACAATTGTTAAATCTCCACCTCTAATAGCCATGTTACATAGAATCCCATCTAATATTGCTTCAATAGTTCATGCTAATCTGGTCTTCCCTGCTGAGGTCTGAACAAATTTTCTCTTTCTTCCTCTCAATGTCTATTGTCAAACATATTTCAGGAACAGAAACCTGATTGGAATAAAGAGGTGTTTATTTGGGGCTTGTTAGGACTGCAGCCTGGGAGACACAGATTCAAGAAGCACTTGAATTGTGTTCCACCATATTACAAAATGGAGGAAGATTATAAAGGCAAGATCTGCAAGGCCACAGTTAATTACATGAGTTGTTTATCAAGAATTATAATTGAAGCTGGCAAGAATCAAGAGTGCTTGTTAAGCAAGTGTTGGTTGGGGTCTGAAATGGTTGTATAGTTACAAGGGGGAACAACCTTGAGATACAAGGTTGTAGCTAGCAGATGCTCTTTCAAAAGCAGCTGGAGTTCTTGTGTTAGGTATAGCTCAAGTTCTCAGTGGGGCAGACAAGTCTGAGACCAGGTCCTCAATGGCCACCCACCACCATTTTTGTATGCCTGAACTATGATTACTCAATTATAATTTTGATTTATCATCACTAACTATCCTGGACTATAAGATTCATTTTTTTCCCTTTCATATATCATTAGCTTGGTTCTAATATCTTATTTTTAAAGGAATTACCCTCTTCTCTACCTTAATCAAATGATTTCTATTTATTTCACTTCCCATCATTCACTCCTTCTATACGGAAATAAAATTAAAACATGTTTTCCAAAACCCTCTAGATCCTCTGTTGTGTCTTGAGAAAATGATTCCTACAGCACTGTAGGCATGGGCCATTTTTGACTATCTACTTAGTCTTTGGGTATTTAATATTTTCATTGAGTTGGTTCTCTTCCCCAGCTCTATGCATTAACTTTATAATAGGGAGGCTTTTGTCCCTTTTCGTTAATTAATTAAATCAATTAAATCACTGTCAGCGCTATATATGCTTGTTAAACCTGAGTGTTCTAGGCACATCTGCTAAAGTCTAAGGACATACACACACACACACACACACACACACACACACATCATATGAATTTATCATGCATAAGCCCTTTACATTTCCCACATCTAGTCCTGAAGACTTTTTAAACATCAGGTAGGAAGAACAGAATTTGGATCAACTACTCTAGAAAGGCCTATTTACTTTTGGTGTTAAACAGTTTGAGCTAGAAGTTCATACAGATCTTCCTTGACTTACGATGAGGTTTTGTCTCAATAAACCCATCATGAGTTGAAAATATTCTAAGTCAAAAAAGCAGTTAATACACCTAGGCTACATCATAGCTTAGCCTAGCCTACCTTAAATGTGCTCAGAACAGCTTACATTAACTTACAGTTGGGCAAAATCATCTAACACAAAGCCCATTTTATAATAAAGTGTTGAATATCTCATGTAACTTATTGAATGCTGTAATGAAAGTGAAAAGCAGAATGGTTGTTTGGGTACGGAATGGTTGTCAGTGTATCAGTTGTTTACCTTCGCAATCACGTGACTGACTGGGAGCTGCCGCTGTCCGGCATCACAAAAGAGTATTGGACCTCATATGGTTAGCCCAGGAAAAGATCAAAATTCAGAATTCTAAGTAAGGTTTCTATTGAATGTGAATTGCTTTTGCACCATCGTAAAGTTGAAAAATCGTTAAGTCAAACCATGATAAGTCGGGAACCATCTGCACTAATTCTGTTACCATACATGTAACATAGCTGTCTCTTCTAGCCTGCAGTTCTGTCTGATAAACATTGTAAGCACAGGAAAAAGTATCCAGCGCAAGGATGCCATATCTCCACCTTTCCAGAATTCCTCAGTGGCTCCCATCTTAACTGCCTACACTCTGATATGTGTTTTATACATGTTATTTCAATTATTCCTCACAGAAACCTGGTGAAGCAATTATCTATCTATCAATCTGTCTATCGATCGATCTATGTTTTATAGATGATAAACAAAAGTGTTAAGAAGGTCAGCAATTTTCCCAAAGTTGCACAGATAGTAAATGCTGGACCCAGACCTAGAAGCTTCAGTTTCTTCATTCTCTTTCTACTATATGCCATGAATTTGTGTTGTGTAGTTGTGTTAAAATCTGACATAGATACTGTCTTGAACTGGACCTGGAGCCTAAGGAAGGGCTTAATTTAGCACTAATATCCATCCTTGCTAATACGTTCTTTTCCTGGCAATCAACTCTTTGAGGGATTAGAGCCTAAACCAGCTTTAATGGTAAGAAGACAGATGCTATCTCTTCCTCCTCTTGCTACCTGTAAGGCCTACTTACCATAGGCATGGGGCAGGTACTGTTGAGATCCTGAGTAAACATCTAACAAATCTCCCCCCCACCAAAAAAAAGATAAGAAAATCTGAATTTCCAGGCCTTAGAGTAGATCTTTCTACATTGTAGAAAACCTGAAAATGGATACTTAGAAAAAGAATGGGAAAGTTTTACCAGGAAGAATCCAAAAGTTTCACAAAATATTTATTCCCCTGTTTTCTGCTATGAAGCACTTGCAGTTCACTTTAGTTTTAGTCTCAGGAATACCTGCAGCCTACAGCAGCCTTTGATATTTTATTAAAGAAGCAAATGCTTTGATCATCTACTCATGGCCCAGGGACTGTACCTCTGCCAGTCAATCCCCCACCCCCATCCCTTGCCAAACATCCCCACTAGAAGCTGGTAAAGTTGTGTGTGGTCTTGCTTTGGTTCTTTTTATCAGTTCATTATATATCCAGAATTTGAAAACTAGTCCATGATGGAAAGCATAGAAATATTTTGTTAGATAGTAATTAAGAAAAGTTTAGGCATTACCTTGAAAAAAAATTTACTGGATATTTATGTCTGTATAAAAGCAAAATAGTTTCTTAAAATATTATTAATGCTTAACTCTTGGAATAATTTGTGTATGCTAGATATTTTCCATTTGCCCCTCTGGATCAATCTCCACCCTTCATCCTGCTCTGTCCTCCAGGATCCTGACTTCTGTTAACTGCATAGAAGGACTCCTTATCTCATTGGTTTCCAACTGAGTTGAGTGAACAGGGGTCACTGAATGGAGAGCACAAGAAATAAGAGGTTGAAAGAGATTGAGGTTGGAGTATTTACTCTCTCTGTTCCCTTCTTTCTAAGTACCACAGGTTGGCTACTTCTTTTTACCAAAATTTCCAGCTCCTTTTTGATGGCTCTCTCCATACATCTACTCCCTTGGGTAGAGTAACTGCTTCTCTTCCTTCCATCTTCAAACTTAGAGATCATAATGACACCCTACTACAGCCAGTACTGGAGAATTTACTAGCTTTACTACCACCGATTTTCCTAATCCCTGCCAATGAATCTTTCTGAAAAGTTCCTTTATTGAGCTCTCTTTCACAGCCCATGATGAGTGTGCCATGTGCTTCCTGTTGGAACCCTGACTGATACATAGTGTAAAAAGTATTCAATTGTGCATAGTCTAATGTTAATAAAGGAAAATTCAAGGGTTAATTAATTTCCTGAAGTCAAAATACTTGGTCTTAGTTTGAATCTGATTTCTGTCATTTTAAAGAGTTTTAGAGAAGTTCACTGTTTTAACATAAAAGGTAGATGAGCTAGAAATTGGTACAGTGCCTTGAAAACCAGATATTGAACATTTGGGCTTGGTGGTTTTTGAATTGCGTCTATGTAGCTAAGCTAGACTATGTTTCCTAGAATCTCCTTTCCTGTATGTTTTTTTTAAAACTAGGATTGGCTTCAAGAGAAACTTGCATGATATCTGGAAGGCAGAAGTGAAGTACCAGCCATTCTGCTCTGAACAGAGATGTAGGGCCAGAAGCTGTGGCAGATGACACACATCTTTATTAATCTGCTGGCTCACCTTGTTGCTGTGGGACAGTATCTGGAAACCCACAGCTCCTTCAGCTTCCATCAGGTCTCTCCTTCAGTTTTTCTGAATCCTGGGTCAAGTTCAAGGGTACCAGTGTCTTTTGCATGTTATCTACATCATCAAGGTTGAAGGTTTTGAGATACAGGTGTTAATTCCAATTTGTTTTCATAGATTCCAGTTTGTCCTCACTCTCCCTAATTTTATGTCCAGTTTTTTCTTCCCAGTTACTGGTTCTGTGATTTTGTGACATCTTTAGGCTCTTACCGGACATAGAAGCAATATCCATAGACTTTTTCACCTGCTTCCACAATTGTGTATGGTGTAATTCCCATTATATGAAACTCCTTTCTCCTATATCACTCAAAGTGGCTATGTTCACCTGATTGAATCCAACTTATACAGTGGTCCTCTTCTCTTCTTCCCCTATTAGTAGCATGAGATAAATATGACTGAGTAGATAGCATAGAATCTTAGAATCTGACCAGAATAATGTAATAAGCATTTTACCTTGTTGGACCATGAAATTAAAGAAAGACAGAGAAAAACAATATTAAAGTTTAGAAATCTTTATTTCAACAATAAAACCACCCCTCTCCCTTAGTCTCAGATTTTCAAGAGTAACTTGGAGTTTAAGTCTTTGTGACTGTTTTTCTCCATTCCACGGCCATGATACAAAAGCTTTGTTCAGTGTTTGGGAAAGGTGACAGGGAGACAATTACTGATTATTAATTTTCACTGGGGTTATTGAGCAAACCTTGTGCTTCTTTTTCCCCCTCAGATTCCTGTCACTGTCAAGTTTAACTTTCAATGCTTTGCTCCCGGATAGAATTTCATGCTCATTTAGCACATGATACCTTTGGAGTTGACAGAAGTGCTTCACCTGGAACAGCCCAGCCACCCTATGCTTGGTCCCAGAAAGATACAGAAATAGTCTTCATTGTCTCCTCGATTCTCTCTGGGTCATTTAATAGCAACAGTTCCTCTTCATTCTTTTCCTTTTTGAATGGTGCTTTTGTGAGCTGGAGTCTTGATGTAGCTGTCACAAACTTTCCACTTCAGAGGTTAAACTACAAGATCTAATGAGGGAAAATTATTTTTAGCTTAAGCCTCTGGCACTATAAATTCCAGGAAATTTTTGAATTAAACTTTATGACTTTGTAGGAAAAAAATAGCAGGCTTCCAACCTGTCTTTTTAAACTCTTTCGCTTTCTCTCTATCCTTCATTTTTAGTAAAATTTGGTGATTTTTAAGATATTATTTTAAATTTCTTTTGGTAGCAACTGCATGACAGTTTAACCCAAGAAAAATTCTCAGACCCTTTTTGTGTACTTGTCTTCTATTTGAGCCTCTATCTCTGACTACTGACATTAGACCAGCAAAGTGTACTACCCACGATCAGTGATACATGAGCATGAACTCTGTTGTCTTCGCTTCATGGTAGAAAATAGAATTTACCCCTTAGGTCTAATATTGGGGCTGAAGGAAAAATACATACTACCACTTTATCCTTAAAAGTTGAGGTATTTCTCCTGAGGTAGAATTCCATCCTAACTCAGAATCAATAAATAAAATAGAAGCTGAGCCATAATAGAAACAAGCCTAATTGTGAATCACTCAGGGATTTCTCCTCTGCCATATGGCTTATCTAAGCCCTAGGCTGAGTCCCAGCTATGGACATTTACCACTTATTAACAACTTCATCCAAGAGGGAAGGCGAATGGAAGAGACAAAAAGTAAAAGTGCAGAAAGGCCTTGTTTGCAGGCTGATGATCATGAAAGTAAAATATTTATTGTACAACTACTATGTGCAAGGCAATGGGGGATTATGGGGATATCACAGTTATTACAGATTAGGAAGAAAGCAACAAATTACAGCTATAAAGCTAATTAGCACTACTTGCTAATAGTGTTTCAAGGTGGGCTTTTATCTTCAAGAAATTTAAAATATCATTAGTGGGAAATGGTGGGCTTCATGATTGACTGAGGGTGACTATCACTATTCTCTAATACTAGGGAAGGGCATATTCCAGGCAGATCTTGCAGTGAGCTTGGAAAGTCTCCTGAGTTAACGTGGCTATTGTGAATTGTAAAAACTATATAACTAAGGACAGTGGTGGACTAAGAAACAAAGAAAGACAAGCTCATGAAAAGTAGATAGAGATCTTGGAGTCTTAGTTTGAATATTAAAAAGATGTGCCCGTATTTTATTCCAACTATGGTAAAGTCAGACTATCAGTCATGATGATAAGGCAACATTTATTATTTTCTATGGCCCAGGCATTATGCTGAATCTGAATCCTTTACAAATGTCATCACACTTATCCTCAAGTAAGTATTACCACCATCATTTTACAGAAGAGAAAATAGATGTTTGAAGGGTTTAAAAGCCCCAGTTCACCTAGCAGTGAGTGGAGGAACTTTCAAATCTTAGATCAATCTGATTCCAGAGCTTGTGAGTTTAATACTAAAAGTAAAGAGAATGGCTCAGACAAAAAAAAAAAAACATTTTACCACTGTGAGTTTAGGTAGTAAAATGAAATTTCATGAAGTCTGAAGACATGGAATTTGAACTGAGTCTTGAAGGATGGGAGAAGCTGAGTAGGGATACAAGGTATTTTATGAAAATGGATTGTATGAATAAAATTATATAGGCAAATAAAGAAGGAGTGTGTCACTAGCCAGGATTTTCTCAAAAGATTTGTGGATTGATGACATCAATTACTTGTGGATGTCATTTATCTACAAAAATTTGCTATTGTAACATTTCCCTAAAATACTATCTAATTTTTAGATATTTGTTATAGAAGAATGTCTTCCTGAATCTATTAAGTTGAAGGTGCGTGAAAGATAGAAAAAAAATTGCCAATTTATTAGAAATTTCTCACTGGGGAACTTGATTGTGTCAATGAACAAATATAAATTTCAGGTAAATGTAAAGTCTGTATGTAGGTATTATTACTATTATTGGAATTATTTTTTTTTTAATAAATAAAATCCCCACAACTTACCCCAAATAAAACCAAGTCTTTATTTGCAAATATTTACAAGGCCATTTTGGGATGTCAAAATTCAGAATGGACTTAGAACCAAATTATATTCTACTTTTTGGACTGTCCAATTAAAAAAAAATTTTGTCTCAGAAACTCAGGGGAGGCCTAGAAACAAGAAACCTTTCTTTGAGGAAAAAGAAGCTCTTTAGGACATTTTGACAGCAGTTCCACTGTGGTGAGGAGCTCACACTGGAAAAAGAGAAGCAAAAAATAATAATTTTATTAATTACCCTTACAAGATGTATAGAGCTGCTGTAGGCAAAGCAGATCTGAAGTAGGCTGAGGGTCTGGAGGTCACAGCTGGGAGGGGTCAGTGTGTCATAACCTTGATGCTCCTGATTCAAAATGGCTGCCAGCGTTACTCATTAACGTCAAATAGACCTCGGGATGAGAATGATGTCATGGTAATATTTCTACTGAAACTTTGGATCTTTGCACTAACCTTACATTCTATGAGTCAAATTGCAGAAAACCTCTTGCTTCTTTATATAAATCTAGCTTTGTCACATATTAATAAGAATTTGTAGTACTCACTTGACCCAAATGAACATTAGCAGGATCTTTACCAGTGATTTAAGAGTTGTTGATGAATAAATTTTCCCAACAAAAATGCCTGTGAGTACAAATGAAGTTGCATTTTCTTTGTTTGGAAAGAGTAATTTTCTGCCACATGATTTAGAGGTAAAGACAGTTTCATAGCATTAAAGACAAAGCCAGGTGTGCTAGATTGATTTCCTTATGTGGTGTGTTAATACACTTATTTTCTTAGAAGAATGTCAAATAAAAGACTCATATCTGTTAAGTTGGCACTACAGCAAGCACTGAAGTCCTCAATTAAAAAAAAAATCTGGTTTACAATGGATATAACTTGCTCACAAGAGAGCACAGGCCAGTGAATCAATCAGTACATTTAAGGGAAAAAAGTCAGTGCCTATATCAGAATCGATGGAGTTCTTTTAATTGATCCGGGAATGTTAACTATGGTGTTCATTAAGATACATCTGGAGAAATGATCAACTTTCTGAATCCTAAAAGAGGAAATCCGTGGGATTCTTTAACATCAACAACCGTGGAAATTTAGGGGAAATAGTCATTGTTATTTTACTTCAGGTTAAATAGTACTTACTCAGAAAGACAAACAATGAACTATAGCCTAGTAAATGTCAAGTCATTTTCTAATTCTCAAAAACCAGATTTCCACACAGATTCAAAAGTCAGGCTAGGCATGGAAGGGGTGGGAAGCCAGCCTTAGGGTTACTGGAGAGCAGAGGCCAAGTGCAAGCCTGGCAGAGACAGCAGGTTACAGGTTGGCAGTGGGTTGGAGAGAACTTAAATCTGAGGAGGTTTTTATCATTAAAGCCTAGATATACTCCTTTGTTTCCAAATATCTCAGCTCTTAAAGAAGCCTCATCCTCTTTTATTCTAGTTATGGATTTTTGGAACTCAGATATCACCTTCATTTTACTGTACTTTCTGGCCAGACTAGAGGTCCCACAAAGGAATCATGGCCAAAAGAACGCACAGCTACACTCTCCTTGGCATTAAAAGAGGATCTTTAGAACAGACCTTAACCTTTTCCCCATTTGATCCCTCAGCATCCACAGAGCTGAGAAATTACATATAAACTCATTGGTAATGGTGCCTCAAAAGTTGCAGTACTTCTTAACAGAGAATGGAGGTTGGGGGGTTTACTCATTCTAACATGTATGCATCAGGGTCTCAGCTAGGCATGGGTACATTGAAACAGCACTTCAGATGATTCTGATACATCTTAGGGAAATAAGCATCCTTCTGTCCTTCCCCAGTTCCCCTGTTGAGAATCTCTTGTCTGGGAGCTGTGTGTTCCCAGGCTGGTATGGTGCTTATCTCATGAACAGGCAGGTGAACGGTAAGTTAAGTTTAGGTCAATGACAAGCACAGACACAAGTGCAAAGAAAAGAAATGAACTATTCCATGTTTGATAACTAAAAAAAAAGTATTGTCATAGTAATCATAGTAAAAATTGGAACTCTGTTTGACTTCTTTTTGTTTATTTTACAGTATAGTTTTGTCTTCATTTTGAAATACATTGCATGTGGCCAAGATGGCAGGAGTACTCTTATGGCTTTAATGTTTAAAGCGGTAAAGTTCTTAATCTTGTCCTGGTTTAGGGTCAGAAACTCAGCCCGGGCAAGGCCCCAATAGACTCTATTTAGAAAGTCTTGGGGTACTAGAACTGTGATAAGGCTGGGACTTCCTCAAAGGCAGACAGGCCCCCAGATACACAGTCCTCTAAACACGTTGGCATACTGAGACTTCAAATAGAAAGCCATGACTCAACCTTTCCCAGTTTGCACTGTGTAATTATAAAAGGGTGGCTCCGAAAAGACAGCATATAAATGAAATGCACGGTAAAATATCATTTGAGGTAACTAAACAAAATCGTATTCTCCTTCAGGTGATATACCTTCCAGCTCTGTCATGACCCATGGGCTGCCATGATGTGTAGGCTGATGAACAATCAATTAGCTCCACTAATTAGATCTAACTCTGCTTTTAATAGGCCTTTATCTGAGAGGATGTTCTCTCTCTTGCTGTCCTATATAAATAACATCTGAAGAAAGGCAGTTATTAACGGGGTTGGGCAATGATCTCACCCTTCCCATCACACCAGACATTGGTATTTTTTTTTTCTTTCACTTCTGGGGTGCCATATTTCAGCATTTGCAGATGCTCAGTGAGGCTAAAACCCAAGTTTCAGAAACCTGAAGTAAAAGAAGAATGTTCTTTCCTGGAAGACATCAATATCATCTTGATCTGTTCTTTCCATTGTTACTGTAACTTTCTGCTTTCAAATAATTTCAGTCTTACAGAAAAGCTGTAAGAATAGTACAAGAAAACATATGGTACTCTCACCCAGAGTCTGCAGTTGTTAACATTTTGTAATTCTTGCTTCACCATCATATGTGTGTATATGTGTAATAATTTTTTCTGAATAATTTGGCAAAATGTTGCAGTCATAATGCTGCTTTACTGTTTAATATTTAGCATGCATTTTCTAAGAACAATAATATTCTCTTATGTAATCATAGCACAATTATCAAAATAATGTAGCCAATAGTAGCACAATATATTATCTAATCTATAGACTTTATTCACATTCCATGAATCTTCAGAAATAATATCCTTTGTTGCTCTTCCAGGGTCCAATCCAGGATCAAGTACTGTTTGCCAGATTTTCTTTGTCTTCCATACTAACATTTGAGAAAAGTACAGGATAGTTATTTTCTAGAATGTCTCTCATTTGGGGCTTGGTTGATGTTTCCTTGTGATAAGATTTAGGTGACTCAGTTTTGGAAGGAATATTAAAAAAGTGAAGTGACTTTTTTAGTGCATAATATATGGAGGCACATGATATTGGTTTGTCCCATTAATGGTGATAATTTTGATTGCTTCCTTAAGGTGATGTCTGCCAGATCTCCATGGCAAAGTTACTGGATTTCCCCCTTGTAATTAATAAAAAACTTTTGAAAAGATACTTTGAGAGTATGTACATGTCCTGTTTCTCAACAAATTTTACCCAGTAGTTTGATGATTTTCGCCTAATTCAGTTGTTACTGTGATGGTTGCCAATTCAATTTGGTTGCCAAATTTGAGTAATTCTCAAACTCAGTTATTTATTCTATATTTGTTTTATTTCCTCTTTTTATTTTGCTCTTTTTCTCCCATTTATGTTTATTATTATGAAACTTAGACCTGGGTGCAAGGTATGCTCATTGCTACTAAGGTGTCATATTTCTAGGATTTTGAGGTGAGACATAGCTGGAAAATAAATGTTATGTGCACACACACAAATATACACATATCTACTATATCTATATCTATCTAACCTATCTTTAAAACCAAGAATTTATACTGACACCCCCAATTCAAATCCAACACCATATACTTAATTTTCATCTTCTCTCTTTCCATATGCTTAACATTCTTCTTTACTTATTTGATCAATCCTAGAATATAGAAAAGGTAAGCTCAGCAATATAAACCCATACTGTATCTATGAACAAATTTAGCAACTGCAGTTTAATATTTGTTTACAGTTCTTTAAATCTTGAGTCTGATAGTACAGAGTGAAAAAAAAAGTTCAAAGTTCACCTTTTGTATTAGTTGTCACACTCTCATTAAGTGTAGTTATGTTATTCATGTGAAATTCAATTAAGTTTATGAGTTTCTGTTTGTACTCCATTTAAGTTTCTTTCCCACATCTTTGTTGATTGATTGATTTTTTGAGTATATAAAGTATAAACATGGTCCTGAAATACAAAAAGACAGAAATGTATCAGGCCTCTACCTTAAAGCCTTCCCCCTTGCTTTCAAACACTTCGTAAAGATAATGACAAAGTGGTTTCTGGTTTATCTTTCACGCATGTGTCTATGGTGCTGTTTTATGTTTTTGAAAGAAATAAGCAAATATATATATATTTTTCTTATTTTCCCTTCTTTCTTACATAAGAGCTAAACACAAATATATGTTTCATTTTGCTTCTTACTTTGCTTTTCTCAATTTAACAGTATATTAAAAATCACATCATTTTATTTCTCATTATTGTATCATCATAGTAATCCATTGTGTGGGTGGACCATAGTTTATTCAACCAAATTCCTCTATATGAGCATTTAGGTTTCTTCTGATGTTTTGTAATTCCAAACAACAATGCAATTCATAACCTTGTATACATCTATTTTCACATTGTTGGCAGTGTCTACAGGGTAAATGATTAGATGCTGAATTGCTGGGTCAAACACATATATAGTTTTGACAGACTTAGCAAATTTTTCTCCATAAAGGTGTACCACCTGCAATGTATGGGAATGCCTGTTTCCCCACCACCTTGCCAACAGAAGGTGTTGTCAAACTTTAATTTTTGCTGTCTGAGAAGTGAAAAATGATATCTCAGTGTGGTTTAAATTTGCATTTCTCTTATTATGAGTGAAGTTTCACATGTTTTGGAGCCATCTTGGATAGCTTTTTGTGGATTACTTGTTCATTTATTTGGCTAATTACTGTAACAGGTTTGGGTCTTTTCCCTCTCAATTTTAAAGAAATAGTTTATGTATATATATGTATATATACATATATATAATATGCAAAATATATCAGGGATAAAAGGCTAATATTCCATATATACTGATTCATGATTAGCCCATTTGTATATTATAAATGTTTCTTCCTAGTTTTTAATTTATTTTTTGTCCTTATATAGTTTTTGCTAGGCCAAGAACATATCCATTGATCCCAATTCCCACATTCTTGTGTGCTCCTTATTTTAAAATCAGCAATGAATGCAGAATGTCAAAGATTTTTTTTCCTCTAGCCTCTATGGAGATAATTAGGAGTGATGCTGGTCTTTAATTTTCTTTTTTGTTCTGCCTTTATCTGACCATTAAAGATTTGGTAGAATTTCCTTATGTATTCACTTAGGGCTCATTAACTTTCTCATTCTTTTAGAGAAATTAATGTTTGGGACAATAGACATTTCTAGTATATTATCCATTTAATTTATAAAATTAAAAAGTTAGGTCAGCCCCTGTGATCTGTAGAGCCCAGGGTAAGAACACAAACGGAGATCCACATAGTATGTCTAAATAGTTCAGAGCTTTAAACAAAGCAAACAAACTGTGAAAAAAATTGCATTTTATCCTGCTTTGACGAAAATGTCTCCATAAGGACCTGTAAAACCAAATTTGAGTTTAGAATTATCATAGTCCTCACCATTCTGCTCTGGATCATAATGGCACAGAGAGAGATGATAGCAGAGCTTTTCCTCTTTTCTTTCTAACCACACTCAGCATACATATGCATGTACATCTGAGACCACATGATCAAGCTTTGTCTAGATTCTTCTGTACCTCACTGTCTCCACAAAGAGCTGTCTCTTGCCCACTCCTTGAGCAGTTTGTCCTTAGGAATACTGGCCTGGAAAGGAGGTCCCAAAAGCCTTTGGAAATGAGTTTAGGTTCAACTGAACATGAAATTTCAGAGTTTAGTGCACCCACAGCATAGTCAAAAAGGGGTAACTTGAGTTCAAAGTCTATTTGGCCCTGTGAAATCTTTGTCTCTTGGAGAGCGGCATGGCTAGAGGAAGGCCAGGGTGGTCTTATAGAGTCCAAGGGCCGTCCTTGCTAAGTCTAAAGGCAGTAATACAGTAAAATTAAACAATAAAGCAAATTTTTTTTTGCCCATTAAATTTGTGTGTTTTGCATGTGTGTGTGTGGGTGTGTGTGTGTGTGTATGTGTGTTCTGTGATACCACTAAGAATGTAGACATTGAGGTTTTCATTTCATTACTAGTAGTAAAACTCTTTGAAGAGCAATTTGACAATATGTATGTATTAACCTAGTAGTTACACATTTGAGAATATAATTTAGGAGATAATGTTAAGAATCTAAAAGCTTTGGTTTTGAATATGATCATTGTAGAATTATGTGTGATGACCTAATTGGAAAACAGTAGAAATGCCCAAATACTAAGATTAGCTAAGTAAACTATGATGTTTTCACCAAGTAGAATATTATTTAGGCATTAAAATTGTTATTTGAAAAACTGTATAATTCCATAGAACAATGTTTATGGCTTAATATTAAGTAAAAAATAATATACATATTGAATGTAATTGTATATATGATTTAAACTGAGTTAAAAATCATCTTTTCATAGAAATAAAGGAAAGGATAAAAATTCTGCCAGCATATCAGCATTTGTTTGGGTGTTAAGACTAAGAGTAAATTCTTTCTCCTGGTTTGCTTTTCTGAGTCTTCAGATTTTCTTTCCTAAGAATTTATTACTATTATAATGAATAGAAATACGATAAGAGGGTCAGACCCACCTATCTCTAAGGTCCTTTCCAACTCTAGCATGTAAATATTTTTTTTAATAGCTGAATAATGAAGAGCCTGCTGTCTTCTTCACTCTTGTTTCTATCTCTGCCCCATGTATATTAATCCAGGATTTATAGCTGATGCCTGTCTTGAAATACATAAACATTAGCTAAGCTCCCAAATAGATCCTGAAATTTTGAGGCAGATTCTGTGCTGGAAAGCCAATTTCCTCAGAGTAAGCATTCATTAAATATGTCTATGATAAATTTGGAGTATGAGTAGACTGGGCTGAGGCCCTGATTATTAATGTAAATTTGTATTCTCTACATTGCTAGAGATTTTGTACTGCCTCAAAAACATACTGGATGCAGTAGGGTTACTCAGAAAAGGTTAGAAATTGCCTCAGCTGCCAATTTTTTGTTTGTACCAGTTCCTCTAGGACTACTTCTTGCTCCTGATAAAAAATGGAATTGATCTACCAAAAATATTTTAATATTAAAAACTAGATACATGATATATCTTTCTGGATTTTAAAACCTCCTCAGAGCTAACATTCTGTCTGTAGCTTAGGTCTATATCAGAACTTGAAATTTCTAAAACAAAGAAGGTGGTGACACATCCTTGCATGAAAACACTGCTCGATTCTGAGAACTGAAGGCATCACTGGACCCAGCATGGACTTTAATATCAGACAGAACTCTATTCAAATGGAAGCTTCATTATTTATTATCTGCCCAACTCTGTAATGGTTAACTCTTCTGAATTTCAGATTACACTTCTGAAAAATGTGAATAATCTTCCTTAATTGTAGGTTTGTTGCAAATATTAAATGATGTAATTTTAGAAAATATTTAGTAGACGTTCAATAAATTTAAACTTTAGCAATCATCATCATTGTCTAGTGATGTGAATTCCAATATTATAACATAAAAAGTCAACATTAAGATGTTAACATTTTGCAGAACCCAGTATTGGAAGTGTTGTACTAATAGAGTCCACAGATGGCGAGAACACTTGTCCAACTATGGATTCTTGCATTGATGCATTGGCTGAAAGCTCAAACATTAAAAAATGATAAACTAGAGAAAAGATGGTGACATGATTGGTGGCAATGAATTTGGGGGCCTCAAAATTATAACACTAGCTATGAGGCTGAAATAAGAAGGAAAAGAGATGTTTCATAGGGAAAAATGACAGGAAATTAGATATATACATAAAGTTAGATTTAAGAACCATTGGATTAATAAACCATGATTGGTTAACAGGGGACAAGCCCTTGTATTTAGGTTATGTTAGAATTTTGTCCTTGCTAATCCTAAACTTGATTTACTTATACAAAGCAGTTGTCACTTCCTTGGTACAATTTTCATATGATAAACTCGGGCCAAACATAACTTCCTCATAGTTTTATTACGGACATTAAATAAAATAATGATTTTAAAGCACCTAGCCAAATGCTTGGCACCAGTGGGTGTTCAATTATAGCCCCTCTAAAATGTTCATAGCAACTCTAGAATAAAATTCTCTCCCTGAAGATATATATTGAATGTTAAAACAAATGCCTCAGTATGCTAGGCAGTGAGAAAAATCTAAAACAGGAAAGACAATTTCTGACACCAGTCTTTTTTGCTACGCTGGCCTGAACACCTCTTCCTAGAGCTCTGATGTACATCAGGCAGGACTGCGACAATGAATCATCCCCCAGGCTGCAATTTCATCCTGGGGATGCTTCCTGATGCACATATTACCTGGGTGTTGCACAGTTAAGAAGATGCAGAGCAAAAGTAATGCTACCATTACTTGCTTTACATATGCTTGCATTACATATGCTTGCCAAAGCATATCAGGCTCTTCCAGACACTTAGATACAGAAACCTAGACCAATCTATGAGACCGTGGCTCCTTAGATGCTTATCTGAATATCAACACCACTTTAAGGAACTTCATGGGAACCCCCTTGAGTGTCCTTAGGACATAGAGCGTGTGAACTGAAACAAGGAGCAACTGTGGCCCTTATTAGCTCTGTGGCCTTACATAAGTCACTTAGCTTCTCCAAGTCTCATTTGGAAAATTGAAACAAAATTTCCTATCTTGCCTACTGTAAAGGGTCAACAGATGGGAAAACAAAATTTAACGTTCTTCATAGCATATACTAAGATTATTATTTTCAGAGGCAAAGTGGTTATACTTCTAAGAGCTTTTAAATGTTAAGAAATATGGCCTTGCAAACATAGCCAATAACAAACTCGTAGGGGCAATGAATGAAGTTGCTAAGACTGATGGGACATAATTGAAAACCTTTGGAAATCACGAGCTCTGTTGTGGTCTTCCTCTGCTGGCATCTTTCCTTGGTCTTTGTGTTGTCTGGATTTAGTTACTGGAGACTTGAATTTATTTTCCTAACTGATGTTTTTATCTTGAGAGTGCCTCCAACTATATCTAGCCAGAAGAAAAGCAATAGATAGTGAAGATGAAAAAGAAAAAAGGAGAGAAAGAAAAAGAAGTGACAGAGAGAGTTCTGAAGAGTACTCCAAAGCCCCAGTCTAGGAGAGCAACCTCACCTTACCCATTCCTATATTTTAGATCTTAGGACCCAATGATCACTTAATCAAACATCATGGCTCCCATAGTGAATGAACTGATACTGTCTCTTTGCTCAGTAGGATAGCTGCACGTTTATTGGTTATTCTAGGAAGATATTTATCATTCACTAAAAGTTTGAAAGGCAAACAAGTACACTAGAAATTTGGGAAAAGCTCAAGAAGCTATAAAATATTAGCTCTTGACAGCAAGATATTTTATAATGCTATTGTGTCTGGTGGGCAGCGCTGTTGGTGGAATATGAAGATTAAATCCTCAACTGGCAGTGGATTTTTATACATTGCCAAGGACAGAAGCATAAAAGGTCATGTAAGAAAAGTAGTATCTGCAGAAAGTGGTGCAGCAAAATGCTTGTGGATGGCCAGCTGAAGTGGGAAATGTGAGCAGCCAAGAACAAAGGGACTTCTGCAAGGTAAAAGGTCACAGATGCTATTACAAGAATGACCCACAGAAGACAGCAGGCTACATTCACAGGAAACTATCCATATGGAAAGAAAGTGAATTCGTAGAAATTGCTATGAGAGCCCTTGCCCTTGATTCACATAGTTTCCCCAATTCTCATATCACTACTACTGACTTACTACCACTACTGGGAATCAGGATGACCCCACAGGAATTTAACTTTCTTTTATAAACACATGATGTTAATATGCTAAGACCCAACACAACAGGCCATGATTAAAGCACTATTTCTCCAACACATAGATGAAGAAACTAAGGTTCAGAGAAGTCATAGAACAAACAAGTACTGATGCCAGCTAGAGTGCAAATCCAAATCACTTAACCTCTAAAGACAATTCCGTTAATCAGCTTATTATATGTGTATAGGTTCCTGTTCATAATAAAATGTGAGCCAGTAAGTAGGAACAGAAGGTTGTGAAACATCAGAAAAGTTACCCAACTTTTCTTAATTTTAGTTTTTTGTTTTTAACTTTTCAAATGAATTAATGATAATATCTAAGGCATGATAACATTAAATAATTAAGGCAAAAAGAAATTTTCCACTTTTTTAAACATTATTTTAATATTAATAGATAATCATTTCCAGTGCTTAGAATACTGTAGAAATTCAATACATTTCACTAACTTACTTAATCAAGTATCTCCAAATACTTGTTTTAAGGCATGAATGGATTAATCCCAAATAGGACAGACATGATCTTAAGAAGTGTTGAAAAAAACAAAACAAACAAACAAAACAGAACATGGTACATTGGGAGATAAATACAATGGGAATGGTCGTGGAGACGGGACATATATCCCCACATTTGCATCATCGCTCTTACTAATAAATTATGAATCTGAAAGTGAGAACATTAAAACTGTCAGAAGTGTTTTAGTGTCTAAAGACTGTCAAACATAAGTGAATTACCTGTGTAAAACATAAATATTATATTGTCCAATGTGTTAAAAACAATCACACTGCTTTGTATATATATTTCTTCAGCTAATTTTGTGTTTTTGTTAGAAATTATGCTTGGAAATAAGGGTAAATAAGACAAATGTGATTCCTGTCCTAATTGAGCTCAGATTCTAATGGAAAATATAGATAAGAAAATTAATACAGTTTTTACAATTTATGATCTTGTAAAGTGCTATGAAGCAAATCTAGTATTAAGAGGAGCATAATTAATTGTTGGATACATTTAGACTCCTGCTATGAAAGGGCAACTCAACAACCTTAACTCCTTTTGAGAAAGTTTAACTTTTGTGCTTAAGATAATAGAAAGGATTTTTCTCAAGAGTCAGTTATTTTTAGCGCTTAAGAGTTCAAATGCAGTTCAAAATGCCAACCTGATATATTCTGACTGGGAAAATATGGCAAAGCATAATTTCCAAGAATTACTTATATCATCTGAGATATGTGACAGCAGGTTCTGCTGGTCTAAGAATTGAAACTGATAGAATCCATACCACACGTGTAAAATGAAGACACCATATTATGTTTAATAAGTATACTTATTACAAAGAGAAGACAACTGTGATGTAATGGAAAGAGGTACAAAAGTTGGAAATAACCTGAAAAACTTAATAAATCACCTTATCACATGGAGCCTCATTTTTCTTATCTGAATAAAAAAGTGGGTAATAAATGTTGGGAGCAAATATTTCTTTGCTGCTTCTGGTGTTTCCTTCCAGGTGAAGGGAACACAGTTAAGGTAACAATTCTGGCTTCTTTCTGTGCCTTTATTTGTTCTGCTCCAGAAAAAAACTGGAATGACTTCATTGGAATGGTAAATTTATGGAGAATAACCTGGATGTGCCATTTTAGCTCCTCTCTTTTCTTTTTGGGAAAGAGCTGTGAGAGGGGCAGCCCCTCCCATGGGGAGGACCCACTGAAGAGCTGATTGACAGGTGGGTGAGTCAGTCAGTGTTAAGAAGTTTGATGATATTCTTCAAGGTCAATAAATAAGATGATAAGGCAATAATGTGCAGATCTGCTTAGAATTTTCATTTTTCAATATCTCATATTCTGGTGTAGAAGACAAGTTCTATTTAAACTCAACAATAATAATTTGTGATTTACAGTTCTGTTGTGAGAATAAAATGTGATGATGAATATGAAACTATTGCACAAATTCAAATCTGCATATAAATGTGTCTTTTTTATTCTAGCAAAATACTTTATTCTTAAAACTCAAACTTCAAAAGTAGAAATAATAGTGGAAGATAGGATTGGGGCTCAGAAATGTTTAACCAATACTGGGGCACTTCCAGAAGGCCTCAGCTTTAGGTAAAGCGTGCTGTGTTTCTGTTGATATGTGAAGAGCTCATTTCCATCTCTTAGGTAATGGTCTCTGTTATGAGTTGGATTATGTCCCCCTAGAAAAGCTGTGCTGAAGTCCTAATCCCTGGTACCTGTGAATGTCATGTTTTTTGGAAACATGGTCTTTGCAGATGAAATCAAGTTATAATGAAGTCATACTGGAGTAGCATGGACCCTTAATCCAATATGAATGATGTCCTTATAAGAAAGGAGAACAGACACACAGACAGGTACACACAGGAAGAAAAAAGCCATGTAACAATGGAGGCAGAAATTGGAGTGATGCATGTACCAGCCAGGGAACATCAAGGATTGCCAGCAAATACCTGAGGTTAGAAGAGGCAAGGGAGGATTCTCCCCTATAGATCTCAGAAAGAGCATGGCCATGTCAATACCTCGATTTCAGATGTGTATCCTCCAGAACTGTGAGAAAATAAATTGCTACTGTTTTATGCCGCCCAATTGTTGTACTTTGTTATGGAAACCCTAGGAAACTAATGTTATGTCTTTAAAAATGTACATATCTTAATTAAAAAATACCTTATTGCTGAAAAATGTTAACCATCATCTGAGCCTTGAGCGAGTCATAATCTTTATCAATAGTAATATTCAAGATCACTGATTACAGATCACCACAAAAAATATAATAGTAAGGGAAAAGTTTGAAATGTTGTGAGAATTACCAAATTGTGACACAGAGACACAAAATGAGGAAATACTGTTGGAAAAATGGATAGACTTGCTTGACAAAGGGTTTCCACAAAACTTCAATTTGTAAAATATGCAGTTATCTGCAAAAAGCAATAAAGTGAAGTGCAATATGTGGCACATATATGCAATGGAATATTACTCAGCCATAAAAAGAAACAAAACTGAGTTATTTGTAGTGAGGTGGATGGACCTAGAGTCTGTTATACAGGCTGAAGTAAGTCAGAAAGAGAAAAACAAATACTGTATGCTAACACATATATATGGAATCTAAAAAATAAATAAATAAAATGGTTCTGAAGAACCTAGGGGCAGGACAGGAATAAAGACACAGATGTAGAGAATGGATTTGAGGACACGGGGAGGGGGAAGGGTAAGCTGGGACGAAGTGAGAGAGTGGCATGGACATATACACACTACCAAATGTAAAATAGATAGCTAGTGGGAAGCAGCTGCATAGCACAGGGAGATCAGCTCGGTGCTTTGTGACCACCTAGAGGGGTGGGATAGGGAGGATGGGAGGCAGACGTAAGAGGGAGGGGATATGGGGATATATGTATACATATAGCTGATTCACTTTGTTACACAGCAGAAACTAACACAACATTGTAAAGCAGCTATACTCCAATAAAGATGTTAAAAAAAAAATGAAGTGCAATAAAGCAAGGTATGCCTTATGAATGTTGACTCACAAATTAAGGAGAGACTAGGGCTTCCCTGGTGGCGCAGTGGTTGAGAATCTGCCTGCCAATGCAGGGGACACGGGTTCGAGCCCTGGTCCCGGAAGATCCCACATGCCGCGGAGCAACTAAGCCCGTGCGCCACAACTACTGAGCCTGCGCGTCTGGAGCCTGTGCTCCGCAACAAGAGAGGCCGCGATAGTGAGAGGCCCGCGCACCGTGATGAAGAGTGGCCCCCACTTGTCGCAACTAGAGAAAGCCCTCGCACAGAAACGAAGACCCAACACAGCCATAAATAAATAAATAAATAAAAATTAAAAAAAAAAAAAAAAAAAAAGGAGAGACTAAAAAAAAAAATCCTAAGAATAAGGTCATCATTTATTGTAAAATAGTCTTAATTTTGTGGTTTACCAAATTAGTCTTGTGTGAGTCCACTGTACTATGTTTCAGATACTGCATCAAGCAATTTACATATGTCATCTTTTCTAATACTCAGAGCAATTCTCTAAGTTGAGTCATTATTCCCAATTTAAAAATCAGGAAATTGAGCGTCAGAGAGCTCCTTGAAGAAATAGTACTGTTGTCCCCCCATTATAGGTGGGTGATATGTTCTAAGACCCCCAATGGATGCCTGAAACCACAGGTAGTACGAAACCCTATGTAAACTATGTTTTTTCTAAAATACATATCTATGATTAAGTTTAGTTTATAAATTAGGTACAGTAAGAGATTAATAACAACTACAAATAAAATAAAACAATTATAACAATATACTGTAATAAAAGTTTTGTGAATGTGCTCTCTCTCTCTCCCTCTCAAAATATCTTACTGTACAAATTTAATGCCTTTTCCACCTCAACTAAGCACTAACCATGCACCGTGGCCCTAACTTTTGCTTTTTGAGGTGTGACAGCAAAGCTTGCATAAATTTCTTTTTCATTCTTCACACTTTCACCAATAGAAGATTTGTTCTTACAGTAGACCGTAGCAACCTCAGCATACAATTTTTTTCTTTCCTTATTAAGTGGAGAACTTTCATCTGTCTAGTTAAAGGAAATACTTTAAAGCTTCTCTTTGGCATATCCAAATTGCCAGCATCCGTATTTTGCACTTTGGGGCCACTATTAAGTAAAATAAGGGTTACTTGAACACAAGCACTGCGATACTGTGACAGTAGGTCTGATAACCAGGATGGCTACTAAGTGACTAATGTGCGGGACGCACTGGACAAAGAGGATGATTCACGTCCCAGGGGGATGGAGTGGGGCAGCGTGAGATTTCACCGTGCTACTCAGAATGGCACGCAATTTAAAACTTATGAATTATTTCTGGAATTTTTCAGTTCATACTTTCAGACTGCAGTTGAACATGGGTAACTGAAACTGTGGAAAGTGAAGCTGTGGATAAGCGGGGCCACTGTATAGGGTAAAATGTCCTTGCATGACATTACGCTCCCTCAGCTCTTTCATTGTCATGTTTTAAAATATTTTGAGGAGCAGAGTAAGAAAACGACTTTGGATTCTGTATAGGAATTCAAGGGTCACGTTTAAAATAAATTACTGACTGGCAGCCACTACATGTCTGTGACAGGGCAGTCTTGGTTTTGGTGACATATGGGGCAGTGTCCTCCCAAGAGACAAAAGCCAAGCAGCAGGTTTGCTTCATGGAAGGAATTAGAAAAGAGCTTCTTTGAAGGAAAAACATCTGCTAGTCATCCCAGAGACATTTAAAAATGTGTTTTATTCTCTAAGACTGGGGTGAAAAAAGTATTTAACTATCAGCCTGCAAGGTCTTTGCGATCTTGGAAAAGACAGGGTAATTATTTTAAAATGTTATATTTCCTCCCACTTTTCAGAAAAGAAGAATGAGACGCAGCCGTATGGACTGACCAAGATAGCAGAATTGTCAACGTTCCTCTTCAGAGTTGATGACGACCTAGGGTCAGGGGCAGCTCCAGGCATGAGCACAGTAGGCAGGTGACAGAATGGATTCAAAATGTGTTCCTTTTCAGTATAGTACAGCATAGTGATTACGATGCACATACAAATATATGTAAAAGGATATATAAATATTTTATTTTTAAGTGAGCCAAGTACAGTGGTTAAGAACAGAATGTTGGAGCCAATCTGGTGTTTTCAAATCCTGGCTCCACATCTTAAAAGCTGTGTGACTTAGGTCAATTTACTACACTTCTCTGGGCCTCAGTTTCCTCATCCATAATATGAAGATAATTATAGTGCCTACTTTATAACGCCATTATGAGGAGTAAATAAATTCGTATTTGTAAGGTGGTTAGAACAGTGACAAGCGCTATAGCTGTGCTTTTACATAAAATAAACCTGACAATATTATTTATGGAATCATAAAAATATGAATTGTTTTCTTAGGAATCCTTGAATCCAAATGCATGTTTTTTTCTTTGAAGAAAACTGTCTTGTTCAGGTCACACAGTAAAATATGGGCAGAGTGAGCGCTAGAACTTCCAACTCTTAATGGTTATCCCAGAACTTTTCCCAATCTACATTGCACCTTCAATATTTGTCAGCCGTGGAAAAGATGCCACTAGCTCTTCTCTTTCCTTCCTCTCAGGCTGGGAGTTTCCCAATCTTGGAACCCAATTTGGGAATTCACAAGCAGGCTTCTTGGACTTTAAAGTCTTCCTAGTCCCAGAAGCTAAGAGCAAGGAAGACAGTATCCTTCAGAGCTTTTGAGTTAAGGAATTATTTCCTCAAGGCCATGGTCAAAATGCAAACTATTTATTATACTGGGGCACTAGATAATTCATCTGAAGAGGATTAATGGAGAAATGGACCAGGACAAGTATATTATCATGAGATGATGAGTTTTTGGAAAATGTCATGGGTAGCAAATGACAGAAGAATTGGAGGAGGGGAGTGTGAACAGAGCTCACTGAGAAAGAAAGAACTAGGAGCCAAACCATAGAGCAAGAGAAAGAGTAACAATGCACGCCCGTGGTGACTTCCTATCATTTGAATGTAGTTTTTCTTTCTTCAGAAATATAATTAATTAGAGAGAGAAGGATAATGATGGAGGAGCAAGAAAGATGAAGATGGAAGCCAGTGTTTATCAGTAGGTACTCTGTGCAGGTACTGTTCTGGCATTTCCTTCATAGTAACCCTGTAAAGTAGATGTTTTTAACCCCACTTTCTAATGGGGAAACTGAGGCTAAAATAGGTTTAAAAACTTGCTCATGCAGCTAACCAGAGGCAGAGCTGGCCTTTCTATGGTCTCCAAAGTCCTTCCGCCACAATGCCTGGCTCCCTCTCTCCTATCATGATTCTTTTCTCCCACCTGCTGAGTCCAATTGAGCTCACTACTGAGCACTTTTCTCCTACCATGTTCCTGCCAAAAACCCATCACCTTGTATTAGAAGGTACTTGACTGCGTGTCAAAGAGAAAAGAGAAATTGCTCTTCTTTAGTTAACTACTTTTAGCACAAATTAACTGACTAGCAGGTTTATCTTAAGTGATACTGGCACTATTCACAGAGCCTGTACTAATACTGAAAATACAAATACTAATTGTGCTGACAGCACTCAGCAGAGCTTTTGACTTTCAGCTCATTCTAATTGAAAGGTGGACTATGGGGCCTTGTTTCATGTACATTTGCATGAACTGGATGATTGTCTTAAATCCTCTGGCTTTTCATTATACTCTTTGCTCCATTTATCATGTTTGCTCCCCTGAATAACTCAGTTGCCTGAAAAGTCATTTCATCCATGTTTATTGAAAAGAGAAAAAGAGGTCACTAAGTATAATATTAGAAGGGATTTTGGAGGTTCACTGATACTGAAAAACATCCTGTGGAGCTCAGTTCAGAATTATACAAAAAAAAAAATGAATGAAAAAAAATGTGATTCCTTCTCCTTTGCACTTTCCAAATGACCCAAATAACCCCAACTGAAGAGCAATGATAACGGTGGATTTATGGCTGAAGGTGAGGACATTCACATTTATAATTAAAATGTTTATGACCAAAATGAACACTGTCTTTACCCAGGTAGGTTCATAGATTTTGATATATATAAAACCATGAAATTTGTCCTTGAACCTTCACTGGCTACCAGATGCTCTTGTTCATGATAGTAAGTAGGGTTCTTTAAAGTGCATGACCCTTGTAAATAATGCTTTGTTTTGCTTTTGTATGTTTCTAAATAATGCTGTATTTTGCTTTTGTGTATCTTGAAAGCTATCTTCTTCTACCCTTCTGTAACTGCTGTCTCCTCTCTGAGGTACCGAAAGATGACACTGACGGTAATGAGGACTGAATATGTGCAGAGTACAGGGGAAGGATTCAAGAAAAACAAAACAAAACAAAACACTTAAGAAAGTTATTCCACATTAGCTGGCACATCAGTTCTGGCTTTGTTACTTGTTAGTGCATGAATGAGTTTCAGCAAGTAATTTATATCTGTAAGCAGCAGTTTCCTCCACTCATAAGAAAATAAATTAAAAAAGAGGAGACTAATAGCAGTCTTGGTTGAAAGGAGATCTGTGATAAATGAAAAAATCACATTGGTAGTTGTTCCATAGGGTGTCAGCCACAGGAAAAATACTCAAGAAATTATATCTTTTAAAAATAAGTAGCGTGAGCCATTGTAAAAAGAGCATATTCTAATTTCCTGTCATTTTATCGTTTTCTGTAAAACAGTTGACTACATACATAATTAAGCATTTTTCTTTTATTTAGGGTAGCTTTCGATATATTCCCTTAATTTTTCTGTATATTGTTTTTGTTTACACAGCTGTACTTATTTTCTTCATGACATTTTGCTTGCTGCCTTTTGAATGTAGTATTCTGTCATAAACACGTTTACATGTCATTCATGCTCTGTGGCTACACTGTATACTGTACACTGTAGATACTGTGTTGCATTTTGGTCACAGGATGTGGTAAACAAGTCATTAAATTTAGAAATCGTAATGCTTCACTTATTCCCTGCCCAACACTCAGTTCTACTATTTACTTATCTATCCTCACTGTTGCATCCCTTGTTGAGATGATCTTCATTTCCTGTTTATTTCACCTGAAGATAACCACAGCTACTTAACCTGGGCTTCCTGAATCAGATCTTGCTTCCTTTTTTCAATCACCCGTCACCCTGTAAATGAAGTCGTGTCTCTAAATTTCAAATATGACTATATTTTCTCTGTTTCTCAGAGCCTTTTTATTTTGGATCTTAGGAAATGCACTTAAACTCACTGACCTCAAGAAAAAAAAATTCAAATTCCTTGAAGTTTTTATGAAGCCCTTTAAGATCTGCCTGTCCTCTAAATGTATTATTTCTAAATATAAATGAATGCAATTCTGCACAAAATTCAATTAAAAAAAATAGGTTAAAATAAAGTTAACATGGAGAGGTAAACATCCTCAAATATCCAAGAATACTAAAAACAGAAAGAATACTAAAGAAGGATGGGCTTTTTGATACTACATGAACTAGATGATTGCCTTACATACAAAACCCTGCGATGCTGGCTCAGAAATTGTTTAATAGAGTGTTGTAACAGAATCAGAATCAATAAATAGAATAAAGTAGATATGAAAACCTAACATGTGACAAAGACGGCAATTTAACTCACAGAAAGAAGATTTATTTAATTTATTGAATTTATTTTGCTGGAATAAATGATTTCTCATTAGAACAAAATTAAAGCTTGATTTTCTTCTTCACATCATATACAAAATGTAAAAACTACATACATCGATTATTAAAAGTGAAACTAGGGACTTCCTTGGCAGACCAGTGGTGAAGAATTGGCACTTCCACTGTAGGGGGCATGGGTTTGATTCCTGGCTGGGGACCTAAGATCCCGTGTGCTGCATGGTGTGGCCAAAAAAGAAAAAAAGAAAAGAAATACTTAAAATATTTTAAGCCCAAATAGAACTTTGTAGTTTATAGAAAATAGACTTTTTATATAACTTATAGGTAGAGACTGTTTTGAGTGTGACAGTACATCTAGAACCTGGCTATATGTAGCTATTTATAAAAATACCTTTAGTATGCAAAAGACACCTTATAAAAGTTGTAAGAAAGATCACGGCATTGGAAAAAATGTTTACGATAAGAAATATGACAAAAAGTTTTTGTGCATACTATTTGAAAAGTTTCCTCCAATAATTCAAAAAACACAGATGACCTTATAATAAAGTTGTCATTGGATACAAATAGGTAACTCACAGAAGAGGAAATAAAAATGTCCAAGAAATATGTGCAAA
Source organism: Balaenoptera physalus (assembly GCF_965194825.1). Classification (NCBI taxonomy): domain Eukaryota; kingdom Metazoa; phylum Chordata; class Mammalia; order Artiodactyla; family Balaenopteridae; genus Balaenoptera; species Balaenoptera physalus. The sequence continues at coordinate 84,839,805 of NC_138889.1, forward strand.
GGTGCTCAATGTCACTTGTGGTAAATAAAATTTAAAGTAATGAAACAAATACATTTTTATCAGGTTGGAGATAATTATAAAGGGTAGTACCACCCACTACTGGCAATGACATGGATAAATGTGTTAATACGTTTATGTTGGGAATGTGAATTGATACAATATTTTGCCCATGTAGTCTGTTTATGGCTGGTCACAGTAATATTACAGAAGATATATGACAAAACAACCTCATTTATGGGATGCTCTCCAATAGTGCATAGGCAGAAGTAATGAGATATTTTATATGTTTATAAATTACATGTGTATTATATATATACATATTTATATACATATGCATATATATATAAATTACACACATGCTTGTAGCTGAAAAATGTGGACAAAATATGGAGAATATGAATATAGGAGAAAGTAGTTGAATAAAATTAATAAATATCCATTCTATGGAGTACAATACAAATGCTAAAAAAATAATAACTAAAAAATAAACTATGCTTTTTGGAGAAGATGGCTAATTTACTGTATGTATTTTTTTCCTCTTTTTGTAAAGACTCAACTAAATAATAATAAAGGGATAAAACAGATATAAGCCAAAATAGAGAAGAGGGCTACTAAAAGATGAAATACTTTAACAAATTTTGACGACAGAAAGTGGATGGAAGACAGGAATCTGACACAGGAGATCAGAGAAAGCTGCAGCAGAGAATAGAGGTACAAGGGATTTTATAACCAAAGAGAAAAATAATTTGCCTCAAGAAATGCTAGAGAAGTATGGAATTTAGGAATGGCAGGTACAATGATGGGTAGGATTGATGATAAAAATAGATAGGCTACTTTAAAAGCTATGTACAGAATAGACAACCGTCCTGTCCTTGTACAAAGATTACGCTGATGTTGAATGTCCTATTTTGAGGCATGAGAGAGAAAAAGTAAGGAATTGTGAGAGCATTTTTTTGGTAAAGCAACTGAACAAATCAATGTAAAATGTACTTAGTATCAATGAAAATGAATGTTTGTCTGTGCTTCATGCATTTACTTGTGCTTTTACTTTTTGCTTATTAAATATTAGTTTAATATTATCCTGTTTCAGTTCTAAAAGTGTGAAGTATGGTTTGATGTATACAGGCTTCATTCTAGATGCTTGAGTCTAACATTCATTCACTGATTCATTCATTCACCAAAAAGTTATTGCGCATCCACTATCCTGAGCTATGAAGAACTTTACACAAATAACATTAAAAACTTAGGTGAAATGGATAGATACCCAGAATAACCTTAATCAACAAAACTGAATCAAGGAAAAATAAGAAACCTGAATCATTACAGAAATATATCAGAAGTGAAAAATCATCTAACAACAACAACAAAACACCACAAACAGATGGTTACGGGTGAGCTCCCCAAATATTAAGGAATAAAAACTTCTAACAAATACTTCATAAAAAGAAAACATTCACCAACTCATTTTATGAGTATTAATATAACAGATACCAACTTGATACAAATATCTCACTTGAGAGATGAGGAATCCCAAGCCCAGAGAGAAGTCATGTTACTTTCCAAAATTATTCATGAATTTTTTTTTTTTAAATATAAATCTGATTCTTTTTTTTTTTTTGGCTGTGTTGGGTCTTCGTTCCTGTGCATGGGCTTTCTCTAGTTGTGGCGAGCGGGGGCCACTCTTCATCGCAGTGCACAGGCCTTTCACTGTCGTGGCCTCTCTTGTGGAGCACAGGCTCCAGACGCGCAGGCTCAGTAGTTGTGGCTCACGGGCTTTGTTGCTCCGCGGCATGTGGGATCTTCCCAGACCAGGGCTTGAACCCGTGTCCCCTGCATTGGCAGGCAGACTCTCAACCACTGCGCCACCAGGGAAGCCCCTATTCATGAATTTTTAATGCAACAAACCCCTATGCCATATACTTCTTTCCCCATAAGAGATAAAACTTATACTTATAACAAGTAATAGGAATTTAACTTAAAGATATGTGAAAATTTGTTATTAATCATGAATAATGTTTTTTCTACTATCTAGTTGAGGTTTATCCAAGTCAGGGCTTGTAAATTAATAGAAATTAAATAGAAATTGTTTAGATAATTAATCAACCAACAAAATGTTGCAACTCCATACAGGCAAGGTCCAATAAAGGAGAGGTAAAAAAGCAAGATTCTTGGTACTCTATTCCTCAAGAATTAAAAAAGTATATATATATGTAGACAAATAAGCTACTGAAAATGTAGTAAACAATACCACACAATGAATGTTGTAGACAACAAGGGCCAGGGGGAATTCAGGTGAGGAAAAATTTTCATGGGCTGTCTGGGACAATTTAATCTTCAAGGAAGAGGTTGGTAGTTAAACAAAGTCCACACAGATAATGTGGAAAATGAATTAGAAGGCCAACCTAATTACTCAAGTTGCTATTCATGGTATTCATTTTTTTTTTCTTTTTTTTTTTAAAAATTGTGATAAGAACACCTAACATAGTATTTATCCCCTCAACAAAATTTGAAGTGCACAGCACAGTATTGTTATTTATAGGCACAATGTTGTAGAGAAGATCTCTAGAAGTTATTCATCTTGCACAGCTGAAACTTTATACCTGTTAAATAACAACTCCCTATTTCCTCTGCTCTCCAGTCCCTGGGAACCTCCATTCTACTCCCTGTTTCTATGAGTTTGACTAATTTTTGATACCTCATGTGAGTGGAATCATGTAATATTTGTCCTTCTGTGACTGGATTATTTCATTTAGCATTATGTCCTCAAGGTTCATACATGTCAAATATAACAGAATTTCCTTCATTTTTAAAGCTGAATAATACTTTATTGTTTGTATGTACGGTACTTTATTCATCTGTCGATGGGCAATTAGGTTGTTTACATATCTTGACTATTGTGAATCATGCTGCAATGAACATGAAAATGCAAATAGCTCTTTGAAATCCTGATTTCAATGCTTTTAAAGAAGTACCCAAAAGTGAGATTGCTGGATCATAGTAGGTCCATTTTTAATTTTCTGTGGAACCTCCATATTGATTTCTATAGTAGCTATTATTTTACATTTCTAATATTCTAATGTCTCCACATTCTCTCCAACACTTATCTTTTCTTTTTCTTTTCTTTTCCTTTTTTTTTTTTAATAACAGTCATCCTAATAGGTGTGAGGTGATATCTTATTGTGGGTTTGATCTGCATTTCCTTGATGATTAATGATGTTGAACATCTTTTCATATACCTATTGGCTTTGTATGTTTTATTTGGAGAAATGTCTATTTAAGTCTTTTCCTCATTTTTTTAACTGGGTCTTCTGTTATTAAATTGTAGGAGTTTCTTATATATTTTAGATAGTAACCCCTTATAAGATATATGATTTGCAAATATTTTCTCTCATTCCATAGGTTGCCTTTTCACTTCATTGACTGTTTCCTTTGCTATGCAGAAGCATTTTAGTTTGATGTAGTACCACTTGTCTATTTTTGCTTTTGTTGTCTGTGCTTTCGGTGTCATATCCAAGAAATCATTGCTAAAACCAATGATGTGAAGCTTTTCCCCTATGTTTTCTTTTAGGTGTTTTGCAGTTTCGGGTTATGGTATCCATTGCTAAATAAACACATTCAAAGATTTTAGCATAGAAGGCACTGTGAATATACAGTTACCCTTGGTGGCTTATTATTCAATTTTAAGACCTCAAAAGTTTTTAAGAAAGATGAGGATTTAACAGTGCTTACAGTAATATTACAGAAATAAAAGTAAGTATGATTGAAGGAGGTTAAGTCAGAGATTAATATTAAGCTCAAAGAAAAGCCCCAATTTTTCTAAGAAATTGAGAGCTGGGAAATTAACATGTCATTGAGATAAAAATTATAGCTATAAAATTTGTTTCTGGAAAAAAATATTTTTCATTAGACATTCATAACATTTACTTGATACTTTATTTTCTGTTTGTCTTACGTATGAATGTGCACAAATATTTATGTTGCTTTATTTTTCTAAATCTAAATCTATTTTTCCAAAATCTAGCTCTGTGCCCCTGATTGCCAAAGTTGAGAAGTCATCCATACCAGTCACTCTTAGTGAATACCTCTCCTTTTCCAGGATTTTCCAAGCATCCTGGGGTTTATGTTGTCAGAAAATTTATAGCTAGACTTCTGGTCTTCAATCATGCTTACTGCTGACATGCCCGGGCTTGCATGGATCATTCTAATACCTAACACCCAACTCCCTACCTGACCACCCTGGGAATTGACAGCTTGTGCTCTAGCCCCCAACTCCAGGCACCAGTCTTCATCCCCCATCTTTCTGACCAACTGAACTTAAATTCTTTCTTTGAGCCTGAAATGCAAAATATTTTGCTCCCCTCTCCACTGTACACACACTTGCTCAGGCTTTAGAAATATACCACTGTCTTTCCTCTCCCAGAATATGTGGGTTAAAACAAAGACCTACTGTACAGCACAGGGAACTCTGCTCAATGTTATGTGGCAGCCTGGATGGGAGGGGAATCTGGGGGAGAATGGATACATGTATATGTATGGCTGAGTCCCTTTGCTATGCACCTGAAACGATCACAACATTGTTAATCGGATATACTCTAATATAAAACAAAAAGTTTAAAAATAAATAAATACACACATACATGCACAAATGAGTAAAAGTTATACTGGGAAAATGTGAATAAAATCAGCAGTTTGTATCAAAGAAAAAAAAGAATATGGGGGTTAAAAAAAAGTTTATTTTTCCCTGATGACTTAACAGCACAAGAAATTGAAAAAAAAAAAGAACAACAGAATTTTTTCCTTAAAAGTTCAACTTCTGACATATTTTAATGATCTATGTTTCCAATTAATTATTTGAACATCATCTTATGAAAATGAAAATAGATGACTCAAGATTTTAAAAATTGTACTGAGCTCCTTTGGCCTCCCTCTTGTTTGTTGGTTTGTTAAATAACAATTGTCAAATAAATATCAAAATATCTGTAAGGCTCCCTAGGGAGACCAATTTTATTTTTCTTCTAGGCAAACTTGGACATGGGCAGAAGGGATTCTGGATGTAGGCTGAAATAGGAGAGTGGAAAGTTGTGTCAAGTTTAATGGCAGTATAATTAGTGTCTCCTTTTTACTAAAATTACTTGGGAAAGGCACCCGAGGAAACCATCAGTCCTTTGAGGGTTTCCTACTGGGCACCTTGTGTGTATATCTAAGGTGATAAAAGGATTTAGAAGAGGGAGGCTCGGTTATACTCCATCTGCAGCTTTCAGCGATAAAGAGCTGCTTTTGTACTGAGTAAGATTGTCCCAATACCACAAATATGAGCACAAATTTATTATTCTCCTTACACCACCTCAGAAAAGATGGTGAGAGAAGGAGTAATCTGAAGGCAGCCTCTGCTTTCTTGGGGAAGGAGATGCAAAAAAATTGTTCCCCGCAAAAACAAAAAGGGATCTCACCAGGAGGACATAACTGGAATGTCTGCCATTGCTACCACTCTGGAAATCTCAGCTAGCCAGAGGTCCAGAGACATTCTCATCAAAGCTTAAGCCAGAACAACAACCATCAATAAATGATGCCAAACTCCAGCCAGGACAGAGACGACTTTCAATGGCATAGCTGGACCCATGGCACTCCTATCTGTTTAGCTTGAAAGGCTTCTCTGTTCATTTCACTAACCGCCTACTAACATAACATCATATTTTACTTGGCCAAATTATTTGTACTGGAATCTGGTATGAATCTTAGTAGGCAAGGCAGATAACATTTTTCTGTAATAAAACATAATTTCTGTTTTAAACTCACAATTTTTCAGAGCAGCAGAAAATAATGTCAATCAAATGGAAGCATTCCTTTCATGTTGGATTGTGTCTAAGGTGCTTACCTAGTTCCAAGGCAAGGCATGGGGGGATGGGAAGGAGACCGTTCGTCAGTATCCTTTGAGACGTCCACCATCCCACATAATCATCTATCTCTAATCTCAAGGTAACTTTTGTCTTTCTGTCCTCCGTGGGTCTGGAAGATCTCTGCTATGTCCACAACACAGATGAAGGCTTGGATACATCTATATCTTATCTAAGAACTCATCTCTGTGGCCCTTGATGAGCCACACAGCTATTTATTCCCTGGACTCTGCCTGGGGAAAAGTCACAAAACCTTACTCTCTGGATTAAGACTCCTTCCATCCCTCTTACCTCAATCTGGGGGAATCAGTTTTTTGGTTGCCTTAGAAATCCCACCTTCTTTCAGAGACACAACCTGGTTCCCAGGGGAACTCTAGCCCGGGACCAATTTTTATAATGGTTCAAGATTCCAGTTCTCTCATAAACATGGGTCCATCTCAAAATCAGTCGCTAAATGTAGGGTAACTTCCTTTCAGACCCTGTTAGAAGACTTTGAATCCTTCAACATTGCAGGTGTGCACATTTACACAAGCCATAGTGCCAGGCAGTAGCCGCAACTTTCTTTTGACCATATTTCGTAGGCTAGTGAGCCCTGCCCCTACCCCAGGTTTCATGCAATTAGCTGGACTCGGCTCTCCTGCCATGCACATGGAGTTTTGGTTCCCATTACTGTGCAGGAGGCAAAGCCTAGCTGCATCCAGACCCAGAGTACAGCAAGCCCTGGCTTCAGTCCCTGACTACTAACTTACTACTCTGATCTTCTATTCCCTTTCTGGTCCATGGAGATATTTTTCTTGTTTTCAGTTTAGCATATCTTAATCATTTTCATGTTCTTTAAAAATCATCTTTCTTTGATGTGTTTAGAGTTGATGGAGAAGTTCAAGCTTAAACTAAAAATGTCATCCTGATCCTTTCTCCTGAATTTTAAGTTTCTGATTATCCAGTTCTCAGAGTGAATTCAGATATTGTGCCCATGAAGAACCAGGTAGACAGGCAAGTCAGGACTCCATACTGTCCACAGCTCACCTGATCCAAGAAGAAAGATTAAATTCTGTTCCACAACATACGTCATGTGAGATTCAAAGACAGAATTAAACACTGAAGAGTATTTTTTAATAACAAAGCCCTTGCTCAAAACCAAAATCCCAAGAAGGGCTGGGATTGAATTATCCTAAAGAGTATTTCCAGGCATGGCCTTGCCTCAGAGACTTTGCTGTTGTGCCTAATTGCACTCCCAGTACACACTCATATTCAGAGGACTGGTCAAACAGCCAGTGAGTCAGTGGTTATAGAGTCCTTCCTCCAGTTGAACATTCACAAATGTGTGAGTGATGACAGGGAAATACTAAACCCTTCATAGCATGTCTCCCCGCTGTAAGATGGGAGTATTAATCCTTGCCATTACCATGGTATGGCTATGAAAAAGAAGGGAAGCATGGCCAAATGATACTACAAATCTATGTTTTAAGATTATCCTTAGCACAATTGGCCACAAGTAAAATTTTCACCTTAACTGCATTCATTTTAAAAGAGAGTAAAAAAAAATAAGCATTAAATTCAAGAATTAGGAAAAAACTGTTAAGAATCTAGGAAAATAACTGCCAATAGAATAAATGATACAGTAAGCAAATATTAAAATTATTTAACCAAAAAAGCTGTTTTATTGAAAATGCCAATGGAATTAAAACAAGATTTTAAATATCTCATTTTACTGAAGTTAATGCTGAAAAATGATAATATCTTTGTGCTTTCCTTTTGTCTTTATGGGATGATATTAGGAACAACTTTATGATTTCAAGACCTCAAAAGTGTAGGCAAAATGAGCTTTTTTTCTAGAGAAAATATAACTATCAAAAATGATAACAGAAAAAAAAACAGCCAATTTAAATAAATCAAATGCTGTAAAGAATCTGTAATCAAAATCATCAATTCTCAGTGTCCCAATTTGTACCTGATGGTGTTAATTGTGATTCTGGCCAAACTACCAAGGAATGGATAATCCTTATATATTATCACCTTTCCAGATTATAAAAAGAGGAAAAACTAACAAACTTTACTTTGGCTTTCATTTTTAAAAAAATTTTTGGCTTCCTTTTTTGATTATAAGATTGTCCATTTGCTGATCAATTACTGAAATCATTATGAGAGTCCATTATTTTGCTGGAAAACTAGATCAATATACAAAGGTCAATGAAATAGCAGAGTCAGCAGAAATAACAACAAAAAGGGTAGAGTTAGAAAACAAATATTCATTATATCAGAAACACCTTTAAGAAACTAACTAGGAATCTAACAAGATGAAAGCAAATCATTATAAAAAATAATTATAAAATACTACTGAATGATATGCATGAAAATCAAAACAAGTAGTGAAAATCTCATTATGAGTAGGAAAACTCATGACAGTAAGGCTGTCAGTTTTTCCAAAATTAAAGTACAACCTACCTCATTAATTTTTTATGAGATTTAACAAGCTAATTTTGTACTTAACCTGAATGTGTAACATCCAGAAATACCCAAAATGTCTGGTAGATGGTCTGCCCTAACAGTTATAATTTTTTTTATTAAGTTATAATAATTAAGGCAGGATAATATTGGTACAGAAAGAAATAAATATTATGAGAATGTAGAGCAGAGGTAGAGACTCAGAAAATTTTTTTGTTAAGCAGCTTTATGTTTTTACATATGTATATTTTACATAGAAAATTGCATATATTTAAAGCAATAACTTGATGTTTTGACATTTATATAAACCCATGTAATCACCACAATCATAAACTTTTGTGATAACCCACAAAAGTTTCTTCTTCCTTTTTAATCCACACTCAAGGCCTTCTCCTTCTAGATCAAATGATCTCCTTTCTATCATTACAGGTTAGTTTGCATTTTCAAGCATTTTATATAAAGGGAGCAATACAACATGTATTCTTTTTCGGTCTCTTTCTCTCAGGATAAGAGATTCATCAACAGTGTTACCTATATCAGTAGTCAATTATCTTTACTGCTGAGCAGTATTTTGTTGTATGGATGTACTACAACTTTTCTGTTTATGCATTGATGGACATTTGGGTCACTCCCAGTTTTTGGCTATTCAATAAAAGTCTTTGTATGGATGTATGCTTTCATTTCTGTAGGGTGAAAACTTAAGAGTTGAGTGACTGGATCATATGGTAGGTGAATGTTTAACTTTTTAAGAAACAACCAAATCATCTTCCAAATTAGAATAAATTAGAGTGGATTTTTCTCCACACTCTCTTGAAATAGATTAGCATGGTCAACCTATTTTATTATACTCATTATAGTGGGTGTTCAGTGTACCTCATTTTGGTTTTAATTTACATCTCCCTAATGACTAAGAATGTTGAGCATCTCTTTCTGGGATTATTTACCATTGATACATATTTTTTTCTGTGGAAAGTGTCAGTTTAAAGAGTCTGTCCACTTTTAATTTAGTTTTATGTTTTCTTATTATTGAGTTTTAATAGGTCATTATATATTTTGGATAGAAGTCCTTTATCAGATATATGACTTGTAAGTATTTTCTTACTGTTACGGTTTGTTTTCTAATTTTCATACCTGTTTTTCAAAAAGCAGATGAAAACTTCTAATATGAAAAATAAGAACCAAAACATACGGATGTAAAGTGACTTGAAAGAACAGAAGTCAATGCAGGAAGAATAATTTTTTTAAAATCTTGTCAATTATTAATATTCCCATAGAGATAAGAGAAGATATTGCATTTTTGGGAAAAAAGGAATAGGATACTAGAAAAAAATGAATATTCAGAAAACAAAAAGGAACTCTTGGAGTTTACAAACACGATACTTGAAAAGAAAATACTTTTCAAATAATAAAAGGATTGGAAAATAAATTTGAGAAAACATTCCAAAATCAACAGAGAAATGGAAAATAGGAGTGAAAAAGAAAGAAAATTAGAGCATCAATAGAGGATGTCCATGGCCTGTATAACTGGAATTTCAGAAAGAGAGAACAGAAAAAAAAAAAAAAAAAAAAAACCCAGAGGATATAAAATAAACAAAAAAAAAGGACTTCCTTGGTGGCACAGTGGTTAAGAATCTGCCTGCCAATGCAAGGGACACGGGTTCAAGCCCTGGTCTGGGAAGATCCCACGTGCCATGGAGCAACAAAACCCGTGTGTCACAACTACTGAGCCTGTGCTCTAGAGCCCACATGCCACAACTGCTGAAGCCCGCGCGCCTAGAGCCCATGCTCCGCAACAGGAGAAGCCACCGCAATGAGAAGCCCGCGCACTGCAACAAAGAGCAGCCCCCGCTCCCCGGAACTAGAGAAAGCCTGCGTGCAGCAACGAAGACCCAATGCAGCCAAAAATAAATAAATAAATTTTAAAAAATAAACAAAAAAATAATAATTTAAGGAAAATTCTCAGAACTGAACTATTAAAAGGACACATCACTGTGAAATCTGAAAACACTGGCTACAAAGAGGAAATTCTATACGCTTCCAGAAAAGAGAGAGAGAGTGGATGAGAGAGAGAAACTTCAAAATTCTGAAGTAATATTATTTCCAACTTAGAATTCTATAACCAGGTGAAAAACAATAAAGGATAGGAAAAAAGGCATTTTCAGAAATACAAAAGCTCAAAAAATGTACCATTTATACACCTATCTCAATAAGTTACTGAAGCTTTTGCTCTAGCAGAAAGATAAACAAAGCCAATAAAGAGGAGTTTACATGAGAAAAGATAACTGGAGATCCAGCACGGGAGATCTTGATGAGACAGCCCAGAATGACAGTGGTACAATTAGAGCAGAGAGACTGGAGACGCACAGGTACACACTGAGGGCTGTCATCACTCTTATTTTTTTTAAGACTTTATTTTTTTAAGAACAGTTTTAGGTTTACAACAAAATTCAGAGGGAGGTACCAAGATTTCCCATATAATCCCTGCCCTCACACAAGCGTAGCCTCCCCATTTTCAATATCACTCAGCAGAATGGTTCCTTTGTTCCCAAAGATGAACGTTCATCCACACATAATTAGCTCCCAAAGTCCACAGTTTACCTTAGGCTTCACTCTTGGTGTTACACATTCTATGGGTGTGGACAAAAGTACTACGACATCTATCCACCATTACAGTGTCATACAGAGCATTTTCCCTGCCATAAAAATCCTCTGTGCTCCTCCTCACACCTCCCTCTCTCCATCCTTCGGAAAACCCTGATCTTTTTACTGTCTCCACAATTTTGCCTTTTCCAGAATGCAATATACTTGGGATCATACAGCATGTAGCCTTCTCAGATTGGCTTCTTTCCCTGATTAATATGCACTTAAGTTTCCTCCATGTTTTTTCATGGTTTGATGGCTCATTTCTTTTTAGCACTGAATGATATTCCATTGGCTGTATGTACCTCAGCTTACTTATCCATTCACCTACTGAAGGACATCCTGGTTACTTCAAAATTTGGACAATTATGAATCAAGCTGCTGCAAATACTCATGTGTAGGTTTTTGTGTGGCCTTTTATAATGTTTTTCAAACTTGGTGCTAAAATATCAAAGTGATTCTCGTGCAGATCCTTATCTATACTCAGCTTGCCTTCACCATGTACAGATGGGGTCCCTGCTCTCTGCTCTAGGCCCTTCTGCCTGAATTAGTCATGGGCACTCCCTTTACCCAACAGAACTGTTTCATATTTATCTTCCTATTGATTTTTGAAGGTAGACAAAGGAAAGATTAGAAGTTAAAAATACTGATTAGTCTACTCCTTTTTCTCATATTCCTTCCCAGTGTCTAGTACCTGGCCCACACCATTGACCTGACTCTAAATATTTCTTTAGATCTGGCCAATTGTAGTAATAGATGGTCACCTATTTTGATGTGACATTTGAGAATACAAATGTTGTTTCAAGACAAAAAATACTTCCCCTAATCAATAAGCCACTGAAATTTTAGTTCTGCCTTTCAATTTCCCCTCTTTTGATTAAGGTATTTTTCCCCCTTTAATAGACAGTGACTGTTAAAATTGAGAATATTTATCAGGAAAAGCAATATTTGGCTTAAAGTCAAGGCAGGTAAGAAATGTGTAACATTGTGAGTAGAACTATCAGAGAATCGTGGGAAATGTTGTGACATTGAGAGTGTATTCTTTGCCTATCAAATCCATTTATTTTTAACACTCATAGAGTCAAACCAAACAGGTCTTCCAGTGTTTGCCTCAAGAGTCACCATTTTGGAATCTGTTTTAGCTGAACCGACAAACTATCTTTGAATAGCATCCTGTGAGGGAACAAGATTAGTAAAGTAAGTTTTGATGAAGAACAGACTAGAAAGAAAAGTAGATTACTCTCCAGAGCTTGGAATTCAGTACTCCCTGGTTTCCACCAAGGCCATTATAGCATCTTTACTTTCAGAGACAGCCAAAATTCTCTGAGACTCTCTGATGGGCAGGGCTGGGATCATTATCTTGAGAAAGGAGCTTCTACCTACCTCATAGCTATTTCTGTACCACTGTTTATATATAGATCCTTTTCAAAGTAGTGCCTGTTGTACTTTTTCACTAACTTGTTTACCATCTCACATAGAGTTATGCATATGGCAATACTGAAGAATTGTTTGTTGAAATAAATAGAATTCTCCATTTTATCTCAGATAAAACCTAACTTTAATCTCTGCCCTTCAACACTGGCATGGTGCACAGCACGCCGGGAAAACAAAGAAGCTCAGAAACCTAAATGTTAGCAGTATTCTTTCTGAAATTCTGTTAAGTGCAATGTGAAGCTATTGTGAACTTGAAGTTTTGGTAACTATTATTATTATTATTTTGCTATGCATTTTAATATTTAAGACAGCAAAAGTTCATAATTTTTCTCCTATATTTTAGTCAACAACATTTGCATGATATTAAGAAACCTTTGCAAACTGTGCAGGTCACTGGCTGTATGGACAATATTGTACTATATTATACACTTTTTTTTTCCATTGTAAAGAACCCTAGTCTACATTTTAGGATATCTGAATAGTTTTTAAAAACAGGGAAGCCTCTGTGTGAGGAAAGTGTCTTCATGTTACAGCTGAATCTAACTCTCAGAGTGTCTTTTTCCCAGCACACAGCTAAAAATGAACAGAGCCAGCACTTGAACCCAAAAGTTCCAACCTTAGATCGAACGCCTTTTTTTTTTTTTTGCTATACTTTGCTTCCATTTATTGTAGCAGTTCATTGGTCAAAGAGGAAGGTTCCTGCCTGCCACTGAACCAGTGAATGCCATTTAATTAATTATTTACATGTTCATTCATTCAAAAAAAAATTTGTTGAGTTCTTCTTGTAGTTCAGGTGTTAAATAAGACCATGCAAAGGCAAAATACCTGAAATCGAAAGTTGTATGAAGAATCATTCAGTTACAATTTTAATAAATTATTTCAAACAGAAATGTAGGTTACATGAATATATGCAAAGGGGAAGTTAACTTCGTTTAAGATGATAAGAAACCTCAAGGAACATTTAAGACTTTAGTGACAAGTATATGCTTTTAGGAAATTGAGATTGCTATGGACAGAATGTTTGGACCCACAATTCATATGTTGAAATCCTAAACTCCAAAGCGATAGTATTAGGAGGTGGTCCCTCTGGAAGATTATTAGATCATGAGGGTGGAGCCTTCATGATTGGGATTTTGCCTTTATGAAAGAGACCCCAGAGAACTCTCTCACCTCTTCTGCCATGTGAGGACACAGCAAGAAGATGGCTGTCTGTGAACTAGGAAGCTGGCCTTCACCAGACACCAAATCTGCCAGCACCTTGATCTTGGACTTTCCAGCCTCCAGAACAGTGAGAAATAAATTTCCATTGTTTATTAGTCACCCAGTCTATGGTATTCTGTTATAGCAGCCCAAAGGGACCCAGATAGGGATGGACAGAATCTTTTCATGAAGAACAAATAACTTCATACAAAATCCTCATACCTTAGAGGAGCTCTTTGTACATTAGGAAAAAAAGTGAAGTCAAATGTTGGTGGACTATAATGAGTGAGGCGCTAGGCCATGTTTATACATGGAGAAAAGCTCGGCTCCACATTCACTTCCAAAGAGCCACTCTCTTATCTACTGATCTGCTTCTCTGTACCCAGGAGCAGTGATTACCTGGAATAGCTATTTCCCCTGGGAGCAGAGAGGCATTTTAAATTTCATATGTAATTCACACTGCCATTGCAAACATTCCTATATCAATGTCTATTGTGGTGCCTAGAGACGGAGAAATGGGAAGAGATAAATAACCTAGCTGCAGAATTTTGGAATACTGTGTAAAGACTTAATTTCCTCAGGATTTCCATAAAGAGAAAATTCAAAAAGGAGTGAAAATGAAGCTACAGTCCAAAAGAAGTATAAAAAATACACACACTTTAAATTAGAATCTTTTTAACCTATTCACTTTATAACCTGGTCAAGCACTAAAGACCCAGAAATTCTAATAATCAGGGACTTGCAAAGGTGCCAAATGATGAAATGGAAAAATTTTTTTCCCTTTTTTCTCTTACAGTAAAACCATGGGCCATAGCTTTTCTGCCTCTTTCACCTTGTTAGTTTCTTCTGTATTGGGGTGGGGGGGGGCAGGATTTTTCTACCCTAATCAAGTTACTTTTTATCAACACTACCTGTTCTCTGAAGTCTAAAGTCTATGATTTTCTATGTCTGTATTCATTCTCTTCACTATTAAGAATCCTAGGAAGAGGTGATAATTTTCTCCCAAGTATCACATTTCTCTCTACATTTCTAACCAGTTATCTTTTTTCTTTTTTGTTTAGGACTAATTTCAATAAAATAATTATATGTATCTATTCATATACCTTTAAGCTTTACTCATTGCCCTAATTCCACATAAGACGACTTGTAACCTAATTATGCAAAGTTACTGGTGATGCAAATGTCAGCTTGGCAAAAGATACTGCTTGACAAATGATTACATGGTCATCTATTAACTGGCTGGAAGTGGGATGTGTGCTGGCACCTATTAACAGAAACATCCTTATCCTTATCAGTATCAAATACATGAAAGACTTGTTCCAAAATAGAAAAATCTCTGAAATAATTTATGAGTGAGTAGTGCATATAAATATATCTGTCTGGCACACTGGAAATTGACACAAAGCTAGAGAGAACTGAAAATGCCAGACTTCAGCATACACCATTCATCTTCACTAAACAATATCAAAAGCCAAGCTAAGGGCTAAGAGATAAACTTCTATTCTTAACAGTGAATGCATGAAAACACAATTATATCCACAAAATTCACCTGCATAGTCTGTTCCTTCCATTGTCATGCTAACATTTGCACTTCTGAATGTCTTAGCTTAGTATTTATGACATTAATCTGACATGGATTTTCCAATGTCAGGAATAGTTCTGAACATAACCATTTATAACTACTACCTAGTCTCTGTCAAAATAAACTAACATTTATTGAACCTTTACTATATGCTGACAAGTCTTTCCCAAAGTGCGGTACTCTTTCCCAAAGTGTGGTACTCTTATTTCATTAGTATACTATTTGGTTTTAGGTAGCACATATCTACACTTACAAAAAAGAAATCTATGAATTATTTACTTTAATGTGTTTTAGAAAAATACAGCTGGCATTCTAAATTCAGGATTTAATGTATGATAAAAAGAAAACACTAAATAATAGTATAAGTGATGGGTATTTGACAATGGTTGTTGTGGTGTGTTCATCAGGAGGAATATAATGAATGCTTATCTCACCTTTAATTAGGTGAGAAACTGTAAATCCTGAAAGCGTATACCCATTAATTCAAGAAAGTTTTCTTAAATTACTGTTTTTGGTATTTGTTGTGATCCCTTGCTTTGATTTTCTTCTTCAGAGTCCTGTAAGCCATATGTTGAATCTTCATTGCCTATCTTCAATATTTGTCATTTTCTCTTTTTACCTTTTTGTTCATTTCTTTTTTATTTTAATTGTTTGCCTCTCATTTGTTGTAAGGCATTATGATATCAATGACGCCCAATGATCCCTACCTCTGTATATTCACATGCTTCTCTGGAGTGTGGGCTGGATCTAGGAAATCACTGTTAATAAATGGAATACACCAAAACCAATGGGATGCCACTCTGGGGCTAGGTCATAAAAAGACTGTGACTTCCACCTTCCTTTCCTCCTCTCACTTCCTCATTTGTTTACTTAGAAAGGCCCACCTAGCAAGGTATCTATTTCTAGACAACAGCCAGAAAAGAGGGCCTGAGGCCTGAAATAGACATATGAATAAGCTTGAAAGTTGATTCTCCCCTATGGGGCCTTGAGATGACTTCACTCAGGCTGACATGTTAATTTCACCTTAAGACCCTGACCTAGAGGCATCTAGTTAAACTATGCACAATTTCCAACTTACAGGCGCTGTGAAACAAGTGTTTTTTTGTTTGAAACTGCTATAATTGGGGATGATGTACTAGGCATCAGTAGATAATTAATACAGGAATTATTTTTGTCTTTATTCAGTCTTGTGTTTCTTCTACATTAGTATTCATTTCTGAAATTATTTTTTCTTTTATTTCTAGTTCATTCCCCATGTTTGAGTATCTCATATCAGAGTTTTTGTAACTATGATTTATATTGTGACTTCTTGTCTATCATTTTTTTAATGTCTTTTAGTAATTTTGGAACAGGTTACAGTTTTAATCTGTTTTGTCATCATGACTGTATCTCACACAGTCTGTAAAGATATTTTGCTCCTTATTCTCTTTTTTAATAAACTTATATAGAATTTGACCTTGATACTCACTGAATGCTCATTTTTATGTGAAATTAGTTCTCCTGAATTTTTTTTTTTTAATTTATTTATTTATGGCTGTGTTGGGTCTTCGTTTCTGCGCGAGGGCTTTCTCTAGTTGTGGCAAGCGGGGGCCACTCTTCATCGCGGTGCGCGGGCCTCTCACTATCGCGGCCTCTCCTGTTGCGGAGCACAGGCTCCAGACGCGCAGGCTCAGCAGTTGTGGCTCACGGGCCCAGTTGCTCCGCGGCATGTGGGATCTTCCCAGACCAGGGCTCGAACCCGTGTGCCCTGCATTGGCAGGCAGACTCTCAACCACTGCGCCACCAGGGAAGCCCTCTCCTGAACTTTTTGAAGACCTATTCAAGATAGTTTTTATAACTTCACATAGCTCCACCTACTTTTATTTTCCTGCAGAGTAAAAGAATATAGCAGCTTGCTTTCTGAGCTTTCCCGTCTCTGTTCTCTCCCCATCTGCAACTCTCTTTTCTCCATTTCTATTCTCCCCTATCCTGCTCAGTTTTTTTTCCACTTCCAGCATCTTCTTGGTATAGGGTCCTCTCCTACAAGAGAGCCCTGCTTGGTCAGTTTTGAGAATTCACAGACCTTAGACTGATTCAGCTCCTTCAAGCCTTCCTGAAGATCCTATCTTCTCACTCACTATCAGACAGGGCAAAATTTCTTCAATTTCAGCTGTCATTCTCCAATTAGCCCACCATTCTTCCCAGTAAACTCCCCTTGGCTATTTTAGGGGTTCTCTTGTTTTCAGGTTTGTTATACTCCCTATTGCATTCCTCTGCTTTCTGATACCAAATAAAATTTATAACTATTGGTCGTTTTCTCTTACCATCAATTTTGAGGTTTATGAGGATAACTTCTAGTTTTGTTGTAAGTGTTCATGGCTTTTTGATTTTGCTATCTAGCTCCTTTTTATGTTTCTATGTGGGATTCCAAAAAGTTCAAAAATTCTGCCCCACCACTGCTGCCATCAATCTGTATAGACCGTGCATTCAAGCCCTATCTGCTACCTCTTCTCATGACCAAGGGCATACATTGCAAGAGGGAGGTGAGGTATAGGATAAAGTGGAAGAAAGGTAAGTTTGTTACAGTGGGAAAATATATCTTATTTTTCTTATTTCTATAAAATATGATATTTAACAATTGATAACAATTAGCTATAAAATGCCTCTTCTCTCAGCCCTGCAGCTTATATTCCCCGTGGCCTTCTTGTTGCTCAGTGAACATGCTCTATCTTCCAAATGAGTCTGTTGAGAATAGGACATTAATTTGTTTAGGCACACAGGTTTCAATGATGTCATGAAAGAGAAAAATGTATACCAGCACTTTTTTTTAATTGCAGAGAATGAACTGCTTATGTCCTTGACAGAAAAACCCAAGTTCCCACATGTCACTTCCATTAATAATAAATGGAACAGGGTTAAAATACAGAAATTACCATTTCAGAGATAAAAATATAATGAAGAACAAAACCGGGATCTATTTTAAAAGTTAGCAATTTCATCCAACAAATGTTTGGCTGTTATACTACATTTCCTTAGGTACTCTTTTTTTATGATAATGTGGCAGTGAAATGGATACAGCATTCAATTACCAAAGTCAGAATGACTGACTGAGTACCCCTTTGGGCAGTAGGTCATGCCCCTGGAAGAGACCTGCTATCTACTGACTTTCTTTTCTCCCTATATTTATGAGCCACTGCTCAGAATATGAAACATACTTTGTGAATCCTGTAAGAGCTGGCAGGAATGAGAAGGAGAGAATTTGTTGCAACAGAAATAGAATGGACTTGCTCCAAGGCCAGGTCTGCTATTTTGGTTGTATACAAAAAATAAGGCTATGAGCCATAAAACTCCCAGAAGACAACACAGGAAAAAAGCTCCTTCACATGACTTGGCAATGATTTTTTGGATATGATACCTAAAGCACAAGCAACTAAATTAAAAATAAACAAGTGGAACTACATCAAATTAAAAGCTTAGTCACAGCAAAAGAAATGACAAATAAAATGAAAAAAACAACCTACAGAATGCAGAATGGGAAAAAATATTTGCAAAACATATACCTGACTAGGGGTTAATATCCAAGATATATAAAAACTCATACAACTCAATAGCAAAAAATAAACTAATCCAATTTAAAAATGGGCAAAGGACCTAAAAAGATATTTTTTCAACAAAGGTATATGAATGGCCAACAGGTATGTGAAAAGGTGCTCAACATCACTAATCACTAGGGAAATGCAAATCAAAACCACAATGAGATATCACCTCAGGTCTGTTAGAATGGCTATCATAAAAAAGACAAGATATAACAAATGCTGCTGAGACTGGAGAAAGGGAAACACTTGCACCCTTACAGTGGTATTGTAAATTGGTATAGCCATTATATCCACAGATTATTGGTGTGGATATTCCTCAAAAAAAATTAAAAATAAAACTACCATATGATCCAGCAATTCCATTTTTGGGTATTTACCCAAAGGAAACAAAGTCACTATGTCTAAGAGTTATCTGCACCCCCGTGTTCATAATAGGGTTATTTGCATTAGCCAAGACATGGAAGCAACCTAAGTGTCTATCAACAGATGCCATTTGTGACAACATGGACAGACCTTGAGGGCATTATCCTAAGTGAAATAAGTCAGAGAAAGACAAATACTGTATTAATTCATATTTGGAATCTAAAAAAAAAAGAGATCAGATTTGTGGTTATCAGAGGTTGGGGGGTGAGGGGAAGGGGAATTGGATGAAGGTGGTCAAAGGTATACACTTCCAGTTATAAGATAAATCAGCACTAAGGATGTAATTTACAAACAGTGATTGTAGTTAACACTGCTGTATGGTATATTTATAGAAAGTTGTTAAGACTGTAAATCTTAAAGAATTCTCATCATAAGGGAAAAAAAACCTTTTTTTCTCTTTTCCTTCTTTTTTTGTACCTATATGAGATGATAGATGTTAATTAAACTTATCGTGGTAATCAGCTCACAATATATGTGAGTCAAATTATGCTGTATACCTTAACCTTATATAGTGCAGTATGTTAATTATATCTCAATAAAAGTGGGGGGGATCAAAGATACTTATCTAGTGATATTTACTCTCATCTGTTAAAGTTAAAATCACTTTCTTTTTCAAACTTACTAAAATATGTTGGCTTCTGTTTTGATGGAATCATTGTAGGAAACCTTTTCTTACCAACTGTCCTCAGATATTTCCACAGTGCCCTTTTGGAGGCCACTGAAATATCTTAGATTTCCATTTCATTATTGTATGAAAGAAGGGATTGGACCAAACAATATCTAATTTCCCCTCTGAGTCTAGATTTTTAACTAAATAATCCTGTCAATTATTTTATTATGATTACCCGCACTTGTGTTCTGTCTTAACATTCCCACAGCTGCACCTTCAGTTCGTGCTTGGACTGTTATTCTACTCCATACTTTATATTTAATAAGCAACACAAAAGTATCTACTGAGCCAATATAGGTGACAATGTCAAGAAATAAGTATATACTAATACAATTGCAAGTAATCCTTCCTACTTTAATTAATGATCATTAAAATTTTCTTGATCATTGTTGTACAAAAACATAAGAATTGCTTTAAGCTATAGAAAAGTTCAAGGAAGCAGTTCATCATAATGGTTGAGAACCTAGGCTTTGAAATTGGAGAGTCCTCAGATCAAAGTCCAGTTAGATGCCAATTAAATGCATGTTTTGGGGCAAGTTAAGCCTCTCTAAGCCCTATATTCTTTAACTGAAAAACCGGAATATAATAGTACTCAATATTTGTTGAGAAGCATTAAATAAGATACTGCTCATGAAGGATACAGAGTGACTGCCTAGTATATAGATATCTCTCTGTAAATGT
This sequence comes from Balaenoptera physalus, assembly GCF_965194825.1. Lineage (NCBI taxonomy): Eukaryota > Metazoa > Chordata > Mammalia > Artiodactyla > Balaenopteridae > Balaenoptera > Balaenoptera physalus. The sequence continues at coordinate 84,860,349 of NC_138889.1, forward strand.
TAGCTATTGGGAGTTTCATGATAAAGCTATAATTATGGCTTACTTTTTTTTTTCTTTTTCAATGCCCATGTAATGTATTTTGTAAATGGATTGTTTCTTACAGATGGATGCTGAACCAAGTTGAGTGTTGTTGAAAGCTATAGCTTCCTGAGGCTTGTTTAAGCTTTTCTCTCTCAATTTTCAGGTGGAAAAACAAAACAAACCAGTTTACCAAGTTATCAATTTACCCACATGAATAATAATACGTATCAGTGAAACCAGGGTGATATTCAAAATACTTCTCAATACAAATTCCTGGCCAATTAGAATGAAAACCAGTTATAAGCAAGTGTATGGTTTTATCAATGCCTAGCAACAGAATATCATCCTTAAGTGTTACAAATATATACTTTCTTACCTCTATTTATCACTCACCACTCATGTTAGTCACCACTGGTATTGCAAGTCCATTTTTCTTAAAGGTTGGAAGTTGTGTGTGGTTAATAGGCTCCCCTATCTTAAGCTTAGAGGTAAGATAAACAGATATCTCATCCACTGAAACCTGTATTATGTTAACCCTGGTGAATCATGCAAGGTCTCTGCAGAAAATAGCACCCCCATGTTTATAAGAAAATTACAAGGGATAGTACAGAACCATGAAACTAGTAACTGCAGAGCTGCTATCACCTCTAGGGTAGAAGAAGGAGGGGAAAAGAGGTCCCCAGCACTGGATGGAGAGAGTCCTGTAGGGAGAGCCATCCTGAAAGGAACAGGGACATTCCTTGGGAAAACACAGCCTGCTCAGAGCCCACCTCCCTTCCTCTGATCTCTTGCCATAACTTCTTGTTGGTCAAATGCTATCAGAAGCCAGAAAGCATAGGGCCTCCTTCATGGTGTCCATAAAGTTCAGACCCTTAAAACAAAATATGGACTCGAGATGGCTGGAGTGTAGATCTGAAAGGACAGAAACTATATACCTGATATAACGAGCTTGTCTCTTTCTATCTCATTCTCCTATCAAATATTTAATTCTAGACAAATCTACGATTGTTCTAACCTAGGTTGTACTGTGATTTAAACCCTGACAAAAGTGCAAATACTCCAAGAATGAAATAAATATGTGACACCACCTGTTATCAGACTCTGTTACCTAAATTTTTCCCTTAGAAAAGTTAAAAGTCTACTATTTTGAATGTTTAAACCGTTATTACATTTCATATCACTCCAGGCTTCAGACTGGCACAGGAAGAGTTAAAACTTAGATCCTCCAACTTACTACACAGATGTATTTTCCTTAACTCAAAAAGAGTTGTTGCACACTTTGAATTGGGAAGGCACATTCGACGTACACATGAGTAATTGGCTCTGGCGCTACCAGCTGAGTGTTCTTACAAATTTTAATAAAATATTATTAATTCCAAATGAGAGCAATTGCTTTGCTACCATTTATTTTTTTAATATCAGTCGCTGACTCCATACTTTCCCCTGTAGGGAAACAGCGACCAATTTCAGAGATAGAACACTAGAAAATAAAGTTCCAAGATACAAACAGGGGAGTTAAAGGAGCAGCAGAAATTTCCAGTACCTTGTGAACACAGTAACCATCTCCCCAGAACAGTGGCAGCCAAATGTTTTGTGGGAGCCCGGGCACAGCTAGACTCAGACAAAGCTGTTTATCACGGAGGGAGATGAAGGAAATACACCTGGAATCTCCCAAACCAAAAGATTCTGCTCTCTGTGAGGTCCATGGGGCTCAGGAGTGATGTTATTAAAGACATTGTAAGAATGAACAGGAAAATCTAGAAATTAGAAAAGGCAATGGGGTGTTTCAGGACAATTCTTCTCGGGGTGAATAAAAGTGTATTTTATAATGACAACCAGATAATTCTCCACAGGGTCTAAAAATCTCACAGTAAAATTGAACAAAAAAAGTATCTCTGGACCTCATGAATCCCCTGAAACAAACAGTAGAAGAAAGACTAGGTGGTCAGACTAAAACATTAAGGAACGTCAAGACTGATGGTCTGCTGTCAAAAAGACCATTTTGCACCCTCTGCCCAAGTAAACTGATATTGTAGTCATCTTTTGAGCATTATGCATTTTATTTCCTTATTGAATAAACTGCCTAGTTATAGAAAATACAAGCCAGAAAGTTTGGGAATCAAGACTTGGATTGCATAATATCCTTTCAAGGATATTATATATGTGATTGAATTTCCACTACCAAAATTAAATGAGCTGTGTTATCTGTTTTACCTCAAACTCTGAACCTTTCTTAGAGAAACTCAGAGACTCATCACTGACCCAGTGACATCACTCAGAATTAGGATGCTTCCAGAAGAGATGGCTTTATTGGGAACCCTCTTAGGCCACAGGATCAAGGATTACCCCCAGAAAGGCCCAAATCCCCCTTGGATCCTCCCAAGGGTTCAAAGCCTTCATTTTCCTCCTGTCTCTTCAACTTTGAAAAATGATCAACAGAATGGAATCTACTAGGGAAAGCTGTTGACTAATTCTGTCCTCTTGATCTTGTGACAACTACAGAAAAGCAAAAGATTCTGTAAGAAAAAACAACCATCTGCTTCCAACAACCTGAACTTTTCCAAAATTTACATCAGGGAGACTTAGTACTGAAATTTTAACTCTGAGAAGAGACTATTTCTAAACCACTTACATTATCAGTTTCTGACATAGAAATCTTAGGTAATCTAGATAAGCATACTTCCTGTCTAAATCCTCCTTGAAGTCACAGCAGCCACGAGGAAAACAGCAGTCATGCCAGAAAGCAATCAGAAGGGTTTAGACACCCACTCCAATGAAAGCCCAAATAAAAGCCTAAATATTCAGTGCCAAGTTCAAAGGAAAAATAGAAAACTCAGAAATACTGGTGTTGCATAGAGTGTGGCTACAGGGAGCAAACTGAAATCTTCACTTGTTTGAGTGAAAGTGATCTTTTTAAAAAGCATCAAGTGAAATCTACCTAAATTTTCAAGGCCTGTGCAATAAGGCAAAAAGTAAAAGCTTGCTAAACCACAATTTCACATTTCTAACAAAGTCAGTGATAGATTTATCCATACTTACTAATTTAGATTCCATGGCCATTGAGATTTTCCTGAAGATAGGAACACAACTTACCTTGAAAGGCGCTTTTGTGAATATCTAATGTTTTTTGTTCTCATTCGTCACTATGTATCAGAATCAGCTTAGACGATGAAAAGAAATGGTAACCTGGCCCCCCTCAGGAAGGCTCCTGTTCAACTGCACTGGGAGGGGACGCTCACTGGTATGATTTCTTGTGTTTCCAAGGTAATTTAGATGCACAGTGAGGGCTGATAACCACTGATCCAGTTGAACCGGGATCACCCATTTCATAAGTAAGAGAAGGACTAGAGAAGTTACGTGATCCATGCAAAATCACTGCTAGTAGAAAGAACGCTGGACTCGTGGTCAGGAACTATGGGTTTGAGTCATGGCTTTCTTGCCAAATAATAACGTGAAACTGTGCAAATCACATCAACTTTTAGTTTCAGGATATTCATGAGGAAAAATGAAAATAAAATGCCTGCTTGACTTACTTCACAGGGCTGTTCAGAGGATCAATATAAAACCATGGGACATATACTATATAAACTTGCTTTGTAAAATGCAAAGTACTACACACATATTAGGAACGGTTGTTTGTAGCAGAGGCAAGACTAGAACAGTAGTCTCTGCTGTCTCCTAGTTCTTTTACTTTGGAAACCATTCTCTCTTTATATCAATGATTATATTATACCACTAGTTATCAGGCATTATATAAATCAGCACACAGTATTAACTAGCTTATCCTCATACAGTGGTAACTGATTTTCAGAATCATGACCCAGACGTTCTAAACCTTCACGACTCAAAGTATGGTTGGTCCAAGAAACAGCATCATCTGCATCACCAGGCAAGTTTCTAGAAATGCGAATCTCATGCCTCACCTCAGACCTACTGAATACGAATCTTCAGTTTAACAAGATCCCCAGGTGATTGGATAGACATTAAAATTTGAAAAGTACTGTTCTGCAAGATCTCAAAATGTCTTTGGCATGATAAAACTAGGTTCAGGGCCATTTGAGTAATTCTCTTGCCATTTTAATGCTTCATAGACTAAAAATGCACATGATCTATATGTGTATATAGAAATGTGATTCTATTTGAAATTATTGGATTAAATAAATGTCCCCTGTTTGGGCTGAATAACACCATTCATTGCCTTAATTTAATCAAACTCTCCTTAGATTTCTCCTCATAATAATCAATACTTAGCAGCAATTTAGATTCATGTGAGCTAATCACTATTAGGTCTTGTGGAAGCTTAGGGATTCAACATTCTCATTTTAAATGAGATTTTTTTGAACAGAAGTGATTAGACGCTATATAATCAAAGTCCCCCATTGACTATTATATGCCTTTTCTCCCATTCTCCAAAGCCACAAGCTCATTTTACCCAGCCCAGGTTGAAATTAATTTTTGATTCTTAGGGGTGACCAAAGCATGCAGCTTAATATTTGGATTTCATTTTCTTAGGGAAGACATATCCTTGGTGATTTTAATTTAATCAGAATATTGCAATTTAGGGGAAGTTAAAAGATGAGAATGTGGTCTCATTTTTCAGACATTTTTAAAAAGAAAAGGAAAGAAGTAAATAATTTTGTCTTTTTTTCTCAAAGATGCTATGCTCCAATTAATTACCCTGTCTTAAGTCATTCCCTTATAACTTATGTCTTAAGTTATTCTGCACAAATTAGGAGTGTCTGAATAGAAAGCAAATAAGGGGGAATCTTAACAAATGGCAGCAACATCAGTTGCCCAGCCATCACACAGACCCTGCATACTGACTGAGTGAGTAGAAATTTTCCTGCAACCCCAGATTTCCCTCCACATCTAACTGAGTGTAAATCGCTGCCTATTTATAGTTAATCTATGAATAAATGTCAGTCCAAAAGTGTCATGGACTGGGGGTATATTGCAAGAGGCTTATGATGAATTTGTTTCCACGGGAGGTGATGATTTTTGAAAAGTGTAGCCACAAAACGAAAGCAGGGCAACAAGATGTGGCAGGAAGGATGTTTCCCTAGAACATCTTTTAAACCTTTTGTGAAATGAGCCAGCAGTAAGGAAATTCAAAGGGATCCACAGGGCTTGGGCAGAGGAAGGGGGCTAGGGACCCCGCTTCGTGTCAGTTTCACTTTGGAAAGTGTAAGAACAGAGAGAGAAACTAAGGTTCAGATATAAGGTAAAAGTTGGCTGAGGAGGATGAATTTGCTCAAATAGATCCCATCCCCTACCTCCACGCCAAAGAAAACTACTGATTGTCAGCTGTTAAACATTGGTGACCAGTCAATATTTCTGTCATAGTTCTCCAGAATGTAACATATAGTGAATGAATTAAATCGTGCAAAATGTACAACCTCAGTGCTCCAGGTAACATAATCAGCTATATAGAGAGCCAGGCCTGTTTTACATTAATTCATATTAGACTGTATCATGTCCTATGTCCTTTGCAATTTAACACTACATAAGCTTGATTTTTTTTTTCATTATTCAGCAGGAATATTTCATGATAAGGCAACAAGAAATGCTCATTGGTACATCCACCAATACTGATTGTCACCTTGGTTATGTTTTCAATGTCTCTCTCACTAGAAGCATTTCTCCCTGTCCCTCCTTAGAAGCACTCCAGTCATAAAGACTCATCTCTGTGAGGAATTTATAGGCACCCTGTACAAATACATTCTTTACAGCTATGTTCCTCTTCAGTTTATAGACTAACAGATGATCTATTAAGCGTAGTACCTGGGGATGATAGAATGGACATTTACCATGAGCAATGAAGAGTAACACTAAAATGCTCAGAAGCTTCCCTGAAGATGGAGAAGTTTCTAGAAGTTTCCTCTTTACAGTAAATGCTCTAGATTTTGAAGCACCTGAACAGTTCTAGGTCCAGTTCACTTTAACTAGCTAGGGTTCACGGGTCACAAACCACTGAAATATTCTAGCTTCTGGCAGAGAATAACAGAAAAAGAATCAGACAAGCAGCTTGCCAACCCGGTTCTTCCCCTTATTTACAAAACATCTTCAAATCCTTCAATATTCTCACCTGTAAAATGTCCACCACAGTGCGTTATTCCAATGATAAAATGGGACACAGTAAGAAAGTTTCAATAAGGTTCCTTTATTTTCTTATTTTTAAAATAGTTCACAGTGTTTTCAAGAAGATCAAGGGAGACAAACTGTGTGGAAATAGACAGCACAAGCTAAAGATAGGCTAGAAATTGTAGTAAAGGACAAATGTAAATACCCATATGCTACTTGTGATTGATAACTGAGACTCCATGGACGTTGATTTGAATTTCTAAGTTGATTTTGAGTATATTAAGTGTCATTGAAAAATGGAGTGTTGCACAAACTCAAGTGATGTGTCTAAATTTGTTTTAGAACTTCTTTTCTGTCAATTCTTGTATCTGGTATTTTACATATTTTGGAACTGTATGAACTGTCGCTCTTGGAGAATAAAATTAAATTTTAATTTGAAATTTTTTAATCAAATGGCTCATCTATCCCACCTCTAGCCAACATCTTCTGAAACACACAGATGTAACAATACCTCAGCCCCCTTGCAGCCTTGTATACTCATATACACAGCAAACACCAGCACAAAATAGCATGTATATCTTCTGGTAGTCTGCCTGCCTGTATCAATAGAGCTATAATCAATGACCAAAATAATTACTGAAATACTGCTGTACATTTGGTAAAGAGCTAGCTACTGCCCTGAGCCTTTAAGGGTCCTTCTAACCCTACAATCCTGCCCCTGGCATCCCCTACAGATCCCCACAATCCAGCAGCCAAGCACATTTGTGCTTCCAAGGTCCAACTGGCCCGAGTGCTGGAGTCTGTTCTCTTTGATCAGTACCTGTGCTGTACCTCTTACTAAATAGTCGTGTCCCTTACATATTTGTGTCTAAGTTCTTGTCCTTATTTCTCCCCAGTATATCATAGAAAACCACCACCAGCTTATTTCCACAACTGCTTTGACTTCTGCTGGTCTCACACCCTCTGCCATTCCACTGACCCTTGGCAATCATGGTACTGAGACCCTGAGGATCAATCTCCTCTTTTCAGTCCTCAGTTTTATCTCTTCTGAGTCCCTCTGGGTCCTCCTCTCCTCACACAGAAGTTTTGGACCTTTAGCCCACTTTAGTGCCATGTTATTGACCTATACTTGGAAGTCTTCTAGACTTTCTTCAAGTCTGACTACTCTGACTGCAGTCCACTGTAAGTATCACCATGTCCATTTCTATGAAGAAGGTTGGGGATGAGAGGCTATTCTTTCTTAGTGGCAGGAGTCTTATCTGGCATTACACCCTCTAAGAAATGCTAGCTGCTTCTTAAAGGGAGGACAAGAGAGAATTTGCCCTATGACTCTACCTAATTTCTGTAACTCTTGAAAACTACCCTCTTTTGCTTTCCATTTATTCTACTGGTTTCTATATAATTGTAACCCAAAATTGCTTGTAATTATTACAGAATTATTCAGTATTGAAAGATTGAATATAAAATTATTCAATTCATGCAAACTAAGTTTTCCTATTATAAATAAACCATTTACACATTCTTCCAGGGTATGAGAAAAGGCTACAGAACCTTGACGTCTAGTCTAGGTGTGTCTCTAAATTGGTTCATTAAGCAACACGTAGGAAGGATCATCTCTCTCCACCCCCCAGCAATTAGACAGCCACTGCAGATCGATTCCTATATTGGGCCACTAGCTAGAGCAATGTCCAGAAGCTTCAGCCAGAGACTTCAAGCATTAGATAAGCAGAGAGACTTTATGTATCCTGCAGCGGGAGTAAGTGACATTGAACTATGGAAGTACTGGACTCATGAGCCCTTTTGTGAGGAACTGCCTTCCTGTGATTGGTTCTGTCTTCACCTTTGTTATGATTTTACAAGCAAAGTAACTTATCTTAATTTGTTGATTCTAAATATGGTTAGTGAACATGTTAGCACCATGACCGCTACCCATCTGGCATTGGTTTTCTGGATGTACAGATTAGGCACTCTTCGTGTGTTGATGCTGATAAAAATACTTTGGCCAGAACTGAGACAGAAATTCAATTAAGCACTTAATCCTCCTGGTTCTGCCCACTTGGCTAACTCTCCCGCCTGGCCTACCTCTGTCTCTCCTATTAGTACGTCATTAAGGGATGTCAAAGGAAATCATACCTATTGATTTGGGTGGTAGTCAAAAAGTGTTGCATTTTGAGCTATAACAGCTCCTTCCTGGTTTTGCAGCTTATATGGTGAAACAAAATGCTTTTCTGCGCATTTAGGTAGACAAAGGATAAAATAGATACCCATTAGAAAAATGTTTGAATTTGCCTTCTTTCCGTCTCCAAACTTTACCTGAAAATGATTGGTAAACTTATTTCTAAATGTGGCCCCCTGGGCCCTGCCCCTAAAGGTTCTGACTTTCTTAGGAATCAGAGCCCGGGAATCCAAAGTTTTAACAAATATCCAGTATAATGTTGATGTACAATGTGCATTGAGGCTCAGTCCTCAAGGGAATTCCAGGCCAATTCGGAACAGATGCTGCTGACTTCTTCACTGTTCAGCAGCAGATGCGGTCAAATACCTTAAATATGCATCAGTTATTTGATCAGAAAGACATACCAATGAAATACAACAGAAAATCAGAAATAAACCAAAGTGCATATGGCAACCTGATATTATAAAGGTGGCATCTCAAATTAAGGGGGGAAAGAGAAATTTTTAAGAAATTGTATTAAGACAATTAGTCATTTGAGAAAAAAAGATAAATCTAGATTTGTCCCTCATATTTTATACCACAAACAAGGTAAAGGCAGAAATCTAACCATAAAAATAAAACTATACCGTAAAAGAAGAAACATCTGTGTATTCCTTTACAATCTCTAAGTAAGGAGATCTTAACTGAGATTTGATCTAGAAATAATTATAAAAAAAGAGTAATATACTCAACTACATATTTTTTAACTTATAGAATATTATAGAAAATTTATATATTATATAAAAAAGGGGAGGAGCTGACATCCTTATACATAAAGAGCTCCTAAAAACAAAAAAAGAAGAAAAAAAAACCCAATTTAAATAAATACAATATATAGACACCTCACAGAAAAAGAAATACAATAGCCTTTACACATTATAAAATGCTTAGGGAGTGAGCCATGTTGCTATCTTGGGGTGTGTTCCAGGCAGAGGGAATAGCAAGTATTGATACAAAGGGCCTGAAGCAGGAGCATGTTTAGTGTTACCAAGGAAATATGTGTTGGTTTCACACACTGAAGCACAGGAAGCAAGGGGGAGGGTAGTTACAGACAAGAGCATGGAATGTTCAGCGCCTTGTAGGCTCAGGTTAGAATTTGGGTCTCATTCTGAACAAGGTGGAAAGCCACCTTGTTTTTAATTAGGGGAGAAACCTACTGTGCCTTGCATTGTGAAAGGATCATTCTGGCTGTAAAGCAGGGAATAGACCGACGTTGGATTGGCCCATGCTTCCCTTCTCATACTATGATCACTATGCTTAAGGCAAAAACACAGGACTGTTGCCTGCCTTGCCCCACACTTCGCAGGACACACACGCACACACCTACTCAAAAAACAGACATATCTTAAGTGCCAGAAAGAATTGGGCTAATATCTGGCTCTAGCATGTATTAGCTGTGTAGCCATGAGCAAAATACTTACCCTCCCAAAGCTCAACATCCTCATCTGTTGCCTGGGTTAGTAATGAATACTTCTTAAGACTGCTGACAGAACTAAATGAGACAGTATGCATAGGCACCTAACTTTAGATGCCCACCAATTGTTTCTTCCCTCTCCTTCTCTTTCCTTTCAGGCCAGTCTCTAAGGCTTAACTGTCTGTACATGGAGTTGTTTTAGGTAAGGTGACAGAGTCAGGGATGGGGAACCTGGTGAGAAATTGTTCTCTGCCAAGAGGTGGGAGGCCTCATTCTCAGAATGTTCTAGACAACGTTCACAGTCCAGCTTCGAGCTAAACAGGATCTTCCATAGTTGGTTAGGAAGATTGACTTTTTTTTGAGTTCCTCAAAATTAGAATTGTTTTCCTCTCTAGTCCCATCAGGAATTTGAAAATAGAGTTCCCTATGCCTTCCAGTGAACGAGATGGCCTCAAGTTTCCCCTCGGCTTGACTAAACTTTAGATGCTTTTCTTCCTGACCTAGGTCCCTGACCTCCCCTTGCTTAGAGCATTTATTTCAGAAAACTTGCAATTGTAAATCTTTCTCTGCCCCTTTGAGATATAAATCTTCTCCCAGCCTCTTTCCAGTTTTACAACCCAGAAATGTCTCGAGTCTCAAGGACCTGGGAGCCACCCCTTTGAAACATGATCATCAAGAAAGATAGTGCTCTGGTTTTCCAGTCTCTGGGGGAGGGTAGGAGCCTAACTTTGATAAGCACCGAGGAGCAAACTCAGAGGCCTCATCACATTGACCAACCTCCCCACTAAAAAGCTTCTTTACCTTCCAAGAGCTCACCCCAGTGCCTACAACCTCTCCTGCCTTTTGTTTCCGTAGAGTTGACTTCAATCTTTTTCCACTATTGCAATAATCGTGAATGAAGTCTTTTTTTTGCCTGAACTGAACACTTACTGAGGCCCATGACTGAGACTTAAAATCCAAGATTCCAAGGAAAAAAGTGTCCTGTTTCACTGCTACTTTCAATGCTACGATAGCCAGACTGGACAGTTGTTCATATGATGAAGACTTACTTAAACAATTCCCCCTAGGAGTAGAAATGAGTTCAGGAAGACATCACAACTTGCTAATAGATCTTCCTTTCCAAGGACATTATTGATTAGCATTTTCAGTTATTCAACTGTGTCATGTGGGGAGAATGAATCGCCAGCCTTCTGTATATGACCACGCTCCCCCCCGCCCCGTCTCCATGGAGGTCCAGTAAAACCAACTTCTTACATTTTCCATCTTTCTCTGAGCATCTGTCTGGTCACTTCAACAGGTAACCAGGTGCCCCTGAGGGACCCGGTTGTGGGGCTCTTGTTCAATGTATTTCTTTGATACTAAAGCTGATGAAAAAGATCCCAGATGCCAGAAACATTTATAGACAGAAGGCTGTCCCTAGTTTTCATTTGCATCTCTTTGTTCTCATCATCAAAGACACTTGCGTAACCATCACCAAAAGGAGATCCTTCTACTTGCTCATTATATGCTTCTTCCTGGGGTAGCTGCAGAGCTGACATTTCCCTTGCTAAATAGCAAAAATTCTGATTAAGGCACTGCCCTGGATGAGTTGCTCATCCAGCCTCAGGTGGAACGTGAGTCTCCACTTCTTAGAGCTTTCTTTATGTGCTATGCATAAAGGAGCCTCGAAAAGGAAACAAGCTCTGTGCAGACTCTAGCAAGGAAGGGCATATGGAATAACGATCTGTGCTTACTCAAGACTGATGGGAGCTGTGATCGCACCCACCTTCCCAAAAGAAAAAATCACCTTAGCTATGTTTGTTTGGAGTGAAGACTGAAAAAAAAAAGAAAAAAAAGTCTGTTTATTTATTAAATCAGGTGATTGATAACCTGAAATCTAGCAGTATACCATTTTGAATTGGTAGAATTAGAAATCTGTGACAACTTCAGAGGGCAGAATGAAGGCCAGAAATCTGGGGATCAACTTGAAGAGAATTTTAACAGTTAAAATGCACAGAACAAGCCCTTTGGGGAGGTGGTGAAGTTGTTACAAAGAGATTTCATGTGTGAATCATATTTCTACCATTTCTGAAATGACTGGATTCTTTACGTTAAATTTCCAACAAAAATAAGTTAAAGACATAAAAGAGCTGCAACAGGGTTCTGCATAGATTCAACTGGACTTTTTCTTCTTTTTTAAAAAATTTATTTATTTTTTATTTATTTACTTTTGGCTGCGTTGGGTCTTTGTTGCTGCGTGGTGACTTTCTCTAGTTGCGGCAAGCGGGGGCTTCTCATTGCAGTGGCTTCTCTTGTTGTGGAGCACGGGCTATAGGCGTGCAGGCTTCAGTACATGTGGCATGTGGGCTCAGTAGCTGTGGCACACGGGCTTAGTTGCTCCACAGCACGTGGGACTTTCCCGGACCAGGGCTTGAAGCTGTGTCCCCTGCATTGTCAGGCAGATTCTTAACCACTGGGCCACTGGGGAAGCCCCTTCGACTGGACATTTGCAAGGCTTCTTTTTAGTAAATTTGAAAGTATGTATGAAGCAATGAAATTATTAGAGGTTGCCAATTTTTTTTCTTCATGTAAGTTAGACCCAGTTACACTTCTGCTAGTGAATTATGAGGTTTGTTTCCCTACACTCTGGCAAACCCACAGTTTGTAATCAAACTCTTTGACCTTTTCCAATCTGAGAGGTAAATATGAAGACTAGGAGAGCTTTAGTTTACATTCTTTTTTTGATGTGTGAGGTTGAACAGGTTTTTATATGTTTAAGAGCCATTCGTATTTCTTTTTCTGTGAACTGTTTGCTCATTTCCTTTGCTCATTTATTTATTGAACCCTTAGACTATGTCTTACAGATTTATAGAGCTCACAGCCATTTCTCTGTGATATGATTAGCAAATGCCTCCCAGAGTTTCACGTTTGCCTTTATTGTGCTTTTTTTCTAATAAATTTTTCAAAAACATTTTAGTAGAATTTATCTATTTTTTTTTCCAATTCACTTCTGAACTTTGTATAATACTAAGAAAAATATTTTTAAAATTATTCTCCATTTATTTGATTAATATTTTTAGCAGTTTATATTTCATGTTTAAATCTGGAGTTCATTTAGGAGTAAACTATGAATCCAATTCTATTATTTTACAGGTGACTAGTCCAACATTTATTGAATAAGCCATCAGTTCCTCACCAAGATGCAATGTCACATTTACCACATACTTAAAAGCTCATATCTATTTGGTACTATTTCTGGAATTTCTGGCCTGTATGTGTAACAGGACTACACTGTTTTAATTATTCTAGCTTTCCAATATGTTTTAATGTCTGTTAGGACCATCCCTTCCCTCAATCAATCAAACAATGTCGTGGACATTGTTGTTTATTTTTTCATATGAAATTTATCCAGCAAGAAAATAATGGATGAAATTTGTATTGCTATCATATTCAATTTATGGAATGAGTAAATTAATGAGTTGTTAGCATTATTATGTGAGTCCTTCCAAGAATACAGTATTTCCTTTCATTCGCTTTGTATTTTGGGTCCCCTGGGAGTATTTTCATTGTTTTCATGTAAATCTTCCATGTTATTTGTTAAGTTTATTCTTTCATGTTCTTTCTTGTTTCATTCTTGTTTTTCCTTTCTTGAAAATAGGGTATTTTCAAGGCAAGAAGGAGAGTTGGTGTGTCTGTAACTAGCAGTTCATGTAAGGAGTGGCGGAGTCAGTACTGGAGAACATCGGAGTCAGGTTTAAAAGGGCCTTGGATGCTATGAATTTTGAATCTTATTTTTTAAACGACAATTAATGCCTAGTGATTTTTAAAAGGTCATCTATTAGTTTTGGAAGATGATAGTTCTGGAAGCGGCATGAAGAATGGACTAGAATCAGATCAGCTAGGTACAAGGTCCCTAATTCAGGAAAATGCTATGCTCTCCTTCATATTCAGGAAGAATGAAGACAGAAAGCCAGCATTTACTAAAGACCTAATCTGTGCCCAGACATTGTGCTAATACTTGCAGGTTTTCCCCCAAAGTAGACTCATATTGTACCCCTACCTCTGGCTCTTTAAAACAGGGCAGCCTATTCATTTACCTTCCACAGCTGGTCTGTTAAGAGACTTAAGTAAAAACTGATTCATTCCTTGTAATTATCAACAGTCTTCCCATGACTGACCTCTCCTTCCATGATAATTGGTCTCTGCCTGCTTACTATTCATCTTGTTTCCCTAGATCAATGCCCTATCTCAAAGTTCATGACCCCCATCACGAACCCACGGCTTTGGCAGCTTCAGGTTAGACCTCATCCTCACCTACCATAATATCTGGGCCTCTATTCTTCCTTACTAATCCAGGCTGGGCCTGGTATTTGGACCAGCATTTATCATAGTCTTAGGTAAAAATTGTGTTCATATGTTTTGACTACACGCTCAACCCAGTCAGTGGACCAACTCTTTAGATTTGAGAAGAGGGAAGTTGAAGATGGATTGAATTATCCCAGATTTCATAAGTCAGTATAGAAATGAGGTCACACTTCTTGTGTCCCTGGCCTTCATTGGCTTGATATCTTCCATCTGCAAAACACTGGCTCTCAGCAACAACTCTGTTCCTCAATTATTTGAGGTCATCTTCCTCCTTTAAAATCTTGGAAGGTTCCCATTGGTATTGCACTATATTTACAAATCCTTCTGGTTTATGTGACCACTTTGTCCCAGTTTGCCGAGGACTTTCACATTTTAGCATGGAAAGTCCCCCTTTCTAAAACATTTCTCAGTCCCTGGGCAAACTGTTATAGTTGGTTACCCTATCTCCAGTGCTCAGTCCAGGCTCCTTCTTGTGTCTTTTCCTGTAGCATTGCTGTGTGCCTTCTTCTGGAATGAAATCTCACATTATCATGGACCTTACTCATGGAATTACCTATTTCCAGGACACTAACATTCCCTTTGGCTGCTATTGGCACCACTGTCACCTCTAATTCTGACACTTCTGGTGCTCACTTCTCTATCTACTTCAGCACACTCTCTTCCTTTTTTCCTGGATCTCACTGTTCTCCCCGTTTATAGGGTTCCACAGCCAGCTGGCTGGAGCATCTAGGTGTTAAAAATATTTTAATATTTATAGATATACTACTTCCTTTTCCTAAGAAGCATAGACTCTACTCAGATGGTTGATTCTGACTGGTTTCATGTACAAAAACAATGCACTTTTCCTAGAGACATTTTTCCCATACGACCCTCAGGCTCTACTGTGGAGTCTGGCTCACTGAGCTAAATCCTTCCTTTCTCGAGTTGGATGAATCCTCTCCTGAGACTTCTGTATTTGTGTCCTCCTTTCACCATCCCCATAGGCCTCCAAACGTGTTTGTATGTCCCTGACCCCCAAGTATGAATGGACTGAAGTTCATAAATTCATTGCCAGGAGGCTCCAGACTCCCATGCAAATCACTGAATAGTCAGGTACAGGACTGGAGGTAAGGATGGATAATATATCTTCAGTGCAGGTGTGATCTGGAACAGGTTGATGTATTCAGTCCAGACTCAGCAAATTTCCATTCAACTGTCATATCAAATGTGGCTCCTTTTTTTCTGAATTTTCTCAGGTGGAGTTAACTATTTCCCATGTATGTTTTCACATCACTTCATTCAGACTTTTTCTCTACTACGGCCCATACTACTTTCTATTACAGTTTTTGTTGTTGCTGATGATTTTTTTTTTCTTTTTACTTTGCTATGTAAAACCTTTGTATCCCAGATTTCTAACACATGGTTGATGCTCAAATATCTGTTGTTTGCTTAACTGGCTGAAGGCAGTACCTCTGGCCTCTTTGGCAACCTTCACTTACTCTCCTGGTTCACCAGCATGGAAAAAAGACCCTAGGAGACTCCCTTATTCCATGTATCCGTGGTTTAACTCAAGCTAAGAGGGCAACATAAGGGACATAGAGCCCTGCACTGTTGGTTTGATTCCTGGTTCACTCTAGAATTCGACAGAGCAAAATCTCCTATCTAGACTCTAATGTTCATGCTGTGGAAGATCATTGGCTGCTCAAATGTTAGAAAAACTCATAGTTACTCCCACTTCATTCTCCTTTGAATGGGCTCAGTACTTCCTCTAAGGCACCATTAACAACCTGCAGTGTTAAATTCTGAGACCAAGAAACCACCATATAGCATCTTTTAGTAACTTACTTTCCACAAGACACATAATAGAATGGAGAGGACTTTTGAAAACTGAAAAACTGAAACTGATTTCTTTCTTGTCTCTACATTCAAAAAAATTATTTTCTGATTACCATTCTAGCAGGTACCTGAAGATACATGCAGACTACATGGATTCTAGGCCATGTTTATACTTTTAAATGTCCACTTTTAGATTTTTCCTTCAAATAAATCTAACACACATTCTCATCATCAGATCTAACAACTTTTTTTTAGAGAACATCACATATTCCAGATGCTCTAAGAGATATTTGCACTTACATTCAGTCATTTAATATTCATAAAATTCTGTGAAGAAAAAACTATTATTGGCATTTAAAGATGAGCAAACAGACTCAAAGAAGCTAAAATAATTTCCCTCCCTATGCCCAACATGCACTACATTTAGGAATCATGATTGAAACCTGGGGCTAATACTATTTCTCAAAAAACAAAAAAACAAACAAACAAAAACCCTTCTCTTTATTTTTCTAGAAGATGAAAGGATGAACTGCTTCTAACAAGTATTTGGATTTATCATACTGTGGTAAGTAGACTCTGAAAATGGTCTTCAATGATCCCTGTCTCCTAGTATTCACATCTTTGAGTAATCCCCTATTCTTGGGTGAGGACTGGATCTTGTGACATGCTTCCCATGAATAGAATGCAGTAAATGGGATGAGATGTCACTTCTATGATTAGATTCCAAAAGATTGTGACTTCTGTAGTGTTCTTTTTCTGGTGCTCTCTTTTGCTTTCTTTCTTGCTTTAAGTTGAGATGCTATATGGAGAGGTCCGTGTGGTAAAGCACTGAGAGTCCTCTAGCTAAAAGCCTGTGAGCCATGGATGCCTTAGTGTTGGACACTCTGTGAGGAAGTGAATTCTGCCATCAACTTCATGAGTGATCTAGGAAGCAGATTCTTCCCAATTGATCCCTGAGATGACTAAAGTCTCAGCCAATACCTTCATTGAAGCTTAGTGACAGACCTTGAAGTAGAGGACCCAGACAAGCCATGACTAGACCCCTGACACACAGAAACTGAGATAATAAAAGTACGTGTGTTTTAACTTCTAACTTTGGGGGTAATGTGTTACACAGCAATAGATAAGTAACATGCATGCCTTCCCGGTCCTCGTTATTTGTTATTGCTGTGTCAACAAATCACTCCAAAAACTTAGTGCCTTAATAAACAACAATCATTTATTTTGCTCCAGAATTTTCAATGTGGTTAGGAATTATTGGGTTGGACTTGTCGTTGGTCCATAATACCTGGAGCTTCAACTGAGATGAGTAGACTTTTAAGGGACAGGAGTAGATGCGAAGTCACTGGGCATGCCTCTCTCTTCAACTATTCTCATGGTTTCTCCATGTGGTCTCTCCATGTGGCCTCTCCATGTGTTCCCAGCATAGTGGTCTCAGAGTAGTCACGCTGCTCACTTGGCAGTCCAGGGCTCCAAGAAAAAGTTGTGTAAGCGACCACAGCAGAGAATATGAGAATATCTGGGGACTGCCTTGGAGTCTGTCTACCATACTGCTCTATATCTATTTTTCTTTCTTATCACATCAACCGTCAAATGCTACCTTCAAAGGAGCAGACAGACCTGCTCCTTTCTGTCTTTGTTTTGTTTTTAGGTGGAACACTTAGCCTGTATGTGCCCTAGTGTCCTAATGCATAAAATTAGGGTAAATTTCTATACTTGTATGGGTTGTGGTGAAAATCAATGAGGTAAACTCCAAAGTAGAGCACTATCATATAATGTGCTCCATGTACAGGGATGATAGTCCTGCTTTTCTATGTTCCTATGTTCTCTCTTGGCCCCATTTTCTCTAATCCTCTCTGCTAGGGCCTACCATATCCTGCCTTCTATCATAGTTGTTTATGTATATTTATTATCTTACCTAATAAGTTATAAAAACATTTTAGAAGTAGGAAGTATATTCATCTTTACAATCCCATCAATTTAGCACATGGTAGGTGCTTACTAAATAGTCATCAATTAAATATTCACTGCTTACTCTTTGTACTATTCGTCTGGCACTATTTATTCATTGCCTTGTCTCCCAGCTCCTTAGTAGAAGCCACTGTGCCTTGTAACTCTGTCTCCATCGCCAGCCTCAGGCCTTGTGCAAAGTGTTCCCTAAATGAAGTCTATGAAACAAATTGAAATAGCCACTGTTTTCTTAACATATTCCCTTATGCCTTCCATTGGACCCTTCCTATCTCCTGGTAGGAGACAGCAGGGCAAAGTGGAAGAAGGCAGTAGAACGGAAAGTTTAGGTATTCATCCTCAGGGAACCTGGCTTTGAACCATATTCAGGCGGTTACTACTTATAAACCTCAGAAATTATTTAATCTCTCTAAGCCTCTTTGTCATTTGTAAAATGGGGCAATGTAGTTTCTCCTCATAAGGTACTTGTGAGAACAAAACGAGATAATGTATGTATAGCACTTAACACATTGCTTACACAAAGCCAGTGCATAGTAAATTCTGACTTTTGTTAAATATCACCTCTTCCAGGAAACCTTCTTAAATTGCCCAAGCTGAAACTCTGCCCAGACGGCCTATGCAATTTTGCTTGATTCTTCCTTATGGAAAATGTCTTACTCAACCCTTTATAACACTGAACTATGTGGTTCATTTTATTATCATCCATATTAGATTGCAAATTCTTAGACTATAGCATCTGGACAAGATTTTGCAAGAAGTTCTGAATATAAAGGAATATTTTTGCAGCCTTACCCCACACTTCTACCTCTATCTGTCCTCTTTGTAAAATTGTGTAGATTAAAAGAACTTGATAATATTATTGGTTAAAATCTGTATTGGACCATTTTTTTACTAGGCAGCACTTTTGATTAAGTCTGTCACTCTACCATTTTTTTTGATAAGCAGACCCAGGGTTTCTCTTGTAACCAGCATGTTTCTGTCTCTCACTCTTGTTCTCTCTTTGAAGCCATATTAAAATATGTGTTCCTCTCAATTTTTATCCTCCCTTCTCCCCTTCTTGGAGATGAAGAGTTCATTTTTTTTTTTAATTGGAGAATAGTTGCTTTACAATGTTGTGTTAGTTTCTGCCATACAATGAAGTAAATCAGCTATATGTATACATATATCCCCTCCCTCTTGGACCTCTCTCCCACCCCCCATCCCACCCATCTAGTCATCACAGAGCACCGAGCTGAACTCCCTGTGCTATGCAGCAGCTTCCCACTAGCTATCAATTTTACACATGGTAGTGTATATACATCAGTCCTAATCTCCCAATTCATCCTACCCCCTCCTTCCCCCTCTGTGTCCACACGTCCATTTTCTACATCTGTGTCTCTATTCCTGCCCTGCAAATAGGTTCATCCAGAGAGCCTTGCTTTGGACACTATTGAGCACTAACTCAATATTCTTTAACCTTCTTTGGTTCTATGCATATACTTGTCTTAGTTGAAATTTTGCTGGGAGACAAGGTAAATGGAGGGCAGGATCTGACTGTACCTTTATTCTTGGAAGTAATACCATTAAAACCCCATCCTCTAAATATCTAGTGACACAGTAACAGCAGTACTATTAATAACAATAGTGACTAATACGCACTGAGCTCCTCGTGAGCCCTTCTAAATGTTTTTTTTTATGTACTGACTCATGAAATCCTCAGAACAACCCAATGAACTAAGTATTGAGGCACAAACACATTAACCACCTCTCCAGTGTCAACTGGATGACAAGTGGCAAAGGTGAGATGCAAACCCAGAAAATTTATCATTAGCAACAGACAGCTCTTATCCTTTGTAATATACTTTCTCTCACTGGGTACTTATAAATAAGAGTTGAATGTAAAAAATTGAACTGCTCCAATCTACCCCACTATTATTCCTGAATTAGAAGGTTAAGACAAACCCCCTACTAGTTAGATATGAATTAAATAAAAATAAATCAATTATAAATCTATGTACAGGCAGAAATAGAGGAAATTTTAAAACCCTTGAGGATATAACAGAAGATTAGTAGGACAAGTATCTCACATCAATAGTAGGGAAGCAAGATTATCAAAGCCTAGGTGTAGTCAGTAAGAACAGCTTCTTTTCTCAAGCAGGTTTGAGGTTCTTACCTTTTATCTTGGGAAGTAAGGAATCAGATTCCATCCACATTTCCACTACCAAGCTTTCATATTAACTGAGGCCAAACCATTCACTGATAAGGAGTTACATTTGTCCATACCTGGAACCTGTCACTCTCTCATTTCTTTGTTTCCCTTGGTAGTGGATGGGTCTAAAGCCAATGAGCCTTCATACTGACAATAAGCAGTATGATGTTAGTGGGTTTATTCAACTAAGTTCCTCTCTGGTAACTTACCTGCAAAGTTATAGAGCCAAGAAAGCCAGATTCCACTGCCTTTTAAGATTTGCAACCTTGAAAATTAGACTAATCAACAACAGATACATAGATGGGGCTACAATGACCCTGACCACTGATCAATGTTCATCCACTTGTAACCTATAAACAGGAAGAAATACATCAGCAAATCAACACATATCGTTTAAACACCTATTGGAGCCAAGGTCTGTCTAGCAGCAAAATAATGAACCAGGTATGGACCCTGCCTTCAAGTAGCCTAAGGGTCTGCTTAGGGAACTAAGACTTAAATAAGTAAGACAGGGGTCAACACAAGACAGGATCAAATGTATCAAAGAGATCAAAGACCATGAGGGGGTAGTGGTCATGGGGGTAAAAATGAGGATATCTCCCAGCCAGCAGTGAAAAGGCATATAATTATATATTAGTTCCTGAACAATAGCATTGAATACACATACTATTTGCACTTAGTACTAGCAACTTCACAAAAGCTTGAAAATGCAATTTTTCATACTTTTCACTTGTACTAGATATAAAAGAGTAGCTCAAACAACAGAATCCCAGGATATATGTATGCTGGGGGATGGGGAAATGTTAATAATAGATTGTAATAGCTAAAACTTCTGATAAAAGAAGTAACCCTCATTTTTCCTTTGTGGCACATGTGGCTATTATATTTAGCAAATCACTGATTTGATTATTTGCTTGCCAGTCTAGCAAAACTAGACTGTTTTTTGCTGCTTATCCCCAGGGACTTTTACACCACCTGAGGCAGAGTAGGTGCTCAGTAAATAATTGTTGAAAAAATTAATGAATGAACATTGGATGAAAAAGTAATGGAACAACTCAGTACATGAACCAATCCCATTCAAGTCACATGAAGTTAGAACTGTAGACTGACAACAATCAAGTTACACACAAAGAGAACTCTTTTTTGTTTTATAATGGGAAAATTCTGTGTGTTCACTGTATACACAAGTTCCGAAACACACACACGGACTCAACTGTGATTTACTTAACAGGTTAGAGAATGACATTTTCCTGGACTTCAGAAATACTCTGACGGAACTTATTAAATGGTGTGTTGTACAAATGCCAAACACCCCAAATAGTCAGTCTTCCCCAGTCATTTCATAAACAAACTTCAAAAGTCAATTGGTTTAATAAAACTGTCAAAGTAGGTCAGACTGAAAGGGCAGAGAGTATATATAAATAGTCCAATGTCTCTCAGTCTCAAGGAGCTAGTCATTAGATTTCAATCTTATCATAATTAATATATTATTAAAATCCTCACAAAATAAATTGGCTTCCTTTCAGTCAGAGAGTTGAAGTCATGCAAAGAAGTGAGGAGGGAGAATATTCAGGGTAATTTCCTGGAATTCCAATTTGGGCAAATCTACATGGGCTACATTATTTTTCTGCTTGGTTGAAATAAGAGATGCTTTCATTTAGTAGTAGTGTACTCATATTTTAAAGCTTTGGAAACTTAGAACAAACATCCCTAAATTTGTCCATTTTAGGTCAGAGTCATAATTTTCTCAATCCAATATTTTGTCTCCAACAAAACAAATAAGTAGAGAGCTTTGCCCACCTGCATATCAGCTTTAAGGTTGAGATATGTCCACAAGATATATGTACACCTAGCAGAGTAACCAAAGCAAAGCAGAAAAACAGACATGTAACAGATATTTTTTGGAATGACTGAAATTCTAATTTCCAAGAATAACTCATACCTGCATTTTTCCCAACTTTTTTTCTAATTTTTAATCCATGTTTTCTTACTGAATCTACTATGGAATTATCCTATATCATAAAGAAAGAAATTTGGAAGAAATTTTCAGAAACATTGTACTGAATGTTTGCTATATGCCAGGCACAGTATCTCATTTTAACCTTACTACAGCCTTATAAAGGAGGTGCTATTAGTCTGGTCATTTTATAGATGAGGAAATGCACACTTTGAGAGATTAAATAAATTGTCTAAGTTTATACACCTCAACCATGAGAGAGCCAGGATTTAAACCAAATCCTTATGTCTTCAAAGCATCAACTTTCCTTAAGTCCTGATTTCAAGTTAAACGCAGTGAGAGAACCAGCATAAGCCCTCTCCCTTCAGCATAGTCTTTCTCCGTCTGTCTTGGGATGTCCTACTTCAGAATGTTTGAGGATAGGGCAGGACTATCCTTTTCCACAGAAAGGTCTTGTGGAAAATGCAAATTCATCAGCTTCACCCAGACTTACTGAAGGAACATTTCCAGACCTATGAAGAAAGATGGAACCTGAAAAAAAATAAACACCCACCACATGGGAAGGAAGATGAGAGAAGTGAAATGAAATTTTGATTGAATATTACTGATATTTTCAGAACTGGCTAATGTGAAAGGCAAATATATTGTGTGCCTATGGCAGCTAAAACCAAGTTCAAAGCAGAATTTCTCATAGAGACAAGGAGTAACATGTTAACAGAGGAAGTTCAGTACTGTTGAAAGGATGGGAAGAATTCTTAAGATAGAAGGAGGTGACCAAATTCCACACTATGCTGGGTGACCCTAAACACATCATTTAAACCTCTCTAAGCCTCAGTTTATCATGCATAAAATGGGAGAAATAACGTCTATAAAAGAACATCAACAAAAATACTCTAAGTAAAACTGTGTAGCTGAGTGTCTGGCATATAATAGGCATTTAGCTAGAAGTATCTCCTTTTTTCTTAAAACAGCTAGCTTCTCCTGTGTTGATAGTCCTACATTCTCTGTAGATTTTTACATCCCTCTGTTTAATTTTGGCTACATTCTAAGCTAGAAGTCTGTTTCTATAGTCCAATAGCTATACTGCAAAACCACCCCCCAGTGTCAAAAATGAAAAAAGAAGAAACATGATATTGTCTTGTAACTCCCCGGAATAGCAATGCGTTCATTTTCTCACAAACCGAATGCCCTTTACAAACACTGACCAATGCCAAGGTCGTTCTGCTCCAGATATTCTAAAAATGGCATGAAGATTTTTTTCAAGTTAACTATCTTTATTGGGTCAGATTCATGACCTTGGATCGAAGACAGCAGGAGTGATCTGAGAGAAATTCAGCAACCAGTTTAGAGTCAGGTCTGCTGGGTAGACTTGCTAATAAGGAGCGGGTCACAGGTTCAATCCCTGTGTGGGCCTGTTATACTCACCTTCTTCTGGGACCTCTTGGCAGCACGACTTGGGCCACTAGCACAGCAATATCCACAGGAAAGATGGAGCAGAGGGCAAGGCTTTGGCAGAAACCATCCAGGCATTAACTGGATGTAGGGCGTTTCTGTCATATTCCCTTAGGAGGGACATTGACCCTTGCTTTGACTCTCAAAGCATGTGCTGAATCTGTTTTCATTTCAAGAGAAACTTGAAGAGTCACTGTTTGGGGAGGTGGGTAGAGGAGGGATGTGTGCACAATTTGAAGCACAAGACGTGGGTATTACAGTATTTGTATTTTCAAAGAGATGTGCTTCTGGTGTTAGAACAAAGGAAAGGGGGAAGGTAGGAAAAGGAGGGAAGAAAAGTATTCATATTTATTAAGCACTGTGAGAGCTTTATATAAACCCTTTATTTATCCACCATTAACTATTTCCAGGTGGCAGGCACTGTGCTGGGGATAAGCCCTGCGAAACAGAGGAACAAGGCAGACAGTGTTCCTTGATTTTTATAGAATTTACTATCTGGTAAGGGAAAGAAATGTTGAACAATCAATTACAACTATGACGTGTTATAAAGACAGGAGCAAAGGGCATTATGGGGGCATATGATAAGGGATAGTTTTGCTTAAGATTTCTGAATGTAAAACAGAAACCATTTTTGACTTAATTTAAACTGAAGTGGGTTTATGAAATGAATATTATGATAGCTCACAGAATCCAAGAAAGAGTATAGTATGCAGGTGTCTTAAAGGACAAGCTACATTGCAATCTTGGAATCTCATAAACAGGACTTCATGAGTCCACCTGGGGATCCTACCATGGCATGACTCTGCTACAACCACTGCCAATTTCTATGTTTCTCCATGTAAGAGTAGTGGAAGAAAAACTATCTGATTGGTTTATTTTAGGCCATCTGCCAACCTTTGGTCAAGACTGAAGAACCTGTTACCAAAAAGAAGATGAGTGGGAGTGAAACAGCTATGTTCTGCAGACAAAAATATCCCAAAGATCTCACTGAGATGGTAGAATCAGGGAGTGGAATTTCAGATGAAACCTGAATGGTAAGACAGACATTATGTCCATTTTATGGATGAAGAAAGGAAGGTCCAGGAAGGTTTAGTGACTTATCTAGGGTCACACAACCGTTAAATTTAGGGAATGAGAATGATAATTCAAGACTTTCTGATTATAAAACTCGTGGGTTTTCCATTATGTCACATTTTCCCAATTT
This sequence comes from Balaenoptera physalus, assembly GCF_965194825.1. NCBI lineage: Eukaryota > Metazoa > Chordata > Mammalia > Artiodactyla > Balaenopteridae > Balaenoptera > Balaenoptera physalus. Next base: position 84,885,008 of record NC_138889.1, read on the forward strand.
GTAAGTCATTTATATAATTAAAACTTGGGCTCTTTAAGATATTATGGGCAAGATTTTGAATAATGAATTTTGATGCCATTGGCAATCCTCAAGAAGAGAAAGGGAAATTTTTCACTTGTCATCCTGATGTATTTTTCACAAAGTTTGTGAAAGCTGTAGCGAAATCAACGTTATAAGACAAAGGTTGCATTATATACATATGTAATAAGACTGCAAGAAAATCAAACTTAGAGGAAATACTCAAGACAGAACTTGACTTCTACTAATTACTGCATGGCCAGTATGGCCAGAGTCAAGGATGGCAGTTGGAGACACAGTTAATGATGCGGGGGAGGCGGTCTTTTTTCAGCTAGTCTGCTTCTCAATGTCTCAAAATGTTGGTAATTAATTCTTTTCCCAACATAGTACAGCTAAAGTAAAAAAGAGTACCAATCATTTTTATTTTTTCATCACCTTAACCATGGCAGACATAGTAGTTGATGGAATACTCTATGGTAAAATATAATAAATAAGGCACAATGCTAGTTTTGAACTATTACAGGCACTGGCTGTAACTTTATCACCTTTCCTCCCACTCGAGAAAGCATTCCAGAATACCCATGAGAATGAGAGTGACTTGAAAGTGACTCTAATGTATGTAAAATTTAAACAACCCCATTTTGCAACTTTATCTTGCAACACACCCATAAGTAATCATGATATAAAATATATTCTGATGATTGTTGAGAAAATGAATAGCTACCTTAACACCCAAATCCGAATTCATCTGTTTCACGGGTTATCTCTGATTACCCTGAACTAAACTTCCACATTAAAAAGATTTATTTGGACCCTGAATCACAGAATTTTCACTATGGTTATACACCATCCTTCAGAATAGGCACCACTTCACAGTTTTCTAATTATGTCATGTGTTTTCTTGCCCGCTGGATAAGAAATGCATTGAAGATACTAATCAGCTCACAGTATAGAGGTGGGCACAACTGTTATAAGTACAGGACTTCTCATCTGTGGTTTTGGTTCTTGAAGCCATGGACATAACTTTATAAAGAATAGATAGAACCTTGAAAAACTATTATCCTACTGAAGTTAACAAGTACCACAGGAGCAAACTACAACTTGCCTTAAGCCTATTCCCAAGGATTATATCAATATTTTTGACTAAAACTTAAAGCTAAGACTTGAGATAAATCTCACTGGGTCATGATATATTTACATACTGCTAAATTTAATTTGCTAAAATTTTGTTAATGGTGTCTATGTTTATGTTCATCAGGGCCATTGATTTATAATATTTTTTCTTGTAATGCCTTTGTCCGGTATTGAAATCAGGATAACTCTTGCCTCATAAAATAAGATGGGAAGTGTTCCCCCATCTCTGTTTGTGAAGGATTGGTATCATTGATCCCTCAAATGTTTGACAGAATAAACCCGTGAAACCATCTGGCCTGGAATTTTCTTTGTAATAAATTTTTTTGATGATGGCTTTCCATTTCTTCTTAAGTCAGTTTTAGTAATTTGTGTTGTTCAAATACTTTGTTCATTTCATCTAGCTTGTTGATGACATTAGCATTAAGGTGCTCATAATATTCCCTATTCTCTTTTTAATGTCAGTAGTATCTGCAGTGATGTTCTCTCTATCAATCATTCCTAATATTGATAGTTTGTCTCTTTTGGTCTTAATCAATCCAACTAGAGATTTATCAACTTAATCCCAAAGGTTAGGAACAAGTCATGGATGGTCACTCTAACCACTTCTATACAACACTGAACTCGAGTTCTGGGACAATACAATAGGTCACTGGTAGAGAATATAAATTGTACACATAGATCCCCATGTGTCTGGTCAAAGGTTTCCATAAAGGTGCCAAGAAGACTGAATGAGAAAGTCGTGTCAATAAATGGTGCTGGAACAAGTAGATACCAATACAGAAAAAAACAAAACAAAACAAATCTCAACCCTTACCTCACACAATAGATGACATAATTAATTTCAAGAATCATCATCATAAATGTAAAATCTAAAACTAAAACTCTAAAACTTTTAAAAGAAAACATCAGAGAAAATCTTCATGACCTTACTATAGACAAAGATTCCTTAGGATGTAAAAAGGAGAAACCATAAAAAGAAAAAAAAACCTTCCAAACTGGACTTCATAAAAATTCAAAACTTCTGCTCATTGAAAGATACTATTGAAACTATAAAAGGGAAGCTTTGGACTAGAAGAAAATGTATCACAATGCATATATTTGACAAAGCACTTTTATTCAAAGTACATAAAGAAATATTCCAACTCAATAAGGTGGCAAATAATCCAATAATAAATGGGCAAAAATTTTGAAAGGAAACCTCACATAAGATGATAAGTCTATGAAAAGAATAGTCAAAATCATTATTTCTCAGAGAAATGCAAATGAAAACTATAATGAGATACCACTGCATACACATTAGAATGGATAAAATTAAAAAGATTGGCAATGCCAAGTGTTGACGAGAATGTGGAGAAACTGGATCTTTTATATACTGCTGGTAGGAATGTAAAGTATTGCAATCACTTTTGAAAACAGTTTTCAGTTTCTTACAAAGTTAAATGTACAATTACTATACACCACAGGAATTTCACTCCCAAGAATCTCCAAAAGTGAAGTTAAAATATATATTCATACAAAAACTTGTATGTGAATGTTCATTCACGTCAGCTTTTAATTCAAAACTGGAAACAACCCAAATGGTCATCAACTGATGAATAGATAAACGTATTGTGGTATGTCATATAATGAAATACTATTCAGAGATAAAAAAGAATAAACTACTGATACCCACAACAACATGGATAAATCTCAAAAGTGTTATATTAAGCGAAATAAGCCAGATTAAAAAAATATATATATACTACATGATTTCATTTATATGCAAAATTACAAAGACAAATCTCATCTAAAATGACAGAAAGCAGGCCAATGATTACCTAGAGCCAAGATGGACGATGAACTGTAGTGGGACCCAAATTCACATTTTGGGGTAATGTTCTATATCTGGATAGTGGTAATGGTTACATGTCCATTCGAATTTGTCAAGCTCATAGAAATATACAATTACAGTAGGTGCACTTCATTATATTTAAACTATATTTCAATGAAATTGATTTAAAATTAATATGACTCCCATTACAACATTTTTCATCCTCTCCCAATTTTCATTCCTTTCCAAATGCCATCACACATAGTGGAACATAACAGGAGTGGAGGAAACACATTGTCAAGAGACATCAGTGTTGTCAGTCTGTCACTGGGATTTTTACCAGCCTTTCAACGGTCTCTCCTTTTCTACTTGTTCTCTGTTAGAGCTTTGTGACCTTCAGAACCTGCCCATAAACACTTAAGTATCTCAGCTTTAGTGAGCCTTTAGCACTAAAAGCTTTACTTGAATTAACTTGAGTCCATGCTAGAGAAACATCTAAATTTTATAGATATATCTTATCAACTAGAGAACAGATGAAAAGCATTGTAAGAAAACAAGGGAATACTGCTTATTTCCTGTGTTTCTATTTAATTGACATGGGTACAGGATGACAGAGGATTGCAACATTACCTAATCCAGGAGGGCAGTGATGAAGAAATCTAAAGCGGAGAAGATTTAGCTCCTCTGGTTAAGAAAAAGAGTCTAGAAAATTCCACAGTTTCAATAAATTATGCATCCTTGTATGTTTCCCAGACCCAATTAACACTAATATATTTAAGACAATTTTATCTTCTCATTTCATAGACAGGAGAAAGCTTTATTTTTGAAGTGAAGAAAGAGGAAAAACTGAATAGAGGGAAGAAAGATGGGTAGGTGACAGGAATAGCATGAAATAAGATATATAATTAGTCTTGCTTGCTTGGCTAACGCTTGAACCTGAACATCCTTTGTTTTACAGAATCTGATAGTAATGAACAAGGAAAAAAAGAGAAAATAAAAAAGTCAGAAAATCTCGATTAATTTACAAAAAAAGAAAGATGAACTGGAGAAAAGATTAAGGAGAGAAACCAGGACATCAGAATCCATAATTAGAATCAATTTGGGGAGAGAGGCTGGAGAATGGAGGTTGACAGCATAAAAAAAAGTACAGAGCACTTGAGAACCACTGCAGTGTATGTGAGAGACATCATGACATAATTGGGAGGGAAGATGTTAAAAGTTTTGCTTAAATATGAATTAAGATACCGTTCGATATGCTTTGAAACTCCAATAGTATATGAATTGAAATTTTAATTATTGTAGGTTATAGACTGGTATAATTGGAATATGATTTCTTGTGGATAGTATTTTCGAGCAACTTTGTGGTTTATATAGATTATGGAAGAAATAAAAGACCGCTTCAAAAGGCCAGGAGAGAAAAGGAGGGAGAGAAATAGCATCTCTTGGGTGTCATGTTGGATACTGAAATGCTTTCAGTGAAAAGCACAAGATTTCCTTTAAACCAATTTTGGATTTCTATCATCTTAGCTTCCTTCCTGGATGAGACTCTCAAGGCTATAGGAGGCTTGAAACCCTTCTCAGGAACTCAGTCATGGTTAAAATCAAGTTGTATCCCCTTCAGTTCTCTTTATTTTGCTATCTTCTCAGAGTTTTTATTTGGGGGGCGGCGGGTGGTAGGGTGGCACAACTACTTTTTCACTATTTCACATTTTTTGAGATCCTGAGGATAGAACACGAAGAAACATATCCTGATCACCAGAATAGTGAGAGAGAGTAAAGGATTATGTATTATAATATGTATATAAATATGTTTTATTTGAGTGCAGCTAAGCCATCAAGCTCACACATATAATACCTTAAGTATACATGGTTTTAGGATATGATACAGGGATATAATGAACCCACAAGAAGAGATGACTCAGCAACCAGAGGAGTTTTTACAGAGGCTTCATCCCATCTCCTGTGGGCAACTAGGGAGTCCATATTTTAAGGTATTTTATATTTGTAAACATATGTGAGAAACAGCTTGGGATCTCTAACTGGAGAAGACATTACAGAAGGTTGGTTATTTGGCACTAGAATTAATAAGAACTAACTAAACTTGAATGATTAGTGCTAATATGATTCCAATTTTTACCCTGGATTTGGGGTTGGGTAGTCTGAGAAAGAATATGTAAGATTCTCAGTTACCTCTAACACTTTGGCAAGTAGAGACAATATGTAAAAAAGAGTAATGCATCCTAGGTAAAATTTAAATGTTTCCTCTGTTACACCCCCTTAATCCAGATGGTCTCTTTTGAAAATTATATAAATGCTTATGTATATCCAGAAATTCTGGATAACTCAAAAGTTAATTTCACTGTTTCTAAAGAGGATTTCCAAACTTATTTTTTATCCTCTCTATAAAAATTTAAACTGAAATTTTCTTGAAAAAAGGCAGAAAGAATTTCTTTTCTATTAGGTTATAACTGATAACTTTTTCTCACTTACTCATGTAAATGGGAATATTTAAGATTCGAAAAAATGAGAGCTGACTAAATCAGCAAAAGTCATTCACAGAGCAATTGGGCCTGTGCTAACTCCCTTAGAGATGGATCATAAATCACATCAGGGCCTCTTTTCTCCCAGTTTGCCCACAATATTAAATAATGGAATGGAGTTTGAGTGTTCACTGTCAAAGAAGCTATCAAGGTCATCTATAGAATTCTATCCTATATCTATCTTTCTAGTCATTTACCTTCTGAAAACATTATCCAACATTTAGAGCTAGAATTTAGGGTAAATTTTTAATCATAGCATAAAGGCTTTGAATCAGCTATAACCAAATCATATTTCCTGGAAATATTCATTATTTATGATTTAGAAGTAGAAATGTCCCAAATACCTACACTCGCTTTCACTCATATCATCTATCTAGAACTGGTATATTATCCAATAATTTTTATAATTATATGTAAGTTTCATTTATTGTGTATAGTTCATTTATTCTTTTGATAAATATTTGTTGAGACTCTATTATGTACCAGGTGCTGATTTTGGCAGGGGGGATTTATTAGTGAATAAAACAGAGGAAATCCCTACCCTCACATGCTTATATCTTAGTCATTGAGGATTCTCCTTCAAAAAATATTTATTGAATATTCAAAAATGTTTGTGTAAGCCCATTGGTGCTGGGGATACAGAGATGAAGCTGAGTGTAGCCAGCAAAGTGAATGGACAAATCAGGATGTTCTCTTTAGTAAGACCCTAGAGAGATCACGGTGGAGACACCTGGCATGTTAAAGCAAAGGCATTCCCTCTTCAAGTTCGAAAACATTTTTTAAAAATTAAGTTATACTTGACATACAATGTTATATTAATTTCAGGTGTACAACATAATGGTTTGATATTTTTATACTTTATGAAATAATCACCACAGTAAGTCTAGTTACCATCTGTCACCATACAAAGTTGTTTTAATATCATCGACTATTTGCTCCATATATATTACATCCCCGTGACATTTACTTTAGAGCCAGAAGTTTGTACCTCTTAATCCCTTTCTCCTATTTCATCCATCTCTCCACCCTCCTTCCCTCTGGCAACCACTAGCTTGTTCTCTATATCTTTGACTATGTTTGTTTTGTTTTGTTTGTTCATTTGTTTTGTTTCTTTAGATTCCACATATGAGTGAAATTATATGGTATTTGTCTTTTTCTGTCTGACTTATTTCCCATAACATAATATCCTTAGTGGTTAACATTACAATTTACTCCTTAAGTTAGAGAATATTAAAGGGTTTATCATGGAACTAGAGGCAGAATGGATGTAGTAACATATCAGCAAATACTTACATGTTAGGGTTTATTTTATGCCAAGCCATTTTCCAAGCACTTTTATTTATTATTATTATTATTATTATTATTAATTTATTTAGTCTTTCACAGAAGATAGGGGATAGGTAGTTACAAGTGAAAAAAAAAAAAAAATAAGGAGGCACAGAGAGGTTAGTAGGTTGTTTAGGGTCAGAAGGCAAGAATATGATGGAGCTGGAGTTTTTCCCAGGCAGCTCTGGCTCTAGGGTCCTCACTCTTAACCACAGTGCTATAGGGACCCTGATCAAATGTTGGGTTGCACTCCATATGGCAACTTGATTTTCTAAAGATATTTTGAATATCATTGGATCCATCAGGTCAAAGGAGTCATAGGAGAGGTGCTTGCACTACAGACTGGATTAGCTATAACATGGAATTGAACTACTCCCTAATGAGACATCTGCTATAAATATTATACTCTCCTACTTTTTAAGGGAGAAGAAATAAGCACTTTGTTTTGTTTACAGAATAATTGCATCATAGGCAGAAAATGTGTTGTACTTCTTGTTTGAAATTTAAATACCATCTAAGTGTGTAATTTGATATCGGGCAAAAAAGGGGTGGATTGTAGTAGATATTTTTTCTCTAATTTGGGTACACTAAGTCTGTGAACACTCTTCCTACGTTTATGGAATTCAGTACCTTATGAGACCCTGAGTCCCTTTATAGAAGCCAGATATAGAAGCTTCCATACAAAATATACATCCATATTAAATTACTTTGAATCAAAAGCTAGTGATCCACAGTAGTGTGAATGGACTTAATGTCACAGTATGGTACATTTTAAATGGTAAATTTTATGTTACGTATAGTTTACCACAATAAAAAAAAAAGCTAAATTTATCTTTAAAAGTTAGTGATGTGAATAAGATCATTTATACTATTTTTTTCAGATTCCACATATATGCGTTAATATACGATATTTGTTTTTCTCTTTCTGACTTCACTTTGTATGACAGTCTCTAGGTCCATCCATGTCAATGATCTTATTTACAAAGCAGAAATAGAGACACAGATGTAGAAAATAAATGTATGGATACCAAGGGGGAAAGGGAGGGCGGGATGAATTGGGAGATTGGGATTGACATATATACACTATTGATACTATGTATAAAATAGATAACTAATGAGAACCTACGGTTTAGCACAGGGAACTCTACTCAATGATCTGTGGTGACCTGAATGGGAAGGAAATCCAAAGAAGAGGGGATATATGTTATACGTATAGCTGATCCACTTTGTTGTACAGTAGAAACTAACACAACATTGTAAAGCAACTATACTCCAATAAAAATTTTTAAAAAACCAAAACTAGTGATGTGAAAAAGCAGGCCCTATGCAGAAAGAGCTTTGTTGAGAGTGGTGCACGTACATCTATATTGTAGAGGAAACAGTGCAGAGGTACTAGAAGTAGCCTCCAGAGTCCAGCATCCATGGAGTTAGCTATGCAAATTTCAGGGTCAGTTTAAAACAGTAATGTCACCACTGCATCAGTTCTGGAACATGATTTTGGACATTATTCCTACTGCATAGCCTCAAAAATCTAGTCCTTAACCTTCTAGGAATCCAGTGAGCTACAAAATATCTTTCAGTAAATTTATTTTTTTGCTTAAACAAGTTTGGATAGTTTTCTGATATTTGTAACAATGATCACTGGTTGAAAACCATTAATCTTGGGTACTATTTATTAGTATTTAGTTTGTTCTAGGGACTGTATTATTTATCTTCATTATCTCATTTAACAGTCACAAAAATAAAAAGAGATGCTAACTATGATTATCCTCATTACAGATGAAGAAAATTAAGCTGAGTGGGATTAAGTTGTCCAAGGCCACATAGCTAGCAAATGCTAGACCAAAGACTGGAAACCAGGTTTGCTTGATACCCACTGCCCATGCTTTTAACCACTGTCCTATAAAAGTTACTGACTGATAGAGTTACATTAATATATTCCAGTGGTACTGTACTTTAAAGACTTACCAGAAGTAGTATATTGTAATAAGTAATATGATTTTAAATTGATACCTACAAACCTAAAGTCTGAAGAGCTAATTTGCAGATCTGGCTTCTGTCTATCACATGAACCTAAGCCAGTGACCCATCTTTCTGAGCCCAAGATTTCTCCTCTGTAAAATGAGGGGTTGGATCAACTAAGAGTCAAGGTCCTCTACAGCTATGCCATTCCACAGTTCCAGCTAATTAGAAGCCTCTCCTCCTATCCACCTTATTAAGAAGGAAATGTGTAAAAAAGCTATTAACTATCCACAGAGCTTTGAAGTTGTTCTCACATCCACCTCATCCCCCTCCTCTCTGTCCTTGGATAGAGTCATGTTCTGATTAAAAGTCCAAGGAACTTTTTATGTGCAACCCAGATAATTTAAGGTCAGTCTTCAGAAGCTGTTGTGTAACTGCCTGTTGAAAATCAATAGTACATGTCCTGTATTCAGGGACACACACACACAAATAAGCACAAATCACTTAGGATGACATCTGGTCCTTTGATTTCAAAATGGAAATGCCAAAGTGTTATATTTTTCTCAATGTCATCTCATAACAGCAGGGCATTCCATGGGGCAGGCTTTGGACCCAAGTATGAGAAAGGTCACTATTGTTGAATTCCAGGATTTTCCCTGGGTCTCCAGGTGTCACTGTAGAAGCCATGTTTTCTTTGGCCTTGAGCAACCAATCAATTCCCATACAGCAGTCCCTTATTCATTATAACTGCTGTGTCAGCTCTAATATTACTGATATTTTTATCACCCAAATTAGTTTTCAGGACCTACTGCCAAACTAGGAACTACGAGTTAGAGACTGTGTCATCTCACTGTAGTATTTGGAGATAGCTGACTACTGATAACAGTAAAAATAGTAATACCTATACTATTTATTTCATCTGTGCCAGGTATCGAGATAAGAGGTCTATACACTCGACCACATTTATAAGCATGGCAATCTTATGTGATAGGTACTATTATTATCAGCTTTATTTTATATTTGGAGATACTGAGGCTTGGAGAAAGGGAGTAATTTCCCCAGAGTCATATAGATAATATTATAGGCCTGCCTGCTTTCAAGGCCTATGCTCTTGATCTTCTCATTATGGAGATAATAATACCCATTGAGAATCAGCCTGCCTAAAATATGAATGAAATAAAATCTTGTTTAGAAATTCTAATAAAGTTGCCATGCTCATGCTTTATCCATTACTGGAGAGAGTTTCTTTTTATCTGAGAAGGCCATTTTCTTAGACTGAATTTTAATACTGGGACACACATGTGGATGTACCAAAATAGAATGGATAAAGGCAATGACGCAAGACCAAAGAGAATATGAGGACAGATGCAGTGATTTAATTTCAAGTCCGGTCCCAGAGTCAAAGGCTGGATTGAGGATCAAAGGCAAGATCACTTAATAAAGATCACTTACTTACAGGTATCCAAAGAAACATGCCAAGTGAAGAAAGAACTCATGAAATCATCAATTAGCAACAACAGTTTTTTTTTTAAAGTAGGTAGAAACTGGGACTTATTGAGGAATTACAGAGTTGTTTAACATAAAATCAAAAGATAGCCTTGTGTGTTCAGGACTGGTTTTGAAGAGCTTGGGTCCCACCTACTCACTGAGGTATGACTCAGTATCTGAAAAGGAGAGCTGGATCACAGCTGGTAAAGAAGGAATAGACAGACTTCACAGTCTGATGAAAAAATATTTATAAAGACCCTTGCAATGTATAACTAAGAAAAATGCGATTCTTAACACAACATTTTAAATTAACTATACTTCAACAAAATAAATTAAAAAAAAGAAAACTGGGATTCTAAACTGGTCAAGCCCAGATTTTGGCTCAAATACCTAGAGTACAGAAGGGCAAATAATCAGGTTTAGAAAACTTCATAGATACCACTATTAAATCCCATTCTGCAAGCAAGCAACTGTCTTCTGGGAACTGCCTGAGTGAGGGAGTTGGAAAGGGTGTAAGCAAGGTACCACTTGCAGACATCAGGGTCTGATTGACGCAGATTTCTCCCATTGTACAAGCTTATTCATTCCTACTTATTCAGTGGTAAATAATTTTCATGTAAATTTTGGGTTCTGAAAATATAATGGTGAACATGATAGACAGGGTTCCTACCCTCACTAAACTTACAGTCAACTGGAAAAAACAAGAAAATGAACAGTCAGTGCCAGACAAATGGGATGGGTGCAGGGTACAAGGGGACCTAAACCAGAACTAGGGGGTTGGCGATGGCTTCCCAGAGAAAATTACACTTCATATGGGTCCATGGCGTAAGTAGGAGTGATTCTGGAGAACAGAAGCAGGGAGTAGAGTGCTCTGGGATGAAGGAATACCATCTGGAAAGACCCAGAGTCTACTGAAAGTCTGATAAATTTTATAAAATGTCAAAGTTTAATATGCTTGGAGGATCATTTACAAAGGGAAAGTGGAAAGAGATGAGGGAGGCAAGATTCATGGAAGGTAGCACAAGAGAGCCTTCTAGGCTTATATTCAGTTTGAGCCTTTTCCTGAAACCCATGGGGAGCCATTGATGGGTGCCAAGGAAGGAAATGACACGATCATATCTGCATTTTAGAAGAGAGCGTTGGTTTACCTCTGTGCCATGTTAGTTGGAATGGCACACATTATTTCCCTGAGATAAACTGATGAATACCTTTAGTCACTCAGCATGAGCTAATAAAATTAACTTTCTGAACCTTTGAAGCTGAGGCAATTCCCTCCATCACAGGAGCAGCTCGGTGCTCTTACTCTTTATTATCAAAATATAATACCAATAACAGTGACTTGGGCTGTCATCAGAGCACCGATGATCAAGTGCTCTATTTAAAAATCCAAACTCTTCATCTAGTTAATTCTGATTCTAAATGGACCACTGGCTCACATAGTTGTTGTTTATAGGCAAGAACAGTGTTCAAAATAGCAAAGGAAAAGAGGCAACATTAGCCCTTCTGGACCAAAATTTTTGATGGCCTTACTCTTTTAAAATAGAACCCCATATAATAATGTATATTACTCATTTTTAAGGGTTTCAGACACTATTATAAATACTTCCTGGACATCATCTCATTTAACTTCATGATAATTTTCTGAGTTGGTACTAGTATTATTGCTATTTTTTTAGATTAGTGAACATAGATTTAATGAAGTTAAATAGCTTCCCGAGGACATGAAGTTAGCAAGCGGCAAAGCTTGTCTTCAAACCCCAGATCTGTTCTATTGCAAAGCATGGGCTTTAAATCACAATTCAGTCCTGACTCCTTTTTCATAGACTGATGTGAGAAATGTCACAGCGCTAACTCTCTTACCTGGGGATGGAGGAAACCAGTGCAGAAATCTGTCAATTTTAATGCCAGTCCCTTTTGAGCTCAAATGTGAATGTGCTCTAAAACTTAGTAGGTCAACTCTATTGAAAATTTAAAATATATACAATTGTTAATCTCTGCATTTCCCACCTGAGCAGGCAAGGACCTGGAAACTCAGACTTTTAGATGGGGATTTTAGGAATCAGAATTAAGAGTGTATATGTGTGCTATAGGGATGGGATATTATTTAGCTTGTATCTTCAGAATGAGAAGACGTTAGGAAAAAAAACCTCAAAATGAAAAAGTACCTAATCAAAAGAGAGACTAGACAAAAAGACAAAATTTTAGTTCAAATTAAAAATGAAGCAATTGGTATCAGCAAGATACCCTGAGCAAGTTCTTATAGTTGGGAAGGCAGAGAGAGATTCTGTAGACAGTCACCCACACATAGATCCAGGCCCCCTTTATAGAAAACATGAGTTGGTTTGGACTCATCCTTCAGTCATATGCGGGAGATTTATATGTGATGGATTGATAGAAAGGTTTATGATTCACTTCTATATCATGGAAGCCCCTTCCTAGTAGATTAGAGTCTTGCGTATGCCAGGACATTTTCTAGAGTCTAGAAAGTCCCATATAATGTAAGAGGCAGTAGAGGAGAATGGTTGAAAACAAAGTCTCTAGAAGCTGATGTCTTAAGTTTGACGCACAACTTCGACACTGTGTTCCTATAGCACTTAGTTCATCTTCTTTTTGCTTTAGTTTCCTCATCTATAAATTACGGAGAATAATATTTTAATATCTACATTATACACTGATATAAGGAATAAATGAGGAAATCCAATGAAATACCTAATACAATTCCTCTTCACCATCATCATTCGTTGTCATCATCATTGCCATACTTATATCTGTATTCTGTGCTTATCAAGGTAGATCTTCAGAGCATATAATTTTGATAAATAGGATAGAAATTCAAGAGACAAAAAATAATACATCTAAAAAGTTCAAGGATCTTGAATAAGGCCAGTGTAACTTAATGTACCGCACAAATGAGAAAGTGCTGAGATGGGGTTGTAGACATAGCAGGGATCTCATCAGGCAGGCCTTATGATTCTACAACATTCAATTTTATTCCAAGGGCAACACAAATATCAATAAATGATGTTCATTTCCCAGTGGGGCAGGCAGGCAAGTAAATAGATATGTCAGTGCAGTGTAATGCTGTGGCAGAAATTAGAACATGGCTTTTGGAGCAAAGAGACGGAAAATGTCACTCAGCCTTCAAGGAGCCTTCCACGCTTTGAAAAAAGAGAAGGCACATATACGAAGACTAAATTTTCATAAAAAGAAAGAAAAGAGGCCTTGCTTTTATCCTACATCTTATTAGGAGATTTTCCCATTCTTATTGCATACAAAACACTGATAATCTGGTTCACTATTGTAGTGAACAGCAAATTTGGATTATATCCATGCCACTAAAGAGTATGTCAGTGTACCTGTTGGTTCCTCCAACTTTCTCACCAACACATCTCTTGCCACGAAGTCCCTGCTGTTGAAAGGCTCAGAGCTTTATAACCTCTCATATCATGACAGGTTAGAAGGAAACTCAAATCCATTAATGGTCCGCTGGGCAGAAATAAGCAAGCAAACAGATGTAGATTGCAACAATCTCAAAGGAGAAATTAGAGTTGGTTATTTGTTTCCACTGATGAGCAAATGGAGAGAATGGTTTGTGATAGGTGGAGAATTTCTGAGAGCCCCTGAGATGCTGAAGGACAGAAGGCACCATCTCTACACTTTTTCCCCAGACTTCTGTCATTCTGAAAGCACAGTTGGCCAAGTATGTTGGCAATATTGGCTGAAGTTTATCCCAGGCTCAGACAACAGGGAGCATGGTCCCAGAGCTCAGAGGACTGTCAGTGCCATCACACTGGATGACATCTGGCTCTTGCATTAATGAAGAGCATTTGAGTTTTGGCCTCTTAGCCAAAGCTGTGCACCAAAGGTATTTAAAAGCTTAATAGGCTTTAATGTCAGGAGGCAGATAGCTAAACTCCATAGCAGGAACAAGATTCCAAATCAAGTAAAGATATCTCACATAACAATTAAGCAAACACTTTAGTCTTTTCTCTCACCACTTCCAATGAGTCTTCCATTCCAGTCATTTTAGCCTGAGCAGACCTCCACATATGACATGCATAGTCTTACCTTCCATCCTTGACTCCTGCTGGCCCCCCCTCCTCTCTAGTTGTCAAAAATCTTATCAATCCTTTCAGATCTAGTTCCAGAGATACCTCATCTATGGAAGAGGCCTGGCTTACTCTACCCTGGATTGGAGTAATTGCCTTCCTCAGGACTCCCTCAATCCAGTTGATAGGCCTAGCAGGAAACCTTCTGAACCAGACCCCGGAAGATATAGCTAATACATAGAAAAAGGTAACCATCATAATGTATATTCACAAACAATCTTTCAAATAAAATTAGCCATTTATAGCTTTTTCCATTAAACATATGGTTACTGGTTTGTTTTGTCTTTAGTGAGCACTTGTTAGCAGACAGGAGGTATAGGTATTCATGTTTGTTTTTTTTTTAATGCATGGAAGAAAAGCTTAAGCTAATGAAAAGATCTTTGTGACTTTTGATTTTTTTTTTTGGAAATGGGAGAAATGTTAACAGTAAGAGATTTCAAGTATGGGCTATCCCAGTATAGCCTATAGAATGTCAGTGTTTGTTCTACACATATGGGGACCCAGTGACCCAGATTCTTTAATAGCCTCTGTTCAGCTCTGTCCAACCATATTTAGTATGCTTCATCCAGATAGGGACCGAGCCTCCCGCATCAGGCAGGGAACACTGAACTACCTTCATCTTTTGCCTGACTGATCAGCTGGCAGACAGACAGAATATTGGACTTAATGTTTGGCAGAACTGACAAGTTACACTGGAAAAATATAAGCCCAGTAGAAATATATACATATATGCTATGTTTAATAAGTCCTAGAAAGAACAGTCTTCCTTAGGAGAGATTAAAGCAGAATCTTACTGTCTTTCTTAGAACCCACAATTGACACTCATTTGCTTCTGCGACACATGAGAGCTAGAGCACTGTTATCATAGCAATCAATGGTGAGTGAACTCATGCATTTCAGGACTTTAACTCACCAAAAATATCTTCCCCATTGGCTACAGGTGTGTACACATGACAAAGAGCTGATTTTCCTGCTGTTGGATAGGACAATGTCATCCCTGCAAATGACAGCTCAAATCAGATGCTTTTCTCACCCTTCTCCCCCAACTCCAGCCAAAACACAGAAAAAGAGGATCTGATAGGAGGATATCATCAAAGACAAGGGATTTAAATACATATACATACACACACACACACACACACACACACACACACACACCCACACCCTGAGCTCTTATCTCAAGAGAAAGTCAGCTGTTTTTTAAAGGCATCTTCTTTAGACTGAAAAAAACAAATAGGATTAGATATTTGTATCTTTATCTTTAAACACATTTTCCTAAAATATGCATTCTTTGAATGTGAGAGAGTCAACTAGGAGCATTTGTGCCCACAACAGGAAACTGGCAACATAAAATGTATTCCATAGACCAACAGGAGGACTTTTATTGCAATCCATAGCGCTCCCTGCCTTAGGGCTAAAGGAAGAAGCTAGGACCTGTTTGAAGCTTGCTACCGGTTTATCTTTTCAGACGGCCAGTTAAACATGGAATGTAGAATCTGTGTATCTCCAGCAGCCCTCTTGGCCAGAGTCTTGGCTTGGCACTGATTAAATTCAATCATAAATAAGAAAGCTTCTTTAATGCTAAGCACTAATTCAATAATATATTATCAAGAAAACCATAAGATGATAAAAATTGTTGAGAATTATGGTTAAGATCTTCAGCTCTGTGGGCTCTGTAATCAATAGAGATTCAGTCCCAGGTCTGCTACTTTTTAGCTGTGCAAACTCTGTCAAACTTGAGCATTGGCTGCCTCATTTGTAAAAAGTGACTGATAATAATAAAATCTACCTCACAGACTTCTTTTCTCAGGTTTAAATTATGTGATGAATATGAAGCTCTTAACACAGTGTCTGAAAAGGAATAAGTGCTTAATAAATTATCAGCCAGGGTCCCACTTGGAAAAATATGGCTCACATATGGCTCTTGCTCATTTTATGAAGACACTAATCCTATCGAATTAGGGTCCTTCTCTTATGACTTTTTTTAACTTTAATTACCTCCTTAAAGGTCCTATCTCCAAATATAGTCACATGGAGGCTAAGCCTTCAACACATGAATTTTGAGGGGATACAATTCCGTCCACGATGCATAGCAAGATGTATAGTAAGAGGTAAAGATCTTGATTCATCAGAGTGAATCACGGTGGCAGCCTTGACCTTCAGTTTTTTATCTCTGTAGGCCCATGAGACTGTCAAAAAGCTCTGCTGAATGTATTAGCTTCTTTTTTTTTTTTATTTTTTTTTTATTTTTACAAGAGATAAATAGACTGACACCAAGCATTGTACATGGATGACCACAACAAAAGCAACAATGATTGCAATTACCAAACATGAAACACACTCATACTATGTCATAATATTGACGTTCAGTCCAGTAATCCTCCACTGTAACAGCTCCTTTACTTTGCAGTGAATCTCTGAAACATTTATATTAACATATTTCCATACATATTTCCATACAAATACAAATATAAGATTTTTAGAAATTTCATGTAATGTCTGAAACATTTATATTAACATATTTCCATACAAATAACCCAATGAAAGTTTAGTATTAGTTGTTTTGTTTGTTTTTTTATACTGCAGGTTCTTATTAGGCATCAATTTTGTACACATCAGTGTATACATGTCAATCCCAATCGCCCAATTCAGCACACCACCATCCCCACCTCACTGCAGTTTTCCCCCCTTGGTGTCCGTATGTCCTCTTAGCAGCAGCTTACATCTCAGCGTCTCACCCTCCTCATTCATGATTCTTAGGAATCAGTGAATGTCTCCAGAAAAAAAAGCAGTGTAGTGTATCAAGTTCACTCAACACAATGTTTCCTTTTTCTGAGATCTTAACCCCTTTGTCTACATGCCTTGGTAGCTCTCTGATACCTTGAAATCAATTATTTTAATCACTCTATCTAGCTTTTTCAGTTGTTTTTGATGGGTTGGGTTGTAGCCTATAAGGTAGCCCATTATAGCTAGAAGCAGAAATCCATACAAATTTTAATTGAGGAGATGTTAAGAGGAGGTTAAATTGAATAGGAGCCTAATAAGAATTATATAGCATAGAGGGAGGAATAAATATTGCAGAGAGGTAGAAAGTTTCAGGGGCAAAAATGAGTCTGTGGTAGTAGAGGGTGTGTGTTAGAAACAAGATCTGGCAGGCAGTCAATTACTGATAGAGGACCAAATACTGGGCTACATGCTGGTTGAATATAAGGACACAGTGCCTGGCTTCTGGGAGTTTGTATCATTGGAGCGAAGATAATAGATGTTACAAATTAACTATAAAGCAAAGTTTAATAGATATATGCCTTATAATGGTTTTTATATTTTTAATTCTAAGGGAATTCAGAGAAGGGAGAAACCAAGAAAGGCATTTTAGATGGGACAAGAAAAATAGTTTTTTGTTTTGTTTTGTGTTTGTGTTTTTTACGAGGCAAAAAGGAGGAAATATGGAGCATATAGGATAAAATAAAGAGAGGAAGCAAAAAGTATGATATAAGGTAGTGGTTCTCAAACTTCAGCATAAACTAGACTCACTCAAAGGGCTTAAAATGCAGATTTCTGGGCTCCACCTCCAGGAGGACCAGATAATTTGCATTTCTAACAAGTTCCTAGGTATGCCCATGCAGCTGATGCTGCTGGTCTGGGAACCACAATTTGAGAAACACTAGTGGAGAGTAACTACTAAAAGAATTGTAAAAGAATGTGTTAATAACAGCTAATAGAGATGTAGCGTTGAATAATAATTTAAAAAATACTTGCTTCAAAGAATTGAAATGTGTTTCATTTGGCTGAAGCACTGGGCATAAATACAGAGTTCTGGCATGTGAGATCATAAGTAATTTGGACCTAGGATTATGAAAAAATTTTCTAACTAACTAAGAAATGTGATGGCCATGCGGCTAGTAAGGAGTATAATTACTTTGTAAATCATTTTTCCTGAGCCAGCATCCTGCTATCTCCATAACTTTGTAAATAGTGCAATTTCCCTATCTAATATGCCTACTAAAATTCAGCCTGATTAGTTTAAGAGCTGTTAGTAGCACTCCATGATAATTGAATATACTAATAACTGTAAGAAACAAAATTACTATACAGCATTTTGTTTTAATCACATACCATGTGACTATCATTTTCCATCAACTGCATTCCTGGGATAGAGTTTAGTTGAACCATTACTTATGATGGAATGAATCTAGGTGAAACAAATTTCCTTAATATCA
Organism: Balaenoptera physalus; assembly: GCF_965194825.1. Taxonomy (NCBI): domain Eukaryota; kingdom Metazoa; phylum Chordata; class Mammalia; order Artiodactyla; family Balaenopteridae; genus Balaenoptera; species Balaenoptera physalus. The sequence continues at coordinate 84,903,615 of NC_138889.1, forward strand.
GAGGAAATTATTTAATAAAAGTGTCAACTTATTGAAAGGCAAAATGGAATAGCTCTGGTTCAGACATCCAAGGTAAAACTCAGTGGCCATTGTGGATGTGATTTCAGACACGTTCCTGTACTGCCAAGAACTTGAATCTTCCGAGCTGTGTCACACTTGGATACTACCAGGAATTCTCAAAGCAGTGTCTGCTGGTGAAACTGAGCAGGACCCTGTGAGTTCCTCTATCAAGCTTATGATTAACCTCTTTATCCTTTTCTTGTCCAACACCTGTTCTCCTCAAGATTGAGCAGTATCAAAGAAAAGGAGGGAATTTTAATCCAGCAGGACCTTATGGGGCCTGCCAGGGACAGACCTCTGCCCCATATCCTCTGCTTTAGCTCCTCTCCAAAGTACCCAGATAATAGTATCTCATGCACATTTCTTGAGTTTTTCAGATGCTAAAAACCAAATAGAAGAAATTAACTACTTGATGATCATGAGCACATAACCCCCAGACCTACTGGTGCCTAAGGATTGATAAAGTTAACCACCCTGTTACCTCAGCATCAACCAATCAGAGAATTGTGCATGAGCTGATCACATACCCTGTGACCTCCCCTCCCTTTCCTGACCTTTAAAAATGCTTTGCTGAAACCCTTTGGGGAGTTCAGGTTTTTGGCGGGAGCATGAGCCACCCAACTCCTTGCATGACCCTGCAATAAATCTTTCTCTGTTCAAAAGAAAAAAAAAAAGTCAACTTAGAAAAAGTCAAGTTGATATTTAAAACATTACATTTATATGTTTCTGGAAAGTTTAAAAGGAAATATTGCTTTGCGATAAAATTAAAATTGAGGTAAACTTACACATAATCAACGTACTGCTTCTGTGAAGAAAAGGTTACGTTCATTTTAAGTATTGAATAGAAGTTCAATTATGGGAAAAAATTTTCAGCTTCATATTCTTCAGTCTTTGCTTGGAAAAATTAGGTGTCTTCAATAATTATGCACCCATTTTCTTTAAGTGAAATGCATGTGATCGCTTTAGGAAAGCTAGACATGTCTAAAAAAGGTGCAAATACTGACAAGTCTCACTGACTGTCCTTCCAGGCTAGTTTAACAGCTGGTAATGGGTTAACGCACAGCATGTCTGAAAAGTCTTATATAGACAAAAATCACAGTGGAAATTGCCAGAACTCAGTACACTAGTACATTAACAATTTGAAATAAGGTAATGAATCTGAAGATAGAAGAAATGAAAACCTGGGGAAATGTCAATTGTGATAACATCAATAATGAAATTCATTCTATTCAGGTATAGATGAGACTTGGTGAGCCAAGTCTCTCAGCTCTTTAAAATGATTCTAAAAGTCCAATAGTTTTCATCACCTTCCACCTAGGTCAGATCTGCTAGCAATAAAGGAAAGGCAAATTGGATTTCTAAGCTTTAAGCACCAGGTCACCAAATCCCCTATTGGTTCTTGGCTCTTTTAAATAATTGAATGTGTGATTTTATTAAGCAAACATTAAAGACAGAGGAAGTAAAAGACTCCATGAGATGCTGTGTAAAACATTTTGATTTAATCGAAATAGAATGCTCTGCTTTTAATAGTAAGGCACCAAATTGTTTGTGGTTACCCAGAAAGAATTTGAAGATCCTGGAATTTATTACCTCCTTCAATATTGAGTAAGGCACAATGTGTCCTCTAAGAATGTTTCAGTCTTTGACGATCAAGCAAACACAGTCTTTTGGGCCTCCTGGGGTTGATGGGGTACCCCTCCCTAGGGATCACAGTTGGACTGCTACAGCTTATCAGGCTGTCAAGTGACACCCTTATTACCATTTTCCCACAGAGAAAAACAGTCAGTCCATAAGATACAGTTCCTTCTCTCTCTAGCCTACCCAGAAATGATAGAGAGTTGAACTACATGTCTATTAATTGCAACATTTGTAGAATAGCTTTATGTTTTTCACTCTTAATATCAAAGGCAAATTAAAAATAATAGATTTTCTCTCCACCTCAAACCAAATTTAACCTCTCTACCACAAAGTAAACTTATTTTATTCGTATGGAATCCTTGATGGATGCTTCCTGTGTTTCAGAGTTCTTCAATATGCAAAGATGCCATATTCTTACTTTCAAATCAAGATATGGCAAACTATATCTTTAAAGGGCTGTAGAGTAAATATTTTAGGCTTTGCACTGTACATGGTCTATGTCATATCTATTCAACTCTGCCATTCTAATGGTATTTAAATTGGAAACAGTCTGACCAAAGTTTAATGTCTACCTCTGCATTAGGTGACCTAGGGTAAGATATTTAATATCTCCAGGTCATAAATTCATCTGTAAAATGGAATTTCTCAAAGGCTGTCTGGGAAGACTACTGAGTGCCTAGTATGTTCCAGAGCCAGTACCACACAATTCTACACAGTGTGTCATCCGCCCAACAGTGTCCTGGGAGGTATTATTAGCTGCTAGGAGAGTCATGGGAAGAGATTCAGTGAAATTAGCTCTGGGTCACACAGCTAGCAATTCAGAGCTGGGATTCTGAACCAAAGCTTCTAAGATGCCAAAGTCCTTTGTTTCTTCTAATCTGTGATATGGTTACTGAACCAAACTTGGGTCTGCTCACCCAATGTCCAGCAAAGCCAATCTACTGACACCTGGTTGTACTGAAGCAAAGTATAGCATTTATTGCAAGGCACCAAGCAAGGAGTATGGGCAGCCAATGCTCAAGAGATCTGAACTCCCTGACAGCTTTCAGGGAAGTGTTTTTAAAGACAGTAAGGCAATGTGAAGGGGAGGGTCACAGGGTGTGTTATCAGTTCATGCACAATTCTCTGTTTGGTTGATGGTGAGGTAACAGGGTGATGTTTCAGGAATCTCAATCATCAACCTTCTGGTTCCAAGCAGTCTGGGGTCTACATGCTGGTGGTCACCATGCAGTTAACTTCTTCTACCTGGTGGGGGTTTTAGCATCTGGAAAATAACTCAAGGATATGGCTCAGGATAGTATCTGTAGCCCTTGAGGAGGAACTAAAGGCCCTTGACTTTGTTTTATGGCTAAACTATTATTATTTTGTCTTGCTTGACTATTTTCCTTCATTTCTGCATTTTTCACTTCTCTGAATAAATTTGCTCTTTGGAACTTGGGGAGAGCCCAGGAGGCTAAAACTTTTCTGCAAACTAGAGACGGGGGACACAGAAATGGAGGCTGTCCCTGGGAAGGCCCTGCAGGGTCCTGCTCAGTTTCAATATCTGGCTCTTGCTATACTTCCTGTTAGGAATGAGAGAACATGCAAAAACTGACTAGCACATTTTGTATTAGGCACTAAATAAGTGTTAGTTTTCTTTCCCTCCCTAGAGAGGCAATCCAAGGTTTGTTAATGGCAGCTCCAGAAAGATTGCCTGATAAATCTTCCTGAGGAGAGGAGAGAAGGGGAAAGAAAGCTATCAGATAATATCAATAGCCCTGAGTAGAAAATTCAGTAGTTTCTAGCTCTCATGTAAGAGTAGTTTCTGATAGGCAACAAAATAGGGCTTGAGACCCGAAGCCTGGCTGCATCCGTGAAGGTTCCACAGAGAATACATGTCCGTTAAATTTTCAATTCCAGATCCCATCTCAGGTTTGTAGCATTCTCATTACTTTCAGCAGCATCTGTTCAGTATGCCGAGGCATTAACTATATGAAGTTTCTCTCCTAAGCTTGCATTTGGTCCCAGCAGCCCAGAAATGAACCAGAGTATATGGCAAGGCCACTGCCAGAAAAGGAGACATCTGCAATCAGGACCCTGATTACTAAACAGTTCTATCTAAGCCCCTTTCTTTCCTTTTTCAGAGAAGACTTTTCTCTGAAAAGGGTCCAACATTCCTAGCTAACCAGGGTCCAGTGGGCCCCAAAGAACTCAACTACAATGACACAAGCCAAGTGGTCATTTTTATTAAACACTGAGACAAAGATATTGTCCCAGTCATGGTGAGCTAGGCTGTGCTGAGCCAACAAATTAGGCCTGAAATTTCAGTGATGTAATAGAACAAAGATGTTGTTTTCTGCTCTTATAAACTCCCATACAAGTTGGGTGACTGGAAAAGCTGCACTCCAGCAGGGACTCAGAAACCAGGCAGTTTCCACACAAGCTTTTGGATGCTTTGGTCCAGAAGTGATATGCATCATTTACACTTATAGCCCATCGCCCAGACCTCTTTTTATTGCAAAGGTAAAGGGGGGGAGGGTAGAACAGGTGGAAATTCAGTCAGTAGTAAATGTGTGTGCCCAAGACGTGCCCAGTGACACACAGGTGGAAATATACCTCCATCCAATGCAAAACCATGTCACACTCTTTCATATTTTCTTTAATTCCATTGGAGGACTACAGTGTATGACGAAACACTATTGAACAACTCATTATGGCAACCATGAATCACCTTAGGCTTGGCTGAATTTGCCCTGGCTCTTGTCCTTTGCCAAATTAATACTTGAGGAATGAGGAATGGCATGTCTGTGCTGTTCCATGAGGCAGACCTAAGACCAATGGATATTACTAGGTGATGAGTTTGTCTTTATCTTAGTGGAAAAAGTCTGCATTGGGCCTAATCTATGTTTTTATTCATAGTAGAGAAATAAGGAAGGGAACTCTGGGTTGCAGATTAGACTTCTTCTTACCTAGGCAAATGGCAAGAGGGTTTAATCTGGATATCAGGATCCTCAAAATAGGGCCAGGGGAAGACAGCTTGCCTTCCATTCTGCTCTGGTATACAGTTAGGTGAATCTCAGGCTCTTACCTGAGGACAGTGTTAGAGAAAAACAACAAATAATCTTCTAAGCAAGAGAATCAGAGGACAGTTGAAGAGTCAGGAAGATATCAAGGTCAGAATAGGGGAATCTGGACAAATCGCTCTGATGGGCTAGCAGTTACAGCTAGGATTTTTATTTCTTCAAACTGCATGTGTAGAGTAAGACCATCTGAAGGAGCCAGGAATAGCTGGGCTTACTGAGTAATTTTAACTAAAAGATCTGAGAAAACTAAGAAGCCTTGAGAAGGCAAATGTAGGTCACTCAGGGTATGGAGATTAAGGACCATGTCCTTGTCTAGATACACAATTTTGTTATAAGTAAAAGAAACTGATCATCCAGCCTATGATGTTACCTTCACCAGAAGACTTCTAGTCCTCTCCTTGGGAACATGGGATAATAAATTCCTACAGAGAGTTCCAAAGGAGAAAACAAAAAGGTATCTCTTGTGGGGTAAAGAATTATTATGGGGAAAGCAAAACACCTCTAATTGGCACAGAAAGAACTGTGGCCCTCAGGGCAACAGTAGTAATAAGGAAGGCAGCAGCAACACTTAAGATGCAGCTATTCATCTAGAACTAGTCCCACCAGTCTGTTGGGAGTCAATGGTGGTGATGTTGGCAGTATTGCAGAACAATAAGAGAGTAGAGGGAAGGATTGTTGCTGGATTTGGGCACCCAGGATCTAAACTGAGCTGCAGTTAGTTGTATGTCAATGATAAAGAGTTGATTTCTCCCATCACTGTTATTCCTAGGGCTTACTGAAAAGCAGGAGCCCAGAGGTGTGGCTGAATGCTCCTTGAGCTACCAACAATAGAATGAGTTGCCACAAATAGTATTGAGATTACTGTTAATGCAAATACTTAAGAAAGGGAAGAATGACCACCCACCCAGGTTACTGTAGAAAACTTCCTGCTTTGACTGAGAAATTGGGGAGGACATCTAAAGTCCCTTCTAACATCTGTTGAATTGCAGAGAGTCTGTTTCTTATGGGGTTTAGTTATGTCAGATAGTGTGTGTGTGTGTGTGTGTGTGTGTGTGTGTGTGTCCTCTTATTATTCCAAGTTCTGTAAACCCATGGTTGTTTTGAAAATCAAAGTGATAACATATAGGAAGATGAAACAGGGAGAGATAAACATGATGTGCACACTGCCTGATGTATTCAGTCACAGCTTTTATCCTATTTCTGTCCTTGTCATCAGGCACAGCCATCTTGTCAAACAGCTGCTCCCAATCCACAATGGCAGCGCTTCTTTTCATGACAGTCTGACCCCAGGTATCGATTAAGAGCAAGGCTTCAGATTAGTTGGCGAAGCTACATTTTGTGTTTTTCACTGTAAAAAGCAACAGGCAGAGACAAAGCTTGTAAACCCCAGTGCACCTCTTGACAGCTGAGCCTCTGAGCTCTCTCTGGAAGCCTGTCCCATTCCTTCTCCAGAAGCACCATGATTCCCTTCCCCACCCCAGCCTACCACCCCATCTACCACCACCACACAATAGAAGGAGACCACATGTCATGACTGCCTTTGGGGCTGGGGCCCGACTGCACAGCAGTTCTCTCCCTGCTCAGTTCCAACCCCTGGGCCTGTTCTGTAGCTTTCACTGGTACAGCTGGCATTTCCCTTCCAGGCCCCCCACCATAAGGCCCAGACTCATTTGGATGCAGCACAGCCTGCCACCTGCCACATGATTTTTTCTTCCATTCTTGATCAATAAGTCACAGGTCTATTTGGCCTTTCCCCAGCCTGGAGAGAAGCACGGCTTGAAGTCAAAAGGAAAGAAGGCCAAAATAGACTCCCACTTATGCCTAGCTTTTCTCTCCCATGTATTCCTAGCCCCTCCACTGTGCCCAGGCTCTTTCCCATTCCCAGGCTAGAATTTTACCAAAGGGAGCAAAGAAAAGAGGAAAGAAAAAAGAAGAAAAATGGGAAGGAGGAAAGAGAGATGGGAGAGGGGCAAAGGGCAAAGAGGAAGTAATTATTTGTTGAATAAACACAGAAAGAAAGACAAAAAGAAGTGTATATCTATTCTGGAAATACACTCACATATGCTTATTCCTCCCATTGGCTTGAACCAGAAGCCCTTTCCTGACCCCTCCACATGCCCTCCCGTGTCCTTCTAACCTGACCTGCCTTCCCCAGCCGTGCCCTCACTATACTCCGTAAGGGTCACAGGCTCCCGAACTTGGAGACAATATTTGACCAATGGCTTTTATTGGACAAAATCATAGCTATTAGCTATTGACTGCTCCCTATGAACCAAACTCTGTTCCAAGTGCTCTATAAGTATTCTTGCCTCTAGTTGTCATTACCTCCATGTAAATTACTATCAGCTCAATTCTGTGATGAAGAAACTGAGGTGAAATAACTTGGCTCAGGGCACACCAGCAAGTAGGAAATCATGATTCAACCCCAGGCAATCTGAAGCTGGAACTCCTGCTCCTACCTCATTTCCCTCAAAACTGCCTCCCATGAGGGAAAAGAGGGTCATGACACATGCTTGGTTCAAACTCTGAAAGCAGAGTCTTCTCCTCAAGCTACAGTATCCTCCAACGAGACAACTAGGACCTCCTCAGAGTCAGTGGAGATTTCAGAGATGCAGCTACTCTTTTCTCCCCCAAGGAGGTTAGCCCTGGAGCTACGTGGAGCAGAAGTTTCATTAAAAGCCAGAACTTCAGAGATGGAAGAAAATGCACCCAAACTCTTCATGTCATAAATGAAACCCCCAACACCTTCAAACCTAAGTGGACTCAGAAGATTCTTTGCTGAGTGTAACTAAGACCAAAGCTGCAAGATCAAAGAACCTGAGAACTAGAAAACACCTGATAATCCATCTAGTCTAATCCACTCATTACTACCTACCTCTCTTCTACAAATTTGGGCACTCAGAAGCTTAAGTAACTGGTCTATGAATTACAGTATCTACTTTTCCACAAAATGTGGAGGTAGCTGTTGTGGCTGATTTCAGAAGGATGTTAGGGATATTCTGAAATCTACTACAAAGTAGATGGTGTCCAGAATGAGCAGACCAAGTGAAGAGCACAATGTATAGTGCCTGGATATAGAAGGCCCTCAATAAAGAGATGCTGGAGGAATGAACGGATGTGTGAATGAATGAATAAAATTTTAAAAGTAGAAGCAGAAGTACTTGAAGACTTTTCACGTAGTTCCAAATATGCCATCTTAAAACCTTCCCTGATGACAAAAGAGCTCTGTAAGAAAAATCCTAGCATCTTCCCAATTAATATACTCTTTTCACTGGGATAAAGTGAATGGGACACTTCTGACACTAGGATAAAAGTATGAGTGGGATCCAAAGTTTCTATCTGATATGCAACTTCATCAGCCTTCACTGGTATGGCAAATTAAAACAGGAGACAGGCTTCAGTTTTCCTAGTGATCTTGAGACAAGTTTCCAGTGCCTGGTGCCTTAGGCTGCCATCCTGAATACAACCTCCTCAGAGATGCCCTCGGTGTTTGTGGATTGCTCTGCCTGTTTCACATTCATACCAAATCTCTGGTATTCTTAGCTATCATTTTACATATGTCTCTACCAATTTAAGGAATGCTAGCTCACAGTATAGTGTAGTGGTTAGCTAGGAGCTTAGACTCTAGCTTTGTCTAAGTCAGATGGTTCTTGTTCAAATGGTGTCTCTATCACTTAATAACTATAAGACCCCCAACACATTACTTAATCACTTTGAACTCCATTCAGAACTCATCTGTAAAATGGACAGGGGTAATTATAGTCACTAACTTAACAAGTTCTTGGTGCAGAGAATTAAATATGATAGTACTGTGCAGATCTCATTTTGACCCACCTAAAATTGCCCGTGTACTCCTGCCCTGAACTCAGTCGCTCCTCTCCTGACCACTAGTGGACAATGATATAATGACCTCATCTCCCCTCGTAGTCTCATTTTTACAAAACAAACTTCTCCTCTGGTGAATCATTAAGATATTTAATCCCCAGGCACTAACTATTGAGTTGGAGTCTGAATTAAGGCTGTTCTCCGGTTTTAAAAGATGATTTCAGGCTAGAGTGAAGACAAATTGCTTGAGAAAAGAGGTTTGATTCCATTTATGCATATATTTACTGTCCCCATGATCAGTGAACAATATCTCATTCCAAATTCAATTTGGGGAATTATGGTGCTTCTGAATGAGAGAAAGAGAAGCAGAGACGAAATCACCACTAAACGACATTTGTCTATGTCTTACATGTCGGACAAGTCACTGCAAATACTAGAAAAGCCTGCTCAGAGATCTCTCTGGTAGGAACCCTAGTAGGAGAACAAAAATTGGAAAAGAAGGGAAGTAAGCACTCTGTAGACTCTGACTGGCACTAGTGAGCCCCGCCTCTGGCAGCTTCCAGAAAGGAGAGGAAGACAGTATGGCGGGGGGGAGAAGCCAGAGGAGCTCTTTGTTCCCTTTAGTAAAACACAGTTTTATGACACAGTTGCTCTCAGAGATGATGCATTAGCTCACTAGCCAAAAGATGTGCTGGGTCACAGAGAGTTCTCCTTTCTCTGCATTCATAAGTATTTAATATCTAACTTCAGACCCTCGTATTTGAAGGCGCTCCTAAAACTCACTCCTGGCATTTGATCCCTCTCAGGAGGATCAATTAAAGATTACTAATGTTATTTTTCTTTTCCTATTTTTCATGGTACAAAGAGGCAACCAACCTGCACTGTGAAGTAATAATTGATGAGCCAACTCACTTCTGCCAGAAGCTGGAAAGAATGGAAACAAGCTCAGAAAATAGGATTCAGACAGGAGACAAGAAAGGAATATTGAAGCATCTACTCTGCAGCTGGTTTTCCATACATCACCTCATTTAGAGCTCACCACAACTCCCTGACATGGGCGTAGTATATCCATTTTAAATGTGAAAGAACTGAGGCTCAAACAGGTTAAATACTTGCCCAAGGTCACACAGCTACTAAGTGATGAAGTCAGGTTAGGATTTCTAGCCAGTTGGGTTTTTTTTTTTCACACTACAACATGGAAGAAACTTTAGTTTTTTTATTGAAGTATAGTTGATTCACAGTGTCGTGTTAGTTTCAGGTGTACAGCACAGTGATTCATTTATACATATACATGTACATATATATATATATATTCTTTTCCAGATTTTTTCCCTTATAGTTTATTACAAAATATTGAGTAAAGTTCTTTGTGCTCTACAGTAGGTGCTTATTGGTTATCTATTTTGTATATAGTAGTGTGTATCTGTTAATCCGAAGTTCCTAATTTAGCCCTCCCCCCCACCCCTTTCCCCTTTGGTAACCATAAGCTTGTTTTCTATGTCTGTGGGTCTATTTCTATTTTGTATATAAGTTCATTTGTATCACTTTTTTTAGATTCCACATTTAAGCGATATATGATATTTGTCTTTCTCTGTCCGGTTTACTTCATTTAGTATAATCTCTAGGTCCATTCATGTTCTAGCCTGTCTTAATTCAGGACTCCAACTCCATAGTTAGTACCTGGGGATAAAATACCTTAACAGTCAGCTATACCCTGAGAGGAAGAGTTTGTTTCAAAAAAATAAAACTTGGAAAAGAAGATGAGGTCATTAGACCAGTGTTCACGTGTGTTCCTTGCTCTTGCCAAATTGTTCTCTGTCCAGAGCAGAAGTGACTGTCAGTCAAATAGACCAAGAGAGAGGATTTCTTCTTCACATGGTCTTTAGCTTGTTGCTAAATGATTGTAGTTGGAGAGAAAGTTCTTCCTTCTTTCTATATACAAACAAATGCATGCACACATATACATACATATTAAAGAGTTTGAGAAGGGTAAGCAAAATGAATATTACATACTTTCATCACTATCATCATCATCATCATAGTCATTGTGGTCCCAGGACAAAGCCTAACTAAATGGATAAGAACTTTCCTTAACTACCAATTTTGGCAAATGTTTTAATTTTCTCTGAAACAGGACTCTCAGTCAGTTCTAAGAACCAGAAGGGAACTAGACTCTTCCAAACGTTTTTCAAGTATCACCAGGCAGGGAAGACTTTTGAGGCCCCTGATAAATGTTTATCTCCTTCCTTCCTTCCTTTCTTCCTTCCTTCCTTCCTTCCTTCCTTCCTTCCTTCCTTCCTTCCTTCCTTCCTCCCTCCCTCCCTCCTTCAGACAAGACCCTGGGGACAAAACTCTCATCAAAGTCAGATGTACCTGTTGAGTGAAACTTTGGCAACTAGCAGGGGAAATATGCATTAATCAAGTGATCCCACAAACCACTGTGAGGTTACAACTATGGCAGGCGTAGTGAAGAAGAGGTGCACAGGGCTTTGAGAGAGGCATTGGTCAGAGAGACCAAGGACAGCTTCCTGAGGAAGGGACACTTAAGTTGCAATCTAATGGATAAGCAAGAATCAACTCTTCAAAGAAGGTAAGGAACATGCTTCAGGCAGATGGGACAGCATGTGCAATGGTCCCGTGGCGAGGGGGATCATGGCAAGTTGGAGGGAATGAACTGATGCCCAGAGTGGATGAAGGACAAATATAATAGATATGGAGGAAAGGTTTGTTGCAAGATGAGGCTAAAGAGATGAGTAGGATCATAAAGGGACATGTAAATTATTGTAAGGAGTGTTCCCTGAAAGCCTCAGAAACATTCTAAGTAGGAAATGACATAATCAGGTTTATGTTTCTAAAACGTTACTTTTACTTAGATGTGAAGAAGTGATTCTCTGTGCAGGGTGTGTGTCTGTGGTAGGCAGTGCAGGTAAGCTCTCCTGCCCACCTTGTGCCATGAATTTCTGTTCTCACTGAATTTCTATCACCTCATTCATCAGCATCCTGTGGTTACAGTTTTCTCTCTCTCATCCTTTGATCCCCACATTGGACACTGCCCTGCCTTTCTTAGTCCTCCAGACACTGCTGACACCACAAGGCAGTGTGTAGTATGTTTTCAACTAATGTTTAGTGATTACAGAAGGGATTTTGGCAGAATACAGAGGAGGCAAAAACAATATTGAACATGAGACATTACGCTTTTAAAGTTCCCTGGAGAATTTCTACCAGGATTGTCTCACTGGCTTTCTTTCTTTCTTTTTTTTAAAAATTTATTTATTTTATTTATTTATTTTTGGCTGTGTTGGGTCTTTGTTGCTGCACGTGGGCTTTCTCTAGTTGCGGTGAGCGGGGCTACTCTTCGTTGCAGTGCGCGGGCTTCTCATTGCAGTGGCTTCTCTTGTTGCAAAGCATGGGCTGTAGGTGCGTGGGCTTCAGTAGTTGCGGCACGTGGGCTCAGTAGTTGTGACTCACGGGCTCTAGAGCACAGGCTCAGTAGTTGTGGCGCACAAGCTTAGTTGCTCCGCAGCATGTGGGATCTTCCCGGACCAGGGCTCGAACCCGTGTCCCCTGCATTGGCAGGTGGATTCTCAACCACTGCGCCACCAGGGAAGCCCTCACTGGCTTTCTTTTACCTTCAGCTTTCTCACTGCTGTCTGGATATGGCACCTTTTTTCCTACTGCAATCTTTCTCTTCCATCTTCTCCCAAGTCACAGGAACCCCGCCCCCAAGATCCTGTCTTCCCCTCACCAGCCATCAGAGGAGGCCCAAAATGCCTGCTTCCATTTAGTGGGGAACAGGGCAAAAGATGGAAGACTTTGTTTTTCATAACAAAACAAGCCCAGAGAGAGGTTTTTCCTAAGCGAAGAGGCAAATCTCTTCCTAGAAGGAATTCTTCCTCACATAGCCCAACAGTTTAAAGCACAGTTGCCTTTTAAAGCAACAATTATTTTCTGTCCTTTTCATGTGCAGGAGTCATTTGCTTCTATTTTACTCACTGAACTCTATCTGATTATGCCATATCAACACCAGAATGCAAGAAGGATGAGAGATGTTTAATGAAAAATGACTGTAGCAGATGAAATCCAGAAGATAAGAAATCAAATGGTCATCATCAAAATGTAGAAGAGAGGAGATAGCAAACATATCCTTATAAGCAAGTAGACAAAATAGGTCTGTGCATGAACTTAGAGATGGAAAAAAACACAAATTTGCTGCAGGAAACTTCAGCTCCCAAAAGGCACTGAGAAGTGACAGCATAAACAGCAAATAGAGGCAGAAAAGAAGGTAAAAAGGAGATGAGAAATATGAAGGCTGCCAAGATGAAGAGAACAATTTGCCAACATGTGTGTCATTCCTCTCATAAATTAACTTCATTGATGGACTTAATAGTTTGAACAAATGGGATGGAGCTATTTTCAGAGCAATTATTTATTCTAATCACCAATGCCCTTACAGTGAAGGGAACAGAGAGAAATCATGCTTTCCTAAGCTTCACCATTTCAGTTAAATGTTTACATATTCAAACTGACACTAAAAGTAGTTGCTGCCTTTTGGACCTCTAAAAGATAAGGGTTCAGGGCAATAGAGTTTAGGTGGCTGCAGGTGGGTCCCTCAAAGAAGAAACTCATCTCCCTGCCCACAAAGAGCTGCTTCCTCCTATTCAGACCCCTCCTGCATATATATCTATCCACATGAGCCTGAATCAATTTAATTTCTTGAAGATTAATAACTAGGCTCTAGCATTGGAAAGCCTAGGTTCAACTACTGGCTCCATCATTGTCAAGCTGAGTGACCTTGGCCAACTTACTAATCCTTTCCAAACATCAGGTTCCTAACCTGTAAAATGGGGCCAATAATAATTATTACCTCATAGGCCTGTGATGGTAAATAAGGAAAAACATTATAACACTTGGAATCATGGCTATCAGTGTTAAAGTATCAGTTTTGGTTATATTACTAATTATTCTTTTTATGAGTGAATAGATGAACTGATGTAGTTAAAGCACAGTAATTCCTCCAGATATGTTAGTCTTATGAGTTCCTCCAAAAGGAGATTGAGGAAACGATTTGAGGGCAGGAGGTTTATGTGGAAGGTACAGGGATGACCTATAGGGAAACAAAACAGTGTCCGAGGAGGGAAGACTGTCAATACGAGTTGAGTTAAGCCAGTCATCACATTGGATGACTAAAGTTTAATCCTGCAGGGAATCCCAGGGATATATTTGTATATCACTTGAAGGTCGAGAGAGTTGGCGTATTTATACATTCACTTGCATCAGTAATTGGTTGAGGTTTCTAATTCCCCAGCACTTCTAGCCAGCTGTTAATTAGCAGAACAGTTTCCTGCAAAGAGCCCTCAGGAAAAGAGATGTATACACTGGAAGTTGGATGATGTCCAGAGCGCTGATTGGACATCTGAAGTTAATAATAACTCAGGGACTCGAAGACAACAGCTTTCGAAACACAGCTCTGAACTATGGCAGGTGATTTCCTTGTAACCCTAAAATGTAAGTGGCCTTTGAAATGATCACACTAGGTGTCTTCCAGCCAAGCTGTCACTTAGCAAATGTATTGACCCAAAAGAGAATTATATCAATTTTTTTTCAAAAGCAATATGGGATAAAGTATTGAATATAAGTGTCATTACAATATAATGAAATGGAAATAATTTGGGGTACAGAATATATGTACTTGAGTCTTGGCTATGTTGTTTACTTGTTTATGACTTTTTGACCAAGTTATGTTTGGGGGCGCTTATCCTCCCAATCATTAAACTAGAAACAATATTTATCATTCATGTGATCTTATATTAAAGCCATTTAAAGATGTCAAAATGTTTTACAGCTGTAAGGCATTCTTACAATCAGCATGTCCAGATTACGGAAGCTGACACCTTCAAATAACAAACTTCATTTTGGGGACTATTCTTGGTGGAAATGTTTGCAAAATACAAATCCCCTGTAAACTATATTTGATAAAATTATTGGATTATTTCTCAGAGCACTTACCCTGCAAGAGCGATGATCTCTAGGCTATTATGATATATCACACTAGTTGCTTTCATGCTTCCTTCTCTCTCATGATATGCTTATCCCTCCTTATTGCTATTAGTTTCTATGGCAACTAAATAACTAAGCTCATTAAATCAGTAACCCAACGTAACACCTAACACCTGAATAAGCTCCAACTAGCCTGAGGGTATGCACCACACAAATAAACTTGGCCATATCTATTTTCCTTGCCACTCAGAGGAATTTCTCACTTAGTTTCAGATTCTTTGCTGTATTTGGATAGTTGAGGATTTCAGTAATCTGATCATTTCATAAAAAGTAGCATTATACTATACACTGACTGTAGCATTAAAGAAGATGAGGCACCTAGACATTCCTCTGCAAATACCTCGTTCATTCGTTCATTCACTCATTCAACAAATATTGCCCTTCAGCCCCCCACAGTGTATACTGCAAATATAGTAAAGAATCAGACTCTTACCTCACTGTAAAGGAAAATGTAATTTAGAAATGAAAATAAAGCTTGTACAACTGATTATAATTTTACTACATTCTATATGATTCACTATGGCATAGGACAGTTGCAGATAAAGTGCTTTGGAGTTTAGGGTTCAAGGACAGAAAAAATACTTCTAGTTTGAGAGATCAACCATTTAATGAAGTAGTTGATATATTAACTGATTCTTCAAGAATAAGTAGAATATGAATTTGGGAAGGTGGAGGGAAAGGCTACCCTAGGCTTAAAAAAAATGCATGAACAAGGGCACTGAGGCAGCTCCTTGGGAGATGTAGAATGTGGAATGGTAAGTGGTCAGTTCGACTTGAGATAGATACATAAAGAAATTTATGGGAAATAATTTTCCTAAAGTAAGCGTGGCCTGAAAGTAGAAGGCATTGAATGCCCAACTAATGGGTGTGGACAGTAACAGCCACTGAATCATTGTGAACAGATGTGGGCAGGACTCATGGCTATACTCAGGGTATTACTGTATTTGGTAGAGTGGGGACAGGCAGGAGTAAGAGAGACCAGTAAGTAAGTGTTAGGAAGAGGGGGGAAAAGCCATGAGAGAAGAGTTACTGCCCACTGGGAAGAAGAAACATAAATGATGTTCCCTAAGGAAAAGATGGAGGAGGAATGAGGAAGAGTCTTGGGACATTGACAAAAGTCCCAGAGGGACCTTTAGTTTCAGAAGTCCAGAGGGACAATCTGGATCACTCAGCTCCACAAATCATGTCCTCCTCTTGGAAATGAGGTTATCTATTATGAACTCATTCTGCTTTCCCCTCGTCTCTCATCGAAACATTTACCTCAAAATAATTGCTCCTTAGTCATCTCTCAACCCAAAGAACAAGTGCGTGAATCATAATTTCTATATTACAGCAAGAAATAAGAAGGTATGAGAAGTTCTGATATTTACGTATCATTCAAAGTTCAGGGAGAAGCTAAAATAATAACCTAGGATATTAATGAAGAAAAACAACTCTAAGCAGAACAACAACAAAAACATGATCTTATTTGAGTTTTAATAAGGTATACGGTAAATAATAGGCACCCAGTGGATGCAATATAGGTGAATTAATAAATGATTAAATGAAGGGGTAAATAAATTAATGAAAGAAGGACATGCACCCTTGAATCAATGAACAAATGAGCTGTTGGAACAAAGTTCTAGATGTGACAGCAATGTTTCCTCAATCTTTTATATTCATATTTTTTTCCAAAATATTATATACATAACAAGCCTCAATCCATTCAAGTCCAACTTTATTCAACCAAGTCACGATTATCCACGTGTTATGATGAGCTATTCACTTAACATACATTTGAGCAGCAACTATGTGCCAATCAATGTATTAGGTGTCATGGATACAAAGACATATAGAAGGATCTTAATCTTGAGAAGTTTACAGTCTGGGGAGAAAGCTATTAAATAATAATTATAAACTGTGATAAGAGTTAAAAGTGGACATTTTTTCAGGCTGCAATAAGACTTCTGTAAAGTTTTTAAATGAGTTCATTTATACTAACTCTTTAATTTGTAACTTTTTTTTTTCAGTCAGAGGATGGCAATAATAGTGCTTGACTATTCCATAGATTGTAGGATTGTTGTGAAAGTCTTCTGAGTTAAAAACTTCAGATGCTCCAGTATGAAATGTTTTTATTATTATTACTATTCATTGGAGATTTATGGCATCATTGTATCAACATTTCAGATAGGCTACTAGCAAATCCTTTCAGATCTAGGAATCAATGAAAGCAGTACTCATTGACCAAAATCTCAGAAAGTTTTCTCCAATTATAGAAGTTGAATGACTACTTTAAAAGGAGAAAATTATTTCACTAGAATTTAAATCTGCCCCCAAACTTTTCAGATGGATGATTTTCTCTGAGAAACGATAGATAACCAGCCCTTCAGAATGTGTCGGGCAGTGTAGAGAATAAAAAAAATCGCCCACTTAAAACCTAATTATTTAAAATGGTAGATAATAGAATGATCTTGCTGCAGATGAGGACACTTCAATTCTGATTATATTCAAGGGAAGGAGACTTGCAAATCTGAGTTGCATTCCTGTTGTAGTTGGTATGGAAAACTTCTTAGAGTTTATGCACAAAAGCTCATCACCAAGAAAAGAAATGCTTTTTTCTTGGCTGCGTTGGGTCTTCGTTGCTCTGCGCGGGCTTTCTCTAGTTGCAGCGAGTGTTGTGTTGCGCGGGCTTCTCATTGCGGTGGCTTCTCTTGCTATGGAGCACGGGATCTAGGCGCACGGACTTTAGTAGTTGCAGCACGCAGGCTCAGTAGTTATGGCTCATGGGCTCTAGAGCGCAGCCTCAGTAGTTGTGGCTCACGGGCTTAGTTGCTCAGTAGCATGTGGGATCTTCCCGGACCAGGGATTGAACCCGTGTCCCCTGCATTGGCAGGCAGATTCTTAACTTCCTGTGACTTCAGGAAGTCCCTGAAATGCTTTTTAAACAACATACTTTATCAACTGAGAATGAAATTCACCTCTTAACACTGATAAAGGGCATAGCATGAATACACTTGTAAGAAGCAGGAAAAGGTGGATTAGGTCTCCATATTTCTCACAAATTGAACTAGTAAACTCGATTGCATATTGATCGGATTTATCATTCATGCTATTAAATTATCACAGTGAAGTGAAAATTAAACAGAAAGAGCAACTTCTTCCTCTTTTATTGCCAAACACCATCCATCACAAACACATTATATGTTGGATCTGTACCTGGTAATTATCCTGAAACTGATGAATCTTTGAAGTTGGAACCAGAAGGAATCTTGGAACTTGTCCTCTCCATCATGCCACTCTCTCCATCCTGTCCTCCACTTCATGAATGAAGAAAATGACAACTGGGAAAGTGAAGTTACTGTCCCAAGGAATCAAGGAGAAGAAACTACAGTGCACCAAGCTTCTACCAAGTGCAAGATACACTATCTATAGGTGCTTTGTGTCCCAAATCAGCTTTATCAGGCTGACCCCCTGAGGTCAGGAACTGTCTGAATTTTTGCTTTTCTTTTATTCTCACTGTGTGGCATAGCACCTGACACTTAGTAGCTGTTCAATAAAGATGTATGGCATGGATGAATAACTGTTAATTAAAGACAAAGCTCCAGAGCAAGCCAATGGCAGCATGTGGTCTTAGAGTCCAGTTTTCCTGCCACCCAGACCTAGATGCATTTCATGGTACCACAGAGCCATACCCAAGTGTTGGTTTGCAAACTCAGGAGCTTCCCGGGTGAAAATGTCCCCCATACACGAAGGGCATGGAGAGACTGAAGAAAGAGGCAGACCACTCCAGATTGGTAGGTGGAACATTTAATAGCCGCTGATTGACAGGATCCAGCTCTTCGGTCAACCGGTGGCCATGTTCTCTCAATGGCCTCCTCCAACACCAAGTTTTATAACTGGGTGTTTGCTACCAAGGATGAGCCTTTTGAGAGGTGCGAGTCCTGTTAAATTTACTCCAAGGTAAATATGCACCAAAAAGATGCCTGTCTTATTTCAAGTTAAAACTTATTTTCTAGATTTTTGGTGATACCTTGTAATTGTCTCTCAACATTTCTTTTGAAGCTACACTTTCCAAATAGTTTGACCAACCTAAAGTCAAGAATCACAAACAATCCAGTCTAAGCACCATGCCCACAGTGGTTTGGCAAATTAAGAGACAGTCCCAAAAAGAAGATCAATAAGATTAAGTAACCTCTAATATCTCATTCAGCTTTAACATTCTATAACATTGTTTATATTAAAAGTTTTGAAAAAAAGGAGGAAAATAGAATCAGGAAAATAATGCATAAGGATTTATTCATTATTCATGATAGTAGTAACAATAGAAAGCTGTAATTACATAGCATATAAAATTTACACAGCAAACTTACATAAATAAGATTATTGTGATGATTAAAAAATACACATAAGCTACTTAAAACAAGACCTGGCACATAAGGAGAATCAAAATATTTCCTATCCCCATTATTATTATTTATCAAGGTAATAATCACATTTGGAATTTCAAGTTAGTAAACCACAGGTAAAAGAATCAGATGGACTGGATTTGAAATTCGGTTCCTCCACCTTCTAGCTGTGTGATCATGAGAAACCTACATAACAATTCTGAGTTGCAGTCTGCTCAGCTACAAAATGAACATAATAACCCATTCTCATGGTTGCCACAAAGGCTAAAAAAGATGATAAAAGAAATACCTAAACTTGTGCTTGGCAGTAGTAAGGACAAATAAGTGTTGCTCTTTCAATAGTTTTATGATTGTTATTATTAGTTAGTCACAACATTTATGTAGTAGTTTTTACTAGCTCCACCCTATTGAAGAGGAAACTGGAGCTTAGGGAAAATAACTTGAACAAGTTCCTCTTAATGGACAGGACTGGGATGATGATACAGATGTACTGAGCAGTCCAATTTCAACTTAGACAAAACTGCATGGTAGAAAATGGCCTTCTCCTGCCACCACTTGTGGGTGAAAGCTCATGGATCTGTGTATAAACTGCCTCAGCTAATACCACTGACATTTTTGTTGGAGATTTCCAGAGGCACAGTGCCTTAAACAAGCACTTTTCAGAAGTATGTGTTATGGAAAAAAACTCTCCGTGATACTCAGGAAAAAAAAAGGAAGGGGGATGGCGTCCTATCTCAAATTGAGAATTGCTCTATATCTTATTCACCTGTTGTAAATTCACAATACACATTAGCACATCAAAGGAGTCCTGCACGAGATACTTAAGAATAAATTACACTGTATTTAATCCCACATTTAATCTCAAATCCCTGAACTATTTGAACCCAGAACACCTATGAGCAGCCACAGAACCCACTTTGGGAAACGTCACCTTCCATGACGCTAGGAGTTATAGATACATTGGCAAAATACTGAGATAGATAATAAAGAGTGCGGTAGATCTTTACTTTCCTCTCAAATTCCACAATGTATATAGATACCTGATCTATCTACACATGATTATCTTTGAGATTATTAAAAGCTTTGTTAAAAGTTTTGGGCTGCAAAAGTGAGAATGAGAGTTAAAATGAAATACTGGACTAATGTCAGAGAGTCTAGGTTCTCGTCATAATTTTATAACTAACTGCACCTTTGTAGCTGACTCGGGGTAAAATCCAATCCTTGCCACTTAATAGTCATGTAGACTTTGGGCAAGTCTCAGAGCTCTACAAGCCTCCACTTACTCATCTACAAAATGGGGATAATGATGAATGTGTTTGATGGTTGCTACCAAGATGAGTGTGAAATGGGGCTAATATCACCTACATAGAATGACTATTGTAAGGATGATGATAATACATGAAAAGTGCCCATCAGAACCGGAGCATGGTATATATCCAATAAATTTTAGCTGTAACTTCAGCATCTTTCATCTTCACTTTTGTTTATCAGTAAACTGGAGTTGATACAGACCTGCCCATCACTCAGGGTTGCCCCCCACTCCTTCATTCACTTATTCATTGTTTCTTTTTTTCTTTCATTTATTAAAAATTTGCTAATTAAAAAAAAAAAAAAATTTGCTAATTATCTGCATACATTGGGGTAAGAACATGGCAGAGATGAATACGATGTATCCCTGGCATTCAAAGAGCATACAACCCAACAAAGAAGACAAATGTGCATAGGATACTCACTACAGAAAATGTTTAAGGTTATAAGAGGGGTGTGTAAGAGATGCTTGGGATTCACAACAAAAGGGGGGAAATTATTCCTGCCATAAAGGGAGAAAGGGAAGTTGAGAATGTTTCAAAGAGAAAATCATCTTTCAGTTGGACTATACAGATTGAAGAGAAGTTCATAAGGCAGAGAAGTAATCATTAAAATTGCTATTATTTATCAAGCCCTTAAAATATGCAAGGCATGTGGAGATTTATAAATCGAAGTGGCAGCCAAGGCCTAGAGTGGAGTCCCCATCTCAACCACCTTAATAGGCATATTCTGGGAGGTGAATGGTTGCTTCATCCCTAAGTGCTCCCCATAAGAGCACTGACATCACCATGCCTTTGGTCTTGACAATTCACCGTTCTCACTTTGGGCTTGTTTTAATTCTATCCCAATCTATACTTTGACAAAGATTTTCAAAAAAACTGTATGGCATCTGAGGAAGAGGATAATTATGAAAACAAGATAATTTCTTTACTTCTCTGTGAATTTCCTAATGCCTTGTCTTCATTAACACACCTTTTTGAATTACAGTTGTCTCTACTATATGCTACTTTAGATCATTATTCTAAATTTTAGCATTTTTCAATTTTAAAAAAAACCCTACATTCTCTCTTTAAACTATGCTGAATACACAGTTCATATGTTGTTGTTTTTTGTGTTGTTGTCTTTGGTTTCTGAGAAAGGAGAATGCCCTCTTTGTGCTAGGTACATGTAACACTAATTTTAGCTCATGTCTTCCACTTCATTAAGACTGAAATTAGATTGGCTTCCTTGGAGTATTCCTTGAAGGGAATTAAAATTTCCAGGGAGTTCACATTCTAAAGTTCCCTTGTGGTTGTGATTCTTGAGTCTGCTGTATGTTGGTTCCCTGGTCTGAGTCTTACCTCTGTACTCACCTAACTCTCCACACTTCCTTTCCTTGCCAGGAAGATTTGAGGGTCATGGTGAAGAGCTCACATAGGAAATAACAACTAACTTAACCAGGCATCAAGGCACTCACTTGAACAAAGGTCTTTTAAATAATATAGCTTATTGCCCTTAAAAGACAACTGCATTTATAACTAACACTTTCTCCTTTCTATTAATCTCTTCTTTTTGTAATATGAGGAAGTGAAGACAACTTCTTGTTTTCCAACTAATTCATGAATTCTTTTGACAAATGTTGACTGAGGACCTACTATGTGCCAGGTGTATTTCTTGGCACTGGTGATACTTTAGGAACAAAGCAAACTACCTACTCTGAGCCTTAGGGGGTTTTTTGTTTTTTGGGTTTTTTTTCATTTGTAAAGAAGGTATTCTGCCCATTTTTAAATCATGTTGTTTGTCTTTTTGGTATTTAGTTGTATGACTTGTTTATGTATTTTGGATATTAAGGGCAGAAGACCTGAATAGACATATTTCCAAAGAAGATATACAGATGGCCAACAGACACATGAAAAAAAATGCTCAACTTTGTTAATCATCAGAGAAATGCAAATCAAAACCACAACAAGTATCACCTCATACCTGTCAGATAGCTATCATCAGAAAGATCATAAATAACAAATGATGGCGAGAATATAGAAAAAGGGAACCCCAGTACGTTGTTGGAGGGAATATAAATTGGTGCAGCCACTATGGGAAACAGCATGGAGGTTCCTCAAAAAACTAAAAATAGAATTTCCATATGATCCAGCAATTCCATTCCTGGGTATATACCTGAAGAAAATGAAAATACTGATTTGAAAAGATATATGCACCAGAATGTTCATATCAGCATTATTTATAATAGCCAAGATACAGAAGCAAGTTAAGTTTCCATCAACAGATAAATGGATGAAGAAGATATGATATATATAAATGAAATGGAATATTACTCAGCCACTAAAAATGAAATTTTGTCATTTGCAAAAACATGGATGGACTTGGGGGGTATTATGTTTAGTGAAATAAGTCAGACAGAGAAATAAAAATACTATATATTATCACTTATAGTGGAATCTAAAAATAAACAAACAAATGAATATAAAAAACAGAAACAGACTCACAGATATGGAGAACAAACTAGTGGTTACCAGTGGGGTGGGGCAAGGTAGGTATAGGGAATTAAGAGGTATGTACTACTATGTATAAAATAAGCTACAAGGATATATTTACAGCACACAGAACATAGCCAAAATTTTATAATATGTTTGAATGGAGTATAATCTATAAAAATATTGAGTCACTATGTTGTACACCTGAAACTAATATAATATTGTAAATCAACTATACTTCAATAAAGAAAAAAAAACACATTTCCCTGTTGACTTCTATTGTAACTTAAGTGTTTTGGTAATAACAAAAATTTATATCCAGCACATAATAAAAATCAATCTTAATTTAAAAAAAAAGAAGTGAAGGCAGAAATAGCTAATTTTAATATTTGTTGTAAGCGTTAAATAAGAGCTGTGAGTAAAGCACACAATAAAGTGTCTGACACATTAATAATAATAATGATAATCACCACCAAACTCAACAATAACATTAAGGGGAAGTTTAGACTAGGGGAGAAACATTGGGGTAAACATTCCTTACATTCTACCAGCGGTGGCAAGGTGATTGTGATTAAGAGACAGATCATAAATAACCAAAACGATATTACAGAGTACGTAAATACTAAGAAGACAAAGCATGGGGAAGTTGATAGGGCATGGGAGAGCTGCATGACAACAAATTGTACAATGAAATATGACATGCCCAGGAAGTGCTTCGCAGCACATATAACTACAATTGTAAAAAATCAAGAGGACAGAATGCTTATAGGGACAATCCTTCAGGCTTGGTAGAGAGTTATAGCAAAGAGTAGTTATAGGGGGATTTAATCTTTCATATTTTTCTTTTGGGATAATTTTGCTTTCTATGAAAAAAGATAATTCACTCTAAAATTGAATGATGCAATTATCACGATGAGTACACATACACTGACAGGCTCCAAAACATACCCCAAATTTGAGGTGAGAAACCTGCTAGCAATTGCAATCTTGCAACCTCAGATACAAGGTTTTAGAAATCTACATGATGATGAATCCAAAATGGCAACCTACCAAAGAAAGGCACGGCCCATCTCCTTCAACAGCTTTTGGTGCCAACAGGAACAACAATAATAACAACAACCAACCCTCCGTTTCCTCCTAGAAGCAATTTCCTTCTGGTCCATTTGCACCTACTATAGAATTTGTACAGCTAGAGAGAATTGACAGACTGGTTCCCTGGACCCAGGTGTGCTTTTAGAATGAAATCTCTGCCCACAAGTGGGAGTTAAGAACAGAGCAGAGAGGTGGGTAGGTTGTTTATCTGGATGAGACTCCTGCTGGTATTTCCTAGCCAGAATATCTTCTCTTCAGCTTAAGGAATGGAGGTGAGGAAGGGGGTTAGAAGGATCTGGTGTTTCACTAGATAAATGAGCTGGCTACAAAAATGCACTAGCATGCCTGTGAAAAGAGTTCTAGCATACAAACAAGACAGACCAACAGGAGGCTTTCTCCGGAGTGTGACATTTTGCCTGGCCCCCTAACAGTGCCCCCGAACTTTCTTCCTCTTGATTTCTTCCTCTCATTCCTCACCTCCACAGGCTCCCTTGAAAACTTGCTCTGAGGTCTACTATGTCCTTAGGCAAGGGAATATAGGAGTCAAATTCAGTAACTTAGATGACTTATCGGTAAGTCCCTTTCACTTTCCTTCCACTGTGACCCAGAATCTCAGCCCTAGGAAATAAACTCTTATTTTTGGCTACAATTCCCTTCTAGACCACATTTTGAGGAATCTTTTCCCATCTTTCTCCCCAAGCCTGAGCTTCACCATTGTATTGTTGCTGCTGTGTGATTAGTAGAAGGAGTAGTAATATTTATGTGTCAGACGTTTATTATGTGCTTTATACATATACTCTTCATTTAATCCTCACAAGAAATATTCAGGGTAGTTATTTTTACTCCCAATTATTTTTTACATATGTTAACTAAGGAACAGAGGATAAATAACCTGCCTAAATTGAAGAGCTAACAAATGGAGGGGCTGAGATTTACATCCAGGTGTGTGCAACCTAAAGCCAGTGTTTTAACCAGAATAATATTTTGATAAACACCATATTGACTACTCTATTTTTCTACATTATTATTTCCAGTTCTTCCTAACATATAGGGTCATGCTACATGATCTCTGATCTGACTCCTGCCAAGTTCCCTCTTCCTTGCATTACTACACATTGCTCCCTGTTGAGAATCCTTATTGTGGTAACCTGTTCCCCTATAGACCTCAAATGTGCCTTCCTAACATCTATCAATGGTCAAAACCACAGGTGCTTACTGCTCTGGAGAGCATATATTCTGCCCTCTGGACTCTTTCTAACTGTGCAGCTGAAGCATCTTCACAATGGCATCTATTTCCCATTCTGGTCCCTGCCTATCCTTCCTATTCTGCTGCCTGCCAAGTTTATTCATCATCCATCACATGGCATAGACAACGTTGATAGCTACATTCAAGGACAGGGAAAAGTCATTTTTCTCTAAGCAAGGCCAGAGAGAAGCAATATCAAGTAATCTGGAGGTATATACTTCAAAAGGTAAGATTAACAAACTTCTTTATACCTAAGCATAATTTCAATTGTCTTTTTTTTTTTACTTTTAAAAAAAAATTTATTGGAGGGTAGTTGATTTACAATGTTGTGTTGGTTTCAGGTGTACTGCAAAGTGATTCAGTTATACATATATTCATTCTTTTTCAGATTCTTTACCCATATAGGTTATTAGAGAATATTGAGTAGAGTTCCGTATGCTATACAGTAGGTCCTTGTTGGTTATCTATTTTATGTATAGTAGTGTGTGTATGTTCAACCCAAACTCCTGATTTATCCCTCCCCCCTCCCACGTTTCCCCTTTTGTAACCATAAGTTTGTTTTAGAAATCTGTGAGTCTGTTTATGTTTTGTAAATAAGTTCATTTGTATCATTTTTTAAATTAGATTCCACATATGAGTAATATCATATGATATTTGTCTTTGTCTGACTAATTCACTTAGTATGATAATCTCTAGATCCATCCATGTTGCTATAAATGGCATTATTTTGTTCCTTTTCTATGGCTGAGTAATATTCCATTGTATATATGTACCACATCTTTATCTATTCCTTTGCCGATGGACATTTAGGATGCTTCTATGTCTTGGCTATTGTAAATAGTGCTTCAGTGAACATTGGGGTGCATGTATCTTTTCTAATTATGGTTTTCTCTGGATATATGCCCAGGAGCAGGATTGCTGGATCATATGGTAGCCCTATTATTAGTTTCTTAAGGAACCTCCATATTGTTTTCCATAGTGGTTGTACCAGTTTACATTCCCACCAACAGTGTAGAAGGGTTACCTTTTCTCCACACTCTCTCCAGCATTTATTGTTTGCAGTCTTTTTGAGGATGGCCATTCTGACCTGTATGAGGTGATACCTCATTGCACTTTTGATTTGCATTTCTCTAATAATTAGTAATGTTGAGCATCTTTTCATGTGCTTTTTGGCCATCTGTATGTCTTCTTTGGAGAAATGCCTATTTGGATCTTCTGCCCATTTTTTGATTGGGTTGCTTGTTTTTTTGACATAGAGCTGCATAAGTTATTTGTATATTTTGGAGATTATCCCTTGTTGGTTGCTTTGTTTTCAAATATTTTCTCCCATTCTGTGGGTTGTCTTTTTGTTTTGTTTATGTATTCCTTTGCTACGCAAAAGCTTTTAAGTTTCATTAGGTCCCATTTTTTAATTTTTGTTTTTATTTCCATTTCTCTAGGAGGTGGGTCAAAAAGGATCTTGCTGTGATTTATGTCATAGAGTGTTCTGCCTATGTTTTCCTCTAAGAGTTGTATAGTGTCTGGCCTTACATTTAGGTCTTTAATCCATGTTGTTTATTTTTGTGTATAGTGTTAGGGAGTGTTCTAATTTCATTCTTTTACATGTAGCTGTCCAGTTTTCCCAGCACCACTTATTGAAGAGGCTGTCTTTTCTCCATTGTATATTCTTGCCTCCTTTATCAAAGATAAGGTGACCATATATGCATGGGTTTATCTCTGGGCTTTCTATCCTGTTCCATTGATCTATATTTCTGTTTTTGGGCCAGTACCATACTATCTTGATTGCTGTAGCTTTGTAGTATAGTCTGAAGTCCAGGAGCCTGATTCCTCTAGCCCCATTTTTCTTTCTCAAGATTGCTTTTTTTATGCGGGGTCTTTTGTGTTTCCATACAAATTGTGAAATTTTTTATTCTAGTTCTGGACTCACTGATTTTAAATCATATAACATGTAAAGCAAATTAGCATATTCCCTGCAAAATGCGTACTTTTTGAAATATATTGAGGAAGCAAAAAGTGGTAAGAAATAACATTTAATAACATTTCTTACATGCTATACATATTTCTAGGCACTTTTTATATGTTACTATTTATATTGGAAATCAATATATCTGGGTTCTGTTTGAAGCTACCAATGACCTGTGTGTAGTATATGGCAAATATTGCCACAATTCCTCTCAGTCTGAATAAGCCCCCTTCTACATTGTGATGTTGCCACTCCTCCCATAGAGAGTGGGAATCAATTTTTTTTACTCCTTGAATTTTTACTGGTCCTGTAACTTGCTTTGACTACTACATGTAACAGAAGTGATGTGGTGTGAATTTCAAACTGAGGCTTAAAGAGGCTTGATACTTCTACATTTGTTCTCTTGGAATCTTGAAACCATTATGCTGTGAAGAAGCCTGGGTTGAAAAATATGATGGAGAGAGAAAGGACCAGATGTTCTGGCCTCTCCAGCTGATCCACCAGCATATTGAAGTTGCATGAGTGAGGTCAAGAAAAAGCAGCAGAACTACCCAGTCGTCACACAGAATCATGATAATTAATACATTTTTGTTGTTTAAAGCTACTAAGTTTTAGTGGGGTTTTTTTGTTGTTGTTGTTGTTTTTTGTATGGAGCAATAATAACTAAGAGAGAAACTGGTATCAGAAGTGGGGGGTGCTCATATAACTAAAACCTAAAGCACGTGGCATTGGTTCTCAGATCAGGCAACAGGAAGAGAGACAGGACTAGAAGAAAGGAGATATTTAGTAGAGGCTAAAATATACCTGATATACGCAAAGAAACTGCTCTCAGAGACTCAGACAAGGGATATCTAATTTTGTTGTAGGAGATTTGAAAAATCTGTCTCCTGTGATGGCTTGGAAGACACAAAATGCAACTAAAGAATTTGTGGCTTTGGCTAAAGTTTCAGGGCAGTGTGTTAAATATGTCAATTGGCTTTTATTTTTAAGGTAACCATTTAAAATTATGATACTAAAATGATGAGCTAAGAAAGAAATTCTGCCTTATGCAAACAGAATTTAAAAGAAATATAAAGAACCAAGACTTTCTGGGTTGGAAAATAAAACTATTTTATATTTCTGGTCTCTCCAGGTGATAAAATCTTCTGAAAGTAAGCAATGACCCTAAGGTAGAGATTAAAACAAGAATATTGCTCTGAGATCCTTGGTTGAGACCTCAGAAAGATTTGAGGTGGTGGCTACCAGAGACTCTTGGAATCTTAAAAGATGTGTTTCCATAGCAGCTATATATGCAGCTCAAGGTAGAGAAATGTCTGTCGCACAAGGAACTATACACATGACTTTTGGGGTATAGAGTTAAGCTCAATCATATTTATAAAAAAATCCACAAAAATTTTGCATATCATTTACCAGCTTGGACTAAAAGAGATAATTCAAAATGAAAAGAGGCCCATAGTTCCCCAAATTCTATAAGCAGGAAGCAGGATGATTAAGCCACCTAGCTGTAAATACAGAATATTAATTACATTTCAGTGGGCATAGACAGGAGCCCAGAGGTCAGAGTCAAGAGCAGAAGAGAACAGAGAATCAAGCAAGCAGAAGTTAATTCTAAACTAACCTAAGAATATGCTCTTTCCCATGAATAGAAGAACCCAATAACATGAGCCCCTCAAGTCTGATGCTGCAACTGGAATGAGACACTTGGCAGACACTGCAGTGGAACTGAGTATATTTTGCTTGCGGGAGAAATGTGAATGATTTGTGGCCTGCAAGCCAGAAATGTACCAAATTTACTAGTAAATTGTGATGAGTTGTAAAAGATGGCCACCCACTTCCATTCTTAATACACAAGCCTCTTTGCAATACGACTTTGCCATTTATCTCATCAATATGTAAAATCTAATAGAGAACAGATTTATGGTTGCCAAGGGGAAGGGGGGTGGAGGAAGGATGGATTGGGAGCATGGGATTAGCAGATGCAAACTATTATATATAGGATGGATAAACAAGGTCCTACTGTACAGCACAGGGAAATATATTCAATATCCTGTGATAAACCATAATGGAAAAGAATATTAAAAAGAATGTATATATGTGTATAACTGAATCACTTTGCTGTACAGCAGAAATTAATACAACATTGTAAATCAACTCTACTTCAATTAAAAAAAAAATATGTGGAGTCTACATTTGACCTCTTGCATCTGGGCTGAACTTGCAACTAGCTTTCACCAAAGAATGTGCAGGAAGCCATTCTAAGCAAAAGCCTCATCAGGCATTGTAGCTTCTTTCCTTTCATAACCTGAGACCATCATGCTGTGACAAAGAGCAGGATGAAAGACCATGGGGGTAGAAAGAGGTTGGTCCTCTGGGCTGTTCCAGCCCTCCCATCTGATCCGTCATGTAACTGTAGCTGCATGATATCTGCAGAAAAACTACCCAGTCAACCTGTAGAACCATGAGAAATAACAAATTGCTCTTATTTTTAAGCCACTAAGTTTTGGGGCTTAGTCTGGTGGTTTATTATACATCTAGAGGTAATTGAAACATTATGTGATACATCGTGAAAGTACATAGCTTTGCTTTATCTCTAACTCATTTGTGATAGAGAAACAATAATATCAATTTTACCCTCTTTCCAGGGATATTGAGATAGTTAAAGGTGATCCTGAGTATTTGAAAAAAGCTGAATAAAAATTCTTTCACTATGCTGCCTCATATCTTTTATATTCAAGGAATATTATTAGTTTATATGCAAGGAATTTTATTCAACTGTATTAAAAAATCTTGGCTACAAATTTCCCAGAAGAAATATCTAAATCAATAGTTAAGGAAGTGGAGAGACCTTCAAGATGGTAGAGGAATAAGACGTGGAGATCACCTTCCTCCCCACAAATACATCAGAAATACATCTACATGTGGAACAACTCCTACAGAACACCTACTGAATGCTGGCAGAAGACCTGAGACTTCTCAAAAGGCAAGAAACTCCCCACGTACCTGGGTCGGGCAAAAGAAAAAAGAAAAAACAGAGACAAAAGAATAGGAACAGGACCTGCACCTCTGGGAGGGAGCTGTGAAGGAGGAAAAGTTTCCACACACTAGGAAGCCCCTTCACTGGTGGAGACTGCGGGTGGCAGAGGGGGGAGCTTCGGAGCCACAGAGGAGAGCGCAGCCACAGGGGTGCAGAGGGCAAAGCGGAGAGACTCCCGCACAGAGGATCGGTGCCGACCAGCACTCACCTGCCCGAGAGGCCTGTCTGCTCACCCGCCGGGGCGGGTGGGGGCTGGGAGCTGAGGCTCGGGCTTCGGAGGTCAGACCCCAGGGAGAGGACTGGGGTTGGCTGCGTGAACACAGCCTGAAGGGGGCTAGTGCGCCACAGCTAGCCGGGAGGGAGTCCGGGAAAAAGTCTGGACCTGCCGAAGAGGGAAGAGACCATTGTTTCCTGGTGCGCGAGGAGAGGGGATTCAGAGCACCCCCTAAATGAGCTCCAGAGACGGGCGCGAGCCGCGGCTCTCAGCGCGGACCCCAGAGACGGGCATGAGACGTTAAGGCTGCTGCTGCCGCCACCAGGAAGCCTGTGTGCAAGCACAGGTCACTATCCACACCTCCCCTCCTGGGAGCCTGTGCAGCCCGCCAATGCCAGGGTCCCTTGATCCAGGGACAACTTCCCTGGGAGAACACACAGCGCACCTCAGGCTGTTGCAATGTCATGCTGGCCTCTGCTGCTGCAGGCTCGCCCTGCATCTGTACCCCTACCTCCCCCCGGCCTGAGTGAGCCAGATCCCCCGAATCAGCTGCTCCTTTAACCCCCTCCTGTTTGAGCAAAGAACAGATGCCCTCAGGGGACCTACATGCAGAGGCAGGGCCAAATCCAAAGCTGAACCCCAGGAGCTGTGCGAACAGAGAAAGGGAAATCTCTCCCAGCAGCCTCAGGAGCAGCGGATTAAATCTCCACAATCAACTTGATGTACCCTTTACCTCTGGAATACCTGAATAGACAATGAATCATACCAAAATTGAGGTGGCGGACTTTGGGAGCAACTGTAGACTTGGGGTTTGCTTTCTGCATCTAATTTGTTTCTGGTCTTATGTTTATCTTAGTTTAGTATTTAGAGTTTATTATCATTGGTAGATTTCTTTATTGATTTGGTTGCTACCATCCTTTTCTTTTTTTATATATATAGATATATTTTTTTTCCTTTTTCGCTTTCTGTGAGTGTGTATGTCTATGCTTCTGTGTGTGATTGTGTCTGTATAGCTTTGCTTTTACCATTTGTCCTAGGGTTCAGTCTGTCTGGTTTTTTGTTTGTTTGTTTTAGTATAGTTTTTAGCACTTGTTATCATTGGTGGATTTGTTTTTTGGCTTGGTTGCTCTCTTCTTTCTTTCTTTCTTTTTTCTTTTTTACTACTTTTAATTTTTAATAATTTTTTTAATGACTTTATTTTAATTGATTTTTTTCTTTCTTTCTTTTATCTCCCTTTTCTTCTAAGCTGTGTGGCTGACAGGGTCTTCATGCTCTGGCCGGGTATCAGGCCCGTGCCTCTGAGGTGGGAGAGCTGAGTTCAGGACATTGGTCCACCAGAGACCTCCTGGCTCAATGTAATATCAAATGGCAAAAGCTCTCCCAGAGGTCTCCATCTCAATGCTAAGACCCAGCTTCACTCAACAACCAGCAAGCTACAGTGCTGGACACCCTATGCCAAATGACTAGCAAGACAGGAACACAACCCCACCCAATAGAGGAGAGGCTGTCTAAAATCATAATAAGGTCACAGACACCCCCAAACACACCACCAGACATGGTCCTGCCCACCAGAAAGACAAGATCCAGTGTCATCCACCAGAACACAGGCAATAGTCCCCTCCACCAGGAAGCCTATACAAACCACTGAACCAACCTTATCCACTGGGGGCAGACACCAAATATAATGGGAACTACGAACGTGCAGCCTGCGAAAAAGAGACACCAAACACAGTAAGTTAAGCAAAATGAGAAGACAGAAACACAGAGCAGATGAAGGATCAAGGTAAAAACCCACCAGACCAAACAAATGGAGAGGAAATAGGCAGTCAACTGGAAAAAGAATTCAGAGTAATGATAGTAAACATGATCCAAAATGTTGGAAATAGAATTGAGAAAATACAAGAAACGTTTAACAAGGACCTAGAAGAACTAAAGAGCAAACAAACAATGATGAACAACACAATAAATGAAATTAAAAATTCTCTACAAGGAATCAATAGCAGAATACCTGAGGAAGAAGAATGGATTAGTGACCTGGAATATAAAAGAGTGGAACTAACTACCACAGAGCAGAATAAACAAAAAAGAATGAAAAGAACTGAGGACAGTCTCAGAGACCTCTGAGACAACATTAAATGCACCAACATTCGAATTCTAGTGGTCTCAGAAGAAGAAGAGAAAAAGAAAGGGACTGAGAAAATATTGGAAGAGATTATAGTTGAAAACTTCCCTAATATGGGAAAGGAAATAGTCAATCAAGTCCAGGAAGCACAGAGAGTCCCATACAGGATAAATCCAAGGAGAAACACTCCAAGACACATATTAATCAAACTAACAAAAATTAAATACAAAGAAAAAATATTAAAAGCAGCAAGGGAAAAGCAACAAATAACATACAAGGGAATCCCCATAACATTAACAGCTGAACTTTCAGCAGAAACTCTGCAAGCCAGAAGGGAGTAGCAGGACATATTTAAAGTGATGAAAGGGAAAAACCTACACCAAGATTACTCTACCCGGCAAGGATCTCATTCAGATTCTATGGAGAAATTAAAACCTTTACAGACAAGCAAAAGCTAAGAGAATTCAGCAGCACCAAACCAGCTTTACAACAAATGCTAAAGAAACTTCTCTAGGCAGGAAACAGAAGAGAAGGAAAAGACCTACAATAATAAACCCAAAACATTAAGAAAATGGTAATAGGAACATACACATCGATAACTACCTTAAATGTAAATGGATTAAATGCTGCAACCAAAAGACATAGACTGGCTGAATGGATACAAAAACAAGACCCATATGTATGTTGTGTACAAGAGACCCACTTCAGACCTAGGGACACATACAGACTGAAAGTGAGGGGATGGAAAAAGATATTCCATGCAAATGGAAATCAAAGAAAGCTGGAGTAGCAATTCTCATATCAGACAAAATAGACTTTAAAATAAAGACTATTATAAGAGACAAAGAAGGACACTACATAATGATCAAGGGATCATTCCAAGAAGAAGATATAACAATTGTAGATATTTATGCACCCAACATAGGAGCACCTCAATACATAAGGCAAATGCTAACAGTCATAAAAGGGAAATCAACAGTAAAACAATCATAGTAGGGGACTTTAACACCCCCCTTTCACCAATGGACAGATCATCCAAAATGAAAATAAATAAGCAAACACAAGCTTTAAATAACTCACTAAACATGATGGACTTAATTGATATTTATAGGACATTCCATCCAAAAACAACAGAATACACTTTCTTCTCAAGTGCTCATGGAACATTTTCCAGGATAGATCATATCTTGGGCCACAAATCAAGCCTTGGTAAATTTAAGAAAATTGAAATCATATCAAGTATCTTTTTCGACCACAAAGCTATGAGACTAGATATCAATTACAGGAGAAAATCTTTAAAAAATACAAATACATGGAGGCTAAACAATACACTACTAAATAACCAAGAGATCACTGAAGAAATCAAAAAGGAAATCAAAAAATACCTTGAAACAAATGACAATGAAAACATGATGACCCAAAACCTATGGGATGCAGCAAAAGCACGTCTAAGAGGGAAGTTTACAGCAATATAATCTTACCTCAGGAAACAAGAAACATCTCAAATAAACAACCTAACCTTACACCTAAAGCAATTAGAGAAAGAAGAACAAAAAGAACCCAAAGTTAGCAGAAGGAAAGAAATCATAAAGATCAGATCAGAAATCAATGAAAAAGAAATGAAGGAAACAATAGCAAAGATCAATAAAAATAAAAGCTGGTTCTTTGAGAAGATAAACAAAATTGATAAACCATTAGCCAGGCTCATCAAGCAAAAAGAAGAGAAGACTCAATACAAGTAGAAATGAAAAAGGAGAAGTAACAACTGACAATGTAGAAATACAAAGGATCATGCACGATTGCTACAAGCAAATATGTGCCAATAAAGTGGACAACCTGGAAGAAAGGGACAAATTCTTAGAAATGCACAACCTTCTGAGACTGAACCAGGAAGAAATAGAAAATATAAACAGACCAATCACAAGCACTGAAAATGAGACTGTGATGAAAAATCTTCCAAGAAACAAAAGCCCAGGACCAGATGGCTTCACAGGCAAATTCTATCAAACATTTAGAGAAGAGCTAACACCTATCCTTCTCAAACTCTTCCAAAATATAGCAGAGGGAGGAATACTCCCACACTTATTCTACGAGGCCACCATCACCCTGATACCAAAACCAGACAAAGATGTAACAAAGAAAGAAAACTACAGGCCAATATCACTGATGAACATAGATGCAAGAATCCTCAAAAAGTACTAGCAAACAGAATCCAACAGTACATTAAAAGGATCATACACCATGATCAAGTGGGGTTTATCCCAGGATTGCAAGGATAATTCAATATACACAAATCAATCAATGTGATAAAACATATTAACAAATTGAAGCAGAAAAATCATATGATCATCTCAAGAGATGCAGAAAAAGCTTTTTACAAAATTCAACACCCATTTATGATAAAAACCCTCCAGAAAGTAGGCATAGAGGGAACTTACCTCAACATAATAAAGGCCATATATGACCAACCCACAGCCAACATCATTCTCATGGTGAAAAACTGAAACCATTTCCTCTAAAATCAGGAACAAGACAAGGTTGCCCACTCTCACCACTATTATTCAACATAGTTTGGAAGTTTTAGCCACAGCAATTAGAAAAGAAAAATACATAAATGGAATCCAAATTGGAAAAGAAGAAGTAAAACTGTCACTGTTTGCAGATGACCTGATACTATACATAGAGAATCCTAAAGATGCTACCAGAAAACTACTAGAGCTAATCAATGAATTTGGTCAAGTAGCAGGATACAAAATTAATGCACAGAAATCTCTTGCATTCCTATACACTAATGATGAAAAATCAGAAAGAGAAATTAAGGAAACACTCCCGTTTACCATTGCAACAAAAAGAATAAACTACCTAGGAATAAACCTACCTAAGGAGACAAAGGACCTGTATGCAGAAAACTATAAGACACTGAGGAAAGAAATTAAAGATGATACAAACAGATGGAGAGATATACCATGTTCTTGCATTGGAAGAATCAGCATTGTGAAAATGACTTTACTACCCAAGGAAATCTACAGATTCAATGCAATCCCTATCAAACTACCAATGGCATTTTTCACAGAACTAGAACAAAAAATTTCACAATTTGTATGGAAACACAAAAGACACCAAATAGCGTAAGCAATCTTGAGAATGAAAAACAGAGCTGGAGGAATCAGGCTCCCAGACTTCAGACTATACTACAAAGCTACAGTAATCAAGACAGTATGGTACTGGCACAAAAACAGAAATACAGGTCAATGGAACAGGATAGAAAGCCCAGAGATAAACCCATGCACATATGGTCACCTTATTTTTGGTAAAGGAGGCAAGAATATACAATGGAGAAAAGACAGCCTCTTCAATAAGTGATGCAGGGGCAACCTAAGTGTCCATCGACAGATGAATGGATAAAGAAGATGTGGCACATATATACAATTGAATATTACTCAGCCATAAAAGAAATGAAATTGAGTTATTTGTAGTGAGGTGGATGGACCTAGAGTCTGTCATACAGAGTGAAGTAAGTCAGAAAGAGGAAAACAAATACTGTATGCTAACACATATATATGGAATCTAAAAAAATAAAATAAAATGGTTCTGAAGAATCTAGGGGCAGGACAGGAATAAAGACGCAGACGTAGAGAATGGACTTGAGGACATGGGGAGGGGGAAGGGTAAGTTGGGACGAAGTGAGAGAGTGGCATGGACATATATACACTACCAAATGTAAAATAGACAGCTAGTGGGAAGCAGCTGCATAGTGCAGGGAGATCAGCTTGGTGCTTTGTGACCACCTAGAGAGGTGGGATAGGGAGGATGGGAGGGAGACACAAGAGGGATGGGATATAGGGATATATGTATATGTATAGCTGATTCACTTTGTTATAAAGCAGAAACTAACACACCATTGTAAAGCAATTATACTCCAATAAATATGTTTAAAAAAATAGTTAAGGAAGTGGTAAGTAACTCAGGAGCAGGGGAAGGAAGGAAGAAATGGAGGGAGGGAAGAAAGAGAAAGAAATAGAAAAGGACAAAATTAAAATTAAACTATCAACCAAAACAGAGGCCTTAACTGAAATAAATAGAAAAATTGCTTTTTTTTTAAAACTAAATTACAAAGTTTGGGGTGGGTTAAATTTCAGTGTCACAGAAGCACAGATATCAGTGTTGGAAATGTTTTAAAAGACATGGAGTTTAACTTCCTATACAGAACTCAGGCAAGTGAGTATCTATGCTTGGTTGAACACATTCAGGAATGAATAATTGGCTTTCTCCATTAGTAATATATTTCATTTTCATGAAATTCAAAATGTTAGATTTTTCCTCTTTTGCATTGAAATCTGATGGTTCACACATTAAAAGTCTCATCAGAGACTTTCATATTTTTCTAAATCAGAGGTCTCCATACACTGGCTTCAATTAGACTGGTCAGCATCCTGTGATGCCTGATGAAAATGCATACTCCTAGCCCATTTACACTGATCTACCTCATCTGCATTTCACAGCGGGCACCTACATCTGAATTTTTAACTTGTGCCCTGTTACCAATGTCTGAGAATCTCTGCCTTATGCTCTAAGCTCCTCAAACAAAAGGAAAAAAATCATATTTGTCCTTGTATCCCCAGCCCTTGGCATAGTGCCTGATATATACAGAGACTCAATGATTTTTCGGAAAGATGAGTGTTTGAAAGAGTAAATGATGAATAAATGACATATATAGTTCTAAGATTTGAATAATGCCATGTCCTATCAATCACTGCTTCAATTTATATATCCACTTTAAATGGAGCCAAACCCAGATACGGTTTAAAACTACCAGGCATGAACATATCTGAAGCTTTATTCATTTGCCCTCATTCTCGCTAAGTTCACTGATCTTCCTTCCCAGATTCTGCCACCAGCTCTGCCTAACTGTAGTCAGGGACGTTTTTAGATAGTATATGGCCTAACACTCTGGTCCCAGTTTCTGGCACATGATAGGTGGTTAACACGCAACTGTTGAAAGATTTTGTCTTGAAATTTTTGCTGGTCTTACTTATTGCTTGTTTTAATATGAGTACCTAGGCCTCTGTTTCGACAATTGAGATTTTAGGTAATCTTTTGTCCTGAAAAACTTTCCACTGCGGACTTGTCAATCTTTTATCAAAATCTTCAGGTAGGACCCCTGACCCAAACATACCCAGTTCAGTGCTGACTTTCTTTGAACTGGTACATGATTCCCTTGTAGCTGCCTTCCTAGCATCCAAATGGTGTGTACTCTTACATAGCCCACATCTGTGACCTACCCATCAGTCTCTCCTGAAGGTAACTGCTGGCCTGATCCTACTGTCTACTCCTATTTCCTCAGAATACCATGTCCTAACTCCGTCCACCATTCATAAGTCCAGTTTCAGATGCTGGCCTCTTGTTGGCCCAATTCTTCCAGTGACATGGAATATCATCACATTCTAACTGGCTGTTTTTATTCATTTCCAGTCCATGAACCAGAGAGTAATATGCCTTGCAATTGCTAGGGTATCATTTCTCTAATTTGATTTGAGAGCTGAGAGTTTAAACTAATTACATCCCCTTTTTCCTTTTCAATCGTGCTTGGAATTTTGATTGTGCCAAAAATGGACTTGAAAACAGCTCTGCTATTCACACACAAAATGGTACGCCTCTGAGTAGCAATTTCACCTGTAAAATGAGAACAATACTAGTGCCTCCTCATTGGATGGTTGTTGGAATTCACGGGGATAATGTGTTTTGCACAGTTTCAGGTACACAGTAAATGCTTGATAAATGGTGGTATTATTAGGACTGTCAGTATAGCTCCTTTCCAGGAGACCATCATCTTATATATGGCAACAGGGTGTTCAGAAAGTGTGGGCGTTTTTCAGTATCCTCTAAGATAAGAACGTGTCTGGATTGTCTCTGGAGCATAGTTCCTCTTGACTAAAAATAGAACACCTTCTGCTTTACGTCAGAAACTGTCATTATTCCATTAGCAGCTTTGCTGAAAGCCACACACAGCTCAGCAGAACCACTGTGTCTGCAGCTTGCTCTTTGACCCCCGAAAGGACCACAGGGGCTGAATTTCATTCCACTTCCTAGAACATCAGACCACACATCCCTTACAGCTCTCTTTGTCCTTTATGTCCCCTACCCTATTAATAAATATATATATATATATACATAGTCACTCCTTCTAGATAGGAGAAAATCACAGAAACCGACATGGCCATGCTTATGATAATTGATTAATGAATTCATTCCTTTCAAGGAAGTGACTTATTGTAAGAAGCTTATAAACAAATATACTGAAAAACAATTTATACTGGTTGGGAAATGTTTTGGTTCCTCCATGTAAGTAGAGAGACAGGTGACAGCCCAGGCAACCATGGATAACTTGCATAATATTGAGTAAATACTAATATTTGTCCCTGATACAAAGTCTAATTCAAAAGGGAGCTGCTTCCATTATTTCCCCCTAACAGTAAGGAAAAGAAATAATTTAAGAGAAGAAAAGACTAAGAAAAGAATTAATTTCTTTGACTAAGAAAAGAAATAATTTAAGACAATAATGGTAAAGTACAAATAATGTTGATAAAAAATAATTGCAGCTTACAGTTACTAAGTACTCACAATGATTCACCCATAATACTAAGGGATTAACATGTACTAATACACTTAATTTGGAGAAAACTTAAGAGGTAAAAATTATCATCCCACTTTATAAAAGGGGGAAACTGTGATTTTGAAAGGTTGAGCACCATGTCAAATGTCTCACAGCTAGTGGGTGACAGAGCCAGGACCTCAACACTGAGAATCTAGCTCGAGAGCCACAGAATAAGCTTCCATAATGCTCAAGAAGAAGAGTCAATAAACTTCTTCTGTAAAGGGCCACAGAGTGAATATTTTAGGCAAAGATGTCTCTGTTGAAACTAGTCACCTCCACTGTTATAGGGCAAAAAAAATCACAGACAGTACATACATGAATGAGCTTGGCTGTAAATAAAACTTTATTTATTTAGCCAGCTCCTGGTCAATACAACCAGTACACTGAGCTTCATTCTTCAAAGTGACCAGCAGTTTCTCATAAATTTGACACTAAATGGGTTTCATTCGTAAATGAAGGTTCCGTCTCCCCCACTCTCTTGCCAGACTTCTCCTTTGGCCTGAGGCAATGAAGGCAATTCTTCCTAAAGGAAGAAGCTGTAAAGTTTACTCTTGTTCCATATGGAACCAAGAGAATATTAACCAGTGATCAGCAGACTTTCAGCCTGGACAAAGCTGGGACAGAGTGAATGCATTTGCTCCATCACCTGTCTGTTTACTCTTTCACATTTTTTTGTGAACAAAGGAAGGGAAAATAAGTGAATAAATGTT
The DNA here is from genome assembly GCF_965194825.1 of Balaenoptera physalus. Lineage (NCBI taxonomy): Eukaryota > Metazoa > Chordata > Mammalia > Artiodactyla > Balaenopteridae > Balaenoptera > Balaenoptera physalus. The sequence goes on from NC_138889.1 coordinate 84,943,457, forward strand.
CTTTTAAACTGAAATCCTTATGATCATCCTAACAGGAGGGTAAAAACAATTCTGACAAACTCTTTCAACTCACTGTCAGTGGTTGTACCAGAACTCCTGAATAATGAATTGATCACTATTTATTACAGGGTACCACCTCCTTGTAAGTAATTAGTCAGTACTAAGGGGAGAAACTCTATCGTTCAGTGAATGGATACCAGAGCCAGACCACCTGGTTTCAAATCCTTGCTCTGGCACTTGCTAACTATATGACCTTGGGCAAATTAACTCACTTTCCTGTGTCTCAGTTTACATACACATCTATAACACAAGGACAATGATTAAACTCATATAGCTTGGTAAGGATTAAGTGAGTTAATGCATGCATGTTACATGCTTGGAAAAGCACCTGGTAGAGAACAAATACTCAAGAAATCTTAGCTATTTTTGTTAAAGAACATAGAGCAAAGCGTTCTTGATTTTGTCATTTTTTTTTAAGGAACTAAAAATAATTAAGGAACTATGGATTGATTTCATATCTTAGACAAGGGGCCTTCTTTTTTTTTTAATTTATTTTACTGAAGTATAGTTGATTTACAATGTTGTGTTAACTTCTACTGTACAGCAAATGATTCAGTTATACACACACACACATTATTTTTCATATTCTTTTCCATTATGGTTTATCAGAGGATATTGAATATAGTTCCCTGTGCTATACACTAGGACCTTGTTGTTTATCCATTCTATATATAATAGTTTGCATCTACTAATCCCAACCTCCCAATCCATCCCTCCCCCACCCCCTCTACCCCGTGGCAACCACAAGTTTGTTCTCTATGTCTGAGTCTGTTTCTCTGTTGTAGACAAGTTCATTTGTGTCATATTTTAGATTCCACATATAAGTGATATTATATGATACTTGTCTTTCTCTGTCTGACTTACTTCACTTAGTATGATAATCTCTAGGTACATCCATGTTTTGGCAAATGGCCTTATTTTATTCCCTTTTTATGACTGAGTAATATTCCATTGTGTGTGTGTATGTGTATGTGTATATATATATATATATATATATATATATGCCACATCTTCTTTATCCATTCATCTGTCAATGGACATTTAGGCTGTCTCCATGTGACAAGGGTCTTTCTTGAGTGTTATTGTGAATGAGACACAGTCCCAGCTTTCAAGGAGCTTAAAGTCTAGTAGTCATTAAAACTTTGAGCTATTTCAAGGAAGTTTTAGGAAATGATGCTCCTATTACATTAAAATCTTGTAAGCATAGTTGCCTTAATTCTGTTTCCTTTCCTTCTTATATACCACAGGCATCTTTCAAAAGCCTCATGTATATACTTCCAAAATATAGTGAGGAAAACATAAGAAGGTATATCTTAAGTGGAGTAAGGACTAGAATATGATGATTCTAGAGTGAAATATGAAAATAAAAGCTAGCAGACCAAATATTGGGGAACTGCAATACAAAATAATGATTTTCTTGGACCGTAGTGAAGATTGTGACAGTGTGATAGCCTCATAACTCTCAATAGGTCAAATTCTGTTGAATTATATTCTAAGTGAGATTCTAAGTGAGATTGTACCCAGGTGGAAGTGGAATCTAGTAGTATTTAGAAGTTTTTATTTGTGATGGTGCTTAAGAATTATGTCACGTATGGCTATCATCAAAAACTCTATAAATAATAAATACTGGACAGGGTGTGGAGAAAAGGGAACCCTCCTACACTGTTGATGGGAATGTAAACTGGTACAGCCACTATGGAAAACAGTATGGAGTTTCCTTAAAAAACTAAAAATAGAGCTACCATATGACCCAGCAATCCCACTCCTGGGCATATGTCTGGAAAAGATGAAAACTGTATTCAAAAAGATACATGCACAGGGCTTCCCTGGTGGCGCAGTGGTTGAGAGTCTGCCTGCCAATGCAGGGGACACGGGTTCGAGCCCTGGTCCGGGAAGATCCCACATGCCGCGGAGCAACTAGGCCCGTGAGCCACAATTGCTGAGCCTGCGCTTCTGGAGCCTGTGCTCCGCAACAAGAGAGGCCGCGACAGTGAGAGGCCCACGCACTGCGATGAAGAGTGGCCCCCGCTCGCCGCAACTGGAGAAAGCCCTTGCACAGAAACGAAGACCCAACACAGCCATAAATAAATAAATAAAGTGTAAAATTTATAAAAAAAAAAAAGATACATGCACCCCAATGTTCATAGCAGCACTATTTATAATAGTTAAAACATGCAAACAACACAAGTGTCCATCAACAAATGATTGGTTTCAGAAGATGTGGTGTGTGTGTGTGTGTGTGTGTGTGTACTCACACACACAATGGAATATTACTCAGCCATAAAAAAGAATGAAATATTGCCATTTGCAGCAACATAGATGGACCTAGAGAATATCACACTAAGTGAAGTAATCCAGACAGAGAAAGACAAATATTATATGATATCGCTTATATGTGGAACCTAAAATATAATACAAATGAATCTATATCCAAAACAGAAACAGACTCACAGACATAGAAAATAAACCTATGGTTACCAAAGAGATAGGGTGGAGGGAGGGATAAAATAGGACTATGAGATTAACAAACTATTATACATGGAAGAGATAAGCAATAAGGATTTACTGTATAACACAGGGAATTATATTCAATAACTTATAATAACCTATAATTGAAAATAATATGAAAAATATATATAACTGAATTGCTCTGCTGTACACCTGAAACTAACACAGTATTGTTTAATCCACTATACTTCAATAAAAAAAGAGGCTTCTAAATGCTAAAATAAAAAAGAATTATGTCATTTACAACATGTGCAACCTTGAGTAAACCTCAATCTCAGTAAGTTGGTTTTCTCATCTGTAAAATAAGTATTAAAACAATAATGGCTACCTCATTGCATTCTTATACAATGTCAATGAGACAGTGTGTGTAAACTGCCTAGCAGGGGGCTAGTTCACAGAATAAACTCAAAACACAGTGTTTATCATTATCCTATCTTCTTCAAATATTCAGAAAAATCTGCTATCCAGAGTCTTTGTCACAAAGGGTTATTTTCTACATTATTCAAACCACTTGAAGTACTAAAGGAGGCATATGGGGGTCCATTGGATACTGTGGCAGCTTTGAAATATGCATCGCAGATCTCCTGCTGTGGGGAGTGTAATTGATTGACAACCCCAGCAGCTGCCTTTATGGATTTATCCCCACATTCATGCCAAGGCCCCATTTCCTGTAGGCTGTTCCCAGTCAACAGCTGAGCATGATGGGAATACTAATGCAGCTCCATCCTACAAGGCCCAGGGTTATTTTAGCACGTGTCTCTGGCTCAAAGATTCCCCACCAATCTGGCCTAAATTTTCTTACAACTTCCTCCAAACTGAGACTCCTCCTGCCTTGTCCTCCTTCCTCACTCTCTCATTCTCAGGTGACAGACCTGCATAGTAGTGTGAGGCCCCCTTTCTCCATTGGCTTTCCCTCCCTTTTTATCCTTCACAGAGTTTTCCCCCAATAAATGTTCTGCAGTTTCATCCCATCTTGACAGCTGCTTCTTGGAAGACCCAAACTGACACAGACATCCAGAATTTATTTACACAGATCCTAACCTGTTAGGATTTACCTACCTTACCTTCACTCCTGGTTCTATTTTTCAACCTTGTTCTATTGATTATTCAATATAAACCCAATCAATTAGACATATGATACAGATTTTTCAAGACACTCAGTTCTGCTCTAATTCCCAGCTACGATATGATCTCCTTTCCTCAAGTCTGTACTTCTACAACTTTTATCAGCAATACCATTTCCCTTCACCCAGGCCCAAAACAGTCCACTGTGAGCGCTGGTGCTTCCCTTTTGGCTGACTGCCCAGTGACTGCCAAGGCTCTCTAGGAAGTCTCTCTTGACCTCATGGTGATTTTTGAAAATGGTTTGTGTAAGTGAGGTAACAGTCAGGATCTACCTGATTTCTTAACAGTATGTATTAAAAAGGAGACCTAGAGAGACAAATTCTGTATTTCTAGATTTAAGAAGAATCTTAGAAATTTCTTTTTTCCAGATGTGGAGTCTAAGGACAAAGATACCAAGTGACTTTCTCAAGGTCATACAAGGAACAGAGATGAGACAAAAAGGAGTACTGTATTCCTAAAGAAATAAGGAGCATCCGTAGCACATGCAGCAACTCTATGAAGACCTCCAGCCCCCAGAAATGAAAGAAATAGAAAGATATTTGAAGATGACATGTGGGGACAAGAGTTCTAAAGGAGGAAAGAGTGCATGCTTTTAAGGAGTTTGGTGCAGAGAAAAAAAAAAAAAAAAACTGCTAATAAAACTATGATTCAGAATAATGTCCTAGACAGTCAAGTACTTAATAAATCAATTTTAGTAATCAAGGGTTCTTGCTTGGACATTTAGCTACAGGCTCAAATATAATGATGTGTGTTCTGATAATCACCACAAGCAAATTTAGCCACATTGGTCTTCCAGGTAAGGAGAATATAATTTAAGTTAATGGATGCTATTTTTTCCCTAACAATAAAATTGGATCATTTATCTTCAAAATGTTACTTTTTTCCTATAAACAGTAATGAATAAAATGTCTTTCTTCTTTTCTGGGGCAAGGGAGAGGTTATCTTTTAGTCTTTGCCATATTCAGTTCTATACTTCAATATGAACTACACACAAGCACCAGGAAATTTTTCACCACAAGTGGACAATATGTTTAATTACTTGATGTTACACTGGTTATTTTCATTTCTTAGATCAATAATCTACAAACCCTAACAATCATCACACATAGTGATCAGTAAAAATTTTTGAACACCATCTCCTAAAAAATATACATTGGTTTATTTATAAATTATGTGCAGGTACTATACTGGTTGAACATATTATGCTTATAATACATAAGCCAAAATAGTACTTTAAAGAAGAATGAAATAATAAATATTAATGCAAAGTCTAATATTTTTTATTCTCTCCCTCATAGATCATTTTGAATACCCTACTTTTTAGACCACTGGTCTATTTCATGAAAGTAAAAATAAAAATTCTATTTCATCAAAACAAAATTCCATTTTGTTTTCATCATATTTATATTTCTATCAGAATGCATTCAAACCCTTTTTTCTGCTATTCTAGCTCTTGACAATTTCTAGATTACCTGTCTAGTCTATATATCCCAACATTTCCCAATATCAAGGCTTACAAACGGGTGGGCAATAGTGAAAATTAAACCCCTAAATATACTCTGTATGAAGTAAACAGTGCTTCTTAAATATCTGAAATCCAAAGTGCATAGGAGGGGAAAGATGCCATCTGATCTGCATGTTTCCTACCACTCTTTTTTTTAATCTCATACCTGTCCTGCTTCACTCATTAAAAATGGTCACAAAGTCTTTGACATGCCCACCAACCAAAGGTGAGTCTATTTCCTCCCCACTTAAATCTGGGTTAGTTCTGTGATTTGCTTTGACTGATAAAATGCAATGGAAAAATGATGCTGTATAAACTTATGATATATGCAGCTTCTATTTTCACACATTTTCCTTTAGATTTCAGACGTCACTCTGTAGGAAACCCAAACCATATGGAGAGGCCGTGTGCAAGAGAACCAACACACTCCAGTCAAAATCCCAGCCATATCCTAGCTGGCAGCCACCGGTACCTGTGAACTACATTGGTAAGTAATCTTATATTCCAACTGATTCAAGCCTCTGGACCATCACAGCTGCAGCTGATACCATATGGAGCAGAGAAACAACCCTAATGAACCCAATCTATCTACAGAATTTTGAGTGGCAATACATGATTGCTATCATTCTAAAGCCACCAAGTTTTGGGTGATTCGCTACACAACAAAAGATGACCAAAGCGCACATTATCTTTAAATGGCATGTGAATTTGTAATACATTCCTGATGCTAATTTTTAATTCCAGTGGGATTGGTCTATTAATGGGTTTTTGATCTGACTTCACCTGTGCATTCTCCATGTCTTTGCTCATGATACAGGTTTCATGCCTATGCACCTATGCAAATTCTATTCATCTTTCAAGGCACAACTGGTTACACATTCTAGCTACCATGCCCTAATTAAGTAATTGTGGATGAATTGTTTCATTTCCCTACCCCTCTCCTTGTTTGTAGAATATGTATAGTAATAATAACTCTTTCACAGGGTTATTAAAAAGAGTAAAAGTCACACTGCATGTAAAGGGCTTAACACAATGTCTGGCTCACAAGTATTTAGTGAAGGCTATTTATTATTGAAACCTTCTTCAAGTATTTAAATAGACTTTATCTTCATTGATTCTAGTGTTGTTTACCTGAGCAATTCCTCATTTCCATGACTCTGTTCCCAAAGATGAGAATGAATTCCTTTCCATCCTTTCAAATCTCAGCTCTAATAGATCACTGAAGAGAGTATCTGTCAAAGAACTAAAGTTTATCCTTCAAAGTGGAAATATTTTGGTCAGGTTAAGCTCTGTAAACAGTAGAAAGTCAATGGATATTTGTTGAATTAATGAAAAAATGAACAAACCAGAAGGCACAGCTGATGTTCACCCCAAAATGGAAACAATCATTTCAGATGCTCTATGCTTTATAAGGTGTTCTCAACACCTTACATTTTATTCACAAATTGGACTATTTAACCAAATTAGTTATTTAAGATGTACCCTGTGTTATGCCATCTAATGAAATGTATAATCCGTAAGTAAAATAAAGGAGTTGAATTTCTTTGAGTCCACTGTCTAAGAAACATTCTCAGAATCCATGAGAGCCTCAGGGTTATTTAATGATGTTCTATAGCCTAAGAGGAGGCCTGGAAGATGCTAGTATTTAATGCAGTTTCTAAGTTTTGGACCTCACTCATATCACACTTCCCATTGAATAAGAGTTCTAGACACACCATTGCCCTGGAAAATGAAGAACAGTAGAGGAGGTGACTCCAGAGGGGAGAGGCTAACACACAGCCAAGTAGACTGCCAAGACAACATAGGGATCTCCTGTTTATGGATAGCAATCCACTCCTGAAAATCATATGTGCCTTGGAAAAAAAATCCAAACAAAACAAAACAATACCTAGAAAGTCTTCCCATTATTTTGTGTAGGAAAAAAAGATACTTGTTATGTCTCAACCCAAATCTCTCAACATATTTCTAAATATGACTAAAACACACACAAAAATGCCTTTAGAGAATTAACAAACTATCATGTCAGGATATAAGATAGTTGGAATATAGGTCTGTGGTTATCAAATATTTAGCACAGTAATTTTTAAAAATTACATTTAATACAGTAACACTTCAGTTTTGTTGCAATCACTTTCTCATTTGCTTTGCTTACTTCCCTACAATTTTTATGAATACTTCCTTGTGTTTGGGGGGTCACACAGTACAATTATTTCTTGGCAAATCTTGGCAACAATAGGAAAGACATTTAGGACAAATGCCCAGTGTCAGAGAATGTCTCATCTTGACTGTGACACTGGGATGCCTTTCTCAGCACCAGACACATCCAGCCTATACGTCCCTTTGTCGACACTCATCATACTTTATACTTTTCAAAATATTTATCTTGACTTTGACATTCTACTAACTGTTTTCGGAGTACAAGTCAAGGCTTTTCATAAATATCATTTGTCTGAAGTGTTGTATTGAACTCTGGGGACAAAAATATAAAATTTCTGATGCAAACATAGGGTGAAAATGTTGCAGTTGAGAGTTTTGTAAGCTCCATGAAGTTTGGATATTAAAAACTAAGGGACCTCATTCTATCAGGAAATATTAACTAAAGAGGCACTCAACAGGGCATACCTGTACAATACTGCTTAGAGCTATAAGGAGATAATGTCTATACTGAAAAATATATAAATTAATGTGAACTTTTTGTTTCCCACCATCAATTTACCCTTCTTTAATAATAGCAATCCTATTTCATTTTAAGGAACCACTCCTCACTCACTGTTAGTCTGTATGATTTGAGTGGGACTAACCATACCTTCTGGCCCCTGGACAGGCCAATCATAACACATTAAATCTCTGGTCATGATTCATATTCATGGATAGAGATATAAATACATGAGCCAAGCCAATACAATGATATTCAATTCCAGGTTTGTTTGTTTAAGAGTGAGGGAGATATTAGAATTTTTCAAAATCCTTTTTTTTTTTTACTGGATTGGTAAACTATGAGTAAGAAACTGGAGATACTTAGGGGAGAGAGACCATCTAGGAATGGAGTCAACATAGAGAAATGTAAAACCAAGATGAGGTATCATCAGTGCAGCTATTTCTAAAGTCATTTACCACTGGAGTTTTAGGTTATGCATTCATTTTTTTCCCCACAATCCACCCTGATTTAGTATATCAGGCAGAATATATAAGCAAGACTGTGGTAACGAGTAAATGCCCAACAGAAGAAAGATTTATTTCTCACTCACACAAACTCTGATTTGGAGCAGGCAACTCTCAAAGGAAATTCTTCTCCATGCAGTGACTCAAGGATCCAGGCTGATCCATCATGTGGCCTGAACAATCACCGCCAAAGGGGAGGAAACTGCATGAAGTAACACATTCTTCTTAACTTTGGTCTAGAATGTTACACTTATGCCTGCTCATGCTTCATTGGCTAAAACTAGTCATATGGTTTTTGTGAAGACATGTGGGAGAACCAAGTATTGTGAGCAATATTAGTTTCCACAAAATTGTTTTTAGATATTTTTAACCAAGTGTCCTGAATTAGAAATATTTTTTTTTCCTTAACTCCATACTGGAAAGAGGATTGGCAAACAAAGGTATTAGGGTGAAATGTGGTGCAGAAAATGAAACTGAGTCTCTTTGGAGAGAGTATGCCCTGTACAAAATACTGGATAAACGCCTAATATGACTCATTTGATGGATGCACACTAGCGCCATTCATCTTGTCATTTTCCAGAAATGATATTATTTGCTCAAACAACATAGCATTATGTACCTCACCCCAACATCCAGTAATTGCCCTCTTTTAGTTCTGCATCCTGGCATCAATCACACTTTGTAGTTGAGAAATGACGATGGCAACTTGGGCTCAGGTGTGAGGTACAGGGCTTAGAGCTTTCATTCCTCTTGATCAGCTCCCCCATCAACTTTGTTACCACTCTTAGCAGCACTACGAGTGTCTCAGCCACCAAGCCAAGGTATTATGCAGTTTAACCTTTTCGGCTCCATTTATTCAACAAATCTTAGCAGTATTTCCTTTCCATTCTCACTGATAGTACTCAGACCCACGCCCTCATCAGCTAGCTCCTGGTTCAGTTCAATATCCTTCTTTTTAGATCTCTTGATATGAAGCTTGCTTCTCTCTGACCCACCTGGTTAACCCTACCAGTTCAATTTTACACAAACACCCACAATGTATTCCTTCATATTATTTTATTGATTTCCCAGTGGGTCTCTATTTTCTACCAAACCCAATGTAAACTTCAGTTTCTCATTTATTAGTATGACCCCATCCTTTCTACCAAGCTAACCGTGCATTCGTTCCAACATCTATCTGTTATTCTAGAAAGGCTATCACCAAACAATCTCATGTGAAATATTCTCAGTGGGGCTGACTGTCAGGCCTGGTAGTTCTTCAGAAGAAACCTAGTTTAGAAGAAAAAAAAGTCTGTGATCATGGATCATGAGTCCAAGGAAATACTCCTAGCAGTAGACTTGGACTGCAACGTGAATAATCAGCAATCTAAATGTTCATAGATATGGTAAACTCATCCATTAGATTTAAAGGGGTCTATACTATATATGAAGATACTCCTGTAGAAGTCTCCAGGACAATGAACCATTAAAAAAAAAAAACAACCCTCAAGATCATATCTTGAATATAATTAGACCACTGAATCAAACTATTTAAAAGGGTACACTTTATGGTAAGTGAATTATATCTCAAAAAAGCTGTTATTAAAATAATTACATCTTGATTTGGGTACAAGATGTACAAGCCATAGTAGTATTTCTCAAGCTTTAGTGTAGTGTTTCTCAAACTTTTTCCCCAGGTTTATTGAGATATAAATGACAAAAAGCCCTGTGTATGTTTAAGGTGTACAGTATAATGATTTGACTTACATATATTGTGAAATGATTACCACAGTTAAGTTTAGCTAACATCTATCATTTCATACAGATAACAAAAAAAGAAAACAATACTTTTTTTATTTCTCAAACTTTTGTAAACTGTGAAAGCTTGTTTACTTGCAAAGTCCAGGGTCCTACCTACAGAGATTATGATTTCATGAGTGTACATCAGAGTACTGAATTGTGCACTTATATTAATCAGTCTAGGAGATTCTGTATGTATACTATGGCCTATACTTTAAAATAATAATAACAATAACACTGTTCTACACAGCAATCAGTCCTAGGAAAAAGCTGACCATGGCTGGAGGAGTTGTCAAAGTGCCAGTCAAACACATTGTTCAGGGGAAAAGTCAAGATTTTATGAACTGGAATATAATCAGAAAAACAAAGACACATTTCATTCAGACCGTCCAAATATGGCAGATGCAGTGGTTAGGGGAAAGTTGCAGTTCATTGACTATAAAAGTACTCCTAAGCTGACCTGAGAGATTCAAATGATCAGGCTTAATAATAGGCTTCATTCAGCAAGACTAGCTTAGGGCCCCTTATTCATAGGTATGATAAGATGATAATATACCATCCACTTTGGATTGAATCACTCAGCAACTGGGATAGGAAGCTGCAGGTCAAAGACATCAGGGCTTGCACTTAGAAAAGGCTGGAAATACAAGGAGTGACTAACAATACAAACACCCATGCTCATCGCTGCTTCTCTACGCCAGGAGTCTTTACATGCTTACATGTCGTGTTCTGACTGGGTGGAGTGCCCAGAGTGATGGAGGAATTAGAGAAAGGGTATGCCTTCAAGGTTGATTCTGGGTATTTACGAGCTGCTGACCAGCATAATTTGTGATTTCAAAGGCAGGTTTGAGAGCAGATGGGTTCTAAGGAGGCATAAACGGATGCTTAGAACTTACTAAGAAAGAAGAAACTTTTTTTCTAGGAATGACACGTGACGAGTAGTCTCAGAAACTAGGAAACACAGAAATATGGGTTCAGTGAAAGAAGCGGAAACTTTGTTATACCAAGCTGTACCTTTGAGGCCACAATTTAAGCCATGGTTTTAATCAAAGTCCTCTTAAAAGTCGCTATTCAGTATATGACATAAGATCTCATGCCTTCTAGTTATTTTTTATTCCTTTTATCAGGACTTTATGTCAAGAATCATCTATTATGCATAATTTAGCCCTAAATTGTTTCCTTTCCTTTCCTAATCCCTCATGTATTCATTTAGTAAACATTTATTAAACTCCTTATTGGGCTAAAATGGCAAGGAAAAGCTCTTATTCTCAAAGGGCTGAGAGTCCAATATATCTTAACCTTTTATAGCTTAATCTTTTGGTCAATGACTGAACCATATCTCCCAGCTGTGTCCACTTTAACATCCATTACAACCAGACTCATTTTGTATTTGAATACGTTTTTGCTGATTATCAAACACATTTATTAACTGACTTTCTTATGAAAATATTCTAGGCACCACGAATTACCTTATGCCTCAGGATGACCAGGGTTTATAATCTATAACACTGGAGATGCCAATATCTACAATTAGTCTGAATCTTTTCACTGAGATGAAAAATTGATTCCATTTTTAGAAGTTATCTAATACTTGGGTTTTTAATATCGAACAAACTGACTGGAGTGGTTCCCAGAGAAAGGGAGTTTGTATAGGTACCAGACAGGCCTTTAGAGATCCAGTCTGAAGGAATGTCTAAATGTCACCATTTCCACATGAAGATGAGATTCAATTAAGTGGGGAAAAGGTTAAAATGGGAGAAAAACTATCAGTGAATTAGTTGTTTGACATAAGTGTTCTAAACAAGACAGCTGGGAGATGGAATCTTTAACTTTTCAATCAACTTTAGAAAAACAAGGTGCTAAATTGGCTGCCTTGACTCATTACAAACACCGACAGAAACTAAGGAGCTGAAGTCATATTTACATAAGTTATTTATTCACCACCCTAGCAATTTATTCACCACCCTGAAATTGGTTGTTACTATCAACCAATTTCAGCATGTTTCATGGCCATCTGGGTAATGTCAGTTATAGAGCAAATAGTGGAGTTTGAGAAATAGTGACAGGAACTGTACTTTTAAAAATAAGTGTTGTTCTCTCTCACTTTTATAGTTATCATTATATTTGAACCTGGGATTTCCTAGCAAAGAAAGAGAAGATTTAACTTCCTATACTTCCAATGAGCGCTAGGCTTATAGACTGAGAAAACATTTGAAATGTCTTTGGTAGGTCATCTGGATACAGCACTGTAGGCTTTATTTCCCAAGATCATCAAACCTATCAAATTAATAAGACCCAGAGTCTCAAATATGAGAATTATTTAGTCAAACTTCAACTTAACAATTATTAAGATAATGGGCTGTTACATCAAAATAATACATGAAATGAGACAAGTTTAAGAAAAAAAAATAGTGTCTTTTAAAATCATTATCCAGACTTGGTGGATTTCCTTGGTTAATATAAGAGGAATATTTTAAATATTTTAAATGAGGTCCTGTAGCTATGTTCTATTTAGGAGACTAAAAATATCTCTTTGCAGAGATTATTCATAATTCATCTCAAAATTATGAGGAACTACAAATACTATATATATATATATATATACATATATATATATATATATATATATATAGTATATATAATATACTATTATCTATAGTTGCAATATTTTATGGATAAATGTCATGACTTCACTAAAACAAATCTAAGTTCATGCTGAAACCCTAGCTAAAGGATTGCTATGGGACAGGGTAAAAGGTGTCTTTGAAGAGTTTCTCATGACCAGAACTCATTGCCTGGAACGAAGAGAAGCAGGATAGAGTTTTGCAAGAGCCTATGCATGAAAATGGGTCAGCTGAAAGAGAAACCATGGTGACTGAAGAAAGGTGGAAGAAAAAAGCTGGTGTATGAGAAATTTGAGATGTCATATGAAGATGGGACTGTCAAACTGAAAAGTGAGAATCAGCAAATGACCAAGACAGACTGAGACTGAGTCAAATGTGTATGTTGCCAGGAGTGGAGGGAAAAGCAAATTCTTAGTCCGGATATCCCCTCTGGTTCTAATGTACTAAGAGCCAAAAAGCTACCATGAGCAGCCAGTGGAGCAAAAGTGCTGCAGAGGTCAAACCTATCAATAGCACATTGCACTGTTACCTTGCAACTGCATTGCCTTGGCTGTTGCTACTCCAGCTTCTTAAGTAAATAGATGCCATCTCAACAAGAAGGACTATAGGTGGGGAGAGAGGCGAATGAAATTAGAGCCTTATGTCAGTTCAAGAAGCAAATGCCATGGCAGAATTAGAAGTACAAGATAGGGACTTCCCTGGTGGTCCAGTGGGTAAGACTTCGTGCTCCCGATGCAGGGGGCCTGGGTTCGATCCCTGGTCAGGGAACTAGATCTCATTTGCATGCCACAACTAAGAGTCTGCTTGCTGCAACTAAAAGATCCCGCGTGCCGCAACTAAGACCCGGCACAGCCTAAATAAATAAATATTTAAAAAAAAAAAAAAGAAAGAAAGAAGCACAAGATATTTACTGGGGGAAGGTCAGTGAAAAATAAAGGGAAAAAGGAAGAGGAGTAGACAGGGACTGCCTTTAGACTGGTTCAGTTCTGACACCTGGGAAAGAAGAGAGGGAAGGAAGGAGAATGCAGTAGGAAGAGCTTCATGTTGCACTGCAGCTGTGAGAAAGTCTCAGCCAACTCAAAGAGGAGCCCAGAGGAAAAATACCCATTAAGAGTCCTGCACTGAGCATAAGTGGCCAGAGTCTAGTACCCCTGCTGGGCTCAGTCACTGGATGGAGGAATCCCGGCCTCAGTGTGAACAAGGTAGCATAGTCCAATAACAATATAGCTGGAGGCTGTCAGCTACTCACCCCTCACAGGAGCTTCTCTCTTAACATATCTGAGCAGCAGAACTCTGTTGCTGCCATAGTTCACCCCTCGCTCTGCACAGATCAATTTTTCCATACAGTTCTAAAGCATTTTCTCCATTTTTCCTTTGACCCTCTCTTCATAAAAGGAATAGAGAGGTTAGTGGGATGAGCTACATCCTCCATTGTTGCAGTTGTCTTGAGACTGCAACTGGTGATGGTCTCCAACCTCTACTATCCATTCTAAATTCCTTTCACCTTCACTTACCACCTCTGCAAGTCTTGATAGCTCACCTGGTATTACCTAAACCTTCATTCCTACAGGGTCTAAATCCCTGGTAATCATACACATCTCAAGTGAGGAGCATTTCACGTGATAATTCAGTCATAATTGTATAAGGGAATACCAAGAGGAACCAGTAGATCATCTGAGTTCCATATATGTTCTTTTCTGCCCCAAGGTATAAAAGAACCCTATTTCCTCCTTCTGATCAGGGTCAACTGCCCTGGCCAAGATGGTAACTTTTCTCATCTGCTGGCCCCTACTCACAAGGAGTCCAGAGTTGTTGGGCAGCAGCCATGGCTTATTGTTGAATGAGATCTGCTCTGTCCTCTAGCAAGAATGTTTTTCCTTTGGGGACTAGGATCTCTAGCCCTACATATCCCAGAGTTTCAGGGATGAGAAGTATAAAGTCCTCAGTAGTTGCAGAATCTGATGACCAAAAAATATTTTAAAATAGAAATAGAGAAGAGATCTAAGGATACATTAAACTACAGCATTCTACCAGACCACTCTCTCCTGTGCGAGTCTATTTCCATTATACCACAGAGATCTCAGAGAGGGACCTGAAATAGCAATTTTACATATCAAAATAATAAACTGGCAAAACCCATCATTACGTAGCCTTCTTCTCTGAGCCATTTCAAACATATATTATGAAATAAATAGTATGATTTTTTTTTGAAGTCTCTATTTTCAAGGGCTGCCTGTGACACTCATGACCATCTCTCTGCCATCAGTGCTCTAAAGGGATGATATACATGAGAACAAGATATGTTCTTTGTTCCATTATTATTTATCTACCTATACGCTCATTTTCCCAGGGAAAAATTGACACTTGCCCAATTTACTGGTCAGCTACCTCCACCTTAAACTTGATGAAGGACTTTCATTCTCAGGGCATCTGTACACTCTTCCTCCCCCAACATGTACCTTTCTCCATGGCTTCTGGATTCCTGACCCCTTCTGAGGGTCCCCCTCCTGGTGCTGATGTATTAAATATAGACTTCTCTGTTCTGAGCCTCACTTACTAAGGAACAGGAAAATGTTTAACACTCCAAGTCTAAGGTATTTTCTCATTCATAAATCTGTGCATGCAAAATGTTTTTAGTGTCTCCTCCATGTCTAGAGTAGGAAAAATAGAAGAAAGAATAGAAAACTTAAACTTGAACTTGAAGTGAGGTTGTATGACTTTGAGCTCTGCTTCAACAAGTCAAATCAGCATGAAATTGAGACAGTTACCCAGTCTTTCTGATGTACTTTTTCACTTGTAAAAAGGAGATAATAGAGACCAACCAGAAAAATATTTTTCTGAAAACAAAATGAGATAAAGGATGTGAAAGTCCATGGTAAGCTCTGAAATGGATTACTCATGAAATGAGGTCATTATTAATATAATAATAATGTTATATTCAGTACAAAGAAGTGTATCGCCATTAATCGAATCTCCATTTTGTCAAAACAAAATAGTCGGAAGCAAGTTGAAGGAAGTGCACTTTTTGGAATACTTTAAATTGCACAAAGGATTCCCTACTCAGCATATTCTAAGAACTTCATCCTTCTCCCTTACTATATGATCTTGGCCATTTACAGTTTACCCTTTTTTTTAAAACAATAGATCTTTATCATAGTATAATTGCTTCACCATGCTGTGTTAGTTTCTGTTGCACAACAAAGTGAATCAGCCATATGCATACACTTGTCCCCATATCCCCTCCCTCTTGAGCTTCCCTCCCATCCTCCCTATCCCACCCTTCTAGGTCATCGCAAAGCACCGAGCTGATCTCCCTGTGCTATGCTGCTACTTCCCACCAGCCAACTATTTTACATTCGGTAGTGTATATATGTCGATGCTACTCTCACTTCGCCCCAACTTCGCCCTCCCACCCCATGTCCTCAAGTCCATTCTCTATGACTACCTTTTTATTCCTGCCCTTCAACTAGGTTCATCAGTACCATTTGTTTGGTTTTAGATTCTATAATATATGCGTCAGCATACAATATTTGTTTTTCTCTTTCCGACTTTTCACTCTGTATGACAGACTCTAGGTCCATCCACCTCACTACAAATTACTCAATTTCATTTCTTTTTATGGCTGAGTAATATTTCATTGTATATATGTGCCACATCTTCTTTATCCATTCATCTGTCGATGGACACTTAGGTTGGTTCCATGTCCTCGCTATTGTACATAGAGCTGCAATGAACATTGTGGTACATGTCTCTTTTAAAATTATGGTTTTCTCAGGGTATAGGCCCAGTAGTGGGACTGCTGGGTCATATGGTAGTTCTATTTTTAGTTCTTTAAGAAGCCTCCATACTGCTTTCCATAGTGGTTGTATCAATTTACATTCCCACCAACAGTGCAGGAGGGTTCCCTTTTCACCACACCCTTTACGGCATTTATTGGTTCTAGATTTTTTGATAATAGCCATTCTGACCAGCGTGAGGTGATACCTCATTGTAGTTTTGATTTGCATTTGTCTAATAATTAGTGATGTTGAGCATCTTTCACGTGCCTATTGGCTATCTGTATGTCTTCCTTGGTGAAATATCTATTTAAGTCTTCTGCCCATTTTTTAACTGCATTGTTTGTTTTTTGATATTGAACTCCATGAGCTGTTTGTATATTTTGGAGATTAGCCCTTTGTTGTTTCATTTGCAAATATTTTCTCCCATTCTGAGGGTTGTCTTTTTGTCTTGTTTATGGTTTCCTTTGCTGTGCAAAAGCTTTCGAGTTTAATTAAGCCACATTTGTTTATTTTTGTTTTTATTTCCATTTCTCTAGGAGGTGGGTCAAGAAAGATCTTGCTGTCATTTATGTCATGGAGTGTTCTGCCTATGTTTTCCTCTAAGAGTTTTATAGTGTCCCGTCTTACATTTAGGTCTTTAATCCATTTTCAATTTATTTTTGTATATGGTGTTAGGAAGTGTTCTAATTTCATTCTTTTACATGTAGCTGTCCAGTTTTCCCAGCAACACTTATTGAAGAGGCTGTCTTTTCCCCATTGTATATTCTTGCCTCCTTTATCAAAGAAAAGGTGACCAGATATGTGTGGGTTTTTCTCTGGGCTTTCTATCCTGTTCCATTGATCTATATTTCTGTTTTTGTGCCAGTACCATACTGTCTTGATTACTGTAGCTTTGTAGTATAGTCTGAAGTCAGGGTGCCTGATTCCTCCAGCTCTGTTTTTCTTTCTCAAGATTGCTTTGGCTATTCAGGGTCTTTTGTGTTTCCATAAAAATTGTGAAATTTTTTGTTCTAATTCTGTGAAGAATGCAACTGGGAATTTGATAAGGATTGCATTGAATCTGTAGATTGCTTTGGGTAGTATAGTCATTTTCACAATACTGATTCTTCCAATCCAAGAACACAGTATTTTTCTCCATCTGTTTATGTCATCTTTGATTTCTTTCATCAGTGTTTTATAGTTTTCTGAGTAGAAGTCTTTTGCCTCCTTAGACAGGTTTATTCCTAGGTATTTTATTCTTTTTGTTGCAATGGTAAATGAGAGTGTTTCCTTAATTTCTCTTTTAGATATTTCATTGTTAGTGAATAGGAATGCTAGAGATTTCTGTGCATTAATTTTGTATCTTGCTACCTTACAAATTCATTGATTAGTTCTAGGAGTTTTCTGGTGGCATCCTTAGGATTTTCTATGTACAGTATAATGTCATCTGCAAACAGCGACAGTTTTACTTCTTCTTTTCTAATTTGTATTCCGTTTACTTTTTTTTCTTCTCTGATTGCTGTGGCTAGGACTTCCAAAACAATGTTGAATAATAGTGGTGAGAGTGGACATCCTTGCTTTGTTCCTGATCTTAATGGAAAAGGTTTCAGTTTTTCACCATTGAGTATAATGCTTGCTGAGGGTTTGTCATATATGGCTGTTATTGTGCTGAGGTAGGTTCCCTCTGTGCCCATTTTCTGGAGAGTTTTTATCCAAAATGGGTGTTGAATTTTGTCAAAAGTTTTTTCTGCAACTATTGAGATGATCATAGGGTTTTTATTCTTCAATTGGTTAATATGGTGTATCACATTGATTGATTTGTATATACTGAAGAACCCTTGCTTCCCTGAGATAAACCCCACTTGATCATGGTGTATGATCCTTTTACTGTGCTGTTGGATTCTGTTTGCTAGTATTTTGTTGAGGATTTTTGCATCTGTGTTCATCAGTGATATTGGTATACAATTTTCATTTTTGTGATATCTTTTTCTGGTTTTGGTATCAGGGTGATCGTGGCCTCGTAGAATGAGTTTGGGAGTGTTCCTCCCTCTGCTATATTTTGTAAGAGTTTGAGAAGGATAGGTGTTAGCTCTCCTCTAAATGTTTGATAGAATTCGCCTGTGAAGCCATCTGGTCCTGGGCTTTTATTTCGTGGAAGATTTTTCATCACAGTCTCATTTTCAGTGCTTTTGATTGGTCTGTTTACATTTTCTATTTCTTCCTGGTTCAGTCTTGGAAGTTTGTGCTTTTCTAAGAATTTGTCCATTTCTTCCAGGTTGTCCATTTTATTGGCACATATTTGCTTGTAGTAATCTCTCACGATCCTTTGTATTTCTGCAGTGTCAGTTTTTAATTCTCCTTTTTTATTTCTAATTCTATTGACTTGACTCTTTTCCCTTTTGTTCTTGATGAGTCTGACTAATGGTTTATCGATTTTATCTTCTCAAAGAACCAGCTTTTAGTTTTATTGATCTTTGTTATCATTTCCTTCATTTCTTCTTCATTGATTTCTCATCTGATCTTTATGATTTCTTTCCTTTTGCTAACTTCAGGGTATTTTTGGTTCTTCTTTCCCCAATTGCTTTAGGTGTAAGGTTAGGTTGTTTATTTGAGATGTCTCTTGTTTCTTCTGGTAGGATTGTATTGCTATAAACTTCCCTCTTAGAACTGCTTTTGCTGCATCCCATAGGCTTTGTGTCATCGTGTTTTCATTGTCATTTGTTTGTAGGTATTTTTTGATTTCCTCTTTGATTTCTTCAGTGATCTCTTGGTTATTAAGTAGTGTATAGTTTAGCATGCTTGTGTTTGTATTTTTACAGATTTTTTCCTGTAATTGATATCTAGTCTCATAGCATTGTGGTCAGAAAAGATACTTGATACAATTTCAATTTTCTTAAATTTATCAAGGCTTCCTTTGTGACCCAGATAGGATCTATCCTGGAGAATGTTCCATGAGCACTTGAGAAGAAAGTGTATTCTGTTGTTTTTGGATGGGATGTCCTATAAATATCAATAAAGTCCATCTTGTTTAATGTATCATTTAAAGCTTGTGTTTCGGGGCTTCCCTGGTGGTGCAGCGGTTGAGAATCTGCCTGCCAATGCAGGGGACACGGGTTCAAGCCCTGGTCTGGGAAGATCCCACATGCTGTGGAGCAACTAGGCCCGTGAGCCACAACTACTGAGCCTGCGCGTCCGGAGCTTGTGCTCCGCAACAAGAGAGGCCGCGACAGTGAGAGGCCCGCGCACCACGATGAGGAGTGGTCCCCGCTTGCCGCAGCTGGAGAAAGCCCTCACACTGAAACGAAGACCCAACACAGGCAATTAATTAACTAATTAATTAATTAATTAATTTAAAAAAGAGGCTGAGATTATTAAAAAAAAAAAAAAAGCTTGTGTTTCCTTATTTATTTTCATTTTGGATGATCTGTCCATTGGTGAAAGTGGGGTGTTATAATCCCCTACTATGATTGTGTTATTGTCAATTTCCCCTTTTATGGCTGTTTATGTAGTGAGGTGCTCCTATGTTAGGTCTATAAATATTTATAATTGTTATATCTTCTTCTGGGATTGATCCCTTGATCATTATGTAATGTCCTTTTTTGTCTCTTATAATAGTCTTTAAAGTCTATTTTGTCTGATATGAGAATTGCTACTCCAGCTTTCTTTTGATTTCCATTTGCATGGAATATTTTATTCCACTCCCTCATTTTCAGTCTGTATGCGTCCCTAGGGCTGAAGTGGGTCTCTTGTAGACCGCACATATATGGGACTTGTTTTTGTATCCATTCAGCCAGTCTATGTCTTTTGGTTGGAGCATTTAATCCATTTACATTTAAGGTGGTTATCTATATGTATTTTCCTATTACCATTTTCTGAAGTGTTTTGGGTTTGTTATTTTAGGTCTTTTCCTTTTCTTGTGTTTCCTGTCTAGAGAAGTTCCTGTAGCATTTGTTGTAAAGCTGGTTTGGCAGTGCTGAATTCTCTTAGCTTTTTCTTCTCTGTAAAGGTTTTAATTTCTCCGTCGAATATGAATGAGATCCTTGCTGGGTAGAGTAATCTTGGTTGTAGGGTTTTCCTTTTCATCACTTTAAATATGTCCTGCTACTCCCTTCTGGCTTGCAGAGTTTCTGCTGAGAGATCACCTCTAACCTTATGGGGATTCCCTTGTATGTTATTTGTTGCTTTTCCCTTGCTGCTTTTAATATTTTTTCTTTGAATTTAATTTTTGATAGTTTGATTAATATGTGTCTTGGCATGTTTCTCCTTGGATTTATCCCGTATGGGACTTTCTGCATTTCCTGGAGTTGAATAACTCTTTCCTTTCCCATATTAGGGAAGTTTTCAACCATAATCTCTTCAAATATTTTCTCAGTCCCTTTCTTTTTCTTTTCTTCTTCTGGGCCCACTAGAATTCAATGTTGGTGCATTCAATGTTGTCCTAGAGGTCTCTGAGACTGCCCTCAATTCTTTTCATTTTGTTTTCTTTATTCTGCTCTGCAGTAGTTATTTCCACTATTTTATCTTCCAGGTCACTTATCCTTTTTTCTTCCTCAGTTATTCTGCTATTGATTCATTCTAGAGAATTTTTAATTTCATTTATTGTGTTGTTCATCATTGTTTGTTTGCTCGTTAGTTCTTCTAGGTCCTTGTTAAACGTTTCTTGTATTTTCTCCATTGTATTTCCACGATTTTGAATCATATTTACTATCATTACTCTGAATTCTTTTTCAGGTAGAATGCCTATTTCATTTTCCTTTGGTCTGGTGGGTTTTTATCTTGCTCCTTCATCTGCTGTGTGTTTCTCTGTCTTCTCATTTTGCTTAACTTACTGTGTCTGCGGTCTCCTTTTTGCAGGCTGCCTGTTCGTAGTTCCTGTTGTTTTTGGTGTCTGCCCTCAGTGGCTAGGGTTGGTTTAGTGGGTTTTGTAGGCTTCCTGGTGGAGGGGACCAGTGCCTGTGTTCTGGTGGATGAGGCTGGATCTTGTCTTTCTGGTGGGAAGGTCCACATCTGGTGGTGTGTTTTGGGGTGTCTGTGACCTTATTATTATATTAGGTGGCCTCTCTGCTAATGGGTGGGTTATGTTCCTGTGTTGCTAATTTTTTGGCATAGGGTGTCCAGCACTATAGCTTGCTAGTCTTTGAGTGGAGCTGGGTTTATCGTTGAGATGGAGATCTCTGGGAGAGCTTTCGCTGTTTGATATTACATGGAGCTGGGAGGTCTCCTGTGGACCAATGTCCTGAACTCGGCTCTCCCACCTCAGAGGCACAGTCCTGAAACCCAGCTGGAGCACCAAGACCCTGTCTGCCTCACAGCTCAGAAGAAAAGGGATAAAAAAAGAAGAAAGAAAGAAAGAAAGAAAGAAAGAAAGAAAGAAAGAAAGAAAGAAAGAAAGAAAGAAAGAAAGAAAGGAAGGAAGGAAGGAAGGAAGGAAGGAAGGAAGGAAGGAAGGAAGGAAGGAAGGAAGGAAGGAAGAAAGAAAGAAAGAAAGAAAGAAAGAAAGAAGAAATAAAGGAAGGAAGGAAGGAAGGAAGGAAGGAAGGAAGGAAGAAAATAATAAATAAAATAAAGTTATAAAATAAAAAATAAAAAATAATTATTAAAAATTAAAAAAAACAAAAAGTAATAAAAAAAATTTAAAAGAAAGAAAGAATGAAAGAAGAGAGCATCCAAACCAAAAAAACAAATCCACCAATGATAACAAGCGCTAAAAATTATACTAAAAAAAAAAGGAAAAAAAAAAGGACAGACAGAATCCTAGGAAAAATGGTAAAAGCAAAGCTATACAGACAAAATCACACAAAGAAGCATACACATACACTCTCACAAAACGAGAAAAAGGAAAAAAATAGATATATCGTTGCTCCCAAAGTCCACCACCTCAATTTTGGGATGATTTGTTTTCTATTCAGGTATTCCACAGATGCAGGTTACATCAAGTTGATTGTGGAGATTTAATCTGCTGCTCCTGAGGATGCTATGAGAGATTTCCTTTTCTCTTCTTTGTTTGCACAGCTCCTGGGGTTCACCTTTGATTTGTCCCTGCCTTTGCATGTAGGTTGCCTGAAGGCATCTGTTCTTCTCTCAGACAGGACGGGGTTAAAGTAGCAGCTGATTAGGGGTTCTGGCTCACTCAGGCTGGGGGGATGGAGGGTTACAGAATGCAGGGTGAGCCTGCGGCGGCAGAGGACAGCATGAAGTTGCCACAGCCTGAGGCGTGCCGTGTGTTCTCCCAGGGAAGTTGTCCCTGGATCATGGGACACTGTCAGTGGCAGGCTGCACAGGCTCCTAGGTGGGGAGGTGTGGATAGTGACCTGCGCTTGCACACAGGCTTCTTGGTGGCTGCAGCAGCAGCCTTAGCGTTTCATGCCCGTCTCTGTTGTCCGCACTGATAGCCATGGCTCGCACCCGTCTCTGGAGCTCGTTTAGGCGGCGCTCTGAATCCCCTCTTCTCGCGCACCCTGAAACAATTGTCTCTTGCCTCTTAGGCAGATTCAGAGTTATCCCGGACTCCCTCCTGGCTAGCCTCCTGGCTAGCTGTTGTGCACTAGCCCCCTTCAGGCTGTGTTCATGCAGCCAACCCCAGTCCTCTCCCTGGGATCTGAACTCCGAAGCCTGAGCCTCAGCTCCCAGCCCCCACTCATCCTGGCTGGCGGGTGAGCAGACAAGCCTCTCAGGCTGTTGAGTGCTGGTCAGCACTGATCCTCTCTGCAGGAATCTCTCCGCTTTGCCCTCCGCACTCCTATTGCTGCACTCTCCTCTGTGGCTCCAAAGCTTCCACCTTACCACCGCCCCCACCCCCCCACGTTTCCTCCAGTGAAGGGTCTTCCTAGTGTGTGGAAACTTTTCCTCCTTCATAGCTCCCTCCCAGAGGTGCAGGTCCTGTCCCTATTCTTTTGTCTCTGTTTTTTCTTTTTTCTTTTTCCCTACCCAGGTACATGGGGAGTTTCTTGCCTTTTGGGAAGTCTGAGGTTTTCTGCCAGCATTCAGTAGGTGTTCTGTAGGAGTTGTTCCACATGTAGATGTAATTCTGATGTATTTGTGGGGATGAAGGTGATCTCCACATCTTACTCCTCTGCCATCTTGAAGGTCTCTTCCCCTAGATTGTTTATTTGAGATTTTTCTAGTTTATTGAGGTGAGATTGAATTGCTATAAACTTTCCTCTTGGAACTGCTTTTGCTTTGTCCCATAGGTTTTGGGTCATCATGTTTCAGTTGTCATTTGTTTCTATGTATTTTTTAATTTCTTCTTTGATTTCTTCAGTGATCTCTTGGTTACTTAGTAGTGCACTGTTTAGCCTCCATGTATTTGTGTTTTTTATAGTTTTTTTCCTGTAATTGATTTGTAGTCTCATAGTGTTGTGGTCAGAAAAGATGCTTGATATGATTTCAATTTTCTTAAATTCGCTGAGGCTTGATTTGTGACCCAAGATGTGATCTATCCTAGAGAATGTTCTGTGTGCACTTGAAAAGAAATTGTATTCTGCCACTTTTGGGTGGAATGTTCTATAAATATCAATTAGATATAGCTGGTCTATTGTGTCATTTACAGCTTGTGTTTCCTTATTTATTTTCTGTTTGAATGATCTGTCCATTGGTGAAAGTGGGCTGTTAAAGTCCCCTACTATTATTGTGTTACTGTCAATTTCTCCTTTCATGGTTGTTAGCATTTGCTTTATGTATTGAGGTGTTCCTATGTTGGGTGAACAAACATTTATAATTGTTACATCTTCTTCTTGGATTGATCCTTTGATCGTTATGTAGTGTCCTCCTTATCTCTTGTAACAGTCTTTTTTTAAAGACTGATAGGAGTATTGCTACTCCAGCTTTCTTTTGATTTCCATTTGCATGGAATATTGTCTTCCATCCCTTCACTTTCAGTCTGTATGTATCCCTAGGTCTGAAGTGGGTCTCTTGTAGTCAGCATATATATGGGTCCTGTTTTTGTATCCACTCAGCCAGTCTATGTCTTTTGGTTGGAGCATTTAATCCATTTACATTCAAGGTTATTATCGATATGTATGTTTCCATTACCATTTTCTTAATTGTTTTGTGTTTGTTTTTGTGGGTCTTTTTCTTCTTTTGTGTTTCCAGCCTAGAGAAGCTTTAGCATTTGTTGTAAAGCTGGTTTGATGGTGCTGAATTCTCTTAGCTTTTGCTTGTCTGAAAAGCTTTTGACTTCTCCATCAAATCTGAATGAGATCCTTGCTGGGTAGAGTAATCTTGGTTGTAGGTTTTTCTCTTTCATCACTTTAAGTATATCCTGCCACTCCCTTCTGGCCTGTAGAGTTTCCACTGAAAAATCAGCTGATAACCTTATGGAGATTCCTTTGTATGTTATTTTTTGTTTTTTCCCTTGCTGCTTTTAATATTTTTTCTTTAAATTTAATTTTTGTTAGTTTTATTAATATGTGTCTTGGTGTGTTTTTCCTAGGTTTTATCCTGTATGGGACTCTCTGTGCTTCCTGGACTTGGGTGACTATTTCCTTTCCCATGTTATGGAAGTTTTCAACTATAATCTTTTCAAATATTTTCTCAGACCCTTTCTTTTTCTCTTCTTTTTCTGGGACCCCTATAATTCGAATGTTGGTGTGCTTAGTATTGTTCCAGAGGTCACTGAGATTGTCTTCAATTCTTTTCATTCTTTTTTCTTTATTCTGCTCCTTGGCAGTTATTTCCACCATTTTGTCTTCCAGCTCACTTATTCATTCTACTGCCTCAGTTATTCTGTTATTGATTCCTTCTAGTGTATTTTTCATTTCAGTTATTTGTTGTTCATCTCTGTTTTTTTGTTCTGTAGTTCTTCTAGATATTTGTTAAACATTTCTTGTATTTTCTCAATCTGTGCCTCCATTCTATTTCTGAGATTGTGATCATCTTTACTATAATTACTCTGAATTTTTTTCAGGTAGTTTGCCTACTTCCTCTTCATATATTTGGTCTTGTAGGTTTTTACCTTGCTCCTTCATCTGTGACATATTTTTTTGCCATCTCATTTTTTTTTTTTAATGAGTGGGACTGTGCTCCTGTCTTACTGGTTGTTTGGCCTGAGGCTTCCTACACTGGAGCTTGTAGGCTCTTGGGCAGAGCTGGGTCTTGGTGCTGAGATGAGGAACTCTGTGAGACCTCACTCTGTTGAATATTCCCTGGGGTCTGAGGTTCTCTGTTAGTCCAGTGGTTTGGACTCAGAGCTTCCACCGCAGGAGCTTTGGCCTGACTCTGGGCTCATGAACCAAGATCCCGCAAGCAAAATGGAGTGGCAAAAAAAAAAAAAAAAAAGAGAACAGTAACAAAGTAAAAAATAAAATTAGACTAGGAAACTAACAGATATGTTAGAAAGAATATAAAAATAAACATATAGATTAATCAACAACTGAAAGGTACGTCAGTACCACAATATTAAAAAAGAGGAGGGGAAAAAAAAGGGGGGGGAAAGCCCTTGGCTGTGGAGGGTGGGGCCTAAGCAAGGGCGAGGTTTGGGCAGTGGGCGGGGGCCTAAGCAAGGGTGAGGTTTGGGTGGTGGGTAGGGACCTATGCTCAGGACCCACAGGGCTGGAAAAGGCCCTGGGGGCTCTGGGGGGTGGGGCTTAGGCTCAAGGAACAGAAGGGGCCCAGGTGTTCCCTCCACTCCTGGTCTCAGAGGGCAGGGTACCTCACCTGGGAGCCCAACAGGCTTCCTGGTCTTGAGTGGATGGGGCAAATGTCCTCCTCTCCTCTCCTGATCCTCCAGTCTGGGAGGGTCCCTCCCGCCTGCCTCTCCTGATCTCCCCAGCCTCAGGGGCACCGATCCTGTCTGGCCTCCACCTCTCCACTCCCCTCAGTCCCCCTACATCCTACCAGTTCGCTTTGGGGTTCCTCCCCTCTCCTTGGGCATCAGAGTCCCCCTCCAGTGGCTGGCAGTCGCCCTAGTTGTGGGGAGACATTAACTCTGCGTCTTCGCACACAGCCATCTTCAAGATTTTGCTTAGCCATGTTCTTTCATCTATCATCAGGATTAGTAACTCTTGTCTTACTCATTTCTGAAGGTAATTGTGAAACCTCATAAAATAATAAAATTAAAGCATTTTGTATACTGTAATGTGACAAGCACATTACAGGTTTTGTCTTTTTCACCTTCTTATTGTTTTAGATAGTGCTTTTAGAAAACTGTCTTAGCTTGGTCTTCTACTTAAAAATTCTTAAAAACAGTATCCAATGAGTCATATGTATTGAAATTTGGTATTAGAAATATTTAAACACATTTGATTTTGTCTCTCTTTGTCCCTGTGTGCTATGTCATTTGTATGTTTCAGATCAGAGCTGGCCAAAGGAGGAACTTGTACATGATTTGGAAGAATGGAAGTCAAGCCAATATTCCCTTAAAGTCGTTCCAGTCAGACCAACATGATAAGGACAAATGAAGAGGTACCAGGTAAATCCAACCTTGTACATGTTCTCTGATGCTCCACATCCAGCTAGGGCCTTACTACAGGCTCCACTGACCAATAGCAATGCCAGCCCCAACACTAGAAACTTGGCTATAGATCCACAAAGGGTAACTTCACCTCCACAGAGGTGAAAGCGTCTTCCAAGACAGCAATTTCCACGGACTCCTTAAAGTTCCCCCTGTGCTGTCCACATTGGCTCTGACCTGTCCACTTGTCACAGTGTATCAGGCAAATTGGTTTGTGATTCTTACTTAAACTCTTTTCATACCTCCACTTCCTCATCTCCTCCTCCATTTGTGTAAGTTCTAATTTTTATAATAAATCTCCAGTTTCCATAAAACTTATAATGGCTCTGTTTGCTGACTGGTACAAAGATGCTGTAATTCCCATTCCTGCTGAAAACCTCTGACAGATTTGATAACTAACCAAAGCTAAATATGTCAAAAAGTATAAAAAATATAGTGGCATTAGCTTAAAACCAATAGGAACTTAGTTATTTTTTTCTTTTGCTATATGGGTTTTATTATTGATAACACTTAGTAGGCAAAGTAAGATTGAATGCCCTTGAGTGCTCTGAAAAGACTTAGAGATTCTTGGGTACAAAGGACCTTAAAAGCTACTTCATCCATGTCCTTACAAGGTAGATGAGGAAACTAATTTCCAGAGATGTCAACTTATTTGCCTAACATCCCTTAGTGTCAATGACTTGCCATTCTCTTAAATGCAGATTTCTTAAGCTGTTCCCTTAACTGATCATAAGGAATGCAAACCATCTTACTCAGTGAATCCATGTAATGCAGAATGTCTGTGTCTATGTTTTAAACAGCTTCCTTTTCTTATCCATGTTCCTGTTCCTTACTCTTTGCTCCACCTTCCTTTTGTCTCCACAGCTACCAGCTTCTGTGCCATGCCATGTGAATTGCATTGCTCTTGCCTTACCTAAATATATACTAAGATTTCTTCTCCTCACCTCATTTTGGCCTTAACTAATAAAATAAATGATCTCCTAGCCATATAAGACATTTGGTGCACCTCTTATAAAATGTGCTTTTAGTAATATCCATTCTGTGTTATCTTTACTTACAGATTGTTATTTCAAAGATAATGAAACAGGAGAGAGTTGGCACAGATTGGGTTTTTAGTGAATCAGACTATCAAATGAATGGAGCACTGAAAACTATTCAAGCAGTGGAAATACATTCCATATAGCACAATGTCACTGCATGTTGTGTGAATACAATCATTAGAAATGAAAGTTTCAGAGGCCTGAAATACCTGCAGGCAGCCTTTTCTTAGGTCAGCACTGGAAAGTTTTAGAAATGATGCACTGCTCCTTCGAAATCATTGGTAATACAGTGGCCTTCTCCAAAATTAAATCTTGTCTGGCCTGAGAAAGAAGATATGTTTCTCAAAACGCCACCTGTCTTCTACTTTTTCCTTTGCCCAGAATATTCTCAGGAGAGTTCCTATTTATTATAACTAGATGTTGGTAAATTCAGTCATGTATCTTAACAGTTTGGTAAACTACAAATTTAGTTTTACATTATTTATTCTGACAACTCTTCCTGACTACCTCCTGTATGCCGACTTGGTGGAAAATGTTGGGGGTATAGAATGAAAGTCCATTCAACTCTAAATTTTGTGAGAGCGGGAACCTTGTACTTATTCATTGATAATATACTCTATGCCTTGCATTACCTGACACAGGTCAAGTGCTCAATAAACAAATGATTTTTTTAATAAATTGATTGATTGAATGAATGAATGAAGTCTCTAGTTTCAAACAGTTCATGCCCTGCTGAAGATAATTACACTATTTGTACTAAGTGTGATAACAGTGATATGAATGCAGAACTGGGGAAGCTGATAGGAGAAAAAGTCAAATTGATATTCTGATTCAGGAGTCCCACTATAGAAAGTGAGTCAGGTGCCTTTTTGGAAAACTGAAGAAATAAACTCATCTACAGTGAAGCAGTGATGAAGGCCATACCTGATCTCAATCTAGAAGGGCAAGAAGGGGGGAAGAATGTTTAAATGTAAAAGGACCCAGACATGTTGTACAAAATGCTACTTTCAGCATCTGCCATTACTCATGGAAATTCCAAAACGTCAGAAAGAGGAGCTGAGATTCCTGAGAAGTGAGTGAGTGCTTTGCTAAAAACCTAGGGGGGCTTTTACAGAATGACAAGGAGGCTTTGTAGTCTTGTTTGGATATATTTATGCTTCTTCCAAACAGATAGAATAAGAACAAAAACTGGCAAAAAGCCAACTAAACAAGCCAACAAAATAAACAGCACTTCATTACCTAAATCCCTATTGGCTTTGTCAATGAACAAGGGGTTAAATATAAAAGGAACTGGTAAAGCAGCTACAGATTTGTGTCCTGGCAAAAGAGACAGAGCAAATAAGCAAGTTTATACTGATGGGCTGCTGTAGCATTTTGTATATTTATAATAAGGTCTAAAACTACGGAATCTGCTGGTAAATTATAAACATCTTAAATTCAGTTAGAAAATCAAGAATATCTAGAGTAGTAGGAAAAATATGAAGCTTAAATCTAAAATTAAACTCACGAGTATAAACAATTCAAGCAAGAGCCAGGTGTTGGATGTAAAATCAACTAAAATTTTAGCGACTTCAGTGTTATTTTAGCTAGCAGGAATCATTTCAAGAGGCTGGAAGGCACAGCTTGCCATACCCAAGAGATTGAGCTTACATCCCAAGCTTAGAATAGAACCTTTCCTGGTTATGCTGTTGATATTTTAAGAAACATGACAGCCCCATCTGCCATCCATATGAGAAGTCACTCTTTCCAAGATGTCATGAATTTATGCCTGTAACCCCAAACTAACAGGAAAAGGAAATATCATTCTCCCCCATCTCCTTCCAAGAAAGGTTTAATGTGCAATAGTCTAGCACTCTTTCCAAGAAGATAACCAAAGATTTTCTTCTACAAATATATATCAAAGTATGTCAATATCCAAAGAGTACAAGAGGTTAAAAAAAAAAAAAAGGGTAGCAATACTCACAATGATTATTTTTACCTTAAAATTTTCTTGCCAAATCTTCACTAATCACTTGACATGCATTATCTCTTTTAAATCTAATCCTTACAATGACTCTCAGGGTTTAGTTACAGCTATAATCATTTAGTAGATGAAAAAAATCCTTAGAGAAATTAAGATACAGGTTCAATCAATCCACAATGATAGCAAAGTTAACAACTAGGATTCAAGTCCACATTTTTCTGATGCAAATGTCATGATCTTAACTATTCTGACATAGTGTTTCTATAAACATGTTACTCCCTTGATTACAATCTTTTGACAGCCCCTCATCATCTGTAGCAAGTTTCCTCATTCTGCCATAAATTGGCTGTAGACAGAATTCTGGGTGTCTATAAACATGGATGAGAAAAAAATAGCATTTTCATTTTTACCAACCCCTTCACTTTGGCATATCCTTCATTTACAAATGTAGGCAAAACACTATAGCAGCATTAGTAGTACCTCCAACTTTGTCACTAATAGAAAGCACAGATATTTTCATACCACTTCACAGTTGCTAAATGTCTCAAAATATTATTTATTGCCATCACCATTTTTGTAATTATGTTAGTTGTTAGGCCTGTCACTACACCTTGTCATTTACTGTACTCGTAAAGAAACAATATATATATTATTATATCACAATTTAAAAACTATTTTCATTCAAGCTAAATGCCTTCCTTTGAAATCCTAATAGTCTTATTTTATATCACTTAAAAATATCATTCTGAGGGGTCGTAGGCTTCACTAGACTACCAAAGAGTTGCATGGCACACAAAATTTAATTTAAGAAACACTGCTTCATAGGATATGATTCAAACACTCTTATATGGCCTCCAAAACTTTTCATGGAGTCTATCGGACAAAGAGCATTTCCTGGCCCAAGCTGAGCCCATAAGAATCTCTTGTAATGACTTCTGAGCTGGAATTGAGGATTGAGTCAGCTTCTCTCTGGGAACATAGTTTTGAAGTTGTTAAGCTGTGAAGTCTTTGGTGGCTGCGTTTCTCCCATTGAAGCCAAAGAAGCCTCTATGTGTTAGGGGAGAATAAAGCTAAATAAATACATCCATAAGTAAAGTTAAATCAGTAGGACTTAGTCACCTCTATTGTCTTACTGTCTGCCCCTAGGCTCAATTTAAAATTCTTCTAAATTGATTAACTTCATGCTTTCTATCTCCTTCCAAGATGACCCTGTTTATCATTAAGCTGCACACCCAGGTTAATCTTTAACAATGACTGTGTCCACATCACATCACTCCTCCAAAAACTTCCATGACTGTCCATTGTGGACAAACCAAAGTTCAGACTACTTCAGTGGATTTACATTCAAGAATTTCCATGTAACAGACCCACCTTGCCTTTCCAACTTAGTCTCAACGTCTTCCTCTCCTTCATCCTTTATTATAGCCAAACTGGATCAATCACTATTTCTTGTTTGTGGCTCTTTACTTTCCTCTCTCTGTGCTTTTAATTAAGCTCTTCCCTGTACCTGGGATGCCTCTTTAATCTTCACATGTCTAAATCATACTTACTTGTCAAGGTCTGGCACAAATGTAAACATCCTCACCCCATCCTAATTTCTGATTCTTCCCAGTAGAAATAACATTTATTTTCTGAGCTTTATTTATAATCCACCTATCCCATCCACTGGCCATTTACCCTATTCTATCTAATTATATAATTATTTCATATATAACTTTTCTCCCATAATAGTAATAGTAGTAATAGCAGTTGAGCATTTAGTCTATGCCAAGCAATGCTACCAAGCAAGTTGGATAAACACTTTAATTGAATTCTCTTGTTTAACTCTCACATCAACCCTGTGAGTTAAAAACTATTATTGTACCATTTTACAGATGAAGAAACTGAGGTAATAACAATTAGAACATCTTGCAAAAGGGTGGAAGTACTAGCTTTCAAACCTAGGCAGCCTGAATCTAGAACTCACCATCAGCCATGCTCACTACTCTGCCTTCTCTCTTAGACTGGAAACTCACCGAAGACAGTTCTGAGTTTTGTACACCTTAATAGCCTACACAATGCCCAACATCGTGCTCTGGGTATAGTCTGTCCTCAATAAAGATATGGGTGAATCATTTTTAGAAATTTATCTAAGGATCACAGTGTTTGAGACAAAAAGAAACTTAGAAAAAAGTTTGGTTTCTCTTTCTAAAAAACATTTAACTTCTTTTTAGCGGCATCATCAGCTGTGAACTTAACTTTTTCATATTTATTAAGCTAAATAAAGTATGTAACATGATGGCTACACTTAATAGTTGTTCAGTAAATCTTAGTGGTAATTATTGAGGGTTTTTCCCGCTGTTATTATTGCTTCCATTGCCACAGTGAGTTAGGAAGGAAGGGTTAGGCACTGTACATCAGAGGATACTGTCTTTAGCAGGCTGAACAATATGGTGAAGATTATGGTCTAGCTGGTTTCAAAGCCAGAACTGAAACCAGTGGCTTTTCATTTTTAGCCTGGGGCTTAAACCAGCAGAGCTCACAGCTCTCACCTAATCTCAAGAATCACATCTGCTTCTTTAACAACGACTAGAAATGAAATCCATTCATTACTGGTCTGTGACATATTTAGTAGCATTCAGAAACTCAATTTCTATGATAATCTTTATTCATTTATTTAAAACAGAAGTTGTAATGGAAAAAAAATTGAAGCTGATTTATGTACTTAACTAGCACCAGAAAATGCAAGATGTTATGCAACTTCAACTTTTTAAATAGCATTTTCTTCCACCTCAGAATCACAAGCTTAGGAAAAATAACCAAACTTTGTTTTGAAGTCCCCGGCGTTTGTCATTTCACGGCAAATTTTAAAATGCTTAAAGATAACATCTTTGATTCATTCTGGCTGGGAAGATGAAGCCCTAATAACAAATGCTGGTGTTCCAACTTCAAAAGATATATACTGCTAAGTCATTCTCTATTTATCATTTATCGTCTGAGTAATAAAAAAAATGTTGCACAGACTATATGGACAGAAGAGGAAAAATTAAACAGCTCTATGCAACAGATATGCCTTTCTCTAGAGACAACTCCAATTATCTTAACTGTAATAAGAAGTTAATTGTTAGTAGCTTTCCCTCTGCCAGCTTTCTTCAAGTTCAGTCCCCAAACAAGCAGATTGCCTTCAAAGTAAATAGAGATTCATTACAGGAATGGGGGAATGCGAGTGCTCAAGCTGGAAACAATGACCCAAGGACTTCATATTCTATTCAATCTCTGACTTTCCTTGTGACTCTAAACATATGACAAATTACCCTTAACTTGAATTCAACAACTGTCTACTCTCTCCACCTTGGCCCCATTGCCCTCCCCTCACTTTCCCTAATACGATGCTCTTGCACTGTACCCTACCTCTATTAATAACACCATGATCTATCCAGCCACTGTGTCCCTTCATGGTCCCTACAAAGATTTCTATTCAACTGAGTTGGCCTCTCGTCTAATACCTGCCCAGATGCTAAGGAATGTGGTCCTTTTCATGCTATTTTTTTCTACTACTTCCCCTCCAGAGGTGGTGAGTTCAGCTTACCACTTTCATGTTTTGTTAAAAGCAAAAATAACAATCCCAATCACTGTGCCATGCAAACTGGAGGAGATCTATTCCTTTAGGGAACTTGTTGCAACAGGAATATCACATTCATCAGCAACAATATGGCCTCAGCTTGTGAAGGGCTTGGCAAACTGTCAGACCTCAACTCGCATGCCCTCATTCGCTAAGCCTTCATTTTCCACCAGCATCTTTCCAGTCTCTCAAGCAGAGCTGAGAAAGGGAACTCAGAACTGGAGTTCTGACAGCAGCATGTCATAGAGTTTTATCGTTCATGTCAAAAACAACTGCTGCCACTTTTATTATCTGGGTCAGTTTTATAGTTTCCCAAGTACTAGAAGAACGCTGGTTAAAATGGCCCCTGGCTACTTTTGGTTTGTTCTCTTCGACCTCCCATACAAGTACTCTTCTAATAGAAAGAGAGACAGAAAAAGAGAGAGAGAATGTGATGTAAGCCTAGTTTTTGGCTAGACTTCAGGTAGCAAAAAAATTCTAGAATGACTGCAGATGATGCCATATCAACTGGAAAAAGCCTTTTAGATTAAGACAGTGCTCTCCAAAGGGAAGGCAAAATCACCCATTAAGGAATGGAAGAAATATTGGAACTTCTTTTCCTATTTTTTAAAATCTCAGTGTTTCAAAATTTTACCTTACATACATGTTTTTATATGTACATAGAATATTAATAAGGTGGCAAATTTACATAATTTGTTTTTTTTAAATTTATGTACAAATATTGGTGGAAGTCCAAATATGTCTCACCTGTATTGGTGTGCTATCAAGAATATTTGGAAACCACTAGATTATTACATTACCCAAATAACAGAAACACATTTAGAGGTACAATAACATCCCAGTTATTCACTTTTGTTGAGTCATTTGCCTGTATCTCATGGACTCAGGGTCAAAGCCATATTTTTGCTTCTATATATAGTCCAGTTTACAAGAGTAGAGGGCAGAGTTGTTGGCATTTCCATCGATAAGAATACTCTTGAAATGTAATCTTTAGATTTTTACATTCCTCTAAACCAGAAACCTCATAGTCTCCCTAAAATTCTCCCTCCTCACAAAAATACTAACCACTCACCAAGGACTGCTGACTTTTATCCCTAAATACTGCCTCAATCTTTCCCTCCACTCCATTTGCCCTGCAGCTGTGCCACCATCCACATTGTGAACAGTGGGTCTTCTGGGATTGATTACACAGCACACGGCCTTGACTTGTATTTAGTGATTGTGTCTATGTTTACTTCCCTAACTTGGGTACTTATCACTTCTCTTCTCACTGACTGCCATTGCCCTTGCCTTTTATTGTCTCCCTTCAAACAATCTTTCTCAGGGCATATTTGATCAGGACCCACAAACGTATTCCTAAAAGTCATCTGTGGTTTACCATTGCCTTCAAAATGAAGTTTGAGCTCCTTTGCATGAGATAGCACATATATTCTATCATCTAAATCCAGGTTCATCTCCCAGCATTCCCCTTACACTTACACTCCTGAAATCCTGAATTTGCTGTAGTGTCCCACACATATCACATGTTTCTTTGGATCTCCATGTTTTTGTGAACTAACTTCCAACTGCCTAGGATGCCCTTCATTCCCTACTCTCAACCTCCATTTGCCTAGGTAACTCTGTTATTTCTTCAAGCTGTGTTCTGTTCTCAAAGAAGAAAACTTACTTTAACTTTCACACTTGGTTCATACTTTATACTATTAGACCTCTATCACTTCATTTAATTTATTAAATTTATTCTCACCATGTTATATTCATATGATCTATGTGTCAGCCTCTTCCCTAGACTGGGAGTTCTTTGAAGTCAAGGACCTTCTCTTATATTTTTGCATTCCCAGTGCCTAACACATCCCTTGGTACTGAGCTAGTTTACAGCCTATACAAGTGGGTAAGCCTACAAGTAAAATAGAAAAAAAAAAAAAAAGCCCTTTTATCATTTCAAGTATTTCCTAAAGAACATGGATTCTAGTAATTCAACATATCCTTGTTCTGCTGCACTTTTATGGGTTTGGGTTTGCAAGTTTTGCTCAGAAGCTGAGAATAACTGAATTTCTATGCACAAGGGAGGGGAAAAGTTAGATTCTCCCAGAGAGGATAATCTGGAAAGGATTAGGAGAGGAGAAGACAGAGTGAGAGATGTAAGCAAGCTGGCAAGATGGTAGATAACTGAGTGTTGCATGAGGAGGTGCCCCCCATTCCTCACCCCACCCCTGCATCTTCAGTTCATATTGCTAATTCACAAAATCTGTGGCATGAATATACATCTTGTGGAAACTGGAGAAAAGGATAAGGGATAAGCATATGCGTATGCAAGAATGAGGAACAGAGAAGAGCATGAGAGCAAATGTCCACAGAAATGAGTAGCAATCCTGAGAAATTCAGATTCCACAGGCATGGAATTAGCCAGGATTGAAACTGATCAAGTTTAGATCTCTGAGAAGCAAAGGAGCCCTGGCTAACATCTGGACACACACACACACACACACACACACACACACACACACACACACACACACGGAAGATGTAATGCACAGTCACAGAACTCTATGCATCTGAAAAGACTTGCCAGGAATCCATTGCAAGGGTCTCTAAGCAAACAATGCAATACATGTGAAAAGTAAAACAAATAGAGCATCATTAAATTCTAGAGAGGACAGAGATAATGCTGGGCCAGGTTAATCAGGAAAAGCCTTTTTGGAAAAAGCAGGAATGAAACTGGGATCTGTATGATCTGGAGAAATGAGTTTAACTGGACATAATTTAGGAAGGGAATAACCACAAGTGCAGAAGCAGTAATTAAAAAAAAAAAAAAAAAGAATCAATCAATCTGACTAGGACCGAGGGTATATTTGAGACAAATAATATATTTTCATCCAGAAATGTAGCATCTCACCTCTTTGAACTGGTATCAAATAGCTTAGCATGCTGACCAAATGCTTTCATTCTATCAATCATCTCATTACTAATTTTTATGCTCTAAAAACCAAGCCATTCTATTAAGAATTTTCAGGAATAAGAGTACTCTGAGCATCTCTGACTAATAATTTCATATTTCCCCTATGGCCCTTTACTAACCATAGCATTTGAATTATTTTGACAAAAACAATTCTTTCTCTTATTATTTACATTGTCAAGACCAGCCCTAGCACTTTGCACAGCATTAAAGTCTTTCCAAATTCTCACCATCACTGAGGCTCAGTTTCTCACCCTGGCATCTAGAAGATGAGGTAACTAGATGATGTTTTGCAAAGTTCCATTAAAATTATGAGGAATTGTACCTGCCACTGTATATTCATTTATACCATGCATGCTTACTGCTTTTATCAGATAGACTAAGTTGAATTTTCTTATTTGTTTTTCATAGAGGGCAGCAGTTAAGAGTCTCTAGAAAAGGACTGCCTGGGCTCAAATCCTGGCTCAACTCTGTACTGAGATATCTGACCTTAGGCAAGTTACTTCATTTGTCTCTGCAACTCTGCATTTGTAAAATGTTGACTCTAATAATAGTACCTCCTAGTCTGTATGGATTAAATGAGCTAATGTAAATGCATGTGTATTAATTACATATATGTTCAGCTCTGAGAAACAAAGACCCAGAGAAAGAAGTTCACAGGTGGTATGGTGGCTCCGCTGTATCAGGGAGCTCTCACTCTCTCCTTACTCTACAGTGTTTAGCTTCTATTCCTGTGATCATTTCATTTCCCTAAAAGCTGTGAAGCCTGGAGATTTCACATTTCAGGAAGCAGGAGGAAGAGGCAGAGGACAGAGTATCACCTGTAAGGACACTTCTTGGACACCCCACACAACAGTCTCACTATCGTCTCATCAAGCAACACTTATCACATGATTTACACGTGAAGGACGTTAGGGAAGGGGTAGAAGGCAGTTATCGTAATCTTTTCAGATTTTTCATTAGTTTCTTTAAAAAAAAACTTACAATCAACAGACTTTCTTATCTACAACCTCATTGTCATAAAACTAGAGTTATACACAAACTTCACTCAGAATCCCAATTAGTCACATGATAAAGTCAAAGATTTCATGCGTCACTGAAATCATTGTAATCATATATCCATTTTCTGGGTCCAATTAATGCCTGTCTCATTTTCATTATGTCAATACTATATAGCATTAATATGAGCCTAAAAATATATATGTGCTTCAGAGTGACCCTCTGAAAGTATCACTTTGGAAAAATATGAAGACTAGTTACTTGGGAAAAACAGATGTATTTGTTGTCCTAAGCTAAGAACTTACAAGTTTATCCAATTTTCATATATGGTGTTTATTCAGAGGTTTAAACTAGAATATCATAAGTTCTCAGTGTGGTAAGTAGCCAAAAGAAAATAGGCATGCTTATAAATGATTAGCCTGCAAAATATCATCTGTTAACACTCTTTCTGAACAAACACAAAAATCTATGCTTCCAATTTGTTTTTCTGCCCAATAAACTCAATTACTTGGG
Source organism: Balaenoptera physalus (assembly GCF_965194825.1). Lineage (NCBI taxonomy): Eukaryota > Metazoa > Chordata > Mammalia > Artiodactyla > Balaenopteridae > Balaenoptera > Balaenoptera physalus. The sequence continues at coordinate 84,981,496 of NC_138889.1, forward strand.
ATGTGATTAATGTACCATTACTTCAATAACACTGACGCATATACTTAGTCACATGGATCACATACTTAGAATAAAAACTTGCCAGAAGTGAATTGTGGGAAAAGTTGAGGGCTCAAAACAGCAAAATCACTCGTAATTCAGTCAATAATACCCTCAGGAATGAAGACACCTGTTCCAGTAGAGAACAGAGCTATTCTGAAAATTACATGGTTAACTCTGCTATTCCTTTTCCTAGGAATAAAATGATTTTGCAGCACTGTATTGGACAAGAATTTGGGTTCATGTTCAAAATGGCTGGAAATATCCAAAAATAGACTTTTACAACCATATGCTCCAAAAAATAGTTATCTCATCAGAAAACTAACTACAGTGAGGGTTGCTGAAGTTTCAAGGGCTTACCATAGATCTGTTAGTGTCTGACAGAAATAATTTTTGAAAATTGGGGGTAGGGTACTAAGAACTATAAATAGAATTAAATGGGTGATAACTATGGATATTTTTGCAAGGCAGCTTTAGGAAAGCCAAAGGAAGGCAAAGTAAACTGTATGCAAGCCAGGACTTGCAATCCTGAGTTGGTTTCTGAGAAGAAAATGATATGCATGTAAAAGGGCAGTAAAGAGGATTGAAAAAACCAACCTTTATTGATATTTCCTGTTGTGTGTTCTTATGTACTCTGTCATGAAATACCTAATCCTGTAAATTGTTAAAAGATTTTGAAAAACATACTTTAGTGCACATGGTTATTTCTCCCTAGCTATTTTGGCTGAAGAGATGGGGAAAAAAAATAATTGCTTAATTTTTGTTCATTTAAAGAAAACAATCTAAAAGTATAGCAGGACCTAGGAGACAGGGGTCAATTTATTCCTTTACAGAAGAATATAAATAATGGCACATAGGATCAAATTTTTCTTCTAATGTGTACAGGTTCTGTGTTTAAGATACCTATCAAAACACAGTGCGTGGGAAGGATGAATTTTCTTGCCTGTGGTTATATCTAGTGGTGAACTGGAGCTGCTAGAACTGGTCAGCAAGAGCCAAGAGTTAAATGTTCAGGAATTTTGTCAACTAGTTTTGAAACACAGCTACCATTAAAAAATTATGTTATAAAACCTCACAATTGAAAAATTATAATAAAAACAAAGGTCATAAATACTCAAAACTCATCATTTCCTAATTATTTTTGCTATACTTTACTGTTAATTATGCTCTTGAGGTTATTTACATCTATTTTATCTGTATGATGGAAATACTATATAATAGTAGATTCTGTGCATCTCTTCCCAATGCAACGTTCAGTGACATTACAATGGTAGCTTGAAATTGGCTATTCTGGGAGTATTTACACCACAGAAACCATCAAATGTTATGAATTAAAGGTTGATTTATTGTTTTGTTGATTGTCTAGACTCAAAGTGATGGAAAATATTAATAATAAAGATTAAATTTAAAGTGGATCATGTATCTAGCTGTTATATTATGAATTTCCACCCAAAACAAGGAAATATTCTTCTGGTATTCAAAAACTATTATTTGAAACAGCAAAGAAATCACTTGCATGATTGAAGAATGAATAAAGTTGCAAGCAACATTTTCATTGTTTCACTTTTATCTTACTCATTAAAGTAAATGAAAATATCAATCAATATTCATGTTGGGTCTACACTCATTTATCAGTCACGAGTGACACCTTTATCAAATCTGATAGTAATCAAGCATTTATTTGTAGTCTGATTCTGTCAGATTATTGTTGAACTGCAACCATAGGTAGGCTGCAGATGGAAGAATTTAACAAAACTAGCAAAATCATTTAGAATCAGTTGATTATATGGAATTCACAATACAGAATATTGTTAATTTCATTATTATTTGTAAGTTTTGTGCTTGCAGCCTTAATATCATTAAAGTTTGTTATAAACTTAAGTACACATATATAAGCATGTTTTTTATCAGAGAACCTGTTGTTAAACACCCGCAGTACACCACTGTTACTAACTAGGTTATATAGCATTCCTCTAAAAGTATGCCACCTCAATAACAGCATGGCTTTGTGCTCTAAGAATTTAACCAATCCATTCTTGAATATATTTATATGTTAACTTGCATTTCCTTTTGCCCTAAGTGTTAGCAATTATTATGATGTAAATTATTACTTTTCTTGGGTTGGTTGAAAACTTCAGGTATAGTATTTAAGAATTTGATGAATTTATATTCATCCTACTCATATTTTGCCCATTTGTGAGTCCATCTATCGCAATCACATCTCCTCTCAGCTTCCATTATTTCAAAATGAAGATCCTTCACCTAACTGATTGGGCCTCTCTGCCTTTGCTTGTTTCTGTTATTTAGAAATCTCTTATAAATCAAAGACCATGATATGCATTCATTCACTTGATCAAAGTGTTTTCCCAGATTATCCACTAAAACTTTCAAAATTCAGAATCTAGAAGCCCAGAAAAATTTATGCCAACGTCAGAAGCATCAATAACAGGGGGGGAGTTCCACTCTCAATCCTGTGCCAGAGACTGCAAATGGCAGATGAATAAAAGGATCAAGATCAAAACAGAAATGAGACCACACTGGGAATGGAAAAAGAAAATAATAAGAGTACCGGATTATGGTCAAGAAAGCATCCCTGTGCCTGCAGACTAGCAGTAATAGTTTTCCAAATTGAGGTGATCTATAAGTAATTGGCTGTAAGTAGAGGATTCTTTTATTTTTAAAATATTAGTAACACCTACAACATACCATACACTGCATTAGGTACTAGGGGTATACAGTCAGCAAGACACGCTTAGCACCTGTCTTCAGGGAGCCTACACTCCCTGATTTGGGAGGGATAACTTTGTCATTTGGCTTCTCAGGGAATCACATTTATTCTCTATTTCCATTGCAGTATTTGTCCTTTCCTTGGCCTTCAGAGCTGTACCATCTAAGACCATTCTGAGAAATATCTTGATTTCAAACATTTATACAAATTTATATTACTATATCCCACCAAATTAATGTTATACTCATTCACTCCCTAGTTTTTCTTCCTTCACCTCTTCATTAGAATAGTCTGCAGGGCTTTACATCATTCACCTCTTTCACTTTACTCTCTGACCACATATTTTGTTATTTTCCCACTCTTTCATTCCACTCCAGCCACACTGGTCCCCTTGCTGTTCCTCTGACATGCAAGGCACAGTCCACATTTAAGGAATTTGCGCTGGATATTCCCTATGCCTGGAAAGTTCTTCCTCATAGATATTCACATGAGTAACTCCTCTACATCCTTCAAATCTTGGTTTAATGTCACTCTCTTAATAAGACCTGCCCTGACTACCTGTGATGGCTATTACATATGTCAACTTGACTAGGTTATGGTGCCCAGTTGTTTGGTCAAATGCTAGTCTAGATATTTCTGTGAAGGCATATTGTAAATGTAATTAACATCTACAATTAGTTGACTTTAAGTAAAGGAGGTTACTTTTAACAATATGAATGGGACTAATACATAGTTGAAGGCCTTAAGAGCAAAAACTGAGGTTTCCAGGAGAAGAAAGAATTCTTCCTCAAGATTGTAAGATAGATCCTGCCTGAGCTTCTAGCCTGCTGGCCTGCCCTACAGATTTCACTACTTGCCAGCTCCCACAAACAAGCGAGCCAATTCCTTAAAATATTTTTCTGTTTCTCTGGCTCTCTCTCTGTCTCTCTGTATCTCTCTGTCTCCGTCACTCTCTCTCTCTGTGTATTTATATATATATGTATGTATGCATATATATTCATATATATACATATGCCATATTTGTGTCTCTCTCTCTATTTCTCTTTATTTATATAGATAGATAGATATAGAGATAGATAAAGATTTAAGATTTTAAGGAATTTTTAAGGAATGTGCACGCGTGCACGTGTGTATGTGTACGGAACCAATAGGAGAACACTGAATGATACACTACTCTACTTAAAATTGCACTCCCTGAAACTTCCAATTCCCCTTATTTTTCTATACTCATTTTCCCCCATAGAATTCTTCACATTAAAACAACTCCTCAATTTACTTCTTTTTTTAGTGTATTATTTATTGACTATCTCCACCCACAGTAGAAAGAAATACTATAAAGGCAGAGAATGTTGTCAGTTTTGTTCACTGATGTGTCTCAGTGAATAAAACCAGCCGAAACAATGCCTGACACATGGCGGATGCTGAACAAATATTTCTTGAGGTTTGTCCTCCAAAGAATAATGTACAAGACAAAAATTATGATAATTATTTCTGTGACTAAAAACAACTTTGCCACCATTATCTGAATGTTTAATAATATTATTATTAACAATTCCTGTAATTTATAGAGAAGTTACTATATATGATATACTATAATCTCATTTTTTGTGTGTACATCATTTAAAATTATAAGAACCCTAAGAGGTAGGTGCTATGATTTTTCGCGGTTTTCCAATGAGGATCCTGGTTTGCAGAGAGATTAGATGACTTGCCCAAGCTCATACAGCCCACAAGTGGCAGCATTCAGTAAGTGGGCTAAAACTCATGTAGTCTTCCTCTGGAGCCTATGCTCTTAATTTCTCTGATTCTGGGAACAATTTGAGGTATTAAATTCTCCAAATTACTTCCCATGACTGGAAAGACTAACAAAGTTAAACGTGGCCAAGTTATATGTAAAAACAGCAGGGTCGTGCCCTAACACGACACATAACAAATGTATACTCTTCTAGTAATTTGTCTTGTTTTCATCCTGCCCTAAAGAAACACTAGGGTTTTATTTTAGCAAGACTTTTATCTTTCCACTCAGAGCCTTCCACTCTTATAAATAGTTCATCTGTATTTTAAAATGATGAACTATAAATCTTCCTAACAGCCACGCATATCTCTTCAGAAGACCCTTCATACTGCCTGCGTTTTATTATTACAATTTTTCAGATTGGTTGGCAATTGAGAGACTCGTTCTTATCTATCCGTTATAATAGGTTTTGAAATAACAAACAATTTAAGCACATATTCATTGATCATCTTTCCCCAATTCTTTTCTGTAGTAAAACTCACGTGACTTTGAAATCAAGTTGCTTTACAAACTTTCAGGAAATAACCAGAGAACGTATGTGATGAGAAGTAGCTTCCACTAAATGTTTGATTCAAAGATATGCCCATTAAAATGAGGGCCCAAGAAATGTCTGTGTCTGAAATAAAGTGATCATGATGTACAAGAGAGCTCACGGTGGCTGCTGGGTTGTCTGCTTGAGCACGCTTAAAAACTGTGAATGTGATTGAATTTTATCCCCAGGATATGTATACCTCAAAGGATATTCAGCTTACGTATGATAATGGCATTTTCTTCTGCTTTTATTATATCAAGATCAGACATTTTTCTAATAATCTACTTCTTCATCCCCTCTTGTAGGGAATCAATCTTAAGGAAGGTACAAGTTCTAAATGATATGCAGGCTTCAAATTCCAGAAAGAATTATTATTTTGATTGCAAATGACTGAAGAGTAAACTGACTTGGACAAAAAATAAAATTATTGTTTTACAGAACGAAAAGTTCAGGAATAATCAGCAACATCTGAATAGAGATGTTCTCCATTCTTCAACATCGTTTTCTTCTCTGTCAACTTTATTCCCAGAAGATAACTTATACTGGAGTAGGAAGTTGGCCACCACTTAGCTCCAGCTTTGCCTCTTCATAGCTTATCAACTCCACTTGGGATGAGTGAAAAAAAATATTAATTTTTTCTTATGAACGTTTTTGGATATGACTTTTGGATTTGAGTCCCATTGACCTAGTTGGTTTTGCTTACCCATCACTCACCCTATCCGTGAAGCCACTGAGCTAGAACATTCTCATTGACTAAGCCTTTGTCACATGCCCACCCTCAAAACAGGATTGGGGAAGATCAGCACCACCCAAAAACATAGTCTGACAGTGGACAAGGGGTGTATCCTTCCTCACTATTCACTAAAATAGCCCACTATTCACTCCACCTTCTTTAAGAAACAGAATCTCAAACACAACAGAAAACCACTATTAAAATAGAGAAAAAATTGCTGCTACCTCTGGTTTGTAATATTTTTTTCCTGAGAGGCAGCCGGGCAAAGAATGAAAATCAGTGAACTGGGAATCATGAAGCTCAGGTACCAGTTCTGGCTCAGCTACCATCTAAATAAATGAATTTCTGTAAGTCTTACTGCTTAAGAATTCAAGTTCTAGAAACAGCATTCCTGGAATCAAATCTGTAACACGTTCTAGGTAGTTGGCCTTGTGTAATGTTATGGATTGAATTGTGTTCCCAAAAAGATTTGTGGAAGTGCTAACCCTGGGTACTTGCGAATGTGACCTTATATGGAAATAGGATCTTTGCAGATGTAATCAAGTTAAGATGAGGTCATTAGAGTGGACTTTAATCTAACATGACTGATGTCCTTATAAGAAGGGAAAACAGAGATAGACAGAAACAGAGAGAATTCCATGTGATGACAGAGACAGAGATTAGAGCGATACATCTGCAAGCCAAGGAACACCAAAGATTGACTACCACCACCAGAAGCCAGAAAGAGGAAAAGGATTCTCCCCTACAGGTTTTGGAAGGAACACAAACATGTCAACACCTTGACTTTGGACTTCTAGCTTCAATAATTATGAGAAGATAATTTCCTGTTGTTTTAAACCACCTGGTTTGTGATATTTTGTTACAACAGCCCTAGAAAACTAACATAGGAAATATTCCTAAATTGTTTAAGCCTCAGTTTCCTCAAATACGAAATGGGAGGATATGATTACCAGCCTCATGAGATTATTGGGACGATGCATATTGAGAGTTTAACACTGGGCCTAGCACAAAACAGGTACTGAATAATGGAAGATGCTGTTTACTCTAACTGAAGGCTGTCAACACTATTAAGAACGCACCACTCACAACTTCACGTGTTTCAGGGGGTCCTCATAAAAAACTGCTAGATAGACAGAATGGGGATTCTTATCCCTATGTTACATATGAGGTATCTGAGACTAAAATAAGTTCAAAAAACTTATCCAAATTCACACAGCTGCTGCATGATGGAGATGGGGTTCAATCTGAAGCATTCTGAATATTAGTGGGAATTTCTTCACCCATAGAAATGTATGTCTCAGAGTAGCATGGGTCTCTTTATCCAACAGGGTTGAAGGTGTAATATTACTGAATACATTTCATGTGTGTCACTTTTCTAGCTGAATTATAATCACTAATACACTGAATGCTATAACAACCACCTAGGCAGCTTTATGCCCATTTTAGGGGAGAGGAAACTGAGGTTCAGAAAAGAGATATATTTACTCAAAGTCACACTATTTGTAATAATAGAAGCAAGATTCAAAAACCTAGATTCCTTACACTTCTCATTTCATTTCCTCCTACAATCCATCACACACAAAAGGCCAACTAAGATTGTGTGTATGCAGTTTGTATGGAAACACAAAAGACCCCAAATAGCCAAAGCAATCTCGAGAAAGAAAAATGGTGCTGGAGGAATCAGGCTCCCTGACTCCAGACTATACTACAAAGCTACAGTAATCAAGACAATATGGTACTGGCACAAAAACAGAAATATAGATCAATGGAACAGGATAGAAAGCCCAGAGATAAAACCATGCACATATGGTCACCTTATCTTTGATAAAGTTGGCAAGAATATGCAATGGAGAAAAGACAGCCTCTTCAATAAGTGGTGCTGGGAAAACTGGACAGCTACATGTAAAAGAATGAAATTAGAACACTCCCTAACACCATGCACAAAAATAAACTCAAAATGGATTAGAGACCTAAATGTAAGACGGGACACTATAAAACTCTTAGAGGAAAACATAGGCAGAACACCCTATGACATAAATCTAGCAAGATCCTTTTTGACCCACCTCCTAGAGAAATGGAAATAAAAACAAAAATAAACAAATGGGACCTGATGAAACTTAAAAGCTTTTGCACAGCAGAGGTAACCATAAACAAGACAAAAAGACAGCCCTCAGAATGGGAGAAAATATTTGCAAATGAAGCAACTGACAAAGGATTAATCTCCAAAATATACAAGAGGCTCATGCAGCTCAATATCACAAAAACAAACAACCAAATCCAAAAATGTGCAGAAGACCTAAACAGATATTTCTCCAAAGAAGATATACTGATGGCCAACAAACACATGAAAGGATGCTCAACATCACTAATCATTAGAGAAATGCAAATCAAAACTACAATGAGGTATCACCCCACACTGGTTAGAATGGCCATCATCAAAAAGTCTACAAACAATAAATGCTGGAAAGGGTGCACAGAAAAGGGAACCCTCTTGCACTGTTGGTGGGAATGTAAATTGATACAGCCACCATGGAGAACAGTATGGAGGTTCCTTAAAAACTAAAAATAGAACTACCATACGAGCCAGCAATCCCACTACTGGGCATATACCCAGAGAAAATCATAATTCAGAAAGAGTCATGTACCACAATGTTCACTGCAGCATTATTTACAATAGCCAGGACATGGAAGCAACCTAAGTGTCCACTGATAGATGAATGGATAAAGAAGATGTGGCACGTATATACAATGGTATATTCCTCAGTCATGAAAAGAAACGAAATAGAGTTATTTGTAGTGAGGTGGATGGACCATTAGAGTCTGTCATACAGACTGAAGTAAGTCAGAAAGAGAAAAACATACACCATATGCTAACACATATATATGGAATCTAAAAAAGAAAAAAAGGTTCTGAAGAACCTAGGGGCAGAACAGGAATAAAGATGCAGACGTAGAGAATGGATTTGAGGACATGGGGAGGGGGAAGGGTAAGCTGGGTTGAAGTGAGAGAGTGGTATGGACATATCTACACTACCAAATGTAAAATGGATAGCTAGTGGGAAGAAGCCACATAACACAGGGAGATCAGCTCGGTGCTTTGTGACCACCTAGAGGGATGGGATAGGGAGAGTGGGAGGGAGACTCAAGGGGGAGGGGATTGAGATATATGTATACATATAGCTGATTCACTTTGTGGTGCAGCAGAAACTAACACACCATTGTAAAGCAATTATACTCCAATAAAGATGTTAAAAAAAAAAAGATTGTGTGTATGCTGTTGGTTGTGCATAGTGGTAACATCATTTATCACAAGCCGTTTGGACAACATGATTCAGTTTTTCCAATATTCATTTGGATATGTCAAAGTAACCTTTACTTCTTTTTTAAAGACCTGCTTCTTGCCTGCCCAGCACTGTTAAGAGACTGACAACTTGTCACGATGTTTATCAGGACAAAATGATGCTATCTTCTTTAAGAGACAACTTCTAGATGCTTCACTTGTAGTTCCAGTTTTCAAGCCCTGGATCTTTTCATGACACTTGGTTCCACCCAGAAGCATTTCGTTTTTTTAATTAATTTATTTATTTATTAATTTATTTATTTTTGAATCTTATTTTTTTTATACAGCAGATTCTTATTAGTCATCCAGTTTATACACATCAGTATATACATGTCAATCTCAATCGCTCAATTCATCACACCACCACCCCCACCACCCAGCTGCTTTCCCCCCTTGGTGTCCGTACGTTTGTTCTCTACATCTGTGTCTCAATTTCTGCCCAGCAAACCGGTTCATCTGTACCATTTTTCTAGGTTTCACATATATGTGTTAATATACGATATTTGTTTTTCTCTTTCTGACTTTCTTCACTCTGTAGGACAGTCTCCAGATCCATCCACGTCTCCACAAATGACCCAATTTCATTCCTTTTTATGGCTGAGTAATATTCCCTTGTATATATGTGCCACATCTTCTTTATCCATTCGTCTGTCGATGGGCATTTAGGTTGCTTCCATGACCTGGCTATTGTAAACAGTGCTGCAATGAACATTGGGGTGCATGTGTCTTTTTGAATTATGGTTTTCTCTGGGTATATGCCCAGTAGTGGGATTGGTGGATCATATGGTAATTCTATTTTTATTTCTTTAAGGGACCTCCATACTGTTCTCCATAGTGGCTGTATCAATTTACATTCCCACCAACAATGCAAGAGGGTTCCCTTTTCTCCACACCCTCTCCTGCATTTGTTGTTTGTAGATTTTCTGATGATGCCCATTCTAACTGGTGTGAGGTAATACCTCTTTGTAGTTTTGACTTGCATTTCTCTAATAATTAGTGATGTTGAGCAGCTTTTCATGTGCTTCTTGGCCATCTGTACGTCTTCTTTGGAGAAATGTCTATTTAGGTCTTCTGCCCATTTTTGGATGGGGTTGTTTGTTGTTTTAATATTGAGCTGCATGAGCTGTTTATATATTTTGAAAATTAATCCTTTGTCCGTTGACTCATTTGCAAATATTTTCTACCATTCTGAGGGTTGTGTTTTCGTCTTGTTTATGGTTTCCTTTGCTGTGCAAAAGAACTGAAGTTTCATTAGGTCCCATTTGTTTATTTTTGTTTTTATTTCTATTACTCTAGGAGGTGGATCAAAAAAGATCTTGCTGTGATTTATGTCAAAGAGTGTTCTTCTTATGTTTTCCTCTAAGAGTTTTATGGTGTCCGGTCTTACATTTAGGTCTCTAATCCATTTTGAGTTTATTTTTGTGTATGGTGTTAGGGAGTGTTCTAATTTCATTCTTTTACATGTAGTGTCCAGTTTTCCCAGCATCACTTATTGAAGAGGCTGTCTTTTCTCCATTGTACATCCTTGCCTTCTTTGTCATAAATTAGTTGACCATAGGTGTGTGGGTTTATCTCTGGGCTTTCTAACCTGTTCCATTGATCTATATTTCTGTTTTTGAGCCAGTATCATATTGTCTTGATTACTGTAGCTTTGTAGTATCGTCTGAAGTCAGGGAGTCTGATTCCTCCAGCTCCGTTTTTTTCCCTCAAGACTGCTTTGGCTATTTGGGGTCTTTTGTGTCTCCAAACAAATTTTTAAGAGTTTTTGTTCTAGTTCCTTAAAAAATGCAATTAGTAATTTGATAGGGATTGCATTGAATCTGTAGATTGCTTTGGGTAGTATAGTCATTTACACAATATTGTTTCTTCCAATCCAAGAACATGGTATATCTCTCCATCTGTTTGTATCATTTTTAATTTCTTTCATCAGTGCCTTATAGTTTTCTGAATACAGGTCTTTTATCTCCCTAGGTAGGTTTATTCCTAGGTATTTTATTATATTTGTTGCAATGGTAAATGGGAGTGTTTCCTTAATTTCTCTTTCAGATTTTTCATCATTCATGTATAGGAAAGCCAGAGATTTCTGTGCATTAATTTTGTATCCTGCAACTTTACCAAATTCATTGATTAGCTCTAGTAGTTTTCTGGTGGCCTCTTTAGGATTCTTTATGTATAGTATCATGTCATCTGCAAACAGTGACAGTTTTACGTCTTCTTTTCCAATTTGTATTGCTTTTATTTCTTTTTCTTCTCTGATTGCCAAGGCTAGGACTTCCAATAGTCCTGCCATGGCTAGGACTATTATATGAATAATAGTGGTGAGAGTGGACATCCTTGTCTTGTTCCTGATCGTAGAGGAAATGTTTTCAGTTTTTCACCATTGAGGATGATGTTTGCTGTGCGTTTGTCGTATATGGCCTTTATTATGTTGAGGTAGGTTCCCTCTATGCCCACTTTCTGAGTTTTTATCATAAATGGGTGTTGAATTTTGTCAAAAGCTTTTTCTGCATCTACTGAGATGATCATATGGTTTTCCTCCTTCAATTTGTTAATATGGTTTATAACATTGATTGATTTGTATATATTGAAGAATCCTTGCATTCCTGGGATAAACCCCACTTGATCAAAATGTATGGTCCTTTTAATGTGTTGTTGGATTCTGTTTGCTACTATTTTGTTGAGGATTTTTGCATCTATAGTCATCGGTGATATTGGTCTGTAATTTTCTTTTTTTGTAGTATCTTTTTCTGGTTTTGGTATCAGGGTGATGGTGGCCTCATAGAATGAGTCTGGGAGTGTTCCTTCCTCCACAATTTTTTGGAAGAGTTTGAGAAGGATTGGTGTTATCTCTTCTCTAAATGTTTGATATAATTCACCTGTGAAGCCATCTGGTCCTGGACTGTTGTTTGCTGGAAGATTTTTAATCACTGTTTCAATTTCATTACTTGTGATTGGTCTGTTCATATTTTCTACTTCTTCTTGGTTCAGTCTTGGAAGGTTATACCTTTCTAAGAATTTGTCCATTTCTTCCAGGTTGTTCATTTTATTGGCATACAGTTGTTTGTAGTAGTCTCTTAGGATGCTTTGTATTTCTGCGGTGTCTGTTGTAACTTCTCCTTTTTCATTTCTAATTTTACTGATTTGAGTCTTCTCCCTCTTTTTCTTGATGAGTCTGGCTAATGGTTTATCAATTTTATTTATCTTCTCAAAGAACCAGCTGTTAGTTTTATTGATCTTTGCTATTGTTTTCTTTGTTTCTATTTCATTTATTTCCACTCTGATCTTTATGATTTCTTTCCTCTGCTAACTTTGGGTTTTGTTTGTTCTTCTTTCTCTAGTTCCTTTAGGTGTAATGTTAGATTGTTTATTTGAGATTTTTCTTGTTTCTTGAGGTAGGCTTGTATAGCTATAAACTTCCCTCTTAGAACTGATTTTGTTGCATCCCATAGGTTTTGGGTCGTCGTGTTTTCATTGTCATTTGTCTCTAGGTATTTTTTGATTTCCTCTTTGATTTCTTCAGTGATCTCTTGGCTATTTATTAACATATTGTTTAGCCTCCATGTGTTTGTGTTTTTTACATTTTCCCTGTAATTCATTTCTAATCTCAGAGCATTGTAGTCAGAAAAGATGCTTGATATGATTTCAATTTTCTTAAATTTACTGAGGCTTGATTTGTAACCCAAGATGTGATCTATCCTGGATAATGTTCCGTGCGCACTTGAGAAGAAAGTGTAATCTGCTGTTTTGGGATGGAATGCCCTATAAATATCAATTAAATCTATCTGGTCTATTGTGTCATTTAAAGCTTCTGTTTCCTTATTTATTTTCGTTTTTGATGATCTGTCCTTTGGTGTAAGTGAGGTGTTAAAGTCCCCCACTATGATTGTGTTACTGTCAATTTCCTCTTTTATAGCTGTCAGCAGTTGCCTTATGTATTGAGGTGCTCCTGTGTTGGGTGCATATATATTTATAATTGTTATATCTTGTTCTTGGATTGATCCCTTGATCATTATGTAGTGTCCTTCCTTGTCTCTTGTAACATTCTTTATTTTAAAGTCTATTTTATCTGATATAAGTATTGCTACTCCAGCTTTCTTTTGATTTCCATTTGCATGGAATATCTTTTTCCATCCCCTTACTTTCAGTATGTATGTGTCCCTAGGTCTGAAGTGGGTCTCTTGTAGGCAACATATATATGGGTCTTGTTTTCTTATCCCTTCAGCAAGCCTGTGTCTTTTGGTTGGAGCATTTAATCCATTCACGTTAAGGTATTTATCGATATGTATGTTCCTATGACCATTTTCTTAATTGTTTTGGGTTTGTTTTTGTAGGTCCTTTTCTTCTCTTGTGTTTCCCACTTAGAGAAGTTCCTTTAGCATTTGTTTTAGAGCTGGTTTTGTGGTGCTGAATTCTCTTAGTTTTTGCTTGTCTGTAAAGCTTTTGATTTCTCCATCGAATCTGAATGAGATCCTTGCCAGGTAGAGTAATCTTGGTTGTAGGTTCTTCCCTTTCATCACTTTAAGTATATCATGCCACTCCCTTCTGCCTTGTAGAGTTTCTGCTGAGAAATTAGCTGTTAACCTTATGGGAGTTCCCTTGTATGTTATTTGTTGTTTTTCCCTTGCTGCTTTCAATAATTTTTTTTTGTCTTTAATTTTTACCAGTTTGATTACTATGTGTCTCTGCATGTTTCTCCTTGGGTTTATCCTGTATGGGACTCTCTGCACTTCCTGGACTTGGGCGGTTATTTCCTTTCCCATGATAGGGAAGTTTTCGATTATAATCTCTTCAAATATTTTCTCTGGTCCTTTCTCTCTCTCTTCTTCTGGGACCCCTATAATGCAAATGTTGATGTGTTTAATGTTGTCCCAGAGGTCTCTTAGGCTGTCTTCATGTCTTTTCATTCTTTTTTCTTTATTCTGTTCCGCAGCAGTGAATTCCACCATTCTGTCTTCCAGGTCACTTATCCGTTCTTCTGTCTCAGTTATTCTGCTATTGTTTCCTTCTCGTGTAGTTTTCATTTCAGCTATTTTATTGTTCATCTCTGTTTGTTTGTTCTTTAATTCTTCTAAGTCTTTGTTAAACTTTTCTTGCATCTTTTTGTTCTTTGTCACCATTCTTTTTCCGAGGTCGTGGATCATCTTCACTATCATTATTCTGAATTCTTTTTCTGGAAGGTTGCTTATCTCCACTTCATTTAGTTGTTTTTCTGGGGTTTTATCTTGTTCCTACATCTGGTACATAGCCCTCTGACTTTTCATCTTATCTATCTTTCTGTAAATGTGGTTTTTGTTCCACAGGCTGCAGGATTGTAGTTCTTCTTGCTTCTGCTGTCTGCCCTCTGGTGGATGAGGCTATCTAAGAGGCTTGTGCAAGTTTCCTGATGGGAGGGACTGGTCCCACCCAGAAGCTTTGATCAGGAAACTAAATAAGGCATGATCATGGAGTCATGTAAATATCCTGAGGAAAATGGGAAAAGGTGAACAAGACAGTGATCCAAAGAGTTCTGACTCACAGAACCAGACATTCAGATCGAAAAGTGGATAGGCTTTCACTTCTAAAGGTGTTGAGGGAATGCCACCACCCTCTAATGCCCTGCTGATGCTTTCCTATTGGCCTCAGTGGATGACTGAAAATCTAACAATCATGTGATAACCATGCAGTAGAAGTAGCATATGCTACTAAATGCCATTTATCCAAAAGATATCTTACCAGAAACTCATTTCCTCCCAAGCTTAACCAGTAAAGGGAGTCAGGATGGCAGAAATAAAGAAGGAAAGAAACATACACTGAATCCACACTCAACAACTATTAATTCAGCGCTTACTTTTGCAAGCTACTATTCTAGGCATTTCAGATGCAGCAACGAATAAAGCCAAGTGCCTTCCCTCATGGAGCTTTCACTCCAGGATAGTCTATTATGTGCCAGGCACTTTATAAATGTTATATCATTTAATCTCCACCAGACTCCATCATGGTAGATGTCATGGAGATGTTTTACCTTTTATTCATTTTTTGAGTGATTGGCACTTATTTCCCTTTCTTGTGGCAAACATCCTCTGGGGAATTACCTCTCATCCATTGTGTGTAACCTTTCTAAGTCTGTAGACTTAGTGCTCTCCTAGTCAAACCATCATGTTAGGCCAATTGGACTCTCTTTCCAGGAACCTTGAAACTTGGTCAGAGTGACTCAAGGAAAAGCAGTGGAGAGCATTCATTATAGCAGTAGTGTCTGAGGAGATTAGAGGGTGTTTCTGCCTCTTGAATCCCCCCATGGCAGGCCTGCTTCATGCCCAGCTATAATCTAGTTTTACTGTCTTCCCATATATTTTGTGAATTTCTGCAACATCTTTCCAATAAATTCCATTTGTTAAGTTTGCCAATCACTATCTGGTGCTAACAACAAATGAACCCTAACTATCACAGTAGGTATCATCAGCATAATGTTATAGATGAGGAAACTAAGGCTCAGTGGTTAAAAGCATGTCCAAATTCATAATACTATACAGTGGTGTTAAGTGTGTCTGATCTCAAAGTCAAATTTTTTCCACCGTTACTTTCATGCCTCTTGATGAGGACAGTTTAATGAAGAGCATCCTTTTCATAGCTGGTGATGCACTCATTACTTCTTTCCAAGAGAATTTGTTAAATGATGGAAACGACATCAAAGCATACAGGACAGGCCTTATCCCATCTTCACAGAAAAATGCAAGGACCCATAAAATGCAAAGGCAAACTGCCTGGAGGCTCCAAGTTCTACCTATTGTCTGAAATAAACAATTCAGGAAGAAATACTGTAGGGGGCTTTTAAAGGGATTTATTAAACTGCTTTCCTTTAATCCTTTGTTTGCATTTTTTTTTTAATGCCTAATATGGTTATGTTCCCTGATTCCTCTGGCTGTTAAAAACAGGCATGCCATGGTTCACAATGACAAGTAACTAAATTCCACAGGAAAATACCTTATGAAGAAAAAAACTGTACATAACTAGCAATGATATGTGTATTTTATGGACCTTGCATCCTTCATATTCAATTTATGCCCATGATTGTTCTTTTATTATTTTGCGTTGGTCACAATGACTTTAGCCTCTAGTGAAGCATGGTACAAGAAACACCGTCTGAAAATGCATTGTCTTATTTACTCTAAAGCTATTGCTCTCTATAATGTAAGTTTCTACTCAGTGAGGATTCATTTAAGAAAACTTAGAACCAGATCTGCTCGTGTTCCTCCTAACCGGGTAATTTTCCACTATGATTATGTAGCCGATTATATTTCTATCTTTCCTTGGATTGTTAAACACTTAGATGCAACAATGTGCAAAGAACTCACATCTGGCTTCAAACTGTGTCCCCCATCTTTTTAAACTATTCATCTCACCTACTGATTATTCTTTTCCACTATTGACTCAGATTCTCTCATTACCTGTGTGTGTTTTTGTGTTCTATTTTCAGCTTCATTGAAATAAAAATAATATAGAAGAGATAACCAAACAACCAAAAGCAATATGTAGTATTTAGGTCGATTTAATTCACCTGCAGTTTGTTGGGTGCCTACTTCACACTAGATCTTAACCTGTGCCAGTCTATGCCTATACTATATATAGTATCAGTGCTGCAAAGAATTTGACAATCAAAATATTAAAATGTGTAGACTATTCTGATCTAATCTCTTGGGGAATCGGAGTGGCTTGGGAACTAAAGCATAATATTTAGGTAATTGTGGAAGTTCTTTATATCCCATTGCCAAAGAAACCAGCTCTATGGCAATGTAGGTAAATACTACAAACAGCTTTTCTTTTTTTCTCTAGTTTTAATGAGACATAATTTACAAACATCAGTGTATAAGTTTAAGGCATATAGTATGATGGTTTGGTTTCTGTATATTGTGAAATGATTGTCACAATAGGTTCAGCTAACATCCATCATCTCATATAGACATAATAAAAAGAAAAAACAAATTCCCCTTCTGATGAGAACTCTTAGGATTTACTTTCTTAGCAACTTTCCCATATTTAATACAGCAGGGGTAACCATGCTGTACATTACATCCCCAGTACTCATTTATCTTATAACCGGAAATCTGCACCCCCTCCAACGCTTCTGTCAACTCTCTCTCCCCCAACCCTCTGCCTCTGACAACCACTTGTCTGGTCTTTTCTTCTATGAGGTTTGTTTGTTTGCTTAAGTTCTATATATAAGTGAGATTAGTATCTATCTTTCTCTGTCTGACTTATTTCACTTAGCATAATGCCTTCAAGGTCCATCCATGTTGTCACAAACGGTAGGATTTCCTCATTTTTTATGGGTAAATAATATTCCATTATATATATAACAACTTCCTTATCCATTCATCCATCAATGGACACTTAGGTTATTTCCATGTCTTGGCTATTGTAAATAAAGCTGCTATGAACATGGGGGTGCAGGTATCTTTTCAAGGTAATGTTTTTGTTTCCTTTGGATATATTCCCAGAAGTGGAATTACTGTTATATGGTAGTTCAACTTTTAATTTCTTGAGGAAGCTCCATACTGTTTTCCATAGTGGTTGCAACAATATACACTCCTGCCAATGGTGCACAAGGGTTCCCTTTTCTTCACATCCATGCCAGCATTTATCTCCTGTCTTTTAGATGATAGCCATTTTAACAGGCATGAGGAGGTATCTCACTGTGGTTTTAATTTGCATTTCCCTAATGACTAGTGATGTTAAGCATCTTTTCATGTATCTGTTGGCTTTTGTATATCTTCTTTGGAAAAATGTTTATTCAGGTCCTTTGCTCAGTTTTGTAATTGGGTTATTTGGGGGATTTTTGCTATTGAGTTGTATGAGTTTTTATATACTTTGGATATTAACCCCCTATCAGATAAATAGATTACAAATATTTTTTCTGATTCTGTAGGTTGTCTTTTCACTTTCTGGATGGATTCTTTTGCTGTGCAGAATTTTTTAGTTTGAGATAGTCCCACTTGTTTATTTTTGATTTTGTTCCTTGAGCCTTAGGTGTCATATCCAAAAACTCATTACCAAGACCCATGTCAAGGAGCTTTATTCCTATGTTTTCTTCTAGGAGTTTCATGGTTTCAATTCTTCCATTTAAGTCTTTAATCCATTTCAAGTTAATTGTTGTGAGTGATTTAAGATAGGGGTCCAGTTTCATTAATTTACGTGTGAGCATCCAATTTTCTCACCACCATTTACTGAAGAGAGTCTCTTTTCTCCAGGAAGTATTCTTGGCTCCTTTGTCAAATATTAGTTGACATATAAGTTTGGATATATTTCTGAGCTCTCAGTTCTATTCCACTGGCCTATTTGTTTTTATACCAGCACCATACTGTTTTGATTACTATACCTTTATAGTATAGCTTGAAATCAGGGAGTGTGATGCTTCTTGCTTTGTTCTTCTTTCTCAGGATTTCTCTGGCTATTCAGGGTTTTTTGTGATTCCATATAAATTTCAGGAGTGAAGCAGGTTTTCTTATTGATGTTCTTCTCTTCTTTTCTGACAGAGTTATTGAAATTAGTCATAAGGACTAAGCTCATTTTTTACTACTAAATTTATGTTCAACTATTTTTTGAACTGCAAGAGAGCCCTAGAAAAGATTTTTCTCTTGTCAATGCTTGTTTTTTTAAATATAGATAATTCCTTCCAAGTAAGTAGATATGAGAACTACTGGGGGTGGGGGTGGGGGGCGGGTAGTGCCTTTGGAACTAATAGAATTAATTGCTCATCAAACAAACCTTAATTCTAAGATACGAGATTTTTTTTCAGAATTACACCATAAGATTTGAGCATCCAAAAGCCCTAGACATATCATACCTCATTCAATCAATGTAGCACCATTGTTAAAAGCAATAACTTTAGGAACAGACAGAATTGGTGTCCACTTACCATTATAATCTTGGAATGTGGCTTTATAGAATCTCTCTCTAAGCTTCTGTTAGTTTTTCTTTGATAAAATGTAAATAGCAATACTAACTTTTCAGGGTTGCTCAGAAAATTAAATACTATAATGAATGTGAATTTCTTATCCCAGTGCCCAGTAAATAGGAAGTGCATGCTAAAAGACAGTTAATAGTGGCATCATTTTATGTATGTGTGTGTGTGCATGTGTGTACTGAAGATCTAATATGTCGAATACTAAGTATTTGGGGAAACAGAAAAGATAAATAAGGCACAGTCCTACCCCCAAGCAAATAACAGAATTTTGTGGGAGATAAGAAAAACCAAAATGCCAACTGTGGTAAAAACATAAGTAAGTTCAAAATTAGTTCTGAAAACAAAGCCGACATCTGAAAGAAATTATTTTAAAAATGGGTTTGAGGTCAGCCTTAGAAATCTAGTGCTGATCAGTCTGAATGGGTACTGAATCTAAATCAGAAGTTCTGAAATTTAAAGTTTACTAAACTTACTCTACACATTTTACCTCTTCTTTTAGCCAAGCATACATTTCTAATTCTTAATAAGCCTATCATTAGAAATTATTCTTTTTGTCTCATATACACAAAGTCCAGTTGGAAACTTCTCTGTATATAAAGAGATTTGGGATTTCCTAAATTATCATATGCTATTTTTAATTTGACACGTGGCTAAGATTCTTCTATAGATCTCCTCTATTCCCTCTAATCAATTCAGAAGAATTTTAGCAAAGTATATATTTGGTGTCACTACGGACATCATACTACATGATACTGCATGATAATCCTGCATGGTTCCTATTTACTAGACATTAATAGTGCACCAGGTAGTATGCTAAGCACTTGGCACACATTAGTGTATTTAATCCTTGCAACAATACTGGAAAATAGCTAGGATCATCCCATTTTCACAAGTGAGGAAACTGAACTTCAGAAAGGGAAGTGATGATAGAATTTCAAACAAGGTCTTCCTGAACTCAAAGTCCACGCTGCTAACGAATGTTCATGACCTCCTAGCAATAGTTTTACTCCAAATAATTAACAGAATTTCCGTATGGCCTCTCTTTCAGTCAGCTGGAGATTTGGACAAAATCTGTTCTAACTAAACACACAGCCTCACAGTGGTGCCTCTGAAGCTAATTCCCAAAACGGGCTCAATTCTCACCCTTCTCTTACATTTAAGTTTAGGCCAAACTATTTATTTATTAGAACAGGAATAATTTTCTTGCACCTTTAGTGACGAGCAGAAACATGCTCAATGAGGAACTATCAATTCACCTTTTAAAGTTTTCCTTATTTTTTTCAAGTCCATTCTTCTCACCCCTGACTGATCTCAGTATATTTTTTAGTATTGATTCAAGACATAAAGATCAGAACTTAGAATAAATTCTGAGAATAAAAAATATAAATAAAGAAAACAGGAAAATGAGCCTTTTAATAAATAGAATATAATAAACCTCTGTGGGTATAATCTTGCATAGCACATACTCAAACCAAGAGAAGGATATCTCTTTCCTGGGAAAGGTGGACCCTCAGATTGTTTTCTAGCTGATTTTCTCATTGCCAGATCCAAAACCTGACTCTCCTGCACCTAAAATGTGGCTGGCAAAATATGTGTGAAGCAGTGGGTTGGGAGAGTATGCTAGAAAGGGCCACTTTGTGCATTTGACTGTGCTTTCTCATGCTTTTACATAATGTATTAGGCCTTTCTTAGTGGAAAAATAGGTGGATGGAAACGACTACATCCAAAATTAGCTGTATGGAGTCCTAGTAATGTAGTAGCAGTAGAGTAATTTTCACTGGGCAGAGCTCAAATCTGTCACTTGCAAGCAACTTATAGGAAGCTTTGGTTGAGACTAGTTTTATATTTCTCTTTGAGAGATAAAAATTATGTTTTATTCTTTTCTGTTTTAAAGTATTATTATTATTTTATAATAAATGGTTAAATTGGCCTCATTTATTTATACTTTTCTCTCTCATGCTTAATAAGAAAATTTTCCTTGAGCAAAATTATTCTTCCATAGAAGAAGCTTTATTAACTGCCAAATGCTATATAAATGTGTGCAATTATTATTGTTACAGCCATCATCATTAGCATTTTTGATGACCCTAAATGTTAGCATCTTCTTTTAGAAAGATATTGGCACCTTTTTACATAAATAAATCAGTGTCTCTACAGATACACAAGGTTGACAGCCTTAAATGTCAGGAATAGAGAAGCAAGGCAAAGAGAAGATGCATTTCACAGCTCATGATGTCACTATTTTAACTTTACACAAAGACAAAAATTAATTATTGTTCTTTTTCTAAGATAGGTTGATGCTTTTATTTACCATTTTTATTTTTTATTAGTAAAATGTAATGTATCTGTTGGAGACAATGTGCAGAATTCAGAAAAAAATAAAGGAAGAAAATAAAACTACCAACTACCACCAACACTGTTAATGCTTTGGAATATACCTGGCTAAGTTTGTTTTTTTTTTTTTTTCACATGAGTACACATCAATAATCCTCCCTTCTCCAAATTTAAATCACATTAGACATGCTGTTTCATAACAGCATACTTTATTTAATATAGTCATGAAAATATTTCATGTTATTAAATATTGTACTACAACATGAGTTTTTAATATCTGTAGAACAATTCTTGAAGGTATGCATCACACTGCTTAAAGATTGGCTAAATGTTTGTTTCTAATTTTTACAACTATAAATAATTCTATAGTGAATATCCTTATATGTAAAACATTTACCAAATCTATGTCGTTAAAGGACATGCAGTCCATAGCAATCATAGCTTTCTTGGGTTTCCAGTAATAACATAAAGATGGCAAGGGTCAGTCTGCTTTACTGAAATTCACTAGGAACATCTTCAGGATGTCTGCCCTATCCTTGGATAATCAAGTACGACATCTTAGGGCCAACTCAAGGGAGTAAATTTTCTAAATTGCTTATGTCCAGTAACAGTACTTTTCTAGTCCCTCTCTTAATTCAGTTTCCTAGCCTCAGAACACAAACCCTGGTAACAGAAGGAAAATTCAAGCCATGGTTCAGCGAGGCACCAATGAGATAACTCTTGGTATATTTTTTAGAGGTCCCATCTGGGGCTCATTCCTCACCTTTAATTCCTTTAGTACGATCCAGTTAACCCTGTAGCAACCTCCTGGCACCAAGTATTTGACCACTTATCAAAACTAGAGAAGTATTAGAAACCAAATAGAGAAAAGATGAGAGATCTTATTTTTAAGTGTCTAAAATAGTTTAAAAGCCAAACCAAGCAATGAAAAGATTCAAGATGAAAAGTGAATGTAGAATGCTATCATGATGATGGCCGCAATCCTAGGAAAGGAAATGTAGGTGTTAATGAAGGTCTTTTCCCTGTCCCAAGCTAAGAGAGCTAAGGTAGTAAAGTACAGATCAAACTGCTGAGCATTATTCCCATAGACCTGGGCAATCAAGTCCCTACTCTGGGGTCCCACATTTTGGAGAGCCTTCATCTGGGCCTCCTTGGCCATGCCTCTGCAGGAACGTCCAAGGGTTAAGATGATGTGTTCCCCCAGAATCTGAGCGCCCACCCTCGCCTTCTGGACCATATTCTGGGTACTTAGGATTAGGAATTCCATGCCAGAATGGCCAAAGTCTCACTTCTAGGGCCTGTGCTCATCCTTTTCCAACAGACCTTACTGTCAACACACATACCCTTAAGGATGAGGGGGGCAAAGAGGTATATTTTTAGGGTGATGAATGGTGTTTGGATATGAGTTCTGGGGTGTCCACCTGGATGTGGGTGAGGCCCTTTATGGGGCAGAAAAATAAGAAAGAAAGGTGCAGATGGGAGCCTCCACATACTATCGGCCCAGGCTCTGCAAACCTTAGGAGGAACTTGCTCCTCTGGTCCCTTAATGGTTGGTACCCAGTATATTTATGTCATGTTCCATTTCAGCATCAGTCTTTTTAAGCCTGGGGATAGTTCTTTAGGGATGAGCCAATTAAAATGTATAGATGTGATATACCTTTCAAAATCAACTTTTATGAAACAAACTGCAAAATTGCAGTGCCCTCCCCCTTTTGGAGCTATAACTAGGGTCCTATAGATGAGATGCGATTTTTTCAAAGGTGCTACAAAATTACCATTGAATTCAACATGGGAAAGGGATGCCTACATTTTAGAAAGTTTCAGCAAGCTGTCTTGCAGCCACTTACGGGCCTGACGCTTTATCTCTGTCCCCAGATAATCCCACTGTGTGCCTGCCTTTGACTCCTAGAAACAGCCATTCAGTTTGCATTCCTCCCTCTCCAGGCCACTACAGGTCTGCTTCCTGAGGGAGGTGAGGTTATTTCCCCAATAAAGATATGTTCAAGTCCTAACTTCCAGTACCTGTGAATGTGACCTTATTTGGAAATAGGGTTATCGCAGAGGTAATCAAGTTAAGATGAGGTCATACTGGATTTGAGTGGGCTCTCAATCCAATGACTGCTGTCCTTACAAAAAGTGGAGAGGAAACACAGAGACCCAGGGAAGAAGGTCATGTAACTGCAGAGGCAGAGATTGGAGTGATGCAGCTACAAGCCAAGGAAGGCCAAGGATTGCCGAAGACCCCCGGAAACCAGGAAGAGGCAAGGAAGGATTCTTCTGTAGAGCTCTCAGAGGGAACGTGGTCCCTTGGTTTCTAGACTTCTAGCCTCCAGAACTCGGAGAGAGTAAGTTTTTGTTGTTTTATGCCACCAAGTTTGTGCCGGTAGCCCTAGGAAATTAACACAGCAGCTACACCATTCTCTTCTCCAATCTCCCAGAATAGCAGGCCTCTGCCCCACCCCTACCTCCACTTTTCAACTCTGCCAAGGGGCACTGACAGGTCTTCTTTTGTTAAAGGTTTTACTACTAATCACTCCAAAGAAATAGGCCAGGATGAGGAGGGGGCCGTCGGGAGAGTGGTATGTGGCCCAGGCAATAAAATTAGAAAACAAAAAAAGAAATGGGAAGCCATTTTCTAAACACCACTCACTGGGCTAAGTGTATGTCTGCTTTAATCCACAAAATCTTCACAACAAAATTTTTAAACCCCTCTATTAAGACGAGAAACCTACATCTCAGAAAGTGTAAGTCACTTACACTTAAACACACTGTCATCCGGCTAAAACAGGAAAAGCCAGGATTCAAACTGAAATCTGACTCCAAAAAGGCTCCAGAGAACTTTCAAGTTGTATTAATTCACAATCAGTATTTGTCTTTTTTTCCTGTACTTTGTTAAAAAGCGTCTGTTCTACCTCAAGATCAGGCATTACTCTCTCTATTCATATATTCTCTTTTTATGACTTAGTTTTATATTAAAATATTATTTATTTATTTTTAGTAAATAAGGAATGTGTGTGGGAAACATTTCTTACATATATTCCTTATTAACAATTCTTGTTACATATACATATACATAAATATGCATGTTGTATGTGTGTGTGTATAAATAAATAAATCTCCCTCCCCCTCACTGACACAACCACCCAGGTCTCTTGCCCAGACTCAGTCACTGTTATCAGTTTCTTATACATTCTTACTAGAATACTCCACGAATTTACACATTTAAACATATAGATATCATTGCTTTTCTCCCAAATGGCTGCACAGAATAGACCTGGTTCTGCATCTCCTTGAGAGCATTTTGGTCCTAGCCAGTCGTAGAAACCTTCTAGTCCTTGTAATGTTCTTCTGTTTCCTAAAATATCACCAAGCATTCCACATCACCTTTCTTTTCTTAGTCTTCCTTCTTTCCTTGATGTCCCCGTCCTACTCAATGTTGTTTTGTTCTATCACATAATTGTTGAAAAAAATTTATGTTAATCAGAACATTCAATAAACCAGAACTCCTCTCTAGAGCCCCCCAACCCTAACAATACCTTATCATGATCTAGGTAAACAAAATTCTACTGCTCTAGATGGAAAGGTTTTATGAATTGAGTGTAGGGTTCAGGGATTTTTTGTTTGTCTATTTCTTTGTTTTCTCTTTGTAAAAGATTTGCCCTGATGATACACAAGGCAGATTGCTCTCAAAGGGAGCCCAGATCCATCTTGGAAAAATCTCTTTGTTGTTTTTCCATCTTAAAGTAAGCTAATCCACGTTGGTACCAATAGAGCAAAAGAGATTTACTTTGTTTAGAGGTTCAGGAGCATAAAGTTGTTGCTCCATTTGATTTTTTAAAAAACGTTTACAGCAACTCACCTGATTCACATTTGTATTTTCTTTTTTTTTTTTTAACATCTTTATTGGAGTATAATTGCTTTACAATGGTATGTTAGTTTCTGCTGTATAACAAAGTGAATCAGCTATACATATACATATATTCCCATATCTCCTCCCTCTTGCGTCTCCCTCCCATCCTCCCTATCCCACCCCTCTAGGTGGTCACAAACACTGAGCTGATCTCCCTGTGCTATGCAGCTGCTTCCCACTAGCTATCTATTTTAAATTTGGTAGTATATATAAGTCCATGCCACTCTCTCTTACTTTGTCCCAGCTTACCCTTACCTCTCCCCGTGTCCTCAAGGCCATTCTCTACGTCTGTGTCTTTATTCCTGTCCTGCCCCTAGGTTCTTCAGAACTTTTTTTTTTCCTTTAGATTCCATATATATGTGTTAGCATACAGTATTTGTTTTTCTCTTTCTGACATACTTCACTCTGTATGACAGACTCTAGGTCCATCCACCTCACTACAAATAACTCAATTTCATTTCTTTTTCTGGCTGAGTAATATTCCATTGTATATATGTACCACATCTTTATCCATTCATCTGTCAATGGACCCTTAGGTTGCTTCCATGTCCTGGCTATTGTAAATAGAGCTGCAATGAACATTGTGGTACATGACTCTTTTTGAATTATGGTTTTCTCAGGGTATATGTCCAGTAGTGGGATTGCTGGGTCGTATGGTAGTTCTATTTTTAGTTTTTTAAGGAACCTCCATACTGTTCTCCATAGTGGCTGTATCAATTTACATTCCCACTAACACTGCAAGAGGCCTCCCTTTTCTCCACACCCTCTCCAGAATTTATTGTTTGTAGAATTTTTGATGATGGCCATTCTGACTGGTGTGAGGTGATACCTTATTGTAGTTTTGATTTGCATTTCTCTAATGATTAGTGATGTTGAACATTCTTTCATGTGTTTGTTGGTGATCTGTATATCTTCTTTGAAGAAATGTCTGTTTAGGTCTTCTGCCCATTTTTGGATTGGTTGTTTGTTTTTTTGACATTGAGTTGCATGAGCTGCTTGTAAATTTTGGTTAATCCTTTGGTTAATCCTTTGTCAGTTGCTTCATTTGCAAATATTTTCTCTTATTCTGAGGGTTGTCTTTTTGTCTTGTTTAAGGTTTCCTTTGCTGTGCAAAAGCTTTTAAGTTTCCATAGGTCCCATTTGTTTATTTTTGTTTTTATTTCCATTTCTCTAGGAGGTGGGTCAAAAAGGATCTTGCTGTGATTTATGACATAGAGTGTTCTGCCTATGTTTTCCTCTTAGAGTTTTATAGTGTCCCATCTTACATTTAGGTCTTTAATCCATTTTGAGTTTATTTTTGTGTATGGTGTGAGGGAGTGTTCTAATTTCATTCTTTTACATGTATCTGTACAGTTTTCCCAGCACCACTTATTGAAGAGGTTGTCTTTTCTCCATTGTATATTCTTCTTCCTTTATCAAAAATAAGGTGACCATATGTGCATGGGTTTATCTCTGCACTTTCTATCCTGTCCCATGGATCTATATTTCTGTTTTTGTGTCAGTACCATACTGTCTTGATTACTCACATTTGCATTTTCAGTATCACATAGGAAGTTCATTTGTTCAACTTTGTCAATATCTTCCAGCCAAAGACCACTGGGAATGCACCTAGAGTTTAGCAAATTGGGTTTATTGCAACTTATTGTAGGGAGGGAGAACACACACCATAGGGGACCATGGGGCCTCTTAGTAAAAGGATTTTTGAAAACACTTACAGATTTAGGCTTGTGGTAGGTGATTTTAGGAAGCATATAAGGAGGGAGGATTTTGCTTTGGACTGTATGCATCAGGAAGCAGGGGTAATTCTATGATTGGGCATCTTAGTAAGTCTTATCTAGAAGGAGGAAGACTAGACTGAGACTTAAAACTATTCAATAAAGAAGCAGCAGCTACTCATATTGGCCAGGATGAGGAAATGTTTGGTCATTTTTGTGGCTTGGACAATGTATGTGTTTTGTCTTTGTGCAGACACATTTACAGAGAGGACTTGTTTTTGTCTTGAATCATAAAGATCACAGAGTGGTTTTGTCTCATGTTGATGTTCTGAGAAATTGTTTCTGTTCAACAGAGGAACCCCAAGCCTAGATGTCTGTGAGTGCCAGGCCAGCTTGTAGTAACATTAAGTCCTAGCTGACAGTGCCAGGCCGGCTCCTGGATATCACAGGCTGCTTACCTCTTTCTCATTCCTCCCCTTCCGACCAAGGGCAGATGAAGTTAAGCTGCAGGACATTCATCCATAATACCCACTTTTCCACCCTGGCCAAGATTTTGCTGAGCAGGAAGCTGTTTAGAGAATGCAGTCTGTAGTTGGACTAGGGTTAGTCTCTCCTGCTCCTCCTGTTGCAGGATGAATGGTTGAATCCTCTGATGTGTCAAGGGCTATATTCAGGATACATCAGCCAAGTGCAACAGAAGCCAGCTATCAGAAACAAGCCTTGAAACCAGGGCTTAGATTATAAACCTCAAGCAATGAATCCAGCTGGGTATCTTTTAGAGAGCCACATGACTATTTTTTTTCTTAGTTTAATCACAAGCTTATTTATTTGCCTTGTAGTAGATAAGTATAGCAAGAAGTGCTTGTTATAGCATGAATATTCTCTTGGTTAGGTGAGAGCAAATCAAGGAATATGTGGTTGTCCATTAACAACTCTTAATAATGAATTTGGACTTGTTTGTTGACCTCTCAGAGGAGCAGTTGTATGCAAGTGAAATTGTGAAAGAAAGCAAAAGTGATAATGGTAATAGTAACTCTGTACTTACGTAAATGAATCCTCAAAGAAATTCTCTGCTGTATTATTTATCTCCATTGCATAATTATAGAAAGTCAAGCATGAAAAAGAAAACTTCCCCAAGTTCATATCAGCAAAAAAGGAGAAGAAAGAGGACTCAACCGCAGGTCTGTCTGACCCTATAGCCTGAACCCTTAGCAATTAATTACTCTCTATTGTCACCAGACTTCTGGAATCAACTCCAATGATATATTCCTTGAGTCACATGCCTGGGAAACTGCCTTGATAAACCAATCTTCTTTCACTGCCACTCTCTCGACTTGCCTGTCTGTAGCACCAATGCTTTGATAGTTCATGGGGAAAATATCAGAAGTACCATGTAATTGGGCAGTTTAGGGGGAGGGTGGATGAGAAATTGAGAGATACTATGTGGTTACCCTCATTCCATTGATGTCATCTTGCTTCTCCATAGACTGATATAATAAATATCCATTTTGGAGTGATTGCATGTATTGGACAATAATTCAGAAGGTAGGTATTTGTCCTTTTTCTCCAACAAGTATGGCTACGGAGCTTTTGAATGGTTATTCATTTCACCTACTTTTTAAAATGCTATATTTTAAAGGTTTGTTTTGTTAAAATGTTCCCACTGAAATGTAACAGAGTAAGCTGTCAAACTCCCAACAATGCACCATATCATTTAACTTAGCAAAGTGTGCTGATGGATGACCCCAACTAATTAGAAAGATGACTTGAAGACCATATCCCAGTGACTCAGAAAATTCGCCTCAAGTATTTTTTTCCAAGTTAATTATTTGTTTGGGAATACACATCCTATTTTGAGGACCAAATGCCCCTTTCCTGGAATAAAAACCACAGAAATCTATATCGGTGTTAGATTTTTGTGTCCATGGTTCTGATTAAACTTTTCCATTTATACATATTGCATCCTTACTCATATATATCACATTTGAAATTCAGAGTTGCATAAAAACTCTTGTCTACCTATTTTTTACCTTGAAGCCTAGAACATCACATAATTATTTTTAAAACAATTTAAAGTAGAAAGCTGCTCTATGAATATGTATTCTTCATTTCATGTAATAGGTAGGATACTGAAAAACTGAATGTCAAAAAATAATGTCTAGGAAATTGAATCACACTATGAATATCTTATTGTATTCAAAATTGTTCCATTATAGAGTTGCTTTAAAACCAAATGTTGTTTTAAAACTTTCTACTTTATCTGTACCTAAAGTTCATATGTTCCTATCTCAAGTTTTCCCAAAGTAAGCAGGCCAATGCTGTTGAACAAATTAAAATTCTGGGGAGAAAAAAAAGTATAGTCTCAATACTGCTTACGTAAATACCAAGTATGGTGCTGCGTAATCTAGAGAAAATGTTATGCAGTGTAGTCATGCAAATGCATCAAAATTCAGGGGTTATTTTTATTCTCTGGAACTTTCTAAGAAATTGATGACATTAAGTGTAAGTTAACAGAAACTTGTGGCCTATTTAGCTGAACATAAAGTTCTAACCAAATCCAGCATGGAGATAATCTTGGCCAAAATATTGTGGGCTCTATGAAGCAATATGTTTATTCTAACTTTATTTTTAAAGTCATGCTCATATCTTGGGAAATGAGATCCAGAAATCAGATCTTGATCCGTTCCAGATTAACTATGGCAAAGAGCTTATTTTGTTTTATATATGATTTCATGCTTGAGATGTATTTAGAAGAGGAGAGATAGAAAAGGAGGAGAAAAAAGAAGGGGAAGGAGAAAGAAAAATAAAAGGAGAAGAAAGAGGTCCAGGAGAAGACAAGGTCAGCTCACACTGATCTAACAGAAAGTGGAATAAAAGACCAAAGAGGAATCAAAATTTGTTCTACATCCAGCAGTTCATGTGATTTCTAAATTTGGCAAACCTGGAATCATGACTTCTCTCTATAGTGAAATCTCTTCACACTCTGAGGCTCCTCACAGAAAACCTTCTGGAAGGTAGGACTATTCATATTTCACTCTCAGATGTTCCTGCAAAATATTCTGCAAATTTAATTAGAGCTTCCTAGTCATGAAGATAGGTACGAGGGACTTTTTAAATGCCACTCGAGAAGATGCTCAGGAGATCACCTTAGTAACTTGTCTGATGTCACCATTTAGGGGCAGTGCCCATTTTCAAAAGCCTGCTTCAAATCCCATCTTCTACAGGACTCACCTCTGATCACCTCAGTCTAAAATCACCCACATTTCTATGCTCCCATAAGCAACCTGTTGTTATTTATTCCAATAAAGTCCCTACTGATTCCTACAAAACACAATTCCTATTTATTCCTGGGTTACTTAAGGATTCAGGTCCTGAAGCCTTATTGTTGGAGTTGAAAATCTGGACCTGTTTCCAACTAGCCATATGGTCTTAACCTATCAGTTATCTGAGATTTCATCAGTTATCTCAACTACAAAATGAAGATAACCCTTATCCTCATGGTTCTTGTATTAGTAAAGGTGTTAAAACATCTAATGCTCTTAGAAGAATGTCTAGCACATGGTAAGAGTAAATGAGTGTTAGCTAGTATTGTTACTACTACTATTATTATTATAATAATTATTATTATTATCTCTGGAACATATCATATACTGCCTTTCAAAATATTTTGACTAATTTTAATCAGGACTATAAGCCCCACAAGTGGCAAGAATCACACCCTATCCTTTGCAGCCATACCCTACCACAGTTCTTTGAGATTTAGAAGTGCTCATCAAATATGTGTGAAACAACTGCAAAACAGACTTGTTTATCACTGAGAACACTAACTCTGTGGATTAAGTTTCTCTTTCATGAATAAGTTATAGGCTCCTGGAAGTCAGGAACTTCATTCATTTTTGCTCATGTAGCACAGGGCTTAGCAATACATATAGTAGACAATACATATTGTGGAGTGAGTTAAATTCATAAACACTAGAACATATGCACCATAGGTGGAAGTAGTCTGTTTTGTTTACCATCATATCCTTATCGATTCACACAGACCTGGGACAAGAAGGTACTCAAGAAATATAGATGAAGAGTACAGTTATTAATGCTCAACGACTTTAAAGATTCCTTCAAGTAAGCTCTGCGAATAGGCAAAAGTCCTGAAAAAGAAATTAGTATCCAAAAGGGACATCACCCAATATCAAGTGAGTCGAACATAGGAAACATGAAACCATATTTGGACAAAAATGACTGACATGACCATGAAACAGAGTTATGAATGGCCTCAAGTAACATTCAGTCCTACTTCTCCTGGGGTGACCTACCCCATCTGCAGGAAACTCCTATGAAGTTGCCCCAAGCAAGTCCCTTTCCCTAGTCCTTTGCATTTGCAAAGCCCAAATACTAATCTATTTCTCTAAAATTATGGCCCATAAATCTAAGGTCTTGGCACAAGTGGAGCAGTAAAGGAAAGATTAATATCCTCATCCTGCTTTTTCTCTTTTTCAAAATGAACACTGGGCTCAGCAGTAACAAATACCAGCCTCTGACTTCCCTTCTGAGATTTCCAAATCCACAGGCTCACAGTTCTCTCAAGCAGAAAATAACTTATTTTCTCTGTGCTGTTATCTGTCTCTTTCATTTTGGTTTGCAACTCCTTGAGTAATACGTTGTATAATTGACCACAGGAGAGAAGGAGGAAGGGAACTGTGTGCAACCAGAAGCTTTGGGGCCAAACTGGACCAGTGATTGCAAGGGGATAGTTTCTGGGCAACAGAGTCAGTCCCATGGTCATTTTATAAAGAGTTAAGTTAATTGCCTAGTGGAAAAGAAGCTAGAGTTTATAATCAAAATATTTTGGGGAGGAATAATGAGAACAAAAATACTTCAGCTTTCTCTTATGTCTCTCTCTACTTATAATAGCAGTACACCAAGCAATCAGTCAACTTTTGGAGTATGTCAAGTGTGCTGAGCATTGTGCTAGGTATATATCATTTGTTACAGGGAGAGAATGTGTTTAAGACATGGACATGATCACTGCCAGTACCATGATATATGATAGAAACACACATACAAAAACGCACACACACAATTGTCTTCTGGGTTAAAAACAGAGAAAAACAGAAATAAATAACTAGACACTATACCCATGTTGTCATAAATTGTATGACTCTTCCTAGTTATTTATGCTCCCTCTCCCTGTAATAGGATGACATGTCCCTGTCCCATTGGCATCAGGCTTGGCCACGTGACTTGCTTTCACCAATAAAATTGAAACAGGAAGCAATGAATGTCACTATTGTATTTTCTACCATTGTTTTCTTCCAGTGCCACAAACCCAGATAGGGACTGCTCTTTTGGCCTGGATCCTGGTGTGAAGAGACATAGAGCAGAGCCACAGTTCACATGTAATGTTAGTGAGAAATAAAATCTCTTTTTGGAAGGCAGTGAGATTTGGGACCACTTTGCTACTGCAGCAAAACCTAAACATAAACTGACTACATACATATCTTGAGAGATCAAAATATCTCATACTTTATCATTTTGTTCTAGCTCCTTCCCTACTTCATATATTTTGTAATGTTCTTCTCTTTTTGTTTTGTAAAGTCAAAACCCTTAAGATAGAATTCAAGATTCCACAGAGTATAGACCCTGACTCCTCTTTAGCCTCATCTCCTGCCTTCCATTCCACCCAATACAGCCATACATAGATTGTAGCCATATCTACAATCCTTTCATTTCCCCAAGATTTTTAAACCTTGTACTTGGCTCATGAAATCCCCTCTTGGAATTCTATCCATCCCCATACTCTACTTTCACTTTTCTGCAAGGTCAATTTCTACTTATTTTCAACCCCTTCTTCTTCTCCCTTAAGCCCCTCTGATCCACCTGAATAATTACTCTCTACTTCTTGTCACCAATGTAACATTAGACTTCATTGCAATTACTTTTTGACACTCCTGATACTGGGAGTTCCTTGAGAGCAGACTGCTATGCTTTAGAGATCTTTAGATCTCCAGCACCTAGTAGAGAGTCTGACATATAATAGATATCTGATAAATATTATGGAACTCATGGATAAATAAATCATTGAATGAGTTAATGGTCTTCTATTTTCCTTTCACACTGGCATGCGATTTTTAAAAATTCTTGATAAATGACTAAGAGGAAGAGAAAAAGTAATTGATTTAAGTGTGTTAACTTTGCTCTGAAATAAAAATGTTATTATCTCCTTACTAGTATCTCCTCTCATAATAAAAGGAGTGTTTATACCCATGTAATAAAAGTTGAAGTACATGCTAGATGGTATCATCTCAACTGGAGATTACTCCTTTAGTCCCTAATTTGGCTTTAATTTCTATATTAATGGTGATATTTACTTGAGTACCTGCAGGATGTTGTCTCAATATTAGAGGTTTCTACCATATTTATTTTTGCATATTTTCCAGTATGACATCATCCTAACCCCGTAAGTATGTTCTTCACTTCATCTATGTAAACACTAGAACCCCAGAATAACCTTAGAAGGTTCCATTCGGTACATCTTTCCGTCTTAACGCAGGACATAAACAAATATCCCATGCTTCTCAACCAACTGAAGCTGTATTTCTGGCCAAACCATATTGCTTTTGTCCTTTCCTATTAGAAATACTCAGTGGGGCTTAAAAGCAGAAAACCTGAATTCAAGATCCAACTCAACTATAAACTGGTTATATGACCCATGTTGTGTCACTTTTCCTTCTTTATTTTCAGTTTTTGCATTTCTGAAATGGGAGTGAAAGAGAGGAGAAAAAATGAAATTTCTTTTACATTATAGCTGTGAGAAACAAATTAGCATAAATTAATTCACTTATAAATTTAGAGCCCTGATATTAAGATTTTGAATGAACTGAAACTACCAGAAAAAACCTGAATCTTCCTTAGTACCTAGAAACTGAAATTTACAAAACAGGCTGTAAAATCAGATAGACTTGGGCTGGAATTTCAACTCTATCTTTTTTTGACTGTATGATCTTAGACAGTTGCCTGACCCATCTGGGCTTCAGTTTTTTCATGAATAAAAAGAGGATAAATTGTTTCATCTTCCAGAATGCTTATTCAAATCAAATGCCTCCATATCTCAGTTTATGACTTCTTTCTTCTGATTGTTCAAACGAAAATTTTGGAGTCATCTTTAATTTTTTTCTCTCTCTTATTCCACATCTCATAGCTATGAATTTATCATAAATCTTTTTTTTTAACATCTTTATTGGAGTATAATTGCTTTACAATGGTGTGTTAGGTTTTGCTGTATAACAAAGTGAATCAGCTCTATGTATACCTATATCCCCATATCCCCTCCATCTTTTGCCTCCCTCCCACCCTCCCTATCCCACCCCTCTAGGTGGTCACAAAGCACGGAGCTGATCTCCCTGTGTTATGCAGCTGCTTCCCACTAGCTATCTATTTTACATTTGGTAGTGTATATATGTCAATGCTACTCTCTCACTTCGTCCCAGCTTACCCTTCCCCCTCCCCGTGTCCTCAAGTCCATTCTCTACGTCTGTGCCTTTATTCCTGTCCTGCCCCTAGGTTCATCAGAACCATTTTATTTTTAGATTTCCATCATAAATCTTTAATGCAACTATTTCTCATAACCTTCAATAGACCACTTAATACTCACAAAAACCTTATGAATTAATAACAGTGATGATGCTTATGATACTAATGATAAAGTTAATGCTTAGTACTTATCTGTCAGGCACTGTTCTAAAGAATTGGGCTATATAATTCTTTTTTAGTTTTTTAAATTAATTAATTAATTGATTGATTTATTTTTAGCCGCGCCAGGCAGCATGCCAGATCTCAGTTCCCTGACCGGGGATGGAACCCGTGCCCCCTGCAATGAAAGCATGGAATCTTAACCACTGAACCAGTAGGGAAGTCCCTGGGCTATATCATTTAATCCTTCTAACAACATTGTGAAGTATTTTCATTCACATTTTACAAATGAAGAAACTGAAGGACCAAGAGTTAAGTTATTTTGCCCAAGGTCTTAGAACTAGTAAGAGAAGACCTGGTATTTGAACCCAGGCAATTTGGCTCCACTACTTTTACCCTAGACGCTGCACTATCTTCCAAATAAAAACAAGTCCTTGGAGTCCTAGAGAGAAGAAAAGAACATTGAAACTCAAGCCAAGGCTGCACACTTTCAAAGAAATGTTGCCCATGAAATCAGGAAATACGGGCTTGAATTCCAGTTTCATTACTTTCTATGTTACCACGTGTATTTTCTGAATCTCTCTGAGATTTAATTTCCTCATTCAGACTTGGAATTTTGGTTTTCATCTAGGATATTTGTTAGGTGCCACTCCAATATCCATTCCCCCTTATTCCTTCCTAGCAGTACCTTGAATTTCTCAGCTACATGTATGGGAAAGGCATTAACTGAACTCTGATCCAGGCATGGCCCTATATCTATAGGAAAGGACCACCCACAAGGAGATGTGACCTTCAGTAGAGAATCACAACAACTATCAACCCTAGTAGGTAGCAAGCTGAGAGAAAAAGTCCCCAACTTCACTTTTTCCTGCCCATCAGTTTCCTGCTGAACCCAACTGGAAACCAGCAGGCAACAGAGATGAAGGCTACAGTCCATGAAGATCAGCCTCCCAGCACAGAGGCACAGAGCAAGATAGAAAAGAATGGGGAGTGGGTCTGAAGGGACAAATGAAAAAGATCCAGCATAATTTAATTGTCAGTATAAAGTCTGAATGCCTCGGAATGCCTAACCTCCATCACAAGAGGGAAAGGTAACAAGAAAAGTCAAGAGACCCCTGGAAAATGAACATCCATACCTCAGGATATTATAAGAAAACACATTTCCTTTCAACTTAATTAATAAAAACTGATTTGTGTTATAATGACAAAGAGTTCTTTCAGCGTTATTAAATTTTTACTTCTCAGTCTTGGCATTTGCATTCTTAGCCGTCTTCACAGCTTTGAATTTTGCCAGCAGCTCACCTTGGCCAGTCCTTATTCTTGTTTATTGAAAGTCTTTTCCATCTGGACTAAATCACATCTGTCCCAGCAGTTGCTGTTCACATAAAATAGGGGACCAAGCAAAGACTGAACTGATAATAACTCTTCCTTGAAGAAAATACCTGGAGTTTCCATAATTCGTTTTCTTGATAAAAATAAGTCTCTTCAATTTTCCCCCTCACTTCTACTGTCTACAGCTGCCTGCATTTTCAGTCAAGTCACCATGTAATACTTGCTTTCAAACTTACCCTTTAAAGTGTTTTCCCTCTGATACCATCATCACTCTTACTCTAGTTTATCTTATCAATAATTGAAGTGTTTCAAGCTTTTCATCCAGCCAACCCTGTGAATTACCTTTTTTTTGGCAAGGGAGGGGGAATTTAAGGTTTGCTTTCATTTGAGTTTCACAGAACAGAAAGAACATTTCTTTCCCTAAATAACTCCTTTGCCACTAAACCGGAAGAAAGAATGGTCCCAAATTTATCCTGGGAGACCTCTATTCTGTCCAACTTGTACACTTCTGAAGATTCACGACAATCTCTGCTGGACAGGAAGGAGTTTACATGGGAAGTCTCTGCACAATGATTCCTTCCAAGTACCTTTAGTGACAAATTGTCTTTAAATTTTAGAAGCTGAAATTTCAAGATCTGATGGGACTTGTCTCAAAAGTATATAAAATTGCAGTCGCTACATGGGGCAACAATTTAATGCCCCCTAAAGAATGGAAAAGATGAAAATAAGGTTGCTATTTGAGAGTTAAACTAAATAATCCGTGCAAAATGCATCAAAGCAGAGTTATGCAGTTATCACAGAGAGGCAAAACTGGCTGTCAAGAGTAAAAGTGCAATGTCTACAGCAACTATAGTAACATGAACAACTAATTAGAAAATTTTTAAATCAATGCACAGTATGTCAGATACTACGTAAAGCACTTGCCATGATTATTTTATTTAATTCTAACAAAACCCTAAGAGAAAAATGGTATCATGGTTCTCCTGTACTGATGAGAAGACTGAGACTTAGGGCCATTAAATAACTTGCTTGTTCACCCAGGTAGTAAATGAGAGTTGGGACTTGAACCCTTAAAACCACTACTGTCTATATATCCAATCTGAGAGGAAGGACAGAGGATGGAAACTCTGGTAGGCACATACTGGTAGATTTGTGCAAGGTAACACAACCATGAAATAAATACCCATCCCCCCTGGAAGGCACTTGTGGAAATAGACACAGCACCTGTATTGGGCTGAAGTTATTAAACATAGCAATCTCAGAGCTGGCTCCCCGACCCTGAGTCCAGGTTTACCAGCGATCCTTAATAACTTAGTTTCTTCTGTAACTTTCCTACCGGAAAATGATGTGTTGCGTCTAATGGCATTTGAATTATTTGCTGCAGCCTGTTATAAGCTATTAGTGTGAGTTTGTTTTATATACCTTCAGAAACAGGACATTAACAAGTTTGAATTTAAGGACCTGTGAAATGAGCATCTATTTTTTTATATTCCTGGGTCAGGAACCAACTTCCACCACCTCATGACTGAGGAGATATTTCACTCCTCTCCCTCTAAGCATGGATTCTGAATGGAAGTTTCCAAACTTTTGCAGATCCAATCTCCCTAGCCACAGTCAGCATCTGGTCCACAGTGGACCTATCATAATATTTAATCTACCAGCCAAATTGTGAGTCCAGAGATGCACATCTACAGCAAATGGAACATATGCCTAGGACTGTTTAACCTGGGATTAGAGAGAGTGCATTTCGTGTTCTTTCCTAAGATGGTACTGTATGACTTTAGAGCCATGGGCAGCCACCGTCTCCATCCTGTGGGAACAAACCAATCTATAGTAATAAACAAAAGTGTCCATAGAGAAAACTGGAGAGGAAAGAAAGAGAAGATCAATTTATTATGGATGACAGTTGTTTCCTGCCCCTGCTACACTGCTACTCTACCCTCAGTTAAGCAAGGTTTCTAATTACCCTCCTTTTGGGCCAAAGCTAGTTCACATTTGGTTTCAACCAAAAGAGTGCTGACTAATATGTATGCTAATTTAAAGACCAAACATGGACCAATATAGCCAGGACCACATACAGTTGTATACTCTTAGTCAAGGTGAGGATGGAACTTCCCTGGTGGTCCAGTGGGTAAGACTCCAAGCTCCCAATGCAGGGGGCCCAGGTCTGATCCCTGGTTGGGGAACTAGATCCCGCATGCATTCTGTAACTAAAAAGTCCGCAGGCTGCAGTGAAGATCCTGTGGGCCACAACTAAGACGTGGAGCAGCGTAAGTAAGTAAGTAAGTAAGTAAGTAAGTAAGTAAAGTAAGTAAGTAAGTAAGTAAGTAAAGTAAGTAAGTAAAGTAAGTAAGTAAGTAAGTAAAGTAAGTAAGTAAGTAAAGTAAGTAAAGTAAGTAAGTAAGTAAGTAAAGTAAGTAAGTAAGTAAAGTAAGTAAGTAAGTAAGTAAAGTAAGTAAGTAAGTAAATAAATAAATAAATAAATAAATAAATAAATGAAACATTTTTTTTAAAAAATGAGGAGCAGAGGCCAAAATCCAGTCATGCAACTTGGTATGAGGCAGCATCCACCCAGCAGTAGTGACTTTTTAGAAATTTTCATAAATCACCCTAATCACAGGCTAATGTTGGCCCTGAGTGAAGTCAACAAAGTAAGTATCAACTTGCAAGTCCTCTTGGGAGCCAAGTATACAGAGAATACCCAGACCTTACCTGATTTCTTCTAAATTAAATATCCCCATGAGTGTGTGACTGAGAGATGTCAACATCTGAGGATGATGTAGCAGACCACTACACACACACATATACAGGCCCACTCCAGTCTCAGCAAATCCCAGATGCTGCTTTTTTGTTGCTAAGTGAGCAAATTTAGCCAGTTTTCTTTCTCAATAACCATGAGAAGAAAGTATATTCTAATATGATGAAATTTCTCACAGATGTAGAATGTTTAACAAACATTACATATTCAGCTGACAATTCCTGGGTTAGATATGATTTTCTTGTAAGTTTCAGGAGTTCACATGTTCACATGTACATGTGAACGCCCAGGCCAAACTCCTCATGCAAGCCACATGATCCATGCAAATGCTCAGTCACTTGGATGTGATATTCAATGTTTCCAAGTCCACAAGCTATACTTATCCTGTTTCCTGGGTATCTTAAAAGAGTTCTGTTGTGGTCATTGTGGTGAGTAAGCCACCCATGTCATAACAGCCTATCACCACCAGCCACCACCCTTAAACTCATCACAACTATCTTTCATAGTCTCTTGACTATTATTAGGGAGCATAAAAAGAAAACTGGGCTGTTGGCTTTTCCATTTACCCAGTGAGTCACTTTGTCTCTAAGCCATATAGGGAATTGTAGAAAGGATGATAATTTAAACATTGACTGCATTAACAAGCAACCAAATGGGGAAATAGGCCACAATTCTTATTATGCATGTCAGTCAAATCTCTCACCAAACACCATCACTGGAGCTCCTGAAAAAATAGCTGATGATATCCACTTACATTCCCATCCATTTGGATTAATCACTGATGGTTTATTCTTTTAGTTAAAAGACCGTGCAACATAATGACTAAGAATACAGGCTTTCTAGTTGGTACATGACCTTGGTAAAGGGATTGAAATTCTCTGGGCCTCAGTTTTCTCACTGGTAAAGTGATGATAATAGTGGTACCTATACTATAGAACTATGGTAAGTATGATAATACATATAGAATGTCAAGAATCATTCCTAACATATGGCAAGGACTCAGTCAGTTTTAGCTCTTATTAGTTTGCACATATTTCATAAATATTTAAGCTTTATCATATGTTGGGTATTATACTAAGAAATGAAGAAGGAAAATATAAAAATGAGTAAGACAGTCCTGCTCACAAGAAGACATATTATTTAGCAGAGTGAGGAAATACATAAACAATTAATTCTAACAAAAAGCAGAATGAATTAATCGTTAAATAGAATGAAAAATCACGTTCTAACATGGTACAAATATTCCAGGTGGCTGATTCTAACTGGGTCTTCAAGAAAGCCTTCTCATTAGGACTTCACAGCTTAGGTACATGATAAAGATTAGGTGATGGAGTTAAATGAGATCAAAAGTGGAATAAGAGAGAGAATGAAAACTTCCATAGAAATCCTTAAGTAACTCCCTTCTTACAGATCTTGGCCCATAGTAGGTGCTTTGATTAATCTTTGCTGAAGCAATAAAATACTATATGTCCTTGCTATGGGTCAGTTTATGACACCTGAGTCTGCTCAATCATTCTGTGTTGGATGTTCATAAGTCTGAACCCTCACAGTGAACCTACCAGCAAGAACAGTTAGAAAAAACCCACCCTTGTGATTGTGGTAGCAGCCCTGAGGCTTTTTTTCTCTTGTGCAATAGTTATGTTTCCACACCAAAACAAAACAAAACACCTCCTGGGTAGTAAGACATAGAAAAAGTAAGAAAAGAGAACAACTGTGCAAATTCATACTAATGTATCCTTATCCTCTGGCTTCCTTGCATTTGTCTCCATGACTGTGATGCTCAGAAAATGTTTCCATCATATCAGGGGTGTTGTCACTGGAAAGGAACTCAGAGGGAGTCTAATCTCCTCCCACCCCATCCTCTAATGGCACAGATGAGGAAGTGGTTCTCA
The DNA here is from genome assembly GCF_965194825.1 of Balaenoptera physalus. Taxonomy (NCBI): domain Eukaryota; kingdom Metazoa; phylum Chordata; class Mammalia; order Artiodactyla; family Balaenopteridae; genus Balaenoptera; species Balaenoptera physalus. The sequence continues at coordinate 85,022,233 of NC_138889.1, forward strand.
CCCAAGATTGTAAGACAGGTAGGTGCAGCATGATAAGACAATAATAATAATTTTAAAAAGAGCAGGTAAGGATACAGACAGACAGAATCAAACAAAACGAGTAAGAAGTAGGAGGCCTTCAAGATGATGGATGCAAAACACAAAATCCAGAAACATGTGAGAACTTGGGTCTGGGTACTTGGTATAGAGATAAAATCATGTTTTGGGTTTGAACTCAAGGAAGGGTCTAGAGGAAGTTCTCTCTGTTTGTTAAGGTCCAGGAAGTAAAACAGAACTCATGCATGCTAGTTCAGTAGAGGGATTTCAATAGCATGAACCAGTTTAAAAGGTCTAGGACAAACTGAAAGCCAACTAGGAGACACGAGGGAACCCCAAGATTAACAACACCAGAGAGCCACAATGATACCTGGGATGGGAACATAAAGAAAACTATCCAGGAGTGGATATTACCAAAGCCCAGTAGGTGAGGCCAAAAAGAGGGGCTTTACAGCAGGATCTGGAACTGCAGAGGAGATAATGCCTGGCAGACATATCACAAGGAGCAAAGGAGTGAAGGAAAGAACATTCTGGTTTCCATCCAGAATGTTGCCATCCAGTCTCTTGCCAGGGCTTCCGCTATCTGAACCTAGCAGAAAGCCAGCTGGCAAATAAGTCTGAGAAATAACAGTGGTTGACCTTCCAAAATTCAGAGCAGATCAGGGGACAGGAGAGGAAGGATTGTGGGAGCAAACAGGCAAACGGCAGGCAGAGTGAATGAGAAACCAGAGAAGTTGAAACCAGAATTCAAAGATGTGGATTTGAATATTGAACCAAGAAGAAAACTCATTCAGAAACTAAAAGTGGTGCGAGTGGTTAAAGATTCCTTCTTTTTCAAAAAATTTTCCCAATGTATTTTACAATAGATACTCAACTGTATCAGCTTTATGAGTTAATTACACAGCAACACCCTTATTTTGATCCAAGAATGGCTAGTAAAAGTAGGGTGATTGCCTTAAAGAAGCATAACTGCAAAGCAAGTGGCCCAGAAACTTTTACAGAGAGCTTCATGCAGAGATGGTTTTGTGTATTCAAGTCATGATAGTAATAATAGCTACATTAATTGAGTGCATAGTATAGAATGTATACTGTACTGGACACTTTGTATGCACTAGTCCTAAATAGTACTGCAAGGTAGCAGCATAACCACACTTAATTGTGAAAACTGAGGCACAGAAAAGTTAAGTGAACTGTTCAAGGTAAGACAACCAATAAATTGGGAAGTGAGTATTAGAATTCCAGTCCAGCTTAACTCCAAAACCTGTGCTCACGACATTAAACTGCCCTATCTCAGTACATTATAATGAATGATCTCAGATCCATATATTGAAAGAGAGTAGATTTAGAGGCTAACTGCATGGGAGCTGGAGCCAGATGGGTTCAAATCTTAGCTCTGCCACCTAATGACTGTGTTACCTTACAAGATGTATTATTATCCTGCTGCTGCTATAACAAGTCACCACTACAAATATAGGGGCTTAAAACAACAGAATTTTTAAAAATTTTATAGTTCTGGAGGCCTAATATGAGAAACGAGTCTCACAGGGTTAAAATCAAGGTGATGGCATGGATGGTTCCTTCTGGAGGCTCCGGGGAAGGGTCTGTTCCTTGCCTCTTCCAGCTTCTTGTGGCTGCTGGCAAACCCTGGCATTCCTTCGCTTGTAACTGCATCACTCCAACCTCTGTCTCCATCATCACATCTTCTTATAAGGGCACCTGTTATTGGATTTCAGGCCCCCTGACCTCATTTTAATAAATTACATCTGCAACAAGCCTATTTCCAAATAAGGTCATTTTTCTGAGGTTCTCTGTAGACATGAGATTTTTAGGGACATTATTCAACCTAGTAAAGTACTTAATAAATATTTAATTGCATGAATAAATGTATTAGTTCTGATTTTGAATCGACCAAATAGGCCTATTGCTGTAGGCAGTCTAGAAAAAAGTAAGGCAAGAAACCAGAGCGGCTGAGATTCAAGTGTGTGATTCTTAGTGGGAAAAATCTCTTCACATTTGACCTTGGTTAGTGGCAGTCAAGAATGAGCTCAGAATCTCCCCAGAATGAAATGAAGGGTCATGTCTCCCTTGTCTCTCCACACATAAACACAAAGATGTGAGAGGTTTAGCTGGAATTAGAAAAGAAATTGTCAGTTTGTACATAGGCTTTAAACTAGACTTTCTGGTCATGAAAACTGCATTAATTAAGGAAATTTACTTTGAGCAAAAAAAGTATATACCAACCCTTGTAGCCCACAGCAATTAAATGAGGACACTGGGAAAGCTTCAAAACAACCACTTACTTCACTTTGGTGGGAGCAACATTATTCTATTGACCCGAACCTTCTGTCTGCACTTCCAAAGTCGGAGAGCTAGTTTACAGTACAGATTTCTCAATACAGACTCTCAAAATACATTCTACATAGGTGTGTGCATGACTAGTAATTAGTCATTGCTTTATCCATCTTATGAGCCAAAGTAGGATAGATACCACAGACTAATAAAACATTAGTCAATGCAGAATGGCTAAAAATGGGCTTAATCAAAGGTTGGAAGTAGACTGGGGCTGACTCCATATCTGCCAGTCACCTATTATTTCTCTCTCCATGTGTGTGTGGCCTCCATGGAAGATACAGTTAATATTCTGTGCCATAATAAAAAATAATTATAATCTAGATAATTCTCCACCAGGAAAATAACCATTTACTTTGCTTATTCTCTATGTAAAATTTCAGTTAAAGAGGATTTAAAAAACTCTAGTCAAAATGAATATTAATGGGTATTAAAATTTATTGATCATCAGGGTCCTGGTAGGTACTTTCCTTTCTATTGATGCTTTGTCGTGTATTTTTTTCCACAAACATTCATTTCTATATGCAAGTCAGAAACCAACATCACACATCATCCCCATTGCCATAGCATCTGGTGTATTCCAGTAGCCAAAAATGTCTGCTTCAAAGGAGGGAGTTAAATGTCCCTAATGTGTATAATTGCTCAATATAATCCTCAGTTATCAGAGGTAGAGAGGAATTTCTTCCCGAAATAAATAAGTCATTAGCTTATACTGCACCTTAACTTCACAAATCAGCATCATCCCATAGTTCAGGGTATAGAAAGGGATCGGGCTTGACCTAAAATAATATTCAGCTGGAGGTTAAAGAGGAACAAGAATCGTATCATCTCTTCTGTGCTGCTTCTGCTGCTGAGACTCAATTGCTGAAGGCAGATTGATCTTTCAGAAGCAGCAGGCAGATTGCTCTGAGTTTTGGGAACCAGTTCCAAACACACACTCCTTCTCTGATTGAATATTACAGTTACGATAGCATCCTCCGGGGCTATGTCAGCAGGCGTTGCAAACTTGACCATTTCAGCTTAGTGATCTCTGATCTATTGATCAGAGAAGCTGGGCTGGAGTTGGGGGTGGCGGGGTAGGGGCAGAGGATGGCAGGCCCCCAGACCTGAACTAAGAGAGAGAGAGAGAGAAGGATTGGATTCTCTCGGGGAAATAATATGGATTTATAGTATAATATATTAGTCCATCCCCTTAATGAAAGAATAATTGGATATAAAGGGGTCTTAAAAAAGTAAACCATATCTATCACAAAAAGTTTTACAAAAAATAAAAACAGTATCTTACCATGTCTTCTTTAGCTTTGCATCCCTAACAACTATCATACCCTCAGAGACACACAAATTACTAACATCAGGGCAAAAGTGCACATAAAAACATTCTCAAAAGTACCTATCAGATGAACGCATGCCTGCATCAAAAGTGCAAAGGAATTTCTCTTTGTGCTTCCAGAAGTGTTAAGGGCACTTGTTTTCAGATCAATTCCTTTTGAAAGATGTTTAGCTTCTTAATAAATTGTGCCAATCCTTATTAATTTCTCTCTGTCTCTGCTAAAACCTTAGGCTCTGACTCTTGGATTCTACTAGACAAATGTATCCAGTTTTCACATTATTTTATTATAATAAAAGACCTTTTCTTTTTCTGAAAACAAAAATGCTCAAATAGCTTTTGCCACTACTATACAGAACCCTAGGCTGAAGACTTTTGTTGTATCTACTCTACCAAATCCTTCATCATTAACCTCCTTCTTATGCCGAAAATGATTTGTGCAAAAATGCACAGCTTTGGAAGAGCCAATACTTTTATGCTTTTGGACAAAGTTTTATACCAATAAGATGTTTGGGCAATCAGATGATGAATGAAATAATATCAGGGATTTATGTAAAGCTTATCTTCAAGCTGTTCCCTAAGTTAAAATCCCTTGGACTCTGAAGCCATGCAGAGTTCTCCACTTTGAAGTCCCAAATAATGACCTACTCTTTAGAACCTTGATAAAAGAGGGCCAACCAATTTCATCAATTTATTTGCCTTGCAGTTCAATGGGTGACAATGAGGTAATTTTTAAAATTCCCCAGCAAAATATTTGTCAACTTCTGATGCTCTAATTTCATGAAAAGACTAATGATGGAGACCCAAGGAGATGGTTGGACATCTAGTTCTCCTCAATCACATCTTTTTAAAGCTTCTAGTCCTGAACTTAGGTACTGGGATCCAAGAAAACTAGATTCACTTTATCTGTATGACTTGGGCAATGGCCACAGCCATTCAGAAAAATTAAAAATCAGACTTTGCAAATAGCTACTGTTCCAGTTTTAAGGGCTATTTTGTCCTTTATATCATTTTCAGTTGTACATTTTAAAGAAAGAAGGAAAGACATCATCTTACCAATTGTCTGTGTACTGGGTTTAATGGCTTCCCCCCAAAATTCATGTCGACCCAGAACTTCAAAATGTGACCTTATTTGGAAATAGGGTCTTTGCAGATGGAATTAAGTCAAAGTCATACCTCATTAGAGTGGGCCTCAATCTAATGACTGGTGTCTCTATAAGATGAGAAAACAGAGACACAGAAACACACACAGAGGAGGCCATGTGATGATGGAGGAAGAGAGTGAAATGATGCATCTAAAGCCATGAAACACCAAGGATTGCCTGCAATCAGCAGAAGCGAGGAAGAAGCAAAGAAGGCTCCTCCCCTAGAGCCTTAAGAGAGACCATGACTCTGCCAAAGCCTTGATTTTGGACTTCTAGCCTCCGGGACGGTGAGAGAATATATTTCTGATCTTTTAAGCCACCTAGGGTGTGGTACTTGGTAACAACAGCCTTCAGAAAATGATCTAGCCTGTGATTATATCTCTACTTTGTAACCCTCTCCATTCAAGTCACACCAGGAATCCAAAGATGGAGCTAATTTCATGGTTTCTCTACTTAAGAAGAATCTGTCCCCAGCAATTTCAGAGGCTCCCTCCTTGCCGTATTTCTTTCCTCTTATTGAAGAATGCATCAAAGGTAGTAATCTCTAGTCTCCTGAGAGATCAAGTCTGGAGGGAATTCTGAAATCGAATCACCATAATAGTACTATTATTTTTCTTATAAGATTATCCCACAAATTATTATTCTCTTAATTAACTCCAAGTCAATAAATTAGAAATATCTGCTGATCTCAGTGATGGTGCCCATCAATGGGTAGTGCCAGGTTCTTCAGCAGCTCAAAGCAGAAGAAATAGGCAGTTTCTCTCCTTAGTGGCAATTCCCAAAAGTAGCGGCGGGGGTCTTTATCATCATGGTTTACAGCAGCCTCTCCTCAAGGTGGGGTGGTTGCAGTGACAGACAGAATCTAATGACAGTAATTTTTGCTCTTAGCAATGGTGGTAACTGCCAGACATAAGGGTTCCTAATGTTGATTTCATTCTGTGATTTTTGTAGGTTCCCCCATGTGCCTTTGGTGTATTTCACTTCCTCAAATAGTGTCTAAGTCTTTTAACAACTAGCCATCACAGTGCATCTATCTCTGTATCACTTCCAGAGGCTGCAGGATTTTTGTAGACCACAAGGGTGATAGGAAATCACATTGATGCACATAGAATCATCTGGAAAGCTTTAAAATAGAGTTTTCTACACTCCACCCCAAGAAATCTGTAAAGGGCCTGAGGATTGTGTTATTTTTATGTGGTAGGACAATCCACGGTCCAGTGTTTGAGAGCCTTAGCGCTAATGGCAGCCTAGGGTTCCACGAAACTAATTTGATATAGGGAAGTGAGTGTCAGTAAGAGCTCACAGGTGCACTTCTCCTAGCTAGCTTCTTAGCCAGCATCCTCTCAGTTTCTTGAACACACCAAACTCCTTTCTCATCAGGGCCTTTGGCACTTCCTTTGTCCTTTCCCTGAAATAGCTTTACCTTTCAGCAACATGTTTCTGCCTCCTTCTCATCATTCAGACCTTAGCTCAAAGGTCCCCTTCTCTGACCAGCCATTGAAGGTAATGGCTCCTTTCCACGGTTATTCTCCCCTTATCCTGTATTACTTTCTTCACATCACTTACCTCTAGCTGAAATTCTCTTATTTCTATATCTCTTTCTTGGATTACTGTCATTTTCCCTCACTGCACTATGCTCATAATGAGGGCATGACCCTGGCCCATCTTGGTCACAGCAGTAGAGCCAGTATACAAAAAGTGGCTGGCACAAAATAGAAATGTAATAAATTAAATGCATATAAAATGAAAGTAACATGTTTTTCACATTTCTTGATATCTAATTAGCAAAAGAACTCAGCTCAACAAACAACAGTGGCCATGATTCTGGATAACCTCTTAGTTTCCTTTTGTTAAACCTTTAAGGGAAGCCAAAACCTCTGATTCTCTTTTACATACACTAACAACACAAATCACTACAACTCAGAAGTTCCCAGTATAGAGCTCCTCTCTTGTTATAGTCTGAATCCAATTATCCAGAATACTTGATAAAAATCCCTCTTTATGCACTCCCCAGCCATCTTATCCAGATTTATACATGTATTAAAACTGTATCCCATAAAACAGGACTAGCTATTGTAAAATTGCCCACAACCAATGTACTAACTAAATTCTATTAGTAACTCTGGGTAATGTTAGCATTAAAATGTCCTGAAAAAATGCACATAACAAGACATTTATTCAAAGGAAGCCCTAAGGCTTTTGTACCCTTTTTTTTTTTTTTTTTCATACTAGAGCCTGGAAGTGTTCATTTCCTGGGGAGTAATTAATAAAGTAAAGAAATGACTCCTTGAAATATGGTCTACCTAGAAACTCAAAAGAAAAGTTCTCTAGCCCTGCCACATTTTAAATTAAATCCAGAATGTCCATGGTGTTTCTAGTAAGGTGATTTACTTTCCTTCCACATGTAGTACAATAAACATGTCTGCTCTGGAGAAAACAATGTTGGTACCTCACATTCAATCCAATTCAGCTCCCCAAAAAGAGGTCAAGTGAGGCTCACCAAACAAATATCAAAATCCTTGAAAAGAACCAACTTCAGTTATAGGTATGATAAGATACAAGCAGTCTGCAAATAGCATATTATAAACATACAAATTTATTATGCTTTTTAGTTCATCTTTCATTATAGAACTACTAACAACGTACTCTTCTTACAGATTCTCTTTGCAAGAAAACGGACTTCTAAAATATGAAATTTATAGCAAGTAAAATTGAAGTCTTCATAAGCCAAGAGAAGAAAATTTACCCATTGTTACTAGAAGGAAGAATTAATATGTATTGTGTAGCTACTACATATCAGCCATTTCACAAGAAGATTTATTTTTGTTATTTTTATTTAGTGCAAAGCACCCTTACTGTAGATATTATTAGCTCTGTTTTTAGATGGGTAAATTGAGTCTCAGAGATGTTAGCAAATTATTTAGAGAGAGAGTTTGGAAAGTAGCTATGGCTCCAATGCCCATGCTGTTTTCCTTATCCCATGTTGATTTTCTCTGTGCTAATGCCAACATATATTATTAGAAATTTGAACTTAAATCTGCTGTAAGAACTTCATGAAGACTGTCTTAGTCATCTCAAGCTGCTACATCAAAATACCATAGACTAGGTTGCTTAAACGATAGACATTTATTTCTCACAGTTCTGGAGGCTGGGAAGTCCAAGATGAAGGTGCCAGCAGGTTCTGTTCTTGGTGAGGGCGCTCTCCCTGGTTTGCAGACAGCAGCCTTCTCCTAATCCCTTGCAATATTACAGCACTATTTAGCAAGTTTCAAGACTGTTTCTTGACATGATCTCGCCCCGATAAAGATTCTGTTTAAGTTAAAGCACTTTCTACCTACTTAATCATTTGATGTATTTTGATCATTCACAATACAAATATTATTCTTTTAGCTCAAATCTCTTTTAATACTTTTTAATGCTCTGGTCACTGCTTATCTTTCTAAAATACTTCAAAAACAATACCAATCCTCCCCTGTGTTTATCACTTTGCTTCCTTCTTCCTTCCAACTAAAGTTGCTTTGGTTTGCTGTTTCTTATTTGAAGTTTGTTTTTTTTGAATCCACATACTAACCCCATTCCTTCACCTAAGGGATGGTTTGTACTTTTTCTTTTTTTTTAATCCCAAATATGACTTTTTCAGGTCTTTGATTTGTTCCCTTTGCTTCTGCCCTGACTGAAGTAAGCTTCACTCTTTGGAAGCAATGGTCTTTGATCTTGACTGGATCAGCTCCCCCAAACCATTTAATGAGATGTTGGATTTTAGATGGAAATAGAAAGAATAAAAAGCCAATGACTTAAAGGAAAAATGAGAGAGTCAGAAAAAGGTTGCTTTGTCCCTAGTATAGTCATCAATTAATATTTATTCAGTACCCTCTGGGTCATGAGATGGAACTAGATAAAGTAAAACTTTGATGATGAGCTAACTGAATAATTAGAAATCTGTTAAATTTTACCTTTAGAATCATAGATAGCTAGAAGCAGAGGAACTTTAGAGATAATCTACTGCCACCCTGCCATAAAATGACCAGAGAGGCTAAATGACTGGCCTAGGATCATAGGTAGTTAATGCCAGAACGGCCACGTGAGCTTAAATGTTTTCCAAAAGCATTGTGATCTGGGTGAATTCTAAGAAACTTTTACAAAATGAACAGGTAGTCAGAACAAGTTTGTAGGTGACAAAGGTAAGCTCAAAGATTTGTGAAATAGTTAGGAAGTCCAGGGAAGAAAGATCATCATCCCCATTTTATATTTTACTGGTTAAAATATGGATTCAAATCTCTGCTTCACTTACTAGGTGAATTATTTGTGACCTTGGGTAGATTACTTAGCCTATGTCTCAATATCCTTAGTATAAAATAAATTTGATAACAATAATGTCAAAAAAAAGAGTAATGATTAAGATAATATACATATGTTGGTTAGGGATTGCATTTGGCTGCCCATATACAAAACACAATTATAAAAGTTTAACCATATAGAAGATTTTTTTTTCCATAAATTAAAAGTCTAGAGATAGTTATTCCAGGGTTGGTACAGAGGCTCCACAATGCCCCAGGATCCTTCTATCTTCTTGTTCCATAATCCCTTATATGAGGCTTGCATCCTCATGGCTGCCTGATGAAAGCCAGAGGGCTGCTCTCCGCCAGGCTCATATCCGCATGGCAGACAGAAAACAAAGAGGAGGTAACAAAGGAGTAGCAGAATTTTCCCAGAAATCCATAGCAGACCTCTTAATCTAAACCTGTTGACAGAATTTTGTTACATGGCTGTTCCTAGTTTCAAGAGAGGCTAAGAAATGTAGCTTTTAAACTAGGCACATAATTTAGGATTCTGTTTACACAGAAAAATAGAATAGGAAAGACAATTGACCATGTCTGCTCCAACAGTTAAAGTATTTAGTGCAATACTTGGCATATAGTAAGTGCTTAAGAAATGTGAGATATGATTAGCATTCTTATTATTAAAAAAGAAATCGAGGCTCCAGGTTAAATAGGAGTGCCTACCATCTCCCAGCACTGTGATGAAGAGTTCTGCTTATGTTATTTTATTCAGTAGTCACCACAACCTTATGAAGTTAATTTTGTTTGGCATAACAATAATATTTGGACATAAAGAACATTAGCACTTAGAGAAAAGTGAAAGATCTTGTCTAAGGTCTGACAGCTGGGGAATAATTGAGCTGAGATTGAAATGCAAGTTCATTTGACTCTAGAGACCCACTCTCTATCCATTCTGCCACTCTGTGACACCATTTTTATTTTTTTTTTTTGTCAAGAAGAGTAACACCACAGGCATTGTACTATTTCCTCATGTGATCTTTTTGGGGCTTGACTCAACTATATTGGTCATCTTCAGTCTGGGCCATTTTAAGCTGTGAAATGTGAGTATAAGTTATTGGAAAGGTACTTGAGGGCAATGTGAGATAGAAAGCACAGGCAGCAGATCCACAACAACATTCCTAACAGACATCTGACTCATTTGGAGCCTGCTCCACAGCACACGTGGCCCCCGCACACTCGGTACCTTAGAACTGAACAATGCACTCCCACACCTCATTCCTGAGATGATGTGTGGGGTTCTTACTGCCAATAGGAGATCAATAGCACTGCACAATGAGTCACGTGGTGGACTTGTTGCCACATCTATCCCACAGAACTCTGAGTGCTTCTGGGTTTCTGGAAGACCTTTACAAGGTAGAATTTCTCACTTCCTTCCCAGACAGGATGAGTACTTAGCTGCATATCTTTAACCTCCCTGAAACTTCTTCAGAAGGTTTTCAACATTGAACAGGTGGGAACCATGCTCCAACACTTTATGATAATTTATTGCTGACTATTACATAAAAAGGTTTCAGACTAAGTTAAATCAATACCCTCACCGTCACCATTTGCAAAGTACCTGAATAATATGCCAGCTGACACATGATTCAAGGGGCTTAATAATATGGAGAAGTGTGAGAATACTCCCCAGTAGTCTACAGATGTGGATAAATATAAAAATTAGTGGTTTGAAGAGATTGGGGGAAAAAGGATTGAACGAAAAGGCCAGAATGCAGATCAGATGTGAGGAAGATCTTTTATAGGCTTCTTGCTTTGGAGCTGGTGGAAAAGTTGACGTGGGTGATTATCTTAGTAGACTTTTCACTAATATGGGCACTGATATCCCCTACAGCTTCCATGTTCTAGGTGTTGGTACTTTTATGTTTGGAATAACAGAAGCATCCTCAAAATAGCTGATGTAACAAGGAGGATTTATTATATCTATTATTTATTCAAAAACTACTTATCCAGGCCTCCAATGTGAAAATCTTATTCTACAGTGTTGGAAAAAGAGTGGTGAACCAAATGGATGAGGTATTTGTTGTCACATGATATATTCTAGTAGGGGAAACTGATAATAAAATAAAAAGTTAAACATGTAAAGCTCATTAGCACCCATTTATGGTGCTAAATGCTATGAAGAAAATAAAGCAGAGTGACCTGGGGTAAACAGCATGACAACTGAAACTCTTAAGGGAAGGTTTCTACTAGGAGATGACATTCAAGCTGAGACCAAAATGACAAGAGAAGTCAGCTATCTTAAGACCTGGAAAAGAGTATCCATGAACTCAAGAGTAGAAGTATAGAATCCAGAACCAGGAACTGAAAAGTCATCAGAGACTGAAAAGCCTTCAAAAACTAAAATAACCATTCTCTTAAGGGCCTGTCACTGCTTCTCTCTGTGTCATCCTGAATTTACTCTCCATAAACAAGCTTCATCAGCACTGCTGGACAAAGCTTCATCCAGATAATTTCACAAATCCAAATTCCAAGAATAATCCATTTGGTCTAGCATGGGCCAGCTGATTGCCTTTGATTCAATCTGTGACCAGTTGGGCAGATTCCCAGCCTCTGTTTTTTTGTGAAGCAGGGTGACAAGAGGACAAAGTTGGTTCTCTAAAATGGGGGTATGGAGCTTAATAAAGTGGATTTGCTGAGAATATTCTATTCTTTAAATCTCCAATGGTTCATCTAATTATTCACTCATTCACTCATTTACCCAAATTAATATATGATTAAAGAGTCAACTAACTATATACCTATTACTCCATATCTGGATATAGAGAATGGAGTGAGGAGAGGAACTGTATATAATCGGGAGACAAATATGGAAGAATAGGGTCTGTTAGGAAAGATAAGTCATATAAAGGAATATCTATAATATAGAGATAAAAGTATCATAAGAGGCACACAAATAGAGAACTAAGGTATTCTAGCACAGACAGAGAGATACATACTTTTTTCCATAAATTATATATTTGGTCCCCTGTCTCAGAGTGACGATGAAACTAAAGTTCCAAGCCATTGGCAGGACTGAATCTATCACTGCCTTTCTACGACATCCTGCAAAGTTAATTTCCATCGGAAACATGAGCATAGCAGGTAAAGTGAAGGGTTCTATCAGGAAAAGTATTGGAAGGCCAGAAGGCTAAGTGCTGTATCAATAATAAATGTATGTGAATACTTTATGGGTTGTGATTAAATCAGGCTTTCCGAAGAGTCAATAATAGGGCAGCCTCTTCAGAAAGACAATTATCTTTGCCAGGACACAACTGTGCTCGTAAGAATGGAGCTGAGGTTTTCTTGGAGGGTTATACTGGTACAGCATTTTATACTTCCTCAATCACATTTCACGATCAAAATTTGAGTCTAAAAATTAGCAATTGCATTAAAAATTTTGGAATCAAAACTTTGTTGCTCTGGAGCATGGACATAAAGTTTCTTGGCCCCATTTCTAGGAGAAAATATATCTAAGCTGATGTTTAAGAGTCTACGATATGAGGAATTGTCAGTCACTCTATATAGATGTAATAGGATGTGAAATGTAATTTTTTTCTGTTCTTTTAAACTTCTACAGAGTCCTCAACAGTTGAAGACAATACTATAGGCAGCAGGCCACATAAATCGGGTTATGTTAAAAGATGTGATACTGGCTATTCAATCCTTAGTTCATCAAGCACCTTGGGGTTGAAGGTTGAACGTGTGGATGGAGAAGACTACTTGGAACAGTTTTTCTACCATGCTGGGTGTAAATGCTCTCAACCACCAACCATTACCCTCAATATGGGAAGAGTATTTCTCTTCATCTAAAGCTAAATGAGGACAGTTTTAAGAAAAACATTCAAGACCTTGGCTGTGGTTCAGGTGTCCTGTAGTGGAGAGTAAGGAGAAGACAGAGACTAAGGAGAGAGTTGTGTGTGACCATACAGAAGAGACTTCATTTTCAAGCTGCATCTGCTGTTGGAAAGGCTCCTATAAGGAGAAACCTTGAAGAGCCCAAAAAGGGCCCAATAAGAAAAGCTCCCAGCTTTGGCACTACTGAACACAGACATCAACAAAACCAGACTATGCCTTCTTAAGACTCCTTGCCCCAACCCAGCAATGCTTGACTTTGAAGGAATCCCCCAATAGTAGCAAATAAATGGGGAAAACGAAGAAAGAAAGAAGGCAGAATCAACCAAATTCCCCTTCCCTTTAGTGGATAAGTGCAAGCTGGGGGAAGTGATACACTTAAAATTGAGGAAGAGTTTTTGTTAGAATGGGCTTGACAGTTTCACTATCTGAAAATGACCAGAAGAGTTATGAGCTATGCCCGAGACTTCATTCAGGGAGGCAGTATGCTGTGGTTTTAAAATGTATCCACAAATTCTTTGATACTCCTACCTTCAAGTGGTTGAGTTTAATTCCCCTCCTTTTGGATGTGAGCTATACTTAGTGACTCCCTTTTAAAAATAGAATATGGTGGAAGTAATGGTGTATGAATAGGTCATAAAGGGTAGGGCAGCTTCTTCCTTGCTTTCTCTCCTGGATCATTCATTCTAGAGGAGGCCAGCTGTCATGCCATGAGGACACTCATGCAGCCCTTGTCTGGCCTGTACCTATTTGCAATTTTCATATGGAAGCCAAAGCCATTGGAGCTAAGTCAGGACTGGCTTTGTGCACAGTTTCACTTCTGGGGCATCGAAGAGGCTGCAGGATCCCCCATAAGTCTCTAACTCAAGGTTTTATCCCTGATAAGATGAACTGGCCCTGGAAGGGAGAGGTGATAAAGATAGTCTTATTATCTATTAGCCAACTTTTCCTGCTTCATATGTGTCGGGTTTGTCCAAATTGGCAATATTGACATTTTGGACTGGATAATTCTTTGTTGCAGGGGGCCGTCCTGTGCATTGTAGGATGTTTAGCAACATCTCTGGCTTCTATCCATTAGATGCCAATAGAAACCCCATTCCCAGTTGTGACAACCAAAAATGTCTCCAGATACCACTAAATGTCTCCTAAGGGCAAAATTTCTCCCAGTTGAAAAGCAGTGCCTTCCTGTGGCAGAAAACCCAGTTCAAACTGATTATAGTGCCAAAGAAGCTTATGGGTTCACATGATGAAAAAGTTTAGGTGCAGAATCTGCCTCAAGAACAGCTGGTTCCAGGGTCTCAAATGACATCACTTAGACTCTGTCTCTCTCCCTTTTCCTGAAACCTTCAGTATTACGTCCCTTTTCATGCAGGCCCTTGCTATAAGATTATTGTCAAAAATTTTAAATTGCATCCTTCACTTCTGAGATGAATAAAAAAATTTTTCTCTATTTATAAATAGTTCAAATTTAAGTGTGACCCTCATTATTCTTAATTGAGTCTTAGGCTCATCCCTAAACCAACCATTGTAATAATTACGTGACATATACTGGGGTCTGGGTTATGAGCCCAGCCCTAAATTGGCGTGGGGTCAACCTTAACCAGTCCCATGTATTGAAAATAAGGGTGGAATGTTTTCCCTAAAGCAAAGTTGGATCTGTTACAACCAAAGGACTCTGGTGGGAGGTGAACGCTTGGATGCACAAACTAAGGTTGACTCTTCAGGTGACCTTTCCCCAGGATGCATTTGGCTTGCATCCCTTTCATGGTGAAAAAAGTAGGCAAATCTGGCCTCCCCAGTTTCACCCTGACCCCAGGCTCCCTCATTAAGAAGCATTAGTCACAAAGCCTTGGAGAATCAATAACACTGAGGAATTGAGACAGCACATAATTCATCCCCTTGGAAACTTTTCAAAATTATCACCTCACTGTTGCAGAGGAGCATTTCTTTGCCTACTATAAATTAGAAAAAATAGAAGAAAAAAAGACAGAGGAAAAAATCTGAGCTGCCTGACAATCACCTTCACCGTGCAACACTCACCCTGCAATCACACCCACACCCCCGTGCCAGCACTCTAGCAACCACGGGCGTGCGGGCTCACAGCACCCTCACACACCCTCTCACACACCCACCGCCTCAGAGCCAGCCCACCCGGCTGACAATCACACTGGCAGCTCAGCACAACCAAAACCTCCTTTCCCCACACGCCGTCATTTCCTAGGTTACCAGATCCCCAAGCCCAGTGGCGCTGCAGAGAAGGGAAGGAAGTGCCCCAGAGACAGGCAGCAAACCTAGCTGCACAGAAAACCTGGACTATGTAGGGAAAGAAATCCTTCCAACAATCCTTCCCAGAGGGCTGGCTGCAGGTGAGGATCTTGCCGCGGGCAATTCACCCCCGGTCCCCTTTCTGAAGCGTGAGATGCCAGAGGCATTGACCAGATCAGTAACCAATTTACAACCCCTAACCAAGAGCCATGCTTGCTTGTGCCTGAGTTACAAGACAAAGTAAAGGCAGGCATTACTGGGAGAGATGAGGAGCGTATGAGGGGGAGGAGAATGGAGACCGTGCCAGGAATTCCAAAGAGCAGTCCTCCCCCAGGGAGCTGGGTGCCAGGCTCTGTGGGATGGGCAGGAGACATAAATAGCATTTCTCCTGAATCCCTGTGGGGCTGGTAGTGGGTGGGCAGCTGGAACCCTCTGTGACCCAGTTAGAAGAAAGCTTTCCAAGGGCTGGAGCTGGCCTCGTGTGTAATGAATAGAATAGCAATAAATGATGATATTATTTCCTCAACTGCAAAATGATGATAACAGTATTTAAATTTGCCCTCTGGGTAGTGTTGGGAGGATTAAATGTTGTGAAACATACAGAGTTCATGGAGTAGTGCCTGGCTTATAGTAAAATCTCAATAAATATTTGCTAATAATAATAATCAGAGGCAGCATGGCATAAGTTAGAAAACTAATCCTACCACCTACTTGTCCAATTCAACCTTGAGTATCATCTCTGAGCTTCAGTTTCCTTAGCTGTAAAAAAAAACTTATTTCAGGAGTTATTTTATGAGAATGCATCATATAATGTATGTGAAATTTCCTTAGCACAGAATTACCTAGGAATATCATCATCATCGTCACCACTGTCATCCTTCGTACTTTTTTCTTAATAAAACACTATTATATTCATTAGCTCACTCTCCCTCCTTCAATGTTGTGTAGCATGTTGATGAACAGGACGGGCATTGCTGTCACTTTCCAGATTAGAAAATTGGGGCCCAGAAATGTTAAATGACTTGTCTATAACCAAACAGTTAGGAGGTGGCATGTGGGATACACGCAGCCTTTGGATTCTTAAAGTCATGCTCGCTGTTTTTGCCACAGCACCTCCTAAGCAGAGTGAGTCACCAAGAGATCCATGACAATAACTGCAGCTGTTGTTTATTGAGCATATATTAGGCTACACGTCCTGTTCTAGATACTTCCCAGGCTCTGAAAGGATGAACACAGAAGGATTCTGGGATTTCTTGTCAACCAACCCTTATAGGTGCCCTACAATCTATTTTAGGTGCACATTTCTCCAAATATCACTTATCTGCAAACTGCACGCTTTCTGGCAAGACCCACTCTCCATCTAATCCACATCTGCACCTTCCCATGCACTATTAAAAAGACTCAACTTCTGCATCATCTTCCAGAGTTTTCTTCTTGCCTCCTCCACTCTCCTCCTAGCCTTAAAAAAAGACTCCTTCAACCTCACAGCTAACTGGGTGAGTCATGGGGGAGGAGGCCAGCTTTCTTCATCTCTCCCCGAAACAAGAACCTGTTTTGATTTTGCCACCCCATGGACCAGTGCATTAGCAGAACAGGGAGCTAATCCCAGGAAGCCCACAGCAGCAGGAAGACCTGCCCCATCCATGCATCAGACAGGTCCCAAAGCCCTCCAGTGTCTAACATCTCCCTTCCTCTCCAGAGGTAATGTTACACTTTTTGTGCAATCTAGATTATTCTACCTTTCAAAGAGTTCTTCATTTTTCTCGATAAGAACACTGCTCCTTTAAATGGTCTCTTTTGATATTAACGTGGGTGTCAAAATGTGGGTTTGTTTGATGAATGCCCTAACACATAAGCAATTTCTAAAGCAAATGTTAAGAAAGAAAATTAAATAGTTGGGAACCAACTTGTTACATAGTTTAATTGTACAAGGCTGGTGAGAAAAATCTATCCTTAAAGCATCAGGTTTGACAAGATAAGGGAAACACAGAAAGGGATTTCAAAGGCACACAAATGATACTTAGGTTTGATATTGCTCACCTGTCACAGATATAAAATGAGTCATATTTATCAGAGGCTTTGGGGAGAAATGAGAGGTGGATATCTATCCCTACACCAGAATCAAGCAGTGAAAGATTGTTATTTGCTTAAATGCTATGTTTCACAAATTGGAGAAGTAGTACTCATTTCGAATGGTGTCCATTAGTCTCCTACCTAGTTCAAATTCTCTGACCAGAGTTTATAAGTAAGAATAAACTTTTCAGTGGTCAGAAAAGGATAATTTTTTAAAATGGGTTTCAGAACCAACTCCTAAAATTTCTTTTTTCTGCTTGACTCACACCTTGACCTGCAAATCGCCTCAGCCTCTAAATGAATCCCAAATTTGTGCTGCCTGTTTATATTCCTCATTTAAGGTTAATGTTAATCAGTTAGGAATGTTTCTGACCTCTTAGACTTATGAGAAGTGAAAGTTTATGTATGACCTTGTAGTTCAAGTTCTACCAGAAACCAGCCATTGTGACTATGGGCAAACCATTTTCACTCTCTGGGATACACTCATCTCATTCATAAGCAAAGGCTATTGACTAGACAATTGAAACGTCCACAGGAGCATACAAAGATAATAAGCACAGAAAGACTCTTGGGGAAAACTGAGAGTCAGGGTTCTGGGTTTTAGGAGGCAGTCAATTACCAGCTTCAATAACTTTATCAGCAGATAGATCAAGTTTTTACTTCACTCATTCATTCATTCAACAAACACTTCCTGGGAATCTGCTATGTCCCAGGCATTGCTCTAGACAGGTAAATTTAAAAATACAATTTAAACTAGGAATAGTGTTGTGAAAACAATAAAGATCTCTAGTGCCAGCAGTAAGGAAGAAATACGAAAAAACACAGGCCAGGCAAGCTCAGGATCTTCCTTCCAAATGTTATCGCCTCCCATTCATGAAATATGAATAGATTCTTGAATAGAGAAAAATAAATGTGTTAATGCCAGTTGCTTCATGATGAAGTAAAGAAATAAAATGAAGAAGATAATCAGTAAACTGAAACTTGAATTGTGCTTAATAAGCCAAAGAGAGGCTGAAGCTGTTGTAGAGCAGGTGCTCACCCCCGCATTAAGCAGGATCCTCAAAGGGAAAACAATTGTCCCCAATGCATAGTACTAGCCGGCTCTAGGCAAGACACAAATACACATATCCCTAGAACATCCCTAATTTATGCCCTAAGAGTTTTACATATTAAGTTCAACCAAAGATGGTCTATTTGACCTCAGTTAAAATGATAACTACAGGATATAAAAATATATAAAAAATTTAAAGAACTAAAAAGACAACATAAAGGGTAAGTAAATAATAAAATACTACCAAAATGAGGGTTAGATTTTTTTTTTTAAAAGGAGTCAAATGGATTTCTATTTCTAGTTATTCAGATGATGAGCTAGGTTATTCAGACCAACCCTTTGCTGAAATTAAAAGAAAAAATATTATACTGAAATCTCCTTAAAGATATTTTTAAACATTGAAAAGATATAAAAGATTTACAGAGCCAAAATTTAAGCCAACATTTCTCGAATTGTGGTCTACCAATGCCTGCGGGACTAACCCCAAGACCCATTCAGAAGATCTAGAGGTCAAAACTATTTTAATAATAATACCAAAATGTTATTTTCCTTTTTCACTAGGTTGACATTTGTACTGTGGGTGCAAAAGGAATGGAGGGGTGGGAGGGGGAGGGATGAGACTGCTGGTAACTTAACCCAAATCAAGGCAATACCGCCAATATACAGCTACTCAGAGTACTGGCATTTAAAAAGCCAGTTTCACTTAAAAATACCCTTAATTGGGTACTAAAACAATTTTATTAAATATTGATCATTGAGTACATCTTTTTAATATTTTGTGATGAAATGGACAGAACACATAAAGCATTTTTGCTGCATACTAAAGTATAATGTTTTCAAGAAGAAAAGTACATGTGTGATTTGAGTTATGAGCTCTACCAGATGCTTTTTTCAGGGATCACCATTTTTACTTGAAAGAACAACTAACAGACATACTATGGTTATTCAGACTTGGGTGTTTTCCAAGAGTTTTCTTGAAAATGAATGAAACAAGCCTGTCATTTTAAGGAACACAGATGACAATATTTCTTGCCAATGATAAAATTTGAGCTTTAAGCAAAGACTAAAATTTTGGAATTCTTACATCTACTACGATGAGCTTGACAGCTTTCCTTTACATAAAGACTTTCCTGATGATATCATTGGTGACTAACAAACATATTTTTTTCAATTAGTAGACTTCATTTTTTTAGAGAAGTTTCAGGTTTAGAGAGAAATTGGCAGATATTATAAAGAGTTTCCATATTCTCCATCTCCCCTACACAGTTTCTCCTATTATTAACATCTTGCAATTGTGTGGAACATGTGTTACATTGATGAACTGATATTGATACATTACTATTGAATATTAACTAAATTCCATAGCATGTATTACTGTTCACTCTTTGTGTTGTACAGTTCTATGTGTCTGGACAAATCTGTAATGTCATGTATGCACATTTCAGTATCATAGATAATAGTTTCACTGCCCTAAAAATTCTCTGTGCTTCACTTATTCATCCCTCTCCCTCATGCCTTTTTAAAATCATCTCTGTGGCTTTGCCTTTTCCAGAATGTCACATAGTTAGAAATGCATAGTAGGTAGACTTTTTATACTGCCTCCTGTCACTTAGCAATATGCTTTTAAGTTTTCTCCATATCTTTTCATGGCTTGATAGCTTCTTTTTATCATTGAATAATATTCTATTGTTTAGATATATCACAGTTTATATATCCATTCACCTATTGAAGGACATCTTGGTTGCTTCCAATTTTTGGCAATTATGAATAAAGCTGTTGTAAACATTTGTGTGCAGGCTTTTGTTTGAGTATACATTTTCAACTCATTTGGGTAAATATCTAGGAGTGTAATCGCTAGATCATATGGTAAGACACTGTGTTTCACTTTGTAAGAAACTGTCAAACTCTCCTCCAAAGTGGCTGTACCATTTTTCATTCCCTCCAACAACAAATGAGAGTTACTGTTGCTCTACATCATTGCCAGCAATTGGTGTTGTCAGGTTATTAGATTTTAGTAATTCTAATAGGTACGTGGTGGTATCTCATTGTTTTAATTTGAAATTCCCAAATAACATATGATGTTGAGCATCTTTTAATATGCTTATTTGCCATCTGTTTATCTTCTTTGGTGAGGTGTCTTTCCGATCTTTAGACTATTTTATAATTGTGTTGTTGCTGTTTAATTGTGGAGTTTTAAGAGTTCTGTGTATATTTTGGATATATGTCCTTTATCAGATACGTGTTCTGTAATATTTTCTCCCAGCCTGTGGTTTGTCTCTTTATTATCTTAATTGTGTCTTTTACAGGGTAGAAGTTTTATTTTTAAGAAGTCCAACTTATGAATTTTCTTTCAGGAATTGTGCTTTTGGTATTGTATTTAAAACCTCATTGCCAAACAGAGGTAAACTAGATTTTCTCCTATATTATCCTCTAGAAATTTTATAGTTTTGCATTTTACATTTAGGCTTGTGATCTACTTTGAGTTAATTTTTGTAAAGGGTGTAAGATCTGTGTTTAGGTTCCATTTTTTGCATGTGGAGGTCCAGTTGTTCCAGCACCATTTGATGAAAAGACTGTCCTTTCTGCATTGATGTGCCTTTGCTACTTTGTCAGAGATCATTTGTATGGGTCTCTTTCTCGACCTTCCATTCTGTTCCATTGATCTATTTGTTTATTCTTTCACCATAACCACCTGTCTTTATTACTATGGATTTAAAATAAGTCTTGAAGTCAGGTCAAGCCAATTCTCCAATTTTCTTCTTGTTCTTCAGTAATATGTTGGCTATTTGGGACATTTGCCTTTCCAAATACATATAAATTATTCCTTTAGAATAAGTTTGTTGATATCCACAAAATAACTTACTGAGATTTTGATTGAGATTTCATTGAATTTATAGATCAAGTTGGGGAGAATTAACATCTTAATAATCTTCCTATCTGTGAACATGGACTCTCTCTCCATTTATTTAGACCTTTGATTTCTTTCATTAGTTTTCTAGTTTTCCTCATACAGATCCTGTACATATTTTATTAGTTTTATGCTTAAGCATTTCTTCCCTTTTTTGGTGCTAATGAAAATGGTATTGTGTTTTCAACTTCAAATTCCAATTGCTCATTTTTGATGTATAAAAAAACCACTGACTTTTGTATAGTAACCTTGTATCCTACAGTCTTACTATAATTGCTTATTGATTCAAGGAGTTTTTGTGGTCTTTTTTCTTTCTTTTTTTTTTTGCCATTTCTTGGTATTTTCTACATAGACGATTGTGAACAAAAACAGTTTTATTTCTTCTTTCCCAATCTCTATGCCATTTATTTTCTTTTCTTCTCTCATTGCATAACTTGGTCTAGTCTCCAATTATTTACAGAGCAGGCTGTAGTGTTGATGAAGAATTGGCTAAAATATATCTTATTCCCAACCAGGAGAGATATAAAACCTTTACTGTGATAGTTAAATCTTTTTTAAGATTCATTTATTTACTTTTGATACAGCTAGCTGGAAAAGTTTGTAGTATATATGCAGCTACAATGGAACTGAATCTTAAGAAGGAATCCTCTCGGGCTTCCCTGGTGGCACAATTGTTGAGAATCTGCCTGCCAATGCAGGGGACACGGGTTCGAGCCCTGGTCTGGGAGGATCCCACATGCCACGGAGCAACTGGGTCCGTGAGCCACAACTACTGAGCCTGTGCGTCTGGAGCCTGTGCTCCACAACAAGAGAGGCCGCGATAGTGAGAGGCCTGCGCACCGCGATGAAGAGTGGCCCCCGCTTGCCGCAACTAGAGAAAGCCCTCGCACAGAAACGAAGACCCAACACAGCCAAAAATAAATATTAAAAAAAAAAGTAAAAAAAAAAAAGAAGGAATCCTCTCGATATAAGAGGAGGGGAAACCTTCAAGATGGTGGAGGAGTAAGACGTGGAGATCAACTTCCTCCCCACAAATACATTAAAAATACATCTACATGTGGAACAACTCCTACAGAACACCTACTGAACGCTGGCAGAAGACCTCAGACTTCCCCAAAGGCAAGAAACTCCTCACAAACCAGGGTAGGGCAAAAGAGAAACAGAGACAAAAGAATAGGGATGGGACCTGTACCGCTGGGAGGGAGCTGTGAAAGAGGAAAAATTTCCACACACTAGGAAGCTCCTTCACTGGTGGAGACCAGGGGTGGGTGGGGGGGAAGCTTTGGGGCCATGGAGGAGAGTGCAGCGACAGGGGTGAAGAGGGCAAAGTGGAGAGATTCCTGCATAGAGGATCGGTGCTAACCAGCACTCACCAGCCTGAGAGGCTTGTCTGCTCATCTGCTGCGGAGGGAGGGGGCTGGGAGCTGAGGCTCAGGCTTCAGAGGTCAAATTCCAGGGAGAGAACTGGGGTTGGCTGT
Organism: Balaenoptera physalus; assembly: GCF_965194825.1. Lineage (NCBI taxonomy): Eukaryota > Metazoa > Chordata > Mammalia > Artiodactyla > Balaenopteridae > Balaenoptera > Balaenoptera physalus. The sequence goes on from NC_138889.1 coordinate 85,045,036, forward strand.
GTGGTCACAGCCTGAAGGGGGCTGGTGCACCACAGCTAGCCAGGAGGGAGTCCAGGAAAAAGTCTGGACCTGCCTAAGAGGCAAGAGACCATTGTTTCGGGGTGTGAGAGGAGAGGGGATTCAGAGTGCCGCCTAAATGAGCTTCAGAGACAGGCACAAGTCGTGGCTATCAGCTCAGACCCCGGAGACGGGCATGAAATGCTAAAGCTGCTGCTACAGCCAAAAAGAAGCCTGTGTGCAAGCACAGGTCACTATCCACCCCTCCCCTCCCTGGAGCCTGTTCAGCCAGCCACAGCCAGGGTCCCGTGATCCAGGGACAACTTCCCCAAGAGAACACACTGCGTGCCCTAGGCTGTTGCAATGTCATGTTGGCCTCTGCCGCTGCAGGCTCACCCCACATTCCAGTTATAACTACTGTACCCCTCCCTCACCCCGGCCTAAATGAGCAAGAGCACCCTAATCAGCCGCTGTTTTAACCCCCTTCTGTCTGGGTGGGGAAAGATGCCTGACGGCAACCTACACACAGAGGTGGGGCCAAAACCAAAACTGAACCCCAGGAGCTGTGCAAACAAAGAAGAGAAAGGGAAATTTCTCTGTGCAGCCTCAGAAGGAGAGGATTAAATCCCCACAATCAACTTGAGGTACCCTGCATCTGTGGAATAGCTGAATAGACAACAAACCATCCCAAAAATGTGGCGGTGGACTTTGGGAGAAATTGTAGACATGGGGTTTGCTGTCTGCGACTGCTTTGTTTCTGATTTTTATGTTTATCTTAGTTTAGTGTTTAGCACTTGTTATCAATGGTGGATTTGTTTATTGGTTTGGCTGCTCTCTTTTTTTTTATTTTAATAATTTTTAAAATTTATTATTATATACATTGTTTCTTCTTTCTTTTTTTCTCCTTTTTCTTCTGAGCCATGTAGCTGACAGGGTCTCGGTGCTCTGGTCTGGTGTCAGGTCTGAGCCTCTGAGGTGGGAGAGCCGAGTTCAGGACATTGGACCACCAGAGACCTCCCGGCCCCATGTAATATCAAACAGCGAGAGCTCTCCCGAGATCTCCATCTCAGTGCTAAGACACAGCTCCACCCCACAGCCAGCAAACTCCAGTACCAGACACCCCATGCCAAACAACTAGCAAGACAAGAACACAATACCACCTATTAGCAGAGAGGCTGCCTAAAATCATATTAAGTTCACAAACACCCCAAAACACACCACGGGACATGGCCCTGCCCACCAGAAAAACAATATCCAGCCCCCCTACTAGAACACAGGCATCAGTCTCCTCCACCAGGAAGCCTACACAAGGTACTGAATCAACCTCACCTACTGAGGGCAGACACCAAAAACAATGGGAAATATGAACCTAAAGCCTGCAAAAAGGAGACCCCAAACACAGTAAGTTAAGCAAAATGAGAAGACACAGAAATATGCAGCAGATGAAAGACCAAAGTAAAAACCCACAAGACCAAACAAATGAAGAGGGAATATGCAGTCTACCTGAAAAAGAGTGCAGAGTAATGATAGTAAAGATGATCCAAACTCTTGGAAATAGAATGGACAAAATACAAGAAACATTTAACAAGGACCTAGAAGAACTAAAGAGCAAACAAACAATGATGAACAACACAATAAATGAAATTAAAAATATCTGAAAGGAATCAATAGCAGAATAACTGATGCAGAAGAACAGATAAGTGACCTGGAAGATAAAAGAGTGGAAATAACTACCGCAGAGCAGAATAAAGAAAAAAGAATGAAAATAATTGAGGGCAGTGTCAGAGACATCTGGGACAACATTAAATGCACTAACAATTGAATTATAGGGCTTCCAGAGAAGAAGAGAAAAGAAAGGGTCTGAGAAAATACTTGAAGTGATTATAGTTGAAAACTTCCCTAACATGGGAAAGGAAATAGTCAATCAAGTCCAGGAAGCACAGAGAGTCCCATACAGGACAAATCCAAGGAGAAACATGCCAAGACATATTAATCAAACTATCAAAAATTAAAAACAAAGAGAAAATATTAAAAGCAACAAATAACATACAAGGGAATCCCCATAAGGTGTATAGCTGATCTTTCAGCAGAAACTCTGCAAGCCAGAAGGGAGTGGCAGGACATATTTAAAGTGATGAAAGGGAAAAACCTACAACCAAGATTATTCTACCCAACAAGGATCTCATTCAGATTTGAGGGAGAAATTAAAACCTTTACAAACAAGCAAAAGTTAAGAGAATTCAGCACCACCAAACCAGCTTTACAACGAATGCTAAAGGAACTTCTCTAGGAAGGAAACACAAAAGAAGGAAAAGACCTACAATAACAAACCAAAAACAATTAAGAAAATGGTAACAGGAACATACATATCAATAATTACCTTAAATAAAAATGGATTAAATGCTCCAACTAAAAGACAGAGACTGGCTGAATGGATACCAAAAAAAGACCCGTATATATGTTGTCTACAAGAGACCCACTTCAAACCTAGGGACACATACAGATGAAAGTGAGGGGATGGAAAAAGATATTCCATGCAAATGGGAATCAAAAGAAAGCAGGAGTAGCAATTCTCATATCAGAGAAAATTGACTTTAAAATAAAGACTATGACAAGAGACAAAGAAGGACACTACATAATGATCAAGGGATCAATCCAAGTAGAAGATATAACATTATAAATATTTATGCACCCAACATAGGAGCACCTCAATACATAAGGCTAATGCTAACAGCCATAAAAGGGGAAATTGACAGTAACACTATCATAGTACGAGATTTTTACACCCCACTTTCACCAATGGACAGATCAACAAAATTAAAATAAATAAGGAAACACAAGCTTTAAATGACACATTAAACAAGATGGGCTTAATTGATATTTATAGGACATTCCATGTAAAAACAACAGAATACACTTTCTTCTAAAGTGCTCAGTGGAATATTCTCCAGAAGAGACCATATCTTGGATCACAAATCAAGCCTGGTAAATTTAAGAATACTGAAATCTTATCAAGTATCTTTTCTGAACCACAATGCTATGAGACTAGATATCAATTACAGGAAAAAAAAACTGTAAAAATTACAAACACAAGGAGGCTAAACACTTCACTACTAAATAACCAAGAGATCACTGAAGAAATCAAAGAGGAAATCAAAAAATACCTAGAAACAAATGACAATGAAAACGCAATGACGCAAAACTTATGGGAAGCGGCAAAAGCAGTTCTAAGAGGGAAGTTTATAGCAATACAATCCAACCTCAAGAAACATCTCAAATAAACAACCTAACCTTACACCTAAAGCAATGAGGGAAAGAAGAACAAAAAAACCCGAAGTTAGCAGACGGAAAGAAATCATAAAGATCAAATGAGAAATCAATGAAAAAGAAATGAAGGAAACAATAGCAAAGATCAATAAAACTAAAAACTGGTTCTTTGAGAAGATAAACAAAATTGATAAACCATTAGCCAGACTCATAACAAAAAAAAAGGGAGAAGACTCAAATCAACAAAATCAGAAATGAAAAAGGCAAAGTAACAACTGACACTGCAGAAATACAAAGGATCATGAGAGATTACTACAAGCAACTATATGCCAATAAAAATGGACAGCCTGAAGAAATGGAGAAATTCTTAGAAAAGCACAACCTTCAGAGACTGAACCAGGAAGAAATAGAAAATATACACAGACCAATAACAAGCACTGAAATTGAAACTGTGATTAAAAATCTTCCAACAAACAAAAGCCCAGAACCAGATGGCTTCACAGGTGAATTCTATCAAACATTTAGAGAAGAGCTAACACCTATCCTTCTCAAACTCTTCCAAAATATAGCAGTGGGAGCAACACTCCCAAACTCATTCTACGAGGCCACTGTCACCCTGATACCAAAACCAGAAAAAGAAGTCACAGAAAAAGAAAACTACAGACCAATATCACTGATGAACAGTGATGTAAGAATCCTCAACAAAATACTAGCAAACAGAACCCAAGAGCACATTAAAAGGATCATACACCATGATCAAGTGGGGTTTATGCCAGGAATGCAAGGATTCTTCAATATATGCAAATCAATCAATGTGATACACCATATTAACAAATTGAAGGAGAAAAACTCTATGATAATCTCAATAGATGCAGAAAAAGCTTTTGATAAAATTCAACACCGATTTATGATAAAAACTCTCCAGAAAGTAGGCATAGAGAGAATTTACCTCAACATTATAAAGGCCATATATGACAAACCCACAGCCAACATCATTGTCAATGGTGAAAAACTGAAACCATTTCCTCTAAGATCAGGAACAAAACAAGGGTGCCCACTCTCACCACTATTATTCAACACAGATTTGGAAGTTTAAGCCACAGCAATTAGAGAAGAGAAAGATATAAAAGGAATCCAAATCAGAAAAGAAGAAGTAAAACTGTCACTGTTTGCAGATGACATGATACTATACATAGAGAATCCTAAAGATGTCACCAGAAAACTACTAGAGCTAATCAATGAATTTGGTAAAGTAGCAAGATACAACATTAATGCACAGAAATCTCTTGCATTCCTATACACTAATGACGAAAAAGCTGAAAGAGAAATTAAGGAAACTACCATTTACCATTGCAACAAAAAGAATAAAATACCTAGGAATAAACCTTCCTAAGGAGACAGAAGACCTGTATGCAGAAAACTATAAGACACTGATGAAAGAAATTAAAGATGATACAAACAGATGGAGAGATATACCATGTTCTTGGATTGGAAGAATCAACATTGTGAAAATGACTCTACTACTCAAAGCAATCTACAGATTCAATGCAATCCCTGTCAAACTACCAATGGCATCTTTCACAGAACTAGAACAAAAAATTTCACAATTTGTATGGAAACACAAAAGACCCCAAATAGCCAAAGCAATCTTGAGAAAGAAAAACAGAGCTGGAGGAATCAGGCTCCCTGCCTTCAGACTATACTACAAAGCTACAGTAATCAAGATAGTATGGTACAGGCACAAAAACAGGAATATAGATCAATGGAACAGGATAGAAAGCCCAGAGATAAACCCACGCACATATGGTCACCTTATCTTTGATAAAGGAGGCAAGAATATACAATGGAGAAAATACAGCCTCTTCAATATGTGTTGCTGGGAAAACTGGACAGCTACATGTAAAAGAATGAAATTGGAACTTCATAACACCATACACAAAAATAAACTCAAAATGTATTAAAGAGCTAAATGTAAGGCCAGACACTATCAAACTCTTAGAGGAAAACATAGTCAGAACACTCTATGACATAAATCACAGCAAGATCCTTTTTGAGCCACCTCCTAGAGAAATGGAAATAAAAACAAAAATAAACAAATGGGGCCTAATGAAACTTAAAAGCTTTTGCACAGCAACGGAAACCTTAAAGAAGACAAAAAGAGAACCCTCAGAATGGGAGAAAATATTTGCAAATGAAGCAACTGACAAAGGATTAATCTCCAAAATATACAAGCAGCTCATGCAGCACAATATCAAAACAACAAACAACCCAATCGAAAAATGGGCAGAAGATCTAAATAGTCATTTCTCTATAGAAGATACACAGATTGCCAACAGACACATGAAAGGATGCTCAACACCAGTAATCATTAGAGAAATGCAAATCAAAACTACAATGAGATATGACCTCACACAAGTCAGAATGGCCATCATCAAAATATCTACACACAATAAATGCTGGAGAGGGTGTGGAGAAAAGGGAACCCTTTTGCACTGTTGGTGGGAATGTAAATTGATACAGCCACTATGGAGAACAGTATGAAGGTTCCTTAAAAAACTGAAAATAGAACTACCATATGACCCAGCAATCCCACTACTGGGCATATGCCCTGAGAAAACCATAATTCAGAAAGAGTCATGTACCACAATGTTCATTGCAGCACTATTTACAATAGCCAGGACATGGAAGCAACCTAAGTGTCCATCGACAGATGAATGGATAAAGAAGATGTGGCACACATATACAATGGAATATTACTCAGCCATAAAAAGAAATGAAATTGAGTTATTTGTAGTGAGGTGGATGGACCTAGAGTCTGTCATACAGAGTGAAGTATGTCAGAAAGAGAAAAACAAGTACTGTATGCTAACACATATATATGGAATCTAATAAAAAGCTTCTGATGAACCAAGGGGCAGGACAGGAATAAAAATGCAGATGTAGAGAATGGACTTGAGGACATGGGGAGGGGGAAGGGTAAGCTCGGACAAAGTGAGAGAGTAGCATTGAAATATATTCATTACCAAATGTAAAATAGATAGCTAGTGGGAAGCAGCTGCATAGCACAGGGAGATCAGCTCGGTGCTTTGTGACCACCTAGAGAGTTGGGATAGGGAGGGTGGGAGGGACACGCAAGAGGAAGGGGATATGGGAGATATATATATATATATATATATGTATATATGTATATATGTATATGTGTATATATATGTATATATATATATATATATAGCTGATTCAGTTTGTCCTACAGCAGAACCTAACACACCATTGTAAAGCAATTATACTCCAATAAAGATGTTAAAAAAAATAGAAGGAATCCTCTCTATTACATTCACAAACCTAGAACAGGGTTTGTGCTTACCTAAGAGACAATCCCAGGGTCTCCTATATGACCATACCCTTCAGTGACAAAATTGCTGTCACCTTGACATACCACTTAATGCAATGTATTGGATTAAACTCAAGAGATGCTTTTATACCAGGATCTAATAAATATGTTTGGCAGCAGGTTTATTTGTATGGGAAGAAATAGCAACTGAAAAGTATCAGCATCAACTGGCTGACTGTAACTGTATCATGAGATCTCATTTCACAACACCAGAGTTATAACAGCAGGAGGCTAATTCTGCAATCACAATTTAGGCAAAGCTCTGACAATGCAAGCTGCTCAATTCCATGTAAACAAGAATGGAAGCTCCGTGAGGGATTGGAGAAAGGAGGTAAGGACGGGATAATTATCCTAGTCATTAAAGAGTAAAAAGTATTCTATGCTGAAAATCAGAAGCAGTCATTGAAGCAGTTTTAGTTACAGTTAAAAATAATGATTTCTCCTAAGAAATCCCTCCTCTTTATATTCACAAGCAGCAATGCTGTCCTCTTCCACATTCGTTATTTCTGTTATTATCTTCCAGTTTAACTCAGGAGCATGGGCACTGACATCTGAGAAATCTGGATTAGAAGGCCACTTAAGCTATGTGATCCTGGGCAAGTTACTTAACTTTTCTAATCCTCTGTTTCTTCATTTGCAAAATTAGGAAAATAATTGTATTCACCTCAGATTGTTGAAAAGGCTAAATGAGCTAATACCTGTAAAATATGTAGTGTGGTACCTAGCACATAGTAAGATCTTTATAATATTATTGTTTATAGTATTACTACTACTAATATCCATGTGGCTTACAAGTCCCACCAGTTTTATTAAAAGCCAAAAAAGCAAAAAGAAGAAAAAAAAAACCACTGTCACATCCTCCCTTCCTCTCTTTCTATCTTATTATAGATCCGGAGTATCCATCACTTGGTCCACTCTGATAGCCTCTCATCTCTGGTCTTTCCCCCTCTGTTTTACTTTACACACAAATACCAAGTTAATCTCCCTAAAGCACACTCTGTTTAAAAACCTTCATTGGGGCCACAGTGCCTACAGAAAAGAGTCTAAATCCTTCACTTTGGCACTCAAGGCCTCTGTAATCTGGCTACAACCTCCAGCTCTAAATACTCTATCCCTGCCATGCATTTAAATTCCAGCCAGACTGAACAGAGCAGCCAAGCTCAGCCTTGATTGAGCTTCACAGTCTCCCAGAATGGTCAGGAGGGAATGAAGCCAGTTGGGGAGTGTAAGATGCATCCAGAGGAGGATGCCAAGGTTTAAAACTAGACAAAAGAAGCCAGATCTGTTGTCAAGACCAAGAGCTAAACTGGGGATCAGGAATGATAGATAAAGCCAGGAAGCTCTGAGGGTGGTAAAAGCAGAGTGGAATCAAAGAACAAAGACAGGGAGCAGTAGGAGTCAGGGCGTTTTATATGAATAGGGCCAAACCGCCAAAATGTGCTTTCATTTGGCTTTAGCTCCATGATGTAAAGAGAGGCAGCACAGTTTAAAATGTGACTTAAACAGGACTGGGAAAATAGCACATTGCATAAAAAATTATTACCTGTAAAATTTAGCCATGGGAATGTTCATCACAGCCCATTTTTGTAACATAAAACTAGAAAACATATATATGTAAGTAAAATTACTAAGAGGAATATATTAAATGACTGGTACTGGTGGTAATTTTATAATGTATATTCCTACATACTTATACATATATTTGTACATATAAATATGTATGCCTGTACATTTATTTATTTATACATTTATCTCATTTAGATGTACATTTATATATTTATATACATTATTTATATAAGTTAATATGTAATATGTCTAACATATACATTTATGTATTATATAAAAATATAACATGTGCTTACATATAATATATAATGTACAATTTATACATTTATATGCTACATAAATATGTACTCATATATGTATACATGCATATACATATATATATTTACCAGAAGATACACACTAGAATGTTAACTGTGGTGAAGAGTGGTATGGGATTATAAGCAATTCATTTTCTTCTTCCTTGTACGTAAGTTGAAAATTTTTGTGTATTGAGACAACAACCGGGATAAACCAACTGCTTAAGCCACATAGTTAATCAAAAAGAAATTAGTGCTTTATTTCTCTGTGAAAATTCCAAATCCACTGATTATATTAACAGGAATCTAAGAAACAGACTCAGTTATACAAAGAACTTTAACTTCTGAACAAATATACTGATTCTTAAGGGAAACAGTAATAAATAAATGTAACAAAATCAAAGACATTATCCCACCTATAAACTCAGATATATACCCTATATGACTATTAACCTTCTTTAGATGGAGGTGCTCAATAAGCTTTAGAGCACTTTTACAGATATAGTTGTATTTGGTTCTTAAGACATTCCTTTACATTCAGATGTGGAAACCTGAACACAGAGAGACTAAGGGCTTTTGTCAATTTCACAAAGTGAAATTTCACAGCAGTGGAGCTAGATAGAATCCAGAGATTCTTATGAATAACATGAGGTCTAATACGCTATATAGAACACTTAATTGCCTGGAGATTTTTGTATTTTTTAAGCTAAATGACATTTTACATGATATATCAAGAATATCTGAATCTTTTTGAAGAGTAATTTAAAAGTTGGAAAGACACTAAATTCTCTGTTATGATTGAACAACATCACTGTCTTCTGACAGATAAAAGGAACCAAACCAAAACAGGGAACAATGGGAAAAATAAACGAAGAAAGTAAGGGAGGGAGAGAGGAAGAAAAGGTGAAGAGAAAGGAGGGAGGGAGGAAGGGAAGGGAAGAAAAAATTAGATTCTTTAAGCAGTAGAGATTCATTTTTAGACAACAGAAGGTATTTTTCTTCTCTCTTTGCACATTTTCTTACAAATAATATAATCCCTCAAATCCACTATTAATATGACATCAGGGACAAATTAAACACATAAACCAAGAAGTCATTAGAATGGATTGATAGGGTTTGGACTCTGGTGAATTGCCACACAAAAGAAAAGCAAGCAAGAAACAAGTCTCTCACATTGCATTAAAAACGATTTATTATTTATTAAAGGATTCTAGATATGGATTAACCTTCTCTCACTTTTTTTTTTTTGGCGGGGGGTGGGGGTGGTCCCTGCTTTGAATCCAAAAGTGCTCTGATAAATGAAGCAAAAGCTATACAATTTCTGGTTAGTTTCACTTCTGTCTCCAGGTACTGGGCTATCATTGTGTTTTATTACTTCTACTGTTTTATTTCTCCTCTCACTAATAATCCTTATTGAATTATAGCAATGCCCATGGTATCTTCCAGAGTTCAGAGAGCTGAGTGTGTTTCCCACTTCCTCTAAAGAATGGAAAATGCTAGGGAAGAAAACCTGAGCTAGTGTCTGAAGCCAATTCTTTCAGCCTCATTAAGACCAGACTGAGGCTATCTACGCTGTGAAAGGGCCACGTGGGCTCCCTAAAGTGGGTGTTTGGCCCATAAATAAAAACAACAAGCAAAGCTTTCTGGTTTTCTGCTTGATGACTTTCCAGCTTATGCTGGTACATGTTTCACCCCTTCTCTTGAGTCCAGTTCACATCTCACCCCCTGACCAACAGGGCCCCCATTGATCTCTCCTGCCTTTGAACTCATGTATTATCTGTTCCATCCATTTGGCACTTGCATTGGTATTTTTTTCTATGAACATTTTTTGCCATCCTATGTGGACTATCAGTGTAATTCATAGCCCACTAGAAGGAAACAAATCTTGTCAAGCAGCTTCCCATACAAGGCTCTGTTTAAGTGGTCCTAGGGATGAGAATCATGACTTTAATTGTCAGGTAAGGTCTATCTATGTCTGTCTATAACAATGTCCAAAGAGATTCTTTAAGTCATGACTTTACAAAGACAACACAACAAAAAGAATGGCAGCTTATTCAGTAATTCGTGTTTACTGTACATTAACTATGTAGCAGGCATTGTTGACACAGATATAGAAGACATAGACCCTGCCCTGAAGGATCTCAGACTATTGAGAAAAGAATCAAATAAATAAGGATTATAATAGAGGATACAGTAAAAGAGCATTCTGAAACTAGAACTTAGAAGGATTTTACTATATTGTGACTTATAAAAGGCATGCAGAGACGTCCTATTTTAGCATCCTAGAGTCTTTCCTATGAAGAGCTATTGAAAAATAAGCCGTTAACCCAGGAGGGTCTCATCTGGCTGAGTGGTCCTCCCAGTTTTGTTTAATTTCTTGATTTGCCCCACATTGATCTCATCTCATGCTAAGCTACACAGGGGTGTCACTTTCTTATATCAAGGCCATTATTGAATAAAGACAGCAGTGTATTTTATTCTCCATCAAAAATTTCCAAAGTTTAGATTTAAAATACAGAAGCATTTTTCCATTGTATCACACAGCTGGTAAAAGGCTTGACAGCAATTATCAGATTTTCTCTCTGTGTAGTGCTAGATCTTCACATCTCTCCCTGAGCACGTTATGTTCTGAGGGCACCTTGCCCCACTGCCTCTGAATTTCTTATCCTGAAGCTGTCCCAATGGAAGGGACATTGTTTAGTTCTTTGGGTTGGGGGAGTGATGGAGAAGGAATGCTGTTGGGAGAGTGACTTCATTAATGTCCTGGCTATAAAGAATAGCTCTCCCCACTGGATAGAAAAATGAGTACAAAAAGAAATTCCTCTGTAATATTAGTTTACATTGTCCTACCTACCCTCCCCCACTGTAGCCATTTAGGGATATTTTGGCTCCTTAGTGATGGAATGATGGGAAAGCTATATTTTATACTCCTTTCTAACAACCTCACTTTTACTACATCCCTAGCACCTAGTATAATGCATAGTTGGCACTGAATAAATATTTAACAGACTGGTTCTTAATTATTTTTAATTGAAATTTCCATGACAGAGTCTTTAATGAAAGCTTTCATCGTACAAAAACCCATTTTTATACCCATCATTGCAAAGTCTAGGCGTGCACTGTCCAATATGGTAGCCACTAAGCCACATGTGACTAGTGAACATTTTTAATGTGGTTCATTCAAGTTGAGATGTGCTATAAAGTGTAAATACATATCATATTTCATAAACTTAGTATGAAGAATGTAAAATATCTCATTAATAATTTTACATTGGTTACATATGGTATGTGATATTTTAGGTTAAATAAATCATTAAAATTAACTTTACCTTTTTTACTTTTAAAGAAATGTCATCAGCAGAAAGTTGAAAATTATACATGTGGTGCCCATTATATCTCTACTGAACAGCTCTGGTCCAGACAAGATTAGACAACCTTTTTTTAAAAACAAATCCAAGTGAATTGTGCATTTTCACAATAAGGGCCAGAAGAAAATAATCCAGGTTGTGATCCATTTGCAGCAGTGCTCAGTCAATATACCAAAGTGATATAAGATCTGGGGAAACTGTACCATGGTGGAACCTGGGATGAGATGGGAAGAAAGACTTGGAGCTAAGCTTCAGAGTTGCCATGAAGACTTCTTACATCTAGTCTGTCACTGCTTTGGTTGGTATCTTAACAACCTGCCTTGGAGTCCTACAGAAAATTATTGTAGGATACACAGTCCTATTGGTAGTGAGAACTGTTGGGGCTTCCTGCAGTGAAATGGGAGTGGAAACATTGTTGATGATGATCTTAAGTTACAATTACAAGAAGTAAAACCTATTCATTGAAGCAAAGTTAGAGGTACACCAAGCAGGTTAATACAAATGAAAGCTCTCTGTAGTTTCAGAGCAGATAGAAGACAGTCATCAATCCTGTAAAAGCATTTATGTTTCACTTCCCTTGCATTAATTGTCATATTTTTCATTAAAAATCATCTTTCCCTGTAGAGAATTTTCTTGGGCAAAGAAAAAAGATCCTTTCTTTATTTTAACTTAATAAAATATCTTGATAAATATGATGATTCATTATAATAATGATTTGTTCACTTTACCTTAGAAAAATCTCTGAATTCTCTGGTACTGCTGTGGACCAATCACTTTAAAATCTCTGGTACTGTTTTCTCATTTGTCTAACAAGTATAGCAATGCCTTCTATGTTCACTTTACTTAGCTATCCAATGGGACGTTACAGTCTTCTAATAAAAAAGAGGGGGAAATATCAGCATGGATATTTGAAAGAACTTGGGGTGAAATTAATGCTGATATGAAAATTGTCACTTTCTGACTTAGGAAAGTTGCCTAACCTCTCTGACCCTTGGTTTCTTCTTTTATAAAATGCAATGATGATATAGATCTTACAAGATCACTGGAGGATTAATTGAGATCATTTATATGATGCTCTTAATACAGAATCTAACACATAATAAATGCTCAAAACAATACAGCTGTTATTTAGCATCTATGTGCTCAACAATAAAGCTGATGTTGTGATATGTGTGTATATATACCTACAGATAATCAATATGTATAAATTAGGTATATAGATAGATTAAGTGACTGGGAATGCCCCCAACTCCAATTAACTTCACAGAAGAGACCTGCTTATGAGTCTCATCTCAATGGCATTTTTTTTTCCATTTTTCACTTACGATTAAATAAGCCCATTGTAAAATATTACAGGTTAAATGGAACTTTGCACAAAATGGTAGATTTGCTTAAGTGAACTTAAAAGTAGGAGGCATGAAGGTAGGTGAATATAAGAAGCTTCCAAGGAAAATGTTCAAATTCTTTTGCTGGATTTTAGATAATGCCCTGGAGGAAAAAAAATCTTCACATGATTAAGACTTTTAAGAAAGTCACATAGTTAATCACATGGACCTTCTCTGGGCCTTCTGAATTAACCACAAAGAAGTTTTAGTATCACCCCTAGTCTTAAAAAAAAAAATCACCTCTCTCCTGAAAACATTTCTTATTGTTTCTCAATAGAAAAAGGAAGAAAGAGAAATAATAGAAGAAGAAGGAAGGAAGGAGGGATGGCAGGCAGGCAAGAAGAGGTGAAAACCAATCAAAGATCCCTGGTTAGATCTCTATTCAGACATTTCCTATTTTCTTCCTTCATTATCTCTACCAATGAGTCTAGCGCACTTTAACCAGAATTTTTCCTCTGCCAGTAACATGAGAGATTAAAAATAGGTCATTGTTTTTTTAGAAGTCAGCTCACTTGTGAAGAAGTTAAAAAAAAAAAAAGAGAATTAAAAATCCAGCTGTCATGCTAATTGGATCCTTAAAATGTTATTTCAGCTAAGTTCTCAGCTCAGTAAATGGCTTTTATAGACCCAGGCGATGGGCCATCCCCGTACCCTGGTATCAAGCTGGATATAGTGTATGCTTCCCATTGTTACTCTCCTTAACTATTCTGGGATTGAGATTCCTGGAAACCACCTTGCCTGTCAATGGAAACCACACTCTGGGTCACATGTGGACCCACTCCCCCACCACTCACGGCTGGTTCCCAACTAACTGCACAACGAGGAGGAAACAGACTGCTGGGTGTCCTACTTGTCCTTCCCTATGCCTGAAAAGACAGGGAAGACTGAACAGTCCCCTTGTAGTTTTTGCTGAGTCCACCCTGCTGGTCAGTATAGAACCAAACAGCCTCACCTACCTGATGAGTGCGAGTCAGACTATATGTTAAGGGCCTCTGAGCCAAGCCAGCAGTGTCATTGTTATCATTTTCATAATTTATAGCAATAATAATAGTATTTCACATTTATGTATCACTTCAAATATTACAAAGTGTTTTCTTTTACTACATTATCACATTTAACTGTGCTTGGGCCAGAATGGAGATGTAGAAAGAACTGTGGAGCTGAGCAAATCCATGTTTAAACTCCAGCATTGCCAATTATCAGCTGTGTGACTCTGTGGCAATTATGTAACCTCTCTGAGCCTTGGTTACTCATGGGTCAAATGGGGAAAAGATCTAAGGTTCTTGTGAGGATAAAATGGACCAACATATGTAAAGTTTCTAGATACATCTCTAGGTCCAGGGTCATATTATAGTCACCCTAGCATCCCTGAGGGTTCAGTCTCAGGCAGGAGGAGAAGGAGGAGGAGGAGGAAAGGGAGGAGGGAGAGTTGGGAAAGAGGAGTGGGAGAAGTAGAAAAGAAGCTAACCCAGCCAATGAAATATAATATTTACCACTAGCAGAGTTCTCACTATCTGTGGTGAATGCTACTCCCTTCTGTGTGTTATCTAATTTACTCTTGCAATAATTCTGTGACATGAATATATTATTCTCAATTTAGTGATATGGAAATTGAGTGGAATTTAAGGAACTTGCCTAGATTTGCACAGTTGATAAGTGGAGGAGCCTGGCTTAAAACCCAAATCCATCTGAACAAATAGCCCATGCTCATAACAATGTTTCCACCCAGAATCTACCATATTCCTCTAAAAGTGTACAGGTCATGGGAACACAGAACTCTCTCCCTTCAGTGGGAAGTTATAACAAAACAAAATTATAGTTCTTTATATAGAAATATGAAGTAAACGATTATGCTTTTGCATACATTGCCTTATCATAGCAATTGCAAAAAGTAAGCAAGACTCATTTTCTGAATCCTACAGATAAGAAACTGAAGGTGTGTGTAATCGGCTAAATCTCACATAGGTAAGAAGTAAAGTCAGGACTTGAACCCTGTTTCTCTAACTCGAAGACCAACGCTTTTCTCAGATGCACTGCCTGTCATGCAAGGTGAGATAGACCTGGCTCTGATGGATTCTGTTCCCCAGGAATGCAGGAGTCTTTGCCATTGCACTGATTGCTCGGAAACCCTTTCAGCATGACTTTAGTCCTTTTTCCCACCTATATACAGTTGAACTATTCAGGTTAATAGCATGAAAAAGTTGCAGATGGCTAACTGTTTCCTGGCCTGCAAGGAACCATGAAGAAGAGGAATGTTCTACTTTCTTAGGACCTGTCACCAGATGTTTAATATTGATAGAAATATTATCAAAACCAATGTATTTTCCAACATCACAAGTGTATGTATGTGTGTGTGTGTGTTCACATGTATGTCAGAGCTGAGTAGTAGACATGTGGGTTGTGAAAGTGTCGTTTCTAATCTTAATTTTCAGAGAAAAAAAATGTAACCTTTAGAGACATTTGACTTAGTCCAAGGCAGCAGTTTCATTCCATCTAGACCCAGCAATCCTTGGACTAAGTAATGACATGGGTCCCATCCCCCATCTCATAGCCTCACACTCTTGCCAGCCTCTTCTTCCCAGTGCTCGTGCCGTCTTGTCCCACCCAAGTGCACTATCCACCTTTTACCTACACGGGAGACCATTACAGAGCCCACTAAGAATGCCTTTGCAAGGCATGCAGGGTCTTCCCTTCTTTTCCCTTTAATTCTTGTCCTAAATCGTTCTGTTCTGCTTTCCAGTCCCTAGGTCCTGCTGCCGGACAGTGCGTGTTATCTTTCTTTTGCCTTCCAGATCCACACTTTACCCTTGACCTCCTTGCCCTCAGTGCCAGGTGGCTGATTTGTATGGTCTACATCAACACGTGACTGCGCCTTCTGGCTTCCGATTGGTTTGGCCAGCGGCGGGCTCCATCAGGATACCAAAGGGAAGAGAAAGAAGTCCGGGCATTCCTTCCTCCAGCTTCCTCCCCATGGAGTGTCCTCGGACCGGTTCAGCCTCAGGACTGGTCAACCCTCCTCTCGAGGGGCCTTGTCTGTACTACTCTCTCCTTTGCACTCTGGTAACCATTCCTCGGGCAGTATCCTTTTGGGCCTAGGGTAGTATAAGTTCCTCTGCTTTTACCTGCCTTGGGATACAATCTTTTGTGGTTTTGCTTTATCCTGCACACATTTTTATAAACAGGTCGTCCTTTATTACACCTTCTTTAAATTAGCCTATTTTGAATATACATCTATTTCTTGGTGATACGTTGACTGATACATGTACTAACTCCATTTTATATACTACCTTTAAAGTCTCAATCTGTCATCAATCTTACACCAATGGCTCAAACTGAGGCCCACTGGATGACTGCAAAAATTCCCCAAATAGTCTCCCTGGTCAACCTTAACCTTTCCACTGTATCCTATACCACACAGCCTGAGTGATCTTTCTAAATTAAAATCTGATATTATTTTCCTCTTTAAAGCCTTTAGTGACTTCCCATCTCCTTCAAGTTAAAGTCCATGTCTCTTAGCATCCAAGAAGGTACACCTACCTACCTCTTCCTCTGCTTTCCACTTTCCCTGCCCTCTTACTGTGAGTCCCACCCATTCACAAAGCAGACCCTGAAACAAGGACTCAGGTAAAAGTAACTTAGTAGGGAGATGCTCTAAGGAAGAAAGAAGGACAGGAAAGTGAGAAAAGACCTTGAAGTGTGCATTAAAAAGCCAGGCAGCTTCAGTTCAATTCTATTGGAGGGCTCCTGTGAAACTGTGGGGAGTGGGCCTCAGGATTCCCCACCAAGGGACCAAAGCGTTAACCACTAACTCCCTTCTTCCATTGGTTGAGGGTCACTCTCGGGGTTGTTAACCCCCAAACACACCCAAGTTGCCCCCATCTGCAGTTGAGCAAATGCCTCTGCTGCCAGAGAAAGTCCCCAGGCAGAGAAGCAAAGAGTCTCAAGTGTTTAAACTGGGAAATTGTCTACAACAGCTTCCAGTGAAAGCAAAGGTAAACTTAAGGATGTGGGTTGATACATTAACAGCATCTATTACACCCACTCTGCTCTGCAACATATCCTGTACCTTAGAAATGCCTAAGTACACCCTGTCTCATACACTTTCGTCTTTTCAAGAACTTCTTTGTTCCATTTCTTCAATCAGAAAGTCCACTAGTCCCACTTCTTTCTCATACAACTCCCAAAGCCCAACTAAAATATTACCTTGGAACAACACCCCAGAAAGAACAATTTGTGTTTTCCTAAGTTTCTAGATCATTTGTTTATAATTCTATTTTAGAATTCAGACCCATAAACTTATATTACATGATATTTTGTTTCTCCTCCACCATATTTATTAAGCTGAATGATCTTAGCTTAGCTTTGTTGGTATCTTTGAGCCTCAGTTTCTGTACCTGAAAAATCAGATGAATACATACCCCAGTGTTAAAAAGTTAAATGAACTGGCATATACAGAGTGCCCAACACCAGTCTGACCCCCGTAGTAAATGATCCAAAATGTTTAGTTCTCTTCACTCTATTTAACCCTTTGCCTTGTTTTCATCTCTGTATCTCAGACATCTAACACAATCCCCAGCACACAGTAATCCCCAGCATGTATCGTTACATAGTAAGAATGTCTCAATAGCACTAAATTATCCCATGATATTCCCATAACAACTCTGTTACAGGCAAGCCAAGGATGATGGATCTTGAAACATAACTTTAAAATTTTAAATTGCAGGCAAATAAATGTTTTGTATTGGGAAAAAGAAGAAAGTGATATGTCTGTAACCTTGTAGTCCCTCCCATTACGTCAGAATATAGGGTAGAAACTCCTCTATGGAGAATTTCAACTAACTGTAGTAATGATAGGCAACTGGATTCCAGGAGTTCTGAAATGATCTGACCTGTGGCGAATTGTTTACAATGAAACTGTTCTTCCTAAGTTTGAAATGGTCACTTATTCCTTCTTCTGAAAAGCAATTTCAAGTACAGAACAGGTTAACTAAAATGGCATACATTTTAAAAACTCAATATAAATGACTGAACAGATCAAATTGAGTTGACTTTGCCCTGAGAGTATGGTGAGTTGACATATGTCCTTTTAAAAAAACTAAGATTTGAGCAAAAATGTTTTGTTAGAAATACGATACAACTCAGGGCCTTAAAACAACTTAGAGGAAGGAAACCAACAATGCTTGGGGAAGGTTCCTTGAGTCATTTTGTTTAAAATGTGACATCAGTATTTTAGAAATCATGGCAACCTGACAGTCCTCTTAGTGTTGGATTGTGAGCTCTCGGCTGCCCTCAACTCCTACTGTATCAACTGAGGTTCCCCACAGCTCTAGGGGAAGCAATTTGTTTTAGCGTAAAGTATAAACTGGTTCTTAGGAGAATTCAACCATTGTTGATTGGAAGAGTGAATGACTGAATAAAATAATGACATTAAGAAAATCATTCTTGGACTCAGTTTCTTTGCACATTTAGGGAGAAGGTTAGATGATGATCTCTAAGGTACTCTCAATTCTATAATTCAAGTAGAAAGAGTTCTCTAATTACAGATGTTTCCTCCTGTCATTGAGAGAGACGAGGAGGCAGGGATGGATTTCATTTTCCACAGAGGAATATTAGTCATGGATGTTGAGAAAAAGGTGATTACCCATTGAGCTGAAATCAGAATAAAAACAGTATAAATGATAAATGAAAGTCTGTGTGCAGGACAAAGAACAAACCGACTTTAATAAGAAATTTGGTGTTTGTGGTAGAAGTAATCCATCAATCACTCACGTTAATGAATCCTGCAAAGGCAGGAGTACACAGCTGAATGGTGTTTACGAGTATAGATTTGGAACTACATTCACTTGGGTAAGATCCTGGTTCTGCCCCTACCAGCTGAGCTGCCTTTAGCAAGTTACTTGAACTTTTCACATCTAGTGTTCTCTACTGTAAAAGAGGGAGAAAAATAGTATGTTCTCTAACAGGGTCCTTGTGAGTATTCAACAAGTTAATATATGTAAAATGTTTAGAATGGTGCCTGTCATGTGATGTATGCTCAATAATTACTAGGAATTATTATCATTAGTTCTCCAGTGCATTCAATTTCCATAAAACATCAAAGAAATAAATCATAAACAATTTTTCAAAATGTATCAGTATAGATCAATAAACTCAGACTTAGCTGGAAGAATGTGTTTGAGAGCGAGCACATTAAATTATTATTAATCATGATGATAATGATTACCATTTATTTATTGCCTACCCTGTCTTATAGGAGCTGCCCAAGGAACTCCATATTTTCATTATTGCATCCTACCAACAAATCTACGAAGGAAAATATCATTGTACAAATTGAAAAACTGGGGCTCAGCTATGTTAGTAAAAAGCCTTGTATAACAACTTTGAATCCTGAAGAACCAGAGCTCAAAATTATGTCTAATAGCTCTGGAGCTTATTTTTTTCCACTTAAACAAACACAACACTATACCCATGAAATTAAATTTTAACTGGATGGACTTCAAGAAAAAGCAATACAGAAATAGGGAAGATAGGAAAATTACCAGATGGGTTAAAGACTAAATATTGAACCTGGTTGAGGATGACCAAGAACATAAATGCATCCCAGCCTCCCCATTTTAAAGATAAAACATCTGGACTAGAAGAGTTTAGCTAGTTACTCCTCTGACCGTTGAGTGTCTTTTAACTCTGTATGGTCAACACAGCTGGAAGAAACTTGAGAAATACCACAAGATCAAGGGAAGATATGAAGCGGGGAACAAAAAGGTAGAATGAAAATAGTTAAGATCCCTCAGGAAACTAAGGAAAGAGAGGTGTGAAAGAATCTGGCTGCAAGTCAGAATCTGCAGCAAATCACTTGATTTCCTAGGTAATTAGATTATGGAGAGAAGTAAATGACAGATGATACTGGCTAGGGTTAGGGTTTCTGCAGTAGAGGTGCTGGGAATGATCACATAAGGAATATATATTTTCCAAATAAGTATGCTACAGCTCTATCAGTTATCTATTGCTATGTAACCAAACTTCCCAAAATCAGAGGCTTAAAGTAACAGCCATTTGTTTGCTCAAGATTCTGCAATTTGGGATGGGTTCATCTGGGCAGCTTTCGGCTGGTCACTCCTGGAGTCCCTCATGAAGCTGTAATCACGTGGCAGCTCGACTGGAGCTGGATGGTCTTATGTGGCCCCAGTCACACATCTGTTGGTTATCTGGGGTTGTCAGCCAGAGGACCTTGGTACACCTCTACATGGTCTCTTCAGCAGACTAGCCTAAGCTTTAAATATGCTGGTAACAGCATTCAAAAGGATAAATCTCAATGTTTCAGCACTTAAGAGGTTGCTGCTTGTGTCATGTGTGTTGGTGTCCAATCGATCAAGGCCAGTCATAGGACCAAACCCAGACTCATTTTAGGAGGGAACTATTCAAAAGCATGGATACTGATAGGCACAAAATTAATTGGGCATCATTGATACAGTAATCTACCACCATGGCCAAAATAATAAACAGATACAGATATAGATATAGATGTAGATGTAGGTGTAGGTGTAGGTATAGATGTAGATATAGATATACAGATATAGATATAGATAGGAAGTGGGGGAGTGAGCTTAGTTGACATTAAGAGAATAGAATTTAAGGTGGAAAGAAGAATAAGTATAAATACCCTAAAATTGGCAGATGCTTAGCATATCAAGAAACAGCAAGGAGGCCAGCACTGCTGGAATCAAATACATAGGAGAAAAAGTAGTATGAAATTATTAGCCAGGTATGCAGTGATCAGATCATATAGGACTTAGCCTTAGTTCAGGTCTCCTAGAAGCAAAACCTAAAACAAGAATTTGTGTGAAATTGATTTATTGAGGGAGTCTTTTTAAGAGAAGGAAATGAGGTAAGCAGTACAGGATAAGGGGAAACCAAACCAAAGCAAAACAAGGATGTGGGCTCAGCTAGAGACTAGCTTCAGCTCAATGCCATAAGGAGCCCTGGAGAATTAAATGCACTACAGAGTTGGTTCCAATTTGTAGCAAGATAAATGGCCTTTTGTTCCCTCAGGTCATTAGTCATTATCAATAAGCTGCTCCTGGGAAGAAGGGGGATGTAACTCCCCAGGTGAGGCAGCTCCTGTACCACCAAGGGCAATTCTCAGGAGAAGTGGCAGCTGTGATTGAGCCACCATCAGGTAGGTACACTGGCCTGGTAAATGATATCTGGGTGAAGCACTAACAGCATCTACCAAGATCCACCCCTTGCACCACTCAGATCCACTTGCTTCTCACATGAACTTCACTCTCTCCAGACAATGTTTATCCAGGATTCCAGCTGGTCACAATATCAAGGAAAGTTTATAAGAGGAGGGTTAGTGCTGCTGCTGTTGATCCCATGGCTGTAACTGATACTCATCATCTCCTTCCTCCATCACTCATGCTGGATTCCCGTGCTGGCTCATCCAGCACTTCCACTGGACTGCTAGCTTGCCTGGCAGGGAGGCCCCCATCTATGAGGGATCTGAGTCTGTGGTTACCATGCTCTTCTCAGAACATGGTTGCACCTGCACATTACAGTATAAAATGTGCATGAGGCTGACAAGAGATGCCCCAGCAATTGCCAAAAATATGTAGCAACAACTCTATCTCTTCATGATAATCAAGGTCAATCACTCCACTTTGCCTGCTGACTTACAAGCACAAGGTATCTAAAGTAATCTAGTGGCAGCTGTAACTTTAAGTTTAGTGGAACTCTTACCATATCCACTAGAATAAGTATTGTTCCTCTCTGGGACTCAGGACCTTTAGATCAAGGGTCAGCAAACTTCTTCTTTAAAAGGTCAGAGAGTAAATATTTTAGGCCTTTAAGGCCACATTTAGTATTGGTCACATATTTCTCTTTTTAAATATATAACCCTTTAAAAATGTAAAAACTATTCTTAGCTCATGGAGCTATGAAAAAACAGGCTGAGGGTAGGATTTTGTACATTGGCCCTGGGCTGCTGACCCTTGCTTAGACCCACAGAGCCTAAATTTTGGGGACAGAAAACAGAAATTACCTAGACAGGTCTCTGAGAGTGACCATGAGCAGGGTCACTCTACTTCCATCCCTAAGTTCTTGAATCCATATATTCTACCTACTGGAGACACAGAAATAACAGCCTTATGAGAAGGAACGCCTGCTGTTGGGTCTATACTTAGCTTTGACTCTGTCAATGTAGTTACCTCATTCATAATCCACTGTGCAAGCACTGGGGTACCTGGGCTGATCAAGAAGAGATGCTGGTTGATGTCAACTGGCCAAGACATTCTGTCCACTTGATTATTTAGTGGCAGTGATTGTTCTCTGGTGGCATTCAAATGCAATTAAGAGGTTGCCACACTCTGAATTTGCCCTTAGAATTGCGTAATATCTAACAGACCAGCTTCCTCTGAGCTACCAGGCTCCTCCATTCTTGTTGTTACACATTTTGAGAAAGATAAGGCGGGTGAAGCCCAGGTGTGATATTTTAACTCATCAAACTAAAATCTCATAGTGTCCCTCTTGTGTCCTTTCCTTACCCTCCATCTGCAGCTCCCTTAATTCCCCTTCCACCCATAGTGTTGTCAGATAAAATACAGGATGGGCAGCTAAATCTGAATTTTAGATAAACGACAAATAATTTTTGATGTGTGTATGCTCTATCCAATATTTCTGACATACGTCTACTAAAAAAGTACTTGTTGTTGAGCGGAAATTCTAATTTAACTGATCATTCTGTATTTTTATTTGCGAAATCTGGCAAACCTACGTATCTAAATATCACTACTGCTGTTGCCCTGTTTCATGCCCTGATACACCTCACTTTTATTCCAATTCTCTAGTCATATTTCAAATTCTCTTAACCACATGTGGTTTCCTAAACATACTTTCACACTCCTCTACCTCTGCCTGCCCTTGATATTCTCTCAGCCCAGAGTGCCCACCCCTATCCACTCCTATATAGAAGAAAATCCAACTCATCCATGAAAGCCGAGCTCAGACATCATACTTCTGTGAAACTTTCCCCCAGTCTTCCTGTCAAGTTTAATTGCTTTTTCACTTTTGTTCCTACAGCAATATATTTACCTATAAGATAAAATGTATTTCATTCAGCCTTATATTTTCATTACTTGTTTGTATACCTTCCTCTCCCATTGAAATTTTAAGCTCTCCACCAATTTTTCCTTTATTATTTCACCAAAACCAAGTAAAATATATTGAATATAAAAGAGAAAAAATATTTTTCCATTTCAATTGAATTAGACCACACGTCAATATTATCTGGACTAAACATGAAACATGGTTCCACTGGCAACAATTAGCATTGATTGTAAAAATGACAGTCTTTTGGATGGTGTTTTGCCAGTTTGAAAGACAGTTTTGGAGATGGTCTAAAATCCATGGCAAGAGCAGTTGATATGAGAAGGGCCAACATTAAATATTTTTTTAGAGTAGTAATTTAAAAATCATACTATATTAATAACAATGTAAAAACTCAACATTTGAAAGTACAACCATTAATAAAGTAAAATGATTTGGGAAACATACAATAAAGGGTATGATTATTTCGTAGTCACATGCCAAACCCATCATACCTCATTTTAGAAGCAGCGTTACTGAAGGTTAAATTCCTGGGTGTGTTGTATCCTATGATCAAATCAGCTCATCTCGGCTACATGGTCTTAAATCATGCTTAACTCTTCATCAGTAGTATTAAATATACCTCCTGGTTCTAAGAAGCCCTGCTGGAAACTCTTCAAACCAGTAACAGGTTATAAGCAGTATTACATTCAGAAGTCAACACATCTGGACAGGTATGAAAAGAGCAGCAGTCCTAGAATATAAAGGATGTAGGGGAGAGTTCCAGCTCCAGCACTTCCTAACTCGATAACCCTGGGCAACTTCCCTTCCATGAACTTTTGTGTCCTGATGATCATCAGTCCTTCTGGGGATCAAGTACAGTAATCTTCAGTAAAAACAGCATATGAAAGACATTTTTTTTAAAAAGGAAATGCCAGTTGTATTTGGAGGTTAAATTAATTTACAACAAAAAGTTCTATCACCAAGTCTCAGCCCCTTGTCCCTAGTAGTACCATTCTGATAACTTCGGTCAACCAAGTAACCTGGTGGGAAGAATGTTTCATTTAACATCTATGTCCATGTGGCAGTTGGTCAACTGTTATGACAAAAGTGTCTCCTTGTGGATTTAACAGTCAGCTCCATACCTGCTTTTGAGAAAGTGAGGTATGCTAGTCTACATTTCCAAAGGCAGTAACTCCCCTGAGCTGGGTGGGACCTTGGTGCCAGCTCTGCAGTGAGGACCTTGGTGCTTTTGCCTCTAGCAGCTTCCTGGAGTTTCATTCTTTAGGCCCTTCTTAGATGACACTTGTTAAGATTCCTTGAGAATGGAGTGAAGGAGTTCTGTTAATAGCAAATGACAGGTCTCCTTCACCAGCTTTGCTGAGGAAGGGAGAAAAGAAAATGATTCCTTTTTCTTCTGTCTAGTAGTGGAGACCAAAAAAAAAAAAAAGTGATATCATTATTTTGACTCCTGGCTGCCAGGAAGAGTTTCTCACAACTCTAATCAACAGAATACTTTTTTCACACAGAGTTTTGTAGAATGGTAAATGCATCCAACTACTCAGGTTCAAAATAGGTCACCACTTTGGTGTAAAATTGCTTTGGGGGTTGGAAAAGATGGGTGGGGAATAGATTTTTGTGGCAGGGTATACACTGGGGACTAGGCCTACATCTGCTATTATCTTCTTTTAGAAATTCTGATAATCTACGTTAAATATCTCTGTACAGATTTGATCTAGCCCCACTTCAGCCCAAGAGCCTAGCATGGTGCCTTAAACAGCCTGGAGGCTCAATAAATATTTTTGTACAAATGAACAAGAAAGAAATAAACAAACATCACCCAAGGGGGAAAAAAATCAAAGATGTAAGACCCTCTCCTCTCTGGAGGAGACTTCCTCCCCAGACAGACAGACATCTGGTGTTTCAAATATCGGGACCCGACCTTGGGTCATGTCTCTCTACTTAGGAGGCTTATCCTTGTTTAAAGTGCAATTCAATCACTTACTGGGCATAAAAATAGTGACTTTTAATTTTATTCACTCCTACATGGCCTACACAAATAGAGGAATAACTTCTACATGATTATAAAAACAATGAATATTCTAAAACAAAATTGGCTTTGAAAGAGAATCAAGACACACTCAAATACATGCAATAACTGTCCCTCTGCAGCCACTGGCTTGTGCCCCTTTTCCCAATATGCTTATAAGATTAAATGAGGCAACATAGATTTGGTGTGCCCACTTGTTTGTGAGAAAGAAGTATCCTAGCAATCATCCCTTCAAAATGAGTTCAACCTTGTTGGAAACAGAGTCTCTGTCTACCTAACTTCCAGCTCCTACCACCTAACTTATTTAAATAATAAGAATTCTCCTTTCTTCCTACCATTGACAGTTTCTTTGGTTTAAGTTCTCTCTGCACTAAATGCCTCCATCTGTTTATTTTATCCTATCAACCTTCATTATCTATTACATGTCAGACCTTATACTCAGCCTTTAGTGTAAGATAAAAGGGATAAAGAAATGTGACAACAGTCTGTTAAGGGAAAGCAAAATAGTAAAAACCAAAACAGAAAGTCCTTAGGGTAGATCTCATGATTTCTTAGGCTTTGTATCCCAGTGCCTATCTCACTGGCTGGCACATGCATCGTAAATGTTGATGGAAAGAAATGCTTCCTAACAGAGATAAATACAAGTGCCCCTTGTATTTAGGGGCAGTTTCAAAGAAGCTGAGGCTGACGCAAGTAGATGAAGAGGGGAAGGGCACGCCAAGGAGAAGTGACATGTGTAAAGGCAGGAGGAATGATAGCGGGGTGCTGATGGGCTCAGAGGGTGGAGAGTAATTGGTATGGCTTGTGTGTTGATATCAACTTGTGTTGGGAGTCGTAGCAGGAGATGAACAGGAGAGGGCTGGTAGGAGGCATAATCAGGGGCCTTGATGTTGTCTTAAGCAGTTTGGACTGTATTACTATTTAACTTGCAACATGTGACTGTTACATATCCCAGGTTAATTCACAATCTCCTTGGGGCCAATTCCTATGTAAGAGTTTATTTGTTGAATTCTAGATGCATAACATAGTGCTATTCACAGAAGGAAATCATCATCATCATCACATCACTACCATCACTCACTGTCACCACCATCACCATCATCACCATCATCTAACATTTTCTGAGTTCTTAGTGTATGCCATGTCCTGTGCTGACCTTTCAAATGTCACAGAACCCCCATTGGGGTAGGTACTGCCCTGGCTATACACATGAGCAAACATAAGCTTGTGGAAAATTAGGTAACTTCTTCAATTCCATATGCTTACCAAATGTCAGAGTAGTTAAGATTTTTAATTAACTTTAACTTCAAGCTTTACCCCCCTGCCTCTCTTGATAAAAATCTGTTGATTTATTGAATTCATATTTTTCCTACAACCCAAAATAGTTGCATTTGATCATGCATATAACTCTATTTTACTACGGTTTCTTTTGTTTTAAGCTGACAGTGTGATGAGGTGCGCAATGTGGACAGACATTGTATCAGGTCAGTCTAGTCATCTTCCTTCTGGACTAGGTATGAACCCCACCTCACCCCACCCCCATCACTCATATACATTTATTCTGGTAAATCAAAAAGTGCAGAAGTCTGAGTACATTTCACCAGCAATAATAAACTTTCTCTCCTCTTTACCTTTCCCTAAATTGACAGGTATCATTAAAACCTCCTCCATAAAACTTTTTACCAGTTAACTAAGTCCCAGTCTCCATGGGAAGAATAAATGAAGGCACATTTTTTTAAATGTATAAACTGAATCTTCAGAGGTACAGCGTTGGAGGTTGCCATGGAAACTTTTCTCTCTCCTTCCCACTGTTTTTGGCAAGTTTTTTTATTAAACAAAACAAAAAAATTTTAAATGCCCTCATTAGCCCCATCTCCATTTCCAACAGAGTCAGATCATTTCTTCCAAATGTCTTATGGCCCAAGTCATTGGCTCACAATACACTGAACACTAAGAGAAATATGTATTTTGATTCCCCAATATTGAGAATTAAGGACTGAATTCATTCACTCACTCAATCAGTACATGTAATCTAGGACTCCCTCTCTGTAAAGCTCTAATTTAGGCCCTTTGTGAATATAAACTTGCAAAAAGGCCCTCACTTCAAGGAATCCATCATCTACTGTGAGAAATAAAATAAGTACATGGCTCTGATTTAAGGCAGCATATAAGAGAATTTCAAAATGACATAAGGGTTCACAGAAGAAAGCATTCATGTCCAGCTAGTGCCAGCAGCTAAGCCTTCTTGGAAGAAGTAGCACTTAAATTGATCCTTGAAAGTTAACTACAAATTAAAGGGCATGAGGTCAGGTTTAATTATACTCCATCTCCTAAGTCAGGCTGAAGAGCCTAGTCTTTACTTACTGGAAAAGCTATTTTTGAGTCACAGTGTGATGTGATATGATGTGATATGATATGACACATCTGGATAATTAATCTGAAAGGATCAACCAGTGTTGGGATATGATAGTGTTTCATTTCCCATATATCAAGCTTCAGGTAGAAAAGATCGTCTCTCTGCAAATTAATTGACAAGATAGAAAAAAAGTCACATGAATATTTCTTGTAGCAATGCTAAATGAAATCCTAGCCAAGAATGAAATTAAACCTCTTATAAAGTACAATGGAAGAGTTTTCAGAGGAAGGGACCACGGTTCTTTCTTGATAAACAATGACTAAACTTTTCTATAGGCAAACTAGCTGTATTCCTCATTTTCCTCATTATTTTCTTTGGTCATAGATTTTGTTCCACATATTCTCAGTGGTGGAGGTTAGAAACCAGAAACTACTCCTAAATAAGGAATGCTTAAAGTCTGCTCTCCCTGCATTGTCATTTCATTGAGGCAAAGGGCAGAAACTTATTTCTCTTGGGCCTATTAATTCCTGCCACTTATCAGTTACAAGCAAATATTTGTGCATTATGGTAAAATGTTTCTTGAACACTCAGCTAAGATGCTGACCCTAAAAAAAAAAATCATCCTGCTACATCTTGAGAACTCCTAAAAATTTTTACTCTAAAATTTAACCCAAGAGCTATGACTTGGGTTAAGTCAGCAGTTCTTAGCCTAGCTCTCATAAAAAGAAGTATTTTAAAACAGAGGAACATAGATTTTAAAGAGCAAATTTTTGCTATTTTTAAAGCCTAATTGAAGTTCTCCATATGCAAATGGCAAGGTTGGAAATTTCCTTGCTTTTCACTGGATATAATCATCTCAGTGTGGTCACGCTGCTTATATCTCATGCTGATAAGGAGCTCTATCTGGCAGCTGTTTAAGTCCCTGGTTAATTAAAAATGGGAAAACAGATTAATTATTACTTAATATATGCAGTTGCCTTAATAGCTACATTTCTTTTAGAAAGTGAATCTATCGGAGACACAAAAATAAAGATGAAATAATCCATAGGTATGAAAATCTGGGACCCAGAAAATTCTTGTGATAGTTCAACTAAATACCTATTACCTCTGTTATCAGATTAAGAAGAATTCAACTTTCACGGGTACTGGAAACAGAACATGGGAAAGGTAAACAGTGAGGTAAAAGGAAGGGGGGAAAATGACTACAGCAGACCTTGATAAAGGAGGCCAGGTTTTCCGACCACAATGATATGAGACTAGATATCAATTACAGGAAAAAATCTGTAAAAAATACAAACACATGGAGGCTAAACAATACACTACTAAATAACCAAGAGATCACTGAAGAAATCAAAGAGGAAATCAAGAAATACCTTGAAACAAATGACAATGAAAACACAATGACCCAAAACCTACGGGATGCAGCAAGAGCAGTGATAAGAGGGAAGTTTATAGCATTACAATCCTACCTCAAGAAACAAGAAAAATCTCAAATAAACAATCTAACCTTACACCTAAAGCAATTAGAGAAAGAAGAACAAAAAGAACCCAAAGTTAGCAGAAGGAAAGAAATCATAAAGATCAGATCAGAAATCAATGAAAAAGAAATGAAGGAAACAATAGCAAAGATCAATAAAATTAAAAGCTGGTTCTTTGAGAAGATAAACAAAATTGATAAACCATTAACTAGACTCATAAAGAAAAAAAGGGAGAAGACTCAACTCAAAGGAATTAGAAATGAAAAAGGAGAAGTAACAACTGACACTGCAGAAATACAAAGGATCATGAGAGATTACTACAAGCAACTCTTTGCCAACAAAATGGACAACCTGGAAGAAATGGAGAAATTCT
This sequence comes from Balaenoptera physalus, assembly GCF_965194825.1. NCBI lineage: Eukaryota > Metazoa > Chordata > Mammalia > Artiodactyla > Balaenopteridae > Balaenoptera > Balaenoptera physalus. Next base: position 85,074,646 of record NC_138889.1, read on the forward strand.
TAGAAAAGCACAACCTTCTGAGACTGGACCAGGAAGAAATAGAAAATATAAACAGACCAATCACAAGCACTGAAATTGAAACCGTGATTAGAAATCTTCAAACAAACCAAAGCCCAGGACCAGATGGCTTCACAGGCGAATTCTATCAAACATTTAGAGAAGAGCTAACACCTATCCTTCTCAAACTCTTCCAAAATATAGCAGAGGGAGCAACACTCCCAAACTCATTCTACGAGGCCCCCATAACGTTGAAACCAAAACCAGACAAAGATGTCACAAAGAAAGAAAACTACAGGCCAATATCACTGATGAACAGTGATGCAAAAATCCTCAACAAAATACTAGCAAACAGAATCCAACAGCACATTAAAAGGATCATACACCATGATCAAGTGGGGTTTATCCCGGCATTGCAAGGATAATTCAATATACGCAAATCAATCAATGTGATACACCATATTAACAAACTGAAGGAGAAAAACCATATGATCATCTCAATAGATGCAGAAAAAGCTTACGACAAAATTCAACACCGATTTATGATTAAAACCCTCCAGAAAGTAGGCAAAGAGGGAACCTACCTCAACATTATAAAGGCAATATATGACAAACCCACAGCCAACATCATTCTCAGTGATGAAAAACTGAAACCATTTCCTCTAAGATCGGGAACAAGAGAAGGTTGCCCACTCCCACCACTATTATTCAACATAGTTTTGGAAGTTTTAGCCACAGCAATCAGAAAAGAAAAATAAATAAAAGGAATCCAAATCAGAAAAGAAGAAGTAAAACTGTCACTGTTTGCAGGTGACCTGATACTAGACATACAGAATCCTAAAGATGCTACCAGAAAACTACTAGAGCTAATCAATGAATTTGGTAAAGTAGCAGGATACATGATTAACGCACAGAAATCTCTTGCATTCCTATACACTAATGATGAAAAATCTGAAAGAGAAATTAAGGAAACTCCCATTTACCACTGCAACAAAAAGGATAAAATACCTAGGAATAAACCTACCTAAGGAGACAGAAGACCTATATGCAGAAAACTATAAGACACTGATGAAAGAAATTAAAGATGATACAGATGGAGAGATATACCATGTTCTTGGATTGGAAGAATCAATATTGTGAAAATGACTATACTATCCAAAGCAATCCAGAGATTCAATGCAATCCCTATCAAACTACCAATGGCATTTTTCACAGAACTAGAACAAAAAATTTCACCATTTGTATGGAAACACGAAAGACTCCGAATAGCCAAAGCAATCTTGAGAAAGCAAAACGAAGCTGGAGGAATCAGGCTCCCTGACTTCAGACTATACTACAAAGCTACAGTAATCAAGATAGTATGGTACTGGCCCAAAAACAGAAATATAGATCAATGGAACAGGATAGAAAGCCCAGAGATAAACCCATGCATATATGGTCACCTTATCTTTGATAAAGGAGGCAAGAATATACAATGGAGAAAAGACAGCCTCTTCAATAAGTGGTGCTGGGAAAACTGGACAGCTACATGTAAAAGAATAAAATTAGAACACTTCCTAACACCATATACAAAAATAAATTGAAAATGGATTAAAGACCTAAATGTAAGACGGGACACTATAAAACTCTTAGAGGAAAACATAGGCAGAACACTCCATGACATAAATGACAGCAAGATCTTTCTTGTCCCACCTCCTAGAGAAATGGAAATAAAAACAAAAATAAACAAATGGGACCTATTGAAACTTAAAACCTTTTGCATAGCAAAGGAAACCATAAACAAGATGAAAAGACAACCCTCAGAATGGGAGAAAATATTTGCAAACGAAGCAACAGACAAAGGATTAATCTCCAAAATACAGAAGCAGCTCACGCAGCCCAATATCAAAAGGACAAACAACCCAATCCAAAAATGGGCAGAAGACCTAAATAGACATTTCTCCAAAGAAAATATACAGATTGCCAACAAACACATGAAAGGATGCTGAACATCACTACTCATTAGAGAAATGCAAATCAAAACCACAATGAGGTACCACCTCACACTGCTCAGAATGGCCATCATCAGAAAATCTACAAACAATAAATGTTGGAGAGGGTGTGGAGAAAAGGGTACCCTCTTGCACTGTTGGTGGGAATGTAAATTGATACAGCCACTATGGAGAACAGTATGAAGGTTCCTTAAAAAACTGAAAATAAAACTACCATATGACCCAGCATTCCCACTACTGGGTGTATACCCTGAGCAAACCATAATTCAAAAAGAGTCATGTACCACAATGTTCATTGCAGCACTATTTACAATAGCCAGGACATGGAAGCAACCTGTGTCCATCGACAGATGAATGGATAAAGAAGATGTGGCACATATATACAATGGAATATTACTCAGCCATAAAAAGAAATGAAATTGATTTATTTGTAGGAGGTGGATGGACTAGAGTCTGTCATACAGAGTGAAGTAAGTCAGAAAGAGAAAAACAAATACCATATGCTAACAGATATATATGGCATCTAAAATGAAATGGCCTGATGAACTTTGGGGCAGGACAGGAATAAAGACGCAGACATAGAGAATGGACTTGAGGACACGGGGTGGGGTGAAGGGTAAGCTGGGATGAAGTGAGAGAGTGGCATGGACATATATACACTACCACATGTAAAAGATAGCTAGTGGGAAGCAGCCACATAGCACAGGGAGATCAGCTCGTGACCACCTAGAGGGGTGGGATAGGGAGGGTGGTAGGCAGACGCAAGAGGGAGGGGATATGGGGATATATGTATACGTATAGCTGATTCACTTTGTTATACAGCAGAAAGTAATGCACCATTGTAAAGCAGTTATACTCCAATAAAGATGTTAAAAAAAAAAAAAAAAAAAGGATTTGCCCAATGTAGCACAGAGGAATTTTAAGATAGTGAAAATATTCTGTACGATACTATAATGATGGATACACATCATACATTTGTCCAAACTCATAGAATACACAACCCCAAGATGAACCCTGATGTAAACTATGGGCTTTGGGTGATTATGATGTGTCAACCTAGGTTCATCGATTGCAACAAGTGTACCACTCCATGGGGGTTGTTGATAATGGGGGAGGCTATGCATGTGTGGGGGCATATGGAAAATCTCTTTATCTTTCTGTTAATTTTGCTGTGAATCTAAAATCGTTTTAAAAAATAAAATCTTAAAAATTTTTTAAAAAAAGGAGGCCATGAATACCTAGGGCTTTGGGTTCCTGAGCAGCGAAGCAAGCTTGGCCTCTTTCACAATTTAGTCTTAAGCTGGCCCTGGTCTGAGGCACGTATTTGCAGATCATTAAAATAGCAACATAACTGGCAAACAGCAAGCTCACCACATAAATGGCTTGGACTGACAGGTTAAGTGGGAAGAAATCTCAGAATTATTCTGCCATGATGGTTTGTGATACAGCTTAATAGAAAGGTCCAGTGAATTAAAAATCCAAGCTGGGATATCAATTAAGTCTAGTAAGTTCTGATTCTGAACTCCAAATCAGGAAATAATAGATTCTAATCACTGCTGACTTAACTGTGTGACCCTAGGCAAGTCAGCCGCTCGTCTTATAAAATGGATACAGTGTATTCTTGCCTCCAAGTCACAGAAACACAGCGGAGGAAATGTATGAATGATTATCCTGAGTTCTGAGGAAGATATTTAGATTCTTCCTGGCTCGAAGAGCTAATGGCTTTTTTGCCTTGGGGAACTTATCTTAACTGATATTTCTTCAGCTTTACTAATACCAGGGAGGCCACCTATATCTTGACTTCTTCAGGGCCATATCATGTTGCTGTTACAAAGCAAATTATAAAGGGTAATTCACAGTGTAAATCCATCTCCTTTCAAACACAACATTAAAAATGACACCAGCTTCCTTAAATTTATGTTGTCATTTTCTTTCTAAGAGCTCTAAGCCCCTTTAGCTCATTTTGACCTCACAGCATCCCGAAGAGAGACTCGTACTAAAATCTCCAACCCCCATTACAGATGGGGAAACTGAGAATCACAGATAAAATGGAGATGAAATGAATTTTCAGTAGAGGTGAGATTAGGACATGAATCTCTTGACTTTCTGCCCTGTAGGAACAGCTTGCTTGGTAGAATTCAACTGAGAGACACAGAAAGAAGCACCTCTCACAAAACAGGTCCTTCATCAGCTTCCTAAAGTGTCTTATATTTGCCCTCACTCTATCTCTAAGGCTAAATGATAATTATGATTGTTGCAGCTAATAGATATTGAGTATGTACCTCATGCCAAACATTTACAACACATTTAATTTTCACAACAGTCTTAAGAGATGTGGGCAATGACATGTAGCAAGGTTAAGTAATTTACCAGAGTTTACACAGCTGGTGGATTAGGTATTAAAAGTCCTTATTAAAGGACAAATGTGTACCTAGGTAAGTTGACCTATGTTGGGAGTGGTAGGGTAGTTTACAGGAAAAGGGTGAAACTCTGAAGTCAGGCAGATCTGAATTCAAAAACCTAACCCAGTTCATGAATCGTGAAACATCTGGCATGTTACACATGAAAAACAAAGTGAGGGACTTCCCTGGCGTTCCAGTGGTTAAGACTCCGCACTTCCACTGCAGGGGGCACAGATTCGATCCCTGGTTGGGGAAGTAAGATCCCACATGCCGTGTGGTACGGCCAAATAATACAAAAATAAAAATTTTTAAATTTAAAAAAGCAAAGTGAAACATGAATTGTGTTACTCCCTCCTTGAAACTGTTTCTGGTTTCCCATTGCTCTAGGTCCCTGCATGTTTCACTTTTCCTGCCTCTCCAGCATCATCTCCTATCAGTCTCCTCCTTGCTTACTTGCTCAGATCATGTACCAGCGCCTTTCCATTTTTCAGACAGGCCATAATCTGTCTCTTATCTCAGAGCCTTTTCACATCCCGTTCCCTTTGGAATGTATCCCCCACCCCACCTCTTACCTTGCATCAACCGTTAAGCACACCCAGCATATATCACGGGACATTTACCTTAGTCTAAACTTCATTATTCCACAACTCTGTATGGCATTCATTACTCTTAATGCATTTTACACAAAGACACTGAAGCTCAGAGAGGTTTAATCAGTTGCCTTGGGTTACACTGCTAATTAGTTATCTGAGCTAAAATTCAAACCTAGTTCTAACTCCAAAGTTTGGGCTCTTTGCACTTAACCAAAACTGCCCCTGACTTTATTCTCTGAAATCAGGGATGTCCAGTGCTTTCCTGGGGCCCATCAGTTCACCACTGAATATTAGGGCATCACAGGCCATAAGGCTTAGGCCTTTCTCACAGTACTGGACTGAAGTCACACACTGCCAAGGAATGCATGAAATCCTTCAAAACCCATCCACTTGGCCCACCTATGATATGTCTGCCAAGTGATCTATCCCAATGCTATTCCCAAGGAAGGCCACAGGGCTAAGTAACTCTGTTCTATTCTTCCTCCTGAATGTAATAATCCAAAGAGGACTTCTGATAAAATCAGTGTCACTGAGATTGGATTGTTATGAGGATTATTACAGCCAATCAACTTGAACTTACTTTGAAAATTCCGCAGTGTTATGTCATTGGTTCACTTATTTAACACATTTGTAATGAGGGACTACCATACAGTGTACACTGCCTAGGTACTTAATATACTATAAGGAATAGGCAGGACTTGGGCCTTGCCGTTTTGCCATCTTGGGGGAAATCAAACAAGAAACAAGCAAAAAATATATCAATAAATATTTGCAAACTGTGACTGTGAAGGAAACATACAGAGTGATGTGATAGGGAATAATGAAGGGGGTGGGGTCTACATCACAGGATCTCTTCTTGGAGCCTGGGACCTGAGGGGTGTGAAGAAGTGTCCTCCACATGCAAAGATCTGGAGGAGAAAATTCAAGCTAGATGGGGATTACAACTGCCAAGGCCGTGATTCAGTAAGGAGTTTGAAGTACTCAAGGTATTGGAGGAAGAGAGGAGTTTGGAGCAGGAGAGTAGAAGGAGAAGACATGCATTCAGCCATTCATATGCTTCTACTGAGCACCTGCCATTTGCCAGGCATTATTCCAGTGCTGGAGATAAAATAATGACAAAGAGTCAGAGAAGCTCCTGCCACTCTATGGTTGACATTCCAGCAAGAGTTTGGAGCAACAGGTAGGCTTCAAGTCTTTGGGGTTTTATAAGGCATAGAAAAGAGTTTGGAGTTTATTCTAATTGGAATGTAAAGTCAGGAAGTAACTTGATGTGATAAATATTTTAAAAGCTCACCCTGGTTTCCTCTGTGTAATGACAGCCAGAAACCTCCAGAATTACTGCTGTTGTGATTTTGATTATCATCAATAATAAATATCCTGGGTCTCTCTTGCTTACATTTTTGAAGACAGAAATCTTGTCAACACAGTGACAATATTTCAAACCACTAGAGGGAATCGTTTACAAAAGGACACCAACAGAGCATGATGCTGTTTGCTCTCAGAGCCTTTTTCCTCCAAATAATTTCTAAGCTAAAGTTAATTGACATATTAGCCAATAATGTTTATAAGGCAGAAGCCCCCTGATGTAAGTTGAAAGAAAGTAGAAGAAACAGTGCTCATCTGTAAATACAGGGATAATTTATAATCAATCATATCCCTTTCCTCTCTAAGCCTTTTCTATCCCTTTCTAATCACAGACTACTTTAGAATGTGAGGAATAATCAAATTCCATTTGATTCATCTCTGAAAGGAAGAAGGGAGCTTTCATATCCTCTTGCAAAAAAAGTGGACTAGCTCCCTGGTTCCTTTGTCCTTGGGAAATATTGTACTCTCCTGGAAAAAACATGGGTTTTAGACTGTGAAGTCCGGATTCATATCCCAATTCCAGTATTAGCTGTTAAATGTGGGTAATTTACTTAGCTCCTCAAAAATGACGAGTTGAAAACAGGTATTTAAACAAAAACTTGTACATGAATGTTCAACTTGTACATGAATGTTCATAGCAGCACTATTATACACAATAGCCAAAAAGTGCAAATAACCCAAATGTCCATCAGTTGATGGACTGGACAAACAAAACGTGGTGTATCAATTCAATGGAATATTAGTCAGCCATCAAAAGGAATGAAGTATTGATACATACTACGACATGAATGAACCTTGAACATATTACCCTAATGGAAGGAAGCCAGACACAAAAAAACATATATTATATGGTTCAATTTATAAGAAATATTCAGAATGGGTAAATCCATAGAGACAGAAGGCAGAATAGTAGGTGCCAGGGGCTGGGGAATGACTGATTAATGCGTACAAGTTTGCCTTTCTGGGTGATAAAAATATTTGGGTACTGAGTAGAGGTGATGACTGTGTCATACTGTGAACATGCTAAATGCCATTGATTTGTATACTTTATTATTATTTTTTTATGTCTTTATTGGAGTATAATTGCTTTACAGTGTTGTGTTAGTTTCTGCTGTATAACAAAGTGAACCAGCATATGTATACATATATCCCCATATCCCCTCCCTCTTGAGCCTCCCTCCCACCCTCCCTATCCCACCCCTCTAGGTGGTCACAAAGGACTGAGCTGATCTCCCTGCACTATGCAGCTGCTTCCCACTAGCTATCTATTTTACATTTGGTAGTGTATATATGTCAATGCTACTCTCTCACTTCGTCCCAGCTTACCCTTCCCCCATCCCTGTGTCCTCAAGTCCATTCTCTACGTCTGCGTCTTTATTCCTGTCCTGCCCCTAGGTTCATCAGAACCATTTATTTTTTTTAGATTCCACATATATGTGTTAGCATACAGTATTTGTTTTTCTCTTCTGACTTACTTCAGTCTGTATGACAGACTCTAGGTCCATCCACCTCACTACACAGCCACTATGGAGAATAGTATGGAGGTTCCTTCAAAAACTAAAAATAGAACTACCATATGACCCACCAATCCCACTATTGAGAAAACCATAATTCAAAAAGAGACATGTACCACAATGTTTATTGCAGCTCTATGTACAATCGCCAGGACGTGGAAGCAACCTAAGTGTCCATCGACAGATGAATGGATAAAGAAGATGTGGCACATATATACAATGGAATATTATTCAGCCATAAAAAGAAACAAAATTGAGTTATTTGATTTGCATACTTTAAATGGTTAATTCTATGTTATATGAATCTTACCTCAATTTTTAAAAAGTGGGAGGGAGTCCCAGGAGCCAGGAACCTTCCCCATTTTGAATAGTTATAGCCCAAATTTGGCACAAAAGTTATGTTTGCAAACTGTTTCATGGAAATCTAGGGTTACCCATGAGCCTTTGGAATCCTGGGATAACTACCTTTTCTGCTTTATACCTTGATATCCCATGAAAGATTTAATATCTGCCTTCTATAGGTTTCTTTATAGGGGTATTTTTTTAAAATCCCATATTAAAGCAAGCAATCTTTATCTGCTTTTAAATAAAAGAGGTTACAAAATGATAAGCTGAGGACTTAACTTGAACTTAGGAGTCTACATTTTGTATTTAAATTATCTCTAATGTTTAAAAGAATTTGATACTTCAAAGGATCTAACAGATTAGCTTTATGTTCACTGAGCAATTATTCTTAAGACTTTTTCTGTCTGAGAAGAATAATGGTATTTAATCTTGGTAAATAGTTTTAGATTCACCGTATGGAATTTATTAATTTTTCTGGAATTGTTTAAGTATTGGGAACATTTTGGTTATTAGTTGTACCTTTGAACTGTTTAAAAAAGAAATAGAATAAGTTTAAAATATTTGAAGCAGCTTAATAGACCAAGTTCGTAAATGAAACCAAACTAATCAAAAGGATCATCAAAATTTGCTTTACTTAAAAATAGCAGAAACTAACACACCATTGTAAAGCAATTATACTCCAATAAAGATGTTTAAAAAAAATAGAATAATAAGATGTACCAGGACTTTTAAGGAAAAACAAAGTTTCTGAATTTATAAGTTTAATAAATTGAATATTACATTAAAATAACCAAAAATAGCTTTTTCTATGCACAGAAATCATCTCCAAGGAAATCTAAAATTCACTCTGATATTTTCCATTCAATAAAGCCATCCAGGGACTTCCCTGGTGGTGCAGTGGTTAAGAATCTGCCTCCCAATGCAGGGGACATGGGTTCGAGCCCTGGTCTGGGAAGATCCCACATGCCGCGGAGCAACTAAGCCCGTGCGCCACAACTACTGAGCCTGTGCTCTAGAGCCTGCAAGCCACAACTACTGAAGCCTGCGTGCCTAGAACCCATGCTCTGCAACAAAGAGAAGCCACTGCAATGAGAAGCCCACGCACCGCAACAAAGAGCCCCCGCTCACTGCAACTAGAGGAAGCACGCACACAACAATGAAGACCCAATGCAGCCAAAAATAAATAAATAAATAAATTTTAAAAAATAAACAAATAAATAAAGCCATCCACACTCTAATCTTCAGTCACTAATGCACGTATATCATCTTCCTTACCCAGCCCATACTGAACTTTTAGAGCTTAACTCTCAAGCACAGTGTAGCATAGTACAACAATCTAACTGTACTTGTGGGCCCCAATGACTTTGCTTCTCTTTTCTTAAAACATAATTTATAGCAATCTTAGTTTCCACTTGCTAGGGATGCCAAAAAAAAAAGAAAAAAGTGCTTCCACTTTCCCCTCTTCTACCCAGACTCCAAGAACAGTCACCATTAAATGATCATGGCATACTGTCCTCCAGAGCCTGGCTATTGCCTCAGAATCTTTCCCAAAACAATCTTTTAGGTAACTGTTACCAAATTACCAGAAATAATGCACAAAATGAAATCTGTTCATCACCCTCAGTCTTCACTCCTGAATTATTTTGTCAGCCCTACCTCTCCATCCCACACTCCTTAAGAAATAGAATAAAAGTAATACTACTCTGCACCGTATCTGATATACATGGTTGCCTGGCCCGGCTCCATTAAAAAAGTAGCTGCTTAACAGCACCTCTGATATATGTTCACAATCTATTCCTAGGTATAGAACCCATTCAAACTGACTACTGAGAATATCCAAAGAGAGATAACTCCAAAATGGAAACTTTCCTGTTGCAAAAGTCGAGAGAACAGAACAGTCTCTTTCTAGGGGTCACAGATATCAACTTTTCCATGACAGGCCATCTCCAAATTGTCCTGTATCCAAAGAATTAAAACAGTTCATAGTATCATTGCACTTTCCAGGCTAATCAAATGGAATCATCTTCAGGACCTATCATTCCCTGGACAGTCTTTTGGAGGAATATAGTATGAAAGTTCTACTCCAGTGGCATATTATGGTGTGTTAATCTATTATTAGGATGCATTACCAGTGATTCTTCTGAAACATTAGCGAGTACACTGAGGTTTATTAAAGGTCAACTACATCATCAAATGAGTTTCCAACTGACAGGATCACTTAAAAATTATAGAACAAAGAGTCCAGAAGCAAATTCATTAATGGATTTTATTTTCAAGACAGCCCCACTGATGTTCAGTTCCCAGAATACTTAACTAATTCTGCACAGTAATTCCAGATGCTACCAGATTTGCAACACCTTTCCTCACACTCAACACCCCACTCCGCCACACGCACACACGGCTTTTGTGTCTATTTCTGGATGGTTCTTTACCTCTAAATCTTTTTGTTTCATAATGTCTTCTTTATTGCATAAGTCCTTCTCAGATTATAGAAGTATGAAGTGATAGAACCAGGACTGTGACATGGTGATCCAAAAGTGGGACATGTTCAAAACTTTCTTTCTAGAACATCTGGACATATGGCAATGATTTGTTTATAGCTCATACTATCTCTTGAAGAAAATAATGTTTTATTTACATAATTCTGTTTGTTTATGTAATTCAATCTAGTATTTATATGCATTTAGTTTAGAAACAGATATATGGGAATGGTTTTCAGAGCACTTCAGCTGGAGAACTGCCCTTTAAAAATTAGAGATTTTTTCTTCTGGCCATGATGGAGTAACTGGTACAGGACTTGTCCTCTTGCCATAAACAGCTAGAAAATTAGACAAAATATATATTCCAGTATAGCACAACAAGAAGGGCAGGCCTGTGGTCACAATTAAAGGAAAATAGGATGAATCCTAGAATTATCTAGGCTTTCTGCCTCGAGACACTTTCTGGTCCATGGCTTAGGGAAAAGAAATTCAAAAAGAACTCTGCATTCTCACTTTGTTGAGGAGACAGAAATCAGAGCTGGGGAGTAGAGGTGGCTGAAATGTTTGAAGCAGAGTACCAGTAAACAGAACGTTTCACAAAGAACACCTTCCAAACACTGCAGACAAGTCCCCTAGAAAATTTGGCTTACGGCTAAGCTGCACATGCTTAAGCTGGTCCTCCATGAGGCTGGGCACAGAACAATTACCAGAGAAGGAAAGAGTACCAGGAAACTGCAGGCTCACCAATTCCCAGAGCTCACACAAGGGGACAGGACATTGAATTTCCAACAGTCAGAGTGGAAAGTCATCATTGACACATAGGGTACATAGTAAAGACCCCGGAAAACTCACACCTTAGTGTTAGGACTAAACTATCCTTAGAATACACTATCCTTTCTATAAACCGGCCATAACAAAGCTTAAAAATTAGCCTTGAAAGGATAAAACTGATTAGCAAGTAACTTTATGGCCTGCCACCCTAGGAGAGAAATAGAAGATATAAAAAAGAATCAAATGGAATTCCTAAAGATGAAAAATAAAATATTTGAAAAAAATGTACTCAATTGGCTTAACATCAGATTAGAGACTACATAAGAAAAAACAGTAATCTGAAGATATAGAAATGGAAGCCATTCAAGTTAAAGCAGTTATTTTTTAAAAGGCTAAAAAAAAAAAAAAAGAGTTAATACCCAGTGACCTGTGGGAAAACATCAAACACTCTAAGAGCCATGAAATTGGAGTCCCAGGAAAGAAAGGAGATGCAGAAAAAATATTTGAGGCAATAATCCCTAAAAATTTTCAATATTTGGTGAAAACTATAAACCCATAGTTGCAAGGCTCTCAATGAACACCAAGTGGCAGGGGGAGGGGGAGGAATCTTAGAAACAGCTTTAGAAAAAGAAACATTATAAACAAGGCAGCATCAACAAGAATGGTTGACATCACATCAGAAAAATAATGCAAGCTATAAGACACACACATATATAAAACATATCCTTTAAAATAAAGGTAAAGATTTTGACAGATTGAAGCCAATAGGACTCATTATCAGTGGATCTGTGCTATAAAACAATAGTAAAAGAAAATCTTCCAGCAGAAGGAAAATAATACCAGATAGAAATTGGAATCTATAGAAAGCAAGCAATAGTCATCAGAATGATAAATATGTGGGTAAAATAGAATTATTTATCAGTGTGATAGAATCCCACTAAGAATCCCAGCAGGCTTTTTGTAGAAATTGACATGCTGATTCTAAAATCTACATGGAAATGAAAAGAATCTAGACAATTCAAACTAATTTTGAAAAATAACAAACATGGAGGACTATACTCAATTTAAAAGCTTAAAGCTACAGCAATCAAGAGAATGTGGGACTGATGAAAGAATAAATATCTAGATGAAAGGGGAAAAAATGGATAACCAAAAAATAAACCTGCGCACATACATGGTTAAGGATGGTGCTGGAGAACTGGATATCTATTTGGGAAAAAATCTTGACCTTTACCTGACATTACACCCCAAAATTAACTTGAACTAGATCACTGACCTAAAATTAAAACAAAAATTATGAAACTTTTAAAACAAAACATATAAGAAAAATTTTAGCAGCTGGGGGCAGGCAAACATTTCTTAGGAAATAAAATGCATTAACCAGAAAAAAAAAAAGATAAACTAGATGTCTTCGACATTGGACACCTCTGCTTTTTAAAAGACACCTTTCAGAACATGAAAAGTCAACCACAGACTGGACAATATATTTACAATATGTATATATAACAAGAGACTTAAATCCAAAATATACAGAGAACACATGTTATGCCATATTAAGAAAAACAACCCAATAAAAAAGTGGACAAAAGATTTGAAAAGGTGTTCCATAAGGTTTGATATACAAATCACTATTAAGCCCAAGAAAAGCTGCTCAATATCATTAGTCATCAGGGAAATACAAATTAAAACCACAATAAAATAGCTCTGCATACCCACTAGAATGACTAAAATGAACAAGACATAATATCAAGTCTTGGTGAGGATCTGGAGCAGCTAGAACTGTTAGGAATACAAACTAGTACAACCATTTTGGAAAAGAGTTCAGCAAATCCTTATAGGATTAAATCTATAATTATCATGTAATCCAGCCATTACATTCCTAAGTATTTACCCAAGAAAAATGAAAAAAAAAGCAAACCCTCCACTTTAAGACTTTTACACAAATGTTCATTACAACTTTATTCATAACAGCTAAACACTGTAAACAACGCTAATGTCCATGAATAAGTGAACGGCTAAACACATTGTGGTAGACCCATACAACAGTATACTATCAACCAATTTTTAAAGATCAAATTACTGATACATGCAATGACTTGAATTAACCTGAACAATAAATTGGCTGAGAGAAATAAGCCAGACACAAATGAGTCCCTAGTGCTTGATTTCATTTATAGGAAATTCTAGAGCAGGCAAATGTAATCCGCAGGGACCAAAAGGTGAATGGTGGTTGCTGAGGCCAGGAGTGGTGGGGATTGCGAGCAAAGCAGTAGGAAGGACGTTTTGAGGGTAATGGAAATGTCCTCTATCATGATTGGGGTGGTGGTTATATAAGTGTGCATATTTGTCAAAACCCACAGACTGCACATCTAAAATAGATGTATTTTACTGAATGTAAATATATATTTGATAATTAAGTAAAATATTGTTCAACCTCCTGTGGAACCCCAATATATAAGATAAAAGAAGCAGAGATTCAATGTCTGACATGGCGCTAGAAGTCTTGCAGACTCACCCACTGGAATTCCCCTTTACAGTGTCCCTTAAGGAGCCACAAAGGATAACTAGGACTCAATGGAATAAAAAATGAAAACCCACACTCCACAGTATCTATTTAAGGAGTGGCCATAAAGAAATTTACCGATTTTTATTTTATCATGTACATATTTCTCTTCAATATGAATAATTAATAGCCTATATAAAAGTACAATTAATATCAGAAAGATTATTTTTTGAAAAAATGTGGAGTGATGATAAAGATCCAAATACCTGCCTGCAATGTTTTCCCAACAAATGAAATCTGAGCTATGTTATTAGTGTCAGCATCCTGGGCAAGAGTTACTTACAAAGAAGGAAATACTCCTGATGGAAAGTCTTTCATTTAAGGGTGGGTGAAACCTGGACCACTTCCCTAGCTCTTTCTTTCACAGTTGAATTGCACAGATGTCTGGGCTTCACGTTTAATAAAAAATGTGGTTCTGTGTCTTCCCATTTATTCTGGACTGAGCAAGAGACAAGTTCAAATAACCCTGACATAGGCATGGCAAGGACAGTAGTGCCAAGATAATTTTCAAAAGATGCTGAAGTTTCCCAATGTCGGTAGAATTTGGCCTTTATCTCTCTGTTGCCAGAACTAAAAATTCCACTGGAGTCAACTCTTTATAATGACTGCTGTACGAAATAATTCTTCCTTCTTTCCATCAAAATTCCTCAGTTAGAAGCATTCAGTTGCAAGCAAAAGTGATATTTCAAATAAATACCAACCATGATGGTAATATAGTAAATACGTGATTCAAAAATTTAAATATACATTTCCTTTTATGGTGAAAGTAAACTATTTTCTAAGTGAAATACGTAGTTCATCAAATCTTCCAATTATTTCCAAACCATTTGCTGACTTTTATGAATTGTTGATGTGATTTTGTTTGACAGAGCTGTCACTAGCTAAGTGATGGCCCTGTCTGAGCCAGAATGCATTGTGGTAAACCACATCCACACTTCCAACAACTTCCCCATTAATTGATAGTCATTCTATGACTTGTGGTCTCGATAAGTAGAGAATTTCTGTAAACTCTCCAATATGGTTATTTGATAGTTTCCCCTGTGAACTTTAGATCACTGTTCTCTGCAGCCCCAGGACTCTAAGCTGGGGGAAAGAAGATGAAGGAAAATAAGGCCCCCATTAGCTGTGTTGGTGATGTAGCATAAGCACTGCTTGGCCCTGCCTGTAAGAAATAGTACGGAAACACTCGTGGGCCACCGATCTTTGTGTTCTAGCCCCCTCTTGTAAGACAGTCCCAGCAATCCAAAAGCACTCGTTCCTCACCAGCCATTCTCAGTAGAGATTAACCAGGAGAGCAGAAGCAGTGAAGGGAGATAATGTTTTAAAGCTCAGCACCTCCTATTCTTACTCCCAGTGTAAACCAGGACCTGCCCTGCATGGAGCCCTCTTCTAGTCCAGACAGACATGACCTGCAGAGGCAAAGTTACTTAACAGACCACATGTGATCTCCAAAAGCACAGAGTACTTCTGGAAAACTCCAGAACATAGCTGTGCTACTTTTCCCACCTAAGATGGAGCTGGCAGAAAGTGCTTCAATAGTTTTTCAGACATTACCCTAATAAGAAAGACCATTCATCAATGGTCATTGCAATATCCTGTGATGATTATCTTGAACTAATTTTTCTACTTATCACAAGCATTACTGCCAACAGATGAAGAAGAATGCCAACAAGTGTCATACTGATGACTACTTTGTGAATATCAATCGTGATTTCAAATAGTAGAATATTCAACCACCAATGGCTTAGGCAATAAAGACAGTTACTTCACATACCCTCAAGAGGCCCTGCTCTTTCATTTTTTCTGCTCTGGTATCCTCAGAAGGCTAGCTGTTCTTCCTTGTGCCTGTCTCCTCAGAGCCACACTGTGGATTCCATAATTCTGAGCATCACCCCGCCAGGAGTAAAGAAGGAAGGGGGAGGAAGGGGCTGAAGCCATAGTGACAAGAGATATTCATGTGCACCTTTCTCCTTTATATCAGAAATAAAAAGCATTTCCCAAAAGCTCCTCAGGAAATTTCCTTCTATCCTAGAGAGTTTGAGGACAGAGTTATATGCAAAACAGGTCAAGAGGAATGAGATCTTAATGTCTTTTTTAGACCAATTATGACTATCTTCTTGAGTTGGTGGGGTGGGAAAGGCTAACTTCCCTGAGATCTAGAACTGTCTACTACCTGTACAAAATGAGGGTTCTGTTAAGGGAAGAAAAGGTGGAAGCTGTTGAATGGCATCTGCCATAATTGGATTTTATTCTGAAGATTTATTTACAACTATTATTAGTATGACCATTATTATTACTACTAGTATCAGTACCATCATCTTTCATGGAAGGAGTACTCTTTGCCAGGAAATTCACTACATTAAATACTTTACTCGTATTATTTAATTTAATTTATACAATAATCTTCAAGGACTGAAAAGGCCAAAATAATTTATATAGTTAGACAGTGTTTAATTTAATCTAAAGCCTGCATGATTCCAAAACCCAAATCGTTTCAGGTTCATGTGATGCTCCATATTTCTACACATGGGTGAATCTTTAAAGCAGCCCTCTTCACAGTTCAGTCTTGGCATTATTCCTATTATTTAATTCCAAGCAGAAGGATGCTCACTGAAAATAAACGCAACTCGTTACCCTACCTTTGCACATAATTGGTTTTAAATTGTGTCAAGATGTGCATTGCCTTTATTAAGTCCTCTAGAAAAAGGAATTTCAATGATGCTACTAGGAAATGATGGTAGCACAGGAATTCTCTTCCTGGGAGATTAAACAAAATAGCACGTGTGAGCTTTACTAGCCCAAAGCTTGGGGCAGAGTAAGTGACCAATGAATGCTAGGTGAATGAATGAATGAATGAGATTCAAAGACTCAGAATATTACTCATTTGGATGCTTCTTCTGGTGCCTAGAAAGGCTTGCAAACATGTGTGCTACTAATGAGCACAAGGGGAAGAACAGGAAATTATCTTTGGGCAAACTTTGAAGATCACAGACAGGCACCTGGATTTTAAGGTAGTAGATATAGGTTGGTTTGGTGGCTGTTGACCAAAAACCAAGGTTTAATACATAAATTCCCCTTGACCTTCATTTTTTCACACCAGTATCAAAACTTTCAAAGACTATTCAGAGTGATCTGGATTTGGATAAACTGAATACATTTTAAAATACATGTGATGTTGAGTCATGTTATTTTAAATGGAGTTAATATTTTTCAAGTATTTATTTAATAATGCATGCCATGCTAAGCAATTAAATGCATCTCATTTAATTATCATGATAACCCTATGAGGTAGATAGTCACTGGAGTTTTAGGTGGCTCAATAAGTAACACAAATGTCTTACAATGTCTGGGTTCTGAATTAGAAGATAGACGAAACAATGCGATGGAGATCAAAATATTATTATTATATATCAGGCTGATCAAAGAACATGACTTTAGATCTGGAGCAAGTGGCCCCACCCTGTCTCAGATAGCAATACATCACAGTTGTCCCCTGGAGGGCCAGGAGCCTTCAGTGACAAGACCGTGAACTGGTCCAAGCACACACTCCCAGAAAACAAAATCTACAAGAAGATCCCTCAGAGGGCTGAGAGGTGCATGCAGGCCTCCTTTTGCATATTCACCAATCAGAGAAGATGCCTCTCTTAGGTCTGGTCCCCTGAAAAGGGAGATAGAGATTTACCTGCAGGAAGTTTATTGGGGAGTTTCCTGGGGTTCAACACCTGTGGGCGCTGAAGGAAGCAGGACTGGGCCGTGGGAGGAGTTGAACTGCAATGCAATTGCAACCGAGGCCTCTGCAGATCTCCCAGGAACTCTGGAGCAAAGGCCTTGCCCAGTTGCCTTGTGTTAAGACAAGAGGGCCAGGCCTTTGTACCCCTACATTAACTAGGGGTCACTGGGTGCAGGCTGTGCTTGGCAGGTGACATAACTTGGGCAAGGCCAATCCTTTCAGTTACAGGCAATTATTTTTTTTTACTGCAGTGTGACTCAGCTGTGGCCTGTGGGCAGTCAACATCCTTGCAGGTGAAGAATTGAATGAATTGGTCCTAACGGGGGCGACTTGGGCAGAGCAGCACAGCATTCATTAGGTGGGAGACTCATGGCGGTTTTCCAGTGGAGCCTCCTCCATGTGGAAATAGAAAACAAGGAATAAGAGAATCTCCAAGAATAGGCATCACAACTATACCTATTTTTTTGCACATGAATAAAGAAATTAATGAGAATACAGGCAGATGGTAAAGATGGGAATTACAAATAATCTGAACTCACTCTGTTGTATTGCCTTTTGCTACAGAGCTTGTAGCAAAAGTAGTCTAGAAGGAAATATGGGGAGATCTTAGACTTACACTAATATATTATAAACAATATCACATGAGTTGGAAACATTTGGTTCATGATGAAAATAAAAGGAAATTGTTTAGCACAGTTTACTTTGGCCAATAATAGTATGTATATAAGCATATGTCTGAATATTAGTACTAACTTTATTTGAATTTGATATCCTACTTATGCTGACTCTTGACAGTTAAAATAGTTGTAAGAAAGTTCTCCCTTTGCACAGAATCAAAATCTGCCTTTCTGTACCTCACACGTACTGTTTATAAATGCTAGTTATGCATCCCAATCACCTGTGGAGCTATTAACAAAACAGATGTCCAGACCCTACCACAAACCTACAGAAAATCAGAACCTCCAGAGTTGGAATCCAGATTATGGGTTTTTAGGGTTTTTTTGGTTTTTTGTTTTAAGTCTTTCAGTTAATTCTGTCCATTCTCCGGGTTAAGCACCACTGCTCTGGTATGACACATATTTAACTTATTTTTAATAACACTGAATAGACATTTACAGTGTACATAATACATTAATCTCCTCTTACATATTATACATGCAAATGTGCCAACCTATATTTCTGGGTCAACCAAGCATGTTCTTTCAGGCAGTACTCTGAAGTTGTGGTTTATAGATTCAACACCCTACTACTACAGCTCAACCCCCAGTGCTACAATTTAAAAATATATTTTTTGCCTTTTAACAACATAATACTACATATATTACAAACACTATAGATCTGGTCTAGGCTTGTCAGCATCTGTGTATATCAGGTACCATAAACATGGTTCTAATACCTAAAAGAAGTGGAAAAGGGAAAATCTGAAGTACATAGCTAAATACAACTTATACCTTCACAACTTACAGCAGTTCTTAACTATTTTTAAATTGTGAGTCCACAGCCACTCTATCTGATACTTTAAAAGCATTTAAAATGTTTATTATTATAACCAAATTATAGTCACACTAACACATTCTAGGTATATTTAGTGATTGTTGGACAATGTGAATATCCCACTATAATGTAAGCTCCATGAGGATGGGACTTTATTCTTTGGCTCCTGACAGCACCTTCAACATAGAACACTGTTCAACATAGAACAGTGGCTGGCACATAGTCCACGTTCCATCAATATTGTCAGTTGAATGAATGAACATCAGAGTTGACCATAAGTGGAAAGCAATTTATGGAACTATTAACTCAAACCCAATCAGTTCATAAACAGAGGGGTCATGGTAGCAGGGATAGACCATGGTATTCTTCGGATGAAAAAGAGGCAGGGGGGCCTAAGTGTATTTGTATAATCAGATAAAGTCAAGAGCTGACGAGTAGAAGGCTGAAGTCAGCTGCTGCAATGAAAAGTCATGATCTCTCACTTACACCCCATATGTGAGTAAATTCTCATGCCAGAGTCCATTTATTGAAGGAGAAGTTGTCTTCTCTGGAGGAGAAAGTCTGGAACCAAATCAAGTATGTACAAAGGGACTTGCAGATATTTATCATAATATCTATACCCTGGGAAGGGAAAATACATAGACCATTCCAGGGTTGATGAATACACAGACCATTGCAGGGTCTGAGCTGTTACTAATATCTGGAACCAGAAACATAAACATGGACTTTGGTTATACTGGGTGTTCATCTAAATAATAAATTGAATCTTGGCCCAAGTCCACCTCATAGTGGATCCAAAGGGTGCATGGACTCACCCTGTGGTTACTTCCCCAGTCCCTGAATGCATAATTGGGATTAGTGTACTTAGCAGCTGGCAGAATTTTCACAGTGGTTCCCTGAAATAAAAATAAGAAACATTATGGTAGCAAGTACCATGAGGAAGCCCCTTAAATTACACCCACCTACTTGCCAAAATAATAAATCAGGAGCAACTTCACAGCTTAGGCAAAGTCACCTATAATTTGAGCTACTACCAAGGACTTGACTCATAGTATGGCATTTTAAAGTTTATATATGGTGGCCAAGATGGCAGATCTATAGGAAGGAAGGAGAAACCATATCCAGAGGATGCATTAATTCCAGCAGCAATGAATTTTTTCCTCCTTCAAAATGGAAAGGATCTGATATAATTAATCTGCCACCAAAGGACTTGTTAGTCTCCCTGAGGAACAGTGAGATATCAATTAGCATTAATATCTGATACTGGCACCCTGGCCATCCAGGAGAAGCTGTAGTTAGATCAGCCTTGATAAAAGGGAGCCTATAATGGTTAACTCATGCCTCCACCCGTTACCTGGATTCTCTGTTCATAGACACATTAAGCAAGTTCTAGGATGGCTAAGGACAAAACTGACTAATATCCATAGAGAGGTTATCTTAATTCTTTTTTTTTTTTAATTAATTTATTTATTTTTGGCTGTGTTGGGTCTTCGTTTCTGTGCGAGGGCTTTCTCTAGTTGCGGCAAGTGGGGGCCACTCTTCATCGCCGCGCGCGGGCCTCTTCACTATCGCGGCCTCTCTTGTTGGGAGCACAGGATCCAGACGCGCAGGCTCAGTAGTTGTGGCTCACGGGACTAGTTGCTCTGTTGCATGTGGGATCTTCCCAGACCAGGGCTCAAACCCGTGTCCCCTGCATTGGCAGGCAGATTCTCAACCACTGCGCCACCAGGGAAGCCTTATCCTAATTCTTGTATAGGACGTCTTCTTTAGATGTTGTCACCAGCCACCACTTTGAAGGCTGTATGACCATTTAATTGGGATAACCTGTTGAATTAGGGCACAAGTTCGAGGCATGAACTGTATCAGACACATCTTTTGCCCAGCTCACATCCTTCCCACCCACGTTTTCACTCCAGCCATTGCTGCTATAGCACTCAGGGCACTCAGCTATGAGTAGGTGTAATCTGACTGCGTGTTACTTCAACTGTGTCACATAATTCTGTTTTCTGTCCTGGAACTTATTTAAACCGACCATTTCCACTACCTGCAGGATCCCTCTCAGCTATTCTGACGTGCAAACCTCAGTGAGAAGGCGTTAATACACTATGGGGCAAGCCTTGATCAAGGAGGGAAAGGAACCTATGGATAAATACTTTCTTCTTTTGTCTTGCAGGCAGACAATTCTGAGGAGCTCCCTACACAGCTCAAAAAGTCTCCAGCAAGATCAAATCAAGTATCCACAGCAGACACCGGGAGGTAACACCTCCTTAAAGGGGCCTTCTATCCTACTTCATTCTATCACTCTTCCCCTTCCCCTAATCCTGTTCCTTAGGGTCACTTCCTAAAACAAATAACCATCATGGAAGCCTGTGTTTCTGGCTCTGCTTTTTGGAGGAACCTAGACTAAGACTTAGTCCTTTTCTGGTTTACAGAGAGAAGTTCAGTAAGAGGGCAGAAGGCCCTGTTCAAATGAAAGGGAAAAGGTCAACATTAAAAAGGAGATAGTGTACAAAAAGGAGAGAAAATGTATTTTCCAACTTTCAAATTTTGCTTCGGGATGATCCTGTGAATTTTATTTGTATGTCTATAGAAAAAAAAAAAGGTATTCCATGTCTAAACATTGGGAAATTAAATGGAAATATTGCTATAAGCACAGGTTCCTCGATATAACCTAAAAATACGGAAGTACCCTTTAATATTTTTTTCTCTCTATTCCCTTGGCCCTCTTCATGTAAACAAACCCTGCCCACAAATCCTAGCTTTGTAATAGAGCTCATACTCACTTCTTCCTTTACTTTTCCAAAAGCCACCCCACCCTGCCTCATTTCAGGCTCTCAGTATTTTATACCTGATCTTTATTACTCCGATGCCTCTACACTACTCTAATCATATTTCTAAAATATTCTGCTCATTTTGCTGATCTGAAGCTTCATGGCCTTCTCCACTTCAGAATAATGTAAACAATCATTCATGCAAAAAGATATTTATTAATCATATACTAAGTGTCAGGCACCCTAGCCTGAGGCTAGGACTAAAATGCTGAGCAAAGCAGATGTCATCTTTCTCACCTACATTGTTAATATTCTCTCATATTACTCCTAAAATCTTCAGCCCAATTCAATTAAATGATGCTCCAGTCCCAGGAAACATGATCTTCCAGTCTCAATTTTAAGTGTTTCTGCTAAGAACCACTCCCTCTCTTCCCTCTGCTAATCTTAAGGTCATTGTTTACTCCTAATATGTACCTGTTCTCCAGAGTCTGACCAGATCTGTCTGCCTCCATGCACTATTTCCTTGCTCTGAATTTTAAATTATACTCACTGTCCTTAGCTCTCACCTGCCCCTTACTGTGTGCCCAAGCACCTGACAAAGACTGATGCTTTACACAGAAGCATTTGTTATATATACTCTTAAAACTTGAACCTGGTTATATTCTATTTTCCTCATTAATTCATACATTAAATATAATCTTGGACACAGGTTCATTTTACATTTGCATGAGAGTCATAATTTTACCTTTCTAAAAGCATCCTTTTACACGATATAAAACCCAATATCCGACTTCCCTGGTGGCGCAGTGGTTAAGAATCCGCCAGCCAATGCAGGGGACACGGGTTTGAGCCTTGGTCCGGGAAGTTCCCACATGCCGCGAAGCAACTAAGCCCATGTGCCACAGCTACTGAGCCCGTATGCCACAACTACTGAAGCCCGTGTGCCTAGAGCCTGTGCCCCGCAACAAGAGAAGCCACCACAATGAGAAGCCCGCGCAACACAATGAAGAGTAGCCCCCGCTTGCCGCAACTAGAGAAAGCCTGCAAGCAGCAACAAAGACCCAAGGCAGCCAGAAATAAATAAATTAAAAAATATATATATATATATATATCTCATACACTAAAGCTTCTCCTTTGCCCCTGCTTGGGACCTGCCGTGGGTTAAGAAAAAGGCTATGGGGCAGGAGTTGAGGGCAAAATGGACCCTTCATTATTTGCCCATCTTGTTCCTCTATTCCTCCTCCTTATCCACCAGGACTCCTCTGACTCCACAAGCAGTGAAGTAGGGAAGGGAGAAGAAGTTAAGGTTAGGAAAGGCCTTGCTTCACTGGTATGGTTACTTTCTATATCGGGGCCCTCAGAGTTGGTCAACTGGAAGTTTGTTTTATATTGAGACATTCAGGGATCCTCAGAGACCCTCATCTGGGGATTTCTCACTGCAGCATCCTAGAGGTGGGTGACATCTTCTCTTGTTTCCCATCTTCAAATGGCCCACGCTTCTGTGGGGCCTCCTTGCCCCTCCACTTGTTCTTGTTGGGTGCTGTGTCTTTGGACAAGTCCCTCCTCCTGCTTCCTTTTGGGGTCTACATAAGCACACATCCATTTCCCACCAAACTCTGCAAGTGCAGGCCTATTTCTTTCTTTGCTGCCACAGACCACTTCAGGCAGGTGTCACATGCCAAGCCTTACAACATAAAAATCCCAGAAAACAGAAGCCAGGCCCTCTAAATGATTCTCCTAGAAAGCCCTCCACCTGGCTTCAAAGTTAGGAAGGCCTCTTCATCACTCCTTCTCAAACGGATGCAGGAATCACTCAGTACACTTATAAGTCTCTCCCAAAATAGTCACATTCTGACTGCTCTCAAGAACTCTTAGCTCTCTGAGAGTCTATTACACAGCCTGGACTTGATATGGGCAAAGAGCTAATCCTGGGAGGAATTTATTTATTTTTTTGCCACTCCCAATGCATATCCTACATTGATAGCCAAGCACTTCAATGTAGATTTGGTTGTATTTAACAATTTAACATCTATTCTTCTCATTTCTGAGAACTCAGCTAAGACTCCAAGACGAGATCATTTTAGCATCCCTTCATGCATGCATAAATACACGTCGTTTGTTTTTAAAATAATGGATAATGGATACTCTACATATGGCTCTGCAACCTGCTCTTTTCACTTAACGTGTCTTTGATAACTTCCCATATTTCACGTTTCTTTTGGTGAACAATTTTAGGGATAATATAATAATGCCTTAGGGATATCAAACATACATATACCTCTCTGGTCCATAAATAAGAGAAGTCATTAGAAAATTCTGCAGATTTCAGGACTTTTCATTTTTCATGAGTGTCATAAATGTCACTGGTGAGATTAAAAGCTCAGCTACTAACTGTGAATGTCAGGATTCTCATATGAGTCACACGGGGAAAATGTAAAAATATGGATCTAAGACAACTGAGTTTCTAGGCCGTAATGAGCCACACTGTACAGAAAATGTGGACCAAGGAGCAAAGCTATGGATTAAAAAATACCAAGATTGTGTGCATTCTGAATTGCAATAAAAGGGAATGGAGAAATAACAGTTATTCACCATGCTAAGTGTTTTGTGTATATTTATCACTTAATACTTACACCAATCAGTCATACTCTTCTCTAACTTGTCCCCTCATTGCATGACTCCAGTCAAACTAACATCTTCAGGACTTTGCATATGGAAATTCCTCAACCTGGAATGTTCTTCCCACAGAGATGCATAGCTCCTATCTTTACTTCATTCACGTACTTAGTTATTGTCACCTTTTTTAAAGGGCTGTGCAAAATAACACTTCTATCCTCGTAGCACTCACTATCCCTTTACTCCACTTGTTTTTTCCATGCAATTTATGACTATCAAACATATTTGCTCCTTTTTTCCTTGGATAAAGAAAAAAACTGAAAAACTCCCAGTGGTTCAAAGTGACCTCTGCAGTGAAGTCTTACTTTCTAGGGGGGAATGACCAACCTCAGAGGGGCTGGGGTCTACATCCAGGACAGCAATGGTGGCCGCAGCTGTATTTTTCAAATTCTTTCTTTTGTAGCAATTTGGCTTTAAGAAGGGCACTCAGCATATTGGTAAGCAGCAACACTTAAGAGTGTCTAACCTAAGCACAGTGACCTGGAGATTCACAGTCTCTGATGGGCTGAGAAACCTCCTCAGTTGTCTTAGGGGGAGTGGGAACAAAATATTCCTTTCTCTTTTCTTTTTCATTAAACATTGATTACTTTAATTGATCAATTTAATTAAGCTTTAATTCATTCACCAGTCTCCAAGGGTAGAATTCCTTATACCCTGTAGGGTCAGGGGACAAACTGCAACAGCAGCAGGGCAGGCAACAACTAAGAGATTTGCCTTTGAAGCAACATTGAAGCCTTTTAGGTTCCATGGCTTCCGTGAGGAGGGCACCCCATGTCGCATCACTATAGTTCCCCAGGTGATACTGTGCCCAGATTTTTTCCAGAGATGCCCTCTAAAAGAGCAAGCCAGTGCCATAATTAGCTTATGGGGAGAAAAGAACCCAATCTGACTGAATGACTCTTCCACTGATTTCACTGTTGTTGAGTCAGTGAATCAGACTTGTCTCCAACACATCCTTCTGCAAGAAGTCTCTCCCCGCTCCCTTCAAGGATCCTTTGCCTTTCAGGTTAGCCAATCAACCTCATCACCCCTTCCTGGGCACGGGTTAGGGCATCAAACAGTACCCAGTGGATCCAGTTATATATCCCAGAGGTGGCTTATCCTTCCCTAAAACTAAATGAGTCCAGGTATATCATAGAGGCATATATCTTAGAAGTCCTCTTACAGTTTAGGTTGGAACACCCATACATCATATGGCAGACACAGATAGAGCCATGACAACTAAAGCACAAGCGTCAGCCATGCCTTCCCAGGGAGCATTTTCTGGTGAATCCAGTTAATAAGTCAAGAACAAGCTAGGGGTATGCACCTTCATCAAACACCAAGTCACCCTGTTCATTGCACCACTGTCTCAACTGCACCACAGAATTTTAATTTATAAAGGTGACTTGGTAACAACAGAGAGAGGTCAGTGACACTGAAAGAAGAGTTTATTACTTACAGTTTAAGAAGAGGAGGCATGCCACATCATGCAGGGCCTCATGAAGAAGCATCAACTGTAGTCAGGAAGCAGAAAGAATAAAGGGAGAGTTTGGTCCAGAGCCTTAATTACTATAGCAGTGGGAAATTGTCAGGTGAGGACATTCTCTATTGGGCAGGGAGTGAAATACAAACGTTGGGGTTTGTGGTTGGAGGATTTATAAGATGATTTTTAAGTGTGGACCACAAGGGAGATGTAAACAACTTTGACAATTAGTTTGGCCCTGCAATGTTGTGATTTATAAGAAATATGTATTTGGTCATTCAGATGACCAAATATATATTTCTCATATACATTTGGTCTTTATCCACAGTTCCTGGCTCACAGCTCCCAAAACCCAGGTGCTTGGGAAAGCACCTAAAGATGGGGGCTGGAGCAAAACATGATTAGAAGGTTGGAACTTTCAGTCCCACTCCCTGACTTCAGGGGAGGGGAGAGGGGATGGAAGTTGACTCAGTTGCCAATGGCCAATGATTTACTCAATCACACCTATGTAATTAAGCCTCCATAAAATCTCAAGAGAATGGGGTTCAGAGAGATTCTGGGTTGGTGAACACGTGTGGGTGCTGGAAGAGCAGCACACCTAAACAGAGCATGGGAGGTCCTCACCCTTTCCCCATGCCTTGCCCTACGCATCTCTTCCATCCGGCCGCTCCCAAGTTATAGGTAAAATGTTTCTCTGAGTTCTGTGAGCCACTCTAGAAAATCAACCAAGCCCAAGGAAGAGATAGCAACCTCTGATCTATAGCCAGTGGTCAGAAGTACAAGTGACAACCTAGACTTATGACTGGTGTCTGAAGAGGGGGTGTGGAGCAGGGCTAACCACAGCCTTGTGGGACTGAGCCTTTAACCAGTGGAATCTGATGCTATCTCCAGACAGAAAGTGTCAGGATTGAGTTGAATTGTGGGACACCCAGATGGTATTCTGAGAATTGCTTGTTGGTGTGGGGAAGCCTCCACATACACATGTTGGAATTGGGTCCAGGAACCTAATGTAAGCCCTGTGACCAATGGATGACAAGTCATCAACTACAAAATCTATAAAAGTTGATTAGAACATAGAAGATACAGTGAAAAGCAGTTTAAATAATAGTCATTAATTACCTCATATTCCAAGAGCTCTGAAGGTAGAGAAATTCCAGAAATGGCTCTGAAATAACATCAAGGCCAAGGTCCCTCTATCTTATTACTCTGCCATCCAAAACAAGCCTCAGCATGTTGATTTCTTCCCTCAGATTTGTCTTATTCATGCTCACAAAATTACTGCTATATCTCTAGGCCTCACATTCTTGTGTTGCCTCACGTACATGTTTTCATTGGACAACTTCGTTGCCAGAAATATATAAAAATCTGGTTAGCAAGGCAAATGGTGTGAATGATTGTTGAAGAGGCAACCAGTGGTACTTCTATAGCAAATGTGCCTGAATTGTACCCCTATCACCAAGTAGTTTTCAATGCCTGAGGATCCAGATGATCTAATCTTTGCATAACGGATAAGGACTGTGAAAATGAAATTGTCTTCCATGTACTTAAGATGATGAAGTCCATAGAGATATATCTGAAACATATCCTAATTCTTTTTCTAAAATGGTATACAGAATGTGTGAAATTGTTAAAATTTAGATTTTTTTGGCTGAATTTACATGACAAAATATTTAATTAATTGGGTTACTTCATTGAGAGTCACAAGAAGTGGTAAATTTGATGTCAGAAAGAGAGAATACAGTTTAGTGGATTAATTCTTTCAGTCTTGACCAATTTTTATAATATTAAATAGAGGATTATCCTGAGTAATAAAAGGATGCTAAAAGCAGTTTAGATTACTGCCATGAGGTTTTAAATGAGGTCCCATCTATAATTAACTTGGAAATCTACTATAATTTTTGTCTCTTGATCAGGCATAGCCATATTCTCCCTAGACTGTGAGATTTTGCTTGTTTAATGCCATCTTTCCATAAGGGCCCAAAAGAGTAATTTGTATAATTTATATACTTGTATATCATCTAGAGAGAGGACATTTTCAGTAGGAATGAGTCCCTCATTGTAAGGATTTAATGGGGTTTATTAAATGAGAATGTAGATTAATAGAAACTTTAAGAACACTTTCCCCTGAAACTTGCAGAGAAAAGAAAGTCAGATTTGGTTAAATGAAAGGACGTTTAATCATCTTCAAAGAAATAAAACAGTCACTTAGCTCCACAGCAGGGAGCAATGCCTTCCCCCACAAAAAAGTCTACATTTAAATGTAAAACCATATAGCATTTCAATTCTTGAGAACTGTTCAAAAAATACTGAGTGTCAGTAGGAAAATGTGAGCCCTATCCTATGCTAAAACAGTTCATATGCCAAAATTTACAAGAAGAAAAAAGGTAAAACCCAATTTAAATTTCTACTCATTGTTTCAACATAGTTGCTCTGTTATGGCCCAAAATATTCCAACAGCTATTACACCACTGGTATAGAATGCAATATGCCCTTTATGCAAACCGTCTGTTGATAAATAGCAAATGGAGGAAAACTGAAGACAAATTTTAAGAACAATGAAAAGGAGTGTAGTTGTTTCATACTAAGTGTAATAGGTTTGTATCACATATTTAGAGTATATCAGTTAGAGTCCAATGACAAAAACAAAACCTATATTAGGCATTTAAAGAAAATAGAATTGAGGATTCTGATCAAGATGGCAGAGTAGGAGGACGTGGAACTCACCTCTCCCCACAAACACATCAAAAATACATCTACATGTGAGTAATTCTCACGGAAAATGGACTTGAGACTGGTAGAAAGACTCTTATACAACCAAGGCTATAAGAAAGATACACACGGAATTGAGTAGGAAGTGAAGAAAAGTGATCAGGTCAGGACCTGTATCTCTGGGAGGGGACACAGAAGAGAAAGGGGATCCTCCCTTGGAGGGAGCAGTTGGAGCCACATATTGGATGCCCCAGCCCTGGGGTCCAAGAATGGAAAGACAAGTCCCCTTAGCTGGTTAGAAAACCAGTGGGACTAACAGGAGGACTTTAAGAAATCTAGACTCTACTCAAGAAGAGCAGACACACACTTGATCACTCTCGAAACAAGGTGGGGAAAGCAGATTGAAACTGCACTGGACCCTGGCAGGTTTCCTACAACCACCCCAGCACACATCCCAGCCTAAGCTGAGCACCCACTCAGGCTCTTCTTGTTTTACATGTAGCTTCACATTACGGAAAGGAATGCTGAGGCCAAGGGGAGCGCTCAGTTGTGAGGGACAGAGCCACCCCAGGCCCGGAACGGCATCTGAAGTGGGCAGGGGCAGCCATTACTGGCACTTATGGAGGCAGCACATCTAGGAAGCAGTCTAGGACTCTGACTGGAGCCAGGGCCACCACAGCCCTGGGGCAAGGGTGCCAGTGCTAGGAGGGGGGAGACTGCACACTTAGAGGGAATGGAGCCAACTCAGACCTGACCCCCAGGGTTTCTGCCCCAGCAAATTGGGACCCACCCCCAATACAGTGGTGCAGGCCACTGAGCAGAGGAGAAGCCCCAGCTCATACCTGGCTCTGGCTCTAGCACCTCCATCTCCAGCCCCGTCCCATACCAAGGTGGTAGTTGCTGGAACACCCTGGGGAAAGATATGAATCATGCCCACATCAGATCCAGCTCTCCCACTAAAGCCACTGAGCACATACAGACTGTATAAGGATGGTTCCACACAAGAATATCCCTTCAAGACCACAAAGGTAACTGTTTCACCTAATTTCATAGAGACAGAGAGAGTTAAGCAAAATGAGAAAACACAGGAATTTTTTTCAGTTGACAGAACAAGAGAAACCCCCTGAAAAAACAACTAATGAAACAAAAATATATAATTTACCAGATAAAGAGTTCAAAGCATTGGTCATAAGAATGCTAACTGAATTAGGGAAAAGAATAGATGGACACAGGGAGAATTTTAACAAGGAACAAGAACTGAAGAATATAATAACTGTAATGAAAAACATACTATAAGGAATTAACAACAGACTGGGTGATACAGAAGAATGCACAAGTGGTCTGGAAGATAGAATATTAGGAATCACCCCATCAGAACAGCAAAAAGAAAAACAAATACTAAAAATGAGAACAGATTAAAAGTCCTCTGAAACAATGTTAACTGTACCAAGATTCACCTTATAGGGTTTCTGGAAAGAGAAGAGAGAAAGAAAGGGGTTGAAAATGTATTTTATGAGATTATGGCTGAAAACTTCCTGAACCTGAAGAAAGACACAGACATCCAGGTATAGGAAGCATAGAGGGTCCCAAACAAGATGAACCCAAACAGACCAACACCAAGACATAACATAATTAAAATGGCAAAAATTAAAGATAAAGACAAAATTTAAAGGCAGCAATAGAAAAACAGAGTCATATACAAGGGAACCCCCATAAGGTTATCAGCTGATTTTTCTGCAGAAACTTTGCAGGCCACAGGGGTTGCCATGATATATTTAAAGTGTTGAAAGGGGAGAAAAAAAACAAAACTCTGCAATCTAGGATACTCTACCCCACAAGAATATCATTTAGAATTGAAGGAGAGATAAAGAAGTTCTCAGACAAGAAAAACTAATACTATTCAACAATACTAAACCTACCCTAAATGTTAAAGGGTCTTCTCTAAGTGGAAAAGAAAAGCCTATAACAAGAAGTAAGTATCAACAGGAAGGAAAAATCCCACTAATAAAGGCAAATGTATAGTAAAGGCTGAGAATCAACCATTTAAATAAATTAGTACAAAGATTAAAAGACAAAAAAATAAAAAGTAAAATCAACTATAACTACAATGACAATAAAGGGATAAACATGAAGATGTAAAATGTGATATCAGAAACACAAAATATGAAGGAGAGGAGTAAGAAAAATATAGATTGAACTTAAATGACTACAAGTTTAAAATGAGTATGAATATATGAATGCCATGGTAACCATGAATCAAAAACCTACAATAAATACACAGAAATTACAGAGAAAGGAACACAAACATACCACTAAAAAATCATCAAACCATAAGGGAAGAAACTAAAAGAAGAAGAAAAGAACAGATAAGAACTACAAAAACACCCAGAAAATAGCTAACAAAATGGCAATAAGTACATACCTATCAATAATCACTTTAAATGTCAATCGACTAAATGCTCCAATCAAAAGACCTAGGATGGCCAATTAGATGAAAAAACAAGACTCATCTATGTGTTTCTTACAAGACACTCACTTCAGAGCTAAAGACACACACACAGACTAAAACTGAGAGGATGGAAAAATATATTTCATGCAAATGGAAACGACAAGAAAATGGGGGTAGTAATACTCATATCAGACAAAATAGACTCTAAAACAAATTCTATAACAAAAGACCAAGAAGAAAACTGTATAATGATAAAGGGATCAATACAAGACGAGGCTAGAACACTCATTAACATATATGCACCCAATACAGGAGCACCTAAATATATAAAGCAAATACTAACAGACATAAAGAGAGAAATTGACAATAATGTAATAATACTAGGGAACTTTGACATCCCACTTCCATCAATGGACAGATCATCCAGACAGAAAATCAATAAGGAAACAGTGGTCTTAAATGACACATTAGACCAGTTGAATGTAATAGATACCTACAGGACTTTCCATCCAAAAAGAGCGGAGTACACATTCTTCTCAAGTGCCCGGGAAATATTCTCCAGGATACATCACATGCTAGGAACAAAACAAGTCTCAACTAATTTAAGAGGATAGAAATTATATCAAGAATTTTTTTTTTACAACAATGGTATGAAAGTGAAATCAATTACAGAAAGAAAAATGGGGAAAACACAAACACATGGAGACTACACAACATGTCACTAAAAAAAAAAACAGTGGGTCAATGAAGAAATCAAAGAGGAAATCAGAAAATACCTCGAGACAAATGAAAATGAAAACACAAACTCCATGGGCCATAGCAAAAGCAGTTCTAAGAGGGAAGTTTATAGTGACCCAGGCCTACCTTAAGAAACAAGAAAAATCTCAAATAAACAACCTAACCTACCATCTAAAGGAATTCGAAAAAAAAAGAACAAAGTCCAAAGTCAGTAGAAGGAAGGAAGTAATAAAGATCAGAGAGGAAATAAATAAAATAGAGACCAAAACCAAAAACAAAAATAAACACACACACACACACACACAACACACAATAGAAATGATCAATGAAACAAAGAGACAGATAAATTAAACTGATAAACCTTTATCTAGGTTCATCAAGAAAAAAAGAGGATCCAAATTAACAAAATAAGAAATAAAAGAGGAGGAATAGCAATATCACCAATATCACAGATACAAACAATCATATAAGAATACTATGAACAGTTATATGTCAACAGGATGTATAATTTTGTAGGTATAAATTATCAGAAAATGTAACACACAGCTGTAAGTACTTTGTACATTATATCACAGGCAGGTTCTATAGATGTCACTATTCTGAAGAGTTGGTGCAGAGTTTCGATTAAAATTATTCTTGATATACCTATTTCATTCAGAAATAGTCATAATAGATGTGGTGATCAAGTTGGGTTAATTCTTTTAATGTTCTTCAAAATAACCAATACCGAATTCCCCATTTTTGTTTTATTGCCTTGAGCATTACATTTTCTATTTGACTCTAACACAATACTCAATGTCTTCAGTCTTCAATCTTCAATGTCAAAAAATGCAAACATGAAGAATGAACTACTTCTGCTACCAATGTGAAATCATTGCTGACTGAATTTAAATACTACCTGCTCTACATTAGCAAGACTAAGCAGGATATATTACAATGCATTTCCCTGTTCTCAACGAGGGATCAGGAAGACAGGAAAGTTAATGATATTAAAGCTATGTTTAAAAGTGGGTATCTGGCTGAAAATAAACTAAGCCAGAGACTTTATAATTAAACAGTGTTTTTATTTTACTTAAGATACTCTAGTATCATAATTGCATATTAATGCAATTTGGTTGACAGTAATCTCTATAAGTGACAGATGTAAACATGGTCTGAATGAACTATGGGGTTGCCCTAGGTTCTTGTAAATCAAAATTTGCTAGCCTCTTTGCATGGCCTCAATAGTTACAAGAATAGGACACAAAAACAAATTTTGTGAACTCATTTTTTCAAGAAGAAATTGTTATATGATCTAATTTTCAATTTCAGTTGATTTTGCCCATGTTGTTCACTGTGTATGAAAGATATATCTTATTCTCAAGACTATGCTAACACAGTTTCTATTATTTGCATATTGTTCCTGAGTTGTCTACTATTATTTACAGAAATTTCACATAGTCTGGTGATTTTCAGAGAAAATACAAAGCTAAAGGAAAAGAAAATCTATATAC
Source organism: Balaenoptera physalus (assembly GCF_965194825.1). NCBI lineage: Eukaryota > Metazoa > Chordata > Mammalia > Artiodactyla > Balaenopteridae > Balaenoptera > Balaenoptera physalus. Next base: position 85,108,192 of record NC_138889.1, read on the forward strand.
AGGAAACTCCCAAGGCATTACAGCATTATCGACAAGTACAATTTTCCTTTCTTTCCACTGATGGAAATAATACGTCCTTTCTATGTTGACATTTCTTCTCATTCCCCTTGGCTCTGTATATTCCATGCACTTATGACTCTACAAATGCTTTGCTCAATATTCCATTTTAAGGGATAATTCTTGAGCTGAGATAAATAATCTCTTATTCTGAAAAATGAGGTTGCTGGTATTTTAAATCTTGATGATTTTTCTGATACAGTTGAAACTTCTCTTGCATGTTTATTATTTAGGTTGAATGGAATTTTGATATACATATTGTGCATGGGTATTCTTCGGTTATTTTACAGATTTAATTACTGTAATGCAATTTGATCTGTTCTCCAAATGTATTTCTAAATTGAATTTCATCTAGAAACGGGAATCTTACACCTCCCTTACTTGGATAGCCAACTACTGAGCTAATGTTACACAGAGTTGGGATTCAAGAATCTTGACAATTCTGACCCCAAATATTAGGATCCTAATATTTCTAACAACAACATGTATGGGAGGTGTGTGTGTGTGTGTGTGTGTGTGTGTGTGTGTGAGAGAGAGAGAGAGAGAGAGAGAAAGAGAGAGAAGGAGAACTCCATAAAAGTGATATGCCACATCTCAAAAGTAAAGTTTACAGTAATATAACCTTGCCAGCATTATTAATAAGCAATTATGGAATGTGCATTTTATACAAACAAATTAAACAATTAATTTAATTAACAACTAAATTTTTAAAAAACCCTTTCCTTGAAGTGCTAATAAAGAATGTGTAATTAATGTGTTCTACTGGGGAATTTTGGCTTGATCATATTCATCTTTAAGGAATAAATCAATAATTATAAATTGATTTTTCCCATGCAGAATATTGGAATCAGCAATTAAAACAAAGGAAAAATAAAAATAGTTTATTGGAAATTAGGCTCAAGGGATAAAATACTTTTATAAGATATAATTCTTTTATTCTATGGAATTCTATGGGTGTGGAAGTAAGTTTAAACCTGAAGGTGATATCAAACAGATATACATAGGTAGAATGATGTGCTTTGTTGAAATATAACTCACATACCATACAATTCACCCACTTAAAGTATTCAATGTTTTCTACAATACTCAGAGTTCAGACTGAGAAATAGCCATGCACAATATGTATATCAAATATTCAACCATAAACAAAATCAATTTTACATTTTCACAATCTCAGAAAAGAAACCCCGTACACATTAGGGATCATTCCCATTCCTTGCAATTCCCTCAGGTCCAGGGAAACACTAATCTACTTTTTATCTCTGTATATTTACCTATTCTAGACATTTCATACAAATAGAATCATACGATATGTGATCTTTCATGAATGACTTAAACTTAGCATACAGTTTGTCAAGTTTCATCCATGTTGTAGCATTCATTCTTTTATTGTTGAATAATACTCCATTGTGTGTATATACCATAGTGCATCTATTCACCAACTGGACTAATGAGTTGATTCCAGTTTTACCTATTATGAATAATGTTGCCATAAACATGCTTTCATACCTCTATCATATATATGAAATTGCTGTGTTATATGGTAACTCTGTGTTTAACTTTTTGAGGAACTGCTACACTGTTTTCTAAAGTTGATACACTATTTTATATTCTGGGGAGCAGCAGTGTATAAGGGTTCCAATCTCTCCACATTTTCACCAACATATTTTATTGTCCATATTTTTTATTACAGTCACCCCAGTGGATGTGAAGTGATATCCTATTGTGCTTTTGATTAGAATTCCCCCAATGATTAATGATGTTGAGCATCTTTTCATGTGCTTCTTGGCCACTTGACTATCTTTTTTGAACAACTGCTATTCAGATCCTTTGTTCATTTTTAATTGGATTGTCTTTGTACTATTGAGATGAAAGATTTCTTTATTTATTCTAGATACACATCTCTTATCAGGGATATGATTTGCACATTTTTTTCCCATTCTGTGAGTTGTCTTTTCAATTACTTGATGATATCCTTTGAAACATCAAAACATAATGAAGTATAACTTATCTGTGTTTTTCTTTTGTCTCATGCTTTAGTGTCATATCTAAGAAGGCTTTGCCTAACCCAAAATCATGAATGATTATTTCTATAATTTCCTCTAAGAGTTTTATACTTTTAGCTTTTACATGAGTCTATAATCTATTTTGAGTTAATTTTTTTTATGGCATGAGGAAAGGGTCCAATTTCATTCTTTGTATGTGGATATCCAACTGTCCCAGCATGATTTGCTGAAAAGACATCTTTCTCTACTGAATCACCTTAGAATTATTGTCAAAAATCAATTGACTATAAATGTGAGGGTCTATTTGTGGATCATCAACTCTATTCCACTGATCTTAGGCCAGTATCAGACAACCTTAATTATGGAAACTATATAACAGGTTTTCACGTAGTGTGGCTCTCAAGTTTTCTGATTCCTTGCTTATCATGATTTTAGTTCTTCCAGGCATTGTTGAAAGGGGGTAACTGAAGTCTCCAAATGTTATTATTATAGTTATTGTATGAGCTCTTCTTAAATCTACCTATATGTAATTATTATTTCTCGCTTTAATTATGTCAGTTTTTACTTCATGTATTTTGGAGCTCTGTTGTGCATAAATATAATTGTAAATTCTTCTGATATACTGCTATAAATATATAGATTCAGTATTCTATCCTTCTTTATCTCTGGGGACATTTTTGTTTTAAAGTCTATTTTATCTTATTGTAATAATCACTCCAGCTTTCCATGGCTGCTATTTGCACAATATACCTTTTTCCATCCTTTTAATTTCAATCTATTTGTATCTTTGAATATAAAGTCTGTGTCCTGTAGACAGCACATGTTGGATCTTTTTTTTTTAAATACAGTCTGACAATCTCTGCCCTTTGATTGGATTGTTTATTCCATTCACTATTAATGTTAATATTGATATAGTTGGAATTACATCTGCCATTTTACTTTTTGTTTTCGTTGGTTCTTATTTTCCTGTTTCTTTTCATGTCATAATTTTTGGTTAAAAATTGGACATTTTAAGTAATATTTTGCACAAACTGAACATACACCCACACACATGCTTCCAGGATTTGTTATTTTCTTATTTCTTACTTACATAGTGAATTGAGTGTACTAGTTAATTGAGTGATGTCTATTTCCCCCACACTGTGAAGGCTCTCAGGTCACTCCTCAGACAGCACAGCCATGAGCGTGAATGCAGTCGCCCTGGGGTAATAGTGGTTTTACCAGGATCTTCTTTGACTGTCTCTCTTCCTGACCTCTCTATGAAGCTGCTTGCCTCTACCCGCATCACATCCAGCTATTTGGCCCTGCTAATTGCCAAATGATTACCCTACTGCTTTCAACAATGCCCTGGATATACAATGCCCTTGGTCTGCAGTCTAATCCAATTAAATTTGGAGCTCTTTTCAGTGGTAGTTTTTGAGGCCAGTAATTAATGTTTGTTTTAAACCCAGGAAGGCTCTTCTTAGCTATCTCCCTTCTCAGTTCTCTGTGGTAAACTATCTGGCCCATAGTTTAGCTTTTTGCTCTTATGAAACTACCCACCTTCTCCTAATTCTTTATCATCAAAATCTCCATTGTTTTCTAGAGCACCCTTAGGCTTAAATTTCCCAAATTTCTGTTCCAAATAAAGTGAACTCTTTCAGGGAGAGCCTTAGAGTTAGCTGTCTGTTCTTATGACCTTTGTCTCAAACTGGGCAAAATCTCTGAGCCACTACTCTGGAGCTCGGACAGGGACAATGGCCAACTTCTAAGTGACACTTTTGCTTTACTAGCAGAGTTTTAGGTGGAGTAAGTAGCCTCTGGTCTTCTCAGACTGCTTCTCCTAGTGTGGAACCTCTGCCCTATGAGCAAGCTGCGGTAAGGGTGCTCAGGGCTCCAGTATTCTCAGCCTACCCCTTGGAGTAGAACCTCTGCCCTATGAATGAGAACTGGGTGGAGGAAGGGAGCCTCCAACCCCTCAGCCGCTCTTGCCTGGAATAGAGTCTCTGCAACATGGATCTGGGAAGGCGTGAGAAATGCTGGTGACCTGTTCCTCCAGGGGAGATATCATGGGAGAGTGAGTCCCATCCCCTTGGCCATATCTGTTCCCAGTGAAGCTGCCATTATACTCAGCTGGAGGAGAGAAAGCTTGCCATGGCTCAAGTGCCACAGACTGTGACCGTCCTTACAAAAATTTTCTCAAATAAATGACTGTTCTTAAAATAATGTTCACCATTTATGGTTGTTTCACTGGATAGCAAGTCCATGGAGTTCCTCATGCCACCATTCCAGAAGAACAATTACCAACAGTCTTTTGGCATTTGTTCCATATGTGTTGTGATCAAATCTATCCATTTCCAATGACACAGTGATGGTCTAGCCACTCAACCACATTACTAAATCATGCTCACAGTAACTTCCCAGGTGCCCAAGACTTGTAGATAAGCCTTTCTTTTACAAAAAAATAATAATAATAACAATAATTAAAAAATAAAAACAAAACAAAACAACAACAACTACAACGACAACAAAAACCAAACAAAAAAAACTAGAATCCCTTGGAGCATAAATGTTGAATTGAAGCAGTTGGGAGAGAAACTGCTCTGACAAGTCATTTCCTTATTTTTTTTAAACAAAAGAGAATTATACAAATGAAATACTGAAAAACATCCTGCAGAGTGGCAATCTTTAACTGTAACCCACAACTGTCTAAACCTATCTGACAGGCAAAGACTATGACATCCACATGACTGGCAGTATTTATCATGCAAAGAAATACTGAGATTAGCCAGATGACAACAGCCATTTTCCAAAAAAGGTATTTAACTCCTCCAAGATTTAACAATAATGAATAAATTTATCAAGCTGAAATTTTACAAATCCTGGGTTGTGATGATTTCTTAAAGAAGTGGAATGTGTTTCATAGACTGTGTTTCCTTGACTGGTTGCTCTTAAACCAGACCCATGAATCATTTTGAGGAGCCAAAGGGGTTAAAAATAGAGTGTTGCACCCTCTACTTGCTGCCGATATTGCAGACTTTTTATTTGTATTGGTGAAAAGTAAATCCATTGAATTCTAAATCCAACGTACAGAGCTAAAAATAACTCAAAGTGCATTTCTGCTCAAATAGGCAACTAAAATTGGCACAAAAACAAAGACAACTATTTGAAACAATGCATTGATTCTAGCAATTCTGAATGGTCATACATTCTCACCTGTGAAAGCTTATACTACTCATCTTTCTAAGACAAGAAGACACCATTCTCAAACATAATATAAGCAGTGGGATTCTGTATACCATTATCTCATTCAAGGCCTGCAAAAATTTAGACTTTTGATGAGGGACTCCAGAATGTTATGCAACATAAATTGATTTTTCAGGAAAAGAAAAAGTTTATAAACTGACTTAGCATATCCATAGACAGGCAGCAGTTTTTTTTCAGTTGGATCCCAGATGCCCTGACAAATAAAATAGAATCTGGGGAGAAGGGATGCCTCCTTAAACTTATTTTAATATGTGTTTCTCTACTTTAAATTATGGGAGTTTGGGATTGACATATATACATTTCTATATTTAAAATAGTTAACCAACAAGGACCTGCTGTAGAGCATAGGGAACTCTGGTCAGTATTCTGTAATAACCTAAATGGGAAAAGAATTTGAAAAAGAATAGATACATGTATATGTATAACTGAATCACTTTGCTGTACACCTGAAACTAACACAACATTGTTAATAAACTATACTCCAATATAAAATAAAAATTTTTTAAAAACATAAAAAAAAGTCACTTGAAGGTAAAAAAAAAATTACACTGTCATAAACCACAAGAATTTTCTCAGTAAAAACATTTCAATTGCAAACAAACAGCCACTTCATGTAATCTGTACTGATAGGCAATCTTCATAAGGGCTTCATGGGGCTTTTTTCACAGTTAAAACAAATTAATGGGAAATCTAACCCCTCCAAAGGAAATTTGAGGAGGAAAAGGGACATTTCTTTTCTTTAAAAATAAAATTATTTGAATTTCTTACTTAGATTCATGGACAATATTTTGGGAATAGATCAGACTCATGATTCTTTCATTAGGAGTTTTAAAAAGATCTAAATTATTCTCTACCTGTATCTTTGTGTGGAAGAGCTGGAAACTGTAACCAACATAGTTTTATTTAATAGCAAATAATGCCCCTTGGTCTGTTTGATGTAGAGCAGTGGTTGAATTTCTCTACTCAACAATATAAACCTTAGCTTTTATTACCAGACACAAAAGCTGTACCAAAACCCCAAATACAGGAGTTGGTGTTTGGATGTTCCCTTTACAATTAGCAGGAAAAAGAAAATTGCATTAGGACAACCATTAACTTTTCAGAGAACTGAGAGAAAATGGGCTCATTCAGACTTTCTTTATCAAAACTTCTTTCACAGAAGTATGTTAAAGAAACTTTCTAAACCTTAACTAAAGACTTCAGAAACTGACTTAATTAAAGGGAATGAATCTAGGCCTAGACTCGCAGGTAATTCTTCCAGGGCCTACTTTTGGCAAAATATTCAAGCAGGAGTGTTCTTTCTTTTTAGTAGGAAGGCAACTTAACATCATAGAAACAGCACTGGCATTTACTATGGACTGATTTGTGTGTCCCCAAAATTCATGTTAATGCCCAAATCTTAAATGTGATAGTATTTGGAGATGGAGCCATTGGGAGGTAATTTGGTCATTAGTGTGGAGCCCTCATGATAGGATTGGTGCCATTATAAGAGACACAGATTTAGTCTCTCTCTCTAATTCTTTCTCTCTCTCTCTCTTTCTCTTTCTCTCTTGCTTTGCCATAGCAGGACAAATTAGAAAACACCCATTTGCAAGCCAGGAAGAAGGTCCTCACCAGGAACCAGATTGACTGGAACCTTGATATTGGACTTTCCAGACTCCAGAACTGTGAGATATACTGCCTGTTGCACAGTTTATGGTATTTTGTTATAGCAACCCCAATGCACTAACACAGTGTTGGACCCCAAAACATTTTAATTTAAATTCCAGCTAGGCTTCTTACTAGCTGCATGATCTTGGGCAAGTAACTTTACCTCTCTGAACCTTAATTTTTTCATTGTTGAAGTGGAACAATAAGTTTTTCCATGTTTAAATTAATTTGCTGCACATATGCAAATTAGCAAAATACTTGCTGCATACCAGTTGATCAGCAAATTTTAGTTTTCTTCCCTTGCTTATTAACATTTTCAACCTCTCTCATTATACCTCCATTCAGAAGCCTCCTCTTCGACCTTTATTCATTCTGTCTTTATTCAGGAGACAGTACAATCAACTGCTGATGGCATAACAATTATTAGTAGAATTAAGTGTTATATGTTCCAGATACATATTTACTTTTGAATAGTAGCCTCTGAAACAATGGCTAAAACACAAGCAACGATGGACATTTTTAAATGGGTCAGTTTTAAATGCATAGAGAAAAGCCATTGAGTCCGAAACATAAAACGGTCATTAGAATCATTCATATTTATTACCTAAGTTGAATACAAGAACAACCAAACTTGGGTGGAAAATATATATGAATCCTCTCCTAAACATGACACAAAATTCTTCCTTTACAAAATGCACATGAACACGATTGTGTTCTATAAGACCTTACAGGAATTGACCTTGACAATTTCTTTGACTCATGCTGACCATACTCCAGCTACTAGTCTTCTGGTTGTCCTTTTTTTTTCTAACATCTTTACTGGAGTATAATTGCTTTACAATGGTGTGTTAGTTTCTGTTTTATAACAAAGTGAATCAGCTATACATATACATATATCCCCATATCTCTTCCCTCTTGTGTCTCCCTCCCTCCCACCCTCCCTAGCCCACCGCTCTAGGTGGTCACAAAGCACTGAGCTGATCTTCCTGTGCTATGTGGCTGCTTCCCACTAGCTAACGGTTTTACATTTGGTAGTGTATATATGTCCATGGCACTCTCTCACTTTGTCCCAGCTTACCCGTCCCCCTCCCCATGTCCTCAAGTCCGTTCTCTAGTAGGTCTGCGTCTTTATTCCCGTCCTGCCTCTAAGTTCTTCATGACCTCTTTTTTTTTTAGATTCCATATATATGTGTTAGCATACGGTATTTGTTTTTCTCTTTCTGACTTACTTCACTCTGTATGACAGACTCTAGGTCCACCCACCTCACTACAAATAACTCAATTTCATTTCTTTTTATGGCTGAGTAATATTCCATTGTATATATGCGCCACATCTTCTTTATCCATTCATCTGTTGATGGACACTTAGGTTGCTTCCATGTCCTGGCTATTGTAAATAGTGCTGCAATGAACATTGTGGTACATGACTCTTTTTGAATTATGGTTTTCTCAGGATATATGTCCAGTAATGGGATTGCTGGGTCATATGGTAGTTTTATTTTTCGTTTTTTAAGGAACCCCCATACTGTTCTCAATAGTGGCTGTACCAATTTACATTCCCACGAACAGTGCAAGAGGGTTCCCTTTTCTCCACACCCTCTCCAACATTTATTGTCTGGAGATTTTTTGATGATGGCCATTCTGACTGGTGTGCTTCTGGTTGTCCTTTAAGCACACCAGGCTCATTCACTTTTAGGGCCTCTACACTTACTCTTCTCCAAGGGCTTTTCTTGGCATCCACATGATTATTATTCAAGTCTGCTCTTTTCCTTCCTTCCTTCATTCAACAAATATTCACAGCATGCCCACTATGTGCCAGACATTGTCATAAATCCTTGAGTTTATGGAACTTACTTTCTAGTGGAGGAGATAGACAATAAGCAATAATCATATAAGTAAACTTTGTAACATATTACAAGATGATAAGTGCTTTGCCAACAAAATCAGGTTAAGGCAATCAGAATTGGAGGGTTACAATTTTGATCACTGGAAGAGTGACATAAGCAAAGACTCGACAGAGATGAGAAAATAGACATTCAGATCTCTGAAGAAAGAACATTACAGGCAAGGGTATCAGCCAGCAGAAAGGCTTGAGGCTGGAATACAATGAGTAAAGGAAGTAAAATAGGAGATGAGGGATAATGGGGAAGTTGGGGAGACATAGGGATTCATGAAGGATGTAGGACAGAGAATTGATGTGATATGATTCACCACTTTAAAGAATCAACCTAGTTGTTGTGAGCAGAACAGGTTAGAGTTTCTCAACTTTGGCATTATTGATATTTTGGAATGTATAATTCTCTGTTGGGGGTTGTCTTTGCTGAGAATCACAGCTGAAAACACTTAAGATTTAACATTATTTTTCCATTGCCTGAGCAAGCCATGTGTATACACTCTTTACCAAAGTTGGAATACTATGATTCTATGATGAAGATGGAAGGAGATGAAAACTGCATTTCGAGGGCTCAAACAAACTTGAGGCAAACCTTCCTGGTTAGAACAGGGAACGGGGGAAAGAAGGTAGCAAAAGTCTCTTCAGATATGTCCTTGACCAGTTTGCCCCACATTTTTACCCTCCTGTTATTTGTTATTTTATTCACTTATATTCTATGGAGAGTTTCCTTGAGTACCTGGGTAATATTCTATTTCTGAGAAATATTTCACATTCTATTCTACATTGAAATTGTAATCTTTGCGCTCACCTTATCTTTCATGGGTCAAGGCTAAACGTAGGGGTCTCTGAATTCAAATTAGTAAGGCTGGAGGCAGGATGCCAGTAGTGGAAAAATCCATATTAAAGAAACAATCACCTCCTTATTATCTGTAAGTGCAGTGCCTCAGTACATCAGTGCCACTGGAGGCAAGGCCATTGAACTCTATATTGTAGACTCACTATGCTGAAGTTCAAGTTCACAACATGAGTATGGGGACCCCAGAGAGTCCCAGTTAGTCATTAACTAGGAATAAGAACTTGGGTTTTACTACCAATCTCCTTTCACAAGAATTATAAGAGATTGGAAGATGAGATTAATTCATTCATCCACTGAGAGCCCCCTTGTTCCAGGCAGTAAGTAAAGCACTGAGCAAAACCGAAGGTCTTGTATAGTTTACTATGATTATTATGTAGGGGCTAAATCTAATCTCAGGAAATAAGGAAAGCCTACCCTGAGGAAATAACATTTAAAATGAAATCTGTAAGTTGGGCGGGAGCTAAAAGGTGAAGGATGGGGTTCCAGAAGGAGAGATAATCAGAGGTCAGAATAGTCCTATGCCAGGGAATTGAAGGAACTTTATATGGTCTCTATAAATGAAAATTATTTTAGTGCTTATCATATGATCTTAATAAGTTCACTTAATTGATCTCCTTCTAAAATGAAGTGGACAAATAAGCTTTAAACCCTCTCAGTTTAACCTTTATTAAGAGCCTATTAAGTACTAACAGGAGGATTCCTGGAACAGGGAGATACTCAGTAGAATTTGTAGGATAAATGAATTAATGAATGAATTCTTTCATCTCCCAATCTCTTGTGGTTATTGTGAAAAGAGGTTGGTAGTAAAACCCAAGATTCTTATTCCTAGCCTGTTACCAGTACTTGAGGCCTCTCTGGGATTGGCATGGTCATATTGTGAAGCTTGAAGTCAAGCATGAGGGAGTCTACAGTACAGTGGCGCTTTTCCTCAAGCATCTCACAGCACTTGACCTGATGTTTTAAGGTACTGCCCAATGGACACTGGGCATTTCTTTCATGTGGATCTTTGCAGTTTCAGCATCCTGCCTCCCAACCTTACTATTCTGAACCAAGACACCCATAAATTTAGCCTTGATCTATGAAATATACAGTGAACACAATGACTGCAAACAATTTCAATATAAAATGGAATGTGAAATGTTACCCAACAATAGACTGAAGATAAGAACTGTGCTTTTGTAGATTAACTTGACAATGATATTAAAAAAAAAAAAAAAAGATTTGAACCAGGGAAAGACTGGGGGCAGAAAAAATATATGGTCCACTTGAATAACCACAGAGAGATAAAGAGAACCTGAACCTGAGAAAGTCACCAAAATGGAGGAGATGGGATAAATTTTAGTAAAATTGCAGAGCTGAAATCAATAGGACAGAACAACTGACTCACTATAAAGTTGGAGGAAAATGGGAAATGTACATTTTAATTGTATCAATTTGTTCTTTAGGTGGTTAAAAAATTAAGGCAGGTTTTAAAAATCTGCTTCTTACCACTCCTCACCACCTCCTAAATCCTCCCTTCACAGAAGTAGAAGGATTATTGAGGGGAAATTGTCTGGTTGTTCTCTTACATCAAATTAATTTTCTTCATCCCCCATATGCCAATCGTTACACAGACTGTTCTAAATTTTGATCTGGTGCATTATTGATGAGCTCTTAAAACGAGATTAGAACAATCTCTCCCACTCTTTTTCTGGAAAAAAAAAAAAACCTTTAGACAAAAATGAACTGGCAATTTTGACTAACATGAACCATCCAACAAATCAGTAAATCATATTTATGGCAGACTTTTTCCCAAACCTAATATTAGTTTATTAGATAAGTGTACTGGAGGACCTGCTGTATATACAGCTGTATGCTAGAAAACTGACTTACCTGACATTTAATTAGATTTCTAATAGCACCCCATGACTAGCACTCTCAGGTTGTGAAAAAGGAAAAAATTGCCCTTAACTGATTACTAAAGATGTCTCTTACTTATTAGTACCTCAGACTGGGCAGGTCTAAATTCCTCTCAAGAAAGAATTTTATAGTCTAGCACCTCTGTCTTTTGGAATACATTGATTTTTCACTTCTCAATGTTATTTTTTATTCTTAGTTATTCCTTGTCAAAGTAGTTTTTTTTTTTTTTAATGTAATTCTCTGTGCCTGAATTTGAACATTTGTAATTAGAATTCAAGTTCTGTATTGTCAACATAATAAATTAAATAAATAATGCTGATTTTGAAGTGCACAAGATGAGATCCAGCCTGTTTTCATATACCATATCTGCTAATTGACAGGGATGACCAGCCAAACTGCAAAGGAAAAAATGATTACGTTTGTGGAAATAATCTTAACTGAGATCAAAAAAGTAAACAGTAATTAATTCCTTTAAAAATTAATTTTCTAGCCTTAGTGAAGGGTTTTTAATCATTTAATTTTTAAGTCATTGGTGACTCAATTTTAAATTTACAAATGACTGTTATTGCAGAAGCAATATACGTTTATAGGAGTTTTTTTTTTTTTTTTTTTTTTTACAAAGGGAAGAAGAAGAGGAAGATGGAGAAGAAAAGTACATTCACTATCACACTACCCAGAGAAAGTTACTGTTAATATCTTATTTTGTGTGCTTCCAAATCTTTTTTTTAATGATTGATCTTTTTTTTTCGAACTAGTATATACTCATACTATACTTGCTGCTTTGTAACCTGCTTACTTCCCTGAATAAAGCACTGTCATGTCAGTAACTATTCTACAACATATGTTTTAGTGATTAAATATTATTTAGAAATTATACATTAATTGTATACACCATGATTACTGTAGCCAATATCCAAGTGTTTGGCACTCACATTGTTTCTAAAATATAATATATGTTATAATAAATAGACTTGTACATACATATTTGCAAATCATTTTATTGTTTTCTTAATATAGCAGACATCATCGCTGACTTGTCCATATCTTAAGGAGCATATAACCTGTTTCCAACCATTACTATCTGCATCTTTATGGCTGAGTGCTTTCTACAGAAATGTGGAAGTCATTCAGCTCAAGTCCACAGCAAGCTGGAAATCTAAAGAATTAACACTCTCAGAAGCAGCTCTCCACCAACGACTTTTGAGAGTTGGTGTATAAATACCCCAACTCCCTCTCCCCTTAGGTGAGATAGTTCTGAGGCATATGTTATACCATTTCCAAGAGTTTCCCCACAGGATAACGCTCTAGCAGCCCAATGTGGCTAATGTATCCTTTATTGGTTATCTTATAAATGATCGTATTTGAATTTTTATCTCTGATACTGTTTCTGTGTGAACCTAAGAAGACACTAGAATAGATTCCATGAAATGAAATTGCTAAATTAAAGGAAAATATATTTTAAGATCTTTGATATATATTACTATGCTGCCCTTTTTAAATGCTTTACATTCCACCATTTACGTTATTTGCATCATGATCTTGCCAAAAGGTAGCTGTACCATTTTTTTAATGCCAGTTTTGAAAGTTAAAAAACAATTTATTTTAAATTAAAATAATTTTATTATTAATGAGACTCTTCACCTTTTCATATGACTATGTTCATTTATGTTGCTTCATTTATGACTTGCCTGTTCATATTCTCAGTGCATATTTTAATTGGAAAACTCATGTTTTTAACTGATTTACAAGAGCTCTTTCAATGTTAAGGATATTAATTCTTTTTTAAAACTAGCTAGTTTGGATTTTTTGTACTCACATAGCATCTACCTTCCAACCAGCTGAAAAACTCATTCTTCATATGGTCTGTACCTTACACATTGTACGAAATATGCACGTCTTTACTGGCAACTCTACTAATAAATGGAGTTCTTAAAAAACAAATAATTGTCACACTAGTTTGATTCTATTGTTAGAATGTTAGCCAACATACCTGCTACTACTGAATTCTTTATGTTTAAAACAAGATCGTGGGTGCTCTTGCTAGTGACACCATGGACACATTCATTATCTAAATCTAAATTATATAATCTGTCTGCATGCCTACTGCTTCACCTAAGAAACAACAACTTACCTGTCATCTTGCATAGAATGGAAGTATAAACTGGCATTACTATGACCCTGAGCTTTTCAGATAGAAGCACTATCCAAATATAAGGGACCACTGTTATTAAATCAAGTTTCAAATACCAATAGGCATTCCTAGGAATAAATGAGCCTTTTATTCTCCCTAACAATTCAGTCATTCTGACCATTTTTGTGATCTCATCCCTAAAACTGATTAAGGGCAATTCAGACTTCATGGCTTTTTAAAAGCATTCCTACTGATGTATCATTATCATCTCTGCGAACTTTAAAATGCTTCTGAAAACACAAATGCCACTCTATGCGACACAGTCTAAATTGTGCTAATTCCCTCATTTATAGACTTGGCCTGCCTTTGTCTTGATATTTCTGCATCAATGACTCTGATTGGCCAGGCCAGCTGTTTGGACCATTTATTGTATTATTGCTAATCCACTTTCCTCTTTTAACTGTCACAATTTCCAAATCTTGGCTGACTGCGTCTCCACTCAGGGCCAACATCTTTTATCATAAAACTTGCAAACTGATTAAGCTTCAACAATTGACAGCACAGAGAAGTCAAAGAACTTGGAGATTCATCTGCTCCTCCAGCACCCCACCTCACAGCCTTTCTGAACTCTTCTCCAGCAGGGGTCTCTTGTAGTAGCATGTGCTTCGCTTATCTTTGACACTGCCTTATGGCTAAGAAAGATACAAGCACAGCTTGCAGAGTTGACTGGCAATACTCACTCATCCTCCCACCCACTTGAGATTTCCAACCTCAGTGTAAGCCCAAGAAAGTCAGAAGGTGAAGTTTCTGTCTCATTTTGAACCCTTTTGACTAACCAACAACACAAATATGGCTAATGACAATATTTTTCTCATAATTATTGAGTACTCATGACTTTCCAGAGACTATGTTAAGCACTTTTCAAGTGTCATCCCATTTAATTCTCACAACCATATGAGGTACATACTGTTAAAACCTCCATTTTATAGATGAGTGACCTGACGCCTTGAGTTATTCAGGAACTCACTTCAAGGCCATATAGCCAAAAGGGCTATCTGGGTTCCAGATTTGCACACAGGCAGTCTGAATACAGAGTCTGTGCTCTTAAATACTATGCTAAATATATAATAGATAAAATTAAAAGGCAATAACAAATTGGGAGACAACATTTTCAATATATTATCAGTCTGAGTGTATAGAGATTAAAAATGCGGGCAAGAGGCGATTTATGACAGAATTATAAAAGTTAATAAGTATATAAAAAATATCCCCCTAAATGAGTAAAGAGACTTTAATATATACATATATATATAAAGTTTTACCAAGCATATTGGCAAAGTTTTTACAAACAGTAATATATAGTGTTGGCCAGGGTGTAAGGAAAATTTTCGCATTCATAAAACATAAGGATGCAAAGCGTTCCTTATTTTTTGAAACGATTTGGTCTTAGAAATTGCCTATCTTTTGTCCCAGCAACTTTACTACTAAGATTTTATCCCAAGGAAATAATTGTGGATGTATACTAAGATTTACCTGTAAGGATTATCTTTATAACATTGCTTATGATACTGAGCAGGGACCTCTGGGGCTCCTGGGCACAAAGCCTTTCTGTGTCCCCCATTTCTTTGATTACAGGAAACAGCCTTCATTCAGCCTCCATGACCTTCCCTGAGTTCCAATGGGCAGATTCAAGCAGTTGTTAATTAGGGAAGGTAGGGGATGTGAGACCAGGGAGAAACAGTCAAGAGCAGCCTTGGGGCAAGGCCCTGGTTCCCCTTCAACGGATACACACTACAATATCTCTGAGCTATTTTGCAGATAATGAAACCCCTCCAGGTGGGAGAAGTTAACAATTAATGATGGTATGCTGCCCACAAGCTTGTAGACCCCAGACCAGTTGGACCTGAAGGTTGATGATGCTGACTCCTACTTACCTTACAACTAACCCATCAAAAGAATGTCCATGAGCTGATCACGCTCTCTTTGAACAATTACTGTAAAACTTCTCACTATCTTCTCCAAGGGGGGGGGGGCACATAATTTTTCGAGGCAGGAGCCCGTTGTGTCCCCCCTTGCCTGGCAAAGTAATAAAGCTACGCTTTTCTACTTCACCCAAAACTCTGTCTCCGAGATTTGATACGGCACCAGTGTACAGAGAAGCTGAGCTTTTGGCATCCACCATTTCTAACAGTGAAAAATGAAAACAACTTACGTATCAAAAATTAAAGGTGGTTAAAATAAGAAATATCCAAATAACAGAATACTACTCATCATTCAAAAATGATATGGTGAAAGAATATTAATGACATAGAAAATTTTATGATCAGTGTTAAGTTAAAAGCCTTGCAAAACAGTATGTACAGTGTAAACTTTATTTCATATACATGTATCAAAAGATATATGTGGAAAGATATATACCAATATGTTAACAGTAGTTATAGCTGGATAATAGAACTGTGGATGATTTCTTATTTTATTTGTGTCTTTCACATTACATAAATATTCTACAATAGCATTTATTATTTTTATACCTAAAAATGTTATTTAAACTAATTACAAAACAAGTTTCTTTTGCCCCAGTTCTAAAATGGACCAACTGTACATCTCTTACAGGAGAGGAAATATGGTACGGTTAATGTAGAGAGAGAGTGGAGCAAGTTATTTGCGTCCCAGTTATCTATAGGAAGCCATCCAGCTCTTGCTTTGGGGTGGGGCAAACCTCCATCTGGGACAGCTAATTAGTGATGATAGCAGCAATCTGTAACTTTGCTGTTTCAGTTAAGTGAGAATTGTTTCTTTTCTTTGTAGAGTGCCAGCTTGTTTTAGGAACTACACACTTGGAGGTTATCGTTTAAAAAAATTAAGGTTCTGAATTTAAACTAAAGGCTTATCAAGCAAGTTGCCAAATAAATAAATAAAAGAACAAAAGAAAAAAGGAATCAAGGAAGGAGGGAAGGAAGGAAACATAGGAAATTCATATTAGTTTAATCCTCAGATAACAAATAACAGTATGGGGATTGATTTTCAAGGATGTTTAGTTTGACTTCATCATACAGATGAGAAACTGAAGTCAGAACAAAGGGGAAAGCCCCTGGTGTTTTGGCAAGGTGTAGACTCAGGTAACAAGGAAGCAAATACTGAAGGGGCCACTTAGAAAAGCTGGCTTAACTCTGGGCTAATTTTGCAGTCTTTATTCACTGCTAGGAGGCCTGGAGGATTTCCACCAATATAATATGGGTGTCCTAATGGCCGAAGCCATCTTTAAATGTTTCATTTTCATCTGTGAAGTCAGTGTCTGAAAAGGCAAAACCCTTAGTAAACTGCTCTATCTTGAAATTTGCCCTGTGATGAAATTAACAGACATCTAAGTGAATGAAACTCAATGGCAACCTGACTGATTTCCTGAAAATGAAAACCTCAGATTGAAGAAAAGAAAGAAAGGTAGAAGAAAAAAATCAATATGGAAGATGAAATGCAACTTAAAAGAAAACTGAGATTGAAATGTCTTTTTGTCATGTACTGAGGACTAGAATCACGAGAAGAAACCTACCCACAGCACTCTGTGTATACGTCAAGACATCTAGGCAGCCTATTTCTTGTTGGACAGCTCCAACTTGTATAAAGGAATGCAGCGGAAAGAGCTGGGAATTTGCAGTCCAAGGGATCTAGGCTGAAATCCTAGCTTCTCCAATTGACTTGAGCAGGTGACATTCCTTAACTCCAGCTTCCCTTATATGTAAAATGAGGACAATAATTATTACTTTATGAGATAGTTATAAAAATCAAATGACATAAGTGAAGGCATATGTTTAACACATAATAGGTACTAAATAAATATTTCCTGCCTTCCTTCTAGTCTCTACCTATTGGTCCTAGTTCCACCTAAGGTTCATTATAACCCCCACTAAGTATCTATTCTCCTCTCCAGTTCAATCATTCTATTTCAAACGTTTTTCTCTCCTGTTCTGAAGCCTCCTCCTCATCCCATGGTACACTATACCATGTTCCCTGTAGATACATTATAATTTTTCAATGACCATCCTAAATTGTGGCAGCAAACACTCCCCTCAATACTCAAGCATGGTTGCTCATGAAAAGGAAAGATTAAGATTCATTTTTAATATAATGTTTTAGATCAGTGCAGCCTCAGATCAACAGGTGTGTATGTGTGTGTCCACAGAGTCATACTGACTCACTGAGACAAAAAACAACCTCTAAGATGTTTTAATGTATGACAAATAGTTAATATTTATAGAGTGCTTTTTATGTGTCATTCACTGTTCTTAGTCCTCTATATGAAGTATTAATTTAATTATCAATGTAGCCCAAAGTGGCAGTTACCATTGTTATCCCCATTTTAGGGATAAGAAGACTAACACACAGAGAGGCTATTTTTCAACTTAAGTTAAAGAGCTGGAATCTGAGCCTGTGCCGTATGACACCAGAATTTCTGTGTCTAAAACAAGATAATTAAAATGTCGCATAAAGATGCCTCATATCCCCTTAGGAAAGACAAAGAAGTTCTCGCTCCTGATATGATATCTGTATAGGCCAACCCATAAACCCACACATTATGAAACAGAAACCCCAAGGTTCACACAGCAGAGTCAAAGAATAGGAAACATATTCCCTAATGACTAAAGCCGGGCATAGGTAGGGGGAGTAGGGAAAAACACTTAGACCAAAGTGGTTGTGTCTTTTCCATCAGAGGCAGCAAGAGTAGAACTTGAACCCTTCAAACCCCAGGTTTCTACAGAGGTGCCTTGGAGTGGTGGGTAAGTGGAGGAGGAGGAATCTGTACAGGCAGGGTCTCCAAGGTCCTAAAACCCGAATTCAGCCTCAGCAGCCCCATGCTCTTTGGTTTCATCATATATTGGGCTTCTCCATAATATTTCACTTGAAGAAGTAGCTTTCTTGTTTTGAAAAAATTGAAAACCACTCGTAGACTGAGTATCTGTTTAGGATCCAAGGCACCAATAACCTCGTAGGATTCCCTTGCAACCTTGGTCATGTCCAGTACTTTCTCTGAACATTAACTTCAACCCAGTCTGACAGCATTATTATAAGGAACAAACATGGCATTTAGGAGAAGCTCTTTGAACTTACTATTAATTATAATAATATGTGGCACATTAAAAATACTAAAGAGCTGTGCCAATATGAGCGATTTCTTCCATGACCCATCAGTAAGAATACTTATGACTCTTGGCTACTCATGAGAGGCAATAATGTTTAAACAGAATGGAATTTTTAGTCAGAATCAGCTAGAATCCAATCCTAACTGATTACTGGGTCATGTGACTATGGGAAAGTTAATTCAGCTTCCCAAGCCTTTGTCCCACACTCATAAACTGGGGCTCCTGACAACAGGGTGGTTGTGAAGACTTACTTCAGTGATCCAGCATGTTTTCACTCTTTGAACAGGGCACAGGACATTCCATAAAGGGACGCATTGATGACCTGTTAGTATTCTAAAGGCTCAAGGGGCAAACAGACTTCAGACTCACTCCTTTCCACAGGAGTGGATCCTGAGCACCCACGACTGATGTGCCTTTGCCAACGGGCATAAATATCCTGCAACTGCTTCGAAGTGTACCGGTGACAACACGGCCAACTGTTCTCTGTGATGACTCACGCGTTGCTCTGAAACAGAATGGGTGCGTGCTAGGGGAAGCTGTGAAACTCTCAGGTCTGAGTCACTGCAACGCCGCAGCCTTCGAGCGCTGGTGTTCACGGGTGCCTTCAAACCCCGCACCCATATGTCCACTGCTCGGCTGAAAGACACCTCGATACTTCTTACCTTAGTGAGACAACCCAACTTACCCCCGACCTGCTACGTCCTCTCCTGCCTACTGATAGCCCAGCCATCCCATATCAGGACCAGCTCAAATGCCACCTTCTCAGCAAAGCCTTTCCAGATGACCCTAGTCAGCACAAACGACTCTCCTCATTAACCTCCTCCCACAAAACATTACAAGCCCATCGATGTTTTGTTTATGCACACCTAGCATTTCAGTGTGACCGTTTTCACTTGGTCTCAACCAAACTGTTTTAGATCATAATTTGTTGAGAGCAAGAATGTTATTTTATTTATTCTGTATCCCCTCAAACTGTAATGTACACAGTGAGTGCTTAATACACAATAAAGTGAAATGAAAACATAAAATATGTCCGACTCTTTAATCTAGGCTTTATAATGATATGCTTGCTACCTCATATAATATGTAAAAATTGAGAATGTTGACAATGACTTTTAATCAATTCTCATGGATTTTAAAATGTAGTATTTTATGTGAAAGCTTAACCTTGGGTTAAACTGATATTTAATTTTTAATGAATACTATAAAAAGAAAATAAATGTTTTAATACAGCCATTTTTATTTATTTTCCCCATTAAAAATTAGCTGATATATCTGTATGTTTCTAAAATAGTAATTGGTAGAGCTTTTAGCAGTCAAGGAGCCCTGGCTTCTTCTGAATTTGAATAGTATATTCCTACTGAAGAATTTGCTGTCATCACTGATTTAAAGTCACTAAACTCAGCTTGTTAACCTCCCCCAACAGCAGTTCCTGCTCTCAATATCCCTGCCTTTGTCAATAACAACATCATACCTGTCTAGCGGCTCCAAACTTTTGAGTCAAGTGCTATGAAAAATAGAAAGCACTGCCTAGATATAGCCTAGTATATTTTTACCTACAAACATTTAGCAATTCCTGTCAAAATTTTGTGCAAAGTGTTTTCTTCTCATCTATCTCTTTCTGTCCATTCTCCTGGACACAGACTTCCCCCTCCCCCTGAACTATCCCCTCACACCTGGTTTACAGGAGAGGTCTCTTGTCAGCCTCCTTGACTTTCAGCTTGCTTGATCTGATCTATTTTAAGTGTAGCTTCAAAGCATTTCTTCCTTAAATAGCACCTTCATAATGTTGCTCCTGTACTTGAAAACCTTTTATAGTTTGTGAGTTCTTACAACTTCACAGCTAAACTCTTCTCTCTGATCCTGTGTAGGCACCTTATTTTCCACTTGCTTCTCCAGTTTGATGAGGTTCTGACCCAATTCACCAATCCACAAGGAAGGTGGTTCACTTAGCTCCCATGAGCAAAGTGAACTCTCTGTGCCAAGCACTGTGCAACAGGCTGCATGAATGAGAGACCGCTGACTTTGAGGATGTCACAATCAACCAGGGAAGACAGAACACAATCAGACTATAAATGCAGAGTTGTGATGCTTAAGTGGACATAAAGTGCAATGGGAGTATAAAAGAGTAGGCTAGCAAAATGGGTTGTACAGATCAGAAAGACCTTATGCCAACGTGGCAGAGTCCTCCATGATCTATGGAAAATACAGAGCTGCTCACTTTCCACCTCCCACACAGTCCTTCACTCATAGTTTGCCTTTGTCCAATCGACTTATCCACCAATGGTTGACTCAAGTCCCAATACTACATGGTGAGTCAGGAGACACTGTGTTCCCCAGACACAGATCCTGAGACAAGGATTCCAGTGAAAGCAGTGTATTAGTGCTATGATCTCAAGGAAACTCTGGAAGAGAATATATTATATAAGGGGCATATTATCAAGTAAACTGCCCCTATGGGTAATCGCCACTCAATCCCAGAGGGCAAATCCTCGAAAAACAGTATAGAACACACACCTCAGAGTTATCCCCTGTGAGGAACAAGGGAGTTGAGGTATCTATTCACCAACTTCTGTCACTCACTGGTTGAGGCTTCAGGGGGTATTAATTCTTCAGCTTTTCCAATATGGCAGAGCAGCCTCCCTAGTTGAAAACCCTCAGGTGAAGAGTTGCCAGTGGAGGTAACTGGGAGTCTGCTCTTGGAATCCTGATTTGGCAAGGCCAGGAGGATATGATCTGGTACCAAGAGATCCCTCCACACAAATCAGCTATGAGCTTTTAATGATGGTGCTGCCACTGTTTCCTATTATGTATGCGTCTATGAGGAGGTCAATTTTTCTGAGTCTCAGTCTCTTCATCTTTAAAAGTGGGGGAGGTATTATTAGTGATTTTTCAATTTTAAAATAGCAGAACCACTGATCCCCAAAGAAAATCTGGACAAGAATTCTTACTTGTAAAAGAAGCAAAAGCAGAATTGTTCAGGTTGAAGTTTTGGCAAGGAGTCTCAGCTGAGAGACATCTTCTTGGATACCTATAGTTTCCAGAGAGCGAGAAGCAAAATACTCAGCATCACTGGATAGTATCTAAGATCTCCCTGGCATCATTGCATTCCCTCCCCCTTTAATGTTCTATGATGATTAGTACACAACCTGGATCCCTGCCAGTGAAAGAAAGGCACTGAGCATTCACTAAACACTCATCATGACTGATATTGTATATATAATCTGTCTAATGATGGCTCAAGCATTTCTATATGTGGGAATAGTGATTAGCAATTAAGTCAGAGTATAGCTTGTGGTGGTACTGGGGTTCTCGAAACTGTGTTTGAATGACAAAGCAATGATTAATTTTATTTAGTCTGCACAACCTATTTGCACTGACTTGGGGGTGGGGAGAGAGAGATTTGGGGGTGACTAACTACTTTTTGCCACGACCATTTCTTTCATTAAATCTTCACAATTACATGAGATAGATATTATTATTGTTGCTATCATTATAATTATCATCATTTTTTTTTTTAGAGATGAGAAAATGAGACTCAGAGTGGGAAAGTCTTGCCCAAGGTCCACCGCAAGTTAGTAGCAGAGCCAAGACTCATGCCCAGTCTTTCTGGGTCTGGATTCCATCATGCCACACCACTTACTATTGCATCCTGCGTTATATGTGAATGTTTCATAACACAATTTGTTTAGACAACCAACCTCCAAAGTCTTGGAAATATCAGGCCCACTGACTGTCTAGGCTATAGGAGACAACTGACCACATATTAGGAACTTCATTAATATCCACTGGGTTATTAAACTTCACGTACTGAATTTTTGCCTGAAAGGAAGAACCAAGACAATTGTGAAAATTCATGATTATTATTGATTTCAGTGCAGGAAGTCATATACAAATGTTATAATCGGGAATTAGATTAAAAAGTGAGTAATTTTCATTCCTTTAACTCATTCATTTATTCAAACATTTTTGGCATATACTTTTCTTATCAAGCCATTGTGCCAAACATATAAAGCATATTAAGAATAAAGCAATAATTAAGACATAATTCTGCTTTAAATTATGTATAAGAGGGACTATAAGGCAACATATACATATTCTACTATATACATATGTAAAATCTCACTTTATGTATCTATATGTATATATAATAACTTTATAACAGGAGGAAGAACTAACTTCGTGCTGGGAATGAGAGACAGGTCATGGAGATGGCAATCTTTGTGCTTATTCTTAAAGAATGGTTTAGATTTTGGAAATCTGATAGAGGGCATTCTAGAATAAGTGAATGGTGACATAAGGCCACTAAACAGGAAAACTAGTGACATGTACATGTTCAGGTACAAGGGAGATGAGTAGGTCTGACCTGTATAGGTCTGAAAGCAAAGGGGAGATTTTGCTAGTTGAAGACATAGTTACAAGATCCTGCAGGTCAAGCTAAGGCTTCTTGCCTTTTACTCCATAAATAGTTGGTGTGTGTGGTGGGGGGAGGCTAAAGGTTAATGTTTAGGAAAATCATATGGTGGACCTGTGCTACAGAGATGCATATTTTGGGTAAAATAACAACCCAGCAACAATAAAAACTGACAAAATCTACTGTGTTTACTGTATGCCCAGATACTATGATAAGGGTTTTAACTTGCATTAGTTCATTTAATCTCCATTTCACCCTTAAAAGGTTGTATTATTATTATCCCTCTTTTACAATTGAGAATTCCAAAACTAAGAGAACATACATAATATTCCAGTGGCTTCAGGGTTAGGAAGTAGAGAAGCTGGGATTTAAACTTAAGTCATTTTGTACCATGATCCCATGTCTCTTATAGGAACTAGAGTTGGGAGATGGAAACTGCTTGGGAAGTTACTATAAAATCCCAGCAATAACTAATAGAATTTCATATTAGAATAGAGATTTGACTTTTACTCAGCTCCACCTCATCTCCCACCCTGTCCAGTGCTTAAGTCCCTTCAACGACAGCATCTGACCTCTGAAGGAACCACCCTCAGGGACTTCAAAGTTTATGCCTTTTCAATCTTACCATCTCTCTATTGAGTCAAAATTTAGCAGGTAGAGCTAACCTCTCCCCTAAAATTGGATGCTTTTAGAGAGAGCCAGTCATCCCTAGGTTTACATCCCAGTTCTACCACTTCCTAAAGGCAATCTCATCCAACTCTCTGATTCTCTGTTTTCCCATCTGTAAATGGGATGGTACCTTCCAATAAGATGACTAATAAATATCTAAGTAAAGTGTATGACATGTTGCAGGAAATCAAAAAACTTAAGTATATAATCATTTCTCCTTGGTTCTTCTAATCATTGGTCCTATTTTTGCTCACCAAAGACATCCAGATGTGGACAGCCATTCAAATGTGTAAAGATCATACCACCCTTCTATATTGTATGGGTGTGTGTGTCTATAATTTTATATATAAATTTTTATTTAGTTATATATGACATTGTGGTTATAAAATATATGAAATTATACATATAGCTGCTTAGTTACATTATATATTGTGGTAGGCAAAATAATTGTCCCCCCAAAATCTCTATGCCTTAATTCCTAAAAACTATAAATATGTTAGATTACATAATAAAATCCAATTAAGATTGTAGATGGAATTAAGATTACTAATAAACTGACTTTAAAATATAGGGAGATTATCCTGGATTATCTGGGCAGGCCCAAGCTAATCACATAAATCCTTACAATTAGGTGATGGCAAAAGAATTGCCTTTCAGGGAGATGCTACATGAGAAGAATTGGACCTTCCTTTGTTTGCTTTGAAGATGGAGGGAAGAGCAGCTAAAAGCCAGGGAATGTGGACAGCCTCTAGAATCAGGAAAATACAAGGAAATCGATTCTGTCCTAGAGCATCCAGAAAGGAATGCAGCCATGTTGACAACTTGATTTTAGCCTAATGAGACCTATGTTGGACTTTTGCCCTACAGAAATTAAGATAATATATTTATATTGTTTTAAACCACTAAGTTTGTGATGATTTGTTAAAGTAGCAATGAAAAACTAATACACATATCCCGGCTTCTAATGGATAAATTGTTTTTTTTTTTTGTATGTAGTTAACTTGACCCAGATTTGAGTGGCTTCACCAGCCATTGAAGAGCCATAGAGAAGAGATTTGACCTTAACAGTGACCTGTAAGAGAATGCCTTGATCAAAACACAGTATGTACTCTAGCAGTGGTTGTACATATTCAGAACAGCATGAAATTCTCACTTCCCTCATTGCAGAGTCTTTGAAGGCAACCTATTTTCATCTTAGCAGAAAAAAAAAAAAAAAAGTTAGGATAATGTAGATTCTCACTGAGGTATTAGTCAACTAAAACCTACACACTTTTTTCACACAAATTGCTTTTATACCACTTCTCAATTTTGATAGTAAATTTTTTTTGAATCTCTATATGGAGAAGATAATGTATTTGAGACAATAATGGAATGATGAGAAATACAATAGCATCTACTCCATGGCTAAACATTTAAATTGAGCCACTTTGGCCGCTTACTATAAACAGGCAATGTTTTGCTGCAAGTCTCTCCCATTTGCCAGCTCAATAGTTCCCTAGTCAAATGCTTAACTATCATTCCTGATAACTTGTCCCAGAACAGTTTCATCTTATAAGACATTGGAACCTTCTCTAATTTATAAAACACAGTCTCTACTGCTCAACTATCATATTCTTATGCTGCCTTGTCTTTGAAGTCCACAGCTCTAGGTGAAGGGTGTTCCTTTCTCTAGCCTCTGTTCAATATACACGAGCTCGGTCTTAGGCCTCCTTCTTTCCCCATCTTCTTTTCCACAGAGAACATTCAAAAAGGTGGCATTATCCAGGAAGCATTTGGACAGTCTTGGAAAAGAACTCAGAACCAGAGGTATAAACCTAGTGGATAACTTCATTTGGTGGTTAACTAAGTGGACTTTGGAGGTAAAAGACCTGCCATCAAAAATCAGCTCTACACTCAGTTAAAAAAATGGGCAGAAGATCTAAATAGACATTTCTCCAAAGAAGACATACAGATGGCCAAAGAGCACATGAAAAGATGCTCAACATCATGCAAATCAAAACTACAATGAGGTATCACCTCACATCAGTCAGAATGGACATCATCAAAAAGTCTTCAAACAATAAATGCTGGAGAGGGTGTAGAGAAAAGGGAGCCCTCCTACACTGCTGGTAGGAATGTAAATTGGTACAACCACTATGGAGAACAGTATGGAGATTCCTTAAAAAACAAAAAATAAAACCACCATGTGATCCAGCAATCCTGTTCTTGGGCATATATCTGGAGAAAACTATAACTTGAAAGGACACATGCACCCCAATGTTCATTGCAGCACTATTTACAATAGCCAAAACATGGAAGCAACCTAAATGTCCATCGACAGAGGAATGGATAAAGAAGATGTGGTACATATATACAATGGAATATTACTCAGCCATAAAAAAAGAATGAAATAATGACATTTGCAGCAACATGGATGGACCTAGAGATTATCATACTAAGTAAAGTAAGTCAGACAAAGAAAGACAAATATCATATGATATCATTCATATGTGGAATCTAATTTTTAAAAAGGTACAAATGAATTTATTTACAAAACAGAAACAGACTTACAGATATCAAAAACAAACTTATGGTTACCAAAGGGGAAACATGGTGGGGAGGGATAAATCAGGAGCTTGGGAAGAACATACACACACTACTATATATAAGATAGATAACCAACAAGGACCTACTGTATAGCACAGGGAACTCTACTCAATATTCTGTGATAACCTATATGAAAAAAGAATCTAAAAAAGAATGAATATATGTATACATATAACTAAATCACTTTGCTGAACAACTGAAACTACCACAACATCGTAAATCAACTATACTCCAATAAAACTAAAATTTAAAAAAAAATCAGCTC
The DNA here is from genome assembly GCF_965194825.1 of Balaenoptera physalus. Lineage (NCBI taxonomy): Eukaryota > Metazoa > Chordata > Mammalia > Artiodactyla > Balaenopteridae > Balaenoptera > Balaenoptera physalus. The sequence goes on from NC_138889.1 coordinate 85,135,003, forward strand.
TACATACACTTCCCTCAAAACACCTGGGCTCTAGTTTCATTTCTTCCAGCAGCAGAAGGTACAAGATGCCACGTAATTCCCAGGACTCAATTTCTTATACATTAAATATTGAGCAAAATTATCACTTTGAAGTTTTATAACTTATAAGCCTTAAGGTTTTAATAGTGTTTTTGAGGGGAAAGGGTGAAACATTCTACCAACTGTATTGATTTTACTTGAAAGGCATAATGTCCCAATTTTAATACTCTTTCTTTAGGACAAAGAAAACTACTTAAGTGTTTCACTGTCTAATCCAAAGCAAAAATGAAACATCCTGAAGCCTGACTTTTAACTATGATATACTGATTTGTTATTTTTAGACCATCAGACTTAAGAAACTAAATAAAATGTACATCTCTCTGTTAAAAAAAAAAAAATCAGCTCTACATAAGCGTCGCATGCCTGTGGTTAAGTACGTAACCACCCAAAACTCCTCTGTAAAACAAAAACATGTCATAGGGTCCTGGTAGGGACTGTATAAGACAGTTCATGTGAAACCCTGAATACAGTGACTGGATCGCTATAGGTGTTCAAAATGTGTTAGGTATTGGATAACAGTGGTGACTAGAATGATGAGGTTGATTTGGGGGAGTCATATACATAGTATATTACTTGAAGCCATGAGTGTAGCTGACATCACCAAGGAAAAATTAATGAAAGAGTGGGAAAAGAACAAAACCTTTGGAAACACATATTCTGAATGTGTTAGGTTATATTTTACATAAATGGCCACAATAATATTTCTATTCCTACATGCTTTTCTGATCCTTGCCACTTCCCCTCATTAAGAAGTAGAAACTATTTCCCTTCCTCATTAAACTGAGTGGACCTTTGTGATCACTTAAATAAAATGCATGAGAATACATGACTTCCAAGAAAAGTCATAAAAGCCTGCGCCTCTACCTTGAGACAGGTATTTTGGCTCCATGAGTTGCCAAATAAAAAGTCTGGCAGTCCTGAAGGCAGTGTTAGAAAGTTTAGCAACACTATTGCCTGCTGAAATCTGGAAAATAGGAAAAACATACCTAGTGAACCAGATGATATAAGTAAGGAGATTTCCAAACAGAGCATTGACGTCGCTGCCTGCCTTCTAGCTGCCTATAGTAGGGTGCAAGAGGAGAGAGACAATCTAAAGAAAGAATTGTCAAATATAAAGGAGTCAGGACTCGTTGAGTAAATAAAACATTTTCATTTCCAGCCTCTCTGGAAGAAAAACCATTTATTTTTTAATTTTTTTTAATTTTTTAACATCTTTATTGGAGTATAATTGCTTTACAATCATGTGCTGGTTTCTGCTTTATAACAAAGTGAATCAGTTATACATATACATATATCTCCATATCTCTTCCCTCTTGTGTCTCCCTCCCTCCCACCCTCCCTATCCCACCCCTGCAGGTGGTCACAAAGCACCAAGCTGATCTCCCTGTGCTATGCGGCTGCTTCCCACTAGCTAGCTATTTTACATTTAGTAGTGTATATATGTCCATGCCACTCTCTCACTTTGTCCCAGCTTACCCTTCCTCCTCCCCGTATCCTCAAGTCCACTCTCTAGTAGGTCTTTAGATGATGTTTCCTGATTGTATGCTAGACTTTGTCTCTATCCTGAAGCCATTTCTTAATTTAAAAATGGATTTTCTCTAGACCTACTAGACCTACTAGAGAAAAACCATTTTTAAATTAAGAAATGGCTTCAGGATAGAGACAAAGTCTAGCATACAATCAGGAAACATCGTCTAAAGATAAAGCCAGGAGTATGACTGCAAAAACCTATGTTAAGAAAAATTGAAAGTAATACCTCAAACAGGCAAAAGACCCTATGGGAATATTAAGGCATGTCTCACAGATTCTATTACACAATAGGGCTTCTAAGAATCTGAAGTGCATTGTCCCATAACAGTCTCAAAGGAAGCTCAACATAGCCCAGAGTTTTCCCTGAAGAGATCCATGGATGTGACTTTAGTCTAATGTAATGGATTAGAGATTGGTACATTAAAAAAATACAAAGTTTTATATACACATCTCTCCATATAAAAGAGATAATCAATAAGGACCTACTGTATAGCATAGGGAACTACTCAATACTCTGTAATAACCTATATGGGAAAAGAATCAGAAAAAGAATAAATATATGTATAACTGAATTACTTTGCTGTACACTTGAAACTAACACAACATTGTAAATCAACTATACTCCAATGTAAAATAAAAATTTTTAAAAATACAAAGTTTTTTTAAGGAATTGTATCAGCTTAAACCAAAAAGGACAAAAACAGTACCAAATTAAAGAAGACTTGGACTCTTGAGCTTCTACTAGCAGGAAACAGACTGAAAAAATTATTGAGCTGCAAACACAGACTACATTCTATGTGAAAGGCAAAGCCAGGAGCCATGAAAAATCATTCCCAGACACTATGACTAAACCTTAATCAAGGAATTGGCAATATATGCTGGGCTATTTTTTTTTCAGAATTGCTATGGACCAATGACTTCTGTGCTGCCTATTTCCCCCTTTTTAAATGGAATTATCTACTGTGGTTATTCTGAGTCTGTCCCATCATGTATGCTGAGTGTTGGGGGGAGAGGCAGACAGTTTGACGCTTTAGTTTTACAAGTCTTAGATCAAGGAGAAGGATACTCAAGAACCTATTCACAAGGAACCACACCGAGGAGCTCATCACACCTAAACATGACGTATATGCTGAGATCCTGGCCCTTGAGAGTGAGCCCAATGCCACAATAGAATGAAACTTTGGGAGGAGGTTGTCTTCAGGACAGAGTGAGTCTATTTTGCATGTAGAAGAGACTTGTATTGTTATCAAATGCAAGTCTGTGTGCCCAACACACAGTGAGGGCAAACAATAGCAAAACATTAGAGTTTGGAGCAGAGGAAGGTCTATTGCAGGGCCATGCAAGGAGACAGGTGGCTCATGCCTTAAAAACCCAGAACTCCCTAAAAGCTTTCAGCAATATCCATTTATAGGCAAGGTGAGGGAGGCATGTGGTTAGTTGTTGCAAACTTCTTGGTGTCAGATGCTTTGTTCTTGAGGTCAGGTCACGGTCAGGTCATGATGTTCTTGTAAACTGCCATCAAAACAAATGTTATTTTCTCTTCTGAGAAGAAAGGGCAAGGTTCCAAGCCTCAACTTTCACCCTTGGAGGTCCAGGCCCTGGGGTGGGGAGGGAGGGCCCTGTGCGGGGGCCAGTTACCCTGCCCGGGAGCGTTCGTCCAGCACTCAGTCTGGGTCCTCCCGCCAGTGCCCAGGCCCAGCTGAAGAGGCAGAGCTCAGCTGGCAGTGCCCTCAGGGCCAGGGCCCCAGACCCTGCCCAGCCCTCATCACTGAGGGAGCCAGGCATTCAGGACCCAGACCACCCTCAGGCTTCTCATTTAAACTGGAGAGAATCATTTGTATGGGATCAACAGGAATACATGTTGCAGCACATACCGGTCAGGTTAATCACCAGCTCACAACAATTGCCCTTCTTTGAGAATAGCCCCACCACAGAGCTGGACCTGAAGTAACGATGTGCAACATCCTGGCAACTTAACCCTGACCTCGGGCCACCTTCTAGGGGTAGACGACTGATCTAAGCTGCACCAATTTTGGAAACTTGAATGGAGAGACTGAAGCTGGTTGAAGCTGTTACCTCAATGGCAGTGTCCATATAGTCCAGTCGCTGAGGCCTCCACAGACCGCGACCCATGGAGACTGCTGCCGCCATTAGGTCTTCGAGGCCCGGGCCTAGCCAGTGGCTGGCCGCAGTGAGGGCTTGGGAGCTCTGCAGGACACAGCCCTCGGCCTGTCCCCAGCCACACCCCCACCCAGAGGGCCCGGGGAGAAGGCAGGGATCCGCTCTCACCGTACTCTCCACCGGAGGACCCCTACAAGGCTGACTTGGCAAAGCAGGACCTCTAAGCGCTGCACTGAGGGTCTCACGCTAACGGCTGTGTGCCTGTCCACCCTTATCACAGTATCACTGGGATCAGAGAACAGACTGTGGGAAGTTCTATTTTCCCAACGTGACCACAAAAATATTTTTGGTTTCACAAGGTCTTTCAGAATCTTGTCTCATCCTTATTGATGGTGGAGCTTATTTCTCCTCCCCTCAAACCTGCACAAGCCCTTGTAACTGTCTTGATGAGTAAAATGTTTCAGAAGTGATCATTTGTGACTTCTGAGGCAAGGACATAAAACATTAGTGCTCTCTCTCTCTCTCTCTTTCTCAGAAATGTATCTTTGAAGCCCTGAGCCACTATGCAAACATGGCTACCCTGCAAACTGTACACTAAAAAAGACTATGAATAGGAAGGACTCCATACAGACACAGAGAGATGCCCAAGGATCCCTAGCTGCTGCATCTATTCCAGTCTCCTCCTCTATTCTCAGGAGCCAGACATGAGTGAATAAGCCCTCAGAAGATTCCATCCCTGCATTCCGAATTGCAACTGCATGAGAGAACATAAGTGAGAACCACCAATTTGAGCCAGTCAACCTCCAGAACCACAGGGGATAAAAATAAAATATTTATCATTCTAAGCCAAGAAGTTTGGAGGTAGTTTATTATGCGGTGATGAATAACCAGAGTACAATTTTTTTTCTAAAGTTGGAGGAAGTGGTGCAGTCACATAATTAGGCAGAACTAACAAGGTAGAGCCTTGTGGAAGCCAAAGGAAGAAATTCAAGAACAAGAAAGTACTCACCATTATCAAGTGCTGCAGAGGAAATGTAGAATGAGTACTGAAAAAAAGGTTACTGGAAATTAAATGCATTTGTCTTTTCTTGTCTAGGATGTAAAACTGACTAGCTTGCTTAACACAGAAACAGTATCAAATATAGAAAAAAATCAGCATATGTTCCCTCTACCTGGATCTTTCTTGTCCCCATCATCAAGTCCTTCTTCTCCAAACCTGTCCAATAGTACAGGATGAAAAGGAAGAGAGCACTCTTTATTTATCAGTTATGAGCAGGGCACAGTGTAGGTGCTTTTACTTCTATTAATAATAACAAAAAGTCCATTAAGTGAGTATTAGCCTCATGTTACTGAATAAGATTTAGAAAAATTAAATAATTTGAAAATAGGCATATAGCTAGTAAAGAGTGAATCCATTATTTTAACCTAGTCCTGTGTGAGACCACTAGCCAGAAAGCAGACAGTTCTTTATGATCAAATCTAGTCCAATGGAGACTAAAATGGGTTTTGGTGGTTTAAGTGCTGGTCTTCTCTGAACTCTTCCCTCCTCCATATGGCATCCTCCAGATGGTTGGAAGCTCAAAAGAGTGATCTATGGCAATCAGTTTTTCTCTCTCCCCACCAATGCCAATTCATTTATGACTTTTCCATAATACCCCCCAGACTCCAAGAGAACGGCCTTCTGTAGGCACAAATTAAGCCTGCTCTATAACAGCATGAGGAAGCTAAGCTCAAAATTCTAAAAATGAACTACAGAAAAGTGTGTTTAATACAGGAATTGGGTTCCAGATTGCATCCTGTTTACAAAGGCACATATTGTGCGGATAGTAAAAGCAAGCAAGTTCTACTTTCATAATGGTGGCTGAAAATGAATGCCACCCACCCACACCCCCGCCCTGCCCACACACACACTTCATCAGCGCAATTAAATCTTAAATTCACCTTGCTCTGAACTACACAGACTAGCGGAATTTTGTGCATATATTTGTGTAGTTTGTTTATCATCTTCCCCAAACTGCTTTACAATGAAATAAAAGAACTAGCTCACCCACATATGCATTCTGGGTTCTGAGAATTAACTCACAAGATAAATGCACCCTTTCCTAGGGACCATGGGAAAATCACTTAGACGAAACAGGTGTCATTCATTACTGGAAGCCAGTGCTTCAAACTATGCTCTAGAGAATTCTAGGTTCCATAAGACTAATAGTTATTCAATAAGATTAGGGTTTTGTGGTCAAATAATTTAGGAAAACACAGCCACTCATTCTGCTCTCTTGGAAAACTACATTGCACTGCGCATTAGTATTTAATGATGTAGGAAATCTTACAAAGTACAAATCTGCTTAACTGTTTAAACCAGGATTTCCCAAATTTATTTTTTACCACAGGCCCTTATCTTCATATAACATCTATTATATTTCTTGTAGAACACCATCCTTCAAGCAATACATCAGGGCAAACACCATTCTCATTCTTTTGCATGGAACTGTTGGTTTAGAACAATTGGTAGAACAATGGAAGGATGTTTTGAGTCTTTTCAACATGGTTAAATATCTTATGTTGATCACTGGAGAGGATGAGAAATGATGGAGGCAAATAAAATGCTATCAATATGCAGAAGAGTTTGCAAAGAAAGCATACAGAGTTGGACAAATATTCAGTTACCAAATACAAATTCAGTGTACTTACTTCATGGAAAGAGTAGATATGATAAAAAGAGCTTCAGAGTGAACTCTATTTCTACCACTTATTAGCAGAACAAGTGTTTCTTTTTAAAATTAGTTTAAAGAAAATTATTTAATCTCTCTGGGCCTCAATGTCTTTGTATGTAAAATAGGGATAAAAATAGCCACTTTGTAGGAGTGGTTTTGAGAATGAAATCAGGTATAGTGCCTGACACATTATATGCATGAAATAACTAAATATGTTTCCTTTCTGATTAAGTTACTCTAATTCTTCACTTAAGCAATTTTATATTGCTATGGATAAAATAATGGTCTCATATGAACTGGACAAGAACATATGAATTTAAGTTCCAGGCATTCTAATTCAGGTCTATATGGCTATGTAAATACCTTAAAGATCACAGAGAAAAAGGAAGACTGGTACGCCTCTCAAAACTGCTCTGGTCCATGTTCTGATAATTCTAAACAATCATAAAGGAAGTGTCTAAAGGAAGAACTGTTCTATTTTCCCATCATGTTTTCTTATGCACCTGACACTCAAAATTTCTCTCCTCAATCAATAATGCTAAAAGCATCCTGTTATTTAAAAAATCCTAGAAAGGGAGTTATGTTTCTGTATCTACGTTTTCTTACTAAAAGATATCCAAACTTATACAAGTCTAAATCAAGTTCTTAACCATGTCTTCTTCCTTCTTTATAGCGCCCACAGAATCCAGCATAATCCTGGCCTCATCTCAATCTCTCGATGAATATTTATTGATCATTTTGAGTCATTCACAACTGTAAAGAGGTGCTATAGACAGAACTGTGTACCTCCAAAATTCATACGTTGAAACCTTAAACCCCAGCGTGCTGGTATTTGGAGATGGAGTCTTTGGGAGGTGGTTAGGTTGAGATGAGATCACGAGGGTGGGACCCTCAGGATGAGATTAATGCCCTTATGAGAAGAGACACCAAACAGCTTTCTCTCCTTCTGTCCCCACTATGGAAGGTGGACAGCCACCTGGTGGTAGCAGAGCCAGGAAGAGAACTCTTACCAGAAACTGACCATGGTCTTGGTCATCTTGACCTTGATCTTGGACCTGTAGCCTCCAGAACTGTGAGAAAATAAGTTTCTGTCATTTAAGCCACCCAGTCTATGGTATTTTGTTATGGTATCCCGAGTTGACTAAGACAAGAGAGATAAGATTTGGAATGCTGAGAACTAAAATCAATCAGACAATCCCCCTTCCTGGCATTTTTTCCCTTGTACATTCATGCACACTCATGTTTTAAACTGTCTCTTTTCAGCTAGTTGTATCAGGACTGAAGGAATCAATCGTAGTCATTTCTTTCCTAGGTGATCTGAAGAAATTTTTATCAAAACATCGCTGAAACCTAAGTCCCAGAAGTCTCAGATTTCAAACACAAGATTTTGCAACCTAGCATAGGAGAAGTTACAGTGCCATGTATAAAGTTTACTAGATGGTTAATCAAGGAAAATGCAGCTGTATGACCCTTACAATAATTGATTTATCATTCTGTGATTATGTGTGACCTGAAGGAGTAAACACAAGGATTAAGAAAGGTAATGATAATAGTAATATGTAACTGCAGGAGACCCAGAACATACTTGTTACTTGATGTAGTCGGGAAAAAAAGAAAAGAATAGAAAATTTGGCAAAATAAGATCATGCTCTGATATCATCCAGCTTTGGAAGACATAATTAAACAGAGTTGTGAAGAATGCAGAAAGTGTTTACACCTAGATAGTACTCGAATAGTGCCTTCAACTCAAATCATAAAATAAGCAAGTAATATCCATTAGGTAGCCCAGTGGGCATCAAGGAAAGGTATAGAACAAGTATTTCTGACTTGATTTGTTCCAGAACAACCCTGGTTAATTTAAAAGCAAAACTTGGAGAGATACTAAAGATATTAATGCATTCCACCCACTAAATGGCAACCCATCAACTATCAAAATTGAGGGAAAGTTTAACTATTAAATTAAGATGAATAATGCATATCAAGCAGAAAAGGAGATATTAGAGATATATACCAGGATAATAATATTAACGATTGCAATGTACAATTATAATCTGGCTATAACAAGAGAGAATATAAAAGCGGTTTCTGTTTTACTCTCTCCAGCAGGATAATTTTTAAACCCAAATTATTCCAAGTCCAGGCTCTCCCCGATAGAACCCCAAGACAACTGATTAAAGTAGGCCTTTGGAGATGAAGATGTCTCTCTTTCCATTCCTCCTTTGCTATGGTCTGAATGTCTGTGTCCTCCAAAAATTCATATCTTAAACCTTAGCACACAGTGTGATAGTATTAGGAAGTGGGGTATTTAGGAGGTTTTAGGTCATGAGGGTGGAGCCCTCTTGAATGGGATTAGTGCCCTTATTAAAGAGGCTTCATTGAGATTCCTAGCCCCTTCTACCATGTGAGGATACAACAAGAAGTCTGCAACCCAGAAGCAGGCCTTCACTCAACCATACTGGCACCCTGATCTCAGGCTTTTAGCCTCCAGAACCATAAGAAAGAAATTTCTATTGTTTGTTAGCCACCTAGTATGTGGTATTTTGTTATAGCAGCCCAAGCAGACTAAGACACTTTTTTGGGAGTTGTCAGCCACCTCTCTTCTCTCTTTATGGCACCAGTTGCCCTTGTCAGGACTTTGGAGCTTTGTGTCCCCTCAGGTTATCACTCCTTTCTTTCAGCCCCAGCACTAAACCCATAGCTCTTGTGGTTCTGATACTGAAGTAATCATCCCCAAGGCAACCAGTTCTTTTCTCAGTGAGAAAGGAAGAGGTTTCTCCGACATTATTGTGACTCATATCAGACCCCAAGCAAAAATGTTTCATTCTTTTAGATTCTTATCCTGTCCCTGGGGTTTCAAATTAGCTAATTGTCCTTGTCATTTCTCAGTTATTTGTTTCTCTCATGAAGACAGGCATGTTTCCTGAGGAATGAGATCAAAGACAAAACAAGTAAGACTCTAAGAGAGTGATATTCAAAATTATCTTCTTCCAATCTTAATATCCAACTAATGTCCCTGAGCTATTCTACTGATGGCAGACTCCGTTCTAGCAAAGAATGTTTCCTCCTACCTGGTATATTATGTAAATGTGGCAGTTTTTTACCTGAAATGTTTGTCTCAGTCCTGAGACTAATCATTGGGCTCTATCCTGACCAATCACTCTACATTCTTCAATATCCATCAAAACTTTAGGTGACAGAAGAAACTAATGGTTAACATCATTATTTGAAGTAAAAAAAGGTATAGCTTCAAATCCTGTTTCTGTTATTAGCTGTGTGATCTTTGAGCAAGTTATTGAATCTTTCTAACCCTCAATTCTCTAATTTGTAAAATCAGGGTAGTAACAAATTTCTCAAAAGGTTGGCAATAGAAATAATGAAATGATACCTGTAACTTAGCCTGGTACCAAGACAAAGTAAGAACTCAGCATATATTAATGTAAGGCTGATGATAGTGATCTAAATACAGCACATTTGTCTTACCTTGTCATGTACACATTCCCATAAAGAACTCATAGAACAGATTTCCTTTGATTATCCTGATGCTCAGCAAGTATATTTAATTAGGAGGAGAGTAGGATTGGTACCTAATATAATGTTATATATAATTCCTATCCTGTGATTAAACATTTAAAGAGAGTAATCATAAATAAAACCCACTTTATATAATATACATAACATAAAGAGTTTTGTGAGCTAAAATCTATAAGAAGCATACAAATACTGTGATATATAAAATATGGAAGATGCAAACCACTATTGAAGGAAAGTTAAATTAAGTAAGAAAATATAGGAATATATTTCATTTTTAATGTGAAGATGCTTGACTCATCCCATAGGGAAAGAGATAAAATGCTTTTTCATATAAGTGTACTTAAGTATTCCAGAAAACTTCATTTCAGGAGGTTAGAAATGTGTTTAAGTAAAATAGAATCAGCTGGTATTCTCTCTGAGTACAATATGAGAGACAAATAACAGCTAAATTGAGGACAAATCTTTATCTTTAGTGTTTCTACAGACTGAAAAAATGAGACTGCTCAGAATGTTAGACACATACACTCAAATCAAATACCTTATCACCAATCACTCCATATGGAACAAGAAGCCTTGAAATCAAGCCAAAAAAAAAAAAAAAACAAATGTGAAACTATTGACAATTAGTGAAACTACTGACAACTGTCCCTGTAGCATCTCAAACTGACCAGTATCCATTTTTAGGTACAACAAAGTTACTGTGGCTGGAATCTCCTTTATGCCTTATTAATTTCTGAGCTCCAAATGTGATATGATGTACTGCCAAAGACACTTAAATTTCCTATGTCTATTGGGAAACAATAGGAAAAATAAAATTAAAAAGTTATGACCATTTTAAAAGGTGGTCAGAACTGCTATATTTTACAAGAGAATAAAGTAAAATGGGATACTAATTCCATAAGCAAAACTCAATTTTCCATTATGTTCATATCTTTTGGATTTGTCTGGATTAGGTTCATTTAATCAGTATTTTGAAAATACATAATCCACAGAGGTTGTTGTTCAGAAAATAAGTACATGTTTTTCTAGCAGTTTATGGAAGGAAATAAACCCAGGATTAGCAGGGAGAAAGTTTACTTTTATGGGGGGAGGGGGGCAGGTTTCCAAGGTTGACTCCTTGTAATTCAGAACAGTAGGAGTGAATGTCATTTTCTGTTCTAAGCATTAGTACACATACCGTACAAGTATGATACCCATCATCTCACTGTCACTGTTGGAAGACTGTAGGAGTATCTGAAAAAAATGCATCTCATGAGAGCAGGTGCCATTGTACATAATAATATACTTTGATGTTTGACTGGTCTCTTGGGCAATATTCATTTTTCTCCTTTTCCATTTTATTCATCAGCATTTGTTTTGGTTTGTCTATGTTTCTTCTTGCATATAAATAATTCAGTGATTAATACAAGGCAGATGTAAATTATAGGATTAAAAGGTGATCCTGTTTAATTATTTATATATGTACAGAAAAACGGTATTGTCAAGCAATCTCCCTCAGGAAGTGCAATGTGAAATCTGAATGAGCTGGGAATAAATCTAGTCTAAATTTTCGTTTACGTAAAATTTAAGAGAACCAGATGCCTGAAATGTTGCTCTCCATTTTTTTATATTTCCTTTCAACTTCTGTAATACATGATATTTTCTAAACACAATAAAAACAATGATGACAACATCAATAACTACCACTTTAAATTAATAAGATCATTTTTTTCACTTCAACACATTCTGGGCCATTTGAAAGGCAGAAGTGCCCTATGGAAAAATAAAAGCTTTCATAATATCAGAATGAAAGTATATTAAAACTCATAAGTCAACATGATATTAAAAAAGAGCATATGGATTTTAGATTCAGACATATCTTGCCAGGTTGGAATCCCAGCACTACCACTTATAATGTGACTCTGAGAAAATTAATATTTTGGAGTCTCAATTTTTTATCAGAAAAAAAAATAGATATAAAAGCACTTGTCTCCAGAAATTCCATTTCTGGGTATTTACCCAAAAGAATTGAAAGCAGGGACTCAAGCAGATACTTGTACAATAATGTTCATAGCAACATTATTCAAGTAAACAAAAGGTGGAAACCAGACAAATATCTATCAACAGATGAACAGATAAACAAAATGTAGCATATACAGACAGTAGATATTATTCAGACATAAGAAGGATGACATTTTGATACAAGTTACAACATGAGTGAAACTTGAAAACATTATACAAAGTGAAATAAGCCAAACACAAAAGGACAAATATTGTACAGTTTCACTTTTATGAGGTACCTAGAATAGGCAAATTCACAGAAAGTAAAATAAGGGCTGAGAGAGGGAGGGAGGGGTGAGTGGGGAGTTATTGTTTAATGGGTACAGAGGTTTTGTTTGGGATGATGAAAAAGTTCTGGAAATGGATAATGGTGATGGTTGTACAACACTGCAAATATATCTAATACCACTGAATTGTACACTTAAAATGGTTTAAATGGTAGATGTCATTTTATATAACACACACACACACATACACACACACACACACACACACACACACACACATATATATATATATATATATATATATATATATATATATATATATATCCACAATAAGAAAAGCACTTGCCTCATGGAGTTGTAAAGATTTAATTCAATAAAATATCGAGCACCAATAGGCATCTGACAAATGCAACTCTGACCTCACCTCAAGTCATTTTCCCTAACTTTTTAGAGAATAGTACACATATAAAAATAAGCTATTGCTGTGTTGATTCACATTGGCAAAAAGAAGGTGAGAATAACCATACATAAATCCAAATCTTTTGACCAGAGAACTCTTGGACTGTTGATGGGCTTTTCATTAGATTAAAAGCTCTCTCCAACTTCTCAATGCTCTATTATAAAATTATGTGAACACCAGTTAAGGTTTTCTTCCTTTTCAGACATTGTGTTTTTCTTATCCCTTTGGAGCAATACTTGAAATAAATAGGATTCACTTAGTCATACAGATCACTAATTTTGAATGAGTATTATATGTATAAAGCACTAAAGGAGACCCCAAGAATTACAATACTAGGTCCCTAACCCCAGGAAATGTAGTAAAGAAAAGACATGGAAATAACAGATTGCCTCCTGAAGCATGAAAGTTCCTTAGGAATGTGTTCTCCAAAGGATTCCCATACTCTAATAGGTATTTTTGCTATTTCTATTGTTGTTGAAACTCATTTCCAGTTACCTCTCTTTTCCAGCTTCTTCTATAGCCCTAACTGCTCCCTGGTATATGTATGTCTATGAGTGTTTATGTGTGTAAGTTATATATGTATGTATGTCTTTATGGGTGTATATATGTACACACACATAAACACCAAGAGACAAATACATATCAACATGCACATACATATATATTTGTTTATATATATATATATATACACACAAGCACACACACACACACACAGAGGGAGGGGAGAGAGAAAGAATGAGGATAGAGATTGCTTAGGGGTTACCTCTACTACCCTCTCTGATTACTACTCTCTGCTGCCTTCGTTTGACTTGCGAAGTGAATAATATACTAATTTTCTCAAATTTTTCATATGTTCTTCAGTTTATTTGTACAGAATCCCAAAGTTCAGTGGTCTCTTCCAAACTTCTTTGTGAAGAAGCTTCCACTATATTTGACAACACTATTTAACATATTGTTTCTGAAATCCCCTCACCCTTGGTGTCTATGGCACATGCAATCTGGTTCCTACTCTTCATCTCAATCAGCTCCTCTGTGCATCACTCCACTTTCTTCTTCTACATCTAAACTGTGGGGTTCCCCAAAACTCAATGCATTGTCCTATTCCTTTGTCCATTTACAGTCCTGCCCTTGCAAAGCCAGTTTACCTATAACCTTCCAAATTATACCTCCACTTACATCCTTTGACCTGAGCCTTAAAATGTTTTTTTTTCAGAAACCTAGTGAAATTTTCATTTACATGTCTTGTTTTCATCAAAAAAAATCAACATTTTCAAAATACAATTCATCAGGTTTCCCTGTCTCTTTCCCCAAAATTCATCTCTGTAACTTTTTCACTGACCCAACTATTTGCCCAGGAAATTAGGCTCAATATCATAGATTCATCTCTAATTTATCTATTGTTAGTCCTTTCAAGATGATAATTTGAATTTGACTGACACCACCCTCACCCAGGTCTTCACCATGTCATCGTTGGATTACTTCAATGGCCTTAGGTTACTTCCCCTGATTTCACTCTTTCTTACAAATTGCTGAAAGATCAACCTTTAATATATAGTGCCTTGAATGCTATAAACCCTATTTTAAAATAAAATTATTATTGCAGATGAACAACAGAAACCTTTCATGAAAATTCAGATACATCCATTATTCCTTACTGCCTACTAAATCAAACCTAAACTTTTGTATCTGGATTTGAGGTTCTTTGTAATCTGAAACCACTCTTCCTGTTACCGAACTCAGGTTCAGCTGCTCCTTGCTCAGGAATCCAATACTGAGAGACAAGTGTTGGGCAAAAGGAAAGACAGCTTTATTGAGGAAACTGGCGAACCTGGGGAGAACATGGACTCATGTCCCAAAGAACGAACTCCCAACTTCCCAGGTTTTGCTTGGCTATTATATAGGGACAAGAAGAAGGGGCTATGTGCTGGGAAGGGGGTAATCTTCTATTTTCTCAATCACATGGTTCTAAGTAGCCCTCAGGTCTTGCTTGTGGTTGACATTATCTGAGCCATAAATCTCTGGTCAGCTGGGGGGGGCCCCATAGGGTCCTTCTTGGTTTCATTCCTAGTTAACCTACCGTTCCGCAGGGTGTACTTTACATTCCACCACCCAGTTAATCACCTCACTGTCCACTCATTTGCTGACCACACTCACTTGTGCCTATTAATTTCTCCTTCTCTCTCTGCCTAGTGAAATTTTATCAACCCTCTAAACCCTGCCAAAAGCAATCTCTTCTGTGGAACACCCAAACCAATATTCCAACCCAAAGGCACGTTCCTTTATCTAACTTCTTTGCCTCTATGATGTAATTTAGCACTTAATGATATACTCTAAAATTATTTGCCCTTAATTCACTAATCTCCATTTTGATGTAGTTTGGAGTTCACCTGACTAGAGTTTAAACGTTTGCTTTGCTATATACTAGATGCATGGCTTACAAAAATTTGTACACTTATGTGAGCACAGTCTGAGTTTTCTCAGAGGAATATCAATAACCTTTTCAAGGTGTTAATAGGAATGGTAGATGAGATAACATAATAGTGTATTAGTTTATTATTGCTGCAACAACAAACTACCTCAAGTTTAGTGCTTAAAACAATACAGATATATTATCTTACAGTTCAGGAGATGAGAGGTTTAAAATAGGTAGGCAGACCTGTGTTTCTTATGAAGGATTTAGGGTAGAAACCATCTCTTTGCCTTTTCTATCCTCTAGAGGCTGCCCATTTTCCTTAGCTTACGGCCCCATATCATTCCAACCTCTGCTACTATGGTCACATCTCCTCTCTGACTCTCCTGCATTCCTCTCTCGCTGATAAGGATCCTTGTGATTACATTGAGCCCTCCTGATATTCCAGGATAATCTCCTTAGCTCTAGATGCTTAGCCCAGTGACATCTGCGCAGTCTCTTTTACCATGTAAGGTAATATATTCACAGGTTCTGGGGACTAGGACATATATATCTTCAGTCTACTGAACATAGGGTACACAATAACTGTTGGTCTCCCTTTTCTCATTCCCAATGTTATAAATTATATGACAGCAAAGACCAAGTCTCATCCTCCTTCTATAGCCTTCCCAATGTCTATCAT
The DNA here is from genome assembly GCF_965194825.1 of Balaenoptera physalus. Lineage (NCBI taxonomy): Eukaryota > Metazoa > Chordata > Mammalia > Artiodactyla > Balaenopteridae > Balaenoptera > Balaenoptera physalus. The sequence goes on from NC_138889.1 coordinate 85,150,796, forward strand.
GGTACAAAGCTAATGGCAGATGTTGAATAAATGTTAATTTTGATCAGACTCTACACGTCAGATTAGGTAGGATTGAATCATTCCCTCCTGTCTCTATTACACATCGCATTTTGTAGAACTATCAGATGCAGTCCCTAAAGGCCACCACAGAAAACAGTAATAATATATCCCAATCTGTTCCCAGTAGGGTTCATCAAAGAGGTTTAATTTTGCTCCCAGCCCTACAATAATAATTTTTCTCTCATTTGTTTGCATTACTTCACCTAATTTCTCAGTATTTTCTTTCATAAAAACCATATAATTCACTATCTGCAGTTTCTTATCCAACTAGGGATTTGATGGAGAATATATAAGATATTTATTTCTTCATATGCAAACAGATATCATATTATTAATACAAACAGATTTTCTATAAATGAACATTGTAGAAAACCCATCTCTAATGACAAATGATTCTTTAAGGAAATAAGTTCTCTGTTTTGTTTTGCTTTTAAGCTTCACTAGGTAGTACACAGTGCTACAACTCCTCTCCTAAGAAAAAATAGAACTTTGTCTTCATTTCCAGCCAAATAGTGAAACAATGGTACTCTTCTTAGGAGATACATGAACATAAAATTCTGCACTTCAAAGTAGAAACCCTCTGGGTTAGAATTTGGGGTTTTCTTTCTTTTTTTTTTAAATTAATTAATTTATTTATTTTGGCTGCGTTGGGTTTTCATTGCTGCGCGCAGGCTTTCTCTAGTTGCGGAGAGTGGGGGTTACGCTTCGTTGAGGTGCGCAGGCTTCTCATCACGGTGGCTTCTCTTGTTGCAGAGTGCGGACTTCAGTAGTTGTGGCACGCGGGCTCAGTAGTTTTGGCCCGCGGGCTCTAGAGCACAGGCTCAGTGGTTGTGGCGCACGGGCTTAGTTGCTCTGCAGCATGTGGGATCTTCCTGGACCAGGGCTCGAACCCATGTTCCCTGCATTGGCAGGCGGATTCTTAACCGCTGTGCCACCAGGGTAGTCCTAAGGGGTTTTCTTCTTTAAAAAAATTTTTTTTGATACACATTTTCTTAAGTAATTTCAAGGCTCCTTTGCTGTGAGTTGAGTTTTAGATGTTATCCTCACTAAAGCAGTCTTCACTGTCCCATCAACTGAGCTATCAGAGCTAAAATTGAAACACAAAAAACACCTCTGAGCTTGAATGTCTGTAGATCACATACACACACACACACACACACACACACACACACACACAGTACTATGAATCAAAACAGATGCATGTGAGCTCACTTATATGTGGCATCTAAAAAAGTCAAATATGTAGAAGCAAAAAGTAGAGCCGTGGTAATGAGGGGGGTGCATGGAGAGATGTCGGTCAAAAGTTACAAAGTTGAAGTTATATAGAATAAATAAATCTAGAGAGCTAATGCACAGTATGATGAACAGACTTAATAACACTGTATTAAATACTGGAAATTTGTTAAGGGGGTAGATTGCTCTCATCACCAAAAAAAGAAAAAGAAAAAGAAAAAGATAACTATGTAAGGAGATGGATATATTAATTAGATTGATTGTAGTAGTAATCATTTCATGATGTGTATGTGTTAAATCACCATATTGTATATCCTTAATATATAAAATTTTTATTAAAAAGAAAAGAGATGCAGGCAGAATGAGTCTTAAATCAATCACCAAAATAATGTCACATGGGTCATGTTAAAACAGTGTCTCAAACCTAATCATTTGACTCTCTGCCACACTCTAGCCCAGAAAGTCTTTAACTGGCAGAAACGCTCCCTGATGCCTGAGGAATTATACATTCATAGATTAGCAGAAGATAATGCATCATATCTTTAGACTTCACTGTATTGAGTCATATTTCTAATGTTGTTTTAGTGTACTTTTCTGAATTGAATTAATTGCTCATTTGGCCCAGTAATAAAGCTTTTTGTGTTTTTTTTTTAACCAGGATTTTATCTAGTGTCTCTATTTCCTATCATCCAGTGCGATTATCCCCTGAAGAAAGTAGCCATCAAGGCTTCAGTGCTTTCACAGGTAACAAAGGAAGGTTTATTACCACACTTTGCCAATAGACTAAAATGCTGGATTGCATAAAACTCTCCACCCTTTTCTCTACTGGAGAAAGAAGAACTCAGGTCTTGATATAATGCTAAATCTTTCCATGACATCAAAGCCTTCTTTTCTTTCCCTCCATTTGAAGAATATTCTACATTATATAAAAAAAAATACATAATATAAAATTCTAGAAAACTTAAAGTTTGTTACAGAAGCCCAAACCATCTCAATCTGGAGAAAGTCAACATCACATACTATAAAATGAAACAATCCGTTTACAGCTTCCTTCCTTCTCATAGATAAATGCTTTTTCTCTAATTGCCACATCATTTTAATTTTTAAGTAAATCATCATTCTAAATTATTTTTTTAAAAACATAAGCACCAAAACAAAAAACAAAAAAACATAAGCACCTGCTAAGAGAAAGGCCCTTGTAAGTTGTATGAGAAATTCAGATTTGAATATGGACTCTGCCTACAAAGAGCTGTACCTAAAAACAGAGTGAAAGAAGAGAATCCATAAGCCTATATTTTAGAGTTCTGTTTCTTTGTTGATTGAATTCCCAACTGAAAGAACTACACACAGTATATATACAAGGTAGCTTCTGGGAAAGACAGAAAGGTTAAGTCAATTTTACCAGCCCTATAAATGATGAAATAATACACTGGGTACCAACCAAGAGCAGACTAAATATATTCCATTGTATTTTCCTGCAGAATTTCCATTAAAAGTACAAGGGAAAATGTATCTATCCACAAAGGAATTTGGTAGTAAAGGAAAAATACAGTACCTCTGAGTAAAACACTAGGTTTTAAAATATCTGACCCCCACACCTGTGATCTTATAAACCAGGAAAATGTTGAGGACAGAAGAATTCCTGCTGAGAGTAAGGAAAAGGGCTGGAGCACTCTCCCTCCCACAGTGTGGCTGCCTTCCTCTTAGGGGCCAGGAGGTCTTCTACTGCAGTGACCCAGCACCTGCTGGACTCCTACTGCTGACTCATTTATTCAAAGCCATAAGCCATTAAATTTACTATAAATGCAGTAGGAGGAAATGTAGGAAAGGAGTTTTGACAGCTCATTTTAAGTAAATGTTTCCAAAGAGAAAAGTGAGATGTTCCATCCCCCACTTCTTTCTTTCTCTATGTCTCTTTCTCTCCCTTTCTCCCTCCTCCCCAGACTCCCTCCCTCATTTTTCCATCTCAGACACACAGACTACATAGTTATATCATATACCTATTTTTTCCTGAAGCCAAAGAATTTAGAAGTCATATACAGCCACGCAGAAGGTCACAAAGGTGATAATAAAGGTGCTTTTCTATAAGTCATGTACTTGTCTGATGCTCCCAAAGCCCTTGTTTTTTTAAGAGGTTCATGAAACATTGATTAAATAGAATGTATATGGGAAAAGAAATAGAACCACACATTTAGTGTCTAAGTGGACTTTCGAATCAGGAGAGCTCAAGGCTTACATTTCTACCCTAATACTTAATAGCCGTGTGCATTTAAGCTATCTATTTCTCTTCTGTAAACCTCAGATTTCTCTTGGGTAAAATGAAGATGATAACACTCATCTTATAGAATTATTATGAGTTAAGCTGAGATGGTGGTATCATAGCATCTAGGGTCTAGTACCTAGCATGAAGTAAGTGCTCAATAAATGTTGATTTTTTAAAACAAAATAAATAAGCAAATATAACATGGGAAAGATTTCCAAAATCTGTTTATTCCTTCTGCCTTAGCAAGTAGCAATTTGTGATCTAGCAAGTTCTCAGTGTTCTCAAACTAAGCCAGAACTGTTAAGTATCAAAGGATTAGACACTAGATTGAATATCTAGTCAGAACCTACCCCTCTTTCTTCTTTCCCTCATTCCCTCCTTCCTTCTTTCCTTTTTTCCTTTCTTCTTTCATAACAGATCTACACTGAACAACTACTCTGTGATTAGACTATGCCATGTGTTTGTGGTAAAGAAATTAAAACACTGTCAATGCTTCAGGAAAGTCATAGTCTACTAGGGAAAAGAGAGAAGTAAAATATCAGTTGTGAAATGGGAAATCAGGGTTATGACAGGTATGTTCTAAGGCAGGGGTCCCCAACCCCGAGGCGACAGACTGGTACCAGTCTGTGGCCTATTAGGAACCAGGCCGCACAGCAGGAGGTGAGTGGCGCGTGAGCAAGTGAAGCTTCATCTGTATTTACAGCTGCTCCCCATTGCTCGCATTATTGCCTGAGCTCCGCCTCCTGTCAGATCAACGGTGGCATTAGATTCTCATAGGAGCACAAACCCTTCTGTGAACTGCACATGCAAGGGATCTAGGTTGCATGCTCCTTGTGAGAATCTAATGCCTGATGATCTGAGGTGGAGCTGAGGTGGTGATGCTAGTGCTGGGGAGCGGCTGCAAATACAGATTATCATTAGCAGAGAGGTTTGACGGCACAGAGACCATAATAAATCAATTGCTTGCAGACTCATATCAAAACCCTATCAGTGAGTGGCAAGTGAAAACAAGCTCAGGGCTCCCACCGATTCTGCATTATGGTTGGTTGTATAATTATTTCATTATATATTACAATGTAATAATAATAGAAATAAAGTGCACAATAAATGTAATGTGTCTGAATCATCCTGAAACCATCCCCCCACCCCAGGTCCATGGAAAGATTGTCTCCCACGAAAATGGTCCCTGGTGCCAGAAAGGTTGGGGACCACTGTTCTAAGGTGTTGCTGAATCAGAGTGGGAGATTTAGGAAAGTCTTGTGAGCAGTGATGGATACAGCAAGCCCAGGCAAAATACATGGACATTCAAAGATTGTGCAAATACAACACATAACACTCTCAGCCTTAAATAAGCCTTCTTAAAGCCATGTGTATATGGCGAACTACTTTCCTGATTTGGCCCACTAAGCACAAGAATCTTCAATGTCAGATTCTCAAGTTGGTCCTCTTAACTCAAAAAAGTTCTTTAATTCAGAGCTTTATAAAATTCACAGAAGGTTTCCCTAAGAATGACTGAGCTCTCAGTCATTTCATGACTCTCAGTCATGAAATGGGAATGACCTACATTTTACTCAAGAGCTAAACGAGGCAAACTAATAAAACAAACTATGAAAGATTTATAGCGTAATTCTAATAATGTTTCACTTCTCTCCTCTCTAAGGAACTGATGAAAATCCTTAGCAGGCCAATGCTTTAGCACTGTTTTAATACCCCTTCTGTCATTTTCCACGTTTTTCTGTTCCATACCGTTCTTTTGATTTGCCAGACTGAGGTGATGTTGCTTTCTTGAACTGGGGTTGTTCCTACAGATACTTTCCATCTCTATGAACGTGAGAGCATTTGTCTTATTCACTGTTATATTTGCAGAAACTGGAACTACAGTGTGCTTGGCACACAGTAGTTGCTCAATAAACATTTGATGTGTAAACAAACCAATATCCTTTCCCTCAAAAAACCAAACCGGATCTTTTCCCCCAAATTGGTTTCTACCTCTGTACAGTCTTCCTACTTTGTGCCTCTTTAATCTAGTTTCAATATGGCTGGAAGAAGTGCTTCTGAATTAGAATCCAAATTAAAAATGGTAGCACCATTGGGCAGAAATATGGATACTTACATTGAATCAGTTAGGATTTTTCGTGTCTGACTTAGGGTCGCCCTTGTTGACAGCCCACCACTGAGTGGACTGGACTACACAAGAACAGGAAAGAAAAGAAAGACATGGATTGGTCGGTAGCTGTATGGCATTCATAATGCTGGGGTGTGGAGGGCTGTGTAGGAAGTAAGCAAAGAAGGTCTGAAGGGAGAGCCTGGAATTCAATCCTGTTGGGCCCTGTGAGACATGCCATGGATTTGGGCTCAGCCCTAGGTATAGCAGGGATACAAAACTGACTCAAAACTAAACCCTCCCCAAGATTTTTAAAAATTATAAAAACCTATAAATTTTAATACCCAATTTAGGTAAGATTTAGCAAGATAGGCACATTCAGACACTGCTACTGAAAGTATAGTACAGTATCAAAGTTTCTGAAGATTCTTTGAACAAAATATATCAAAATTACTTTAACAGTCCATAACCTTTGGTCAAGATATTTCATTCTGAGGTACTTATCTGAGAAAAAGCATAGACATACACAAAGATAGGTTTGTATATACAAGGATATATGTATGTACAATGTGTTCATTATAATGTAGTTAAAAAATAGGAAAACATTCAAAATAACCCAAATATTTATTAACAGTCGGTGATCTAAATTACAATTTATCTCTGTAATAGATTATGATGTGCTGTTATAAATCATATTGTAGGACTACATATGCATTTTCAATGGGGGCTTAAAATTGCTGCTTTGCAGAGGTGAAGAAAACCTTGCTCTTTGTATGTATAAAGCACAAATATACATACAGTACATAAACAGATATGCAGTACATCTGTGGTATTAAAATTTCATGGGCATGGGGGCAATTAGGGAGGAAAATGTCTTAAAAAGCTCCTTTGTGGGACAATAATGAACCAAAGGTTGAGAAATACTACTGTGGAAGAATATTTATTGAAAAAGAAAATATCCCCAATAAATAATTATACTAACCACAGTAACTATTGTTGCTATTATAACAACAGCTAATCAAATGGGCTCCATGTTATGTGTTTTACATAAACAATATGGTTTAATTCTCAGAAAGTACTTATGAAATAGGTGTTATTATGCTCACTTTATAAACGGGGAAATGGAAACTTAGGAAGGCTTTTATTTTTCCCAGATGAGAAAACTGAGGGTCAAAAAGGTGATGAAATTTATCCAATGTAATACAACAGTAAAAGATTCAGACCCAGGTCTATATTTGTATGAATTTATTCTCTTCACTCTTAGCCATTATGCAGGTTTCTGAATGGTGTAATTATGTACAAGCACTTACACACACAAACACACACACAGATGAATGAATGGAAGCATGCAAATCGAATTATTAACAAAAATCCATAGAAGTTTAAGTGCTTAAATATCTTTGGCTTTTCTTTGTCAGCAAGTTTTCTGAGTAGAGCATGTATTATTATGAATATTAAAGAATAAACTGAAAATGCTATATAATCAAACTTGCCCTCAAGGAACCTTCGGATAACTAGGAGGGAGAAGACATGAAAGCGAATAGTAATGATGTTAGTGGAATTAATTCCCACTTCAATCACTCGCCACCTGTATTCCTTGGGCAAGTTCCCTAAACTTTCTTTGAGTTTCAGCTAATAAATAGAAATGAGAAAATCTATGAGGATGAATGTGGAAAGTGTCATAAAAGAAATGGAAAGTAAGCCTCCTTCCCCCTCCAGTCTCACTCCCAGGGCCTAGATGTCTCTGGTACCAAGGCTTCAGAGGCAGTGTCCAAGGTAGGGCACTGTGGACATAAAAGTGACCTCGAATGCCAGGCAGAGGAATCTGGATTAAATCTAGTCAATGTGCTCTTCTTTTTTCAGTAACACGTTTTTATTTTTCTGGGTACCTTGTATTAAGACTGAAATGACATTTTAAAAAGTAATCGGTGAGTTTTTTTCCTCAATGAGTTTTTTGTTTTTTTTAATTGGAGTATAGTTGCTTTACTAGTCAATGTGCTCTTGAATTAACCCCTAATGGCAGTGGGCTCCATTTTCTCTTTCCTTTCCTTATCTTTCCTTTCAACCTTCTAACTTGTAGGAGAAGAGGCTATGAGATTTTTAAAGTTAACCGCAGGGTTCACATTAATTGAATTTTTCCTTTATTGCTTGCTGTAAAGATTGCTAGGGTTGTCTCCTGTGTTGAAGGATTTATTAGCAGGGAAAATGGCGCATTTTGCAGCCTGCCAGCAGAATTCAAAGCAGCCTAGCACCTGCCTTGTTCGATTAATAAGCAAGTAAGGGTTTTATCTGAGTGCACATTCCCCTTCCCCTCTCCTCGTCCACCTTGAACAATCACTAGAGCCAGATGGCTTCTGCTCTATGCTCCTGGGAAAGGCTTCCTCCCAAAGTCATCCTTCTCTGGACCTCCACTTGTTGTGGCCCTCCTTGGGCAGATGGTGTCTGGAAGGCATGATTGATAAACATGTTTAAATATAGAAGGCAATCTTTCCTGTGTGCCAAGCAATTACTCAACATCACAGATAGGCCTGCCATGGACCAACAAAATAGCTATAGTTTTTTTATTTAACACATGGAAGAAATGGAAAATTATTAAGAAACCATCAAATGTCAGTGTGACAGCAAATTCTGGAAAACATTTACCAGTCAGCATTCGCAAGAAAAGCTACCAAAACAGAGGGAGGCTGAAAGTCACCTTGCCTTCTCCATACACTGTATATTCACAGTTTGGAGAGATTCATCTCTCTTTAAGGAAAATGACTCTACTACAGAGCATATTTTACTAGCAAACGACATCCCGGGCTTCCCTGGTGGCGCAGTGGTTGAGAGTCTGCCTGCCAATGCAGGGCACACGGGTTCGAGCCCTGGTCTGGGAAGATCCCACATGCCACGGAGCAACTGGGCCCGTGAGCCACAACTACTGAGCCTGCGCATCTGGAGCCTGTGCTCCCCAACAAGAGAGGCCGCGACAGTGAGAGGCCAGCGCACCGCATTGAAGAGTGGCCCCCGCTCTCTGCAACTAGAGAAAGCCCTCGCACAGAAACGAAGACCCAACACAGCCAAATAAATAAATAAAATAAATTTTAAAAAAACAAAAAACAAAAAAAAACCCGACATCCCTTCATCAGACGCTGATTGTTTTCTTCTCTGTACCTGACCTGAATGAGTATGATAATCATGAGTGTCATGATGTCTTTGACATTGCAAGTGTCAGGTGCTGTGTTAAGCACTTTACATTTACATACATGGTCTTGTTTAATCCCCATGGCAAACACACCGGTGAGTACTGTTCTCTCCCAAATAGTAGCTGTGGAAATTAAAGCTCGGGAAGGTTAAATTGTTTAAGATAACAGAGCTGATAAGTGCTAGTGGCAGAATTTAAGTCAAGGGCTGTCTGACTCCAAATCCTATGGTTGCCCCTTGGGGTTAGGCTGATCGTCCATCCATTCACTAGAATCCACTCAACTCATGGCAGGCCTCTCCAAGGACTTGTCATCACTAATAGGGCAGCCCTACCCCAGCACCTTCTCTAACTCTAAGTTGTGGCTGCATAACAAAAAGAATACACATTGGAGAGGGTTTTCCCAGGCATAGCAATGGCTGCAATTTTCCAAGAGTAAATTATGGTTACTGCATATTATTTATTAAGAGAAAAAGGTAGACTGACCCATTTAATATAGAAGAAAATAATTTTCTAACAAAAGCAACAACAAAAGTGATCAACACCAGAGGGAGGAGCTTTGGTGCAGGCTGAGTGAACCATAATCTAAGCCCGATGACAGCCCTCCCCACCAACAGGCAAGTGTCTGTGGTCACGTAATAGAGGTTTGAAAAGAAGCAAGACATACCTAGAGAGATGAAACAGGGTCAGGTTCAAATCAAATAAGAAAACTTTTTTATGTCCCATTCTTTTTTCTTTTCTTTTCTTTTTGAGGATCTGTATTTGTGGGGTAGTGCGGGGTACATTTCTCAGAGTTAGTGTAAGGAGACAGGGAAAATCACAGGGAAGAGGTAGAGGTGAGGGGCCACAAGCGAGCAACAGAAATTTTATGAGATGAAAAAAAATCTGCCATGCAATACTTTTTTTTTTAAAGTTAAAGAATGATGTGTGTGTATCTACATATTTATGGTCATAAACACAGAAGGAGATCAAAATACAAATGAAGCCTTACATCTCCATTCAACTTGAGAGCCAAAGACATCACAGTAAAAGTGACTGTAGCATCACCGGCTTCTTTTTTAGGCTTCTCTGCATCACCTTCCACCAAGGAACATGAAATTTCACAATATGATGATCCCCTCATAGTTTAATATCTACAGAAAAAGATTTGCAAATCACTTCTGGACTTGTAGCCCTATTAACAGTAGTTAATGTTTATTAAACGTTTAGTATGTATCTTTCAGTACACTAAATGTTTGACACAGTACCTAACTTAACGTTTACAACAACCTTGTGGGTAGAAATTATGGCTACACCTACTTTACAGACTTGAGCCCAGGTCTGCTCAATACTTTTAACAATCATTCTATTGGTAGTTTTCTGATTTTAATATTTCTTTTTACCCATCTGTCAGGGCAATGAGCATTTTTCTCTAATAGATGCTAATAGAGCACATAATGACTCTGAAACAAATATCCATTCCTTTTAAATATAGGACTCTGCACAATCATTTAAGAACAAGAATTTATGCACAAATGTAACATAAAATATACTATTTATAAGAGTAACCAAAAATATAAAATGGCTCATTATAACTTAATTTTTTAAATAAGCAGGAGCTTAAAAAAAAAACTACAAAACTTCTTTTTCCCCCCAAGGGTCATAAAGTAATAGAGATAAAGAGAGACAATGTTCCTAGAAGAGAATGGCTGCATTTTGAAAAGATGACACTCTTTCCAAATTAATGAAGAGGTTTCATGCAATTGTAATCAAAAGTCCAATAAGATTATTTGGAAAGCAGTAGAAGAGGCTAAAAGAAAGATCCAGGAGTTCATCTGGTAGAATAAACCAATTAAAACAAATATTAAAATTTTGCCCAGAGGAATTGGGCAGAGAAATATGCAAAATATAAAGCTTCAACATACTCCCTTGCTAGCTGTTTAACCTTAACCATTTACTTAAACTCTCAGTGCCTCTGGTTTTCTTACCTGTAAGTGTGTGATACAATAGTGCCCACTATTATTAAGTGCTATTTGCAGTAATAAAGGTCATTATGTCCTCAATGAGCAGATTCTATTTGGCAGATTATGTGAAATAATGCTTGTAAACCACTTAGCAGATTGACTACCACAGAATAAGCACTCAGTAAAGGTTAGCTGTTATTGTTGTCATAATTGTTATATTATGGTAGTTGGCTAATAACACACACCAAATCTATTCATTCATCTGACTAAGGAACATGTTAATTGAATATGTACTGCATACCAGGCCAATCTAATCCTCAATGTTGGGGAAATGGTGGAGAAGCAAAGAGGCAAGGCCCCTGTCCCCACAGAGCTTACATTCTGGTGTGGGAGGCAATTAACAACTATACAAGCAAATGGACAAGTAATTTTGGATATGACTAAGACCTGGGGAGAAAATACAATAAGGTCACAGGCCTAGTAGTGATAGAGGAGCAGTCCTTAAGGCAGAGTGATCAGCAAAGACTCTTTGAAAGAGATGAGGAAAAAGCCATATGGAGATCTGGGAAGGAGCTTTCCAAGCAAGGGAATCAAATGTCAAAACTGTGAGGTAGGAACCAACTTGGGGTGTAAAGGAAGAGTAAAAAGGACAGTATAGATGTAGAGTAGTGATTCAGGGCAGAGTGAAGGAGATGATTGTGTTTAGTGAGACAGGCGGGGACCAGGACATGTAGGGCCCTTTGGGCCAGGACAAGAAGTTCATCAGGGAACAAATCAAAGCAAACCCCTACATCATGGCCATACACCAAGGAAAGTTCCAGAGAGGTCAAAGGGTTGAATAGAAAACATGAAACACGCTACAAGAAAACACAGGGAATTATCTGCTTCGGGAATGGCAAAAACCTTTTTAAGCCTAGAATTAAAGGCAGAAAGCATAAAGGAATAGGTAGATATATGTGAACACATGGTACCTTAAAATTCCCATGCATTTAAAAAACACAATAAAGAACGACAAATTAGCTTTAATGATAAAGTTAAAAAGCCTATGACAAGCTCTGAAAAACATAGACAATTCATTTAACAAAGTGTTAAAATCCTTAATAAGCCATAAGAGAGTGAAAAAAATATAAAAATATGTGAATTCAAATTTTAAAATATGGGAATAAAAATATACAAATATATGTATAGGTAATTCACAAAGAGTGAAATACCGATGGCCAATAAACACATAAAAAGCATTACTAATAATCAAAGAAATGTAAAACTGAAAAGCAGAACATAAATTTCTATCAATTTATATTAAATTCGTAAGTTAAGTACAAATTATCAATTCAGTGTTGATGAAAGTCAATTATGCTACCCAGTGGGACATGCAGCCCCACTGAGGGCTTTAGAAAGTGTAAATGAGAGTATAAATTGAAATATAAAATGTAAATGTAAATTAGCAGAACCTTCTGGAGCTTAAGAGCCTAAAAATGTATACATCTTTAACCCATTAACTCCACTCCTGAAAATCTAGATTTCAGGATAATCTAAAATACTAAAGAAATATTTATTCACAAAGACACTGATTCTATGATATTTATTGGACAAAGCAAACCACAAAACTGCATATGTTAAATGAACACAACTATGTGAAAATGAAAGAAAAAAAGAGAGAAAAGCCTGGAAGGAAATATACAGATTGGTGGGATTCATGCTGGTATTTTTCTGCCCCTTTAAACTGTTCTAATACTTTCAACATTTTCAAATATGAGCATGTATTTCACTTTAACATATAAAAAAGAAAAAAATAACTATTTAATATAAACAGTATTCTATATCCTACAATCTTTTGTAAAATTTTCCTAGTCTTCCCTTCTTCATTATCACCCTCTGTTAATAATTTGTTTTGTCTCTCCTCTTCTCTACCAGACAACCTCTATCAAGAAAGTAGAAATCATAAGGCACAGACCTTTTTTATCCCCATACCAGAGACATCTGGATATACTCATTTATAATTCAAAGAAAGAATTTTATAAGGCTAACAGACTAAAACAATTATAGTGGTATATTTGGGAAATAGATAGGTAGGTAGATAGTAGACAGATATGATAGGTAGATATGATAGTCACATAGATATAACATTACTTCCACTCTGACCCTGAGGGTGTAGCTGTATAATTAAAGTAAATATACAGTTGAACAAGTATGGTATATAACATCCTGAAAGCCAAACGGTAGTTTGGTTGTTGCACGTCTAAGGTATCATTGAGTCACTGGTTTACCTTACATGAAATTCTCTGCTCAGCTTATTTTGAGCAATGTAAGAATATTCACACAATTTGTTTTGCTTGGGGCAAAGCTAAGAATATGCACTTCCTGAAGTCTGCAATCCTCCCCTCCATACTTCTCAAACTCACCTCAGTTCACCAGACAGATCCACTCACTCTGCAAAGCACATGGAAATGTTAATGGTTACTGAGGGCAAATGAATGAGCTAAAAGAATTCCCAGATTTTAAGGAGGACTGGGAATTCCAGGGGAGCTGAGCTCCAACTTTTCCGGGCAGGCACTAAGGAAGAAGGAGATACTTTTCAACAAAGCGCAATCTGCCTGAACCTATTAATTTCCCTGTTGACCAAACAGATCAAGCACAATTCAGGATTATTTCAACAAACCATCTTGGCAGGTAAACATTTTCTGCAGACTGCAGCTCTTTCTGGCTATTGCAAAATGAATTGTACGAACAATGCTGAGGTAATACTGATATGAATCAAACAATAAAGCAACACTGTGTTTGTGTACCCAGCTGCCCAGCTGTCCCTGGAGACTGAGACAGTTTGAAGAGCCTAAACAGGCTATTCAAAAACATTCTTCATATTTTCCTTTAGCAGATGCAGGTTTTCTGGTACTATTTTTAGCAGCAATATCTTTTTTTTACCCTACCCTGAAGAGATTCACACATGAAAACCCAATTCATAAAACATATAAATAGAAGCATTTCTGGCTGACATGTGGCAAGGGCCAAGCCATTCCAAATATCTCTTCTGAGTCCTCTCAGGCACTTTTCTGTAACCCTAGGATGCATGCAAGATAGACTCTCCCACTTTTGAAGAGCTAGGAAAACCAACTGCAAAAAATGGACAGATAATGTCTATGCTTACCTTGCAATGGTACATGAAATCCACGGGGCACAAAAGGATTGTGTAAGCAAAAGTGTTCTTCCACCTCTATTTCCTTAACCACTCACCCTTCCCCCTCCTTAATACTGCCTCACCCTTTTCCCCAAAGGATGCACCCCTGCCAGAGAAGCTTTAGCTAATCAGAGCTCCCCTCACCACCCCCAGCCCCTATGGTCATCCTTGCATCCTCTCAGCATCCTGCCCTCCCACTGGAACAAATAATTGTAGAGCCATTACAGTGAATATTGTGGTCTTGCCACCCAGCCTCTATTCCCAGCTTTCTCCTGATAGCATTTCCTTTCCTTCAGTGTTGGCAGTCTTGATGGTCCGTTAATCAAGGTGTCTTGCCCCAGCTAAACAAGGTGGAAGGCTTCTATCCCAAGATGGGGACATTTGGTCTTGGTCTCTCTCTCCAGAGATTCTAAATCTTGAACAGAAGACCTCACAGAGATAAAGACAGAACTTATTCATCCTGACAATGGCATCTTGACAGGACTACCCACTAGCTCCTGTAATTTAGATTCCTGGTCCAGTGCTGGGGTTTCTGTGCTTCTACACCTAGTATACCAGTTTTGTCCTTTCATTTACTGACTTGCCCAAGGGCCTTCCAATAAATTCTTTTTTTTCTTAAATTAGAATCTGTTGCTTATATCCAAAGAATCCTAAATGATACAAGCTTTTATAAAGCAGTTTCAGATTCATTTCTTTAACTTGGCCCCAGAAAAATCCTTTGAAGTTGGGTAGAGAATACTATCAATCTCATTTTACAGAGAAAGAAATGAAGGCTTGGATTATTTAATTCCATCATCTGAAGTATAATGTTCAGTACACGATACAGCATCACAATTTAAACCCAGTTCTTCTGACCCCAACACACACTCTTTCCTCTGCCATGCTGACTCTTGCTTGAGGTAGTACCAAAATTCTGGATCTAACCCTCCCAGGGAAATGCGCTTTTTTATGTCTAATTCCTTCAGACCCTCCTGAAATTACTACTAACTCAAAAAGCCAGGTCCCATGGAATAAAAAGGCTGATAGAGAATCCATGTGTTTTCCTTCTCAGGGGTATTTATTTTCAACAGGAAGTCAAACAAGCATATACTCCCTTAACCACAAAAGGAGTCAGACAAATTATATATATATATGGAATTCTACATTTCCTATTTTCAAGGACGTTGACCCAAATACTGTTTGTCAGGTATTCTGTAGAGAGCATCCAAGCTCAGCCATTATCTGACTTCAGTCTGGTGGTTAAATTCATATGTAACCCAAAACTGCTACAAGGAGAAAAAAATTAAATACGTTGGAAAATTAATAATAAGCTACTTGGATTACAACAGAAAGGGGGAAAAAAAAGATAATTAAATTTCCAAGCTCCAGAAGGGAACTAAATGACCCAGATAATAAAATTCTCCTTTGTGACTGAGATCAACAAGGGACAAATTATTATTGTCCCACCATGCTTGCCAGAGCTGCTTGTAAAATACAGTGAATTGATCACAGAAATAATTCCAGGATCCCTGCCCATCCCAACACACACACACACACACACACACACACACACACACACACACACACACAGCTAGATTTCCAGGATGATGGATAGTTTGTGAAAAGAAAAAAAGAGGATTTTTATTTTTAAAGGCTTAACTCTGGTTTCAACAATCTGTCTAGAATTACTACCCTTTTTCCAATGAAAAGAGAAACTTCCCTCCCCACCTTTCACCTACACTTCCAGGCTTCAGGCTGTCCCACTGACCACAGGAGAGAAGAGGAGATTAAATAACACAGTACTTAGAGTCAGAAGATCAAACTTGAGACCACGTTCCACCATTAACCCCAATATGACTTTGGGCAAACTGTTGTTCCTGAACACTTGTTTGAGTCCATTTAAAATAGACAAAAATTATACTACATATCCTTCCAACTCAGGAAGATTTTCAGATGACCAGTGATGCAGATAAGAGATAAAGGTGTACAGGGAATTTGGGTATCATCTGATAGAGACTGGCTAGCCACTCAGACAGATCTGTAAGGCACTTTGCTCAGCCTTACTCAAAAATCTGGACTAAAAAATCTGGCCTGTTAGTATACTAAGAGAGGATCTATCTCTCAGTGGTAGCCCCATGTTAACTACTGTGTAATTCCAGAATTCCCTGTTACTATTTTACATTAATATAATGTAAAAAATATAATGTAAATTATACAAAAATATAACTTACTCTCAAAACATTTCTCTATGCTTGGTGAGTGCATATATATTGACTTAATATGGGTCTGTATTCAAATGAAGTCATTACACATTAATACATAATTTGCAACAGCTCTGCATTCCCTTACTCTTTGAGTAATAATTCTAATATGTTCCACAAGTATCCTTACCCAAAGATCTCTAAGGATCTCCAAGCGTGCTCATGTGTCCAAGAGCCATTGCTTGTCTGCTGCTTCCTGCCTGAAGAGAACACAGCCCTTAAGATTAAACTTGATACTTACTGAAATTAGCATTTATATTTGCTGGCCCGCAACAGTCCTGTGTGTTAGTTTTAATTAGCATCATTGTCACTGACTGTCTGCTGATGAAGCTGAGCTTCCATCCCGCATCATGGTGGTGTTGCATATATTCCTACGTGGCTTTTAGGAGAGAGCGCCACAGATTCCTCAGGCAAAGATGGTTCCATGATGTGTGGTGGAGGAATAATGCTGTTAGCTTTCAGCTCCCCTCAGTCAGGAGTCCTAAAGAAAAGCTGCCTGATGCCCTAAGAGTTTCCATGTTTTAGTGGAGAAGTTTTTTCAATTCAAACATGCACGAATGTCTTTCCGAAGGCATATCCAAGGTGTCAAGGGGGTTGTGCCAAAATGATTCCAGTGTCAATCATCTTGGGCATAGAATCAGGACTTCCTCTCCTCCAAAGCTTAGCCACTGACGGAAGGAAGGTTCCCTGTATTTTTTATGCCTGCAGGATGATTTGCCTTTCAAGCACTTCATTGCTTTTTCCCATAATTTGGCCTTTATCAAGGTCATCCTAATCCATCAGACATATTTCAATACCTTTGAACCTTAAAAAAAGAGGAGCCAGGCCAAATCTCTTTTCTCTCTAGTAGCTCTTCTCTCTCATGTACATTAATAGATACAAATAAATTCAAGCAAGGGTGAAGCTGCCCACTTCACCCTGTAGCATCCAAGCTGCAAGAGTTAATAAGTTAATAGATATTGGAGAAAACTGTTAAAGCAATCCTCTCCACCCACAAAGTTTGAGCCCTAGACCTAGCCAATATGCCCTAACACACACACACGTGCGCACACACACACACACACACACACATTCATACAAACTCACACAACTATATCTATAGAAAGCACTGTTCAAAAAACCATAGTACCAATGAAAATGTACCAAATGGAAATCTAGACTGAAAAATGGGATGAAAAATATACAGAGATATCAAATGAGCAAGTAGGCCACATAATGAGCTGCTTGATGGAGCTTGGAAATTTAATGAGCAACTTGAAAAATCATTTAATATCTGGTTGGGAAGGAACTTAAAGATCATTTAGTCCAACCCCTTCATTTTTCTAGCTAGGAAAATGGAGATCCAGACTGATGAAGAGACTTGTCCAAGGTCACACTGCTCCTCTGAGACAAATTCTGGACTAAAGTTTTTCTATGATACCCTATCACCTATGATTCCTTCATATGTACTGTTTTCTTGAAAGCTTATTCTTCTTTTACTAATAGGCAAAAGGGAAGGAATCATTTTCATCAAATCAATAAAATCTTATGAATCACAATTTAATTTTTTGACTTAGAATTCACAAGGAAAAAACTCATACAGAAGATTCATTCCCTCCTGCAGCATTAAACTGTTACCTGAAGACTTCACAAATAATAACGGTAATAATAATAATTATTATGTATTGAATATTTCCCATTCTTCGAGCACAATGCCAGATATTTTATAGTTTGTGGCTTTTTTTTCCTTATCAATCTGCATAGTAAACTCACATTGGAAATGAATTTAAGAACTTATGTAACTTGTCCAAGGTCATGTGAGTACTAAGTGTCAGACTAGGATTCAGGCCTGAGCAGATTGACAGTACTCTGGAGGGAGAAGCAGATTGAAGCCAGTTGTTTAGGGTATTAAACTGTTAAATAACTTTTTTTTAATATCCTTTGGACCACTCTGACACCTGTTCTGCTTCATTCACCCATCTCTGGTCTCCATATTTCCTGTCTACCCTTTCCTTTCACCAGTCTATATTGTTCACTGCTACCATATTCACCTTCCTGAAGACTAATTTCTCGGTGTCTCACTCTCAATCTACAACCTTCTGTGGCTCTATTTAATAGAGTCTATTTAATGCCTTGGTATATAAGACCTCCATAATCTGTCTCAGTCTACCTTTCTAACATAAGATCCCACTTCTTCTCTATCAAACGCTTGCTCTTTTCAAACTAGATAACTTCCTATCCTCAATATACACCTTGCCATTTATCCTTCATTCTTCAACACTTACTGAGGGCCTACTACGTGCCTGACACTGTGTTAAACATTGAAAATACAAACATGAAAGAGACTCCCCACTTCCTTAAGGAAGTTTAGACTATTATAGACAGACAGACACGCAAACAAGTGCCTAACTAAAGCTGGTCAAAGTACAGTGGGAACCAAGACGAGCTCTGAGTTTTCAGTTTAGAATTGTGGGGTCTTTTGTTCATTTGCTTTTTTGCCTGACATGCCTCCCACAACCCCTACTTCCATCTTCATGTAACTATGACCCATAGAATCAAGTCCAAATGCCACTTCCTTCAGGAAGTCTTGTCTTGTTTCTTCCCCTTCTTGGTGAGTGCCCCCTCCCAAAAATGTAGGGAAAGTTCCTAATAAATAAACCAAAAATATATATTTTACTTTTTGTTTTAAAATCTTGAATGTCCATGCTCAGGAAGGCAAGAGAAGCAGAAAATAAATTTGCAAAAATTCTGATGGTGATTACAAGAGCCCTAGTAATTTCAGGCTATGATTCTTCCTAGCTAATTTTACTGACTTTCCTTTTCTTATATACACTTATCTAGGATTAGGGTCTTTTATTGGCTCACAAACAGAGTGGGAAGGGAGCAAAAATGGTAGAAGATTTCCTGGTATGAATAGCTAAAAGAGGGAAAAGTACTAAGAAGGATATGTGTGTATTGTGACAGCAAAGCTACCTGAAGTGAAATAAACTGGATTGTAGCAATGAAAGGTACAGGAAAATGAAGGCACAGGAGGGTAAACTCCTGCCCTGAAATATAGCCAGGGATGTACTGAAAAAATGCAAAACCAAGCAGTTCCCAACACCAGCCACTAGGCATCCCAGCTATTCAGTCCTTTAGGACTACATCTAGGGAACAAGATGATTAGGAGGCTGTCTCTAGCCAGCCAGACAGACTGCAGTTATCTGAATACAAGATGTTAACGGAAAAAACCGAACGAACTTTTTGGCCATTCCAATACATTCCAAACTTAGGCTTCTTGAGCCCAGGGGCCTTCTCAAATTCATTTCATATTCCACAATGTCTAACACACTCCTGGGCACATAGAAGGTCTTCAGAAATATCTGCTGAATACATGTTAAATAAAAGAACAAACAGGCACTTACATGGTTGTCAATAGCAAATCTAACTCACTGTCATCAATAGTTTTCTAGAGCTTTTCTTTGACATGCAGTATTGGTAGTGCTTCTGAGTTCTTCATCATCCCAGTCAATGCTGCAATAAATCTCTGGACATGTCGAGTTTACAGCACGCCCGAGAAAATTGCTCATACCTTTCCTCTATACGGAAAAGGAAGTAAAAGATATTAATGATGAGGTTTGAAGCAACAAGCCAAGGGATGGAATGTTCCAAAAGTATTCTCCTGGACTTGTACAACTTACAAGGTTTAACAGCCACTATAGACTGGGTTCAGTGCTCAGAACACTGACAAGCAATTACTGCCCAAGGGCTCTGAGTGCTAAGAAGGCCACAACAAAACCACTGCGGGCAGCTTTCTGATCTCCTACTCACTCTATATTTATTGGCCCCCACGGCTTTCTATCCTAAACCATGAAAACATTTTGTAAAAGAGAATATGATCTGGGGAATTAACTGGACTCTTCCCTGTGCTCAAATAGTAAATCAGGAGACTAGATGGCCTACAGCCTACCGAATTTCCAGCCCTGGTCAGAGGCTGTGATGCAAAGAACAGTAGATTCTGTACATAAAATAACCGCCAGACAAAGTAATAGATTTTTAGGACTGGAAAGAGCCCTACAATCATCTAAGGACAGCAGTTTTCAAGCTGTTTTCATCATGGAGTCCTTGTTTCAAATAAAATTGTGAATGACGTTTAGTATAACTGAGTAAGTAAAAGTTATTGCTGGGGAAAGGGTAGGGAAGGCAGTTGAGGCAGAATCTCTAGAGTTTCAGAAAGTAGTACTAGAACACAGTCATTCTAATCCACACCCTGATTTTATATATACAAAGCATCTATGAGAAGAGAAATGACTTTACCTCCACTTTATAGATGAGGATACTGAAGCACAGTTTCAAATCTTTTGTCAAGATTGTACAGCTAGTGCATCAGAGCCCCTTGAGAAACCAGATGGCACAGCCAAATTTGGATAAGTTAAAGAGGAGTTAATAAAGGGACAATTTACAAAGGTGTAGGCAGGGTTTCCAAATAAATAAGGGATAGCTCAGTAACCTGGAATTGGTACTTTAGGCCTGAGAAGGGAAGGGGAGAGAATAGTTACATGAACTTGTAAGGAGAGAATCATGTAGCAAAGGCCACCTTAAGAGATGTAATCTATAGTTGAAAGACACAGCCAGCCCTAGGCAACCCTATGGGAGAAAACTAGAGGAATACATATATCATCCTCATTCTCTTCCTTCTTCCAGATCTCCTGCTAGGGCTTCCATTGGTTGAACTAACTAGAAATCAGACAACAGAGGGTCTATCAGTGTATTCCATTTAGATTAGCCTCCTGGAGCAAAGAGCAGGATGGAGAAGAGCAGAGAGTGGACCGGAAGGGACAAACTGAAGTTGTCTGCCATAGTTAGCAGGTGCCAGAGACAGAATTATCCAGATACCTAGTGGCAAAAATCTATGTTCTTGATCACAGTGATGTTTCACATTTCAGGATTTTTTTTTAATCCATAAACTCTTCGGTGACAAAGCTAGTATTGACTATGATTTCTTCTCTATTACACCACAAATATATGTCTTGTCTCTTATCATTCTATAAATTTATTGAGAATGGTCCCTCCAAATATTCAGCAATATCTCCAACTTCTCAGACAACTTTAATCATGTTCTCTTAATATAAATATAGGGTACTATAGTCATCTTAATGTACTTTATAACATTAAAATGACTTCGTGTTTTAATAAATACTTAACTACTACATTTCAATTCATATACCTATTGTATGTCAGTTCATCTTCACCATATGAAATGTTTAACATTGTAAAGAATGTTTGGCAAATACATGGGAGCCCACTTGCTCAGCCTAATGGTTCTTTTTCTTGCTAAGAACAGACACCAACTTTGGATCCTTCTCAGCATAGTCAACAACTTCCAAATGATCAGTTAGCACATGAGAAGCCCAAATTTATCTATATATTGAAGAAGAAAAAGAGAGAAAAAGTCTGTGAGAACCTAAGAGCATAAGCCTGAATGCCCCAACACACTGAATGCCATTAGTAAAGAACCCTGATCTGAAGTAGTCACTTTTACAACAGGCAAGAAAAAATAAATATGTGTTGAAACAAAATACCTCTTTGCTCCAGGGAACAAATCTTAGTTAAATCTGAGAATATTCAACATGGGGTAGATAGTTTCAAATTGTTACAAAATGAATATAATTTCACAATGAAAAACATTTCTAAATATCTGTTGGATGGACAGTTGAACATTTTCTTTGGGTCATACAGGGATGAACTTTGCTCAGGAAACAAACTGATGTGAAGGTTCTATGAAACACAGAACAGAAATCCTCTCTCTCTTATACCTCACTTTATTAGATCAGGGTGTTAAGAAATCATCCAATGCCTCTCCATGAAACTTGCAGAGTGAAATACAAACTCCTTACCGGGAACAACAAGATCCCACCTGGTCAACTCACTGGCTCTTTCTCCTATTTAATTCCTTGCCTCTCTCTCCCTTGTCTACCACACTCTAATCCCGCTGGTCTGTGTGCACTTCCTTGTATATTCCCAGCTCTGTTCTACCTCAGGACCCCTGCCGTTCCTCTCTGTCTGGAATGCTGCCACCCATCCTACTTCATGACTAGTTCCCACACATTCTTTAGAAATCAGCTTACATAAAGACTTTCTCTGAAAACTTTATTTAAAGTAGGTCCCGTCTGTTATTCTCTAGCTCTGTTCCTTATGTTTGTTACCTTGGTTTTTCTGAACTTTATAGTTGTATCTATTTTATTTATACCCCAATTTGTCTGTTCTTTGCTTGGCCACTGCACTGGGATATGAGTTCTGTAAGAGCAAAAACTATCTCGATTTTGCTCACAGTTATATCCCCAGAGCCTACTACAGTGGCAACCGCACAATGAGTATTCTATAAATATTTGAGGAATAAATGAATGGCAACTCTTGAGAAAGCTTTTATTTTGTTTCTAGCCTATAAATCTCTTCAATCTTACCTCCAGGTCCTGCAAGTCAAAAGCACATGAAATTTTGTAGAGGTCTGATTTGCAGGTAATAATCACTGAAGCTTATTTGAACACCTGTTTGCTGTGTTTAGACATGCGTGTGTGTAATTTTAAACCTCACAAAATCCCAATGGATTATTATCAGCCCCATATTACAGATGAATAAAATGAGGATTTGATGGATTTAGCTATTCAAATGGAGAAAAGTCTTAAAATGGCAAGTTCTGGACATGTCATGATAGGTGATTTTCAAATAACTTTTTCAACATTCCAAGAAACCAAGGTGACCCAGATATGCTCTCTGGGGATTGTTCCTGAGAAACAGCCATGATAGCATAGAAAGAAAATGGGCAGAGTCAAGGACACTAGAATTAGACCCCTTCTCTTCTATTCACTACTTGTATGACAGTAATCTCTTCTCTCTCTTACCTGACCTCAGATTCTTCATTTGTCCAAGGAGGAGTTGGGACTAGATGTGCAACTTAGTGATATAATGTAACTTAGAGACCTGCCACCATGGTTAAGAAATGGCCCCATATAACAAATATGTTCTGGTCAACACTTGTTATTGTTTGTCTTTTTGACGATAGCCATTCGGACTGGTGTGAGGTAGTATCTCATTGTGGTTTTGATTTGCATTTGCCTGATGATTCGTGGTATTGGGCATCTTTTCTTGTGTCTGTTTGGCCATCTGTATATCTTCTTGGAAAAATGCCTATTCAGGTCCTCTGCCCATATTTTAATCAGGTTGTTTGTTTTTTTTGATATTAAGATGAATAGGTTCTTTACATATTTTGACTATTAACCCTTTATCTGACATATCCCTTTGGCAAATATCTTCTCCCATTCAGTAAGCTGCCTTTTCATTTTGTTGAGGGTTTCCTTTGCTGTGCAAAAGCTTTTAAGTTTGATTAGGTCCCATTTATTCATTTTTGCTTCTGTTTCCCTTGCCTGAGGAGACAGATCCAAAAAATATTGGTAAAACCAATGTCAAAGAGCATACTGCTTATATTTTCTTCTACAAGTTTTATGGTTTCAAGTCTTACATTTAGATTTTGTTATAACTTTGTATGGAGTAGAATCTATAAAAATATCAACTTGTTATGTTGTATACCTGAAACTAATATAACATTGTAAGTCCACTATTCTCTAATAAAAACAGAAAAAATTTAAAAAATATGTTCCAGCATGATATTGATTGCCAGGAACCGTGCTTTCTGAAAACTGTTCCTTGATAAGTAATAAGAGATCACAATATTGCGTTTTCAGTGTAGCAAATTTAAAATTAATGCTGACAGGCAAGAGGAGTTACTAGCTGGGATTAAAGTGGTAGTAGTAGAGTTGAGAATGGAAAGATTCAGGAATATGTTTGAGTCAACAGAGAACTGAGTGAAAAGAATTGAATTTAAATTCAATTTAAATAAACAAGAGAGATGTTTGTTTTGTATCTCAAACCTTACTTAGAAAAAATGTAATATAACATCATCAAAAATAAAGTTAACATACTGAAAAAATAAATGCCAGCATGTTTCCACATTCAACAGAAAGCTGTGGATATTTGGGGAAGCATATGGGAACGAGAGATTTCTCACCCATAAAATGAAGGAGTTGAAGCAGATACTCCTTTAGACCTTCTCAGGACCTCAATAATTCTCTGATTCTGAATTTCATAAGTGCTTACTGAGAATTTCACATGGACTTCATCCCATCATGGGCAGAACAAGTCATACAAAATAAGAAAACATCATCCCTGCCCTCAAAGGGATTCTAATCTAACACTATAGATCAAATTGATAAAAAATATAATACGTAATTCCAATTTCAATTCATCCCTATTATATCAATCAAAACATACTTATTAGAAGCCTGATTTTTTGCCATAAAATGGCAAGTTTTAGGATTTTTAAGACATTATATGTAGTAATATCTTGGGGTAAAAAAATAAAAGTACATGATTGTTTTTATTATGTTGACCAGATAACATGAACTTAAAACATTTTAATAGGAATTGGTTTAGAATGTAAATGGAAAGTTACTTTTGCAGGAAATAGAAGTCTCTGATGATGGACATAATGACAACAATGGAAAAGAAAAGAAAAGGAAACAAATGACAGGTGTAGAAGAGAGAGAAAATGGATCCAAACGTTATTAGGATTAAAATGTCAAACATTGCCTAAACCCAAAGGATCATCACAATAGTGATGCTGACCAGGGACAAGTATTAAATATGAGGGAAAATTGAAAGATAAATTTCCTCCAAATATATAATATACATAGTAAGATGGACAGCAGCATCAATAATTGCTAGGAGGCAGATTATCCTCAGAAATTTCCCTTTTCATGAACTAGTGTTCATAAAATCTGAAAACTCTGCTGGAATTATCCTTTCAGAAATACATTTCTCTTTGTTAACAGGCTGCTAGCAAAATCAAGATTTTGAAAAATAGTTGAATTAATGAAGACAAAGATAAATATTAACATTTAAAATATTCCCAGGATCTTAATGTAAATATAATGCATATTTAAATCAGGCTCTTAAAAGATCAAATAGATGAACTGGGTTGATTAGAATCTAACTTCTAAAATGAGGGAGGAAAAACCTAATCCATTATCATCATATGACACGAATTCTCATATCATGAGTAAAAAGTAATCTTTTGAGAAGAATTTCCCAGGTATTTTAATTTTTATAAAAAATATTTTAACCACATGGAAAAAATATAAGATGTCAACAAAGTAGAGGTAACTTAAAACTGTATGTATAAAGGAAAGAAACAAATGCATGAAAAATTATTCATGCATTCATTCATTCAAAAGATACTTCTTGAGCATGTCTATGTGTCGGTACTGTGTTCAGTGATGATATAAAATACAAAATATATACCTCATGGATTTCAAGATCCCAAGGAACTTACTTACACTGAGGACTAGGGGTATGGCAAATAAATGTACAAATAAACATTAAAAGGCAATCGAACTGTATCCCATAATAATAATACAGACAGTCAAGTTTATAGGAGATCTGAGTTAGTGATCAGTTTAGGTGATTGGAGATGGCCACCAAATTAAGTAGCAAATGGGGTCAATATTGAAGGATAGGTGACTTTTCAGAGGTTTGGGGAAGGATAGAAGTAATAAAGTTGTTAACATGAGAAACGGACACAAGAGACAGAAAAGGTATATGAGTCAGGAGTTGGAAAGTTTTGATTGCTACAGTAAATATTTTATGCTTAAATTTATGGGCAATGGTGCACCAATGTCATTGTTTCCAGCATATACATGGCATAAAATCATAGACTCATAAATCTTCTGGAGGTTGGTGGGGAGCAGGGGATGGGATGGGAAGTGCTGAAAAGAATAACACAGGATGCCATTCCCTCCTTCCTTGTCCATGGCAGAATTCCATAATTAACCACTGGACTCTGTCCCATTTATTCTGCATGACTCCAAAATACCATCTCAACACAATATTCCAAGAAGCCATTGCCGATCTCACTGAGTTAAATGTGAAGTTTGAATCTTCATCCAGTATTTTGTTGTTTTTATTTACTCTCCCACATCTCATATTCAACCATTTGACCTGAACAAGTTATCAAACCAGACTCTATGCTAGGCGCTAGTGAAGAAGAAAATAGACCCAAACTAAAATCAATACTGAGTTTAGGAAAGTTAGAAGGAAAGAGTAATTTATATTCACTGAGATAGCGTCAGCTTTTGGAGTAAATAATCTTTATGCTCTTCTATATAATGTTGTCTTTTGGAGTAAATAGTATCTGAATTATGGTGAAAGTGGTGGGCCTGGAAAGAGAAGCAGAGATGAGATTAATCACAGACCTGTCTCCAAAGTACTAACTGGATTTCTGTTATTCACTTTCATGTGCCGTATGATCCAGGCACCTCAAAATTTTCCCTGAACGTGCCATGCTTCCTCATGCCTTTATATGGGTTATTCCCCTCATCTGAACATCTCCTCTGCTTTCTTCACTCTTTGGTGAACTGCCTGCCCATCAAACCTAAATCAATTATCATATCTTCCAGGAAGCTTTATTCAACAGTCACTCCTTGCTGCTTCCATGATATTTGAAACCTCTATTTTCGCACTTATCATCTATGTTTATTCACTTGTCTTCTTGTTCTTCAGGTCTAAAGTGATCTTTATCTTCATACTGCTGATACTCAACAGAGTGCCCACCACCCAGCAGGGTGTTCAAAAGTATGATTTGATTGAATAAATAAATGCTTAAGTTGAACAGAGTATATGATATAGGGCTTTCACCACGTTTGTTTTTTCATGTTTCCTAATGCTCATATTATAAGCTTAAACATAAAGAGTTTAAAGACATCACTTGGTGGGGCTTCTAAAATATTGTAGTGGCTATAAGGAACCCAGATCAAAATGACAGATTTCTTGTGACTGATACGCAAAACAAGTAATCCTGAGAACTGATGTATGAGTTTCTGTACTTGAAAAAAGCTATGTTTAGCTTGGAAGATTAGTGTCCCTCTTGAAACACGTCTCAAACACATCTTTTTTTAAAAATGTATTTATTTTACTTATTTATTTTTGGCTGCATTGGGTCTTTGTTGCTGCACGCGGGCTTTCTCTAGTTGCAGCGAGTGGGAGCTATTCTTCGTTGTGGTGTGCGGGCTTCTCATTGCGGTGGATTCTCTTGTTGCGGAGCATGGGCTCTAGGTGCATGGGCTTCAGTAGTTGTGGCACGTGGGCTCAATAGTTGTGGCACGCAGGCTCTAGAGCGCAGGCTCAGTAGTTGTGGTGCATGGACTTAATTGCTCCACTGCATGTGGGATCTTCCTGGACCAGGGCTCAAACCCATGTCCTCTGTGCTGGCAGGTGGATTCTTAACCACTGTGCCACCAGGGAAGCCCTCAAACACATCTTTTTAAAGAATCTATTCTTCTAGATGTTTACTGGTTTGTGAATTGTTTGCCCTTTCTGTATCTTTTTGGCCATATCATCCCAGGGTCGTTCAACATTGTGATGAGCAGAGATAAACAGTTCTAGAATATTGTCTCTGAACTCATGAGACATCACTGTACTGGGCCTGTACTCGTGAAGGCTGGTGACAGTAAGACGGAAAACTGCAAGCCACAGTGAAGGTTTCATAGAAAGTCTCAAGTTCCACTTCAAATAATTTCAACATCCTTCAGCTTGGCAGTCATTCTTGGTGGCCTTGACACATTTAATAAGAACCTACCATGATCCAATATGTTGTTGAATTTTATTATTCACAATTATGTGAGAGGGTTACAGCATCATCTCTATTTTAAAGGTGAGGGAATTCCCTGGCAGTCCAGTGGTTAGGACTCTGCACTTCCACTGCAGGGGGCATGGATTCGATCCCTGGTGGGGGAACTAAGAATCCACATGCCATGCGGCATGGCCAAAAATAAATAAATAAATAAATAAAATAAAGATGAACAAATTGATATTCAATAAGCTAAGGTTATTGCTGCTCGAGATTTTCAATCAGAAAATGGTGGAACCTAGACTTGAGCCGAACATCATAAGAAACTAGCAGCTAGAAATCACTACTATTTTCTAGGGAATTATTATTGCTAGATAGCATTCCTGTTATTACCACCAGATTCAAAGGTCTGTTTCTTTGCTGATTGGGCTCCCATGTACCCAATCAACAAGCAATGAAAACTGTAATAACCCTAGAAAAAATTAGGACAAAGCCTCTTTCCTAATGCCCAATGAGAAAACTATAGAGTACTAATAAATGTGAAAAAGGACACAAGCAAATTAATGTTCAAATAAGATTTTTGGTTTTCACATAGGCAAAAATTTAAGATTGATATTTAGTGTTAGAGAAGTTATAAAAGGAAATATACTCTTACACTCTTGTTAGTGTGAATAAATGGTTCCAACATTTTTAGAGGATGATTTGACAGTACTCATCAAACTTTAAATGGGTAGACTATTTGACTAACCCATTCCAGTCTTCAGAATCTTTCCTACAGAAATGTTTGTACATCTGTATGTCTTCTTTGGTGAAATGTCTGTTCATTGCAGCACTATTTACAGTAGCCAGGACATGGAAGCAACCTAAATGTCCATTGACAGATGAATGGATAAAGAAGATGTGGTACATACATACAGTGGAATATTACTCAGCAATAAAAAGAAATGAAACTGAGTTATTTGTAATGAGGTGGATGGACCTAGAGTCTGTCATACAGAATGAAGTCAGAAAAAGAAAAAAAATACTGTATGCTAATGCATATATATGGAATCTAAAAAAAAAAAAAAAATGGTACTGATGAACCTAGTGGCAGGGAAGGAATAAAGATGCAGACACAGAGAATGGACTTGAGGACACAGGGTGGGGGAGGGGAAAGGTGGGGTGAAGTGAGAGAAGCATCGACATATATACACTACCGAATGTAAAATAGATAGCTAGTGGGAAGCAGCAGCATAGCACAGGGAGATCAGCTCCATGCTCTGCAACGACTTAAAGGGGTGAGATAGGGAGGGTGGGAGAGAGGCTCAAGAGGGAGGGGATATGGGGATATATGTATGCATATGGCGGATTCACTTTGTTGTACAACAGAAACTAACACAGCATTGTGAAGCAATTATACTCCAATAAAGATGTATAAAAAAAAAAAAAAAGAAATGTTTGCACACATTCCCAAAGGCTTACATGCAAGAATGTTTGCTGGAGCACTATTTATAATAATGAGAAAATAGAAATAACCAAAACACCCATCAGTAGAAGACTGGTGAAAGACACCATGGTGCCTTCATATTATGGAATATTATGGAGCTGTTTGAAATATGAGGTGGATATGTGTCACTAACAGAGAATGAAGAAAATAATATTAGTGAGAGAAAAAGCTGTAGAATAAATGCTTAAGATGGTATAACACATATGCACACAAATACACACACTCACACTCAAACGCACACACACTCACATGCCTGCATACACAAACTAAAAGAACACATATCAAAATGTTTAATGGTAGATGTCTCTGGGAAACTGAATTGGCATTAAATTGGAATAGATGAGGAAAAAAACCTTATACTTTTAATATATATTTTTTGTGTTTTTGGATTTTTAACCGTTAACATGTACGCCTTGTGCAAAAAAAATTTTGTAATTAAAAGTTTTAGAAGCATAAAAGCAATTCCTCCTTATCTTTGCTGCACAGTTGATACCACACATTTCTATCTGTCATCTGACTTCAACCTTCCAACCACCCTGCAGTGAAGGTATTAGCCCTCTTTTATGGATGAGTATAAACCCAGGAAGAATGGTGATTTGCCCAGGGTCACAGGTTTCTGTTAGAAATCTCCAGTAGTCTGCCTGAAGCTGTGGTTCTGAACCTACTTCTATAAACCTACAAGGCAAACCAGCCCTCTCAGAGGTGGCCTGTGTAGTCAAAATGGTAGGATCTTAATTAGTAACAGCTGCTGCAGGATCCCAACCAGCAAGACAGCCTGCAAAAGCCAGTCCACACAAGCCAACTGAGGGAAAAACATGCCTTTCTAGTCAAGTACCCAACCCATAGCAAGAGCACTGTCAGTTATGCCTACTTTCAGTTCTAAAGACAATGAAATAGATGTTCCATCAATCTTGCCCCCTGCCCAAAAAAAGTTCTTTCAGAGAAAATAATATCCTTTTAAAATTAATAACTCCAAAAAAATGATTAAGCTGATGTTCTATGGGCAGCTAAGACAGTCTTCCCTTCCTCCCTCCCTCCCTTCCTCACTCCCTCTCTCCCTCCCTCCTTCCTTCCTTCCTTCCTTCCTTTCACTGGGAGCCTTAAAATGGCACCAGTGCTCTGGACAGAATTAGTTTTTACAGAGGATAAGGATCTACTTTTGCTGCCTCTGTTTCTGTCTGTGCAGTTGAGTGAGTGAATCCATGCCTCAAAATATCAAATTCCAGCCCCATCACATACTGGATGTATGACTTGATAAGACTCATCCTTTACTTCTCAGTTTCCTCATCTGTTAAATGAGGAGAACAACAGCCCACGTCATGGGGTGTTGTGAGGAGTAGGTGAGAGAGGCCATGACGCTCTTACAGCACAGGGACACATCACATGCCAACTCAACAAGTGTGTTAATAGCTCTTAATATTATTAATGAAAGTATTGTACTGCTAATATAGAGTAGCTATCATTGTCATTATTGTACTCTAATGTGCCCAGATGCTTTTAAACCTTTAAACATTTGGAGATACTCTGCCTATTTATTAAAATTTTCCCTGACTTCATTGTAATGTGGGTCTCTTTAATTCAACAGATATCTCCCCTATACTTAAGAATCAGGTCCTGACTTTCAGCAAGGAGATTCTGGGTTAGGGAAACTAAACACTCTATTTTTTTTAACTTCAAGACTCTAAAATGATGCATAATATTTATAAAATCTTTGGCATATGCGTTATTGGACTCCAAAACCTGCCTTTGGAATTGCTAACTGAAGATCCCCACCTATATATCCCCTGGCACCTCAAACTCAGTATGTCCAAAAGAGATTCACCATCTTCCTTCTCAAACATTATCTTTCCCCCAGTTTCCTCTTCTAGCCAATGGCATAAATGTGTTCCTAATAATCCAGACTTGAACCTGAAATTGTAATTGACGCTTCCCCCATCAGCCCCAATAAATCATATGCAAAATCTTGTAAATTCTGTTACTTGATATTTCTCTCATCTACCCTATCACCTCTCCATTCCTATCTCACTACTTTACTTCAGAACTTCAATGCTTTTTGTCTGAACTATTGCCATAGCTTTCTCCCATTCTCCCCAACTCTACATTCCTTGCGCACTGCATTTTATTTCACTGTCCAATGGCTCTTTTTGAAGTGTGAAAGTTTTAATGCCCCTCTCCTGTTCAAAACTGCCTCCTCCTCCCCCTTGCCAACTGTCTTACAAATTCAGGTTCTAAACTTACATTCTAGTTTATACCATTTCCTAGAACTATTCTTCAGACAAAGAATATAATGTCCCACAAACTTAGGAATGGCTCTGTACCTCTGGATCTTTGTTATAATTCCCTCAGCCTGGAACTATTCTTCCATGCCCATTCTCCAAAACCTACCAAACACTCATGGTCTAGCCTAGTGCCACCCTGACCCCCAAAGCCAGAGGTAAACTCTTCTTATTCTAACCTCCCAGAAAACTCGCCTGAATTTTTTCAACAAATATTGCTTTCATCGTATTATAATTATTTAAATATGTTTTTCTCCTACATGAGAATACAAGATCCTATAAGGCAGGTCCATGAATGTTTCATTTTGGTATCCCCATGCTATCTAAAACAGTGGGTACTCAACAAACAGAGCACTTCAATTTTTGAATGGCTTAAACTGGGAATACTAGTTAAAGCTACAGTATGACCTCTCCCAATATTACCTTCTTTGCTTTACAGATTCAGGGACAGTAACATCACTTTTGGACGAATCGCTTCTGTGTTTCTCAATCATTCTTAACCTAAACCCTCTTTTGATATGTGCAAATCTGATATGTCACAGGCAATATGACATTCCTTTACTCAACACTCACTCTAGCATTCCAACACCTATCAATATCTAAGAACAGAACATGTGGTTAAGCTTTGCTTTCTATAGCTTGTATTATGTAGGACACAATAACTTAGTTTTGTCTCCCAATTATGAAAGTATTGTTTTCAGTACTTTCTGAATGTCCCTTATGTTGAAAAATCGCTATTACAGTCAGTTTTCATATACAAATATTGAACAGTAATGATGATTCTTGCCTTGGCCTTGGATGGTCATAGGCTTATACATTCTCACTTAGAGTACTTGCAGAAATGTGCTCTCACCCTATTGATTTGGCCTGGTATACACTTCTGACTTTTATTTCCCTTTCATAACAGTGCAACAACAGCAGAATTTAATCACACTGATGACTAGAGACCCTTTGTGTATTTTATGAATTAGTGATAAAGTGGAACAAATCTGTAAAATAAAGGAAAATGCCCATCAAATTTATTCATTTATTTTGACAAGAGCAATTTTGTTTTAATTACTTATGATAGCATCTCAGTAAATGTGCTATAGCATGTTTTCCCAAATTAATTAGGCCCCCTTTTCCCACCAAGGTCTTCTGCTTAGACAAGAAAAAGAAAAGGGAGGGAAAAACCACAAATTTAGTCATTTTTAGGACTTCAGGAGAATATATGAACATTTTTCAAAAGACAGTCTCTGTTCCTTTTGAATATATATTCTATAAGCTCATTTGGAGAGAAAATTAGGTATTGCTCTTATAAGATAAATTTGGATATGAATTGAATTTGGAGATGAATTTGCTTTTCTATTTGAAAAGTGTTTTGAAATGTGCTCTAAGAGGAAATAGTTTCAACTAAAACATTTTTACTAATTCACAGAATTTCAGGACTAAAAGCAATTGAAAAATTGTCTAATCTGATATATTAATAGATGCAATATTTTGTGTTTTACACCCCATGTATCTCCTTATGGAAGAACTGAATCCCACCACAGTTGAAATGAAGACTTTTGGTTCTGTTAAGAACATCTAATTTTTTTGGCTAGCTCCATATTAATACATTGGAGGAAGTGTAACATATCAGTTAAGAGAAAGGACCCTGAAGGCCAACTAACTGGGATCATATCCCATTTTCACCATCTCCCACCCATATGACCTTGAACAAGTTCTGAACCTCAGCTTATGATGTTTTTTAAATGCAGATAATAATAATATATTCCTCATTATATTGTTCTGAGAATAAAATGACATAATGCACATAGAGTGCTTTACACAGTGTCTGGCATATAACAAGCATTAATATACGTAAACTATTTTTAGGAAGTTGATAACCACACGCTGTTGCCTTAAGGAGCAGCTTGATCCAAGCATAGAACTTAGAATATAATTTCTACTAACATGGATCCACTCACTGAGTTGGAGCAAATTAATGAAGTCTCTCAGTACCCTTATTTCTCACCCCTCAAAATGGGGTTTAGTGGCTAACCAAGAATAAAAATCTACACTAGATGAATTTAGGTCCATCATAAATGTCCAGGACTCTATCTTACAGCACTTAATCACAATATCCATTACCTTTATTTTGTGCATAGAGTAAAATACATCTTCCTAGCTGGGGAATCATAGCATTCTTTAACTCATTAAAGCCTTTCTCTGACCTTGGAAAAAGATGTTTACATGACTGAGTTTTATGTTTCAATTAACACAGTGGCACTGATTCAAATCTACTGCAAAAATTTTTTTAAGTAGCACTTTAGCAAACTCAATTAAGATTCATGGCTAAAGTTCCACACTCTATGTTTTCCATCATACTCTTGGAGCAAACAGAAGACAACCATATTATGGGTTGACCACAGGCACCAATTACATATGCATGATAAACTGCCTGGCATCAAGTTGTATTGTGAAAACACCTTCCTGTTTACATAAAGTATTATATAATGATACTTAAAACTCTCTTTTATTTCTCTTTAAGGCAAAAAACTCCCATTTTGTTCACAAGTGGTAATGGCTTCTGGATAACTGAAAGCTGATTCTGCTAGTGGATAATCCGTTCGTCTTAACTCTCATTTTCAGTGCTGCCTAAGAAACATATTCAAGGAAATTATGTATCTGTTTCTGACAAACTAAAAAAGAAAGGAATTGTATTTACATTTTAAAAGTAAGATTTAAAAACCTGAGCAAACTCAAATAACCAACACTTTATTTCAATCACTGATTTAGCACTTATTTTGACTGAATTGATGCTTTTGATTCTTTCTTCTCCCCCTTCCTCACCATAAATAATTTTGATCGACATATTCCCTTCAATTATTTTATGTTATAGACCTTGCTTACTGTCTTTGTCTGATTTTATGCCTACTTACAGCCCAAAGACAAATACACAAGATTTGGGGATTCCACAATCAATATACTTGCTCTGCAGGGAGCCCAGCGCAGGGTATTCAGGGAGAGAAATATAAAAGACATGGTCCCTGCTCTCAAAAAGGATTATCCGCCATGCTACGATCTCTTCTCCCCCATGCATTAGACAATATGATTTGTATAAGGCTACATGAAACAAATTTCTCCATTTTTTCTGCCTGGTAATCTACATTCTCATCTTTTGTAATACATAAATGAGAAAACAATATTCTGTACACATACTTGAATTAGCTTTTTTATTTTCTTCAAATGCAGTGTCATAATTATACAGCAACAGGTGCTAAATTTACAATAGTACAACTATGATAGATTTTGCATTCTTATATTATATAGCTATGATACATACCTTCTTACAGCAGCCAGAGCCAGCCATCTAAATTTACGAAGAGGTAGACACAAAGTAGCCCAACAGATTATATACAACTCAGAAATGGGGGAGAGCTCATCCAGTTTTCTATCCTGACTTTCTACTACCAAGTTAGAAAAGCTCTTATTTGGATTTATATGGGGAACAAGAAAACAAAACAAAGCAAAACAATATACACTACCGCCAATACAAGAACATATATACTAGAATATGCACAAGTACCCAGGATATTTTATGTCACTCTAAAAATTGTAGTTTATAGTTGAGTAAATCACTAGATAATTTTGGATTTGTTTTTTCCCCACATTGGGTGTCTATGTTATGTTGAATCTCTTCTGCTCCAACAAACTGAGTGTAACCCATGAAAGAAGCATCTTGATTGTTATTATTATTAGTGCTTTATTATACAATTCTAGGAATATAATAAAATCCTGATTCAGACTCAATTAATTTAAAATGTTTGACATGACCAAGGATTAGACTAAAGCTTAACTTGTCACAATGAAGAAAGTGTTTGTAATCAAAACTGCAGAAAATATGTTTAACCCACTGAAGACAAAAGACTTTTAATGACTCCATCAATTGTTTGCAAACAGGAATTTCTAATTACAAATAAATCTTAACTAATTCACTATAACAGGCCCTCCATTACAAAGAATTTGTTAGCAAGGAGTTTGAAGAGTAATCAATCTAAGCACTGAGAAGGGACTTAAAGGAATAACATTGCATTTATTTTTAGCACAATCCAGATATTTTGCTGGCATCTCAGCCCAGTTACTCTGAGTACACAGAGTACTCAGAGTAAAAAGCGATTGTAGTACTAAAAAAATAATAAAATGACATTTGAGGCAAATCGGTTTTATAATAGCTTTAAGCAATATTTAAGTATTTGACAGTGGATGTTAACCAAATCACAGGGTGCAAAGATCATCTGTTGACAACGTGATTTCAGCATAACCCAGGGCCTTATCAGCTCTGCTCCTGTGAGGATATTTCCCTTCCCATGACCAGCATGCACATCAGTAATCAATTGTGTCGCTCTTTTCCATCAAGCTCAGACCATAGCCTTGGACTCTTTCTACAGACATCTACTGAAGAAGAAATGAATGGAGTTAGTCCAAGATATGAATCTTGTTACTCCAGCCTTAGATTAAACAATGATAGCCCTTTCTGAATTGGTGATAAACTTTCATACAGAGACTCAGTTAACTCTTTGTTCTAAACTGGGTGCATGAGTATTGAAATGGTTAGAGGGGTTACATGAGTAGGTCTAACTAGGCATTCTGGATGTGTATTTACCATTCAGAGTTATTGTTTACAGAACAGAGATCCAAACTCTCCCAGCTCAGACTTCTCAAATACACCATGGAATACTTCAGACACACACAGCAAGTGTCAAATCACAGAGCTTTTTGCTACTTTATTCTAAATCTATGAATGGGTGTACCCCTCATAGCCAGGAAAAATATATATAAGAAAAAAATAAAGAGCATGTAAGTCATATATAAGTGTATTATCTGGCTTGCATAAAAACTACTTCCAGCTCAAACTTCCAGTCGTGTGGAGGAAATGCCTTTCTAATCAGCTCACCTCCGGGCTCCAGGTAGCAGAGACCATTTTAACATTTTTCACCCGGGAATGCCCTTAAGCACTCAAAGTGTGTTCCAGAGGTCAGTGGCATCAGTATCACCTGGGAGCTTGTTAGAAATGCAAAATCACTGCCCCCATTGAGACTAACTGAATCAAATTCTGCATATTAACAGGCTATCCAACAAATTTGCATGCACATTAAAGTTTTAGAAGCACTTATCTAGACTCTTAGAAGCCCAGACACAAGAGAGATGTTACAGAATTTTCATACAAATTTTCAAAAATTCTCTTTTCTAGATTCTATAAACAGTATGGACCAAATTCTGTTCTGTGGAACAAGAATCCAATGAGATTCTCTGAAAAGAAATAAAAGAGATGGCGGGGGAGCGGCGGGGGGATTATGTTTAAATATATGAAAGTCCACACATCAACCTTTTGGAAATTCACTATACACATTACCATATTGTAGGCTCTAAAAGTACCATCACAAAGAAACTAGTTTCACTTTGTTTAACTCAACCTTTCAAAAATGGCCCCTTTTTTCAACTAATAACTATTAACTGCTTATGAGACCCTTTGGGAAAACCACTAGAGACCAATTTCCGGCAGCCCACAAAAGTATGCAGCACACGAAAGCCTCCTACTACTTCATCTTTAGGATCCATATTATTCAAAGATGAAGGTATAGTGAAGTCCTTTTGGTATATCTGCAAACTGAAAAAGTAAAAGAAAAATGAGAATCTTGGCTAGGGCCCCAGAATAACCTATATCAAAGTGAATTTTTGCTATGTAAGACTGTATTCACAAGCTCCTGTATATCTGCCTGGAGTCAAAGTACAGATAAAGATCTAGAGCTGGAAACTGACCCACGTCAAAAAAGCAGAACATCCTAAAAACCTAATAATAAAAAATTCTGATGCCCTCAGCCTCATGCTTTAGAGTTAGTTCTTAGAGTGATCTTACTGCTCAAGATGATTCACAAATACTAAGGAGAGTTCTGTCCTTATCTATATGAGTATCTTTATAGATTCACAGTAAAAACATCATTGCTGCCTGAAAACTGTAATCAATAAATTAGTCAAATGTAGGGTACTACGAACACTCAAATGAACTAACCGTTCAGTACCACCCCAATCTATACATTTAAAGAAAGCAGAAAGAGCTTAAGACAGGGTGAAACAACACGTGCATTAGAAAGCGGGGTGATAACAGGATAGAGAAAACCACTCGTAGCCCTTATACTCCCCACCCAAGTCTTCCACCACCACACATGCCACAGCCTGGTGACATGGACTCACACGTATTCTTGTCAAGTTCTCAACATTTCCATCTCTTCCAAAAGACGTTTCAAGTGGGTTCTAAAATTTCACAAAGCCCCAATCTTTTGTTGAGTTTTACTTTTATCTTCTGGACGGTTAGCCTAAGGCAAAACTTCAACTGGTTGTTGAGAGGAGCCAGAGCCTCCAGAGAAACCTACTCTGTAACCCGTGCATCACTAATCTGCCCAGTCAGATGAGCAACACCTGGTAATAAAATTAAAGGTACAGTCCCTTCTCTCTCCACAAACCCCTACTTGTTCCATCCCAAATGCAAAGAGAGGAACAAAATAATACCACAGGCTCCTGCCTGGGGAGGCAGATGTTGCCCCTCTGAATCATTATCACCAAGATCTTAGAGACTGTGATTCTTCTTAAGGGTGGCGGATCCCCAGCCAAGAATGGAGGACCAAGCCACATCAGCAAACAATTGTTTGATCCCAAACCAAAGTTAATGGAGCCCTTGGATATGTTTTATTATGAACCAGGAATAAACAATCACACAGCCACTTATCAGAACATTCCCCCAAATCTAAATACATCCTCCTATATCATGATTGTTATTAACAGCTATTAATAATTAAGAACTCTTAATACCTTATATTCTAATCAGATTTATCCACCTTGGGGCCAAAAGTTCAGTGCTGCAAATTAAAGGACACTAAACTTTTTTTTTTGTAACTGAGATCCGAAGAGGAGGAAAGGGTCCACTTAATAGTAACAAAGGTATAGCAACCAACCAGGTTTGAGCTATACACACAACACACACACACACACACACACACACACACACACACACACACACACACACGTATATATATGATATAATAGCCCCCAAATTGGATCCTACATCATACAATACGTTCCAACTTTTGATTCAGAAAATACTATCACTCGAACATTAACTAGAGTTAAAGTATGTGAAGTATCAATATCTTGAGTCAAATTTGGTAGAGGTTACATGACTTTGGAGGTAAGTAAGAAAGAAAAGCCACATTTGGGACTCTCAATCTAGTTCAAGCTGTAAGTCACTAGAAGGCAGTACCTCCAAATAGCTGCTTGGTAGCCTGTACAAAATGAGTCAATTTTCTAAATCAGGTCTTCAGTGAAGTGCAGAGGCCAATGGAGGTTGCACTGCTATTAAGAGGGACTATGGTGCAGAGGGCACAAATGGAACCAGCTGCGTGGGCAACAGTGGCGAGGACTTCCAGCATCACACATCTAAAAGAAAAACAAATCTGACAATTGTTTTTTTTCTCTGAAAGAAAATCTTGATTCCAAGGGTCATGAATAATTCCCTTCAAGGGCTCCCCAAAACACTCGCTTAGATCTCTGCCAACCAACCACATGAAATTACTCTCATCGGATCCATCTTACTATCAGAAGTTATTTCAGGGGAAAAATGACTTGTCTCTTAAAAACAAATAAAATTATTCTATTTATATTACATATAACTCTGAAAAGTGTAAAAGCATCAGCCCAGACAGAGTGCCCTTGTAGGAAAGGATATTAATCCTTGATGATATATGAGCACAGCCAGAAGTCAGATCTAAAGAGACAAAACTGGAAAACCCAAGCACTGGATAATACACAAGATATGGCACAGAAAGCAAGCTAGTGCGAGATCAACCAGGAGACAGAGCACAAATCACAGGGCCTGTATCTTGACATGTCTAAATTCTCTCTCTTTTTTAAGGGTCAGCTAAGATGCCATGAAAACACTCCAAGAAGCCCTCTCTGAACCCCATAACATAGTTCATCTCTGACCTCCAACAGTTCCTTATCTGGACCTCTCTCGTGCCACTTATCACTTTTGCCTTGTATTACAGTTATTTATAGATAGCTCACCTCTCCTACTAGGCTGTGAGCTCTTTGAAGATGGAAACTAACATTTATAAAGCACCTGCTCTGCATGAGGTACTGTATTTGGTGTTTTCACATGCATTACCTCAGTTTAATCCTTGTAACCCCCCTGGGAGATAGGTCTCATTTTCCCACTTTTGGAAGTTTAAAGCAGTTAAGTATTTGCTCACAGTCTGACTTTTACTAAGGGCTAGAAAGAAAATAGGAACTAAAGTTGAATCCAAAGTTGATGGCTTTCCCATTATAAAAAGTTGTGTCTAATTCATCTTGATATCCCCAGCATGGTTCTTTGAACACAGGAGATGCTCAATAAACCCTTGCTTATTTGGTTAGGTAATGTCTACTGAATACAAATGAGAAGATCAGTTGTCTATCTTTCAGGTCATCTTCTAAAATGCAGCCCAGAAAATAAAACAGCATCAAAATGACTAAATTTATCCTCTATAGACTGTAAAAATTCAAACTTCAGAAAGAGTAAAAAAGAAAAATGAAATAGAGGCAGCGAGCCAGTTTCTAATTTATTTTATCCTTGGGTGAGCTTCATAAAAACCATATATACTGTACATAAGAACACACTGTTCTAATTGACTATAGCATCCTGGTACACTACACAGATGAAATGTAGGAAATTAAATGGTACTGTGAGTTTTCTAAACAGGCCATTAAATAGTCAGTCTAAACAAGCAATAGCATAGCTCTAATCATGCCCACTTTTCATAAAAATCAATTGTTTACCTTTTTTAGTATGGAATTTTCTTAATTGTGGCCTGAATGAGAAGTATTCACAAAGATCATATTTTTCCCCTCTGAAGAGGAAGAATTCTGGGCTTCACAATTTCGACTGGAGCCACAGTTATACATTTTATAAGCTTCTTGGGAGCACCTTAAGTATTTTTCCCTTTAAAAAAAAACACAGTCACTGAACTAATTTTGAAGCATCCGGCTCTTTTGTTAAATGTGCCAAAAATGAAGTCCAAGAGGATAAACGGCCTTCAGATTTCAAAGTGGCTTCAAATCCCAAAGTGGCTTCAAATTCAGTCTAAAACTACTCTTTGGAATTTTATAATATGGCTTCTTAATAAAAAAAAAGTAATGAATTGGCCAATGGGCACAGTTTTAGGAGATGCTGCATACAAACTGGAAAAGTCATCTGATTAGAGATCCAAGACCTGGGTTTTAGTCCCAGGTAGTATAATCCTTATCTACTACGTTTTAGTTTCCTCATCTCTAAAATGACTGATCTAATGTACCTTTTAGATCTCAAGTTCTGTGATTCTACTCAACAGGTAATGGTCATGGTTTTCACTGGACCTTCCATCAGGCACAATAATGGACCCCAAATACATTCACATCCTGATTCTCAGAACTTGTGAGAAAGACTTTGTAGATGTGATTCAGTTAAAGATTTTGAGATGGGAGATTATCCTGGATTATCCAGATGGGCCCAATGCAATCACAAGGATACTTGTAAGCACGAGTTGAAAGGGTCAGAGTAAGAGAAGGAGATGTGAAGTGGAGGTTGGAGTGATGTGACTGCTGGCTTTGAAGATGGAAGAGGGCCAGGAGCCTAGGGATGTGGGAAACCCCTAAAAGCTGAAAAAGGCAAGGAAGTAGATTCTCCACTTGAGCCTCTAGAAAGAATGCAACTCTGCTGATACCTTGATTTTAGAAACTCTGATCTCCATAACTATAAGATAATAAATCTGTGTTGTTTCAAGACACAGATCTGTGGTAATTTTTAAAAGCAGCAATAAGAAACTAACACAGACCTGAATATGCTTCAGTACCATTTGTATCAGATATACCACAAAAATATGGAAAGATACTGTTATCTTTCTTACATTTGTCAATTGATATAGTCAAAGGTGAAAATTTTCTATTGCTAATGATTATGAGGAATGGTGGAGAAATACTTAAACTATTCAATCTGACAATCATGAGACATTCATGTAAAAGCAAAGTGGAGTAATGAGGATAATAATCACAATAATAAACGAACGTTGAGCATTTATTATGCACTGGGTACCATTTTAGTCACTTTGCATGTGTTATCTTGGTTGTGGCACGCTCTGATTTCACTGACTCTCTGTCTTCTGCCTTCTCACCTGCTCCACAAAGAAAAGCAGCATTCAAAACCCGCAGGTGGGAAACCATGGAGGAGGAAGGCAAGGTAAGATTAGTTAGTACTAGATAATGTTCTTTAGAAAGAGGAACTGAGGCTATTTTTTCTGATTTAATTCAGAGGCAAAACTGATGCTACAATCAGGAAATATGAGGTCAGCCTTCTCATTAGACTCCAAGTCAGACCAGCCAGACACAGTCTACAATGTACCAGACAACCTCTCTTCCGTTTGAGACTCAAACAGACAACACCTTGTCCAAAAGCCATCCCCCAGAAGCCAAGAGCAGAAACTTAAAAACAAATGCCTAACTGAGCTGCTTACCTAGAAATTTCCTATGAGAAGAATTACATTATTACTTAACTGAAGCCCATTATATTACATTTTGTGTGTGTGTGTGTGAAAGAGAGAGAAAGTGTGTGTGTGTGTGTGTGTGTGTGTGTGTGTGTGTATGTCAGAGAGAGAGAGGAAAGAGAGAATACACAGCAATTGATTAGGTGCTTTCTCATTTAATTCAATTACCTAGAAGAGTAAAATGCCATAAGTGAAATTCCACTGTTGCAAGAGACAGATGCTGAGAGACAACCAAAGCTGTATCTCTATGAGCAATATAATAATCAGCTGATGAAATACCAAGTTAGTGATACATGAAGAAATCATGGAGATTAACAAAGATAGACCCCTCCGCTGTAAATGTCAATATCCAATTTTTAAATCATATGCAAAGAAAATATGTCATTGTTTGTGAGAATATCCCTGCTTTCACTCAAGGCTAATCAATTTCTCCCATCATCTCTCTAAATATGAAATATAAAATGCTTCTTTCCAGTAGCACCATTATTTCAAAAATAAGGTACAAAATTTAAAGAATATTAAACCTACAGTTCTAAATACATATTTGCAACAGTTTAAAATAAATAAGATCAAAGTTGTGTGCTTTCCTCTGAACAAAAATCTTCCTAAAATAACGGACTGGGTTTAGCTGACAAAATTAGTTTTCTTCCCCACTCGCCATTAGTTTTCAATAAAGGTCTGGTATAAAAGAAATACCAAGTCAACAGGGAATTTAAGATTTCCATGGCACTGGATTTATAGCCCCATTCACATGTCTCACAGTGACTAACATGATTTGTTCCCAAATCTGTCTCTCTTACATGACTGTAAGCTCAAGGTGTAAGAATGAGTATCTTATTGATCTCTATGCATCTCCATAACATCAAATATTTGTTGGCCCATAATAAGTGCCTATAGGTACTAAGAGTTTTTTGAGTTATAAATTAATACACTAATGCCAAAGACTTTGACGGGAATACACATTAAAGTCAAGTGTATGCCTCATTGAAACTGAAGCCACAGTCTAATAAAGAGAGACCTGGGGCTTCCCTGGTGGCACAGTGGTTGAGAATCTGCCGGCCAATGCAGGGGACACGGGTTCGAGCCCTGGTCTGGGAAGATCCCACATGCCGCGGAGCAACTAGGCCCGTGAGCCACAATTACTGAGCCACAACTACTGAGCCTACGCGTCTGGAGCCTGTGTTCCCAACAAGAGAGGCCGCGATAGCGAGAGGCCCGCGCACCACGATGAAGAGTGGCCCCTGCTTGCCGCAACTAGAGAAAGCCCTCGCACAGAAACGAAGACCCAACACAGCCAAAAATAAATTAATTAATTAATTAATTAAAAAAAAAAAAGAGACCTGTAGAAGATCATGAAAAAAACAATCAAAGATTTAAATGGGATGTCAGATGTGACCTTTTGAAGAATGTCAGTGAAGCGTTGTGGTGCTAGTTCTAAATACATCTATTTTCATATCACCAAAAAAAAGAGTATGCTTCATCCATGCCACTGACCCAGCACAGGAGTCTTCATATAGTATAGGCTCACTTCA
Organism: Balaenoptera physalus; assembly: GCF_965194825.1. Taxonomy (NCBI): domain Eukaryota; kingdom Metazoa; phylum Chordata; class Mammalia; order Artiodactyla; family Balaenopteridae; genus Balaenoptera; species Balaenoptera physalus. The sequence goes on from NC_138889.1 coordinate 85,194,498, forward strand.
AGTATTAGTTGAAGACTGAATTAATGAACGATTATACCATATGCTATGAGTGGGCTTTTTGAATTTTAAGATCAGTGACACTATCAAATTATAACAATTTTACAAGACCCTAAATGTCCACTAACCAAGTCTGATGTATTTTCTCCCTGCTGTAAGAGTCATTGCTAATATGGTTGTAAATCAAATTAAAAATGGCAATTTTCTTTTATTAATGCTCAAAGACAACCTATGCCAGCATATCAGTACCTTTTTCCCCTACCTCTCCCACTGCCTCATTCACCCCTCCACTTAGCCAACTGGTTCACCAGGGTCCCAATCTGCAGTTGGAAGCACAACTGCCTAATTGTTATATCATCACAACTAAGCTAAAGAATACATGATTAGTTGAACATGAGATGGAATGAGATAGAATCCCAGGAGTCTGACACAGTCAGTGCAGTCAAAGCAACTATGAGTGGGAGGAAGGAAGTGCTTTTGGGGTAGAAGAGGAATGTGCCTAAGGGGACTTACTTAGTTGTTTAGATATACATATGTTTAGAGTTGTGTGTGTGAGTATATATATATACAAGTATATACATACACACACATATGTTTGTATTTTTATATACATAATCTTTACACTGATGAAGTGGTCACGTACTTTGGCAAAACATTTTAAGGAGATGCATTTGGCTGAAATTCTTTTAGGAAAGCAAACTGAACAATGCTACAAAGATCTTAAGGCAGCTTCTAAAACAGAAATCCCACTGGGACCAGTTCTAGGAGCTTTGCCAGGGTATAGGATACAGAACTCACTCTAGCAACAGCTTTGAGATTTCTGGGTTAGGAAAGCAAAATTTCATAGGCAAGATGGTCAAAGCAGAGCAGAAAGAATTTCTCTTGTGGTGCTCAGTCCTTCCTTGGAGAATCTGTGGCTAGAGGGGGAATAGGAAGAAAAAGAGAGAAATGCAGATGAAAAATGAAGGAGAAAGAAAACTGGAGAGAAAGAGAAGAGAGAACAGGAACAGTGGGAGTCCCAGATAACTTAAAAATGTGAATGTACTTAAGACATTAAGTCTGGATGTTTAAAAGAAATGATCTAAAAGAAAGATTTAAAAGAACAGTCCTCCTAATCTCACGTTGCTCCTAACTTCAGTAGCTATACTATGTTTGGCAGAGGCAAAATTGGTCTTCAAAAATTTGCTTCAGTGGAGAGGCTGCAGCTCGCTCCATGAGTGTAACTTCCAGAAGAAGATTGTTACTTTAAAAAAAACTAATGAAAGTCTCAAAGAGTTTATATTTCAAATGGGGAACATAGAAAACTCTGCATTTCATTTATCAACTTTTATAACTGAAATCACTCTAATTGTCATGTACTGTTTCTTTGAAGCAAGGAAGTGCTCTGTCAGCGGACTGCTGGTCTACCTATATGTCAGCATGTATTTCTAGGGAAATCCTCATCATTGCTGCCATCAAAGTAACAAAAACGGCCCAGAGATAAAAGTGACCTCTGGAGAAAAAGAATACACATTCTTGATTAGAAGCACTTCGTTTCAGAAAGAAATCATTAAGAACTGATTTTTTTTAAATATTAAGTAATTCTACTGAAATATACATATCCTATATAAACCTTTAATGGTAGATTGGTTTCTTGTAGTATATAAAGAATATAACCAAGTAGTAGAGTAAATGACAAAAGATGAATGAAATTTAGGTTTAAGGACATGAAACAATTAGCGGGTGACACTAAGAACAAGATTTGGCGGGGAAAAAAAAAACAAAACATCAAAACAGGGTTTAGAAAACCTAAATGTCCACCAAGAGGTGAATGGATTAAACAGAATGTGATATGTCCATACAATGAAATTGTACTCAGCAATAAAAAGAAAAAAACTAACTGCTGAATGATATATGCAACAACATAGATGAATCAAAAACATGGTGCTAAGTGAAAGCAGCCAGAAACAAGAGTCCATTTATACAAAATTCTGGAAACTGTGAAACTCATCTATAGTGACACAATGCAGGTTTCATTGGTTGCTGGAGTCATGTCTGCATCTTGATTGTAGTCGTGGATTCACAGGTGTATACATTTGTCAAAATTCATTGACTTGTACACTTGAGGTAGATACTGCTTATTGTACAAACGCTATACATATCACAATAGAGATGATTTTAAAAGAAAAAAATAATAAATAGAAAAAACAGGTATGGGTTTAATCTTGCCATATTTTCCAAGATACGTTAGCAAGCATTTAACATTTACCATAATAAAATTAATGAGTTAGATTTCCAGGGTGGGGCCTATTTCCTGAGTGCTTCACCTACTGATCAGTTCAGCTCCTTCACAACCATTGGATAAGTGAGAGTATCAAAATTCAATGGTTTCCACCATCAGAAAGGAAAAGACTGGGGTACGGAAGACCTCATGAACAGGATAGCCAATGTAGATGAGTGCAGTGCAGCAGTAAGTGGTCCAAGAAAACAGTTTCTTGCTCCCTTCTTGCTTTTGAAATGTGATTTTTCACATTTTACAGTGATAAAAAAGAGATGTCTGAAAGTACCAGAAACATGGCAAAGGATACAGAAGTCTAAGTCTACCCAACTGTTTTTGACAAATATGCCATATCGAAAATTCTTCCAGATCCTTCAATTCTGGTCCCTGTCATCAGGGACAGGTCCCTGTTTCCTGGACATTTTTTCTTTGACTTTTTAATATTAGCAATCACATCACTGGGCAAAGAGCACACAAAAAAATGACCTATAAGCATGGTATGTGTTTCTTTATGAAAAGTTAAATAAATGTTATGAAACCAAACAGAAGGCAAATTTAGGAAGTAACTTTTGATTACTACTGTCTTCTTTCATTAAATATGTACTTATAATTTTTGTGATCTTCCTCTAGAAATCCCTGAAAAATGAAGTATTAAATGAAGTCAATCACACCAAGTAGTGGATATGCCTATTTTCTGGCAAAAAAAAAAAAGTGTTTAGAAAACCTTATTTATTATTATTGTTATGATTCAAAATTTAAGCTATATACATTCAGAGAACACTACAAGGGCTCTGCTGCCTTAGGTGTATGGAAAAGTGACTGCTGCAAGAAATTTCATTGATGGAAGCATCCAAAGAAAAGAATTGCCTTTAATTATTAAAGAATCCTAATGTTACCCAAAGCATTTACTTTGCCATCTAATGGTTATTTGGAAATGAAAAGGCAATTTTCAGCTATAAAATTTAAATATGGCAAAGGAAGCATCCAAAATCTTTCATGGATAGGAACAAGGAATTTAGACCTTTCAGCCAAAGGGAAAAAGATGCAACCATATACATGTCTATACACCGCAGCAAGGGAGAGAATTATTATTACATGACTACTATTATTATAGCAACTATTATTATATGACTATGGGTAGTGATGAGAACTTTTCTATAATCCATGGATTTATCTGTTCCACCAATAGTACCTTCCAAAGTCCCTGTAATATTATTTAATGATTTGCTGATAGATTAGACTATCATACGCATTTGGAAAGACATCTTAATACCATAGGGAGAGGAAACAATATAGTAATTCTTAAGTCATTTCCTCACAGGTACATTAGAAAAAAATATTAGCTTCCTTGTTCTATGACTGCCAGACATCTATTATAACATGGCAAGAGAAGTACCAAGTTTAACATAATTATTATTGATATCAGTAATTAGCCAATATGAATGCTCTGAAATCACTTGAAAATTTGTTACAAGATTGATACTTTACTCAGTAGATATCAAATTGAGCACATTACACTACCAGATGTTTCATTGGCGGCTGACAGAACTGATCCAGCGTTTGATGAAATTCACGTGTGCTGCATGTAAAATGACAGATCCAAAGTTGGACATGCCTTACCAGATTTCACAAGAAATAAGCTTTAAATTCACAGTAGAAACCAATGTTCTTGGCTCAAAATTCAAGGCACAAATAAGCAGCTCACGTTAATGCAAAGATTTATTTTTTCAAATAATTATTTTAAATAACTGCTAAAAAGCACTGAGTCACAAGCAAACATAACAAAATGATGTAAACACGCTTAACGTGAAAGTCTTGTCTATGTCTAGTCAGTGGAGGCTACAGTTTAGCCAATAACACTATGTGCAGGCTACAAGACTGGGAAATAATACCAAAAGAAGCAATCAATCCTTTATCTCTTGAAGCTTATAATTCTTTCAGGAAGGAATTTTTTTAAAAAAACCTAATAGAGATAAAAAATAACTTTAAAGCACTTGTTATAAACGACTTCCTTCACAAGCACATATAACCCAGAGTCCATAATGTCCCAAGGTGCACTAGGCAGAAGAGAGTTTGAAAAGTGAACTAAATTAAAATATTCTTTTTTCCATGCATTCTCTCTATAGACAAGGACAGCTATCTCTAAAATATTTGTTCTGGGATAGATTTTTTTTGTTTGTTTTTTTGTTTTTGGTTGTGCCACATGGCTTGCGGGATCTTAGTTCCCCAACCAGGGATCGAACCTGAGACCCAGCAGTGAAAGTGCTGAGTCCTAACCACTGGACTGCAAGGGAATTCCCATGTTCTGGGATAGATTCTTTATCAAAAGAAATTTGGTTACGTGCTGTTGTCATCAATTGAAAAAATGACCACAAATATTTCATAACTTCTCTAATGACAAAAAGAACTCTGTTTCCCTACCCCTTGAATCTGGGCTTGGCCATGTAACTTGTTTGTTTGGCTAACGGGATGTTAGCAAAGAAGATGCAAGCAGAGGCTTGAGAAGTTCTTACCTCATGTTTGCCCTCTTTTGCCACTTTTGGAACCCAGCTGCCATGTGAAGAAGCACAGACTATCCCACTAAATGCTGGAGGCACATGGATTGATCACCCCCATTAATTTAAAGTTTGTGTTTGAGGCCATCTGGGATCAATCAGCCAGGAGTAGTCCACTCAGCTGACTGTAGTCACATGTGGGATCTCTGGTGATACCAAAATAAAAACCAACCAGCTGAACCCAACCCAAATTGCCAACCTACAAAATCATGCCTAATAACTGTCTGTTCTTTTAAGCCACTAAGTTTTGGCCTGATACACGGAAAATGTTAACTGATCTACACATTAACATGTAAACCAATTTATGATTAAAACCTTTAAGCACTGGACAAACTCCAGCTGGTATTTATCCATCCTTTCTATGAGTCTGGTTTCCTCAGATCCTGATGCAAATGGGTAGACTAAGGCATAGAAGAAGTAAATAGATCTAAAATACCCGAAGCCAAAGTTGGTGTCAGGACTAGAAACAGAATCCAGAAATGCTAGAACTCAAAATGCTAGAACTGCAGGATCACCTAAGGTCTGGTCTCATGACCAGGAATGATATTTAAAATATATATACAACTGATAAAGCATGAACAATTAAGATAGATCACAGCCTTAGCAACAGGGCTGAGTTTTAGAGGTCCCCTGATATGCCAGGAGTTTGCCCATTAATTCATGGATCTTGAAGAGATTTAAGGGGAGGGGCCAAGATCTTGGGGTACTTGGTAAGCTCCACAGAGTCCATTGGATACCAATCAGTACAGACAAATTTCAACATTTAAACAACTGGTACAGCCAGGCCAGTGCACAGAAGTCATCCCCAAACACAACTAAATTTCCAAAAATAGAAGCATTATTCATAATTTCACTGTTTCACTTAGTGAGTTAAAATGTTCTAACCTCTTTGTTTCCTTGTTTGTTCTAGAAACTGAGATTTGGCTCCTGGCTTTATGACCTTTTTATTGGAATGACTGACCCTTAAAACCCCGTAGTTATGGTTTAAGATACCAAGACCTCTCTCTCTGAAAAGAAAGGTACAATTAGAAGAAATGCAGTAGGCAAACTGTCCACAAGATATTACAAATTGTTTCAAATCTCTAAAAAAAAAAAAACCAACTTGTTTATTTCTACTATTTTTTCCTGAAACAAGAAGGGGTTCCAGGAATAATTGGAAACAGCTCTAATTTAATTGGATCAATTCTCCAAAAACCAGCATTTCCAAGATAAGCAGATAATAAGAAACAGTAAAGAGTTATGGGCTCAGAGTTTAAAATCAGCAAAGTTTTTCAAAAATTCCAGAAATCCTTTCAGGAGCCCTGGAAAAAGGAGATAAAAATGTGCTTTTAGCTGCCAAGGAAAAGAAAAAAAAAAATTATCCATTCCTCTTCCCCACCCCCCGCCTTTTTTCATTAAAATATTGAATCCAAGAAGTTAGGCAAACAGATTATTCTTCAAAAGCAGGAATTAATATTCCCAGGAATAACCTGTATTATTTCCAGAGACAAGTACCATTAGAATATAACATTTAATCTTTATAAAATTCAGTAGCCTACATAGCTTGGTTCTCTTACTAGGAGACAGGCTGCTTAGCTTGAAAATGAACAGTTTTAAACTCTTCTAAGGGACCATCCAATTCCAAGGTGAGAAGAAGTAGGCAGAGCATTTCCCATTTGTAATCTGTCCCTCAATACTGAAACATCAAGTCAGTGAAAAGTGAGATATTCAGTCAAAAAGAAAAAAAGAGAGAGAGAGAAGAAAAGGAGTTGAAGGAAAAGAAGGAAGAAGAGAATAGAGAAAGAGGAAAAATGGAACTGGAGATAAAACCTGTCTCCTATAATTCAATATCCCATGATGAAATTACCATGAAAACATTCACAAGCCATACAGAGATTAGGAGTTCAGAAGAGTAGTTGTCTTAAGGACAGATGAAAGGCTTGAGTGATGGTAGAGTTAAGAGAAATTAGAGAGCTGAAGGCAGGCCCTTCAGGTAAGACAAAGAGAGAGAGAGATACAGTTGGGCCTTCATATCCATGGGTTCCACATCCTTGGATTCAACCAACCACGGATCAAAAATATTTGGGGAAAAAACAAAATTCTAGAAAGTTCCAAACAGCAAAACTTGAATTTGCCACACACTGGCAACTATTTACATAGCACATGTATTGTATGTACAACTATGTACATAGCATTTACATTGTATTAGGTATTATAAGTAATCTAGAAATGATTTAAAGTATATGAGAGGGTGTGTGTAGAATACATGCAAATACTACACCATTTTATACAAGGGACTTGAGAATCCTCGGATTTCGGTATCTGACGAGAGTCCTGGAACCAATCCCCCGTGGATACTAAGGGACAAATGTATAATTATCCTGATTACCATGAACCAAATGAAAATGTACAGGAGTCTGCTTACAGTAGGAGACCAGAGAACTAACGTGAACCACTTTGTCATGAGCTGCTCAAGCAACACTTACATCTAAAACAACTTGCTATATGAATAGGCAAAGTTAAGGTCAGTGTATAGCCATTACATTATTGATAATATTTAAATGATTAATGTTTGCTAAACTGCAGAGAACAGCAAATAAATTATTTTCAAAATTTATTTCTTGACCCACTAGATTCATTATTAATATATTATATTATATTGGAAAAGACTGCAATAGCATTTAAAATTAAAGTCCCTTTATTTAAAAACAAACAACTTCTCTTGGGAAGCTAGCTTTAAAAAATAGTAAAAAAAATTTTTTTAAATATTATATTCATGAAGATAGCAGTTTTATTTATAATGAAAAAAATAAAGCAATCTAGAAAATATCCATCATACTGAAATGAACAAGAAAACGATGCACATTGATTTGATAGATTGTGGTACAGACACAAAATCATGGCAAAAAATAAAAGAATAATAAAAAACTACGTAGTGACACTAAGGAAAAGGCAGTGATACTATAATCAGGGAAAAACACAACTCAGATTATAAGTATATTGTAATTATAATGAGGTAGGGTAACAATGCATAGGAAAAAAGGAATTAGAATAACAAAACACCTTTCCCCGCCTCACTCTGCCTGTTCTCTATTCTACATATTGAGAATATAATAGGGTAATATTATTTTAGTTTAAAAAAATATTTAAAATAACTCCTCAAGCCTTAACTATGTCTGTTACTCTTTTTGTTATTGATCACATGCCATCATGGTTACATGTGATCATTATATTTTATTATACTCTGAAATACAAGCATGAGATAAACACACTTCAATAGTACTTTTAAAAGATATATAAAAGCATCTGCACAGCATCTACAAAAGCAATGAGTAAATACTTTGGTCAACTTCATCAACATAAAGGCACAATTCAAATGATTCCAGAACCTCTTACAATTTGCTGGAATGCATCTAGCACATCACAACCCCTTGAGTTTCCAACGTCATTAAGTAGCACAAGCCAGTCTGAAGTATGAAGCTTATCTTCCACTAGCATGAATACAAATGATGACTCTTTTCTCAGTTGTAAATGAGTCTCCTTTAAAACACTTCACACAGATAAGAAGCACACATTAACCAGTTCAACCAATCAAGGAAAAACATATGTATGTTTTGATCTGGACATGGACAAACAACCTAAGTGGCCAAAACTACGAATAACACACAACTACTTCTCCCACACACTCTATTGCCACATGATCTCGATTTCAAGGATGGATTTGATAGATTCTCCTAAAAAATAAAGATTTCTTTAAATAAAATAAAATTAAATACTCTTCTCTGAGAACCTAAGAAAGAAATGAAAAATAAGCTTTCATCACAAATATGTTCATAGTACTAGTAGTGATGTGGACAGTGGCAAATTCTATGACCATGTCTGTCCATCTGCTAACCGGTAGCTGGCTGCAAAGCACACAACCTAAATTTACCACCTAGGCTTCCGTGGAAATTAACAAGTTATTAAAATGTGACGATATTAGCATGCTAATGATAGAAATTATAAGATAATAGGTTTGTGTTATAGCCACAAGCAGAAACATACCACAGAAGCAAACTCTGCTTATTCATGATTAATCTGATTTTGAACTTCTTGCTCTTGTTATCTGCCAGTTAGAAAACCAAACATCTCCTATAGTTAGAATTTGTTTGCAGAGGTAGGAATGGTTTCAAAATTAAAAATGTTATTTTATTTAATAGCAAAACTCTCTATACCTCATCCCCAATTTTTCATTTGACCATCCACTGACAAATAATTTTGTGCAACAATGTGATTTAAAAGACTGGAGCTATGGCAACATTCAACTTGTTAAGAATATGGGCTTTTTTTTTTTTTTTAGTGAAATTGAATCACTTAAGTTGTCTGTACTTTCCATTAAATACCCTAGAGCTGCGTACAATACCGTCCTTGAATACCTGCCATGGAACCATCTTTCTGGTGAGAGGTTTATTACAAGATGCTTTTAATACTATTCTATGGAGGCCAAGAGGTTTATTTCTCCATGGCAAACAGCCAGCTTTTGATAAATAGCATGAGCAGATTGCAATAAATACTTAGTAAAATAATGTGAGTTTCACATTTTTAAAACGCAGAAAAACATAATTACTGAGAAATGGCTCTACATGACCAGTGAAAAGAGAAATGTCTGTTTTATGTACTAATTCTCTAGGGGTCAATCTGTACAAATTATTAGTCCTTATTTTTAAGGTAAAGTTTTATTCTAATAGGAACAAGTAATTAATGATTACTTAATGCCACAGAAACCATCAGTTGATACTAGAAAAAGGGAAACCAAATTTAAGATCAAGATCTAAAATAAAAGTTAAAGACAGAGTAATATATTTATATTCAAATGTGTACATAAAGAGACTTTTCTTCTGAAAACATATTGCTCATTCAGGGAAATAGGGTTTTAAATTGTCAAACTCTATTCTGAGAACACTCACATGCACCTGTTAGACTATTTAGTATGTTTTTTTTTAAAGGCCCTAAATAGAGGTAATGTTATATAATATGAATTTATTTTAAAATTTCAGAAATGTAATCTACTTAATATAATATCACATTTCTAAATTACACTCTCTGGTTAGGTATAGAAAAATTCTGATATATTGTAAATGCAGTTGGCTTCTGTTAAAGGACTTCTGAATGAACCACACGAAACATTCTGCTATCTGTTACCTTCAGCCTCTTTCAGAAATTGTAAATAAATATATGTCTTTCTATCTCCAATATCTGATGTGTAAAAAAAAAATTGTAAGAGTCATTTACTCCTTCACACTAAATAATGAGCAATTCAGCTATTTGGCTAAAAAAATCTTCAAATATTAACTATGTATTTGCTAATTTAGGCTAAATATACCTTTTTAAAGTTTGAAAATGCTTTCAGGAAAAATTGTGAAGCGAAAATCATCTTAGTTTTAAGAAATCACATAAACAATGGTTTTGTTTGCATTTAGTATGTAGAATGTCCTATTTCTAAGGCACAGGAATAGTTACAATTCGCTAAAGTAAAAAATAAAAATTCCACAAAATAATGGTTTTACGATTAAAAGTATCTCCCTGACAGAATAGATAGTACTTGAAAACTCCCCAAATTTAAAAAGAATCTAGGATGCGTTTCATACTAACAGCTTTATTGAAGCAGAACTGAATCAATGACTTCACAATGCCAGACAATCAACGTGGTTTCTTTTTTTTTTTCCTTCACTGACTCGACCAATTGTTTTGGCTTCAAGTTAGAAGGAGCTTCAATTAAAGATAATGGTTGTTTGGCTTGAATGAACACTGAAAGCCCAGGTCTCTAATGTATTTTCTGAAACACTCAGAAAACAAACAAGATAGTCCTTAAGACATATTTCATAGAAGTTTGAGTTGTTCTGAAGAAATTAAAGCTAGATAGAGAAAGCTAAACATGTTATTACAACCAAATTTCAAATGTGAAAGCCTTAACTCCAAGAGAAAGAAATCAAAAAAAAAAAAAAAAGAGATAAAGAAATCAGATAGCATCCTAAAAGCAAATAGACATCTGAGCAAACACTTATGAGTTCTGAGCAATGCAGACAGAAGGCACCTCAGAAAAATCCCAAAAGTAGGCCTCAACTGCCCTGACTTAGCCTGTAATTGACACAGTTTCATTTGGCTTGCCTAGGTAGCTAGTCCACAAGAAGCACAAGCTTTTTTACATTTATCCAAAGAAGAAATTCAGGTCTTTACTCAAGTCAAAATTTGAAAATGCACCATCAATAGCACTCATACCATTCCAAGGAGAAAGACAGATACAGATGTGTTTAAAAAAAAATGTTCTAATGGAACAGAAGAACCATGGTCCTGGAAAAAATCTACTTTGGAATAAAAAATATGACTATTGTTTACTGTTTCACAGATGTTTATTATTTCAATCAAATCTTTGCTTCTCTCCTCCTGTCTGAGTTGTAACTTAAACACATGCTATCAAATAGAATATAAATGCTGGGAATTAAAATAAGTAAATACTCTTTGTAGAGGTGATTATTACCTCTACTGTTTGAAAGCACTGACTATTGTTATTACATGAGCAAGAATCCTAAAAAATTGGCAAGTTGAATTTGGTCCCACTTACTATGCAGTTTATACAGAAGATATTACAGAAACGGAAGCACTTTACAAACACTAGATAGAATTTATAAAAAGTATTATTAAAGCATGATAGCCTGGCAATTCACTCTCTAAGGAGAAACCAGACGCAGTCAAACATATAGATTCTAGGGGGGAGAGGGGGTAATAGTAATAATAAACAAGAATCCTGTTATTTAGAAGAATACATCTTTCCGTAACTCAAAAATCCTTCTACGTGGATTGTGATTCTCTGAAGTGTTAGTACCTTTAGAGACTGGGAACACAGGTACAGCCCAGTCACCTGGCATGAGCTTAACAAACCTCTGCTGAAAAAATAATTGGTGAAGGAAAGAAGTCAAGGCACTCTTTTTATTCTAATTTTAGTCCAGGGTGAGGAACCAACAAATTCAGTGGGTGAATTACATTTGTCCCTTTCACAATACCAAACAGTTTTATAAACGTGCAAATGTTCATAATAAAACACTGTGTTGTCTTCGAATTTCAACCCCTCTAGTCAGGGTTGAAGTTAGTCACAAAGGGACCAACCTAAAAATAGGCTGATGAGTGAAAGGACGGGAGCCTGCCTGCTCTGTCAGCTTCCGTTGCCAGCAGCGAATGGAAAGCTCAGGTGACGTCTCCTCGTGTATAGACATTTCCCCTTAAGCAAATAAATGTAACAGTCAAAGCAGAGCTTCGGTAGCCTAAGGAATATCACGAGAGGCATTCAAAAAGTTGGTAAATCAACTGCTTTGTCCGGGAATGGAAATGAGTGCGTCATCTCTAACAACGTGTTTGTAAAGTGAACAATTTGCCCCTGATTTTCTTCATTACATTCCTAATAACAACAGTTGCATCAGAGGAAGATTTTTGCTATTATACTTGCAGCTCATTCCACATTGGGGCTGTTTCTACACAGTAATAAAGCATCTGGGTGAAAAAATGGAAAATACACAACTAATCATCCAGCTGTTTCTAAAATCCCAGCTGTTCACTAATAGGCAGAAAATAACCTAGCATAATGACCGAACATAACAGACCCACATTGCAGGTGATCGTAGAAGCTTTCTGGGTATGCACTGGCATGACCTGATTTATAAAATGGCAAGACATCTACCTGGATCACACAAAAAAAGCTCTCCCTGAGAAATCGCTGAACCTGGGATGGCAGAAGCCTTCCTGATCGGGGCTTTTGTTGAAGCAAAGGTGAGTTGGGCGTGCAAGCATTTTATGTGGCCATCTCTGCGGTTTAAAAAAAGGCAATAGGCTTAATAACTGAGGGGAAAGACTGAAAGGGAAAACCAGAAAGGAAACCTTTGAACCTTTTATTTTGAACAAGTTTATATTTGGTTGGAACTTATATTAGAATCTTCTATTTCCTTTTCAAATCCTTTTAAGGGTACACTAACATTTTTGAAAGTTGAATGACTTCATAATCTCTCTTTCAAAGCTTATAACACAACTACAGCTTTTCATAACTGAAACGAAAAAAAAAAAAAGTTTCCAGCATGTAATTTTCAGCTTATTTTAGCAATGACAACGGGATTTATCCCATGCTAGACTGAACTCCAACAGTGATACCACGGACAAACCGAAAAGAAACAGTAATTCCTAAACAGCCTTTCCCATCCAAAGAGTCAACTCAGTCCCTTGAGTGAGTAAATATAGTTTGGTGTCACAAGACGATTCACACCTTACAATACTGTACTTTGCTTCATCTTCATCTGTCTAATCTAACCCTTTCTCCACTGTTTCTCACACTGCCTTGCAGCCTGGGAAGTATGTGGATTCTAGTAGTGAAATGACACCTCTTCTCTGTGGCTGAGCAGCGGCTAAATCAGCGAGGAGCATATGACAGCAGCAAGGAGTTCTAATTTTGTGACTGCACAGATTTTATGATTTTTCCATTCCTCTAAGAATTGCACACCGGCAATCACCAACATAAACACATCATTCAGCTCTGTGTTAGTGACATTCACTCTCAGGGCTTCAACTGGTCGCTTAATTCTGTCTTGGTTTTAATACACTACCACATTAGCATTCTGTATTAGAATGAGAGGGTGAGGCAGGAGGAGGGAATTATCCCCTGTGAAATATAAGTGCCCAAACTGTAATCTTCAAGTTGTAATCTTCTGAGGATGTGAAAGAATCCCTTGCTCTGAAAGGAAAGGTGAGTTTTATCTTTAATAAGACATATAGCTTTAATTCTCAGCAACAGTTTTATGGTTTTGAATGTGAGTGCTCTCAAAGACTAAGAACGAAGCGAATTAGGGTATTGGGACATATACATACACATGCCTACTAAGTCTGGTACCAATACTAAGTGATCAATTCACTGTCCTGGATTTCCTGGATTAATACATACTAGTAGTTAACACTATCAAATGAAGCAGTTTTTAAACTGATCTAGCTATTTTTGCCATCCTATTAATGACTTCATTTAGGCATAACTCTTTGCCCCTTGCCTCCCACCCTCCCTCCCACTCCCTCATCCCCCAGTTAGCTCTGATCCTCCTTATATCCTGCTGTTACTGCAAGAAAAAAAGCAGTTTACTAGCTTCTCATTGGCCGGATCAGATCTGGAGGAAACAGGTCAAGAACTCTGAGAATACTTCTAGAAACCCAGAAGGAAAATCTGTTCCTAATACTCCTGTGTCATCTAGATGGTAATATGGTATATATGCATTTCCCTATGCCATTTTTCACATATACTGAAATCAGCTTCTAGACCGATTAATAGCCAAGTTGCAAAAAAGATCATCAAACAATCTTGTCATTCTCTAATCAATCACAACCAACCCTTTCACTTGGTCTGCTAGAAGGTAAACATTTATATCCACCAATTTAAACATAATCACAAATTTAAATATAATGTGGAAAAGTCAAGGAAAAGGGAAGAAAAACAACATTAACCTCTCAAGAAATCTGAATAAATGAATCATTATTTATGGGATAAATCTCCCTCCAAATACATGGCTCTGAATATAGATTGCAATCTCCAAATCTCACATTAATTTCTTAAAGTATTTAATTAGAGATACTCCTGAAGCTAATAAGATAGTGTGGAACTTAGAGTCTCTATTTTCTTATCAAAAGTCATGTTAATCTTAGGTAAACCATCCTAAAACTAATATCCATCTCCCAATAGTAATGCCAATAAGACACCAATGAGGAACGGCAAATGAACAAATAAATATAAATCCTACTACAATCCCTAGAGATTCTATCTCCTCTTGATAGATTTCAGTCCGGGGGGAGCTTCATTAATTATTTCCTACCCTGCCTGATAGCAAATGAAAGCCTCATTTGGATCACGATCCTTACCAATTGAAGGAGAAAAAAAGACTCGCTCGGGTGCCATCAACACCATTAGTGTTCTCCAGGGGAATCATTCATCTATTCAGGTATGAGTGAATTAGGTTTATAAATAGAATAACATGCACCGTCCATGTTAACAAATGTGGCCCCCATCACTGAGAGAGTTCAGATAATATAGGCCTGGTCCCCAAGAGATATGGGATTTTCCAATTATTTTACAGTTTTGTATGTGAGTGCCCTCAGAGGCTGAAAGATATTAGAACATTCACCAAAAAACAAAAAAAACAATAACCTGAGACTTTTAATACTGTAACTGAACCTAAGAGAATTAAGGAAGTCACATCAAACAACAGCTACAACAAAAATGTAGAAAGATAATGGCTTCAAATCAATCTATTTCTAGAGAGCACAGAGTAGATCTATGCAGCCAAATAGTCCAGTTTCCATGCTATATGCATCCTTTATATAATGTCCATGAAAAATAAAATAAAATAAACATTTTGCAATGTTCCATAAAACATAAAAACCTTTCCTGGGAATGAATTCCACATCTCCTTATCCAATGGAATGTCTCAGAGCTTAACCCTAATACCGCTGTGGTTATATGGCATAAAAATCCAACCTAGAGTATAAAGAAAGACTTTTCAATCCTTAAGTGTCACCATTTCCCCAAACCACATGATATTTACACACTTTCACTTCACTTCAAGAAGTCTCTTTCAGTGCCTCAGACCATTCATTTGCTTATATATCTTTTGACAGAAGAAAGGCAGAAAATGAAATATATATGTAAACATATGGATATATATTAATCTAATTATGTTAAAACAAATATAATTCTTTGGCTCAGCACTGGCACAACTTTAGTTGATATCCATAGGGGCTATTTATTTAAGTGCTTTGACTGATTTAAGAGGTGACTGACCCCTCAACAGCCAGTAGCTTACTGTGGATAAAAACGCCTTCATGCTCTCTGGCTTTAAAAATATGTCCCTGGTCTAGAGAATCATGAAAAAACAATCCAAGTACATTTCCACATAATGCCAATAACTGGAAAAAACAGCATATTTTCCATGTTTATTAATTATTCCTAAAAATTACTACTAAGACCACTGCTAAAGTAAGTTGACATTTCTATCATCTTCACAGAAAATGTTCACATTGTATATTCTTTCAGTGACTTATCTCTGCTAGTGGTGAGGAGACATGACAAAGGCTACCCCTAAATACTTTATATTTCATTTTGATGTATGTGACACATTGACTTGAACAACAGACTTGGCCTCCCAGTTAGGTTTTTCTTGGCTTTCTGGTTTCAGTATATTTGTTGATTTTTTGTACTGTATTATTTTCTTTTTATGATTTTGCATTTTCTGGACTGGCTGTTTAATGGGAGACAATGGTTCTGAGCCTTAGTAAAGCCAGCCTCAGATGAGAAACTAGTTATGAAAAAAATCTGTACAACAGATAATTTGCAGATAAGGAAGCAAAAGTTGAATGTTTGTGGATCAACTATCAAAATCATTTAGCTCCTAGTCTTCAGGATACAAATTCTCCTTCCAAGATACCAGTGACAGAAAATGGATCAAAAACTTAACTGCAGGTCAGCAACACCATGACCAGTGAATGTGGAACTATCCTTTCCTACATGACAGTAAGACTCCTTATTTAGCACATTACTTGCCTTATACATCAATCCCACCTAGTATTACTTACAGGCCTGAAAGGAGATATGCTAGGGTCTCACTCAGAGCTGCAGCTCACTAAATATGTGCTGTTTTTCAAATCACCCAACTCATACCCTTGGATTAATTTATTTACCCATAAATAAAGCCACCATATTTTCTGAACCTCAAATTGGGCCATATCATATGGTCTGATACGTATTAGCATACTTCTTAAGAGGAGGATATTATGAGAAATTGGGACTGCTATGGAAACAGAAAACCAAGTCAGAAATAAAACTCATATCACAGTCCTAATCTTAATTCACATTTCACAAGTACATATTCCCATTTACTGCAAAATAGGTCTGCTCCCTTCAATCTTGAACACAGACCACTCCATCAACCTTCTTTCAAACAGGAATACTGATCGCCATACTAGAAAGTAGGACTGTCTTCTAACCTGTAGTGGTGGATAGATTGGTCTGGAAGACTCTGTGTTTTGAGTCAAGTTTCTTTGCAAGCAGGAAAACCAAGAGGTACCTTTTGTTCACACCAAATGTCCCTTGCAGAATTCAGAATGACTTTTGGGTCAGGAAGATTTCCTGGAACAGGCCCCTTTGTCACTGAATGACAACCCGTAATCATTCTAAACTGCATCAATAAAAAATAAATATATATATATATATATAAAGAGGGTTGTTACACTCTGCATCGTGCCCATGAACACCTCCCATGTTAACTTAAAAATGTAAACTGAACCAAGGTGTATTTATTTCCCACTTTACCTAGGAATAGCTGCAATGTTAATGCTGAAGATGCATCACAATCCTGAAAATCAACAACAGAGAACACCCTTCCTGATTCTCTTGGGACATGGGGGTACTACCATTTATGATTCCAAAGCAATTAAAAATAATTTTCCACTGGTTAAAGTTGACTTTCTAAAATATGGGGAAATATATATATATATATATATATATATATATATATATATATATATATATATATATATATATATATACATACTTTAACTCAGAGTATTTTCCTTAGATATTTCTTATTCATATATTGGATGCTATTTCAACATATGCTTAATGAAAAGATTTTCACAGAGCTTCAGCTATCCTGTTTGAAACAAGTTGGACAAGGAAAGCAGTAGCACTTGTGAAATACTACATGTGTCTAAGCAGAAAATGAGTTCCCCAGTACAGGTCGGAACACTGCTTACTGACAAGACTGTACTTTAACAGAGCAAGAAATCAAAATGTTTACTTACCAACTTTCACCATGTGGATTCAACTGGAGACTGAGGAGTTATTTTTTATTAAGCGAATCCCTTCCCTTTAGAAGTTGCTAGAATAAATAGCTTCAAAATAAACCCCATTCATTCAGTTTAGTTTACATTCTAAAAGCTCAATCTCAAACTCCTGGTTCTGCATTTAACCTAACAGAGAGATTTTAAAACCATTTTGTTCTTACTACTTAACTATAAAATCAAGTCTGGTATGACTTGAGGGGTACTTAGGAAATATCAAGCTAATCTAGTGTTTTCTTCAACTCCACAGAATTTTGGTACTGGAAGGAATCAAGTGATAATGTAGCCCAATCACCTGATTGTACATTTAAAAACAAAAACCTGAGATCACGGAGATGAGATGATGTGCCCACAGTCAACAAGTCGGCTCTGGACCCCTAGACCAACTGTCACACCTCTGGTATCCACAAGCTCTCTTTTCACAGAAATTCAAAGGAATATTTATCCCTCCTCTCTCCTCCACAACTGTTAGGCATAGCTGTTTCCTTTTCAAGCATATGCAAAAGAGAACAATGCATCCACTCGTGAAAAGACTCTGATTAGGATGACCCTCAAATACTGTACTTTTGGTAACATTTATTATCATCTGAAAAGCAACTAAATGATCCCAAATCCCAAGAATTCAAATCTCTAAATGGGGTAATTTCTCTTTTATCTTACAGCCAAATGTGTATGGTGGCCTTGAAAAAGACACAGTTTCCTAAATAAGTTACAGATAGCCCCTGGAAGCATATTTCTTAGTATAAAACATTCACAAATGATACTAAAGCACTTTGCCTAGCTGTGACTTGGAAAAATACTACAAATCCACAGCTGCACTGAGGAATCTACCTTCACACATTATCTATAAGAGAAGTGTTCTATATAGAAGTGTTCCTATACAAGTCTTGAGGGCTTAAATGCTTCCTTCTCAGTGTGAAATCACGATCCAGACATGCTAAAATAAACGCACCTTGCAGGAAAAAACAAACAAACAAACATTTAGTAATAATCTAATAATATTTGGTTTGGAAGCCCTTGCTGTTACTTCTTGACCCTTTTACCCTTAAGAAAACCATGTAAGATAAAGGAAAACCCCAGAGTCCCCAAATGACTATATTTCCTGGATTCTCAGAAATACCAAATTCTAATACATATCAATAAAATTTCATGTAACTTTTCAGATTTTAAAAGGAGATGTTGTGGAAACAATGAAATACATCTTTCCTTCCTAACATAGCCAAATCATTGCTATTGCTATTATAGAATAGTCAATAAACATCCAATACCAGAGAGCATTTAAACTATATTAAGATATAACCTGACCTAGTTGGGTACAGCAAAAGCTACACAGTGCCTTGTCCACAGAGCCAACTTTTTATACCATGACATGCCTGGGATCTTCCCCAAAAAGAAGAAACTGAAGTAATTATTCAGTGACAGGCTATCTTGTATCTGCAAATCAACTTCTTGTAAGGAGCTCAAAATTAAAGAAATTACCCATTATTTTCACAATATCCTAATAAAGCAGATGTAACTCATGGGTTCTAAGTCTCTTTTTCTCCCAGAGGAAGATTAAACAATTTAGACATAGCATCAGGCATTTATACGGAACTCGGCATTTCAGAGGTTTCACACGTTCTCATTTGCCTCCCATAACAACTCTGTGATGTAACAAATGCTTTATGTACCCTCTTTTTCACTAATGAGGAAACTGGGGTACAGAGATTAACAGAGTGACTTTCCCAAATGAACGGTGACCAACCCAGATAGTGTTACCCTTAGTCTAATGTTTGTTACATTTTTTGCTCTAAATCCAAAATATATTAAAATGTCACTTTTGAAGTCTTGTTACAAGATGGCATTTCCTTGCTCTGTCACTCTCCATTGTCCACTAGAGATCTTTGGTCTGCACTCAATCAACAACCCCCCCTACCCCTGGCGGTTTTTCATTCTCCAAAGGGTGTTCTTGAGAGGTGTTTCTCTAAAGTGGTTGTGAAGGGGTGAAGAGAAGGGGGTAGCTTTGGTTTTAAACCTAACATTGAATTTACTTTGAATTTTAAATATCATTCAAGGAGAGGTAAGATTTATATTATTATCAAATGATGGCCTGGGATTAAAAGGCTTGAGAAAAGCTATTCTAGCGCTTTTTTTTTTTTTTTTTAAAGTTCTTAGTTGTCAGAGTTCATTACGTGCTGAGATACCCTACATAGCATTTTTTCCCCAGACTTCAGAACAACAACTTTATAAAAAATAGAAGTTGAAATACTGGAGAATAAGGCCTCTTATGTATTCTGAGTTTGTGAACCTACATCTCATTATGACTTAACGGTGTAAGTTGGATCACTAGCTGTTACCTCACATTCTAGAACATCTTGTCGTGAGTTAAATGCAGTCATATGTGTCACTAATTCCTTTAATAAAAATGATAACGATGGTGATGTGGAAGCCAAATGTTTTGACACAATTCTTTCTTATATCAATTTTAGCAAATAGAATGCTAAATTCTGAGGTGAATCCCCACATTCTGCACTTATGTCGCTACACAAATAAATAAACTTAATAAATCTAGAATTTATGTTGCACATTTAATAGAAAGCTCTTAAGCCATAATCACTGTAGCTGCTGGGCGTCTTAATTCTTCAAGAATTCTTTCAGTGCATGCATTAACTTTGGTTAAATTATTCTGGATTTAAAGGCAGAAGAATATTTAAAATAGTATGGTTTCAGAAGCATCATTGTAACAGAGCAATTTCAAAAGATTCAGTTGCTAAATTTGACTTCATAGTCCCTTTGCAGATCAGTTATTTAGATTTAAGAAGAGAAGGGAATCATGTGCTGTTATCTCTGTGGCCATTCTTCTCACACAAAGAAAATGAGAGAACAATAAAATAAGACTAAGAAATCATTCTTCCAAGGATTGTCATTGAACTGTTACATTAGTAAACATTCACAGTATGAAGTCTCTCTCAATCTCCAGCATATAAAGTAGTGCAAAGGAAAAGAAAAAAAAAAAAAAAAGAAAGAAAATTCCAGTTCTGTTATCTGTGAACAAAACTTGTTACATTTTCTCTGATTTCATTTCTTCCATTATTGTTAGGCATTTGCTGTCACATCTCCCCAAAATTAATAATAAAATATAATCAATTTCTAAAGGCCCCTGCAGCCTTTTTAAAAGTTAATTTCCAGTTAAAAATAAACTTTAATTAAATCCAAGATAAAATTGTAACCTATAGTCTATTAAATAATCCACTTTCTTTTTTTTCTACATAGTAATTCTTACAATTTTTAAAAAACAACAGCTATGGAATCCAAAGACATGAAATGCTATTAAAGCACTGATAAATGACTGCTCAAATTCATTAGGTCTTACATAGTAAATACTTCAAAATGCCAACTTTTCCCATCACTGCACGATTACTAACAACGTTGACAATTTACTTACACATACACACACGCACGCAGCACTCACACACACACAAACACACACATACACATTCTCTCCACAGAACCATCTTTACTTTTAACATCTCCTCCAGTAAATGTGCAAAATTCTTGCATTCTAATAAAAAATATAAAGATAGATTTGCTCCTATTTAAGCCTCCCTCTTCTCCAAGATGTATCATTTGTTTGATATGTAATACAAGTTTAGTAACAATTATGCCATGTATAACCATTAAATGGCGTACTACTGTATGCATTGGATTCATTTGCATATATCATTTTCATAACTGCACTCTCTATGCATAAATATATTTGGAGATGCCGGGATTGGGGGAAGGGGCAGTGGTGGGTGGAGAACGAGATTCACACGTCGGTCTCCACAGCCTTCGCATTAGAACAGTTGTTTTTATCTGTCTCACTGTCATCCCCCTTTCCCTGACACTTCTCCTTTGCACACAGAGATTCCTTAACCCCTTCTTCCATCTCTAGATACTCTGACTTGTCCCCCAGGGAAGAAGAAGTAGAACTCCGAAATTTCTTCAGCAAATTAGAAGGGAGGTACGGGCAACTGACTGCATTCTGTGTCAGCTGTGTCTGTTCTTCATTTTCAGTTTCTCTGTGGTAGAAATAGTTAAAGTTAGAGACAATCACTGGCACTGGCAAAGCAATGGTTAAGACACCTGCAATGGCACACAGAGACCCTACGATCTTGCCCCCCACAGTGATGGGCTTCATGTCCCCGTAGCCCACAGTTGTCATGGTCACCACGGCCCACCAAAATGCGTCTGGGATGCTTTGGAAATGGGTAGTCGGTTCATCCGCCTCCGCGAAATACACAGCACTGGAAAAGAGGATGACCCCGATGAAGAGGAAGAAGATCAGAAGGCCCAGTTCCCGCATGCTGGCTCGGAGCGTGTGGCCCAGGATCTGCAGGCCCTTGGAGTGCCTGGAGAGTTTGAAGATCCGGAATACTCGGACCAGACGGATGATCCTGAGGATGGCAAAGGACATGGCCTGCTGCTGCTGACCGTTGCCACCCCCCTGCTGCTGGGCCAGATCCGTGCCCAGCGTGATGAAGTAAGGCAAAATGGAGACAATGTCAATGATGTTCATGATGTTTTTGAAGAAGAGGGCTTGGCTGGGACAAGCAAAGCAGCGAACCACAAACTCAAAGGAAAACCACACAATACAGACTGTCTCCACAATGAAGAAGGGGTCGTTGAATATCGTGTGCCCTGAGTTCTCCGGGTGGGGGGCCGAGGTGTCGTTCAACAACCCACTGTGCCCGCCTGTGCTCAGGGCCATGATAAGATCCCTGTCGTCCCTAAACTCTGGCAAGGTTTCCAGGCAGAAGATGACAATGGAGATGAGGATGACCAGGACCGAGACGATAGCTATGCCCCTCGCCGGACTGGAGCTCTCTGGATACTCAAAGAGCAGCCAGATCTGCTTTTTGAACTCACTCTCTGGCAAGGCCCGGTCCTCCTCGTCTCTCACAAAGCCCTCGTCCTCCCGAAACTTGAGCAGGGCCTCCTCCCCCAGCTGGTAGAACTTTACCTCCTCAGTGAAGATATCAAAGGGGACGTTGACGGGCCTCTTCAGGCGGCCCCCTGACTGGTAATAATACAAGATGGCATCAAAGCTAGGCCTGTTCCTGTCAAAAAAATACTCGTTACGCAAAGGGTCGAAATACTGAGTCCTCTTCTCAGGGTCCCCCAGCAAAGTCTCGGGAAACTGGGCCAGAGTTTTCATCTGGGTCTCAAAGCGCAGGCCTGAGACGTTGATCACCACGCGTTCGCAGCAGTCGCTGTAGCGGACCGAGCTGTAGCCGCCACCGCCCGCATCGTCCTGGGGCAGCAGGTCGGTGTAGGAGCACTCATCGCCGTGGTCGTCCTCACTGTAGTAAAACCTTCCCTCCTCCTCCTCCTCTTCCTCCTCCTCCTCCTCCTCCTCCTCTTCCTCCTCCTCCTCCTCCTCCTCACTCAGATCCCGCAGGATCTTCTCCTCGGAGCCACTGGGCATCAGGTCGGAGCAGTGAGGAAAGCTGCTCTGCCGGTGGTGGACTTTCTTCTTCTCGGGCCGCTGTCGCCTCCTCCTCCTACTTCCCCGGCCGCTCTGAGGGTCTTGGGAGGTACAGGCCCCACGCAACTGGTGGTGGTGATGGTGGGCGCCCCCTCCAGACCCCCCGCCGCCTTCCACAGCAGCTGTGGCCGCGGCGACAGCGGCCGCCGCAGCCGCCCTCGAGTGAGCCAGCCTCTCGCGCTCCCGGGCCCGGGCCTGCGCGGCGTAACCGTAAGGCATGTGACTGTTGCACCCTGAGCTCTCCGCACTCACCATTGCAACCTCCATGGTGATGGTTTGGGAAAATGGCTGGTTCCAGTTGGAGAAGAAGAAGAAGAAAGAAAAATAGGGCAGCTTCTTTTCTCACCAAATTAAGGTAAGTTTGGAACCCTTAAGCAGATTGCTTGGAAGACTAAGGATATTTTCAGTCCAACTTTGCATTTTCTGTTTTTAAATCAGCACACCCCATGCTCTCTCTTCCCAGGGATTCAGTGTTGCTCTCCAGAGCTTGGCTCCTCCAGAGAAACAGCCTGGCACTTTCAAGGCTAAGTCAGAAAATGTTGGGGTCTCCCAAACACTTATTTTGGGGGGGATGTTCAAAGCGGGAAATACGTCTAGAATGTGGTGTTGATGCTGCGAGATTTAAAGGCAGCAAGTATCCAACAGCCAGCAGTCGTGCCTAGAAAATGGAATATATTTTTCTGCCATGGAAATTGTCCAAAGCTCAGTCCATCAAATTTAAATAAAATGCAAATAAGCCTTTAAGTCTTAGCACTTGCCTTCTAGTGATGGCTTGACCCATGTTAACATGTGACTTGAAGTATGTCCAGACATTGCCACTCAAAGCCTATCAGGATGATTCTCCAGGCTTTCCCCTTAAATTCATCACTGGCTTCCTGGACCCAGGGGCAATGCCGAGCTAGCTTTAGAGGCAAAGACCTTGGGAGGTAGAGAAGGTGCAAGATGAGGTGTCAGCGGGGGCAAGCCCAGCTCTGAGGTCTCCATAGAAATCAAGGAAATGCAGAGCATCCTTCAGCTAAAATCATGCAGAAGAAGCCACTGCACCTGAAAAAGGAAGGGAAACAAGCATAGGAGAAAAATAAAAAGAAGAATCAAATAATAAAGAGTAAATGAGCGTTTCCTTCACATATACTTTTTTCTCCTGTCCTCAAGCAAGCAAGCCATTATATAAAGCACCAAAGCGACTATAAATTTCCAAGGAGCAGTATGGGGCAGCTTGTTAAATCTCCTTCTCACTAAACATCCTTCTTTCCTTCTTCTTTGGATATATTTCAGCACTGTCTACTTTTGTGGCAACTCAAGTATTTTTTTCTCTCTCCACTCTTGACCCACATGGCTCTTTCTTCAATCCACCTTTTCACTAATGCCAGGTCTTAATTCTCACTGTCACTCTCTTCATTCCACAATAACAATGCTGTCACTTTACAGCTGCTTCCATCATTCATTGATCTCAAGGCATTTTTTAAAATTTCCACACAAAATATTTCTGAATTTAGCGGCCGTCCACCCCTCTCTGTCTTGATTCAGGATTAGAGAGGTCAGAAAAAACAGTTTTCTTTAATCCAGGTTCCACCACTTAAACAATCTTCAATCACATCATCTACAAAGTGTAGATAATAATACAACCTCCCCCATCCCACTTTTGAGAGGATAAATGAGATAACTGATGTTGACAGAACACCACAGTGCCTTGTACATGAGGAATATCAATAAAGGCTGGCGGTTATTAACAACATAACATTTTATGGTCAAGCTACCCACCCCCAAATGCATATGTCCTCATAGCACTGTCTAAGCAGGGGAAGGGCAGAACGTGAGGACATCCAGGACATTTTGAGACTCACCAATGGCCTGTATTATGTTGGCACTCCCTGACTCGCTGAAGCATGTCCCTGTTGTTGTTTTTCTGTTCCCCTGACTCCAGAACACTCCCTACCACCCACAGCCTAGGAGCTTATCCCAGTTTCCATTTCTCTAATAATCATCTTCTCTCCTTGCAGTTCCCCCATGTTCACCTCGATGCTTCCTCCTACACTTTGCTCAAGGAACTATCTCCTTATGGTTCAAATCCCAGTTTGTGTGCACTTTGTTTTCAGCCTATGATACTTTCTTCCCTATAATTTAACCATAGTTCACATCCCCCAAATTCCCCTCTCTTTTCCTTCCCTCCCCCACCCCCCCCCTTTATTTCCAGTCTGCCACTTCCTGATCACATCTTCCTTGCAGCCCTCCTCTGTCCCCACTGTCACTTGGTATTCCTGACCTTTCTTCTTCCTTAGTTTGCTCTCCGTAGGTCCAACTAATGAATCTCCTCTGCCAGGACCTGTAAATGCTCCTGCCCCAATCTTGCTTCTCCTGTCTCCTCTTGCTTCTTCCATTCACTCTGTCCAACAGGACTTCCAAGAATGCAGAGAGCGGCCGAGAGAATTGGGGAGGGTAACGACAGCCAGAATTCAGGGCACCTCCCAGCCTCTATTACCGGAAGTACTTGGAGCCATTAACAGGACCCAGTGCTTGACCACCTGCTGCTCCTTGCTGAATCGTGTCAGCCTAGAAGCCTAAATACACCTGGGTTTTATCAAGTGACAAGCAGGGAAGTGGCAAACAAAGGTCTTCCCAATCACACATTCTAATGTGGTCATACACATTCTCCCAGGGCAAGAGGTGAGCCTGACTGGGGACACAAAACCCAGAAAATACACCTCTGAGGGCTTCTGGAATGACGTCCCCCTCCCTTTGCCTGACTCCTAACATCATCTCATACTCTGAAATGTTCACTCTCACAAAGTCTCCAAATCTCTGTCTTCACTGTGGAGGGTCAGGCCAACATCCTTTAAAGACTTTCACACAAGCCAAACTGCCTGAGAGTTTGCTCAGTTTCTTCCCCAACCCCTCAAAGCAGTTATAATACACTATTTAAATAAAGCCCCAGTGTAACCAAAGTGCCTGTAAATTTGTATACTACGCACACCCCCTCTTCCACCCAACTGACTCCCAGAAGTTCACGAGTTAGAGGGTCTTCTAATTCACAATCAACTCTTCAGGAGAGCTAGACTTGCCCTCTTCACACCAAATAATTTCTTATTTACTTATTTACTTATTCATCTATTTGGGTTTGTTCATTTTTCTTTAACTCCCTCCCCCACTGTAAAAAAAAAGCAAATCACATTCCTTCTAATTTGCTACCAGTTACCTCACTATCCCTGACCTTAGAAGAAGAAGAAGAGGATACAAAAAGGGAGAGAGAGCGTGAAGAAAAAAAAAAAAAAAAGAAAGAATCCAACCAGCAAATCAGACTAGTTTAAAATCTCTCTTCCTTCTCAACTCAAGGTATTCATGTTAGGAGAATCTATTCAAGCCGACTCTCAAGAGACTTTATGGGGGAGACCTTTGCAGGGTAATGTCCCTTCCTTTTAAACACCACCAACTAATAGGATTTTGCTGACTACCAATTCCCCAATCCCTGTGCCCCCAAGCAAGAGCTAAGCATCCCGCCCCTCCTCCTCCTCCTCCCCCCACCCCACACAACAAGGCTGTTTTCATCTCTCAGTGCTAATTCCTGCAACTGTTTTAGGGTGGTACCTGAACCTTATCAGAGAGAGAAAAGAAGAGAAGACTGAGAGAGAGAATTCCAAGGGCCAATACCGTGAGAAATATACACTTCAACGCACGCCATTTATACAGTCCCTATGTGTTGCTCAAATGCTCAGAAAATGCACGCAAACCCAAATGTTGGGAGAAGCAGCAATTTAAACCCGTTCACCAGCTGTTCCCAAAGAAACGGAACCAGTGAGTCTGGGATGAGGCAAAACGATGCTAAATCTAAACCCCACCTCGTTGGGAAACGACATCTTTAATCGCGCCCTTGCCTCCAGACCTAGGTTCCCGCTCGGGCACATTAAGCAGGGCGCACGCACCCCATCCCTTGGGTTGGGAAAATAACAACTGTTGGCCCCCCGGAAAGCCGCACAGCATCTGCACCTCCCTTCTCCCACCTCCTGGTTTATTTTTAACCGCCTTCCATTCATGCCCTTCTGTCACATTCTCGATATTATTTATCCCTCAAATGTCCACTGTTTCTTAACAGCCAAAAGAGGAGAGTAGAGGAAAGATAAGAGAGGTATCATACTTACCATTCCCAGGCGGGGTGCAAAATAAAAATAAAGAAAATCCCCGGTTGGCTTTTTTTTTCCCTCCTCAAGCTGCAACAGCTGGAGGAGGGGAAGAATGATCTTGGGGGTGGAAGGAATCACTCCGGTGTGGCAGGTGGAGGGTCCAAAATATC
The DNA here is from genome assembly GCF_965194825.1 of Balaenoptera physalus. Classification (NCBI taxonomy): domain Eukaryota; kingdom Metazoa; phylum Chordata; class Mammalia; order Artiodactyla; family Balaenopteridae; genus Balaenoptera; species Balaenoptera physalus. The sequence goes on from NC_138889.1 coordinate 85,221,971, forward strand.
CACGGAACAAGTTCTATTGCCTGGCCAGCGGGGGTGCACAGAATCCTCGCTGCTGGAGCCCGGGGGTGGGGATCGGGGCTGCCCCAGGGAGGACCCCAAGACTCCTGGTTCCTCGGGAGTTCAGCACAGAAGGGCTCGACGGGGAAAGAAAGTCAAGGTTCCCCAGAGAAAGAAACAAAATCCTAGACAGCAGCGATCACTTGTTAATTCCGAATTCCTCCAATATCCTTCCCTCTCCCTCTCTCGCTGGCTGCAGAAGCAGCACACGCCTCCCCTGGCCGGGAGCGCGCGCCGGCCGGGGGCGGGGCCAGGGCCGTCCGAGGGTGTGGCGTTCACGGCGGTCACCGGGGGCGCCTCCCGGCGCGGCGAGGCGGGCGCAGTCACGACGCCGTGACTGCCGGCCCCCCGGCCGCGGCCCCCCGACAACGAGGCTCCGGGGAGCCAGTGGGAACCATTCCAGGATCCCCCGGCTTGCGCCCCCAGAGGCGAGAGCTAATCCCGGAGAGAGAGGTGTCCCCTTTGGAGCTGAAATGGGGTCCCGACGGCAGAGCAGGAACGCCAAGAGAGGCTGGAAGGGGTGACTTCGACGGCAGGTCCAGTCTCGACCGCAAGGTGCTTCTGGGCTTCTTCTCCTCTCCCCGACCCACTTTCTCTGCATCTCCCCCGGCACCCCACCCACCAGCCCCGGCACCATAACGGGTTTGTGGGTTTGGAGCCCGGGTGCATCTCTGGCGAGGCCGCCAGCCCGCAGCTCTCTAGTCGTCTGCTAGCGCGCCCAGACCCCTCGGCCTCCGCCTCCCTTGTAGAGAGAGTCTGCCGGCCTCAACTCGGGGGTCGGGCCTCCCAGGAGCGGAGGAGACCGACTTTACGCAGGTGTCCGACCCCTGGGAGGGAAGGATTACTGAAATTGGAATCGGGCCCAGGCTAAGGGCTGCGCAGGGAGGCTGAGGTCCGAGTTAGGAGAGAGTCGGAGCGCTAGGAGCAGATTGCAAGTCCGCCCCGGGGGCGGGGGGCTTTGGGAGAATGGGAGGAGCCCTCGGCGAACCTGTTGCTGCAAAAAGAAATACGATTTGGCAAGAGGTCTGGCTCCCGGGAGGTCTCTAACGTAGTGGTCGGATCTCCAATGCCACCCACCTCCATAAAACAACAAAAACCGCACTTCCCCAAGCCCCCCCACCACCACCCGCCCCGCGCCGTGGGCAGGCGAGTGCGCTCGCAGCGGCGTCCTCACCCCGGTGGACTCTCGGATTGCTTATTAGCTGGCTGGCGTGTAAAATGCCCCTGGATGTCGATGCAAATATGCAATTCTCACAAATATGCCAAAAGAAAGATTAGCGGTGGGGAGTCAGAATTTACACACACACACACAAGCTCAGGTGGCGGCGGGGCTCCGGGCACCTCTCCCGGCTCCCTCTCTGATGGGCCAAGCAGGCAGTGGCGGCGTGCGCCCGGACTGCTGGGGCAAACTCGACCTTGGGGGGTCAGTTGGCGCCAAGGCAGCCACTGTCGTGTTCAGCTGGCAGCTTTGTTCGAGGGCCCTATTGGGCATCCTCCTTTTGTGGTGCTCTATTAATTATTAAGAGAAATATTCCCGAGCTGAATTATAGATACGCGCTGTGCTCACTCACCTAACCGCTGCTGGCTTGGCGAAGGACAACAGGAGGGCTGATTTTCGTTCCTGTTTAATTTTTTTGGGGGGGGCGGGAAGGATTTTTTTTTTTTTTGGATCTTTTTAAATAACTAAAAAATTCTCATTGTAATCGGTGAAAAGGAAAAAAAAAAATTTAAACTGACATGGGGTCTGGTTTTCCTAACTTCTTCCAGTTAGTGACAAAAGTTAGAACCTTCGTCGTGAATGAATTTATCTGTGATCCTCTGGCCTCAACCGCAAGTGGAGGAACTGAGAGAAAGATGGCGTCCACGCCAGCTCTAGAGAGGCTCTGTCTCAACTCATGCCCCACTATAATCCATTTCTGAAAGTAGGGAGGGTGGATTTCTCCAAAAGTAAAAAACATCCCATGTACTGGCCCCAGACCCTCTCTGTACTGCCACAATGTGAAGTTGTCACTGTGCAGTTTCACACATGCCAAAAGCAGATGGTCGAGTTTATTGTTGTCTCGTCAGAAGGATGTTTCTTGGGATGGTAGAAGGCAGGGCTGAGAGCACAGGACCTTGGGACTAGTTTCCCAAAAGCAATTTGTGAGATCAGTTGGAAGCAACTGTGGAATACTCTCAGGGAGATGAAAACTGAGATCGAATGATACACAAAAGAAGACAGGTATATTGAAGCTTGGACATTTTAATTGGATCATGTTAAAACTTTATGAATTACGCTTCCATGTGCCATTTACTGTTTGTTCCTATCACAGCCCAGAGAATTTTAAAGTTTAAAATGCCTGAGGTCTTTATAAATATTTACACTTCTTAGGTATCAGGAATCTGAATAACTAAAGCACCACAGCAAGAACACAGCTGAGGAAAAACCACTTTCATGAAGATGTTCATTCAGGTCATACAAGGTATAGTTACTGAGAACTTGATCAAGGCTGGTAACACTCTTCTGAGTGACCACCTAGCGGCTCTCTGGCTCTCTGCTAAATACTTTGCATACATATTGTTTAATTTTATCTGCATAACTAAACACTTTATGTGATAGGGATTATTATTATCACTATTTTATAGAGAAGGAAATTGAGGCTTATGATGGTTAATGAACTTGCCCCAAAGTTACATAGCTAATTATTTAGCAGAACTGGGCCTTTAACAGCTGACTCCGCAATGTGGACAATCCCCATGCTAGTGATGATAATGCCCCGTGGTCTAACGCCCATTCGTCCTCACAAGCTATTGGCTGTTACAGATACAGAGGCAGTTTAGGAAACAAGGGGGTATGTGCTTTGATGGAGGTATGAGAAACATGTTCCTGGGATGCAATGAATGGAGTAGCATCTAATTTGGGGGAAGCAAGCAAGATTGACAAAAAAAGGGGAAATGTGTCTGAGGAATGTGAGAATTGGAGTGGCTGCCATAGAGAATACATGGGCGTGTGGCACTGGCGTGGACGGAATAACTGGAACCTGAGGGGTAGGCAGCCCCCAATTGGGAAGAGCATGCTTCTCACCCAGGCTTCCCCCCATTCCCAAACACACACACACACACGCAGACACACACACACACAGACACATATACATGCACACACACAGACACACACACGCACACAGACACACGCGCACACACACACAGACACACACACACGCACATACACACACAGACACACACACAGACACACACACACACACAGACCTCTTTGAACTTTAAAAGAATTTCTTTATAAAGCAAACAAGAAACATTCCATTTCTCTTCCTGAAATTCTCTTAAGGATTCCTAGAAAGTCCCACAGATAAACAGTAGCAGAAAGATCCTTTGCTGTGACCAACAAAAATCTACCTTGTCTCAGTTTCAAACTGTTTTCTCTGGAGAGGAAAAAATTATTTTCTTGCCTTTCTTAATCATCAACTAGTCAAAATTCTTCAAGCACCCTACACCCAAATATACCTATTACCACTCATAATTTCTCCCTGGCTTTGAATTCTCTCAGTGGTAATACAAATATTCCAGACCACACTATGAAGTTTATGCTTATACAGAAAAGGGCAAAGGGCAGCAGATCTTCCTTTGTACAAAGCAGATAGGAGGCCCTGTGGGATACAAACTAAGTCCATTATAAATGTTTTTGTTCTCTTTGGGGACCATGGTCTCCAGTGAATTGCAGCGTTCTGTTTACTTCACCTCTCTCTCCCCCAGAAGCCCACAACACCTCCCTGAATACAGGCAGCGTATCCCGAGCAACCAGCGCAATACCTGATCCAGAGCAGGCATTCGATAAGAATGTACTAAAATGAATGAATAATGGAAGAGGCTTCCATTTGCCAAGAAAGCTCAGTGAATGTGTTGGGAGAAAACCCAGAGAAGATTGTTTTTTTACCTGCTTACCCCAGACTCTCAGCGCTCGGCCTTTTAAAGTTCTGAAGGGATGTGAGGGGTAAAGAGTTCTGGGGGACTTGATTCCATGCTTCCCATTCCCTAATGTATGGATGCAGATGTTCTGAGCAGCCCATAATTCCTTATGAAGTATGAGTCACTCAGCTAGTTTTTCCTTGTAGATGGATTTTTCAGTGACCTTTCACCACACCACCTTGCATTCCGTTTTATGCATACCAGTACCAGTCAGGTCTTAAGACCTCAGAACAGCATAATCACTTCTCATTAAAGTGAGGAAACATCAATCCTGGAGAGAAAGACTAACCACTCACTTCCTGACTCTCTGACCACAGCTCTGTGTAGGTACAGTGGGGAGTAAGACAGCTACTCTCTGCCCTGGATGGACACCTGCAGTCTAGAGGGTGAGAGATACATCAACACACCCATGTGGTTAGGGTCTGATAGAAGTCACATGAGGAGCAGAGAGAAGCAGCACTAACTGAGGTTAGAAAGGTCCTCAAGCCAGAAGGAGCCATGGGGCAAAGGCTTACTGAATAAGAATGGCAAGAATGAGTGTAAGAATAAGCAAAGAGAAGCAGAGGATCTGATATGGAATGGGAATGGGAAGCAGTGAGTGTGGACTTAGATATGCCACGCTCAAGAGTTTGAACTACGGTCTGTGACAAAACACTGCATGAAAGGATTCTCAACCCTTTTTCCACCTCTACACACAGGACAGATGTGGTTCACATGCATGACACACTCCCCTGGGCAAACGCAGATGAGCAGCTACAGCATCACTAAATAGACTGAGTTGCAGGCATTTCCAGGCTTCTTGGCTACAGTGGCATCTTTCTCCTCCATCTATGAATGCATCTGAGAAGCCAAGTGAGTGAAATTGAGTTGGCAAAACCTTAAATCATCTCAGATTTAGATTTCTGAATGCAAATCAATCAAAAATGTCCTTCGTTAACTGAAGTAACTCAGAATTTGCAATGTACCCCATCTTTAATAGTAATATACCAATGTGGGGTGACACTGCTGTTGAGACCCACCCTGTCAGACCCAGTAGTTCCTCTGGTCCAGGATCCCCTGTGGATACCTAAATCTGAAGATACTCAAAGCCATTAATATAAAAATGGCATAGTACGGTCAGCCCTCCGTATCTGCGGGTTCTGCATCCACAGATTGGTTGGTTGACTGCATGGATGCCGAACCAGTGGGTACTGAGGGCCAACTGTACACTATAACAAGGTGAAGTGGATTCATTCTTTTAGCTCTTTGTTATGCTTTCCTTATATGTGGTTAGAATATACAGCAGTTATGGAGACTCACTTAAAATGAAATATCCACCTTGGTGCAGATAAAAATCACCCACATCCTTGTGTGCGGGCACCAATCAATCAGGTGCAAACTTGGGGCAGAGACGAATTGAAGAAGGTTTAGGTATGGAATAGTTTTCAGTCCCTACAGACATTACCACCACCGTGCCTTCCATATTAACTCCTAATAATCTATGTCAAGGAGCTTTTCCTGTATAAGTAAATGTGGGCCTTTTTATAAAAATAAGAGGTCATGGTATACTTCCTGCCAACAATGTGTTCCAAACTCTGAAGGTCCCTTTAAATATGGTCAATGACCATGGTACAGGCTGGATTCTACTCTGTCAAGAGTTGGCTGCTTTGCCATCTTCCCCATTTTGATTGTGATCAGTACCTTTCACCCCCTAGAACAGACATCACCAAGGCTTAAAACAGGCCTTTGCTCTACAGCCTAAGAATGTTAACTGCCTCCTCCAGGCTGCCAACACCCATCACAGCCCTGACCATCTCTCCTTCATCAGACCAACATTACTTCTGATTTGGTTAAGTACTAGAAAGACTTTGTCCAGCACATGCTTTCCAAAACAAGGGCCATAGTTGTAGGAAGGATGCTCTCATGTAGAAGAAATTTGTAGTAGGTACAGATCAGTTAAGAAATATACCCCAAATTATGTCTGCTCTTTGCTCACTTTTCTCCACTCCTGGCTAAGAGAGAAACACAATTCTGGGGATTAGCCAACTGATATACAGTCGACCCTTGAAAGACGCAGGGGTTGGGGCACCAGCCCTCTGCACAGTCAAAAATCCGAGTATAATTTATAGTCATTCCTCCCTCTCTGCAGTTGAGCTTTCGTGAATTCAACCAACCAACTACAGCGTATTGGAAAAAAATTCTTGCATAAGTGGACCTGCACAATTCAAACCCATGTTGTTCAAAGGTCAACTGTATTTTAGAACCAAAAGCACAAACAAACAAGGCTGAGAGTATGAGTGTCTAGGTTGTTAACTTATGGTTTCTCATCACTGGTTGCTGAGAACAACACATCAGCTATCAGGTTTTATATACACTAGAAGCCCCTCTAATTTATCTCTCAGTCAACCTCAAAAATCAGCTCTTATTCTGAATAAACACAGAGAACATAGGCTGACAGCCCCAAAGTTCACACAGGAGTACAAAAACTGACAGTCTTCTTTAGATGGTTTTTCAGAACGAATCCTTTTCTGAATTCATATATAGATTTGAACTTGAAAGTAAATTACAGTGAAATTCTAATGATTTACAATAGCCCTGGGGGGGGTAAAAATAAACATTTGACTAAAGCAATTACTCTTGGACTGCTTGCAGGGCTGGAGCAGAGATCAGATGCTGGGGTTATAAGATTGTCTCTCCAGCTTCCTGGTTGCAGAACCTCCTGCAAGACACTTAACCCTTGTGAATCTCAGTTTCCTTATCTATAAAAAGGGGAACTGTACTATCAGTCCTCTTTTACAAGATCATGAGCGTAGATCATATAAGAAAATGTAAGAAAACTGTTCTACAACCATAAAAGTAAAACATAAATAGAAGACATTATTTTAAAGTAATAATCATCTGTTATGGACTGAATGTTTGTGTACCTCCCCACCCCCCAAATTCATATGTTGAAGCCGTAAACTCCAATGTGATGGTGTTTGGAGGTGGGGCCTTTGGGAAGTAATTAGAGTTTGATGAGGTCATAAGGATGGGGCCTTCATGAGGGGATTGGTGCCCTTATAAGAAAGAGACACCAGAGAGAGATATTAATCTCTCTCTCTCTCTCTCTTTCTCTCTCACTCTCTCAGAAAGATGGTGGCTGCCTACAAGCCCAGAGAAGAGGCCTCAGAATGAAACCTACCTTGCCAGCACGTTGATCTTAGGCTTTCCAGCATCCAGACTGTAAGAAAATAAACTCCTGTTGTTTAAGCCACCCAGTCTATGGTATTTTTTTTATGGCAGCCTGAACTGATTACGACATCATCAAAACTTGATAACAGATATTTAACCTGTCTTTCCTAGCAAACTTTGCTATGGTATTAGAAACTGGTACCTGAAACTCAGCAACATGTTGGGTAAGAAATGATCCTTACAGGTTTTCTTTCAAGGAATGGAAAGATTTGTAATCAACTTGCCAGTTGTTAACATGGTAGTAAAATTTTATTAGGCCTTCATAATCTAAAACTCACTCTAAACCAATTTGGAATTTTGGGCAGTTTTTCTTGTAAAATGGCTACAGATGACATTAGCTTGAATATCCTGAATATTGTTAACAGTATTAACTGTTCATTAATTCAACAAAATTTTATTGAGAACCTCCTTTATCTCAGGCATCAGTCTAAGCACGAAGCAGTAGTGATAAACAAAGATAAAGCCCCTGCTCTTAAAAAGATAAGCAGGACTTCCCTGGTGGTGCAGTGGTTAAGAATCCGCCTGCCAATGCAGGGGACACGAGTTCGAGCCCTGGCCTGGGAAGATCTCACATGCCACAGAGCAACTACTGAGCCTGCACTCTAGAGCCCACGAGCCACAGCTACTGAGCCCGCGTGCCACAACTACTGAAGCCCTCGTGCCTAGAGCCCGTGCTCCACAACAAGAGAAGCCACCGCAATGAGAAGCCTGCACACTGCAACGAAGAGTATCCCCGGCTCACCGCAACTAGAGAAAGCCTGTGCGCAGCAACGAAGACCCAACACAGCCAAAAATTAATTAATTAATTAATTAATTAAAAAAAAAAAGATAAGCAAAGTTATTTCACACAACATTAACTGTTATGAGGAAAATAATATAAAGTAATAGAGTGTCAGGAAAAAGGTTTTCAACTTCAGTTGGCTAACTACAGAGAAGGTGACATTTGAACTGAGGCCTACGTGACAAGAAAGCTTGCCATGTGAAGATTTAGGGCAGAGAAAAGAAAATCTGTTAGAAAAGGTCTGAACAGATGTGGTCTAAAAATTGAAAATGTCAGACAAGGGTAGCTAGAAAGCAAAGGCTTTCCCATAAGGAGTCTAGTGAACAGATAGAATCTAATGCACGAGAGTCCTAATACGATTTAATTCTACAAAGCACCACCTAATCATTTTAAGTTGGGATCATGGAAGTGCATCTCCCTCCTTCCTTCCTCAGACCCCAATTTCAGGCTTAGTCACTCTTCTAAGTATCTGTGAATAGATAGGAAGGAGCCTTCCTAGGGGGTTAGAGAGGTAGTCCTGGGCAGAGAGAAGAGTTCACAGTTCTACATCAGAAAACCGCTCACATGTACATAAGAGGTGATGATTGCTATCCCCAGGTGTCCTGAGTTGTAAATGTAGTTCCCAGATTTCTCTCCCTGGTCTAGTGCTGCCTATTCTCTAAAAGGCAGGATGTGCTGTCTCTGTTACAACTTCTGTTTTATTAACAGTTCTTTTCATAGCAAGGAATAGAAAGCCATTCAAGCTAGCTCATAAACAGTCGGCTTACAGTAAGGTTATTGTCAGATCTTACAGGAGTCCACAAAAGAGCTGAAGAACTCTTTCTCAGTAATGAGTCTGCTTTCCCATAATGTCTCCATACATGTGGCCCCACAATGGCTGAGTTAGCCCCATTGTTATACAGTCTTTCAGTTTAAAGGTCCTTCACATGCTCTACAATATCTAAAAGGAGGAATCTGATCAATTTAGCTCAACTTTTTAACCAAGCCAATCAAGTCACAAATTACCAGCTTAACTGGTCAAGCCACCAATGTCCCAAAGGGAAGTTCACTCATCTGAGTCTGTAGCTAGAATGAAATTTTCTGAACAGGGGCCAATACAAGTAAGTCCAGCTCACTAATTCTAATAGTAACATGCCAGGTTGTTTTAAGATCTTGGGAAACCCTTGCTACTCTTACTTAGAGAGGATCTTCCCGGCATCATATCTAGCATACTTTAAATGCTTACACATTCCACGTTAGAGATTATGTAATCTATTTTACAGTTGAGTTGCAGCTGACTAGTAGACAGTATTACATGGAAATTTTGCAGTATTTTAAGTTTTTTCTGTATTTCAGAGCTAATTTTAAGAGTGTAGACATTTCATAGCCTCCTGAAAAGCTTATAGGCACACAGGCATGGCCCAGAAACAAACCATAATCCCTGAACAAAGAAATAGCTCCTTGATTACTGTCAAGTACTTAAGAGTCTTGGCTTTTAAGGTATTATTAAATAATCACATTTTTGGCTGATAAACTCTGGATGAAAGATGTCCTCACTTACCTGTTTATTCGTCTGCATGTGAATATGTGCTGACATATGTGAATGCATCCTGTGTTTATGTTGTCTTCTATGTTGTGTGTAAGCTATAATGGGAAAGCTAATTATTAAACTCTGCAAATGCACCCAGAGGCTACTGTGAGCGATGCATCCAAAAAAAAAAATCTAAAAATAACCATTTGCAGACGGGAGTTGTTCGTGCAGTTTTCTAAACAACAGCAGGTTTCTTTAAGGCATTACGGAATTTTTCCTGATGTTTTACAAAGTGTACTAAATCTTCCATACTTAAAGACAGATAATTTGAATAAGAGTGTGATAAAATTGACTGGATCCAAATTAAAGTTATTTTTAGGACAATCTCGAAAGAAATATACAATTGCTTTCATCTTAGAATAGATTCATACATGCATATTCTCCTGTGTTAGTTAAAAGCACCAAGAGAGTCATTTCTGAGAGGCAGAGCATTTCAGCAATTATTTTAGAATACTACATTGCCAAAAATGTAAAGACCACTCTTCAAAATAATATCTTGATTGCTTAGTGTTTTATTTCTTCAGGTTCACTCAGAAGAAAAAATTTTTAAAAAGGAGAGTAAACTAGAGCCTAAGAGTTATAGGAATATGTTGCAGAAATATTTAAGTGAGAAAGCCGCAAAGTGTGCAGCAAGAGACTTACTGAAAAATGCAAGAGAATTGGGTATTTCTTAGCAGGGGTGATATACCAAACTTTATAAACAATTAAAATAATATTAAATAATTGCCAAAATTTAAAATCAACTTTCAGCAGAGCGGGCTTGACATGTGATAATCTGAGATGGTTTCTTCTACCTGGGACCAAAGTATTTGGTGCAGCCTTTCAAGACAGCTCTGGTTCATACAATCTTCTGCCACCACTAATGTATATGTAGTTAGTAGTCTAGTCATGTGCCTCAAACTTAGCTCAACAGAGTCCCTGTACTAATAATATGTTTAATAACTATTAATTTTCCTGCTCAAGACACAGCATCTCCATCAAGTGATGAACTTTGGCTCTAGTTTTAAGCTTTAAGAAAAATATACTATATTCTCCTCTTTAACTCATGGGAAGTTATTGAATATTTCATTTCTAAGTTGAATGTGATATATGCAAAGAATAAGTTGACTTGTTTATGGTGATATACAGATTACAAGTTAAGAGCACAGCCTCTAAAACCAGCAAATCTCCATCCATTACTAGATGTATGACCTTGATTAGGTTTCTTAAGTTTTCTAAATGGAATGTTCTCATCCACAAAGCGAGAACAATGATACGTACTTGATAAGGTTGTTGTAAGAACTGGAGGAGACAAATTATGTGAAAGACAAAATGCACAGGACAACTGAGGAGATGATTTTATTCAAGCCATTACAATGTGGAGATTATTCATTAATGAGGAGAGTCTCAAATAAAAGGAAGGGGGCTGGGGGTTTTATAGAAGCAGAAGCAGATAAACAAAGGACTCATCCTAGAATCCTATAGGGGTCATGAGGAAAGACGGAGGTGAGTCTTACCCTGTAATACGCAAATAGAATAAAAATCTATGTGTATATTATACTCAATGCTGATAAATCAGAGAAAACATAGCTGTTTTTATTAAACAAAAAAAATATTAAACAATTATCATTTGCCGAAGATTTACCTAAATTATGTGAGCTTGAAATCATAAAACATTTCTGATTTGGTTTCTGTAAGGATACTTTTAAAATTTGGCACACTGAAAATCTTAATAGTTCAATTTCCTTAATTCCTGGGAATTTTAGGAATATTCAACTTATATATGCAATAATTTACCTCTAAGCCAATCAGAATAGAACTCCTTAAGGAGCTCTTTAAGGTATGATCAAATTTAGTAATGCCATCTGGAGGTAGGAAATATTACACACTCACACAATGAGAGGTAAAGGCCTTTCTGAATAACACATAAATACACAGAAAGAGAGAAAGCTTACGACTTCAATTCTAAAATTTCTGTCACGGGTCAAGCATAAACACAGAAATGCAAAGAACTGTTCTCTTCCCGCTGGGTATAAGTTCTTAATTGATTTGCACTCCGAACAGACAAACAGACAAGACTAACAACCCAGAGTCTCTGTCGTCTTTCACCTGACAGAGACGAGACCTCTATAAACCACTAGCTTCTTTACAGAGACCACCAAATGGCCAGACCACAAAACCAAAAGAAGCTAGCAGCAGAAATCAGGCATGTGTTCAAAAAGAATCAAAATCAAATCCTTACCATGCTACCGATGGACGCCAGTCTATCGCACAGGACCAGGAGTTGGACTTACCATTGGGTCACCAATCACTAGCCAGGAGCAGAGGACAAAGGGCTCCAAAAGTCCTTTACCGGGTGGAGTAAACAGGGATCCAAAAGTGAGGCCATCATATCAGAGTTACAGTACCAAACTGTGAAAGACAAATGCAGAAAAGGAGATTATTTTATATAAACTATTACAATAGGAAGAATATTCATAAATGAGGAATGTCTCAAAGAACAGGAGGGAGCCTGGGATTTTTTAGCGACCAATAAGCAAGAAGGTTATCCTGGAGTTTATGGGAGTCCTTGGGAAGGAGGCAAGTGGGTCTTAACTCAAAATATACCAGCACAGGGTGGTCATTAAAGGGTAGGAAGATTTCTTAACCATTATTTGCTTTCCAGGAGCAAAGGGCTCAGATAAAGTTCAGCATTGTGCATAGCACAGGGAGATCAGCTTGGTTCTTTGTGTCCAACTAGAGGGGTGCGATAGGGAGGGTGGGAGGGAGACGCAAGAAGGAGGAGATATGGGGGATATATGTATATGTATAGCTGATTCACTTTGTTATAAAGGAGAAACTAACACACCATTGTAAAGCAATTACACTCCAATAAAGATGTTAAAAAAAAAAGTTCAGCATTGTTACATTGTCAATGTTGTAAAATGTTTACTCATGAAGAACAAAGTGTTGGCAATTATTGTTGGAGAAGGCAGTGCATTTAACAGTACACTTTACATATTCTGAGTAGAGTCAAATACTGACTATCCTTTACTAGCTGTATGACTTTGGGGAAATTACATAATTTCTCTGATTTTTAATTTTCTTATCAGTTCATTGGGCATAAAAATAGTGGCTTCTTCATAAAACTGTTGTGAAGAGCAAATAGGTTAAAAATGAAAAATTCTAAGACCAGGTTCTCACCTGGTGAGCTCTCATAAACAATGGTTAACTATTATCATTACTATTTAGAACTGAATGAATGCCATTAGAAAATGGTTCATTTTTTTATTTCTGAAACCCACCTGACAAAGTAAACATTTCTAGAGCACAAGGATTCACTTTTTTATTTGCCAGATCAGTTTGGTAATTTTAACAGAAACTTTTAATACTTCTTAACATAATATTTTAAATTTTTATCATTTCATTGAGATAGAGGGACATTTTGAATTTATTTCTTTAAAAAGTTCTGCTATTGTAAAGGAAACAGGAAATAAATTGTCCTTAAATAATTAACTGAATATTAACAAATTAAACCAAAATCAAAGTTGGAGAAAACTAAATGGCATTTGTCTCTGTTGTGTTAAAATCCATAATTCTGCTCTTTTCCAGCTGAGCTGATATAAACTAGAAAACTGATTGATAATAGTTTGAGAAAAAAATTTTTTTAAAGCTCGTCATCTTCTTTTCTTTTTATTAATGAGTGAATTAGTGGTAAAGAAACCTTATCAGATCACTGTTTATGTGAACTTGGTTCTGGGAGGATAAAAGGTTTTGCTGTTTAACAATAGCAAATAAAGCAGTCCTAGACATTCTTGAACGAACATGTAATTCTCTCCTTCTAGAGCATAGAGAGCTTTGTCACAGGGTTCAGAGTCTATCTGTAACAATTCTCAGCCTCTGACTGAGGCTATTAATGCTACCTCATTTAATGACCTTTAAAATACCAAGAAGGAAAACACTTCATGCTGATTTCCTTGACTCCCTATCTTTGATGAAGACTAGTTTAAAAGGGGGAAAGGGATGAGATGAGGGAGCTGTTTGTATTATTTTGAGTGGAGTCTCTCAATTGGTTTATATCTGCATTGCTGATGGGACCAAAATGATAGCTATTGGCTAAAGAACTCTTTAAATCATCCAGTACAAGACCAAAAAAATTTTTTTCATTCTAAGGACTCAGCATCATAATAGACCATCATAGAAAGTACAAGTATGGCCTTAAGAAGCTTCGAATCCACCTACATGCATGGCAAGGCAAGACCAGCCCTGACATGATACAGTGGCAAATATATAAGATAACATACAAGTTTTTCTGGTCTCTGAAGTCAGACAGCTTTGGCTCAAAATCTGATTGCATCAATAATAGACCATCACTTGACCATGGACAATTAGCTGTAAAATTTATTTTCTTCATCTGAAAAGGGAGAATAAAGGAAATACACACATTGTGGAATTGCTTTGATGATTAAAAGAGAAAATGTAAGTACTCAGTTCCTGGCCCTTGGTAAGTATTCTAATGAATGTTAGCCACAGTTGTAGTGGTATAGTAAAACAGTATATAAGTAGTGTATATTATAAAGAATTTATATATAGGCTATAGGCATAACCTACAATTAATTTATCTGATAGTATATAATTAAATAGTGTTTATGATGGTACAGATATAAATGTTATACCAAGTCAAAGGAAGGAAGAACAGTGGGGGTATCAAAAGGGAAATTAACGCTCTTGGTACCATGCCTGGCAAGTAGTAAGGACTCAATATATGTTAGATGCTTTTACTACTACTGCTAATTGATTTAGTAGGCTTTGTAGAGGAGGTTAAACTTGAGCTGAACGTTAAAGATGGGTAAGATAAGACTAGCAAAGCATCCCTCAAGTGAAGACAATAGCAGGAGTGAAGTCACTGATGTGGGTATTAGCATGACACAGCCCATCAAGGTAAAGACATTAGTCTAAAGAGAACCAGTGGGAATATGCTCTGATTTCTCTATCAACAAGTCATTATCATTACTTTCCTCATTATTAAGAGCTATTCCTTATAGTGTTTGGTGCCAGTGACTATATGTAGTGAGCTGAATGATGGACACCAAAGAGATATGTCCTCCATGTCCTAACCCCCAGAATCTGTAAACATTACCTTATTTGGAAAAAAGATCTTTGCAGATGTAATTAAATTAAGATCTTGAGGGACTTCCCTGGTGGTCCAGTGGGTAAGACTCTGCGCTCCCAATGCAGGGGGCCTGGGTTCGAACCCTGGTCGGGGAACTAGATCCCACATGCATGTCGAAACTGAGAGCTCACATGCCACAACTAAGAAGTCCTCATGCTGCAACTAAAAGATCCCACATGCCGCAACTAAGACCTGGTGCAGCCAAAATAAACAAACAAACAAAAAAATAAATAAACATTTTTTAAAAAGGAAAAATTGCAATAAAATTTGAAAAAAAAGATCTTGAGATAAAGAGATCATCCTGGTTTATCCAGGTGGGCCCTAAATCTGATGACAAGTGTCCTTATAAAAGATACACAAGAGAGATCACAGAGAAGGGAAGAGAACAACATGGCCACAGGGGCAGAGACTGGAGTGATGACGCCACAAGCCAAGAATTCCCAACAGCCACCAAAACCTGGGAGAGGCAAGGAACAGAATCTCCTCTAGAGGCAAAGCACTGCTGTCATGTTGGTTTTGAACTTCTGGACTCTAAACTATGGAAGAATAAATTTCTATTTCTTGGTTTAACCACCAAATTTGTGATATTTTCTTACAGCTGCTGCAGAAAACTAATACACTATGCCAAACTTTTTCTTTATTTAACTTAAAAGCCTTCTGCAATTTTCTACAGTCATCTATAACAACAGAGATGTTATGATCACCATTTACAGGTGCTACAGCAATGTTTAACAGGCATGTTAATCTAGTGGGAGGGTCAGGAAAGACTTCTTAAAGGAAGAAGTGTCTAAATTGCAATCGGTTGGGTAGCAGTTAGCTGAGACAGAGCTGAGAGGGGTGTTAAGTAGGTGGAGAGCCTAGATCAAAGGATAAGGAACTAAACAAGGTTTGGAGAGGCTGGGGAGCACTGGGGAGCATAACGAGGAGCATCTCAGGTGCAGCACTAGGGCCCGACCAAGGGCGGAGGATCAGCCTGGGCCTGGGTAAGGTTCCCTAAAAACAGAAGGAGCCTGGCTGTAGGAGAGGCCACATGTCTGAGACTCTAATAACAAGCAGAGGTCAGATTCTCTTTGTTTTATCAGCCAATCTACTACTCCTGTGATAAATAATTGATAGGCCTGGATTATTTTAAACCTGTGAGGGTATGGGAGGGGTAGGGAGAGAGAAAGGAGATAAAATACACATGGAAGTTGGCATATGCTCTCCAGGGTTTTGCAGAAACCAGGTGGTAGCCCCTCAAAAAAATCAATAACCACTGCTTCTATTTGTGGCTCTGTTTCCACAGAAACATGTTTGTGGGTGAATTTGGAAGGCACATTTACAATGCCAAATCACCAGTCCAAAAAAGAGAAAAATTCAGTTGGAATAAACTTTTTACTGTAGTAACAAATGTTTGATTTTACTAACTTTTTCCATTTAATTAACTGAATTTGGAAGGGATTATGAAATCAACTCAGCCATGCTCCTGTAGGCACAATAATACTGAAATCTGGAAGCAATATTAGCTTCAGTATAAGCAGAATACGTAGAAGGTGTAGAAAAAGGTTTGATTGGCCTGTCAAGTGGAACTTATTTGCAGAAATAATGAATATAGTCAACTTTAAGACACTGTGCTAGTGAGGTTAACACTGATTAAAAGGAAAAAAAACTCACTTCACTTTTGTGCCTTCCTAAATCTTAAATGTTATACCATGCATGTTGTAGGCACATGGTTAAAAATGTTCTTGAAATTATCTGCCACAAGTAATTTATTTATATATGACTCTTTACCTCAGACAATATAAGATCCTTCCTAATATCCTTTCTTTAATACTATAGGATGAGTACATTTTAGTATTTTCATTAGTACCAAACCTAAAATACTAAAAGTACTAAGTACTTTTATCATCAAAATATGTGAAGTTGTCATAGTTCATTTTTTAAGGCTTTTTTTAAAGAGTGGTTTTAGATTTACAACAAAATTCAGAGGGAGGCACAGAGATTTCCCATACCCCAGGTCCCCACACATGCATAGTCTCCCTCATTGTCAACATCACTCACCAGAATAGTACATTTTATTTTACCACAGATGAGCCTACATTGACAAAGCACCATCAGCCAAAGTCCTAAGTTTACCTTAGAGTTCACTCTCGGTGTTGTACATTTTACGGGTTTGGACAAATATATAGTGACATATATCCATCATTATAATATCATCCAGAGGATTTTTGCTACCCTAAAAATCTTCTGTTCTCTGCCTATTCATCTCTCTCCCTCCTTCCACCCCTAGCAATCACTGATCTTTCTATCATCTCCATAGTTTTACGTTTTCCAGAATGTCATGTAGTTGGAACCAAAAAGTATGTAGCCTTTTCAGATTAGCTTCTTTCACTTAGTAATATGCATTTAAGTTTCCTCCAAATCTTGTCATGGCTTGATAGCTTATTTCTTTTCAGTGCTGAATAATATTCCATTGCCTGGATGATATGGTTCATTTTTAAACATCAATCTATTCCAGTCTCTAAAGGAAGTATGAGCCTCACTTATTCAAAGGGTGCTTTAGCATTGAGTCTCAGATCTAGATCTCACTACGTCCTCCTAACTTCTAAGTTGCCCTAGACCCTGGGGTGCTGTTGAACCTACAAGAGGGCTAAGGGAGAGGGCAGGAGGAGGAAGACAATGTCATTGGCCTCAGCTGTGAATCTGTGAGGGACTTGAAGGAAAACAAGATAGGGATCCAGGTAGATTGATATATCCACAAGGAAATCTGCTTTTTGTCATAATAAACCATAATCTCCATACATTATATAGGATGAATCAGCTTCTGTACTTCCTCACTTCTTAAATCTGATTCTTCTCTTTATCTCACCCTCTATTATCTTATCTAAAGTAGATCTTGTTAGTTGCTTACCTACCATCCTTTACCCCTTTCCCTCTTAGAAACAGCATCCTAGGTTGAGTGGTCTTGTACCTGGCCACCATCATCCTAATTCTACATCACTCTAAAAGCCTCCTAATATGTCCCCCTGCTTCTACTCTTCACCCCCTAAGTTCTTTCTCTTCACAGCAGAGTTAGCTTTTAAAACTTAAATCAGATCATGACACTACCCCTACTTAAATGACTTATCTATTGAGAACAATGTCCCACCTCATTACAAGACCCACAGGGTCCTAAGTGACCAGGCTATCCCTCCATCCCTGGCCTCAGCTCCTGTCGCTCTTATCATGGACCAATCACATTGGCCTTTTGGTTCTTTAAACACACCAAGGTTTTTCCAACCTCTGTCCTTGCTGTTTTTTCTGCCTGGGAGGGCTGACTTCAATTCTTTGGGTAGTTGGCTTCTTACCATTCAGGTCACCAGCCGAACGTCTCAGGACTTTTCTGCCCACCTAACCTAAAGGAACCCTACTACCCAGTTACCATCACAGCCTCCTATTTTATGTTCTCCATGCCATTGATCATTATCAGAAATACTCGTATTTATTTATTATTTGTTTAATTTTCTAGAATGAAAGCTTTGTAAATGTAGGAAGCTTTTCATTGCCCCACCCCAGAGTTTAGTAAGTATTCAATAAATGTTTGTTAAAAAAAAACAAAACAAAAAGGGACTTCCCTCGTGGTGCAGTGGTTAAGAATCTGCCTGCCAATGCAGGAGACATGGGTCCAAGCCCTGGTCCAGGAAGATCCCACATGCCGTGGAGCAACTAAGCCCATGAGCCAAAACTACTGAGCCTGCGCTCTACAGCCCGTGAGCCACAACTACTGAGCCCACGTGCCACAACTACTGAAGCCCATCGGCCTAGAGAAGCGCTCCGCAACAACAGAAGCCGCCGCAATGAGAAGCCTGTGCACCATAATGAAGAGTTGCCCCCGCTCGCTGCAACTAGAGAAAAGCCCGCACACATCAACGAAGACCCAACGTAGCCATAAATAAATAAATAATAAAAATAAAATGCTCCCAACCTTTAAAAAAAAAAAAAACACGAAGGAAGGAAGCAGCGGGGGAGGGGGGGAGTGAAAGGAAGGAAGAAAAGGCTCTAGATAGTACTTCGTACTGTACTTGATGGATAAGTAATCAATATACATTCTTAGACTTACCAGGCCCACTAGCTGAGGAACATGGAACTAGATTATTACCTTAAAAATATGATGATGGCGGATGAAAGGATAAAGAAGATATGGCACATATATACAGTGGAATATTACTCAGCCATAAAAAGAAACGAAATGGAGTTATTTGTAGTGAGGTGGATGGAGTTAGAGTCTGTCATACAGAGTGAAGTAAGTCAGAAAGAGAAAAACAAATACAGTATGCTAACACATATATATGGAATCTAAGGGAAAAAAAAAATGGTCATGAAGAACCTAGTGGCAAGACGGGGATAAAGACACAGACTTACTAGAGAATGGACTTGAGGATATGGGGAGGGGGAGGGGTGAGATGTGACAGGGTGAGAGAGTGGCATGGACATATATACACTACCAAATGTAAAATAGATAGCTAATGGGAAGCAACCGCATAGCACAGGGAGATCAGCTCTGTGCTTTGTGACCACCTAGAGGGGTGGGATGGGGGGGTGGGAGGGAGGGAGATGCAAGAGGGAAGAGATATGGGAACATATGTATGTATGTATAACTGATTCACTTTGTTATAAAGCAGAAACTAACACACCATTGTAAAGCAATTATACTCCAATAAAGATATTAAAAAAAAAAAAAAAAAAATGATGATGGGCTTCCCTGGTGGCACAGTGGTTGAGAATCTGCCTGCCAATGCAGGGGACACGGGTTCGAGCCCTGGTCTGGGAAGATCCCACATGCCGCGGAGCAACTAGGCCCGTGAGCCACAATTACTGAGCCTGCACATCTGGAGCCTGTGCTCCGCAACAAGAGAGGCCACGATAGTGAGAGGCCCGCGCACCGCGATGAAGAGTGGCCCCCGCTTGCCGCAACTGGAGAAAGCCCTCGCACAGAAACGAAGACCCAACACAGCCATAAATAAATAAATAAATTAATTAATTAAATTAAAGAGCAAATCTTCAAATCAACCAAAGGGAAAAAAAGCTACATTTAAAAAATATATATATGATGAAATAAATACCTGAAATAATTTTTTAAACACGTGATTTAATAAACTCACTGATAATATAACCTTTTTCTAAGGGTTGCACTGGCTTCCTTCAAAATTGTACCCTAGTTAGATACAATTGTTTTTAAGTAAATTAATTGGATACTTAAAAAAGTAGCATAAACTTTTTAGCAGAATGATTGGGGATAGTCTTTGGTGCCAAAGAGCCTAGGTTCACATTCTGGCCCTGGTATTTAGCAGGTATAAACTTTGGGCAGTTTACCTTACCTTTCTGGGCTCAGTTTTCTCACCTATAGGATGAGGCTAATGCTAGTCCCTCCCTCACAGAGCTACCACTAGGATTAGACAAGTGGATGCCAGCTTGCTTAGCATAGTTCTTGCACAAACTAAGGATCTGACAAATCACAACTATTATTAAAGTGTTTCACATTACACCTTGTCATCAACAGATTTTCTAAACAGGCACTTGGCTCTCCCATTTACAGAAAGACCAAACGAATGAGTCACCCAGCTTTGGTCTACAGGAAATACTTGATACTATGTTCTCTGAGCCTTTAATAATGACAGTAGCACTTTCTTCAGCTGACAGCCAGGCATGCCTGCTTGGCCTTTATTTCCTTTCTATAAAGCTCCCTTTTATCACAGCTTCACATATGCATCTGATTTGGTCTCTGCTCTATGCGGCTGCCAATATGTGGAATCTGCTTGATCCTGATGAAACTATAGGGGAAGGGATGGAAATTTAACAGGAAAAAAGACTCTCTTCTTTTTCCCCTCCAAAAAGAAGGGTTGGGTATCATGAAGATAAAAATAAAGAAGCATTATTTTCAGGTTGATTCTTAGAGAAAGTTTCAGGTGAACACAACAGTCAACAAAAAGCATATAATGGGCCCCAAACCCTTTTAATTATAAATATGTGTTTAAGAAAAGCTTATGAATAAAATGTAACAAAAAAGCAGATGCTGGCAGAGGCAGAGAATGAATTACCTAATTATTTCTGTGCAAGCCACCTATGTGCTCCCTACAATATGGCATTCCCACAGAGAAAAAAACATAAAGGTTCACATTAAACCAAAGTTCTGAATTTGATTGAACTCTAGTTTTACACTTCCATATTTTCCTGATATTTTTGTAGTCTCTGTTTATAAGCTCATGACAGCCTATCATGAAATGAGGCATAAGCAAGGATAAAAATGTTTCTCAGGATAGTCAAGAAAAGAAAAAAAAAGAAATAAGAAAATGAAATTTGGAGGAAAGCTAATTCTCTTGGAATACAAAAAGCATAATTTTTCATTGTGATAAATAGCTCTTCCACAATAAATGTGGTATAGTTGTAAATCTTTCTGCTATAGGCAAAAGTTACACATGAATCATGCTATCATGGGGTAGCCTATTTGGCAATTCAGCTTCAGAGGCAAAGAACATTTACTATATGCCAAGTGCTGTGCTAGACACTGCCTCGTATTATCACACTTATTTCTCACAATTACTATACGGAGAAAGCATAATTGTCCGCTTTTGTCATATGAGACAACTGATACTCAGAGAAGTGAATACACTTGTGCTTATTTGCACACCTCGGTTCTTGGATTCCAAGTGATTTGACTGACAGACTCAGAACTATCATGGGAGAGAAATGAATATTGGAAATCTGGAGGCCAGGATGTGTGAATGCAGAAAAAAAGGTTATAGATGGAAATAAGGCTCTGAGGTTTAAAACAAAACTCTCAGGAAAAAAAAAGAAACAGAAGAAGGATTAAAAGGATTCTTATTCCTGAAAAACTAGTGAACATTTTACCCTTTTTGATCTATCTTGCTCTGCTGTCTCCACATTTCATCCTGTCCCTAAATTTGGGTGATCCCCAAGGCTCTGCCTTCAGCTCCTCTCTTTACTTCCTTTCTCCGGTAAATCATCCACTCCACAGGCCACTTCTAAGTTCTTCCATGTAATACACAATCAATCAATAAATGAATAAGCTGCTTGTGGAAACTTAGCTCAGAAAGGGTCAGAGATTTGTTGAAGGGATTTTAGGCTCAGAATTCATAGGAGCAAGCAACTAATTGGGGTTTTCGTGTAGCTACAAATGAATAACCTTAGCCTGTACTGGATTTATTCTCTGTGTATATATTGTGTAATAGCATTTTTTTCTTCTCCAGATGTAGGATGATTCAAACAAAAGTGTACATATATCTAGACCACAGTTCAAAGCCTGAAATCCAAAGAGGAAATTCCCTCTAATCCTTCAATTGTGAATAGTAGTAGATCACTAGCAGTGGTACCCTTCTACAGGGGAACATCTTAGGTATTTTTTTAATGGCTTACAATAACACACATTTATTATCTCACGGCTTTCCTGGGCCTAGAATGTAGCGCAGCTTAGTTGGATGTTTTGACAAGGCTGCAGTCAACTTAAGGCTCAACTGGGGATGCGTCCATTTCCAAGCTCACTCCAGTAGTTGTTGACAGGATTCATTTTCTCACACAGGTTTGGATTGAAGGCCTCAGTTCTTCAGTACCTCTTGGCTGCAGGCCTTCCTGGATTGCTTGCCACAAGAACCTCTCCATAGGTAGCTCATGCATCTGGCTTCACCAGAGCAATCCAGAGAGAGGACAAGTGAGAGTACTAGCAAGATGGAAGTCCTAGGGAGTGACATCCATCACTTGCCGTATTTATTTCTTAGAAGTAAGGCACTAGATTCAATCCATACACAAAAGAAGACTACACAAGTGCATGAATACCACATTTCTCCTTCTCCACGTGCCTCTTGGCCTCACTAGGACACCTGATATCACGACTCTCCAAGTTGGGCTCTTGCAAGATGCTCCAGGAAGAAGGCAGTGGAGGAGTGAGAAATGGTAACTTGGAGGAATGAGAGGTAGGTTAGGCAAAGCAAACCCTTCTGGAGGCAGGTAAATTGGGAAGGTGACAAGAGGGGAAACTGACATCAAATGTAGTCTTATTACCATTAATGGACATTGCTTCAGTCAATTAATTGATTCATTATGTATTTATTATCACCCATACATGGCACCGATGAACCTGACATATTTTGTGAGATCTTTAATTCCTTAACTCCAGGGATTTTTTTTTTTATTATTATCAAGATACCATTCTAACTGTATCCAAGGAAATATGCTAAACCTTTCTACGTTTCATGCCTTAATGTGGCCACTTTAATTTTCCATATACTCATCCATGTTTTGTCCATATGTACACATTTTCTTATGTGTCATAGTGAGCTTGTAATTTTATGTTCTCCTTTTTTTCATTTAAAATTGTAATATAGGAACTTCTGTGAAAGATGTCTTACAGGTTTAAATTTAAGAGAAACTCCCTTTACCAAACACAACTAAAATAAGCCAAAAAAGAGTAAAAATAGCAAAGATATGATAACATTGAAAGCTCATGCCACAAACTGAAACTGAATAGTATCATCTATTACAAAACAATTTGGACCAAACTCAAATAAGACACAGAATTTATAATGATAATGGATCCAATCCATGAGCTATAGATTCCAGAAAACTATAGCATCATTTGTATGGTAGGAAAAGAGCAAATTAAAAAATTCTGAAATTAACAAAATACACCATTAGTGTATTTTGTTTTTATCACATTCTCTCAGTCTAGAAGACAATTCAGTGGATAAAAATTAAGCAGATATATAAAGGGATAAATAATAGAATTACCAATAGAATCAGTAAGGGTGACTCAGTAGACCTTAAAAAGAAAATATCCACCTTTTTCTCAAATGCCACAAAGAAAATGACAATATATTTCCCCGAAGAAGCAGTAGTACAAATTAGATTCTCTAAACACAGGCTATAAAAGATTTGAAAGAAAGTGAAAAATTTTAATTGTCTACTAACTAAATTCTGTGAAACATAAATTAAGGTAAAAATAAATAGAAATGAATTGAAAATATAACAATAACAGTACATTTCAGAGTTATGAACTCTAGCCAAGGATATACTCAGTGGACACTTCATAACAAAGAGACTATAATGCTACTCAATTATTAATAGAAATGTCAATTTTCATATATATATTCTTAAAAGAATAATACATTATTACCAGTGTGGTTAATTCCAAAAAGTCAAAAATAACCCTATATTAGGACATTATGACAGAGGTGACCAGATAAAAATGATCCACTAAAAATTCTTGTTCTCCCAACCATGGTGTATATTTATTGCTAAAAATTAACTTCCCAAACTGGGACTATATTTCCCAGCCATCCTCACAATTAGGTGTTGCTATATGATGGAATTTTACCCAATGGAATGTGAAAAAAAGTGGCGTGTGCCACTTCAAGGTGCCTCTTACAAGGTACTCCTGCATTCTCTCATTCCCTCCCAGTTGGGTAGTTGGAATAGAAATGATCCCAGGACTTAGGAAGCTATATTTTGATGATGGTAGAGCATTTGTCAGTCTGAGTCTCTGAATGATTATGTGGAAGAGAATTGCCTTAACTTATTCATCCCTCCTGTTCCATCCCATAAAAACAAACTTTTATTTGAACTATTATGTTCTTTGGTCCTGTTCCTTACAGAAGTTAGCTTACTCTAACCAATAATATATCTATTAATAGAAATCATATAGATGACAAGAAAAAAAGGTACAACTATTATTAATAAATTCTTATAAAAGCATTTGAAAAATTCAAATGTTCATCTTTGGGGTCAGCTATTTCTCAGGTCCAACAGATTCCCTGACTTTCTTGCAGTTTGGTTGTCCATTCTTATATTTCTAAACTTCCTGTGAGTTCCCCATTTTTGCTTAAGCTAGCCTGACCTAGCTTCTGACTCTTGATACCATGGCCCAACTAATACAAATGCCAAAAGAACAAAATGCACTACAGTTTAAAAAATAATTTTTATTTTCCACTAGGAAAGTAGAATATCTTCCTTCTTTAATCCAAAAAGAGTACAGAGTAAATTTATTAGTTTCCTAGCACTTGTAAGATTAAGGTCCTGTCAAGACCCTACCTTCAAATCCAAAATGTCACCTATTCTATAACCCAGCAGCAAGAAATGGGTTTTGGTGATGAACTGGCATATGCTGCTTTGATGCAATCACTCCTCCAACAAGACCAGTAAATGAACTAAATGCCATCTCTCTCAGGTGAAAGAATCCAGAGCAATGGCAACATTTTCAGGCAGATAATATAACCCTTCATTATCTAGGCTTAGTGTGCTGTTACTTAATGCATGCTCTTTAACAGGAAAAAACTTTTTCTGGTTACAACTGTAAATTGATACATAGTTATTATGTTCCATGAAACCCATTATGGGTTCACAGCAGCCTTCTTCATAGAAATAAATCCTGCTTCAGGAATTACAAAACTTGCAGAGGAGCAGAGCAAGCTCCATTCTATTCTTACAGAATGACCCCTACTGGAAGTTTTTACAAGCAAAGAAGGTTAGACACACTACTGAGAGGTAGGGTTAACATTTATATAATTAAAAATATGCTGTTCCCATGACCAGCCTTGCTACAAATATTTTTAACTGCTTTCAAGGAATCCTGTGTTGTCCCTTATAGATTACAGTTATTCTCTGATTTGATGTGGTTTCTGTATTAATCAGGAACTTTTGAAAACAAGTGACAGAAGCCCAACCCGAGTTTAAGGGAAAAAGCAGAGGAGAATATTTATACTGACTAACCTAAGAAGTCCAAGAGATTATAAAGGCTAAGCTAAGCTGGATCCAGAGACTCAAATGTCTTCATTTTTATATAAATTCTCCTCATGTGATGGCAAAACAGCAACTGTCAGTTCTAGGTTTACATCACACTTAGACTAAAAAATGCCACTGAAAAGTTCGTTCTT
Source organism: Balaenoptera physalus (assembly GCF_965194825.1). Lineage (NCBI taxonomy): Eukaryota > Metazoa > Chordata > Mammalia > Artiodactyla > Balaenopteridae > Balaenoptera > Balaenoptera physalus. Next base: position 85,247,581 of record NC_138889.1, read on the forward strand.
GAATGTTCCAGTCAATGTCTTGGGTCTTGTGGTCACCCTGAAACCAGTCGCTATAGTGAGCAGATACACTTTGCTGATCTGTAGGGTCTCATGATCAACTCTTTGGTCGGCCTTCAGCACCAAAATACGTAAAATGGATTCTTGGTGAGAAAGAGGATTCCATCAGCAGAAAGGAGTAGTGATGAGCCACAAACCTTCTAGGCAGACAAAAATTTTAGCTCCCACAATCCACAACAGTTAATTTCATTTTAATTAACATTATGACTATTAAGGGGAAAAGCACCATTGTTTCTACTTACATTAAGAAGTCATGTCTGTGGAAGCAACCTAAATGTCCATTGACAGATGAATGGATAAAGAAGATGTGGTACATATATACACAGTGGAATATTATGCAGCCACACAAAAGAATAAAATAATGCAGCAATATGGATGGACCTAGAGATTACTATACTAAGTGAAGTAAGTCAAATGGAGAAAGACAAGTATCGTATGATATCACTTATATGTGGAATCTAAAAAAAATGATACAAATGAACTTATTTACAAAACAGGAACAGACTCACAGACTTCAAAAACAAACATACGGTTACCAAAGGGGAAAGGTTGGGGGGGGAGGGATAAATTAAGAGTTTGAGATTAACATATATACACTACTATATATAAACTAGGTAATCAACAAGGACCTACTATATAGCACAGGGAACTCTACTCAGTATTCTGTAATAACCTATATGAGAAAAGAATCTGAAAAGAATGGATATATGTATAACTGAATCACTTTGCTGTACACCTGAAAATAACACAACATTGTAAATCAACTATACTCCAATATAAAATAAAAATAAAATTTAAAAAAAGATTAAAAAGAAGTCATGTCTGAAACTTATGATCCATGTTTTGCCTCAAGTACAATGTCAAGGGCTGCTCTCTATAGGGACATTTGTTGCTAGCAAGGCTAACTCATGTTCACAGGGACATACTTCTTTTAGTTATGGTTATGCATCAAATTATCTTCTAAAATTTCCTTTGACCAATCAATTCGTATTTGAGGAATCTGTGACTGATGGAAAATAACAGGGTTGGCTGTGGTTGTTGGGTAGTCTTTTTTTTTCCGTTCAAAGTTTTCTGGACAATGAGTGAATAAAACTGAGACCACTGCTCCATTAATACCAGGATCCAACCCATTGAGCTAATCAGTCCAGTAAGTCAGCAATAATTATGATTTAGATTGACTGAAGGAGGATACCATGATGGAAGGAAGGAAGGAAGGGAGGAAGAAGGAAGAAAGGAGGGAGGGAAGGAAGGAGGGAGGGAAAGAAGGAGGAAGGAAAATCAATGTATATCAAGCTATGTGTCAGATTCTCAGCTCATGTTAGGGGTGCAAGAAATATCACTTTTAAATTTGTTTTCAGTCAACCTAATCTTGACTCTGGTCCCCAGTTTACTGGGTTGAAGGGTAATCTAACCAGTTATTGCTGGAGCATTCCCCATCCATCACTCCAGAGCTGTGCAAAATGCTGGGATCAAACAGCACTAAGACTTTGGGGAGGCTCAGCTGGTCTTCGGTCACCCATCCATACTGGTGCCCACTCAGACACCCATAATTATCCAAGTCCACATGGTCACTTCAGGAGAGGTTGCTCTGTTGCTTTCCTGTGAGGCTTGAGGCATGTGACACTTAAGCAAGGCTAGGAGGCCTAGGAGGCCTAGGAGATGGCAGCCATTTCCCTCTGAGGTCTTGCCATCATCCCAAAGGCAACCAAATTCCTGTCCTCCCAGTTTCTCAGTAGTTCCCCTCCCTGCTCAGCTAACTTCTGACTCACATACCTGCTCCCAACTCTCTCCCATTCAGGACACTAGCATAATCCCTCATGGCTTTAAGATCATAAAAAATAAAGTTTAACAGAATAGAAAGAGCACGTCCCACCTTCTCCTTTGTACAGAATACATTACAAATATCCCAAAGGCAAGAAATTACAAAGCATGGCTACTACCTTAAAATAAGAGGGAAGGGGAAAATTGAAGGAAAAAAATCACATTTACTGTTAGGTCATTTGTCCCTTTTCTTTAAAAGGAGGTGGAAAGAAAGAAGAGGAAGAGACAGAAGCTGAAGTATAGAAAGTTTAAGTAAATTGCCAAAGCCCTTCTGCCAGTAAGTGGTAGATCTGGGTATTTTTTATCCAGTGCCTTTTGCAAACCAATCCTAACCCATCACATCATTCAATTTGAAACATTTAAAAAATTAAACTCCAAAATTAAAATTTGTAATCAATTTTATTGTTCTTTTAATTTTTTATTTCTTCAATTTTATTGACAGTTGCTTTAGAAATAGCCTTGGATTTCTCAGAAATATGCTTGATTTTAAGCCCTCAATCATCTGTTAGAAATGTCTCTTAGAGCTGAAAGTTTCCAAAGTTACAATGGTATAGCTTAGGATTCAAAATGGTGAAGATACTAGAAGAGTAGAAAAAATAGAAGCATCAAAAAATAAAATCCTTGAACTCCTATTTCTGATAACCACTTGACAGCAAAGCAGGATTTGGGTGTCTTCTTTCATTTGCAATTGATGTCCCTAGCTGCCTTACTCATAAGACATCAGATATCCACAACAAAGCCCTGGCAGATTTCCCACCATTAAATCTGTAACAGCAATGAATCAATATGTGAATCCTCTGCTTTTACTATATATGTTCAAAGATGTGGGAAAGTTCCCAGAAAGTACATGGATTAGCTGAAGTCCAAATACTATGGGAGAGAAAACTGTGCTGTCTAGAATTGCTTAGCAACAAACCAAAGACAATAGGGCCATTAGTTCTTTATAATAGTGGGCCTGCTTGATGACCACAAGCACTGAATCCTAGAATCCTTAGAATTTTTCCAAAATCCTAAGAGCAATGGAGGTTCTGTTTAAGCAGAGAATAACAATCCTAGAGGAGAAATTAGGGGAGTTTATAGACCATTAGACAACATATTCTCTGTAAAATAAATGATAATGGTCTTTGTTTCAAATATTATTACAGAATTTCAGTAGAATCACATCATTTACGCATTTAATTTACTGAAATTAGATATATGGAAAAATAATATATTTTTAAGTTAGTCATTGGTTTTTAAACTTCAAAGAAGCCAGATCTTTCAAAGTCATTTTAGCCTTACTCAATTTCTGCCATGAGTTCTAAATCTTGAATCTCATCCCCACATAATAAGATGTTGCCGAGTATTGTAGAACTGGAACTGATGGCTGTGGCAGGATGAATCTATAGAAGAAGAATCAATAGAAGTCCTGCATCCAACACTACTCTCTCAGGTGACTCTAAGTAAGGAACTTAAGTGAGGAGAATCTTACTTGTCTCATCTGCAAAGTCAGGGTAACAATGATCATTTTCTTACCATCATAGCAGGGTTTTTGTAAAAATCAATCACATAATAATAGTAACTGGTAATATTTCAAAATATTTAAATTCAAGATATAAGTTATTGTTATTTACATGGTGGTTATTTTTATTTTTATTCTTACTACAATCAAGTCCCTGGTTTGAAGATTCATCTTGGAAGGGTTGTGAAAACCAAGTTCAATACAATCCACACTTATAACAGTCAGTTCAAAAGGGCTGTTGCAATCCCTCAGTTCAGCACCCTCAATCCAATTCAGAGGATGAAGTTGCTATTAGTACCTACTACAAGGTTCTTTTGGTATTGTTACCTATGTTTTAAGTAGAGTTTCCCTAAGTGCTCTTCACCTGTCATTGAATTTTACTCCATAAGAAAAGTATTTAAAGTAGATAACTCTCTCTTTTTCAAAGATAATTTGCAGTAGGATAATAAGTGGGACTTTGTTGTTCCTAAATGAATCACCAGAACATAAATTTCTGAAAACAGACTGTAAGAATCCCTCTCAAAGGATGCAAAGCAATAGCGGGCAAGATAATCCCCTTCAAGTTTTATTAGGAAGCAGTCTAACTGAACCTGATACTCCCAGGGATCCACCTGAGGCCCTCCCACCCCCGACGCCACCTGGTATCTCCCAACCTGTATAAGAAGACTACAAGAACTGCAGGGGTATGAGATTGTACGAAGTCCACCTAAAGGAAAGTGCTGAGGCTTTCTCCTTAACTTTTCATGAGAGAGGTGACAGGTACACATTCCTATGCCCAAAACAACGTGTGTGTGTGTGTGTGTGTGTGTGTGTGTGTGTGTGCAGGGCATGGGGCAGGGGGAGCAGGGGCTCTAAGAGATATCGGGCAAGCTTACTAGAAAGGGAGAGAGGCATCCCCTTCCTTGTTGGACACCTGCTTACACAGTGCAATGGCTGTTCTGCTCCCTGCCCCATTTGGACACTGGGGCAAAAAGGATTGCAGCAAGAGGGCAGATCAGGTAGGAGTGGCAATAGAACAGCCTCTTCTACCTTTGGCATGGCAAGGATATGTGACTTTTCTCTGGGACAAGTGGAAATTGTAGGAAGTACCTATTAAAGAGGTACCTTTAATAGGTAAAAGTACCTATTAGAGAGGCACCAAACACAACCAGTTATAATCATAGTACCATTTGATATGGGTATACCACTTTCTTGTCTGTTTCTCTCACCATGAGGGCAGCAACTTTTTATATCCCAGTGTCTAGAAAAGTGTCTGGTACATGGTAAATATTCAACCAATATTCGTCTAATTAATTAACATAAAGAGACCTATCCTGGCCTCCCATTCTAGGCTCTATCTACTATAATCTTCTGGTCTTCCAACTTTCTACTTGACAGCACTGGTTTACCTGTCCTTTCTGTATTTTAAAAATAGGACTTCTCTTTAATGTCTAAATTATCAAATCATAACAGAAATTGATCTCATTACATTATTGTTCTTATTCTATTTCCTAATTCTTCTTCCATTTTTTTTAAGCTTGGTAGTTGGCTTCAGACACAGAAAAGTTACGTTTTTATCAATTGACGTATATTGTAATGTACAAAACAAGCAATTGTTTGAGTCAATCAATCTTAAGATGTATTCCAACATTTGAGATCATACAATATAACCCTACCTTGCCAGGGAAAATACAGCAGACCTCATTTCTGGGAAATACATTAGTTTCATTTTGGTTGTTGCCTTGGCAGTTGGCCATGAGGGTAACAAAAAAGAAAAAGGCAAAAAAAAAATCAAAGGAGTTCAATGCTTTAAAAACTCTGAAGTACCATTCTAAGTCACTGCAAATCTCTATCCAACCACTAGTATCTGTGCAGATTTTGAAATGAAGCTATACTGTTCACTACAAATCTTATTTTAAACATGAAAAGTGCAGTCAGTATATAGAACTGGGCTGAAACCATGAAAATGGGCAGTCAGGTCTGGGCTTTACAAAACTTTAAGCAAGGCTTCCAGACCTAACTGGCCCTAGTAACTGTTTTCCAAGTCCTCTCCAAAGTAAAGAGAGGAGATAAGAATGAAAGTGGGACTTTTGTCCGTGATAATCTCCAGAGTATTAATTCCAAAATTCCTTTCTCTGTACCCTTTCGTCCTCCCCACAATGAGGTCGACACTCCTCTTCTTTTTTCTCATCCTCTGTGATGGAGCCTATTGTACCCAACTCAGATGTACAAATGTAATTATTTTTGCCTCTTGTGCTTAGCGGGCACAAACCTAATCATCCCTGTTAAACAGAACTTAAACACTTCCAATGGAAACTCATATCCTTTTGGGTAGTCAAATGTCGGGTTTCTTCTGTTCCCCCTTTCTCTTGGGGGATTGTCTAATTTCCTAGGGGAATTACTCATCATCCTAAAATGAGTAGACCATGATTCTACTGCTAGCCATAGCTGCTATGCATATTATCCATTTTAATGGACAGAGGCAGTAATTTCACTCGGGAAAAATTTTCAGTCTCCCCTCCCCATCCTTGATGACTTGGGCCATGGCTCTGTTCTCATTGGCATCACTGAGCTCTAATGCCCTGTGTACCCTTAGAGGTCTCCCCTTAGTCTCTGCTAAGAGGTCTTCCTGACCCATGACGGACACATGGCAGGCACCTTGGTTCTCAACACTTCTAGGTTTCATACTCACTCGGGCATGTGGGGACTTTTCCTGTTTCACCTTCATTCACCGATAGGCTGGATGCATTCTGTGTCTAGGATATCACAATGTTCCCCCAACTCCCTTTTCATTTTTCCCAGTATATATCCTAATAAGCATATATTCCCCATCCATTCTTTGGGGTTCACCCAAGGATGGTGTAACTTCTCAGGAAATCTTGTTAAACAGGCTCAAGGTCCAGTTGTGTTCAACTAGCAAAAAAAAGTAAGCATCCTTTTCTGCTTGATTTTAACTTTGAGATGTTGGGGGTGGGAGTTGCATTTGGAGAAGATTTTATGATGCTCAAAGTGAGCCCACGATATTCTGTTCCTCTAATTAAATGAGTCTTCCTAATGACAGGATTTGATTAGTCCCCATCTTTCACTAACAGATGTTTATTTATTTCATAAACTCAAATTGACTTTTCCTTTGAGCCAGTCTCTGTCAGCGCCATTAGGTAGGAGGTTTGGCAATGGGAAGGCACAGTTAGTGCCCAGTGGTGACAGGGAAAAGAACTCTAATCTAAAACAAGCCGTAAGCTTTGTTGTTTCCTACAAGGAAACAAAAATAGAAATGCACTTGGGGAGGCTGACCTGGTAGATGTCTGGGATACCTTTGTGCTTCTAATAAAGAGGAGGGCAGACATGGACATAATATGCAAAGAAGAATATATGGCTTTATTTTTCTTAAGAGGAGAGGCAGTTTAAAATAGATCCCTTCTTTACTTACGCTTTGTAAAATATTGTGTGTTTCTTAGGAAAGGGTTTCTTTTCCACATGAAAACTGACATTCTCCTGCTCTGATACTGCAGTTACAAAAATTCTGATATGAGAAAAACATTCCACTTCAGTCCAGAATTGAGCTTTCTACATCATTTGAATCATCACACAGTAGCTTGCAACTCCGTGGGTGAAAAAAAAAAAAAAAAAAAAAGAAAAGAAAAGAAAAAGAAAAAAGTTTGTTGACTAATGCTCCTCCTGAAAAAAGACCATAGAGTAATTTTCTTCTCCCTTTTAAAAATGGAACAATGGTTACCCTTTGTAGATCCATAGGACCTACAGTTTAAAACACTCTCCACACAACTTGGAAATGTATTACAATCCTAATGAGAAAGAAAATGCAATAGTGTTCCCACTTTATAGGTATTAAAATGAGATATGGGGAAGAGATTTCAAGTCCTACAAATATAATAACTCATATTTATTGAACATCTAATATGTGCCAAGCACTGTTCTAAATATTTTATGTACAAAGGTCACAACCCACATCAGAATCCTATGAGGTCTGTACTATTATTACCCCCTTTACAGATGCACAAGCAGGGATAAAGCAGTTGGGAAACTTGCTTCAAGTCATTCAGACAAAATGTGCTAGGGTCCGGATTTCAACCTAGACAGGCTGAGTCCATTGTCAACCCTCTTAATACTACACATGATGCCTTCTTTCTCTCCAGCTTCCTTGAGGTAAAATTGACGAAAGTGTAATATATTTAAAGTATACAGTGGGATGATTTGATATACATTTATACTGTGAAATGATTCCCACAATCAAGTTAATTAACATATCCATCACCTCATATAGCTTTTTTTTTTTTTTTTTTGGTGAGAACACTTAAGATCTACTTTCTTAGCCAATTTCAAGTATACAATACAGTATCATTAACTATAGTCACCATATTGTATATTTGATTATTTTATAACTGAAAATTTGTATCCTTTGACCTACATCTCCCCATTTCTTCCCTCCCCCAACCCCTGGCAATCATCATTCTACTCTCTGTTTAAATGAGTTTAATTTTTTTAAAGATTCCATAAATAAGTGATACCATACAGTATTTGTCTTTCTCTGTCTGCCTTAGCATAATGCCCTCCAGGTTCATCCATGTTGTTGCAAATAGCAGTATCTCCTTCTTTTTTATGGAATAAAATCCCATTGTGTACATGTCACATTTTCCTTACCCACTCATCCATCAACACACACTTAGATATCTTTGAGAGGTCTTTGAGATTTCAGCTCATTTGGATATATACCCAGAAGTGGGATCCTATGGTAGTTCTATTTTTAACTTTTTTGAGGAAACTTCATACTGTTTCCATAATGTCTGTGCCAATTTACATTTCCATCAATTGTGCTCAAGTGTTCCCTTTTCCCTATATCCTTGCCAGCACTTATCTTTTTGATAATAGACATCCTAACAGGTATGAGGGGATGTCTTATTGTGGTTTTGATTTGCATTTCCCTGATGATTAGCAATGTTGAGCATCTTTTCATGTGCCATTGGTGACCTGTATGTCTTCTTTGGAAAACTGTCTATTCAGGTCCTTTGCTTATTTTTCAATCAGGTTATTTGGTCTCTTTTTGCTATTGAGTTGTAATAGGGTTTGCAAATATTTTCTCTCATGCCATAGACTACCTTTTCACTTTGTTGATGGTTTCCTTTGCTGTGCAGAAACTCTTTAATGTAGTCCCACTTGTTTATTTTTGCTTTTGTAGCCTGTGCTATTGGTGACCTATCCAAAAATCAGTGTCAAGAGGAACATCAAGGAGATTTTCCCCTATGTTTTCTTCTGGCAATTTTATGGTTTTAGGTCTTACATTTAGGTCTTTAATTTATTTTGAGTTGATTTTTGTGTATGGTGTAAGATAAGGGTCCAATTTCTTGCTTTTGTGTGTGGATATCTAGTTTTCCCAACACCATTTATTGTACAGACTATCCTTTATCTATTGTGTATTCTTGGCACCTTTGTAGAAAATTAGTTGACCATACATCTGTGGGTTTATTTCTGGGCTCTCAATTCAGTTCCATTGATTTATGTGTCTCTTTTTATGCCAATACCATACTGTTTTGATTACTATAGCTTTGTAATAAACTTTGAAATCAGGAAGTATGACACCTCCAGCTTTGCCCTTCTTGCTCAAGATTGCTTTAGCTATTTTGGATCTTTCATGGTTTCATACGATTTTTAGGATTGCTTTTTTCTTTTTCTGTAAAAAAATGCCACTGGAGTTTTGATAGGGATTGCATTGGATATATAGATCACTTTGGTAGTATGGACATTTTAACAATATTAATTCTTTCAATCCATGAACATGTGATATATTTCCATTAATTCATGTCTTCTTCAATTTCTTCTATCTATGTTTGTAGTTTGCCATATACAGATCTTTTACCTCCTTGGTTAAATTTATTCGTGCTTTTTTTCTTTTTGATGCTATTGTAAATGGGTTTTTTTCTTAATTTCTTTTTCAGATAGCTCATTGTTTGCATGATGCCTTTTTTATACATATGTAGTGAAACTACATCATTTATCACGGCAGAATCTAACTATCATGTTAACTGACATTTAGCTATTTAGTGTCTTTAAAAATGAAAAATTAGGTTTAAAAATGTTCTCTGTGATGGAAAATGCAGAAAATTTTAAGGAGGAAGCCAAACCAATTCTTGAAGATTTAAACTACCCTCCAGGTGGGTCTGGGTGTTCAGAAAATAAGTCAAAGTGCTTGGTGGTATCTGGTTAAAAAACATATATCTGAGATTCAAATATAACAGACATCAGCAAATGTAGCTGGGCTTGCTACTTTCAGAGATCATTCTTTATCAAAGAAACTCAAGGGTTTTTTTCACTGAAATATACCATTTATCTATCTTAAGGACCTTGGTCAATTGAATCTGATGAAATATAAATATGTAAAGAAGAACCTGCATTAACTTAATGTTTTACACAGTTTACTAAGTACCTTCCTGTAGGCATTTTATTTACAGAAAGGAAGAGATGTATGAATTCTCCCTTTTTTAGTTGAGGAAGCAGAGGTCCAGAGATATTAAACGTCTTACTCAAGGGCACACAGCTGTGAAGTTATGTGATTGTGATGCAAATCAATTCCATTTCTCTTTCAACTATATATCTGGAATGTTTTAGCACTTGCAATTTTTGGAGTGTTTTCATATATGCATATTTACTCCATTCTTATAGTAGCCCCAGGGAATGATGGTGACTAGCATTTAAGGGTATGGACTTCAAAATCAGATTGCCTCAGTTCAAATACTGACTCTGACGCTTACTATGTGACCTTAGACAAGGTACCTAACCTCTTCGCATTTCAGTTTCCTTATCTCCAAAACAGGATTATAATATCTATCTCACAGGGGAAAGGGGACGATATGTAAGTATTAAGTGAGATACTATAAGAAAAAGACTTGAAACAGGGCCTGGCACAAAGTAATATATGTGAGTTTTTACACTGAGTATGTGTTAGTTCTTACATATAGGATTGTTCCGTCATTTGATAGATAAAAGAACTGTGGCCTCAAGTTAAATGACTTGCCTGCTGAGTTAGAATCCAAACTCAATTCTACTGATTCACAATCTGCTTTTGTCTCACTACCCCAGCCTGGTTTATGTAGAAATCTAGCCTTTACTGAATTCTATTCAAGTTGGAGAATTATAGACAAGAGTTCTAACTCAGGTGTCCATCTGCAGATTTAGGTGTTACGAAAACCCTCTAAAATGGTACGGAAAATGTGCCTTAGTATATTTTTCAAGAAAAGGGCTCACAGCTTTCATCAGATTCATGAAAGAGGTCCAAAACTCATAAAGGTTAGGAGACACTGACTGTGAGACAGTATAGCATAACATTTAGGGTCCTAGTCTTTGGAACTGCCTGGGTTCAAATCAGAAGTCTAACATTTATTAACTCTGTGACCATGGGCAACTTAATCATCCTGTAACTTTATTTTCTCATCTGTAAAAGTATCATGATAATTTGTAAGGATTAAATTAATTAATACATATTAAAAACAATTAGAACATTGCTTGGCACATAACAAGCTCCATATAAAGGTCATGATCAAAGGATGCTTAAAAACCAAGTGGATTTGATCCACTTGGAAAGTGAATTATTAGTATAGCTAATATCAATGGAACTCAGCACTATGCCTGCCTGGCCTATTGCTATGGTACACAGCCTCTCAGATGGTCCCAATGATCCCCACTTCCTGGTTTTCACACCCTTGTGTAACTCCCTTCTCCTGAGTGGATTTATTGAGCTTCTAATGAATCATATATGCACAAGTGATGGAATGCTACTTTTGAAATTAGGTTATAAAAAGACAGTGGTTTCTGTCTTGGATGTTCTCTTGTTCTTGACTGTTCACTGTTGGGGAGGTCACCCACCATGTTATCAGGCAGCCCTGTGGAGAGGTCCATGTGAAAAGAAACTGAGGGAGGCCTCTGGCTGACATCAAGGAAACAAGGCCCTCAGTCTAACAGCCCTAAGGAATAGAGGCCCACATGAGCAAACCTGAAAGCAAATCTTCCTCCAGTCAGATTTTAAGATGAAACTTCAGACCCAGCCAACAACTTGGCTGCAACCTCATGAGAGAATTTAAGCCAGAGCCACCCAACTAAGCTGGACCCAGATTTGTGACCCACAGAAACCATCAGATAATAAATATTTATTGTTTTAAGCCACCAAGTTTGTGGCTAATTTTTATGCAGCAATAGAGTTCTCATTTAGAACTTACAACCACCCTATGATGTAGGTATTATACTGATTTACAGAGGAAACCAGGAGAGATCAAATGACTAATTCCTACTGGTACCGAATTTTGCCTGATTCCAAAGCCATGCTCTTTCTTTTTTTTTTTTTTTTTAAGATTTTTTTTGATGTGGACCATTTTTAAACTGTTTATTGACTCTGTTACAATATTGTTTCTGTTTTATGTTTTGGTTTTCTGGCTGTGAGGTATGTAGGATCTTGGCTCCCTGACCAGGGATTGAACCCACACCCCCTGCATTGGAAGGGGAAGTCTTAACCACTGGACCACCAGGGAAGTCCCAAAGCCATGCTCTTTCTTAGCTAGGATATTAATTTCTTTTTTTTTAACTCATTTTTGAGATTACTTTTGAATCTGTGTAGGTTTTGCTTTCAAAAATTAAAATAGGAAGCCCTCTGCAAGGCCATGAAGATGAGCCGGCTCGGTCTCTCTCCAGCTCTTCTCATCCTCCTGGCCACCCTGGTGGCCGGCACCCCAGGGGGTGAAAACAAGAGCCCTGCCCAAGCCTCGTGGCCTGCTTTCTGCCTGGAGCCTCTGTACATGGGTCTCTGCAGGGCCTGGAAGATCAGGTACTTCTACAACTCTAAGTCTGGGCTCTGCGAGACCTCTGTATATGGCGGCTGCCGTGGGAAGAAGAACAACTTCCTGAAGGCAGATGACTTCATGAAGACCTGTGGTGGTGCTGTGGGGGCCTGACAAGGAACTGTGAACTGTGCTCCCTGGAGACGCTGAAGTCCGGGGAGGACCCACGCAGGGCTGGGCTGTGGCTGCTTCTGAAACAGTATGGCCTCCTCCACTTCCTTCTCAAAGCTACCCTCCTCTGAAGAACCCTGCCCCTTTCCTTCTCCCCACGGGTCTACATGCCTTATCTCTGTCTCATCCAGTCGCTCTAAGCATCATGAGAGCAAGTCTTCACTTTATCCCTAGCACTTAGCACAGTTCCTGGCACAAAGGAGACAGTCCATAAATATTTGAGGAAGAAAGGAATGAATGCAGGAGCACATTCCTCATGACCCTAGTAACTGCAGAGCCTATGGTTTGAAGCCAGGATTCTTGTCCCAACCCTAATCCTCACTGCATCCTCACCTTCATCCCCCTCCCCACCATCACTGCTCTCTTTGTGAGTGGCCAAGGTGGAATTTCTGGCATCCAATTCTCAGCATCAGTGGCCACAGAGGTCTTTTCAATAAAGAAGTCCCTTTCCCCCACAGTGATGTTGAACATTTTCCTGTCTGTGGCTTCAGTCTGGCCTTATACTTAAATAAATTCATTTTCTTATTAATCTAAAAAAAATTAAAATAAGACTTACTGAAGTTATTCAGGAATAAACTTCGATCTACTTTTGAAACATATTACTGATTTTTATTTTAATTGGACCTTGGAAGCCTTAGTAACTCTCACATAGAAAAATACTAGGTTTTATACACATTTATGTTATAGGGAATACAGTCTAAGATTTTTATAAACATTAAATTATAGACCCTAAGTCTGAGCTCTTCAAAATAACCTCCAAATTATTATTGTTATTTATTTTGGGAACAAAGCCCCAGCCCCCCCCCCACCCCCTGCCACTGGCAATCACCAATTTGTTCTCTTTATCTAGTAGCTTTTTTTTTTTTTTTTCAGATTCTCCATATGAGAGATCAAATGGTATTTGTCTTTCTCTGTCTGACTTATTTCACTTAGTAAAATACCTTCAAGGTCTATTTGCGTTGTCACAAATGGCAAGATTTCATATTTTTTATGGCTAAATAATATTCCATTGTATAAAGATTTTCTTTTATCATTCATCCATTAATGGACACTTAAATTGTTTCCATGTCTTAACTATTGTATATAATGCTGCAATGAACATGGGAATGCATATACCTTTTCAAGTTAGCATTTTTGTTTTCTTCAGATATATTGCTCAAATTGAAGGATCACATGGTGTTCTATTTTTAACTTTATGAGGAACCTCCATACTGTTTTCCATAGTGGCTGCACCAAGTTACATTCCCACCAGTAGTGCATAAGGGTTCCCTTTTCTCCACATCCTTGCCAACACTTATTTCTTGTCTTTTTGGTGAAAGCTATTCTAATGGGTGGGGGGTGATATCTCATTTGTGATTTTGATTTGCATATCCCTGATGATTAATGATGCTGAGAATCTTTTCACGTACCTGTTGGCCATCTGTATATCTTCTTTGGAAAAATATCTATTCAAATCTTCTGCTCATTTTTTAATCATATTGTTTTTGTTTTGCTATTGAGTTCTATGAGTTCTTTATATATTTAGGATATTAGCCACTTAGAGAAATATGATTTGCAAATATTTCCTCCCATTCAGTAGGTTTTATTTTGTTGATGGCTTCATTTGCTGTGCAGAAGTTTTTTAGTATGATGTAGTCACATTTATTTTTGCTTTTGTTACTTTTCCTTTTGGTCTTAGACTCAAAAAATCATCTCTAAGACTTACGTCAAGGAGCTTACTGTCTATGTTTTCTTCTATGACTTTTATGGTTTCAGGTCTTACAATCAAGTCTTTAATCCATTTTGTGTTAATTTTTGTGTATGGTATAAGATAAGGGTGCAGTTTCATTCTTTTGCATGTGGCTGTCCAGTTTTTCCAAAATCTATTGAAGAGACTGTCCTTTCCCCATTGTACAGTCTTGTCCTTTGTCTTTTGTTGCAAATTAATTGACCCATATGCATGGAATTATTTCTGGGTTCTCTATTCTGTTCCATTGATCTCTGTGTCTGTTTTTATGCCAATACTACACTGTTTCCATTACTATAGCTTTGTAATATAGTTTGAAATCAGGGAGCATGGTATCTCCAGCTTTGTTCTTCTTTCGAAGATTGCCTTGACTATTTGAGATTTTTTTTAGTTCCATACAAATTTTAGGATTATTTGTTTTATCCCTCTGAAAAATGCCAATGGAATTTTGACAGAGATTGCATTGAGTCTGTAGATTGTGTTGAGTAATATTGACATTTTAACAGTATTGATTCTTTCAATCCATGAGCATGGAATATCCATTTATTGGTGTCTGTTTCAATTTATTTCACTAATGTCTTATAGTTTTCAATATATATGTCTTTCACGTCCTTGATTAAGGGAACATAGTCCTTTTAAAAAATCATTTATATTTAAATTTATTAAAAGCATTAAGTAAGATGGATAATTATCTATCACCTATTGACCCCCATCCTCAAATAAAATTTCCTCAATAAGACAGTGGCCTCTTGACTCTGGGCCCTTTGACTCTTGGTCCAGCAATCTGACAGTTCCATCCTTGATTTCATAGTGCAGGAAATACTTAGAGTCCTGGGATAGTTAGTGATCCATGCCAAACCATTAGAACAAGTTATAGGACCCATTTAAACGTGTGGTCAATTTGAAGAAGAACATTAAAGAAGAGATATTTATGACTTCAGAATATAGTTCAGGCTTCACAAAGCAATTCCTTGACAGAACCCCTTCCCTCTGACTTTCTGAAATAATTACTAACTTTAACTCAATGGGATATTAAAAATTGATCTCTGGTTACTGTAGCAAATTGAGAACAAAATGAAAATCATTAATCCCAGAGGCAAAGATGTCTTGAGTACAGAAACATTCCAGTGGAATACGTTACAAAAATGACTAAATGTATTTTTGTTTCAGATACCATAATTCTCTCTATCTGCTCATCCATCTATCAATCTATCTATACATCATCTATGTTAGAATCAGCCTCTCAATATTTAAATTATTCCTAATTTCAAAACAGACAATAAATGCTTCTTGGGTCAATAGTGCCCCAAAGGAGTGACATATCCATAGTTTTTTAGAGGGTGAGTTATTTGAATGTTTAAGGCTTAATGAAAATACAGTATAAAAATGTTAAAAACAAAAATCTAATTTTTGTCACTGTATATACAATATATATTTTTCTTAAATTTAGTTTCATCATTTTAACAATACATTTAAGATAGATCCTGGTTGATTTTACTCACAGTAGGTGCTGAAGACTAAAATTGGTTTGTGTATATGTAGAGAGAATGCATCTCTGTGGGTGTGATAAATAAGTGATATGATTAGACATAAAAATTAGAGAATACCTGCCATTGATAATAGTGGATCATCAAGACTGACTATCAGGGACTTCCCTGGTGGCACAGTGGTTAAGAATCAGCCTGCCAATGCAGAGGACACAGGTTTGAGCCCTGGTCTGGGAAGATCTCACATGCCGTGGAGCAACTAAGCCCGTGCGCCACAACTACTGAGCTTGTGCTCTAGAGCCCGCGAGCCACAACTACTGAGCCCATGTGCCACAACTACTGAAGCCCACACACCTAGAGCCCGTGCTCCGCAACAAAAGAAACTACCGCAATGAGAAGCCCTCGCACCTCAACGAAGAGTAGCCCCCGCTCACCGCAACTAGACAAAGCCCGTGCACAGCAACTAAGGCCCAATGCAGCCAAAAAAAAAAAAAAAAGTTAAAGACTGACTATCAATACTGATTGCTTTTGCTAGGCTGAACACCACACTATTTTTTTTTGGATGCATCAAAACCAGGAATTGGCAATAATCACTGATACAATCTCAATCTTAAAAATAATCTTAAAAATATATTCTGCATTGTATGGGGTGGAGTATTTTAAAAAAAGAAAAGGGCTTAGGATCAGGGATAAGGGATTTTGGTCCTGTTTTGCCACTATGTGATTTCCAATGCAACTTTGGGAAAGTTGCCTTTTCTCTCTGGGATTAATCTTCCTTATCTATAAATTGAGAAGATTGATCTTTAAGATTCCTCCCAATATTAATACTCTAGACTGAATAATTACAACCTAATTTAAAGTGCCTTAAAATATTCAAATAACTGAACTTCTTAAAAAAAATACAGTTATATTACTCCTTTAGGGCACCCAACAAACATTTATTTCCAAGTACAATGGATCCGCACGGTTCACATACTCTGTACCTGTGAGTTTGCCTGCTCACTAAAATTTATTTGTAACCCCAAAATCAAAACTCACATTGCTTTTGTGGGCATTCATGGATGTACTCAATGTGTTGAAAAATTTGAGTCACACAATGTACATGTTCCCAGCTGAGGTCAAATAAGGCAAAGTTCTGTCTGCTTGTTTCAGCTCTCCTCCTATAAAGTGCCTTTTTTTGCAATCTTTTAAGTGCCACATGATTTGCTTTTTTTTTTTTTTTTCACTTTTTGTTGGTGATTTCTCTGTTTCAAATTGCCCCCAAGAGCAGTGCTAATGTTCCCAAGTCCAAGAAGGCTCTGATGTACCTTATGTAGAAAAAACGTGTGTTAGATAAGCTTTGTTCAGGCATGAGTTGTAGTTCTGTTGGTCATGAGTTCAATATTAAAGAATCAAAAATATGTATTAAATAGGGTGTCTTTTAATAAAAACACACATAAAACAAGGTTATATATTGACTGGTCGATGAAAATGTTATGACCAGAGACATGTGGTAATCTAACCCTGTATTTCCCCTAGGAGTTTGCAAAAATGTTCTTTCCAAATATTATCCCTCTCTAAAAATTCTTTAGTAAATGTACAATAGAATTTTATTTTCATATAGTTTTTCAGGTGTTCACCAAAGTATCTGATGTGACAATCATAATGTAAGGTACAGCTAAATATTTAGGATTCCATCATTTCTGTTAATAATACTCCTCTCTGCTATTTCTACATTTCTTCATTTTCCAACTTATTTCCACTTGAGTTATATCTGAACAGTCCAAGATTTCATTTGATATTATAACTCTTCAAAAACATTATTTTACAGGGAACCTCCCTTCCTATCACTCAATAAAACACTTAGCTTCTTTGAGTTCACATTCAGCCTGTTCAATATTCTATCTCTGGGAATGTAACAGCATCATTTTGACAGAAGCATATCTGAACATATTAATACCCTGGAGAACATGCCTAGGAGATGGGAGCAATACAGTTTCAAAGAGTGCACTTGATTTTCCAATAAAAACTTGAAACCCTGTGATCTGAAGCATCTGTGGACAATTTGATAAACAGATACAAGAGGAAGGGTGAAAAAAAAAAAAACATTGCTCTTGATATTTTACTCCTTGTGTTAACAACAGATTGCTGGAGTTACTACTTTTGAATTCTGCAAATACTGAAACTCATTTCAAACCAATACAGGCAATGGGTTTTATAATAGCTTGAATTGCAAGTTAAATAGGGAGAAATAAACCCTGTTTAACATAGAGCAATCTGTGTATGGTGGAATAATGTACTGCCATATTAATCTGCATTTTATTCTCACTGCTGTAAATAATTTTCACCTCTTTGTCTAAAGAAGATGGCAATGTTTTTGTCTTTGCTTTTCCCAGAAATGGGAAAAAACACAAGCATACCCAAAAGATCACTTCCAAACAGAACATTTGTTTTCAAAAGTCTAGGCTCATAAGAGAATATGGAACTAGATTATCTAAGTAGAGGGATTTCAGGATTGGGAAAGGTAATAAATTAGCCTTTAGACAAGAAAGGTTTTGAGAGAGTTTTTCTGGAGAATGGTGGGGTAGGAGTCTGGAGAGTTCAGAAGCAATGGAGAATGATGCGCTGATCCGTAGTCTACTACCAGGGAGATGCTGGTTTCAGATGAGATGACTGTGAGGTGTACCTGAGAAAGTCAGTGACTAGAGAATGCAGTTTTCAGCCTCAGCAAAGATCTAAATGCCCTTTGATGGAGGCAGAGAAAGTGCATGTAACAGTGATGACCAGTGTGCACTGCAGACCAGAAGGCTATTCTTCAAATATTCTTCAAATATTGTGATTCTCAATAAATGCTGGAGGGAGTATGGAGAAAAGGGAACCCTCCTACACTGTTGGTGGGAATGTAAATTGGTGCAGCCACTATGGAGAACAGTGTGGAGGTTCTTTAAAAAAAAAACTACAAATAGACTTACCATATGATCCAGCAATCCCACTCCTGGGCATATATCTGAAAAAGACAAAAATTCTAATTCAAAAACATATATGCAATGTTCATAGCAGCACTATTTACAATAGCTAAGATATGGAGGCAACCTAAATATCCATTGACAGATGAATGGATAAAGAAGATGTGGAGAGAATCGGCAAGATGGCGGAAGAGTAAGACGCGGAGATCACCTTCCTTCCCACAGATACAGTAGAAATACATCTACACGTGGAACTGCTCGTACAGAACACCCACTGAACGCTGGCGGAAGACGTCAGACCTCCCAAAAGGCAAGAAACTCCCCACGTACTTGAGTAGGGCAAAAGAAAAAATAAATAACAGAGACAAAAGAATAGGGACGGCACCTGCACCAGTGGGAGGGAGCTGTGAAGGAGGAAAGGTTTCCACACACTAGGAGCCCCTTCGCGGGCGGAGACTGCGGGTGGCAGAGGGGGGAAGCTTCGGAGCCACGGAGGAGAGCGCAGCCACAGGGGTGCGGAGGGCAAAGCGGAGAGATTCCCGCACGGAGGATCGGTGCTGAGTAGCACTCACCAGCCCAAGAGGCTTGTCTGCTCAGCCGCCGGGGTGGGCGGGGGCTGGGAGCTGAGGCTCGGGCTTCGGTGCTAGCCCGGAGGGAGTCTGGGAAAAAGTCTGGAGCTGCCGAAGAGGCAAGAGACTTTTTCTTGCCTCTTTGTTCCGCGGCGCGCAAGGAGAGGGGATTCAGAGCGCCACCTAAAAGAGATCCAGAGGCGGGCGCGAGCCGCGGATATCAGCACAGATCCCACAGCAACAGGGGCGCAGAGGGAAAAACGGAGAGATTCCCGCATGGAGGCTCGGCACCGAGCAGCACTCACCAGCCCGAGAGGCTTGTCTGCTCAGCCACAGGGGCGGGCGGGGCTGGGAGCTGAGGCTCTGGCTTTGGTGCTAGCCAGGAGGGAGTCGCGAAAAAGTCTGCAGCTGCCGAAGAGGCAAGAGACTTTTTCTTTCCTCTTTGTTTTGTGGCGCGCAAAGAGAGGGGATTCAGAGCGCCTCCTAAACAAACTCCAGAGATGGGCGCGAGCCGCGGCTATCAGTGCGGACCCCAGAGACGGGCAGGAGATGCTAAGGCTGCTGCTGCCGCCACCAAGAAGCCTGTGTGCGAGCACAGGTCACTCTCCACACCGCCCCTCCTGGGAGCCAGTGCAGCCCGCCACCGCCAGGCTCCCGTGATCCAGGGACAACTTCCCCGGGAGAACGCACAGCACGCCTCAGGCTGCTGCAACATCACGCCGGCCTCTGCCGCCGCAGGCTCGCCCCGCCTCCTCCGTACCCCTCCCTCCCCCGGCCTGAGTGAGCCAGAGCCCCCGAAGCAGCTGCTCCTTTAACCCCGTTCTGTCTGGGCGGGGAACAGACGCCCTCAGGCGACCTACACGCAGAGGCGGGTCCAAATCCAAAGCAGAACCGCAGGAGCTGTATGAACAAAGAAGAGAAAGGGAAATCTCTCCCAGCAGCCTCAGAAGCAGCGGATTAAAGCTCCACAAACAACTTGATGTGCCTGCATCTGTTGAATACCTGAATAGACAACAAATCATCCCAAATTCAGGAGGTGGACTTTGGGAGCAGGATATATTAATTTTTCCCCTTTTACTTTTTTTGTGAGTGTATATGTGTAAGCTTCTGGGGGAGATTTTGTCTGTATAGCTTTGCTTTCACCATTAGTCCTAGGGTTAGGTCCATCCGTTTTTTTTTTTTTTCTTTTTCTCTTTTTTTACTTAAAAAATTTTTTTTCCTATTAAATGTTTTCTTAATAATTTTTTCCTTATTTTCTATTTTTAGAAATTAAAATTTTTTAATACGTTTTTTCATATTTTTATTTTTAAAAATTAAAAAACTTTTTCTTAATAAATTTCTTAATTTTTTCTTATTTTTTATTATAAAAAATTAATAAATCTATTTTTAAAAATTAAAAAAAATATTTTCTTAATAAATTTATTCTTAATTTTTTTTCTTATTTTTTATTATAATAGTTTCATTTTATTTTATTTTATCCTCTTTCTTTCTTTCTTTCTATTTTTTTCTCCCTTTTATTCTGAGCCGTGTGGAGCCATGTGGCTCTTGGTGCTCCAGCCAGGCATCAGGGCTGTGCCTCTGAGGTGGGAGAGCCAACTTTAGAACACTGGTCCACAAGAGACCTCCCAGCTCCACGTAATACCAAACGGTGAAAATCTCTCAGAGATCGCCATCTCAACATCAAGACCCAGCTTCATTCAACGACCAGCAAGCTACAGTGCTGGACACCCTATGCCAAACAACTGGCAAGACAGGAACACAGCCCCATCCATTAGCAGAGAGGCTGCCTAAAATTGTAATAAGGCCACAGACACCCCAAAACACACCACCAGACGTGGACGTGCCCACCAGAAAGACAAGATCCAACCTCATTCACCAGAACACAGGCACTAGTCCCCTCCACCAGGAAGCCTACACAACCCACTGAACGAACCTTAGCCACTGGGGACAGATACCAAAAAGAACAGGAACTACGAAACTGCAGCCTGTGAAAAGGAGACCCCAAACACAGTAAGATAAGCAAAATGAGAAGATAAAAAAACACACAGCAGGTGAAGGAGCAGGGTCAAAACACACCAGACCTAACAAATGAAGAGGAAATAGGCAGTCTACCTGAAAAAGAATTCAGAATAATGATAGTAAAGATGATCCAAAATCTGGGAAATAGAATAGACAAAATGCAAGAAACGTTTAACAAGGACGTGGAAGAACTAAAGAGGAACCAAGCAACGATGAAAAACACAATAAATGAAATTAAAAATACTCTAAACGGGATCAATAGCAGAATAACTGAGGCAGATGAACGGATAAGTGACCTGGAAGATAAAATAGTGGAAATAACTACTGCAGAGCAGGATAAAGAAAAAAGAATGAAAAGAACTGAGGACACTCTCAGAGACCTCTGGGACAACATTAAACGCACCAACATTCGAATTATAGGGGTCCCAGAAGAAGAAGAGAAAAAGAAAGGGACTGAGAAAATATTGGAAGAGATTATAGTTGAAAACTTCCCTAATATGGGAAAGGAAATAGTTAATCAAGTCCTGGAAGCACAGAGAGTCTCATACAGGATAAATCCAAGGAGAAACACACCAAGACACATATTAATCAAACTATCAAAAATTAAATATAAAGAAAACATATTAAAAGCAGCAAGGGAAAAACAACAAATAACACACAAGGGAATCCCCATAAGGTTAACAGCTGATCTTTCAGCAGAAACTCTGCAAGCCAGAAGGGAGTGGCAGGATATACTTAAAGTGATGAAGGAGAAAAACCTACAACCAAGATTACTCTACCCAGCAAGGATCTCATTCAGATGTGATGGGGAAATGAAAACCTTTACAGACAAGCAAAAGCTGAGAGAGTTCAGCACCACCAAACCAGCTTTACAACAAATGCTAAAGGAACTTCTCTAGGCAAGAAACACAAGAGAAGGAAAAAACCTACAATAACAAACCCAAAACATTTAAGAAAATGGGAATAGGAACATATATATCGATAATTACCTTAAATGTAAATGGATTAAATGCTCCCACCAAAAGACACAGACTGGCTGAATGGATACAAAAACAAGACCCATATATATGCTGTCTACAAGAGACCCACTTCAGACCTAGAGACACATACAGACTGAAAGTGAGGGGATGGAAAAAGATATTCCATGCAAATGGAAATCAAAAGAAAGCTGGAGTACCCATTCTCATATCAGACAAAATAGACTTTAAAATAAAGACTATTACAAGAGACAAAGAAGGACACTATATAATGATCAAGGGATTGATCCAAGAGGAAGGTATAACAATTGTAAATATTTATGCACCCAACATAGGAGCACCTCAATACATAAGGCAAATACTAACAGCCATAAAAGGGGAAATCGACAGTAACACAATCATAGTAGGGGACTTTAACACCCCACTTTCACCAATGGACAGATCATCCAAAATGAAAATAAATAAGGAAACACAAGCTTTAAATGATACATTAAACAAGATGGACTTAATTGAT
Source organism: Balaenoptera physalus (assembly GCF_965194825.1). Taxonomy (NCBI): domain Eukaryota; kingdom Metazoa; phylum Chordata; class Mammalia; order Artiodactyla; family Balaenopteridae; genus Balaenoptera; species Balaenoptera physalus. The sequence continues at coordinate 85,270,187 of NC_138889.1, forward strand.
ATTTATAGGACATTCTACCCAAAAACAACAGAATACACATTTTTCTCAAGTGCTCAGGGAACATTCTCCAGGATAGATCATATCTTGGGTCACAAATCAAGCCTTGGTAAATTTAAGAATATTGAAATCGTATCAAGTATCTTTTCCGACCACAACGCTATGAGACTAGATATCAATTACAGGAAAAGATCTGTAATAAATACAAACACATGGAGGCTACACAATACACTACTTAATAACGAAGTGATCACTGAAGAAATCAAAGGGGAAATCAAAAAATACCTAGAAACAAATGACAATGGAGACACGACGACCCAAAACCTATGGGATGCAGCAAAAGCAGTTCTAAGAGGGAAGTTTATAGCAATACAAGCCTACATCAAGAAACAGGAAACACCTCGAATAAACAACCTAACCTTGCACCTAAAGCAATTAGAGAAAGAAGAACAAAAAAACCCCAAAGCTAGCAGAAGGAAAGAAATCATAAAGATAAGATCAGAAATAAATGAAAAAGAAATGAAGGAAACAATAGCAAAAATCAATGAAACTAAAAGCTGGTTCTTTGAGAAGATAAACAAAATTGATAAACCATTAGCCAGACTCATCAAGAGAAAAAGGGAGAAGACTCAAATCAATAGAATTAGAAATGAAAAAGGAGAAGTAACCACTGACACTGCAGAAATACAAACGATCATGAGAGATTACTACAAGCAACTCTATGCCAATAAAATGGATAACCTGGAAGAAATGGACAGATTCTTAGAAATGCACAACCTGCCGAGACTGAACCAGGAAGAAATAGAAAATATGAACAGACCAATCACAAGCACTGAAATTGAAACTGTGATTAAAAATCTTCCAACAAACAAAAGCCCAGGACCAGATGGCTTCACAGGCAAATTCTATCAAACATTTAGAGAAGAGCTAACACCTATCCTTCTCAAACTCTTCCAAAATATTGCAGAGGGAGGAACACTCCCCAACTCATTCTACAAGGCCACCATCACCCTGCTACCAAAACCAGACAAAAATGTCACAAAGAAAGAAAACTACAGGCCAATATCACTGATGAACAGAGATGCAAAAATCCTCAACAAAATACTACCAAACAGAATCCAACAGCACATTAAAAGGATTATACACCATGATCAAGTGGGGTTTATTCCAGGAATGCAAGGATTCTTCAATATATGCAAATCAATCAACGTGATACATCATATTAACAAATTGAAGGGGAAAAACCATATGATCATCTCAATAGATGCAGAGAAAGCTTTCGACAAAATTCAACACCCATTTATGATAAAAGCCCTGCAGAAAGTAGGCATAGAGGGAACTTTCCTCAACATAATAAAGGCCATATATGACAAACCCACAGCCAACATTGTCCTCAATGGTGAAAAACTGGAACCATTTCCACTAATATCAGGAACAAGACAAGGTTACCCACTCTCACCACTATTATTCAACATAGTTTTGGAAGTGTTAGCCACAGCAATCAGCGAAGAAAAAGAAATAAAAGGAATCCAAATCGGAAAAGAAGAAGTAAAGCTGTCACTGTTTGCAGATGACATGATACTATACATAGAGAATCCTAAATATGCTACCAGAAAACTACTAGAGCCAATCAATGAATTTGGTAAAGTAGCAGGATACAAAATTAATGCACAGAAATCTCTTGCATTCCTATATACTAACGATGAAAAATCTGAAAGTGAAATTAAGAAAACACTCCCGTTTACCATTGCAACAAAAAGAATAAAATATCTAGGAATAAACCTACCTAAGGAGACAAAAGACCTTTATGCAGAAAATTATAGGACACTGATGAAAGAAATTAAACATGATATAAATAGATGGAGAGATATACCATGTTCTTGGATTGGAAGAATCAACATTGTGAAAATGACTCTGCTACCCAAAGCAATCTACAGATTCAATGCAATCCCTATCAAACTACCACTGGCATTTTTCTCAGAACTAGAACAAAAAATTTCACAATTTGTATGGAGACACAAAAGACCCAGAATGGCCAAAGCAATCTTGAGAACGAAAAATGGAGCTGTAGGAAGCAGGCTCCCTGACTTCAGACTATATTACAAAGCTACAGTAATCAAGACAGTTTGGTACTGGCACAAAAACAGAAATAGAGATCAATGGAACAGGATAGAAAGCCCAGAGATAAACCCACGCGCATATGGTCACCTTATCTTCAATAAAGGAGGCAAGCATATACAGTGGAGAAAAGACAGCCTCTTCAATAAGTGGTGCTGGGAAAATTGGACAGGTACATGTAAAAGTATGAAATTAGAACACTCCCTAACACCATACACAAAAATAAACTCAAAATGGATTAAAGACCTAAGTGTAAGGCCAGACACAATCAAACTCTTAGAGGAAAACATAGGCAGAACACTCTATGACATAAATCACAGCAAGATCCTTTTTGACCCTGCCCCTAGAGAAATGGAAATAAAAACACAAATAAACAAATGGGACCTAATGAAACTTAAAAGCTTTTGCACAGCAAAGGAAACCATAAACAAGACAAAAAGACAACCCTCAGAATGGGAGAAAATATTTGCAAATGAAGCAACTGACAAAGGATTAATCTCAAGATTTACAAGCAGCTCATGCAGCTCAATAACAAAAAAACAAACAACCCAATCCTAAAATGGGCAGAAGACCTAAATAGACATTTCTCCAAAGAAGATATACAGATGGCCAACAGACACATGAAAGAATGCTCAACATTCTTAATCATTAGAGAAATGCAAATCAAAACTACAATGAGGTATCATCTCACACTGGTCAGAATGGCCATCATCAAAAAATCTAGAAACAATAAATGCTGGAGAGGGCGTGGAGAAAAGGGAACCCTCTTGCACTGTTGGTGGGAATGTAAATTGATACAGCCACTATGGAGAACAGTATGGAGGTTCCTTAAAAAACTAAAAATAGAACTACCATATGACCCAGCAATCCCACTACTGGGCATATATCCTGAGAAAACCATAGTTCAAAAAGAGTCATGTACCAAAATGTTCATTGCAGCTCTATTTACAATAGCCAGGACATGGAAGCAACCTAAGTGTCCATCATCTGATGAATGGATAAAGAAGATGTGGCACATATATACAATGGAATATTACTCAGCCATAAAAAGAAATGAAATGGAGGTATTTGTAATGAGGTGGATGGAGTTAGAGTCTGTCATACAGAGTGAAGTAAGTCAGAAAGAGAAAAACAAATACAGTATATACAGTATGCTAACACATATATATGGAATCTAAGGAAAAAAAAAAAAAAAGGTCATGAAGAACCTAGTGGCAAGACGGGAATAAAGACACAGACCTACTAGAGAATGGACTTGAGGATATGGGGAGGGGGAGGGGTGAGATGTGACAGGGTGAGAGAGTGTCATGGACATATATACACTACCAAATGTAAAATAGATAGCTAGTGGGAAGCAGCCGCATAGCACAGGGAGATCAGCTCGGTGCTTTGTGACCACCTAGAGGGGTGGGATAGGGAGGGTGGGAGGGAGGGAGATGCAGGAGGGAAGAGATATGGGAACGTATGTGTATGTATGGCTGATTCACTTTGTTATGAAGCAAAAACTAACACACCATTGTAAAGCAATTATACTCCAATAAAAAAAAAAAAAAGGAAGATGTGGTATACACGTACAATGGAATACTACTCAGCCATAAAAAAGAATGAAATATTGTCATTTGCAACAACATGGATGGACTTAGAGGATATTATGCTAAGTGAAGTAAGTCAGACAGAGAACGACACAGATAACACTCCACTATTTATAAAATATATAAACCAGAAGGATTTACTGTATAGCACAGGAAACTATGTTCAATATCTTGTAATATCCTATAGTGGAAAAGAATCTGAAAAAGAATATATTATATATATATATACATACACATATAACTGAATCGCTTTGCTGTACACCTGAAACTAACACAATATTGTAAATCAACTATAGTTCAATTAAAAAAGAAAAAAAAGAGACACTTTGCAGATTTAACAACAGCAACAACAAAATATTGTGACTCTCATATTACTCTAGGCTCCCTGCAAAAACATAAATTTCAATTTTGAATCAGGTAGGGAGGAGTTCTGAGTACATTGATCTGATTTTTTTTTTAAGAAAAATAAGATCATGTTTCTTGCATTGGCTCATAGACAAAACTCATACCCATATGTTAACTCATGTAACCCTAACAACCCTGCAGTGTTGGTGCCATTAAACCTATTTCACAGATAAGGAAAGTGAGGCACAGAAAAGTCAAGTACCTCGTCTAATGTCACAGAGCTAGGAGGTAACAGAGCTGGGATTTGAACCTGAACAGCCTGGCTAGACATTCTGTGCTCCTGAATACTCCTCTCTTCTGCCTATCCTGTCATGTCCATGTCAGGCCCCTTAACTCTTTCTAAAAGTGATCTGCTATAAATAATTACTGTGCATGTGTTTTATCTCCTCTTAGCTCCCTGAGGACTGGAATGCTTCTTATTCTTTGTGTTTCCTAGAGTGCCTGACACTGACTTGGGAAAAAAATGCCACTCTTACATAAATACGTAAAAATCAAGCTTGCTCACAAAACAGATCTGAATATATGCGTGCAAAGACACACACATGTGTATATATATATATATATATATATATATATGTAGTCTTTAAAACACAGATGGATGGCCAGGATCCATCAGATTCAATGCAATAAATATCTATAGTAAATGTCTCAAACCATGTTAATCACATATTAAAATACATTTCCACTAAAGAATACATTGATATTTTTCATTATATGTTTCACTTCATGACATCAGAACATACGATAAAAATGGTCATTAGACGCATTTTTTAAAGCAGCGAGTAAACTAGCTCTGGTTTATTTTCAATGCCATTCAGAACTATTTTGAGAAAGGAATACATGATTTTTCAAGAGCATGCCACAGCTAATGGAGAGGCGCCCACTCAAATCCCCCTTCAGACCTGAAGAACTTATGCCCCACCTGCCAGGAGTGCTGCCAGCTGCCAGTCCTCCAAGCTGAGCCCTTGCCAGAAATTTCCCTCAACTGGGGAAACCTGCCTCAAGCAGAGGTACCCAGCACACGATCACTGGTCAATGTGGGAACACAAAGGTATGGCCCTCCTTGTCACAACTTGAGACCACTTCGATGGGCCATCATAACTTCAGAGCTCCCCGTGGGATTCATCTATGGCCTTCCTTGAAACTGAATCAACACCTAACTTCTCCCTCTGCCCAATCTTATTTTCTTCCCTTTCCTTCCACCAAGTGTTGGTCCTGAGAGTCCTCCAAATAAACTTCCTCATGCTAATCTTCGTGTCAGTATCTGCTTCTTGTGGAAATCAAGCTGGGACGCTTCATGCATCCAAGTAGATGCTACATGCTAAACTGCCATCAGCCTTGTTTCTTTGGAGACATGCTCAATACATTTTCTTCCTGCTGAAGTACTTATGTAATTTAACCTAACAGAAGTAGATAAGCCATGTCCAAAGAGTCAAGAGGCTTATCTGGCCCTGCTGTGATTGCCAACATTAAAATAAGAAGATCCTCTTCTAAACAATTATTAGATCTTCATGTGATAGTATCCATTGATTGCAACTGTAGTCGCTAACACTGAGTGCTTATGAGGTATTCGGCATCATGGCAAATGATTTGCATGTATTTACCCTTTAGGCCTTATAACAACCCTGTGAGGTAGATACTATTATCAACTCTTGATTTGCATGTATTTTTCTTTTAGGCCTTATAACAACCCTGTGATGTAGATACTATTATCAACTCACTGTACAGCAGGGCTCACAATAGTTAAATAACTTTCTCAAGGTTACAGGGTGACATGGCTTTCTGTCTGCAGCCCCTGAGTACCGCTATATTGCCTCACCTAAATGCATAAGGACAAAGAGCTATAAAGAATTCAGTAATGCATTTAAATTACTTTCCATTTTATTCACCATAAAACAGCACCTGAATCCATTTGAAATATAGTAGTACATAAGTACTATTTTTATTCTGCCCACAGACAATTTCTGGAATGCATATGCATTTGAAAACCTCCTTCAAAAACTCTGCACCTCTCATGGGGTCCTCTACTCCTCACTCAAAGGTTAGTGGCCATTGCCGTAAAGAATATATATAACACTCCCACCCTGTGCTCCTGATGTTTAGGTTACCGACTCTCTACACCTGAAAAATAGACATAAAATAGTTAAAAGCAGAAAAATGGGGGAAAGTTCAAAAGTGGCAAATGCTATCAACTTTGAAAAGCAGTAGCTCGAGGGAGGATGTAGGAAATCTTGGTATGACTTGGTGCAGATGCTAACATTTACTACCATTATTGTCCCCTGAGAACCATCTTGGTGAAAGAACGTGAGCACTCCAAATCTTGAGATTTTCATTAATATCTTTAATTTTCAGAGATGTGGACTAAAGGAATAAGTAATGCAGGAAAAACAGTCAAGGCAAATTCTTAAGAGTAAGTGTCATGCCCATGATGAGTGAGCTGGAGCAAGAAAATGCCAGCAGGGACACAATTTTCCAAAGCTACATTTTAAGTTGCATGAATTAACTGAAGGCCTAGTGTATTCTACCAGAAAAACAGGATATTCCTCCAACCAGGTGAAATACATAGTACAGGACATTTGACAACAACTCAGAAGAGAGCAAATCCTAAGTGTTTCAGTTCTTTGTCAAAGCAAACTGTAATGTCAGGAGCTGATAAACACTTCCCCTAATCTTGCCTCTGCCCCTACTCTAAAGCAAAAAGGAGAGAAAAGAAGAGAGACAGAGAAAGAGAATCATAAGGTTGACAAAAGGTAGGCAGGCTTAGAACAGTACATGGAATCTACAGATTTCAACAAATGTCAGCCACTGATCTTTTTATAGAAAATAATGTAAATATTGCCCATTTTGACAAAACAAATATACTAATATAAATAACCTATATAAGAATGTGAGGGAAAATGGAGGAGAAAGAAATGTTCATCTGAATTTGTCCTATTCTTCATAGCAGGCAGGCATTCAGTACCATTTCAATTTGAAATCTAGAGTTTAAAGATGTGACTGGCACATCATATTTTTTCACACTATTTTTACCTACCTTTAGGACAATCTATTAGGAACTAATATATGTTTGGGAAAGAACTAGTTATTCACTTCTGTTTATTTTCATTTGTTATAATAAAATAACTTAATACACAACTTAAAATAGAATGTATTCCATGATGCCATTTTATGAAAATCATTCCCATTCATCTACCTACCCACCCATCCCCCTATCTATCTATCTATCTACTTATTTGTCTGTCTGTAGACACAAAGAAATGTCTGCTATTATGTTCATTTAATGGTGATGGTGTTTATTTCTGGTTGATGAGATTATTTTTCTCTCTCCTGTATTGCTTGAGCTTTTTAATAATGATTATGTATCATTTTAATAAAAATAATAAAGGTTTTCTCTTGTGGAAAATTTTAAAGATGGCCCAAATGAGAAAAGCAAAGTCTATTTATTCAGAGCTTGCGATAGTAACAATTGCTTGCGCTTTGGCAGAGGCTCAAAGGCAAGCAGAAGAATGGGAAAGCTTTCTAGTGGAAAGAAGAGAAGTCTCAGGTGTGCTCTGATTGGGGGCTTTTAGGCATGGGGAAGCTGGAGGTGGGCTAACTAGAAGTGAGGCATTCTGTGTGATTGGTTAGGGGTACCTATTTGGCTTTCTCTGGTTGGCCCTAAGTTGGAAGTGGTGACAAAAATTAGGGAAGCTGTCCGTTATTAATCAAGTCCAGGCCATTTGGGGGCTGATTGTTCCAGGAGTTATTGTGTGGCATCCCGAGTTAACCAGCTGGAATAATGGGCTGAATTCCTATAAGTCTGACTTCCGGACAGTAGGCTGTCTTCCTGAGCTGGTTACTATAGAAAATGGGTTGGTTTCCAGGCTGGTTGCTATATATTGTGGATCAGAGTTTTCTTTTCTAAAATATCTATCCATTGTTCACTTACATATTTTGTCTTTCACTTAAAACACCATAAAAAATAACAGCCAAAAAAAATTGTGTGAACAGTTTTTAAACAGTTCTTGGGGTTCTGTTGAGGGGCTTCAGAGACTGGCACAGTGATGGATGGACCAATTAGTCCCAACTCCTGTTTGTTTGTTTTTTCCATTTTATCAATAGGCTCTTTCTAAGCTTTTGGGTTCTTCCTACAACTTTAAGAAAATATTCTTAAATTACAAAAGTTGGATAACATTCAATTATATGACCTATACATCTGAGCTACTCTAAGGAAATACTGCAATCTGTCATGAGGTGCAACATAATATGTAACACAGGATAGTGACTCATTGTATGACTTGGGTAATTAGCTAAACCTCATTTTCCTCATCTCTAAAATGGGAAAAATCACATGTAATAAATAATGTCAATAATTGCATCGTAAGTATAATAAAGGATTAATCTCAGGAACAAATTTAAGCTTTTTAACCTGAAGAACACTGTACAAGGAAATTGTTATGTTTTTAATTTAATATACTTCATGTTGTTTTTACTTCTAATTGGAATAATTATGTTGCTATATAAAAAATAAGTGATCTGGGCTTCCCTGGTGGCGCAGTGGTTGAGAATCTGCCTGCCAATGCAGAGGACACGGGTTCGAGCCCTGGTCTGGGAAGATCCCACATGCCGCGGAGCAGCTGGGCCCGTGAGCCACAATTACTGAGCCTGCGCGTCTGGAGCCTGTGCTCCGCAACAAGAGAGGCCGCGATAGTGAGAGGCCCGCGCACCGCGATGAAGAGTGGCCCCCGCTTGCCACAACTAGAGAAAGCCCTCGCACAGAAACGAAGACCCAACACAGCCATAAATAAATAAATAAATACTGTAAAACAAACAAAAAACAAACAAACAAAAAAAAGTGATCTGATCTCTATACTCTAGTTATGTTTATACTTATTTCAGTCCATATAGCATTTCACTTGATCATGATGAGGCTATTCCTATTTCTTTTTATTTTTTTAGTTTTATTTATTTATTTATTTATTTATTTATTTATTTTTGGCTGTGTTGGGTCTTCGTTTCTGTGCGAGGGCTTTCTCTAGTTGCGGCAAGCGGGGGCCACTCTTCATCGCGGTGCGCGGGCCTCTCACTATCGCGGCCTCTCTTGTTGGGAGCACAGGCTCCAGATGCGCAGGCTCAGTAATTGTGGCTCATGGGCCTAGTTGCTCCGCGGCATGTGGGATCTTCCCAGACCAGGGCTCGAACCCGTGTCCCCTGCATTAGCAGGCAGATTCTCAACCACTGCACCACCAGGGAAGCCCCACTATTCCTATTTCTGATTAAAAAGCACAAATTAAAATAGCTTTGATTCTTAACAAACTGGATGCTGATCCTGTCTACTGATACTTTTTCTTCAGACTGACTGATTTCCCTTATCTTCGTTTACTGTGGCTATCACTTAGAGCCCATACTACAATTCATTAAACAGTCTGAGAACATTGTTTATTTCTTTGTTTAATGCTCCTAAACCTGGAATTAGAGTCAAATCATTTTTTGTTTTAAAAGTGACCACAACTGATCATGAATGATTTTATTTCTTTTGCTACATGATTCTCTATTCTAAATATTATGACTTGTGCATGTATTACTTTTATGTATTAAAATAGCATCAAAGAAAAAGGAAAATGTCACCACATTGAGTTTTATGACACAAATATCTTGTATCTTGATTGCTACTCTTTTCAAGCAGAGACTCATTTTACATACAATGACAGGTCCCCTTTCTCTTGGGATGGGAAAGGGAAAGAGAACTGAGCAGAAGCAAATTGCCACAGGATGGTCTTGAGAATTAGAGATGCAACTAAGGGCTTAGGTCTGGCAAAGTTATCCATGAAGCAAAATATCACAACCAAAGTCACTCAGTTTTCTCTTTATCATAAACTAACTCAAATATTCTGCCCTTTTCCTACCTTCTTACTGTTGTCATTTTTGTAATGAGTATATTGCAAAATTATTTGACTATTACTCATTAATAAATGGAAAATTATTGTCTATTTGCGTAGCTTATCAAGAACCCCATTAGCCACAGGCATTTGATTGGATAACAAGGCCTTCAAATATTGACAGCCAACGGCTGATTTCTGTAACTATTACCCAATGCAGCACATCCCCTTGGTATGTAGGTGCCCCCTTTGTAAGTACATCAAGCTGCTGAGTGCTCTGAAGTGGGCTGAATTAATCAAGTGTCACTGATTGCCTTAATTGATGGGGGAGACACAGTAACCTTTTTCTCAGAGCAACTACATCATGTAATTACAGAGGAAACATATAGCTTTTGTTAGTTGGACTAGACACCTCTAATAACATTAGCCAAGCAAAGGGTATTATTATCTCCCATTTTAGAGATTTAAAAAACTGAGACTAATATCAGTTAAGTAGGTAACAGCCCCAAGGTCATACAAAAGAATGAAGAGCAAACACACAATTCATGTCTGTTTAACCCTATAATTACTCTAACCAGAATCTGATGGATTGGTTTATAGTATATGGAAGTATAAATAAGATATTTATAGCTGGTTTCAACTCTTATACATTTGTCGGGCTGCATATAAATGTTTCATTTGTCCTGGGTCCTCACTTTCTTGGAATTGTAATACGCATTTGACTCCTACTTCCATTTTTTCAGAAAAAAACTCCTTATGGGATGACTCATAAAAGGATATCTCAAACAATCACCTTAAAAATCACCCCTTCTTCCTTGACCAGGTTCCCAAGACTAAACCGGGGACTGTGCTTTGATTTTCTCCCAATTTGTGGCAATTGTCCTCTCAACCCAAGATTGCCTTCATGAAGTTATGGGATATCACTTTTCCTCATGAGCGTTGATCAGAAGTGTTGATTTTCCTAAGAGGAAGCCTATTGGGGGCTTCACAGAGCTGGAACCCTCAATAGTCTGCCTCCTCCCAGGAGTCCTTATTTCTTAGAATTTTCAAAGGAACATGCAGGAGCAGCCCACACTGCGGACCCTTGCTACACGCAGAAGGAAATGTCCACCTGTTCCATTGGGCAAGCAGTTACTGTCCAAATGCTTCATGTAAACTCCATTCCCCTCTCTCCTGTTTAAGGCTCATTGAATACCTAATGCCTGTCCTCAAATGGAGATTCTGAAGGGTAGTAGCTTCCTTGTATGAATCATTTGCTACCTCTGGACCTAAGATTTCTCATCATAAAATTAGGAGGTCTGACCATTATCCTCTATAGATTCTATTTCACAATTCTTAGAATTTCTCCCTATGGAAGAGAACAGTCAAGAAAAATAATTCACATTCTCCACTTCCAGGGAACATAGAAACAATTTTAAATTACAATAGGTTTTAGAAATACCAGTCTATCTACTGTCTATCTATCTATTTGTCTGTCTATCTATCTATCTATCTATCTATCTATCTATCTATCTATCTATCTATCTTCACTCTTATTTTCAGGCCTTACCTTAAAATAGAAATCTAGTTTTATGTAGTAAGAGTGGCAGCATAGTGTGGAAAAAAAGAGGAGAAAGTTTTAATCAAATAGACTTGGATTTGATATCCAGCTCTAATATTTACTCTCTCTGCAACATTGGGCATATTGCTTTGCCTCCCTTGCTTTACACATCTGTAAAATAGGACAAATGATACGGAGCTTATAGGATATTATGAAGATTCGTGAGATAACATATATAAAGCATCTAGTAGAGTACATGATGGATGTTAATATAGATTACAATGTTAACAATAACATTAATATTCCTTTGAGCTTGTAACTCCAAATACCATAATACTTTTTTCTAAGACCACACAGCATAGCTCAGCTGTGCAAATGCTTGCACTGCATTATTCATACAGATCATTTGAGGCTGCACAATAGGTGGAGAGAAAGGGCTGACCTCCCTAAAAAGCTTTTCCATATCTCTTCCTCCATGTCCATCCTCATATTCAGAAAAAGGAAATGAAAGCACTGGAATGTCAAAGAGAAAATAATAGTTTTTTTTTTAATCAGTTTTACATATGCAGCATTCTTTCAAAATTAAAGAGTCAGCATTCAATATATGTGTTTGATTTCTAATGACCTCATGGCAGAAATAATGTTCTCTGTTCATGAAGAAAAATGTTCATCCTGACAAGATTATGCTCATCCCTCTAGATCAGTGGTCCCCAACCTTTCTGGCACCAGGGACCGGTTTTGTGGAAGACAATTTTTTCACAGACAGCGGGGTTGGGGGGATGCTTCAGGCGGTAATGAGAGCGATAGCTCGCCCGTTGTTCACCTCCTGCTGTACGGCCTGTTCCTAACAGGCCACAGACCGGCACCAGTCTGCAGCCCAGGGGTTGGGGATCCCTGCTCTAGATCATAGTTTTATATTAACTCCTCATGGCTTCAAATAAAACAAAATTATTTTGACCAGGTCTATATTTAAAAATCTATTTCTCTGATGATTTTCATTAACTGGCTGTGAACAAAATATTCACTCTTTTAAATATCACTTTAACTGATTATTATTTGCTTCATGATCAATGAAACTATTAAGGGTTATGGATTGATTTCTTTGGGAAAAACTATTTTCACTGAGGTCCAGTTAGGAAAAAAGATACCACTCTAGGTCTCATAAATAGAAGGAATTGATATCAGGAACTGGTTTCTGGGTGATAAATGAGCTTGTAAACCAATTAGGGGACAATGAGGCAATCTGTAAATTAGCAACAGCAGGAAGTCACTACCACCCCTAGGACTGGAGGGACATTGGAGATAAGTGGATTGCAGGAGGCAGGCCAAACGATGGGGTCAGAACCACAGCAAAGGATGCCTTGAGCTGGAACTCCAGAAAAGATTCAGTTGCTGCTGGCGATGCCACCAGAAGCAGGGTAGCAAAGGTGAGAGGCTCCCCTCTTCCTCCCACTCTCCAACCTCCCTAGTGTCTTCAATGGCCAAACCTACCATGCTGGGGAAATGCAGTTCTCTGGAAAACAGAGTAGGGTTGAGGAAGGTCTGGGGACAGATCTGAGAACAAAAGGGGAATTAATTGATGAGCCCAATAACCACATTTTACTTAAAGTTGTAAGCTCCTGGAGGACAGGAACTACATCTAGTTTTCCAGTATTTACCCACCATCAATCCAGCACCACGTCCAAGATGTTTAATGTTTATGTACTAAGTGAATCTGCATGTAACTTGGGTTGTATCAGACACCTTGAAGGCTCTAATCAGATCCTCTCAGCCACCTGTCTCTGGAGTCCTTAGCCACTTGTTTTGCCCCAGCTTCCACAGCAACTGACTTTAGTGGGCACAAACCAAACAGTGTTCCCTGTCCCCCCCCTGCCCACTGCAGAGGAGCCTATTCATACCCACACATGCACACCTAGAGATTAATGCTCCATAGCAAACTGCAGCTGGCAGATACAGTTGTCTCCCTACTTCCTACCAATGAACTATCCTGAAGTGCTATTGTTTACAAGCCTTCCCAGAAAATGATCCCATGATGTCAAGCAGTTACCCTAGATGCCAAAAGGTAGGGTCCTTGATAACATACCTTATCATTATGCTCCCTCTGTTCTTGCCTCCTTCCCCTTCCCCTCTCTCCTGCTTCCCAGGGATAGGACTTCCTCATAAACTAGTGGCACCCAAACTGCTGCCTCAGCCTAACCGAGGCTGAGGCACTGGTAAAACTGAGAAGCATAGAGTTAGAAGTCAAGAGTTATGGGTTCAAGTCTGAGCTCCACCTCCAACTGGCTATGGGACCTTTAGTAAATTCTCTAGCCACTCAACACCTAATTTTTGTTTACATTTTCATGAACATTTACTGAACAGGTGCTCTAAGCTAAGCATGGTCCTAGATGCCAGGATATAAATTTGAAAAGAACACGGTCTTGGCTCTCAAGGACTTCATGTATTAAGGAATGACAGAGATGTAAATGAATAATAATGTCCTCTTCTGTAAGGTAAGAATGTTCCCAATAGCTCAACAGGTCAGTGATTAAAAATTCAGACTTGGGACATTTCATAAGTGTTTCAAATAAATTGTTACCCTCAAAGAGCTGATATTTCCATCCTGAGCTGAACAGTGCCTTGTCATTATATACACCAGCTTGAATCCTGAATACCAATTGCCCCCAAAATATACATCTCCTACAGTATTTAAAAATGAGAAAGTTCCATGTTGTGTCTAAAAGAACTACACTTGGTAATCTATCCTAATGGAATAATCAGGGATGTATGCAAAGATACATGGACACGGATGCTTACAACAGCACAGTTTGTAAATAAAAGACATTAGAAACAACATAAACATCCAACATAGGCTAAATAAGTTATATAACATTCTTATTATGGAATACTAATTAATCTCTAAAATGCATATAGATGTTAACTTATAGCATAGAAATAATGTTGGGGAGATTCTTAAATGGAAAAAATTCATATTTTAAATAGTAGGTAAAATATCCAACTTCTAGAAATAAATTCCGTATATTCACATGAATCTAGAAGAAAATGTTAGCATTAGTTTTCTCTGGATGGTGGTTTATCAGCATAATTTCTCTACTATAAAGATATATTTTTGAGCATAAAGGCATGACAATCCTTAAATAAGGAAAATAGAAGTAATCTAACAGTTGATTTACTCACTCAGGCACCACTACAAGAGAAGCAACAAATCATCATTTTTTATACCATATCCTTTCTTCTGGTAATCTACTTCAAGATACTAGCGATATTAAACATTTTCTCCATGTTAAAAATAAAAATTAATAAACAAAGAGAAATTCTCCTCTGTATCATTTTACACTAAACCTCCATTTTTATGAGGGATGCATTTTTTTTTTAATGTTTCTTGGAGCTCATTAAATCAGAATTCTCCTTGAATAGTAAATTTACTTTCAGTGAATTATAACTCAAGATAGAGTAAGGGGGGCTTCCCTGGTGGCGCAGTGGTTGAGAATCTGCCTGCCAAAGCAGGGGACACGGGTTCGAGCCCTGGTCTGGGAAGATCCCACATGCCGCGGAGCAACTAGGCCCGTGTGCCACAATTACTGAGCCTGCGCGTCTGGAGCCTGTGCTCCGCAACAAGAGAGGCCGCGATAATGAGAGGCCCGCGCACCGCGATGAAGGGTGGCCCCCACTCGCCACAACTAAAGAAAGCCCTCGCACAGAAACGAAGACCCAACACAGCCATAAATAAATAAAATAAATAAAGATACATGAAATTGCTAAAAAATTAAAAAAAAAAAAAAAAAAAAGATAGAGTAAGGGAGAAAACTAGCACAGTAGTGAGAATATATTTAAAAAAAAATTTATTGGAGTAGAGTTGATTTACAATGTTGTGTTAGTTTCAGGTGTACAGCAAAGTGAATCAGTTATACATATACATATATCCACTCTTTTTTAGATTCTTTTCCATGTAGGCCATTACAGAGCATTGAGTAGAGTTACCTGGGCTATACAGTAGGTTCTTATTAGCTGTCTATTTTATATATAGTAGTGCGTATATGTCAATCCCAATCTCCCAATGTATTCCTCCCTCCCCTTTCCTCTCTGGTAACCATAAGTTTTTTTTCTACATCTGTGACTCTATTTTTGTTTTGAAAATAAGTTCATTTGTACCATTTTTTTAGATTCCACATAAAAGCAACATCATATGATATTTATCTTTCTCTGTCTGACTTACTTCACTGAGTATGACAATTTCTAGGTCCACCCATGTTGCTGCAAATGGCATTATTTTGTTCTTTTTTATGGCTGGGTAATACTCCATTGTATATATGTACCACATCTTCTCTATCCATTCCTCTGTCAATAAACATTTAGGTTGCTTCCATATCCTGACTATTGTAAATAGTGCTGCTATGAACATTGGGGTGCATGTATCTTTTCGAATTATGGTTTTCTCTAGGTATATGCCCAGAAGTGAGACTGCCGGATCACATGGTAGCTCTATTTTTAGTTTCTTAAGGAACCTCCATACTGTTCTCCATAGCGGCTGTACCAATTTACATTCCCATCAACAGTGTAGGAGGGTTCCCTTTTCTCCACACCCTCTCCAGCATTTATTGCTTGTAGATTTTTTGATGATGGACATTCTGACCGGTGTGAGGTGATACCTCATTGTAGTTTTGATTTGCTTTTCTCTAATAATTAGTGCTGTTGAGCATCTTTTCATGTGCTCTTTGGCCATCTGTATGTCTTCTTTGGAGAAATGTCTATTTAGAGCTTCTGCCCATTTTTTTGGTTGGGTTATTTGTTTTTTTGATATTAAGCTGCATGAGCTATTTGTATATTTTGGAGATTAATCTCTTGTCTGTCGCTTTGCACATATTTTCTCCCATTCTGAGGGTTATCTTTTCATTTTGTTTATGGTTTCCTTTGCTGTGCAAAGGCTTTTAAGTTTAATTAAGTCCCATTTGTTTATTTTTGTTTTTATTTTCATTACTCTAGGAAGTGGATCAAAAAAGATCTTGCTTCGATTTATGTCAGAGAGCGTTCTGCCTATGTTTTCCTCTAAGAGTTTTAAAGTATTCGGCCTTACATTTAGGTCTTTAATCCATTTTGAGTTTATTTTTGTGTATGGGAGTGTATTTTGTGTATAGGGAGCGTTCTAATTTCATTCTTTTACATGTAGCTGTCCAGAGAGCACATTTTGAGATCAGAGTCCTGGTTTCAAATCCTAGCTCTTCACCAACCAGCTGTGTGAACTTGTACCTCAGTTTCTTCACATGAAAAATGGGAATAATCAGGACTGGTGAACAATTTGTGAAGCTGAAATGAGATAACATGGGAATGGCCTGCACAGGCCCAGGTGCAGAGAGAGTCTAGCAACAAACGTTAGTCCTTTTCCCTCTTCTACCACCCCAAAGTCTAGAAAAAAATAGCTAGAAATAAAAGGAAAGTATAAATTATGCTTTTGAATTTATCCTACTTTCCTAGTTTCCTGGATCTTTTTAACATTTTGAAATATGAGAGAAGTAAAAAGAGAGATTTTTTTAAAGGAATTAAAATACCAGTAAAAGGCTGAAATGTCATTACACCCACAAATATTGCAATTACCCACATTTATTTCTGAATGGTCCCAATTTAAAACAAATATTTGTTTTACCTTTAAACAAACTGGAGCAGGTTATGTATGTATTTTTCATTTAGGGAAGGGAAAATGTTATCTTTCAGAAGAGCAATTTTCCTGTAATGTAGTATTTTGTATCAGAAAATTCATTTTTAGAATTTTTCATATTGCTGCTGAAGTATGCAGTTAAATGATTCTCAATACACTATGATGCACCAAATTCTACCAAAATGAATCTCTTAAGTACAAAAATTAAATCTCTTTCCTGTCATTTTCATACCATTAAGCTAAGTGGAACATTAAAAACATAAATAAAAGGGAAAAAGAAAGCTATGTTTTTCAATAAAAGTTCAAATTGCCCCAGAGAAATGAATTTGATCTTATCATAACTTCTTATGTAAATTGACAATTTATCCAGAGAAAAATAAGCAATTGGGTGAACATGAGAATTGATAGTGATAATGAATACAGATACAGATATATCCTAAATTTGTTATCTCAGTGAGTCTTAAAGAATATTTTCCTTTTGATGTGGCCAACTTGACTCTACTCTAGATTTTCATGTTTCAGATCCTCATCTTCAGAAGGTGCCAGGGTGCCTTCCTTAGAGCAACAAAATGGCTCTTCTTGGGCTAGAACCATATCCCTGGGGAAATTTCAACGTCTAGTTGGAGAAGCAACGTATGGAGAGCTGAGAGGTAAAGATGAGAGATCGCAATAATGACAAAAGCAAAACAAAGTCTATGACAAGCTTGAGTTGATCTACCCTATTCCTTTCCAGAAACATAAAACAGTTAATGACATAGTAACATGGCCCATTGTCTTTCTCTGAAGTCCAGAGTGGACTGAATCTGGGCTAATATTAAATAGCAACACCACACTGATTGAGGCCCGGTACCAGTCTTATAACTCACTAACATCCCAGGGTCCTTGCATAGCGGCCTCTGAGGGGAAATGTATTAGTAGGCTGAGAGAAATAGAATTGGGTATGGTATTGGGTCATGGTTCCTTGGGGTACAGTCTATACATTTTTTTTCTTGGCATTCAGGAGAATCACACATTTTTAAAGTGAATTTCATTTTCCTCATTTTTCTTGCATAAGGATTATTTTGGAATCACCAGCTCGAAATCATCAATCCTACCTCCATTCTCAGTTAGAAGTTTCAAAGCATCTTAAGAAGTAAATTCAATTATTTAGACTTCTGTCGAATCACATGGTAATGAAAGGAAAGATGTAAAAGAATTAAACCTCTCTTACTTCTCTAGCAGGCAAGAATTTCTATGTTTTCTGACCTAGAGAAAACCAAAAGCAATTTCGAGAGGGTGGAAAAGAGAGTGACAGTACTGGCGCCCTGGCACAGCAGTATATCACACAGAGCAAGGTGTGAGTGAAGGACCGAGGGGTGGAGGAGTAGAGGGAGCAGAATATGGGTCAGAACACTGATGAAACAACACTTAACAATCCTACCCAGAGAGTGGCATGTCAAGACAGTTCAGCTGCAAACAAACACAGAAAACGAGTGTGTTTTCACAGAAGGTGAGTGAGGGCTCAGCAAAGATAATGCATGGGCTTAATAGACAGTGGGAATACCAGACCTGGCTGGGTCATTCAGAAAAATCTATCTGAAAACAAGGCATGGCAGGGCAGGCATGGGGGTCTGGAATTCACACCAGCAGGATGAAAAGAAGAAAACAGTCTTGCTTCGCCTGTCTGAAGTAGAGGGCAGGGAACACTGAATTAGCTAAAGTATCAAGCAGGGCACCACTAAGTCAGCTGAAGCAGAGGGCAGTGCACCTCCTGGCTGGCTGACATAAAGGGTAGGATTTTACCTGAAGCCAATGGAAGAAGCCCAGAGGAGACCAGTTGAAGGGAGCGGGACAAGAGCCCGTCTCTTCATAAAAGGCCACCTACAACCTTGCTTAGGTATCTCTGAAATTCATTCCATGGCACACCTTATGTCTTCTCCTTTTCTTTAGAAAAGCTACTCTATGCTTGCTTGCTCTTGCTTAGCATCTTCAACTTCCTGCTTCACTTCCCTGGCCCCTGATTCCTAGCCCTGGAGCTCTATGCTTTCTGCCAGCTCTGCCTCCACCGAGCACTGCCTGTCAAATGCAGTTTTACCCCCAATCCCTCTAGCATCGCTCCAGGCTCAGGCCCCCAAGACTGACTCAGTCCTCCTTGGTTCATACCAGCCTTTCAACAAGCCCTGACTACAAGTAGGACTGGCCAGTGGGCAGTCTTTTGGTGATGTCCCTAAAGGATTTGCACCTTAAATCTTTTGAACAGGAGCAGCCAAAATTAATTCCCAGACTCCACTGATCAGTATACCACCCCCGCCAGACATCTCTCAAATCTATTCTCTGTTCTCCTGCCCGACGTGAACTACAGTTCAAGCCCCACAATATCTTGATTTACAGTCCAGCAGCCCCCACCCATCTTTTCTTCCCTCCTCCAGTTTTGCACAGCACCCACAAATAAATTTCACACAACATGGTGAGATAATTTTCCTGAAATAAAACCTGACTGCATCATCGCTCTGCCAAAAATTCATCAATGACTTCCCCAGCTCTGAGGACAACGTCTAGATACTCTGATAATGCTTTCCCATCCCTTCACACAGGGTCCCCTCTGTCTATTTCTTTAGCATCTTCTCTTCCTGCTCTTCTTCACCCCAACACTGCAAGCTCCAGCCTTCCCAAACCAATGCCAGTGTTCTGGACACAGCTGGCACCCTCTTCTTCTGCGCCTTTCTGTATGCTAGACCTCTCCTCCTTGCCTCCTCTCCCTTATTCTCCTACCTTCAGCTGGCTAACTTCTACATATTCTTCAGGCTTCAGCCTCCTCCAGAAAGCCTTCTCTGTTCCCACAAAATTAGGTCAGGTAGCCCTTTATATGCTCTTACAGCATTTTGTTCCTGGATCTCTTATGGTACTTCACTGCATTGTATATTGATCAGCCACTTATTTTCCTAGATCCCCATTAAACTCTAAGCTCCATGAGGGCAGGGATCACTTCTGTCTAGCACAGTGCCCGGCTAAGGTAAACAATTAATACATTTTTTTGTGGAACAAAGAAAGAGAAAAGGGGAGAGTGTCTGTCTGTGTTGATTATACTCCTGGGTTCCTTGCAAATGCTTCTTATTATGAAGATCAGGGCTGGGGCAGCTGCAGGGCAAGCTGACACAGAGTGGATATGCACCTGAGTGAAGCTGTTCCTTCACAGGGCTTCCCGGGCAAGCCCTTCACTGCATCAAAACAGACAAGCCCTGTCACATGTCTGCCTTCACCCAGAGGGACGGCACACAGTGAGCTCAGCATCACCTAAATGTTACTGTCCCGACCCAGATATCTGAGGAAGAGATGAGGGTGGTGCCATAGTGGAAAGGTGGCAGGTAGGGTACATGTTCATCTGCTTCCCAGGATTTATCTGATGCCTGATGAATTCTGACACATGTAACATGGTGTTAGGAATATGCTTCTGAATACAAAATTTGTATATGTGCCTTAGAGAGTTCAGTTTCCACCACAGGGAACAACTCGGGAGATATACAGACAAGAGTAGACAAGAATTCAGGTGCTAAGGTGAATTCCTCAGTCTACTTTCAAACTACAATGGCAGAATCCAGAAAAGGGTCCCCAGCTCACTGATTTCAGTATGCTAAGCTCTAAAAAGCAACTTGGGAAACCAGAGCGAAAAAATGCTATCCACAATCCCCTGGCATGTCACACTCACAGACTGAATGTCATTTGAGCATAAACATCATACAGTCAGAGATGATACTTAGAAATGTTGTGTTCTAAGTTGGAAATATAAGTGAGGTTCATTTTTTCAACATTCAGTAATTTTAATTTTATTCCTACCATATGATGGGTGTTGTTCTATGCATGGAGGATACAGCAATGAAAAAGTATATAAAAATGCTTGTCCTTCAAATTCTTAGAGAAGCATAACCTTCCAAGACTAAACCAGGAAGAAATAGAAAATATAAACACACCAATCACAAGCACTGAAATTGAAACTGTGATTAAAACTCTTCCAACAAACAAAAGCCCAAGACCAGATGGCTTCACAGGCAAACTCTATCAAACATTTAGAGAAGCGCTAACACCTATCCTTCTCAAACTCTTCCAAAATATAGCAGAGGGAGGAACACTCCCAAACTCATTCTACGAGGCCACCGTCACCCTGATACAAAAACCAGACGAAGATGTCACAGAAAGAGAAAACTACAGACCAATATCACTGATGAACATAGATGCAAGAATCCTCAAAAAAATACTAGCAAACCGAATCCAACAGCACATTAAAAGGATCATACACCATGATCAAGTGGGGTTTATCCCAGGAATGCAAGGATTCTTCAATATACGCAAATCAATCAATGTGATATACCATATTGCCAAACTGAAGTATAAAAACCATATGATAATCTCAATAGATGCAGAAAAAGCTTTTGACAAAATTCAACACCAATTTATGATAAAAGACTCTTCCAGAAAGTAGGCATAGAGGGAACTTACCTCAACAAAATAAAGGTCATATGTGAGAAACCCACAGCCAACATTGTTCTCAATGCTGAAAAACTGAAACCATTTCCTTTAAAATCAGAACAAGACAAGGATGCCCACTCTCACCACTATTATTCAACATAGTTTTGGAAATTTTAGCTAGAATAATCAGAGAAGAAAAAGAAATAAAAGGAATCCAGGGGAGGACCTTCAGGATGGCAGAGGAGTAAGACATGGAGATCACCTTCCTCCCCAAAAATACATCAAAAATACACCTACATATGGAACAACTACTACAGGACACCTACTGAATGCTGGCAGAAGACTTCAGACTTCTCAAAAGGCAAGAAACTCCCCACGTACCTGGGTAGGGCAAAAGAAAAAATAAAAAACAGAGACAAAAGAATAGGGATGGGACCCGCACCTCTGGGAGGGAGCTGTGAAGGAGGAAAAGTTTCCACACACTAGGAAGCCTCTTCGTGAGCGGAGACTGCGGGTGGCAGAGGGGGTAAGCTTCGGGGCCACAGAGGAGAGCGCAGCCACAGGGGTGCGGAGGGCAAAGTGGAGAGATTCCCACACAGAGGATCGGTGCCGAGCAGCACTCACCAGCCCGAGAGGCTTGTCTGCTCACCCGCCAGGGCGGGCGGGGGCTGGGAGCTGAGACTCGGGCTTCGGAGGTCGGATCCCAGGGAGAGGACTGGGGTTGGCCGCGTGAACACAGCCTGAAGGGGGCTAGTGCGCCACAGCTAGCCAGGAGGGAGTCCGGGAAAAAGTCTGGACCTGCCGAAGAGGCAAGAGACCATTGTTTCGGGGTGCGCGAGGAGAGGGGGTACAGAGCACCGCCTAAAGGAGCTCCAGAGACGGGCGTGAGCCGCAGCTATCAGCGCGGACCCCAGAGACGGGCATGAGACACTAAGGCTGCTGCTGCTGCCACCAAGAAGCCTGTGTGCAAGCACAGGTCACTCTCCACACCTCCCCTCCCGGGAGCCTGTGCAGCCTGCCACTGCCAGGGTCCCGTGATCCAGGGACAACTTCCCTGGGAGAACGCTCAGCGCGCCTCAGGCTGGTGCAACGTCACGCCGGCCTCTGCCTCCGCAGGCTCGCCCCGCATCCGTACCCCTCCCTCCCCCCGGCCTGAGAGAGCCAGAGCCCCCGAATCAGCTGCTCCTTTAACCCCATCCTGTCTGAGCGAAGAACAGACCCCAGAGGGCGACCTACATACAGAGGCAGGGCCAAATCCAAAGCTGAACCCCAGGAGCTATGCAAACAAAGAAGAGAAAGGGAAATCTTTCCCAGCAGCCTCAGGAGCAGTGGATTAAAGCTCCACAGTCAACTTGATGTACCCTGCATCTGTGGAATACCTGAATAGACAATGAATCATCCCAAAATTGAGGCAATGGACTTTGGGAGCAACTGTAGACTTGGGGTTTGCTGTATGTAACAGACTAGTTTCTGATTTTTATATTTCTCTTAGTATAGATTCTAGCACTTGTTATCATTGGTGGATTTGTTTATTGGTTTGGTTGCTCTCTTCTTTCTTTTCTTATTTTATTACTATTTTATTTTATTATTTTAATACGTTTTTTATTTTAATAACTTTATTTTATTTTATTTATTTTTCTTTCCTTTTTTCCTCCCTTTTCTTCTGAGCCGTGTAGCTGACAGGGTCTTGGTGCTTCAGCTGGGTTTCAGGCCTGAGCCTCTGAGGTGGGAGAGCCGAGTTCAGGACACTGGACCACCAGAGACCTACGGGCCCCACATAATATCAATGGGTGAGAATTCTCCCAGATATCTCTGTCTCAAAGCTAAGACTGAGCACCACTGAACAACCAGCAAGCTCCAGTGCTGGACACCCCATGCCAAACAACTAGCAAGACAAGAATACAACCCCACCCATTAGCAGAGAGGCTGACTAAAATCATAATAAGTTCACAGACACCCCAAAACACACCACCAGATGTGGTCCTGCCCATCAGAAAGACAAGATCCAGCCTCATGCACCAGAACACATGCACCAGTCCCCTCCACCAGGAAGCCTACACAACGCACTGAACCAACCTCACCCACTAGGAGCAGACACCAAAAACAACGGGAACTACAAACCTGCAGCCTGAGAAAAGGAGACGCCAAACACAGTAAGTTAAGCAAAATGAGAAGATAGAGAAATACACAGCAGATGAAGGAGAAAGTAAAAACCCAGCAGATCAAACAAATGAAGAGGAAATAAGCAGTCTACCTGAAAAAGAATTCAGAGTAAAGATGATCCAAAATCTTGGAAATACAATGGAGAAAATACAAGAAAGGTTTAACAAGAACCAAAAAGAACTAAAGAGCAAACAAACGATGATGAACAACACAGTAAATGAAATTAAAAATTCTCTAGAAGGAATCAATAGCAGAATAACTGAGGCAGAAGAACGGATAAGTGACCTGGAAGATAAAATCGTGGAAATAACTACTGCAGAGCAGAATAAAGAAAAAAGAATGAAAAGAATTGAGGACAGGGTCGGAGACAACTGGGACAACATTAAACGCACCAACATTTGAATTATACGGGTCCCAGACAAAGAAGAGATAAAGAAAGAGACTGAGAAAATATTTGAAGAGATTATAGTTGAAAACTTCCATAATATGGGAAAGGAAATAGTCAATCAAGTCGAGGAAGCGCAGAGTCCCATACAGGATAAATCCAAGGAGAAACAGGCCAACACATTTTAATCAAACTATCAAAACTTAAATACAAAGAAAAAATATTAGAAGCAGCAAGGGAAAAGCAAAAATTACATACAAGGGAATCCCCATAAGGTTAACAGCTGGTCCTTCAGCAGAAATTCTGCAAGCCAGAAGGGAGAGGCAGGACATATTGGAAGTGATGAAAGGGAAAAACCTACAACCAAGATTACTCTACCCAGCAAGGATCTCATTCAGATTCGACAGAGAAATTAAAACCTTTACAGACAAGCAAAAGCTAAGAGAATTCAGCACCACCAAACCAGCTTTGCAACAAATGCTAAAGGAACTTCTCTAGGGAGGAAGCACAAGAGAAGGAAAAGACCTACAATAACAAACCCAAAACAAATAAGAAAATGGTAATAGGAACATACATATCGATAACTATCTTCAATGTAAATGGATTCAACGTTCCAAACAAAAGACACAGACTGGCTGAATAGATACAAAAACAAGACCCATAAATATGCTGTCTACAAGAGACCCACTTCAGACCTAGGAACACATACAGACTGAAAGTGAGGGGATGGAAAAAGATATTCTATGTAAATGAAAATCAAGAGAAAGCTGGAGTAGCAATTCTCATATCAGACAAAATAGGCTTTAAAATAAAGACTATTACAAGAGACAAAGAAGGACACTACATAATGATCAAGGGATCAATCCAAGATGAAGATGTAACAATTGTAAATATTTATGCTCCCAACATAGGAACACCTCAATACATAAGGCAAATGCTAACAGCCATAAAAGGGGTAATCGACAGTAACACAATCACAGTAGGAGACTTTAACACCCCACTTTCACCAATGGACAGATCATTCAAAAAGAAAATACATAAGGAAACACAAGCTTTAAATGACAAATTAAACAAGATGGACTTAATTGATATTTATGGGACATTCCACCCCAAAAAAACAGGATACATTTTCTTCTCAAGTGCTCATGGAACGTTCTCCAGGATAGATCATATCTTGGGTCACAAATCAAGCCTTGGTAAATTTAAGAAAACTGGAATCATATCAAGTATCTTTTCTGAACACACGCTATGAGACTAGATATCAATTACAGGCAAAAAAGTGTAAAAAATACAAACACATGGAGGCTACACAATACACTACTAAATAACCAAGAGATCACTGAAGAAATCAAAGAGGAAATTTAAAATACCTAGAAACAAATGACAATGAAAACATGACGACCCAAAACCTATGGGATGCAGCAAAAGCAGTTCTAAGACGGAAGTTTAGAGCAATACAATCCTACTTCAAGAAACAAGAAAAAACTCAGATAAACAACCTAACGTTACACCTAAAGCAATTAGAGAAGAAGAACAAAAAATACCCAAAGTTAGCAGAAGGAAAGAAATCATAAAGATCAGATCAGAAATCAATGAAAAAGAAATGAAGGAAACAATAGCAAAGATCAATAAAACTAAAAGCTGGTTATTAGAGAAGATAAATAAAATTGACAAACTATTAGCCAGACTCATAAAGAAAAAAAGGGAGGAGACTCAAATCAACAGAACTAGGAATGAAAAAGGAGAAGTAACAACTGACATTGCAGAAATACAAAGGATCATGAGAGATTACTATAAGCAACTATATGCCAATAAAATGGACAACCTGCAAGAAATGGAAAAAGTTTTAGAAAAGCACATCCTTCTGAGACTGAACCAGGAAGAAATAGAAAATATAAACACACCAATCACAAGCAATGAAATTGAAACTGTGACTAAAAATCTTCTAACAAACAAAAGACTAGGACCAGATGGCTTCACAGGCGAACTCTATCAATCATTTAGAGAAGAGCTAACACCTATCCTTCTCAAACTCTTCCAAAATATAGCAGAGGGAGGAACACTCCCAAACTCATTCTACGAGGCCACCGTCACCCTGATACAAAAACCAGACGAAGATGTCACAGAAAGAGAAAACTACAGACCAATATCACTGATGAACATAGATGCAAGAATCCTCCAAAAAATACTAGCAAACCGAATCCAACAGCACATTAAAAGGATCACACACCATGATCAAGTGGGATTTATCCCACGGATGCAAGGATTCTTCAATATATGCAGATCAATCATGTGATACACCATATTAACAAACTGAAGTATAAAAACCATATGATAATCACAAAAGATGCAGGAAAAGCTTTTGACAAAATTCAACACCCATTTATGATAAAAAAAAACCCAGAAAGTAGGCATACAGGGAACTTACCTCAACATAATAAAGGCCATATATGAAAAACTCACAGCCAACATCATTCTCAATGGTAAAAAACTGAAACCACTTCCACTAAGAAAAGGAAGAAGAAAAGGATGCCCACTCTCACCACTATTATTCAACATAATTTTGGAAGTTTTAGCCACAGCAATCAGAGAAGGAAAAAAAATAAAAGGAATCCAAATCAGAAAAAAAGTAAAAGTGTCACTGTTTGCAGATGACATGATACTACACATAGAGAATCCTAAAGATGCTACCAGAAAACTACTAGAGCTAATCAATGAATTTGGAAAGTAGCAGGATAAAAAATTAATGCAAAGAAATTTCTTGCATTCCTATACACTAATGACGAAAACCTAAAAGAGAAATTAAGGAAACACTCCCATTTACTACTGCAGCAAAAAGAATAAAATACCTAGGAATAAACCTATCTAAGGAGACAAAAGACCTGTATGCAGAAAATTACAAGACACTGATGAAAGAAATTAAAGGTGATACAAATAGATGGAGAGATATACCATGTTCTTGGACTGGAAGAATCAACATTGTGAAAATGACTCTACTATCCAAAGCAATCTACAGATTCAATGCAATCCCTATCAAACTACCAATGGCATTTTTCACAGAACTAGAACAAAAAATTTCACACTTTGCATGGAAACACAAAAGACCCTGAATAACCAAAGCAATCTTGAGAAAGAAAAACGGAGCTGGAGGAATCAGGCTCCCTGACTTCGGACTCTACTACAAAGCTACAGTAATCAAGACAGTATGGTACTGGCACAAAAACGAAATATAGATCCATGGAACAGGACAGAAAGCCCAGAGATAAACCCACGCACATATGGTCACCTTATCTTTGATAAAGGAGGCAAGAATATACAGTGGAGAAAAGACAGCCTCTTCCATAAGTGGTGCTGGGAAAACTGGACAGCTTCATGTAAAAGAATGAAATTAGAACACTCCCTAACACCATACACAGAAATGAACTAAAAATGGATTAAAGACCTAAATGTAAGGCCAGAAAGTATAAAACTCTTAGAGGAAAACAAATGCAGAACACTCTTTGACATAAATCACAGCAAGATCTTTTTTGACCCACCTTCTGGAGAAATGGAAATAAAACCAAAAACAAACAAATGGGACCTATTGAAACTTCAAAGCTTTTGCACAGCAAAGGAAACCATAAACAAGATAAAAAGACAACCCTCAGAATGGGAGAAAATATTTGCAAATGAAGCAACTGACAAAGGATTAATCTCCAAAATTTACAAGCAGCTCATGCAGCTCAACATTAAAAAAACAAAAAACCCAAACCAAAAATGGGCAGAAGACCT
This sequence comes from Balaenoptera physalus, assembly GCF_965194825.1. NCBI lineage: Eukaryota > Metazoa > Chordata > Mammalia > Artiodactyla > Balaenopteridae > Balaenoptera > Balaenoptera physalus. The sequence goes on from NC_138889.1 coordinate 85,298,112, forward strand.
AAATAGACATTTCTCCAAAGAAGATATACAGATTGCCAACAGACACATTGAAGAATGCTCAACATCATTAATCATTAGAGAAATGCAAATCAAAACTACAATGAAGTATCACCTCACACCAGTCAGAATGGCCATCATCAAAAAATCTACAAACCATAAATGCTGGAGAGGGTGTGGAGAAAGGAACCCTCTTGCACTGTTGGTAGGAAGGTAAATTGATACAGCCACTATGGAGAACATTATGGACGTTCCTTAAAAGACTAAAAATAGAACTACCATATGACCTAGGAATCCCACTACTAGGCATATACCCTGAGAAAACCATAATTCAAAAACAGTCATGTACCAAAATGTTCAGTGCAGCTCTGTTTACAATAGCCAGAACATGGAAGCAACTGAAGTATCCATCAACAGATGAATGGATAAAGAAGATGTGGCACATATATAAAATGGAATATTACTCAGCCATAAAAAGGAACGAAACTGAGTTATTTGTAGTGAGGTGGATAGACCTAGAGACTGTCATACAGAGTGTAGTAAGTCAGAAAGAGAAGAACAAATACTGTATGCTAACACATATATATGGAATCTAAAAAAAAAAAAAAAAAATGGTCATGAAGAAACTAGGGGAAGATGGGAATAAAGATGCAGACCTACTAGAGAATGGACTTGAGGATCCGGGGAGGGGGAAGGTAAGCTAGGACAAAGTGAGAGAGTGGCATGGACATATATATACTACCAAACGTAAAATAGATAGCTAGTGGGAAGCAGCCGCATAGCACAGGGAGATCAGCTCGGTGCTTTGTGACCACCTAGACAGGTGGGATAGGGAGTGTGGGAGGGAAATGGAAGAGGGAGGGGATATGTGGATATATGTATACATATAGCTGATTCAGTTTCTTATACAGCAGAAACTAACACAACATTGTAAAGCAATTATATTCCAATAAAGATATTAAAAAAAAAAGAAAAGGAATCCAAATTGGAAAAGAAGGAAAGCTGTCACTGTTTGCAGATGACATGATACTATATAAAGAATCCTAAAGATGCTACCAGAAAACTACTAGAGCTAATCAATGAATTTGGTAGAGTAGCAGGATACAAAATTAATGCCAAAAATCTCTTGCATTCCTATACACTAATGATGAAAAATCTGAAAGGGAAGTTAAGGAAACACTCCCATTTACCATTGCAACAAAAAGAATAAAATACATAGGAATAAACCTACCTAAGGAGACAAAAGACCTGTATGCAGAATACTATAAGACACAGATGAAAGAAATTAAAGATGATACAAATAGATGGAGAGATATACCATATACTAGGACTGGAAGAATCAACATTGTGAAAATGACTATACTACCCAAAGCAATCTACAGATTCAATGCAATCCCTATCAAACTACCAATGGCATTTTTCACAGAACTAGAGCAAAGATTTTCACAATTTCTATGGAAACACAAGAGACCCCGAATAGTCAAAGCAGTCTTGTGGAAGAAAAATGGACCTGGAGGAATCAGTCTCCCTGACAAAGTTACAGTAATCAAGACAGTATGGTACTGGCAAAAAAACAGAAATATAGATCCATGGAACAGGACAGAAAGCCCAGAGATAAACCCATGTACATATGGGCACTTTATCTTTGATAAAGGAGGCAAGAATATACAGTGGAGAAATGACAGCCTCTTCCATAAGTGGTGCTGGGAAAACTGGACAGCTACATGTAAAAGAATGACATTAGAACACTCCCTAACACCATACACAGAAATGAACTAAAAATGGATTAAAGACCTAAATGTAAGGCCAGAAATTATAAAACTTTTAGAGGAAAACAAATGCAGAACACTCTTTGACATAAATCACAGCAAGATCTTTTTTGACCCACCTTCTGGAGAAATGGAAATAAAACCAAAAAAAAAACAAATGGGACCTATTGAAACTTCAAAGCTTTTGCACAGCAAAGGAAACCATAAACAAGATAAAAAGACAACCCTCAGAATGGGAGAAAATATTTGCAAATGAAGCAACTGACAAAGGATTAATCTCCAAAATATACAAGCAGCTCAGGCAGCTCAATATCAAAAAAACAAAAAACCCAATCCAAAAATGGGCAGAAGACCTAAATAGACATTTCTCCAAAGAATATACACAGATTGCCAAAAAACACATGGAAGGATGCTCAACACCACTAATCATTAGAGAAATGTAAATCAAAACTACAATGAGGTATCACCTCACACTAGTCAGAATGACCATCATCAAAAAATCTACACACAATAAATGCTGGAGAGGGCGTGGAGAAAAGGGAACCCTCTTGCACTGTTGGTGGGAATGTAAATTGATACATCCACTATGGAGAACAGTATGGAGGTTCCCTACAAAACTGAAAATAGAACTACCATATGACCCAGCAATCCCACTACTGGGCATATACCCTGAGAAAACCATAATTCAAAAAGAGTCATGTACCACAATGTTCACTGCAGCACTATTTACAATAGCCAGGACATGGAAGCAACCTAAGTGTCCACTGACAGATGAATGGATAAAGAAGATGTGGCACACATATACAATGGAATATTACTCAGCCATAAAAGGAAACAAAATTGAGTTATTTGTAGTGAGGTGGATGGATCTAGAGTCTGTCATACAGAGTGAAGTAAGTCAGAAAGAGAAAAACAAATACCGTATGTTAACACATATATATGGAATCTAAAAAAAATAATAATAATAATTCTGATGAACCTAGGGGCAGGACAGGAATAAAGATGTAGACGTAGAGAATGGACTTGAGGACACGGGCGTGGGAAGGGTAAGCTGGGACGAAGTGAGAGAGTAGCATTGACATATATACACTACCAAACGTAAAATAGATAGCTAGTGGGAAGCAGCCACATAGCACAGGGAGATCAGCTCGGTGCTTTGTGACCACCTAGAGGGGTGGGATAGGGAGGATGGGAGGGAGAGGCAAGAGGGAGGGGATATGGGGATATATGCATACATATAGCTGATTCACTTTGTTATACAGCAGAAACTAAGACAACATTGCAAAGCAATTATACTCCAATAATATGTTTAAAAAAATGGTTGTCCTTACTGAACTTAAATTCTGTACCATATCTAGTATATTATATGGAGGTAAGGGATATGGGAAAAAATAACCCAAAAAGGAGGATATCAAATACTGGGGGGAGCATAGGTTTTAGTATTTAAAAAGGTCTGAGAAGGCCTCGCTGAGAAGGCCTCACTGAGAAGGTGATGATTATCTTTCACTATATTTGGGAAAATTTCAGTTACTGTTTCTTCAAATATTTTTTCTCCCCCATTCTCTCTTTTTTCCCTCTCCAATTACATATATGTTATGTATTCTTTAAAATCATTTTTCTCTCTGTTCTTCAGATTAGATAATTTCTATTAATCTTTCTTCAAGTTCATTGACCCTTCTGGCATGTCTATTCTGCTGTGAAATACAGCCAGTCATTTTTTAAATTTCAGATACTGTATTTTTACATTCTACAATTGGTTTTTATAATTACTATTTGTCTACAGAAAACTATTCTATTTCTAAATACAAATTTATGATTGCTGTTTTCTGCCTTTTCTTCATGCACCTGGTTTTCTTTCCAACCTCAGGCATTTTTATAATAAGCTGATTTAAAATCCTTGTTTACTGACTACAATATCTGGGTCATCTTGGTGTCAGTTTCCATTGATTTTCTTTTCATTTTAGAATAGGTTCCATTTTTCCTGTTTCTTCATATGTCCAATAATTTTGGATTATAAATTGGATGTTAGAAATAGTATGTCGTTGAGATTCTGAAATTTTCCCATGAAGAGTACTGATTTGTTTTTAAGTGGAAAGTACACTTGGGCTGTGTGCAAACTGTACATTTTTCTTCCTCTACAGCTCAAAACTCATTTCAACTCTTTTATAGTGAACTGGGCTGCTTGGAGTCTGGCCCATGATTGCAAGTTATAGAGGCCTGCTGGAGATTTTGACAAAGTTTATTCACAGAATTCTGAGCTCTCCTCTGGTCCCATTGTTGATGTTGTTGTTTTCCTGGGATTTTCCAGAAAGTCTATGATTACCTCAAACCAGTAAGACTCTGGGCTTTGTATCAGAGTTTTTGTTTGTTTGTTTGTTTTTTATGGAGGTATCCACACATCTGTTCTCTATGTCGGCATCTCTATTCTTGCCCTGCAAATAGCTTCATCTGTACCATTTTTCTAGATTCCACATATTTTAATAACTCTACACAGGGCAGACTAAGGCCTGAGATTAAAACCTTTAAAAACTAGAAAGTCACTCAATGCTTTTCTTCTTCCAAGCATTGACTTTCTTTAGTACCTACGTGCTTTTGGTCACTTTCCAGTGCCTAAAAAGTTTATATTAAAAGTTTACACTAAAACTTTTATGTTAAAAGTTTTATTTGTCATCTACAGTAGGATTTGTCTAAAAAGAACTGCTTGATAGTGTATAGAGGCAGAACTGCTGAGAAAGTGATATTTGAATAAATACCTAAAAGAAGAATGGGAGCTATTCATGTAGATATCTGCGTGAAGAGCGTTCCAGGAAGAGGGGAGTGCATGTGATAAAGCCTGAAGCAGATCTTGCCTCGTGTGTCTGAGGAATGACGAGGAGGTCAGTGTGGCTAGAGTAGGGGAAGTGAGGGAGAAAGGACCAGATGCGGTCAGAGAGATAGACACGGCAGAGAATCAAGATGTAGCAGGGATAAATGGATAAAGAAGATGTGGCACATATATACAATGGAATATTACTCAGCCATAAAAAGAAACGAAATTGAGTTATTTGTAGTGAGGTGGATGGAGTTAGAGTCTGTCATACAGAGTGAAGTAAGTCAGAAAGAGAAAAACAAATACAGTATGCTAACACATATATATGGAATCTAAGGAAAAAAAAAAAAGGTCATGAAGAACCTAGTGGTAAGACGGGAATAAAGACACAGACCTACTAGAGAATGGACTTGAGGATATGGGGAGGGGGAAGGGTAAGATGTGACAAAGTGGGAGAGTGGCATGGACATATGTACACTACCAAACGTAAAGTGGATAGCTGGTGGGAAGCAGCCACGTAGCACAGGGAGATCAGCTCGGTGCTTTGTGACCACCTAGAGGGGTGGGATGGGGAGGGTGGGAGGGAGGGAGATGCAAGAGGGAAGAGATATGGGAACATGTGTATATGTATAACTGATTCACTTTGTTATAAAGTAGAAACTAACACACCATCGTAGAGCAATTGTGCTCCAATGAAGATGTTAAAAAAAAAAAAACTTTAAGGGTAAGCTGGGACAAAGAGAGTGGCATGGACATATATACACTACCAAATGTAAAACAGATAGCTAGTGGGAAGCAGCCGCATAGCACAGGGAGATCAGCTCGGTGCTTTGTGACCACCTAGAGGGGTGGGATAGGGAGGGTGGGAGGGAAGGAGATGCAAGAGGGAAGAGATATGGGGATATATATATATATGTATAACTGATTTACTTTGTTATAAAGCAGAAACTAACACACCATTGTGAAGCAATTATACTCCAATAAAGATGTTAAAAAAAAAAAGATGTAGCAGGTCACTCAGCCACTATGAAAACTTTGGCTTGTACTTTGAGATAGAAAACCACTGGAGGGTTTTGAATTGAGAAGTAATGTGATTTAGCTTTTGTTTTAAACTGACCACCTTGGCTCTATATTGAGACTAAAGGGCAAAGTATGGAAACAAGTATTCCACTTAGGAGGCTCTTTTAAAAATCCAGGTAAAGTAGCTTTGGCTTAGATCAGGGTGGCAATAATGGAAATAGTGAAAAAGTGGTCAGAGTCTGCATGCATCTGTGGTCAGAGCAAAAGCATTTGCCAAGAATTTGGATTTGATGTGTGAAGGAAAGGGAAGAGTCATGGATGACTGCAGTTTTTCTGCTTTGAGAAACGAGGAGGATGGAGTAGGGGTAGATCAGTAGGGTTAGGGACATTTGTGTTTGACTTCCCTGATAGATATCCCAGTGGGAATATCAAGGAGAAAATTAAATTCTGGGCTGGAGTTCAGGGGAGAGGTTAAGGCTACAGATGTAGATTTGTAAGTTGTCTATATATAGTGTGGTATTTAAAGCCAGAAGAAGACATGAGATCACCAAGGAGCCTGATATAACTAAAGAAGAGAAGACTTCCAAAGACACTCCTCTGAGGATGGTATGATTAGAGGTAACTGAAAGGAGGAGGAAACCAAGAAGATGCCAGTGTGATAGGAGATGAACCAGGAGAGTGTGGAGTCTTGGAAGCCAAGGCAAGAAAGTGTTCAGTGTTTAAAAAAGAAAGGAGTAACTAGCTATGGCAATTCCCACAGGGAGATCAAGTAAATGAGCACTGAGGATTGACCCTTAGATCTGTCAATGTAGAGGTTGTGGTTGACCTTGACAAGAGCATTTTTAGTGGAATGGTGAAGATGAAATCCTGCTTGAAGAGGGTTTAAGAGGAAATAGGAGAAAAGAAATTGAAAACAGCACATATATACATGATATGATTATGAGTATAGCATTATAAGATGCTATAAGATAAGGAAAAAAATATTTCTAAGGAGGAGGGTAGTCAGGGTAGGAAAAAAAATCCATGAATTTGAGGAAATTTTCCAAAGAGTAAAGAACAGAGGCACATCTGCTGCCCTCTGTGCTGGAGCATGCGATACAGAAATCACATGAATAGAAGAGTTTCATTGAACCCACCATGGTTAGCAGTCTCACACCTGGCCTCAGAAAACTGACATTCACCTCACCATTGTGGGGTGACTCAGGCTCAGACCCCAACCTGACAAGTCTAGTCACCCCTGCTTCTGGGGCCAGCTCCTCTTGTCTGATCTCATCTGATATTTCTGTTCAACCTCTTTCCCAAGATTCCCCTCTGCCTTTACTGCAACTCTCTAGCACTGACCCTTTTCTGACTCCCAAACTTCCTTAGTTGAGGCTAATGTGTTCTCTTCCTCAGCTGATTTGTTTCTGCCCTTAACCGACTTGCCAGGCTGACTTCTAGAGAATCTGGTCCAGTCCTAACCAAGACTGGCCCCCAGGTTGTGTTTGTCCTGCTCTCAGGTCAAGTCATAGCCTAGATCCAAATACTGAATGGATGGTAGAAGGAAAAGAGTCCTGGATTTGAAGTGAGAGAGATGAGAATTCAAGCTGCCACTTGGTTACTCACCAGCTGTGTGATCTGAAGCAGGCTCTTTAACCTCATGGAGTTTCAGTTCTCTTATCTACAGAACGGAGAGAATAATTCTCACCCTTAAGGGATTGTAAAAATTGAATGAGATAACATATATGTTAGGATCTGGAGAAAATTTTATCTTTTTAGCAGCTGCTAAGGGATAGAATCACAATGTAAGAAGAGGATTGCTATGTTGAGAAGATGCCGCTTGATAAAGTTGTAGAACCCAGAGTTCAAACAGAAGAAAGGTCCAGTGCTGCTCAATAAAAGATAGGGTAGGAGGTGGGGTGGGCCAGGGATCTTCCTAATGTGGGTTTTTCACATGCAATGTAATTTTTTCCTCTGGCCAAATAAATTCATGGGCTTATTTGATTTCTCACGGAAGCTTGTGAAGGTCTAAATTTTGAAAATCGTTGCAAATAGGGTTAAAACAGTTAAACTATAAGACTATGGAGTAAACCAGGTACCTATTTACATGTACAAAATGCCCAGAAACTAGTAGGCTCTCTGTTGTTAGCTCTCCAATTCTGCCATCTCTTTACCTTGCTTATCGTGTATGATCCACAATATAGACTCTCTATATCTCTGATTTACAATATAGTCTCTCTAGTCATACCATCCGGGTTCATATCCTGGCTCCATCTCCTAATCTGTGACCTTGGACAAGTTATTTAACAGTATTGGGCCTCAGTTTTTTCATCTGCAAGATGGAAATAATAATAACAATAACAACACCTAGCTCGCAAAGTAGTTTAATTGAAATAGAGTTTACCATAGTTGATAAAGTATTAAATGGGATCATGTATGAGAAGCAATTAGACAAGATTCTGGTACAGAGTAGACACTCACTATTTCCTGCTAATATCATTATTCCTAGTACCACATTTGCCAAAGTAATATGTGAAAAATTCACTCAAAACACAGTCACATGATCAGTCTGAGAAATGATCTGCATAGAATTCACTGAACCTCCAGTAATGAGGGTAGCAATGACTGAGTAGGATATGCCTTAATAAAACTTTCATTCAACTTTGTGTTGTTATTGTTTTTAAAAATTTTTTCCCATCTTCTTTAGAAAGCAAGGCTCATTTTCATTTCTTGTGTGTCACTTTGAGAAGTACCAAGCTCTGGCTTCAAAGATGTCACTCTGTTTCATGAGGTGATGCAATTTGCTGAACTAAAGCAATCTTGGGTGAGTCACTGCAAAAAACAATGCATCATCCAGACAATTTTATCTTCTTAAGAAAGAGGCAGAAGGGCATAGTGTTCTTCTCTGAGCTCCTCAAGTTGTGGCTAAGAATAAAGGCAACTTAAAAAAACCCACACGCTTCTCTCTGTATTAACTATTCTCACTCTAGTGCAGCTGGAATACAAAGACTGCAGATTCTGATCTCAGACAAATGAGTGTTTAGATCCTGGCCCTGTCACTTGCTAATCGTGTGACCTTTCACAATCTACTTAACTGTTATGTGGCAAGGACGGCTGCTGTCCGTCATAAATTTATCCTATTCTTCCATACAGTAGAGCTGTTGTCAGGAAGCAGCTGCACAGCCAGCAACTGCATTTTCAAGCCTTTGTTAAATCTAGAAAGGACCATGTGAATGTGTCTGGCCAAGAGAATGTGGGTAAGAGTGATAGATGCCACTCCCTGTCCTGGCCCATAAAATCCCCCTCTATGTTCTCTCTTTCCCCATTTCTGGCAGAATATTGATACCACCATGGCACCCATGTGGTGAAGCCTCTCTGAGTCTAGATCTCTGAATGACTGCATGGTCCCCCACTATCACTACCACCACCACCTTCTTTCCCTTATACTGAACTTTATATAAATGATACGTAAAATTAGATTGGAAGAAACCATTGAGATTTCAGGTTTTATCTATCTATCATTACCTTAACCAATACATACTTTAAGCATCTGCTTCTTCATCATAAAAATGGGAATAATAATAGTAGCTACTCAGAGTTGCTGTGATAATTAAATGAGTTGTGTAAAGCACTTAGCACAACACCTGGAACCTAGTAAGTGCTCAAAAAATATAAGCTGCTATATTTACTAAGATAGTCCTAATTCCTTTTACTGCTTCTGAAATTGATATATACAACTCCTTCGCCAGCCATCTCTAGAATAAGCTGTTCTTCAACTAATAGTGAATCACATAATCCATGGTTTCTTAGCATTGAAAAATTATGGTACTATTATAGCTACTACTATTATTATTTAATTATCCATATTTTTACCAAGATCATCATACAAGTCATCTTTCTCTTTTTTTTCTTCCACTGTATCCTTCTAGTAACAATCTGCCTTTTTATATCAATGTTAACCAGTGTCATCCATCCTAAAGAGAAAATTTTGTTTGTGAATTAAAGAAGTGATAAGATATACAAGCCTGCTGCTGGCAATTATCTCAGACCAGCATACAACCTTCAGTAAGTCCTTCAAGTTATTTAAAAGACAATGCCACGTAAGAGATGCTACTTGAGATACCATTCTTCATTACTTATTAAATGACAGCATGTTCTTTAATGGAGGGCCAGCATAAAAGCAGGAGAGGGGGTGGGCAAATCTCTCAGTCTCTGCCTGCTCCTGGCCCTTCTCTGACCAACTGTGGGTGCAGAAGCCCTGCCACCTGCAGCCCCTGCCTGTCCATTTCTGAACTGATGAGAACCAGACCCAGTATTATCATAGGAGAGCCTTTACTATGCATAAGGGGAAATGTTAGGCAAAAATTGATCTGCTGCCCTGAGATGGATGTGCAGGGGCTACAATTTGAATATTGGGCTCTCTTCCAGGCTGACCTCCCTCCTAGATCCCTCCATGGGTGCCCGAGTAGAACAGCTGGGTTTATGCACACCCTCCTCCACTGCTATCCCACTTCTATTCCTGGTCTGCACCATGCTTTTCACTAAGAATGGTACACAGCTCTGAATCATAATGATCAACATCATTATCATTATGGTCATCAGCATGGTAATAATAATAGCTAGCCTACTGAGCATCTTCTGTGTATCAGGAACTGATTGCTTCATCTCTTTTTTAAATATTCATGACATATCTTCAACATAGACATTATTATGCCTATTTCAGAGATGTGGCAATTGAGGCTCTAAGTAGTTAAGCTGTTTGCTAATAAGGAGTAAAGCCAGAATTCAAATCCAGCTCTGATTTTAAAATGTGTGTATTTTATCTTTCAGCTGGCTACCTCTTAGCAGGCTATGTTCCTCAAACCCTACTTATTTCCTGCCTGCAAATGTAAAGGGACAGAGTAGACTCTGTCCCTTTACACAGTAGACTGGCTTGGCCTCTGCAAAAACCCAAACAGGCTGCCCTGCCTCCTTGTACTGACATTGCTCAAGGACTCCAACCTCCTTGACTGGAATCCACAGATGCTGACCAAAGCATAGGGACAACACAAACGTCCTACCCCCCTTTGACATGGAGATTTGGGCAGCTGACCCTTTCTGGAGGAAAAAGGTAGAACCACTCTGTTGTCTCCTAAGCCTTGGCCTCACAGGTCCCAACTCACTCCTCCTCCTTCTGATGGTCCCCCAGTATGAAGGCTCTGCCTCAAAAACACTCTCACAAATGTTGCTAAAACCTAATGAACAAAATAGATATCTGGGGCTGTTATTCTGCACTACAAAGCAATTAATCAAATCCTTCTTTAAAAAATCCTTTGGGTGTTATTTAAGTGCTCCTATTATAGATCTCTAACACTTCAACCCAGAGGTAGTTTATGGATTTCTGAACTCTAAAGATAAAGGCCATAGTCAATTAGTGATCAGTTCAAAACCAAGCTAAGTAAAGGATGCAGTAAAATAAAAATAAAATAACCAGGCTGATGCCAGTTCTCCTTCGGTTCTGATAACAGTGTACTGACAAATCCAACAGTTCTCTAAGCAGCAACATGGATGGACCTAGAGATCGTCACACTGAGTGAAATAAGTCAGACAGAGAAAGACAAATATCACATGATAGCGCTTATACGTGGAATCTTTAAAAATGGTACAAATGAACTTATTTACCAAACAGAAATAGGGTAGAAAACAAACTTACGGTTACCAAGGTGGGGGAGGGATAAATTGGGACATTGGGACTGACACATACCCACTACTGTATATAAAGTAGATAACTAATAAGGACCTACTGTATAGCCCAGGCAACTCTACTCAATACTCTGTAATGGCCTATATGGAAAAGAATCCAAAAAAGAGTGGATACATGTATATGTATAACTGATTCACTTTGCTGTACACCAGAAACTAACACAACATTGTAAATCAACTATACTCCATTAAAAAAAATTTTTTTTAATTTAAAAAATAAAGCCTATAAAGCAAATTATAAGGTATTAGGTACCAATTACATCTGTCCAACGGTATGAGGTTGTTTTAAGGACAAGTCTCTGGCTTGCCTGAGTTGTAGGGCCACGCGGAAATATACACCATGGCAATCGAGAGCAACTATAACAGTGGCAGTGTAGCATAGTGGGAAAGCACACAGACTCCAGAACCAGGCTCATCCTGTTTCTGCCACCTGCTAGCCAAGTAACCTTGGGCAGGTTACTTACCTCATTACATTTTAGTTTTCTGGACTGTAAACAGGGGATCAGAACTGTACCTGCCTCAAGGTATTAGGAGGAATAAATGAGCGTATATTGCTTATGACACCACCTAGCCTGCAGTAAGATATTATAGTGGTCTGCTTTCCCAAACTGGCCTTTAACTGTCTTCTCTCCCCATAGTCTGTTTTGAAACTCACATCATTTTTCTTGTTTTTTGCCTGTTCTGCTGTCCATTTATGACCCCTAGAGTACCCATCTGGGTTCTTGGCTTCACTTCTCAGTTTACTGCCTGTGTTTTCCCTCTTTGCTTGACATTTTCTGCTTGTTAACATGTCAAAGGTGACTTACATCACCTCCCTTCTTCCTCCAAGTATCAATGGTCCTAACTGTGACAGACATACCTGGGGTGTAGTCCAGACAGTAACCTTGATTTTCCCCAAGGCTTTCATATTCCTTGTCCCTTCCCAAAGATCTATTTCTTTATATTCTTGCCCTCCTTTCTGTGTTAGACCATTTTTGCTGTTTTATATCTTTCTTACTTGCTGTAGGTGCTCTAATCAAGTTTCCCTGACATTTTGTTTCTATGCCCCTCTCTTGCCCCACTACTCCCAGAAACTTGGTCTGGTGTTTGAGTGTCTGCTACCAGAGGAGCAATGGATGGTTACAGGAACCACTGATCTTTTACTCCATCAGCTGCTCAATGGGCTATTGGAGGACTTCTTTCTAGAGAATTTTCTTCTACTTCTCAACACTTACAAAGTCTCCTCTATCTTCTGGCCTACATTAATCCCCATCATCAGCATCTCATACCTCTCCCTGTAACTCATGAAGTCCATCCAAATGAATGTACTCTCCCTTTTTAAATTTTTGAAGCTAATATGAGACTTCGAACTTCTCGGGCATGGAGTAAAGAAATGCACCACTACACAATATCATTTTGTCTCTACCTAACAACATAAAGACTGTGCTATCAACTTGCAAAAGAAAGTCGGCCCTCATTCTCAAGCAGAAAATTGTCTCTGGGTTTCTGATATAAAAGATGCTTTGTGTAATTAGAAGAAGGGATGAGAGTGAATAGAAATTTAAAATGCATTCTCTTCTTCTACATATTTTGCTCAGAGTCTAATTAAGGGAAGGGCTTGGCACTTATCTTTGAAAGAGGGTATGGAACTAGTCAATGAATTTTGAATATTCATCCATGAAGGTTTCTGTGTCTGAGGGAACAGCCTAGTTTACATTTTGTTTGTGCACGCTGAAGACAGCCTAAAGAAGACTGGCTCACAATTATCACAATTTATACCCAGCTTACATCTTCTCTCCCCACCCTATGTTAGAATGCAAAGACCTCCCCACACCACCCTGAAAGAAGGAATCCAAAGTGTTTGAAGATAAAATGGTTGTATTTTTAATCATTTAAAAATTGTGAAGTGTCGGGTGCAACTGATTTTTTAAATATATATTTTTTCCTTGTATGGCAGTTTGAGAGTGACAGGCTTAGTCTTAGTCTCTGGAATTTCCACTTGGTCTTGGCCAGAGATTCCTTGGGATTAAATTAGAAGATATATGGAATCATCTGGCATAGTTTCTGGTACAGAGTAAGCATTCAATAAATATTGGATCAGAATCTGTAGTTCTCCTTGACTGACCCAGTAGTTGAGAGAAAGGTTACCCTTCTGCCCCTCCCATCCTCCTTTCTCATTCACTAAGACCTGATCAGCAGAACCCCAAGCCCATCCCATTCAATGGGAGTGAAAGTCCCCAAAACAGTCTGGAAGCAATGTTATCACACACAGGTTCACGGTCAGGGAGAGACAGCTGAGTCAGAAGCCAGAACTGAGAGCCCAAGCCAGGGGCATGCTGTCCACAGAGCAGAAACAGATACTTAAGTGGGAGTCAGAAAACCAAACAGGCAACAGGACATGACTCTATGACCTAATACTCTTTCCGGTTGCGAGGTCCTATAATTCCTTGATCCTTATTCACAAAAGGGGATAAGACCATAAACTGTTTGTGGTGAATTTTAATTTCCCACATCCCTAAATTGGCAGATCCTTCAATCATCCACAAAGCAAAACTATAGCTGCAGCTTTCTGAAATCATAACAGATTCCTCATACCTGTAGTATCCTGAGACCTTCACAGTCTGTTACTCTGTACCCTTCTAGCATTTCTCAGTTGCCCAGATGCCAAGACCCAACTTGAGACAGAGAAGGGGAAACTGGAGTTGATGAATTTATAAAGCAGATACCTGGGATCCTGCCCAGACAATGTCATGGAAAATCCTCTGTCATTGATTCTCAAATTCCGTAGTTGAAAAAACCTCCTTCCCCTAAACCTAATGCTCTATAAATACTATAAACACTTGCACACAGTCTGTGCTCAGTAAACACTAATGACTGATTCCCATATGTCCTTTTTTTCCCATTTGTTTTTTATTAAAGACCCATTTGTCTATTTAATCTTAACTTTGTATGATGAATTGCAATTGGCCACAAATTATTTTCATCTCTATATTCATGTCCCTTTGCAATATGATTCACAAGGAAATGGAATCTATCTCTCCACCCCTTAAATCTAACCTTCACTGTGTAATTTGCTTTGGCCAAAGGGATATTAGAAAATGCGACACAGGCAGAGGCAGGAAAAGTGCTTGCTTAATGTCACTTATCTTCTGCTGCCCTGAGACAACCTGTGAAGAAGCCCAAGTTAGTCTCCTGAGGAGAAGAGATCAAGTAAAGCAAGAGAGGTAGCCCAGCTGAGGCCAACTAGCCCAACCAGTCTGACGACAGCCAGTCACATTTGGGAAGGTATCCTAGACCATCAAATCTTAGCTGACCCACAAGGAGACTGCAGAATTTCTTGGCTAATGCACAGACTCATGAGCAATAACATTTTAAGCCACCACATGTTGGAGTGGTTTGTTACACAGCAACAGATAACTAATACATCTTGTTTGACAGCCATCTCCTATAAGTGTTGCAAGATTTTAACTGTTATACACAGGATGAAATATAATCCATTTACTATATTTGTTTATTTGTGTATGTATTTATTTATTGTCTGGCTCCTCTCATAGAGAATTTAAAGCAGCTTATAACTAGAATTCAAAAAATACAACAGTTATAAGATAGAAAAAAAAAAACTGAATTTCAGGTAAACAGTAAAAATAAGAGGAGAAATGATAAGACCAAGTAAGGAACATAAATATGTCGGTCATAAAGGGCTATGCAATAGATAAAACTGATCTTTAACTTTGTCTCAAAGATCCCTAAAAGCCAAGTGACAAGCAAGTATACACTTCTCAATATCAGGAGAAAGTAAGCACACACTTTCCTTAGAAGAAACAAAATGTTTCTTGAACTGGGTTCTGAAAGACATTTTTTAACGTGGATCCCTTTTACAGGAAACAGGAAGTGACACAGCAGATAGCATTTTCCCAAGCCACTCTAACAGCCAGCTTTAGTATGTAGTATACTACAAGAACCAAAAATATAACACAAGAACACAACTTCATGAAGGCAATTCTTTAGGAGGCTACTGAAGGTCATGTTTCAAATTTTTCAAGACTCTCTGACGTTCCCTGGTATGAAGCATGAATAGTTTTGGAATTGGTAATCAAAAGAGTCTTTGATCAATCAGTAAAGACTTCCATTTCTTCTTTCAGGAATAGCTCAATTTCAGTATTTTTGTCAGTGCAAAATGTGAATCTCTTGATAATGTGCCCAGTTTGAAAGTAGCAAAATTCAGATCTGAACCCAGATCTTTCCAGTTCCAAAGCCTATGCCTCTTTAAAAAACTAAATTGTGTTATGAGTGATTAAAGAATTGCTGATTTTAAAAATACCAAACTTCTTCTTTAAGTTAATATATTTATTTTAATAGGAGATTTCAACAGCTTGAGGTCAGGGTGTGCATAAAGGTGGGAATTTCTGGTGCTTGAACCAAACTGACAAGAGTAGATGAGAGAAAGAGAAGAAAGCAGGTTGAGATTTCTACTGAGTTCTCCTGTCAGCCCTGAAATCACAGCATTTGGACCTATTCAAACAGCATTCTGGGTCTGCTCGATCTAACGCCACTCAATCAGTGGAGTAGACCCACTCTTTCAAAAGCATTGTATGTGTTAGCAAATGCTATATGGTGAGTTGCTGGAATAATGGAACTTGACATTTTGGTCCTACTTGGATTGCTAATCCTCAAACATTTCATGTAAAAAACGAATGGAATGCCAATATTTTGATTTCTCCAAAAATATATTTGTGTCCCCTTGGCAAAGAAAACACAAATACTGACTCTTTTTTTTTTTGTGCCCTCAAGTAAGAGTAAAGTGAGTTTACAAAGCTCAGAGATAGAGCCTCTGAGCTCTATCTCTGGTCTGACTATCTAGTAGCTAATAAACAATTACAAAGCCAGAACCAAGATTATCCAAGCACTTGTCCAGGCTTCAGAATTCACCAGCTATTAATCACAAGCAGGCTTCTTTCCAATTAGCACTTTGGAATGGGCTGTTTGCTCCAAATTTGGTTAACCGGCACCATACATACATTAGGGAAGAGAACTTGATGTCTGCCTTCGTGCACATTTCATAATGGAGAAAACCAAGATATACTAATTCTATTTAGAAAGCATTCATCAGTGTTCAGCCATCCATGGAAATGTGTCTTGTTGAAAGAAACATCATTTGAACCAATAATTGACCATTTCAAACATCAGCATGGAAAACTGCATATGACACAGTTACAGCCTGTGACCCTATGAACATCCATCAAGGTTGGACATTGTTGTAGATACAACAATGGGTTGTATCTACATTAACTATATCAGTCCTAATTGGATTGTTTGTTTTTATAACAGATAGCTGCTGTCATCAGTGGGGAATTAGTTGACTATAACATTGTCCTTCCTGAGATGGAATAACAATAAAAATATCATGGCTATTATTAACTATGGGCATATTACATGCAAAACACAGTATTAAATATTTTATATGTTCATTCATTAATCAAATATATATGGAGTGTCTAGCATTTTTATATGCTCCAAAATAAGGTCATAACAAGACACAGTCCTTATCCTTAAGGAGTGGAATTTACAGCTAGAAAGAGAAACAATAAATAAATGATTCTCAGCCCGTTTAATGTTCAAAACAATGAAAAATGTTCATTATCCCAATGTTTACAGAAGAAGAAAGCAATGCTTAAAAAAGTTAAATAACTTTTCCAAAGTCACCGTTAGTAAATAGAGTCATGATTTGAACCTAGAATCTTCTGACTCAAATGCTTTTGCTCTTACTACATCATTTAATTGCTAAATTTGTATATTTGTGTCATTGACTTTATGCCTCACTACCCTGATTCTGTTACATATTTTCCAAACCCTTTTTCTCTGTGTCCTTTGAACATTCATTCAACCAGCCAGCATCAAATATGTGTTGGGTATTATTCTGGGCACTGGGGACACCACATACTTTAAGAGTGTACTTTATGGTTGACATTGAGCTACGATTTCTCCTACTTCCTCTGTTCATCTGACTCCATCCCCAGTACATCTTTTGTTCCTCTTCTTACATTAAATGGAAAAAATCTTTCTATGTCTAAGTAATATCCATTTTAGCTTGTATCGACACAGCACAATTTAACAGATGCTTATGAATGAATGTTAATGCCATTTAACAGATGCTTCTGAGAAAAAGTGCTCCCAGTTTGACTTTCAACAATTAGGGAACATTTCTTTCCATGAGAATCTCTTTTAATCCATACCTGTTTTGAATTCTGAGTGACTTCAAGTGCCAAGGGAGAGGACAAATACTCTTGGACTCTTGGAGATCATCTATTTTATCAGTTCCTGCCTTTCTAGTGTTGATTCATAGAAGTGGTAACTTGTTAAGAGAGCTCTCATAGAATTAAAGAGTTAGGTTTCTTAGAAATCATCAATCACAGGGGTGTCAAAGCTTGGCTATGCATTAGAATCACCTGTGGTTATTAAAAAACAGACACTTGGGTATAGATCAATGGAACAGAACAGAGAGCCAAGAAATAGACCGACACGTGTATGGTCAATTGATTTCCTAAGTAACTGAACAGGGAAAGGGTAGTCTTTACAACAGATGGTGCTGAAACAACTGTATATCTACTTGAAACAGAAAATAAACTCCAACTTTACCTCACACCATATACTAAAATTAACTGTAAATGGATTATGAACCTAAAATGCAGAAGCTAAACTATGAAACTTTTAGAAAGCAACACAAGAGAAAATCTTTGCAAATTTTGGGTGGGAAAAGAGTTCCCAGATAGGGCACAACAAACACAAACCATAAAGAAAAAAAGTGATAAATTGGACTTCATTAAAATAAAAAACATTTACTCTTTGAAAGATACTATATTAGTTTGTTAGGACTGTCATGACAAAATACCATAGACTAGGTGGCTGAAACAAAAGAAATTTATATTTTCTGGAAGTTAGAAGACCAAGTTCAGGGTGTTGGCATTTTTGGTTTCTCCTGAGAACTCTGTCCTTGACCGGCAGATGGCCGCCTTCTTGCTGTGTTCTCACATGGTCTTTCTTTCATGTTCACATACCCCCGGTGTCTCTTTGCATGTCCAAATTTCCTCTTTTTATAAAGACACCAGTCAGATTCTATTAGGAACCACCATAAAGCCTTCATTTTAACTTAATCTCCTCTTTAAAGATCCTGTCTCTAAATAGTGTCACACTCTGAGGTACTGGGAGTTAGCTTCAAGATATAAATATTGGGAGGAAGTGATTCAACCCATAACAGAATCTGTTAAGAAAATTTAAAAGGCAAGACACTGACTGGGATAAACATTAATAATACCTACACCTGACAAAGGATTTGTATCCAGAATATATAAAGAACTTTTAAAACTTAACAGGAAGACAACTCAATAAAAAATGGGCAAAAGATTAAACAGACACATCGGATAAGAAGATATACAAATGGCCAATAAGCACATAAAAAGATGTTCAAACCAACATCGTTAGTCATAAGGAAAACAAATTAAAACCACAGTAAGACTCTACTACACGCTTACTTGAATAGATAACATTAGAAAGACTGACAAGGCCAAGTAATGTCAAGAACGCGGAGCAACTGGAACTGTCACACATCGCTGGCAGGAATTGGAAACTGGTATAACTACTTTGGAAAACAACTTGATGGTTTTAAAAGTTAAATAGATATTACCATATAATGCGACAATTCCACTCCTAAATATTTAACCAAGTGAAATGAAAATGTCCACACAAAGATTTGCATATAAATGTTCATGGCAGTTTTATTCATAATAGGCAAAAATTCAAAACAAACCATATACCCATCAAAGAGTGAATGTATAAGGAAATTGTGGAATACCCAAACAACAGGATATTGCACAGCAATAAAGAGAATAAACTACTGATACACCTGGAAATATGGATGAACCTCAAAAACATTATGCTAAAGGAAAGAAACCAGACTCTTAACAGTTCATATTATAGATGCTATATATCAAATTCTAGAGCAAGCGACATTCATTTATAGTGACAAAAAGCAGATCAGTGGAGCTCTGGAACTGGGAGGGGGAAAATTGACCACAGAGAGTGCAAAGTAAATTTTTAGAGTTGTGTAAGTGTTTTGTTTTGATTGTGATGGATATAAGTAGGTCAAAACTCATCAAACTGCATGTTAAACGGGTGCCTTTATTATATGTCAATGAAAACTCACAGATGCCTGAACCCACTTCAGTTGTATTAAATCAAAATTTCTGGGAAAAGGGCCTAGGAATGAGTTTTGTTTTGTTTTTTAATCCCATCCACAGGTAGGTCTTATTTAGCCAAGTGTGAGTATGATGATGATTTAGCCAAATGTGGGCCACTGAAGAGTAATATGGCTCCACTGGATACAAGAGGACGGAATCAATAGGCAGGGGCCTTTTTAGCCTTTAGAGAAGAAAATGAAATTATTTCATCTTTGGACTTTTAAATACTATTGGAATGATTATTTTTTTCCTTTCTAAACAGAGAAAAATCACGTTATAAAAGCATCTTTTTTGTTATTTGTTTGCATCCCTCCTCCACACTTTGGTGTTTTAAAAGTACAAAAAAAAAATTTTTTTTTGTACAAAAACACTTAAAAGATTAAGGGCAATCTACTGCATTGCCCTCAGCTGGTCATGAGCTTCTGCTTGGTGCCCATCCTATCTCCATCCCCCTTCCACTCTCTGTCTGCACCTCACTCTCTTGTAAGGTAGCCAATTCAATTTTAGAATAGCTCTTTTTCTCACCATGGCATGCACCTAACCCTTGGTCATTGGACTATTGAAGTGGCAGGTCCCTATGGTCTTATGCTTTTCTCTGTTGCCTTTGCCCTGGCAATTCAGGGCTGCTCTAGGGGTGTCTAAGAAACAAGGGGTCCAACCAAAGTGAATACATGACATCTTACATGTTTAAATTAATATGTTCAATTAGCATGTACTGTTGGCTCACGATTTCCTTGGTACTGGGCTGGATGCTAGGGATAGAATAAAGAATAATATTTATAATCATGGCCCCAATTCAGGCCCTAGCTGAACACTAGACACCTCTATGTGAATGTGTGGTGTTAGAAGGAAACAAGTAGACAAAGGTGTGTAGTAGAGTTCCTTTTCTGTTCATGCCCCAAATTAGGGATCTGAGCTCTTTGCATTGATGGCTCAAAATCTCTGTAAGTTCTTTGTGGTCCATACCAAAGGCAACACCAAATCATTCTGGAATGCAATCACTTATATAGGATCATTAGTACTTGTGCCTATTTTCACCCCCATCTGCTCCTCTCCCCTAGTTGTCCTCCATGGTCCTTGTGGACCCTGCCCCATAGTCGAGCACTGCTTAAACCTGCTTTTCCCCCTGTATCACAGTCTGCATCAGAGTCTCATGCCCTGCTGGCTGGTAAAGCAAGGCCATTCTAACAACTTTAACGTGAAAGAGTGAAAAGTGCTTTCATAGAGGCAGGAAAACGTGTTCCAGGGGCACAGAGCCAGATGATTCAAGTTTACAAAGTATTTTTCACATATATTATCTCATTTAAGCTGACCTGTGACTGAAAGTAATAGTAGCCACCATTTATTAAGTCCCTACCATGTCTAGATACTGTGCTAAGTGCACTTACTTTTAAAATCTTATTTGAGTCTTACAATAATTGCATCATGTACATGTCATGTTATTCTTGTTCTACAGATATGGAAACTGATGCTGAAAGAAATTAAGTAACTTTCCAAAGGTCACACAACTAGTAAGTGACAAAATTGGAATTTTAACCCAGTTACGTGTGAGTTCAAAACTTGTACTCTCAACTACTACTGTCATTAATGACCTTAGTTTCATAATGCCCTGCTCTCAAAAATAATAGGTTTTTACTTTCCTTTCTTTGTTGATCCTTAAATGCTTTAGACAACCTCAGAAAGAATTACTTAGTAGAGAACTCAGCTTAATTAAAATGATGTAGGCTCAGATTCCCCTAAAAATTCATCATTGTAAAGGTACCTTGTATTTTCAGGTAACTATCTTCATTACAATACTTGCTAAGCAGGACCCTCTCCCATCCCTCAGGCAGGCCTCTTCTTCTACTTCTTCTATATTCCAAATATCCAGCCTTGCATTGCAGGCCATCAGCATTTTCCCTCCCTTTTGAAGATGAAGGATAATAAAGAGTTAATCAAGAACTTTTTAAAATGAGAAGTTGAACTTCCACTAGCTACTTGGTCAAGCATATTCTCCACAACCATAGTGGTACCTGGCAGCACTGCAAGATCTGTGATTCATGAGAGGGACTCCTTTCCAGGTTCTATGTTCTAAGAAGACAGATCCCCAACAGCTACACTTCGGGTCCTGACTTCTACCCACTGACTTTTCGATTTGGAACTGCATGTGTGTGGTTTAGCTCTTTCTAGGATCTTCTTGGCATTTGTCTGCCTGGAAAACCATGCATTCGGATCTGCACTCTGGGCCAGGAAGGTTTACTGGGGCGAGCCCTGCCCCTATAAATTAGGCCTGTAGTTTTCCAGCTCTGTCCAGGACTGAGTAGATAAGGTGACTTTTTAGGTGCAATATTAGTAAGTCCATTTTTGCCATATACATAAGACACATCCAGGATATGTGTACCTCGTGTAACTTGAAAGAGACAATTTATCCTCTATGAAGGTCAGCTACTACTTTAACTGGTAAATCTTGAAATCAAGGTGCTATAACACAAAAGCAGTTAATTTCTTACTCATGTAAATTCCAGTCTGTGCTTGAGAAGCCTTTCCTTAATTCAGTAATTCAGGACTCTGGGCTAGAGGAGGCTCTACTATCTTCAGTGCTTGGCTTCCAAGATCTCCCTGATCATTAGTAGGTAATTGGCAGATGGGGGAAGGAAAAGGATAGCAGAGCACAGGGAAGGCTTTTCTGGAAGGGGTCTGAAAATTGATGTGCCTTGCTTTTTCTTATATTCCATTCATCAGAAGTCAGTCATATAACCTCATCTAACTGCAAGGAAGGATGAAAATAATCTAGATGTGTGCCCAGAATGGAAGGGAAATAGGTTTGATCAATAATCAACAGCTAGCCTTTCTCTACCATATACCCAGAATATATAAAGAATTCCTACAAATGAATAAGAAAAATCTAAAAACAACCTAATAAAAAGTGGGCAAAAGACAAGAATAGGCCTTTCCCATGAAACACAAATAGCCAACAAATGTATCCAGAGATCTTACCTTCATCAGTAATCAGAGAAATGAAAATTAAAACCACAATAAGATATTGGTTTACACCCAATAGACTGGCAAGACATAAAAACTCTGATAATGCCAAGTGTTGGCCCAGATGCTTAGCACAACAGATACTATCAGTGCCTGTACATCTCCTTTGGCTACCCCAGAATCTAGTTATGGTAGGATGAAAGTAGTCAGATAAACTAACCAGGCTAAGTGTTGCCGTGAGGTCAAGTATGTCAGTGGCATAATTTGGTGTTCAGGACTACAGATTCTGGGCCAAATAGATTCACGTTTGAATCCAGCTCAGCTCTTTGATAAGTTTGTCTCCTTGAATGAATTCTTAGCCTCTCTGAGCTTCACTTTCCTGAATCCGTAAAATACATTAACAATAGGACAAATGAGGACTAAAGTGCTCATGAGCACAAGTGCTTAGCACAGGTCTATATATTCTACACATGCAATAAATGCTGACTACTAGGGAGCAGGCTGAGACAGTGACGAGGGAGCATTGTCAGAGGGATGAAAAAAAGGCCTCAACAATCCAAACCCAAAGAAATAATGGCTGCTCAAGGCCATAAGTAAGTAAAATTGGGAATGAGGGCTCAAGTTCCTGATAACTGGACTTTGGAGTTAGTGAAATTATTTATTTATTTATTTATTTATTTATTTTTAACTCTTGGCTATGCGCGGGCTTCTCACTGCAGTGGCTTCTCTTGTTGCAGAGCACGGGCTCTAGGTGTGCGGGCTTCTGTAGTTGTGGCACGTGGGCTCAGTAGTTGTAGCTCGCAGGCTCTAGAGCGCAGGCTCAGTAGCTGTGGCACAGGGGCTTAGTTGCTCCACGGCATGCGGGATGTTCCCAGACCAGAGCTCAAACCCGTGTCCCCTGCGTTGGCAGGCGGATTCTTAACCACTGCGCCACCAGGGAAGTCCCTAGTGAAATTATTGATTTGGAGGAGGGAGGGAATAATTCTCAAGATGTGAAGGTTTAATAACTTATGGTATCTATGACATCATAAGCAACTACTGATGACCATTAAAAACATTAATTTCTAAAATATGTTGCCCTTTGGATGTTAATAATACTGCCTTCTGTGGGGTTTTTTTTTTTTAATTTTCATTGTTTTTACCTTTTCATTGTCCAGTTATTTTTTTCATTTTCATTTTGAGTGATTTTTTTTTAAGTCTTTATACTCATTTAATCCTTTTTACCACCTGCATCAAACATTTACCATCTGTTCGGGTCACAGTTAGCCCAGCAGCCAAGCTAAATTATGTCCTTTCCCTAATCAGCCAAGTCAACCAATCATCTCAACTGCTCCATGCAAAATCAAATTCCATACACCACATGTTTCCTTCCTCTGCCTTCTTTGGCTTAGTCAATAATGTGTATTACAAAATAGACGTGAAAATACTTTACTTAAACCCTCTCAAGGGTGAATGTTGAGAATTGTATGTAGAGTAACATATCAAGCCTTGTATACTTCATGGATTCAAACTGCAGTCTCACAGAATAAAACTTCATGTATCTTAGAGTCATTATTGAATTACTATCCAGCCCTGTATTCTTCATGCTAAGAAAGCCTGTTTTTCACCTCTCTCTCTCTGTCTGATATCCACCCTCCAAAACTTTTTCAAGTTCCCAGCATCCCACAGCCACGTCCCCCTATCTAAACCTGTAGCAAGTGTTCTTGGAGGCTCTTGTTTGGTATGTTTAGTCACCTGGCTTCATCACTGTTAATAGTCTTGTTGGAATTGAGTCAGTTAATAACCACTCAGGGTTTTTAACTTATTCTCACCAGCCACGGTCTTCTCATTCTGTAAGATTGTATTCAGTACACCAAATGCCAGAACCAAACTGGAAAAGAAAATCAATTAGATTTTGATTCCATCCCACCCAGCTGCCCATAAATTTTATCCTTTGTCTTTTGAAGTCTATTTTCCAAAGTTCCGGTTATCTTTTTCTGCTCCTATCTCCTTTAGATACCCCCTTCCATCCTGGTTGAGGAAGCTTCAAACTTCGCATAACCCATCCTTTCTTTCCACAATTATATCTTGAGGGCCAACCCAAAGGTAAATATGTCACAGTTCCTGCCCTTAGGGAGTTTACCCTCCAGTAATGTAGATAAGAAAACACACAATTCTGATACTGTGCCATAGCACTATATCACAGAGTGCTGTGAAATAAAAGGGGGGTGAGGACAGGGAGGACTTCTCAGCGGCAGTGATGCCCAAAGTGCTTGACAAGTGAGCCTACAAAGAGGAGGCAAGTCATTGAGAAAGCCATGACAGCCCTTCCCTCCCCCGTGAAGTATCCTGGTATCTACTCTCTGGGTGTTACCCTAATTCAGTGCACACTCGCCCTCAGAGTTTTGTCAGCTAGAACCTCAGTTTCTAGGGTGTTGACAAGCTACTAAAAACAGTGAAACACATGTTAGAGATATATTTTTAAGTTTTACAAAATATTCCAGATGAATTTCTGATAATGATTGCCAATCAGTCCATGAATCACAACTATTACTCATTTCCCTTTGTCAATGAGGATAGTTCTGGGCCAGGATTGGATCAATCTCCTCAACCCATTTTTATAAAGAAGGAGTCAAGGGACTGCTGAGGTTCATTAAATCCCAGGAGCATTATGTGAACTGTTCAGGCTTGAGGATGTCTAAGAAATAGCCCTCTCTGAGTTTGGACAGAATTGAAAGTTAGAAATAGTTAAACAGATGGTGACCAAAATATTAGCTTTGTTACTATTGAAAGTTGGTTAGGAACAACCAACCACACACCTAAGCTTTTTGTGGCTTAGGTGTGTGGCAAAAAATGGTCTTCTTAATACTGCACCCAAGAAGTCATCTCTCACAATTAGTCATGGGAAGATCTGGGAACTACAGGCCTAGTTCACAGGGCAGGGCCTACCCCAGTAAACCTAGACATGGCCCAGAGAGAAGATCGAATGCATGCTCTTTCCAGGCAGACAAATGCCAAGAAGATCCTAGAAAGGGCTAAGCCACATACATGCAATTTCAAATGAAAAAGTCACTCCTCCCAGGGAAGAGTGGTCAGTGGCTAGAGAGAAGTCAGGACTAAGAGTCTAACTCATAAAGTTTAGTTTGTTTCCACATATATATTTCCCTGTGATAAATGTAAAACTCTTAGATAAAGGGACTGTGTCTTAATCACCTTTTTTATTTCCAGTGCTCAGCTCTATTGCCTGATACATAGTAGATACAAAATACTTGATTGCTGAATTAATTAATATTATGGCCTACCTTTTCCAATTCCAGAAATGGTAATATTTTTCTCTTTCCCCAATTACTTTGCTTTGACTCTGCTATTTTATCTTACTCTTTTTTTTCTTCTCTTTCTACCCAGGATTCTGAATCCATAATTTCTAGACCATTTCCTCTTTCACTCATATAATTTATAAACATATTATTAAGTACTTTAGTATTAAAACAACATGAGCCTTAGAAAGTAGTGTTAATGGAATGCTAATAGGAAAAACTGAAATCGATTATTGAGATGATGCAGTTTGTGTCTTTTTGCTTATCTCTATCAAGAAAAGGGAGGGAGGGAAGAAAAGAAAGAGAAAGAGAGACTAAGAGAGTTATCAAGGTTGGCTCTTTGAAGTTTGTGTGAGGAGATAGGTCCCTTGGAGAGATCAGAATACCTACTGCACTAATTAGAGAAGCAGTATAGCATAGTGGTTACATGCAGGAACTCTAGATCCATACTACCCGGGTTTAAATTTTGAGTGTGCCACTCACTAATTGTGATCTCAGGCAATTTTCTTAACTTTTCTGTGCCTCAGTTTCCTCACCTTCAAAATAGAGGTAATAAACAAACCTCACAGGGTTGTGGTGAAGAGTTAATGTATATAAAACCTGAGATCAGTGCCTGATACATGATAAGCACTATATGGCTGGGGGGATTCCCAGTAAGTTTAGTGGACAAACAAAACGAAGAATCTGGATGTGGAACTAGATGTAGCATGCACTAGAGGTCACTTCAAAGAGAGACAAGATGCTCTAGGATGGCAAAGCTATGCTTCCACTACCCCTACCTGCGCCTATGGCAGACATTTCATATCAATTATGGAATTCATTCTCTCTGAGCCTCGATGTAGCTTCAGAATTTTTCTCCCAATATCATAGCAGGTAGCCACTTCCAGTCAGTCAGAGTCAAAAAATAAAATGAAACCTACCTGCTATCTCAGTTGGAGGCCCAGTATAGGGTCAGTGGCCATGATCTGACTCTGGGTTTCTTGGAGGTCAGAAGTAGACCAAATGAGCCACCTGATGGAGGGGACTTTCTGAAGTTCCTTACTGATAAGAAGTGAAATCATATTTTAAAGCAAATAACAATGGAAACTTCCATTAGGACAACATGACTGTTTTCCAAAAGCTTCTACTTAATTCCTACCCCTGGGGTAAATTTTGCATACAGAGGAGAGGAAACCTGACCCTAGAATCTGATGGGGGAATGAGTGGTATTTTTTCCTTAAGCATTGCAATGGGCTGACTATGCATATCTGTCTTATTTTTCTTTTGGCTTTACTTCTCCTTCTCCCTGATGACTTGATTTTTGAATCCATGCGCATCAGACACCCCCGTGGGATCCCCAGAGGAGTTGGAGATGAGGACTCTGCCTTCAGAGGCTCCAATTCGAGTAGCTTCCAATCTCCAGTTCACCGCGCTGCTCAACATTTGCAAGAGGCCACCTCTAGAGGGAGCTAACTTCACTGTCTTAGTTCATAATGTAATGGGCAAGGAACTGTCAAATATGTAATTTTTTCAGTGTCTCCAGGATTTGAAAAATTAGGGCATTGCCCCTTGTTCCCACACTTGCAGGGAACTCTATAATGATTCCGGAGGGAAGTCATATGGGGAGACAACCAATCCCTGAAGGTGAGGAGAAGGCTACCTGCATAAAATAGAGGCTTTTGAGTTTCCTCAGCTTCTAAATGCCTGAGTACACGAAAAAGTAATGGCTTCATTTGCTTTTCCAAATCCATTTTAAAGGGATACTGTTTTCCTCTTCAAATTTCCCTGATCCTTACTTAAATGTATCTAATTCCACCTCAATAAAACAGTAGTTACAGTGGTAGAAAAAGAAGGCTGTAAGTGCAAAGAGGAGATGCACAATCTGACTTGACCTTCATACTTTACCAAATTTATAGGACATTTTGAACTTAATATTTAAGTTTACTCTGAGACACAGACATTTGGGTTCCTGGGTTCTAACTGACTCGAGGCTAAGAAACAGCCACGGGGGATGTGCAACTCTTAGGTATTTTGTTAAGACTTGGCTGATTCTCCACAACATCTCAAAGCTTCCACATAATACTCAGTTAAACAGAACAGTAAATAATGAGTACCGATTTTATCAGACAGAAAAAGTATAGCTTCAGGCTGACAGCTGACATACCACCCACCATTCTCTACAGGTAAATGGCACTCCTGAATTATAGCCTGGGAAGGGGAGAAGAAAGGAGATGACGCTGTCAGCCTGCTGCAGACCTGAGCTCCTAGAGGCATCTGGTTGACGCTGTACAGCGACGCTGGGCAGAGTGGCTGGGAATGGCAGAGAGGCTGCCGGAGAAAAGCCTCCCAGTGAAAGAAACTGAGTTCTGTTTCACAATTTCCAAGGCAGGAAAAATGCCAGGTCTCAGCCTGAACAGAAATAACCTCCTTTAGCTGTCCCCAAACACCTCCACCCCCAACTGCAAGGGGCTCATCAGGCTGAGGACTGGGGGACCAGCCTACGCAAACGAGGTGTCTCCTGTGCTCTAATTAGTGAACTGAACGAGCTTAAAGGATGACTGGGATCAGGTAATAAAAAAAAGGGGATAACGGACTGTATCTCACCTGTAGTCACCCTGAGGCCAGAGAACGTATTAGGAAAAAAAGAAATTAGAACCAAAGTAGATCCAAAATGGTATGTCTTAGAGCAACATTATCCTTGTGAAAATTGCAGTGACCTCTAAAGAGAAAGTGAAAACTGCAGAAGGTGAGAAAGTGCTTAGCTGAGACCCTTATGGAGTCACATCTGGATCACAGCAATGGCCTCCCAGCCCAGGGCCCTTGCCTCTAGTCACCCCTCCCCCAGTTTTTCCTGCAAAATGGTGGGACATTCATCTTCCCCAAACTTTCCTTCCATCATATTATCATCCCCTGCTCAGGAAAGTTAAATGCATCCATGCTGTAACTCGTAGAAAGTCAGAGTCATATATCTAACTGTCGTCACTCCTTAGCACAGAACTTGGCTCAAGTCGAGATATTTACTTACTTTTGGACCAACAAGTCCTGAGGCCCAGCAAGAGCAGAAAGGACCTGTGCTGCAGTGTCCAACAGACTTGTTTTCGATGTCAGCTCTGCACATGATCAGTGGCAGATCTTATTCATGTCATTTGATTTTCTCAGTCCCAACAATAAAACAAGGATAATACCAAACCTCACAGTAGTTGTCATGACAAAATGGCAAAATGTGTCTAAAGTGCCCAGTATTACAGAGCCTGTAACATGATGAAAATTCATTGATAATATTTTTTGCTTATTAATCATTTTGTTTTCCAAATTGTCTGTGACATGCTATTTGTGCTTTAATATTTATAAATGTATAATACAAAAGAAGCCTAGACTATCACCTTATCAAGATGAGGGAACACCAAAATGTGTCTCAGGAAAACCAATCCGATTCTGATGAGGGAGGACAGGGCCTGGAGAAGTTCTGAGAGTAGGTAGCAGCTATATGTGCTGGTTGGTCTCCTTTTGTTTGCAAAGCATTATAGTTTGTCCTAACTGTCATCTGCATTTTCTGTGACATCTAAGCTGTTATGTGACTTCAAATGACAACAGTAATGGCAGCTCTGTAGAAGGGCTCAAATAGAAGATACAAGCCTCAACACACACAAAAGCCCATCCCCTAGAAAGTTCTGGCATTTAAATATCACTGTGTTGCATGCACCCCAATGTTCATTGCAGCACTATATACAATAGCCAGGACATGGAAGCAACCTAAATGCCCATCGACAGACGAATGGATAAAGAAGTTGTGGTACATATATACAATGGAATATTACTCAGCCATAAAAAAGGAATGAAATTGAGTCATTTGTTGAGACATGGATGGATCTAGAGACTGTCATACAGAGTGAAGTAAGTCAAAAAGAGAAAAACAAATATCGTATATTAACGCATGTATGTGGAAACTAGAAAAATGGTACAGATGAGCCGGTTTGCAGGGCAGAAGTTGAGACACAGATGTAGAGAACAGACATATGGACACCAAGGGGGGAAAACTGCGGTGGGGTGGGGATGGTGGTGTGCTGAATTGGGCGATTGGGATTGACATGTATACACTGATGTGTATAAAATTGATGACTAATAAGAACCTGCAGTATAAAAAAACAAACAAAACAAAAAAAAGAAAAATATCACTGTGTTGGATCCATAATCCTTGCCTGTACAGTGCATGTTTTCTCCAATCTGTCCTGTAGTGTGACAAGGCTAACAGCATACAGCTGGCTTTATACCTTCTAAGTTCTTCATCAGAAGACATATTTTACATGACCATGACTTCGATCCATTTTGTGAAGACACCAGGTGAGTTGTGCACAAGGCTGTGTGGGAGCATCTCCCAAGGGCGCTGTTCTGTGTGTCTGTGTTCTTTTCCCCAAGGAGCTGAACTCCCATTTGTCTGTTCCAGTTTATTCAAGGAACTAAGGTAAATTTCATACTCAAAGAAGTAATTTAAAAAGGAAATGAAGTTGAAAAGGAGATTAGATGGTTATCGTCATCTTGCTGTCCAAATTCAAATATCCATTAATCTTCAGGGCATAAAAGGCATGGAAAAGCTCTTCAGGGCATAATAAACACAGAAATGATAACATATAAAGAGTAGAAGAGAGCGAGAGCAAATTTAGGATCAGAACAAGAGACTATATTAAGAAAACTGAAGATAACTGATAAGTAGAAATGATAGATTTGTTCCATTGAAAAATACCAGTATATTCTAGAAGCAACAGGAGAACAAAAAATAAAGAAGTTTTCATTAATACACTTTTTCAGAAGCTGAGCACCATACTCCAAAAAGAAGAACTATACTCTTAGCTTCATATATGACAGAAAAATGAATGCCTGCCCCAAAGGAATCAAGAATACAATAATTCACTAAAATTAAGAATACAATATTTTAGGAGGGAAGAGAGGGAACTTTCACCATAAGGAAACCAAATGTCTGCTTAACCCAGATGAAGAGACCTGGTGTCCAACAGGCGAGGGGAAATGAAAAACAACCTTATTCAACGTCATATTCACCTTTTTTGCACCCTACAAATTGACTCAATCAGGAGAAAGGACTACATGTATTTTTGAGTCCAGGTCTCACTGCATCATAAACATAGGGTTGTTTCAAACCAACACTGTGTGGAGCTATTGCCTTAACAAAGTCTGATGGCCAAGGCTAGAAACCCTGGTATGACTCTGACTAGGGAGAAAAATATTAAATTTCAGAGCATGTCATCAACAGAGGACTAAACAAAGCTTTGGAGACGGCTCAAAATTTCAAAAAGAAAGAGCTTCAGCAATTTGAATTATTAGTTTATTGGTGCCTACTAAGAGAAGACGCATTTAGTAAGTTCCCAAATAAACTCTATAGACCCAAATTAAATAGGCTGTTAGAACCTTGGGAAAGATTCATAATATTCCACCCTCTTACTGTATTTCTGCCAACACCTCTTATTTATCTCTTGCAGCTGCTTCTTCAAGGTCTCTACTCTTATTCTCCCATACTAAGCACTCCTGACCCTCTCCACATTATCTCATATAAAACGTGCATCCTGGGCTTCCCTGGTGGCGCAGTGGTTGAGAGTCTGCCTGCCAATGCAGGGGACACGGGTTCGAGCCCTGGTCTGGGAGGATCCCACATGCCGCGGAGCAACTGGGCCCGTGAGCCACAATTGCTGAGCCTGCGCGTCTGGAGCCTGTGCTCTGCAACAAGAGAGGCCGCGATAGTGAGAGGCCCGTGCACCGCGATGAAGAGTGGCCCCCGCTTGCCACAACTGGAGAAAGCCCTCGCACAGAAACGAAGACCCAACACAGCCATAAATTAATTAATTAATTAATTAAATTAAAAAAAAAAAAAAAAAAGTGCATCCATTCCTTTAAATACTTGTTTTATTTTAAGGCTAGTGCATTTTGTGTCCTCTCCAAGAAATATTTGCTTTTTTCAAGTCACAAAGACATGCTCCAATGTTTTCTTCTAGAAGCTTTATAATTTTAGCTTTTATAACTCATGATCCATCTTGAATTAATTTGTGTGTATAATGAGAGGAGGTGGTAGACGTTACTTTTTTCCATGTGTTTAGCCCAGTTGTTCAAGTACCATTTGTTGAAAAGATTTTCCTCTCCCCATTGAATTGCCTTGGTACCTTTCTTGAAAATCAGTTGACCTTATATGTGTGTGGGTTTATTTCTGGATTGTTTGTTCTGATGATGTATTTATCTAATTTTAAGTCAGCACCACACTGCCTTGATTACTGTAAAATGTATAGTAATCCACTTTTAGATTTCACTGATAGCCTGTTGCAGAGGCCTAAGACCTAAGTTCTAGGGCTGACTTTGGTATTAACTAGCTGTGAAATTTTGAACAAGTCATCCAATTTCTCCATGCCTTAATTTATTCATCTGCAAAATAGGAGGGAGTAGATAAGGGTTGCAAATTAAAATAACTTGGCAGATAATTTCAATCAATTAATCTGGAAGTTACAACACAATAGAGAGTGGTGGGGAGTGGTCAAAGTTCATGTCCAGTCTAAAGATGAAAGTTACCACTCAATTCTAGCTTGCAGGAATGTAAGCTTGCTGCTGCCAGAGCTTCTGATTTTTCCAGAGAAAACAGAAACCCGAATTTTTATGTGAAATCTTCTGACTTCTACAGCATTACGCAGGCCAAAGAAAATACAGATGCTCAGCCCTGGAGCTGCCAGTTCGAGACCCATGAACTAACAAACCTCTCAGAATGCTTATACTTCTTTTACAGAGTTATTTGTGAAGAATAAACACGGTAACATACAAAAATGCCTAGCACTGTGCCTGGTACATAATAAATACTAAGTAAAAATTCTGCCTTTTCTTCCAGATTAAACATTCCATAACTTGTATCACTATTAGCTCACTCACCATTGAGTTCACAATCTATCCTGTGTTGGAAACTTCTGGTTGTCCCTCCAGAACCTCCCTCTACCTTTCTCCAGCTCAGTTTGTGCCCAGGAAGGCTTACTTATGTGAACTTCATGAACAGGGTTTTTTGTTGTTGGCCAATAGAAACATCAACAAAAGATTCAAGGGTGGGAGAAGAGTGAACTTGCAGTATGTATTCCCCCAGTGCCCTACCTGCTGAGTTACAGGGTTGACTATGGCCTAAAGCCATAGCTTTCTTCAGGCTGCTTTCTCCATAGAGACAACCACCCTCTTTGGGTTCCATTAACTATTTTCTCCTGTTGACTCTTCAGGGCAAGAAGTGGTAATAGCTCTCATGTTCTTTTAAAACCTGTCCACTCACTTGAAAAACTCATGCAATTTGAGTGTGCAATGTCATCTTGTGTACAGACATTGTCTAATATGCCAACCCCTCACTCCAAGTAGAATTCCTTCCCCTGTTACCTTTATCAATCAACAGTGCCAGTATCGTACCAATTAACCAGCCTTAAAATGATCATTCTCTAGTAGAAAAGAAGGTTCTCATGCCACCCTTAGGCCTTACTCTTCCCTAAGAATGAGCCAGGAAGAAAGGCAAGAAATCCCATTCACCAAAGAGTAGGGGGAGTTCAAGAGGTGGTTAATTTCAAGGAAAATGAGTTAGTCACATTTTCTACTAGAGTAACAAATGGAATAATGTTTACTGCTTTTGTGACTGCAATTTTTCCCCCTTTGTTTAACCAGGCCAGAAGGGTAAAGGCTCAGTGCTGCTCTGTGCAACCTTCTTTCTCTCCTTTGTGAATATTTTCTCCTCATTCATGCCTGGACCCACCAGCCGTTTCTCCCTGGCACTGGGTAAAATCTGAATTGGTCTTTCCACACCATCAGGGGACGATCTCCTATCCAGGCTGACCTTAATAAATAAAGCTGTTTGGCCTGCTTTGGATCTAAGCTACTGATATATATATAGGCTGCTTCTGGTGTCTTACAAAGTTTTCCATGTGATTCACCCCAGTGTACTGCTATTTTGCACTGGAATTTCAAGCAGAAGTCTCTGCTAATAGTAGTATTACTCTGCTTCCTCTTGCATTTTTTTTCAAGTATCTAGTGGCCTCAGAAGCAGGAGGCTTGGATGGACTAAGGCAGAATTTGTGGACTCCTGATTATACTAGCATAAAATAGTCTCATTGCCTCTTAAATTAATATTAGGAAGGTAGCACCAAATTTGCTTACCTATGAGGCTGGCCTTGATCTCAGTCTCTTGATTCCTATTGACTTCAATTTGCAGACTTCAACTATGGAAGAATCTAATATGATATTTATTCATTTTCTCTGGAGAGTGACCCTGGGAGAGAAATTATTTTACAGAAATAAATTCATATCTCAAGGGTATAAGCAAAGATTTGAAACGGTATTTCAGACATATTAATCAGAATAAGTCCTGTGCCTTCCAGAAACGAGAGAGGGGTTCCCAAAACAGTTAATAGGCACTGTTCCTCATTCCTTGGATCTTTTAATTGAGTTAGCAGGTTATTTGGGTTTGTCTCCACATCCTTTCCAGGTCTGCTCTCTTTGTCAACTAAAGGTAAACACAGGATACTTGGTGCTCTCAAACGTTTCAGTAAATAAGTATACAGTTAGAACTTACTCTGAGCTCAGCAACATGTTGCACATTATCGGAACTATTGTAAGGTGTGTGTGTGTATATGTGTGTATGTGTGTGTACACTCCTTTCTATCCTCTCCTCTCCTCCATAACAGTGTTAGATACTGTTCCAATCTCATTGTACATCTTTTCTCACAATTATCTTGTGAGGAGGGTACAGTTACTATTGTGATTTTGCAACTGAGGAAAATGTGGCACAATGAAGTTAAAAGCATCTTGCTCTAGGTCACAATGGTGAGTTGGGGTCCAAACCTAGGTAGTGTGACTCCAAATCCAAGGCGTTTAACTATTATTTTAAGTACTAATCTGACCAGATCAGAATTTAGAACTCTGATTGGGCTCTATTATTGCAGTCATTGTCTCAGTATAGGTTAGAAATTCATGAACTTGCAAGTGTGACTCCCTCGTTCTCTTTGTTTCCATGTAGCAGAAGTTAAAGATAAGCCTATATGGCAGAATGCTTCTCTCTCTCTCTCTCTCTGCCTCTCTGTCTCTCTCCCTCTCCCCTCTCTTATATCATATACTCATGGAACTCTCATTGACCTAGTCTTGGGCAGCTAATAGGAAATTTGCCTTGAGAAGAGGCTTCCTCTTAGGCCCAAGTTTCAAGCCAAGACCCAGATTACCAGATAGGTTTACATTTGGGATTAGGAACCACATCCTGCTATAAATAAGACATGTATTTGTTTCCTATGCTGCTATAACAAGTTACAACAAACTCGGTAGCTTAAAACAGTACAAATTTATTATCTTACAGTTGCGCAGGTTAGAAGTACAAAGTAAGTTTCACTGGGATGAAATCAAAATGTCAGCAGGGCAATATTCACTCAAAAGGCGCTGTTTTCTTGTCTTTACCAGCTGCTACTGGCCACCTGCATTATTTTGGCTCACGGCCCCTTCCTCCATCTTCAAAGCCAGCCATGTACTATCTTTAAATCTCTGATTCTGACCCTTTGCATCTATAATCACATCTCCTTCCTCTGTCTCTCGCTTTCCTGCCTTCCTCTTATAAGAACATTTGTGATTACATTGGATCTACCCAGATGATACAGGATAATTTCTCCATCTCAAGATCCTTAAATGAATCACATTTGTATAGTCTCTTTTGCCATATAAGATAACACATTCACAGGCTTGGGAGATTAGGGCATGGACTAATTCTTTCTAGTACAATTTGCCCTCTGGTCCCCAAAGATTCATATCCATCCCACATACAAAATACATTCACCGTACCCCAACATCCCCCAAAGTCTCACCCATTACATCAACTCAAAGTAAAAAAAAAAAAAATCTCATCCTAACTTTATCAGTTCCAAAGTCCCAAATTTCAGCAGCAAAATTATCTGAATCAGGTATGGATAAGATTCATGTAATCTATTCTGGGGCAATATTTCTCATCATCTGTGGACCTGTGAAACTAGAAAACAAGATATTTGCTCCCCATATGTAATGGTAGTACAGGCATAGGCTATCCATCATAATCACATTCAAAAAGGGATCAAATGGAAGGGAAAAGGAGTCACTGGTCCCAAGCAAACTAGAAAACCAGCAGGGCACACTCTAGTAGGTTTCAAGGCCTGGGAATGATCTTCTGTGACTTGAGGCTTTATTTTCTGGGCCCAGGACTCCCCTCTCTGAGTCATCCTTCCATTTTCATGAAGGATAGCATATGTTTGCAGCTGAGTGGTTTTATCAGCCTGTTTCTTGCCTGTAGAAATTTGATAGTCCGACAGCTTTCTTTCATTGCATTCTCTGTCCCTTTCAGTCTAAGCTGTAAGTGTTTTTGTTTGTATAAAATTCTCTAGATCTTTGTGGATCTCCTGTGTGTCCTGTGGATTCACTACATTAGATAAGACGCTCCTTCACAGATCTTTCCTGGATAATCCCATCTCTATTCCTGGCTTCTGCTCAGATAGCTAAGGAGATCCATGAGTCATATGCCTGATCTCTTCCAAGATACCTCTGTGTGACAGGATATTCTGACTGATTCATCTGAAGCACTAGCAAAAAGTTGTCCAATCACATCATTGGCTTTTTCTCCAGGGCAAACTTTCCTCACAGTGAATCTCCTCATTTCAGCATCTCTTGCAATCTGGATAGACAGAACTTCCCAAATTCCCAGTTCCTTTTTGTTTAACAATTCTGTCAACCTATCTCTTTCCTCTCACATTTTATTATAAGCATCAAGAAGAAACCACTCTGAACCTTCAACAGTCTGCTTGGAAATCCCCTCAGCGAAATATCCAAATTCACTTATCAGTTCTACTTCCCACATGATTATAGGAAACAAATCGAATAAGTTTTCTGTAATTATATAACAAGGGTACCTTTTCATAGCTCTTACATGTCCCTCATTAACTCTTGAGCCCTCTCCGTGAGTGCCTCTAATGCCCGTATTTCTACCAACAGTTTTTATGAAGGTTTACGTACTCTCTAAGATGATATAAGTTTTCTCTATGAATCCTCACTTCCTTCTGAATCCTCACTAGTAGTCATTAACATCCATATTTCTACTAACAGTCTGTTCAAGGCAATATATATGTTTTCTATTATTCTGCTCAAAATTTTTCCAGCCTCTGCCTGTTTCCCAATTCCAAAGCCACTTCCATTTCTTTTTTCAAAAAAATTCATTCATTTATTCATTGTTTATAAACACTACTGAGTAGCAAATACACACACACACACACACACACACACACACACACACACAGATAGAAATGATGCATCCTATGCAAGGTTTATACGAGTTTAGAGAGGAAAAAAAAATTGCCCTGTCCTTAAGAAGCAAAGATATTTGGATATTTTACTGGAAATGAGAATAAGTATTTGCTTCACAGGGCACTGTGAGGATTAAATGAGTTAATGAATACAAACTCTCTTTACAATTCCTGGCACATGATCAATAACCATTTCTTGTTATTACTAACATCAGTTGTTGGTAGAACTGTAAGAGATTACAGCCCAGTGGTTCTCAAACTTTCACATGCATCAGAATCACCTGGAGGACTTGTTAAAACCCCAAATGCTGGGCCTCACCCCCCAGAGTTTCTGATTCCATAGGTCTATGGTGGGGCTTGAGAATTCGCATTTCTAACAAGTTCCTAGATGATGTTGACACTGCTTATGTGGTCGTCACACTTTGAGAACCCAGGTCTATTCCAGCCTCTTCATTTTACAAATGAGTAACCAAGTTTCAAAGGAGTTGAATTGATTTGCCCAAAGACTCATCCCTAACCAGCTCTTCTGACCCCCATCTATCATTATTACTCTGATGCCTCTCTCTGATAACTGCATATCATATCAGAAATTTTTATTTTATTAACCTTAAAGAAAGCAGTTTTATAGATACTATGCTTATACACATTTGTGTATGGATAGGTGAGAGGAGGGGAGAGATCTCTGGACAGGGAGGCTATACAGGTGGTCACCCGTACAACCCGTATAACTCATCAATCAGTTTGAAAACCACTAGTATTCGTTACCTATTGTAGGGTAAAACAGTCCCTCCCCAATTTTGTTTTTTTATTTTAAATCATACTCCCCCAAAAGGGGAAGGCCCCGGGCTGTGGAATGTAGAAGTCTTAAACATAGAAGCTCCAACAGTGAACATTTAACCCAGTTTCTGAGCATCAGGAATTCAGGCATGACTTAATTGGATGCTCTGCTTCAGAGTCTCTCACAATACTGCAATCAAGATGTTCGATAGGGCTGAGGTCTCATCTGCAGACTTGACTGGACAAGGATCTGATTCCAAGTTTACTTACATGGTTTTTGGTAGGATTTGGACTGAACCCCTCAGGTCCTCACTAATTATACTGGCCAGAAGCCTCTCTCATTTTCCTTGCCCTGTGGGCCTCTCCAGTATATTAGCTTGCTTCATCAAAGCCAGGGAGACAGAGGTAGAGAGAGTGTGCTGGCAAGATGAAAGTCAGTCTTTTGATACCTGATCATAAAGGTGACATCCCATCACCTTTGCCATAGTCCATTGGTTATAAGCAAGACACTAGATTCAGCCCACTTTCAAGGCAAGAGGATGACACAAGGTGCAAATACCAGCAGTGGAGATGACTGTGAGCCATATCCAAAGCTACCTGTCACACCACTCATATAAACAAAACTCTTCATTTTACAGATGAGGAAATTGAGGCTCAGAAATAGCAGATGGCTTCAATAAGATCACATAGCCAGTCTACATCCCTGACTAGAACCCTAGTGCTTGTTCTGTTATACATCAGTACAAAATTCTCTCCATTTCATCTCTTCTGCAGACATCACAAACAATACATCGATTAAAAACAAAAGAACAAGAAAAAAATGTTCTGATGGAATAAGAGCTTATAAGTTTATCATTCCAAAACTGTAATTCTAATAGAATTTGGAAGGCATTTGCCTAATCATCACCGTAATCAAGAACCCAAGAAATAAAAATGTAATAAAATAGTGCTAACGAATAATCACTTATTGGGTGCTTTGTTCAAATAACACAAAGATAAGCATTTTCTTTTGGATCTTATCTATACAGTCTAGAAGGCAATTTCCTTATCTCTTTACCAAGAGAATGTATATCTCTCTAGACCTTATGAGGTTCTCCTATATCTTTCAAAACTAAATGTACCTTGTAAATATATATATCATAGACCTCCTCAAGTGATACTTATTCCCCAGACAGCTGACTAGAAAAGGCTCATTTCAGTTTCAGTAAACATTTATTAACCACTAATTGTAAGTAAGGTATACGCTCACCGCAACTAGAGAAAGCCCGCGCACAGCAACAAAGACCCAACACAGCCATAAATAAATAAATAAATTTATTTTTTTAAAAAAATTAATCATTGGTAATTTTCATTAATGACGAGTCATTAGTGCTATATCATTCGCAATCCCCTTCCCAACAACAATGGGTAAAGGGATGCATCAGAACAGAGAGCTCTGAGTAAAAGCTGGGATGCCAGCCACTCAGGAGAAGCTGGAGGGTGATGCATTTGCTGAGTAGGAAATGCAGCTCTCCCAGAGGAAGCCACAGCACTTTTTAAAGTATTTTTTACAATGCCATCTAGTGGACATTAAGATCACTGCACAACAGTCCAAACACCTATGTTCTAGTCCTTGCTCTGACACTTAGCTCAAGCCAAAAGCTGATACCAGTCCCTGAACACTTTTGTTCAGTGAGTAATACCAAACATCATTTTTGCCATTACAATAACCTGTAAGTCTCCTTTATCTATAATATGGAAGGAAACAACAGGGACCTCTCAGAGTTGTTATGTCAATAAAGTTATTTTCAAAGGCTGGAGTTGTAGTACCTGGTTAATGGAGAATAAAGGCAGGAAAGGAGGAGAGAAATCCTTGAAATAGTCAAGAGTAAAGATGGTAAATGGTAGCGATGAGCTGGCCAGGAGCTTCCTATGGGTGTCCCAATGTAACCAAGAAATGGCCAGTGTAGAAGAGAAAACACAGACTGAGGAATAGATAAAGGTGGATCAAAAGCTGATTCCATAACTTAATAGTGTTGTGACAACAGGAAAGAGGCTACCCTTTCTGAACCTGTTCCTTCATCTATAAAAAGTGGTAGCTATACCTACCTCACATTGGTATTCCTAAGATTAAGAGAAAACACTTCCAAATAGAAGATGCTTATGGATGTCAATTCCCTTCCCACTTTCTGCATCAAACCCTCAGCTGGTTTTAGGGCTCAAATAATTCATTCTTTTCTATTAGATCACTTGAAGTTAGGGTTTTGGCTCTTCCAAATCCTCTTAATCCCTTCCCACCAACTTCCTACTCTGACACTCTTCACTCCAAGGAAGCAACTGGTTCCAATCAGGCTGTCCATCACAAGTCAGACATTTCTAACTAGACTTTTCCCAGAAGTTGCTAGAAGGCTATTCATACTTCTGTCCGCTCCTCACAGAAAATCTATAGTAATTGTTCTTCCCATGGGTCACCCAACACAGAGAAGAGAGCTGCAGCAGCCTGCTGACTCTTGACCCAGAAGATAATTTGCTCAGCTGATACTTTTTTCTGCCCATTTCCCCTCATTCTTCTCTCACCTTCAAAGTTTTTTGTTTTTAATTCATCGGAACATCAGTCTGCTGTCCTCACAGTATGAGACAGCTTTTTGCCTCTCTATCCTCTATGCCTAACTGAGTAATGCCCCGGAGCTGGGAGAGTAATAAAGGATGACAAGGTTTTTAATTCAATGCTGAGAAAAATAAGTATATGTCCCCTATGTCTATGTAAAGGTTCATTCTTAGTCGGAGGGACGTGCCATCACTTCAGAAAGGCTTCCTTCCTTCCTGATGTTGGTTTGTTCCTCTTGGAGACAAAAATAATATTTTCCTCAGCAAAGGTGATTTTCCTCCTGTGAAGCCTGTGGACAACTGAATTGATTTTTCAAGCCAAAACAATTTTAGAGTCTATTTATCTTCTCAGGATGATCACCTTCACTAAATCATTTTGTCATCTCTTTGCTGTCGGTTTCTGTAACAGAGAAGATTGTAGGCCTTCATACTTTTTTTTTTTTAACATCTTTATTGGAGTATAATTGCTTCACAATGGTGTGTTAGTTTCTGCTTTATAACAAAGTGAATCAGCTATACATATACATATATCCCCATATCGCTTCCCTCTTGCGTCTCCCTCCCACCCTCCCTATCCCATCCCTCTAGGTGGTCACAAAGCACCAAGCTGATCTCCCTGTGCTATGCGGCTGCTTCCCACTAGCTATCTATTTTACATTTGGTAGTATATATAAGTCCAAGGCCTTTGAAACAGAAAACTAGATACGGAATAACACAACGGCATCCATGTAACAGATAGGAGTTAAATGCTTTATTATTTTAACACTCTAGATTGGTTTTCTCCAATAGCTCTCCAAAAATGATTTTATAGGTAAAATTTAGTAAAAGTGAGAGTTACTATAAAATAACTATATTGAAGACTCAATTTTTTCACATTTCTTTTTCTTACCTTTGGAACGTTGAAAAAGACACTTACGACATGAATTTCACTTTTTCATTATAAAATCAATGCATATACTGGTTAAAAAAGAAACAACATAAAAAAGTCTAGAAGAATTTGAGATGAAAAGTAAGTCTTCCCCTACCTTTATCCCCAGATATAATCTGTATATAGAGTTTTATGTGTGTAAGTATATAGGTATATACATAAATAAAATCCTATTACCCAGCTTCTTCTATATGATATATTTTGGAGATCTTTTTATACCAACACTTATAAATCTACCTCGTGTTTAAGTGGCCACATATCACAAACATTTCTGCATCTATCACAAGTTATTTACCCAGTCCCTGATTGATTTTTTTCAGAAATTTTAGCAAATAACAATTACAAACTATGCTTCATAGAACATCCTTTAAAATCTATCTTTATATTTTTGGATGGGTAAAACTGCATGATATAGATGAGCAGTGGAATTGTTGGGCCAAAATGGTAAGAGGGGCAAGAGAGAGGATGCAAAGCTTTCCAGTTGACATGTTTGCAAGTCCAGTTGACAAGCAGATGCTGAGTCCTTAGTATATCTACCCCAATCTTTCTGGGAGAATGATGGAACTAAAAATCAGTACAAGGTAGATTATAATCACATGAATCTTGCCACTTTAAATTCTCTACCATTTCTTCGGGTTTTTTGTTAGTTAGTTTGTTCGTTTTAGCTTTTCCCCATTTCCCCTCTTCTTACCTTCTCCCTATTGAAGTAGAGGGGAATAGCTTGGATAATATCATAATGATGGGAGAGGCCTCTAATCCAAGTTTTGTCCTCCTGAGCCTCCCTGATGTCACTGAGGTGTGGCTGGTCTGGTTTTGTCTCTGGACTTTCTTCCCTGATACCTGATCAGGTTGGCTGACCTGTACCAGGTTTTGAGCTTTTGCAGGTCCACTGCTGACAACCACCACGGACTTTACCGTTGCCTCTGGTCATGAATTCCCTATACTTTACAACCTTCCTGTACTAACCCCAGATTTCTTCAGTCCACTTGTCCTCTAAAGCAATTCCATGCTTCTTGATTAAGGCACAAAGTACTTACTGAATTTCCTACGTGCTATGTCCAGGCTGGGGACAGCTGGGAGCACCATCTCAGGCTCATGCACATCAACACCAACCTCCCCCAAGGCTGCCCTACAGCTCCTGGGCTACGCTGCACGTGGCAGGAGGCAAAGCCCCAACCTGCATAAACTTGGGTCCTCCCTCCACCTAGTATCTTTGGTTCTTTGGGGCAAGTAAGTGGCCATAGGAATCCTATTGCCATTCTCAGGGTCCCAGGTTGTATCAGAACCTAATCTAATCCCCTTCTGATTTTCTCT
Source organism: Balaenoptera physalus (assembly GCF_965194825.1). NCBI lineage: Eukaryota > Metazoa > Chordata > Mammalia > Artiodactyla > Balaenopteridae > Balaenoptera > Balaenoptera physalus. Next base: position 85,340,800 of record NC_138889.1, read on the forward strand.
ATTTTCGTCTACTTCTTTTACTTTATTTCCTTTCACAGTTTGGGAAAGCTTTTGCCATCATATACCACCCCTCTCTACATTATGGCTTTTTGAAAAACTCTCTGCTCAGGATCTCCAGCTTAATTCTTGATACATAAAGGGAAGTTTTTGGAACCTTGTAAATTCTTTATTCTCTTAGTAACACCAGTCTTTCAAGATCACTGACTTGCTATGGACTAAACAAAAGCCTAATTTGTAGCTCAGTGGTTCTTATATTTTAGGGCCTCTCTGCCCTAATCTGGAAGCAAGGCTTATTACTGATCAATAGGTGGAGAGTCTCAGAATGTCATGATTGACTGGAAATCAAAATATACAGGGAAAACTTCCTGGAATCTACAATATTCCTTTCCAAAAGGTCCAATACCAACACCTTTGGCATCAAGTGTCAGGAAACACATACTCCAGAATGTGAAGGGGCTAGAAGACAGTTAGCTAAGCAGGCTGCCTGAAGGATAATCAAAGTCTGCAATAATGGGAGACAATCCTGCTGGCCTTCTTGGCTTGCCCACCAGGGTGTTTTTTCTTAGTCAAGCAACACTCATGGAACACCCTTAAAGTATTTTATGTTGATGCTTCTTTAATTTTATGGGCTCCATAAAGTTCAAGTTGGTTTACAGAGTGGCTTCCCATGATTATATTCTTTACCCACAGCCAGGCCCCTGGGCGCTGGGAATTTATTTTCTCCCCCTGCCCTAGAGAAATGGTATGAGCAGCTATAGCCCAGGGGCCTATCTAGGTCCCTGGATACACATTTCAGTAAGTTTGAGTTTAAACATTTTTGTATGATAATTTATGATAATTGCCCAGAAGTGGCAATTATATGGATAGAGGTTCGATAGGGGACCAGAAAGAGTCTTCGACAATATTTTATTATTTTCACATTTTATTTGTTATTATTAAAGAGCACTAAGCCTCATGCAAATACAGAAGTTCAGGAAGAGCCACAAACGCTATCAAGAATGCAAAAGAACACAAAGACCCCAAAAATGAATCAAAACTGTACCTGACTCTCAGAGTACCCCTCCTCATTTCTACCTACCCTGACTCTATTCCCATATCAGTTAACAATATTTTCTTAACAGCAAAAAGAGTTCTTTTGTCAGACTATCTCCATCTTATCTTAGCAGGTGAATAAATCATCAGGAAATCTCCATCTCAGTTGAGCCATGTGAGAGAGAAGAAAATCACATGAACTCAAGAGTAGGGAACAAAAATATACGTAAATCTTTCAATCTGTAACACCAAGATTAGACCCTAACACACAGTTTCTTTTTTTCTTCCTCCCTCCCTCACTGACCTTCCCTTTCTTCTCTCCCTTCCTCCTTCCCTTCCTTCAGTTTTTTTTCTTTTTTTTCCTTTCCCTTGTCTATCTTTTTTTTTTGCTCTTCCCTTCTATCTTTGTGTCTTTCCTTCATTCTTTCTATTTATCTTACTTTCCCTCCTTCTTTTGTCATTCAACAAACATTTGAGTGTCTACTATGTAACAGGCACTATGCTTAACACTAGCTATAAGAGAAAATAAGAGAGAAAGAGCCCTTGCCTTTTCAAGTTTACAATCTAGTAAGTGGGGCTCACTGCATGCTGATAAAGTAAATAAACATTTCCTTCACCTTATGGCTCTTTGTATTCCTAAATAGAATGGTTAGGAAAATCATCAGCGCTAAACAGCTCTAAAGAAGACTACTTCCAGTGCAGGGACCACTAACTATAAAGTCCTATAGGGCCAAGCAGGTTTAAAAAAAATAATTGAGTGAAGCAGCTCATGTCCAAAAATAGAAAGATGTAGGGTCTGTGGCAAACTGGAAGCACATGGCCCATCTAAATCGGGCAAGTGCTACTCAGCTCTCACTGATGGTTTTCACGCAGCACTGTAGCCCTGTACTGCTACATCTCCAACTTTTTCAAGAGAAAGTAGAAATATGCATTGTAGCATAATTATCTCATTTTTAAAACACCATGTCGCCCAAGCAGGAAATAGCTGAAAGCAAGATGCAACCAGGGAATTACCAGCTTATGGACCCCTCTTCTAATTATTCATTACCCTCAGCTTGTCTTAATAGGGAAGCCATCCTATCAGATGTATGGCAAAAGCCAGCCCAACCCAGGTTTCAGTCTTGGCCTTTTAGAACCCAACACTTGTGACTTCCATTAGTCTATATGTCTTGTAGATTCTTATAGTAAAAATGAATGACAAGGAAATATTGCCCAAATAGAATTCTATAAAAGTATGTTCTTCTTTGAAGTCATCTTTAGGTCTAGTAGAGAAGGATAAGTATTGAGAAGTAAGGCCCTGGGTAGTTAGCAGGGTTGATTTCTATGTTTGCATTGGAGTTACTGAAAAGTCTAGAAATTCTTTCTAGCCAGTCTAATGCACATCCTAGCTTGACCATCTGGCCCTCCCTTTCAGCTTGCGTATTCGTTTGAGGGTAGTGAATACCGAGATGATGACTTCCTCTGCCAAACCAAATGGAGGCTTGTGACCAAGCTTCTTGGTCACATCAGAATAATATATATATAGTATCTTTGACAGGTTATACCTGTGATTATCAAACTGTTCTTCTAAGTCTGTCTTTCAGCTAAATATGCAGGTCACAAAAAAGTTCTGGCTACCCTCTGGAGCAGCATTTTCTAAAATGTGTTCTATGGAATTCTAGACCCAAGATACTCTATAGAAAAAAAGAGGGGGAGGGGACTCCATATTCATATATATTTAGGAAATACAGTAAGATATACTATACACACAGTACACCATAAATATATACACACAAACATATATATGCAAATTTTTTGGAAACTCCTCAAAAAAACTGGCACATCAAAAGGTCTAAGAAGTTATAAATATAAAATCTTGATGAACTTTAACTCAGTGTTTTACAAATTGATACAACAAGGAATGCTTTCTTGTGTAATACCCATTGACATACCACCAGAACACACTTCAGACATTGTTGATTGGAACTAACAATATGATTTCCCACAAAGGTGAAGTCATATTTAACAAAAAATAATATACATCTTCATTTATGTCAAAATGCTTTTTGGGCTTCCCTGGTGGCGCAGTGGTTGAGAATCTGCCTGCCAATGCAGGGGACACGGGTTCGAGCCCTGGTCTGGGAAGATCCCACATGCCGCGGAGCAACTAGGCCCGTGAGCCACAACTACTGAGCCTGCGCGTCTGGAGCCTGTGCTCCGCAACAAGAGAGGCCGTGACAGTGAGAGGCCCGCGCACTGCAATGAAGAGTGGCCCCCGCTCGCCGCAACTAGAGAAAGCCCTCACACAGAAACGAAGACCCAACACAGCCTAAATAAATAAATAGCGTTCCCTTTAAAAAAAGAAAAAAAAAAAAAAGCTTTTTGAATGGGTTTATGTTTCTGCATTTTCTTTACTGAACTGATCCAGTTTAAGACATAGTCTAGTGTGGGACCCCAGCAATGTCATCATCAAAGCAATTTATATAGCAATGTACACATTACATAGCATTTTCACAAATAGTTCTTCATTAAACCTTTGGGACAAACCTCTCAGGCAAATATCTCCTGTGCTTTGTTTGTTCATCTCAAAATAGGGAAAACAAATGACCTGCCTAAAGTCATCAGCTGATGTGAGATTGCAATCCTATTGGCTCCTGGTACATAGCTGCTGCAAAACTCTCATTCAACTCTGTGATTCCTGATGGCTCAGAGTTTCAACTGCTCTTCCAAACTTCAGGGCTTGTGGTAATAAGCATTTTCTATGTTGATAATGACAGTAATTAAAGGCATTGGCTCATGCTTAGAAAAGAGGCAGGCCCATCAGAAATTTGTGATGAGTGTAAATTAGAAAGGCAAAGCAACATAATTCATTGTAGAACTCCTTCACTCATGTGTAAAGAGCAAGCATTGGCTCATGCTTAGAAAAGAGGCAGGCCCATCAGAAATTTGTGATGAGTGTAAATTAGAAAGGCAAAGCAACATAATTCATTGTAGAACTCCTTCACTCATGTGTAAAGAGCAAAGCTATCCATCAGTTCAAACATTTGTACATGGAAGTTACTGTAACAGACAGGTTAGGAAGATGAGTAAGACATATTCCCCCCCTTCAAACAATTGGTTAAGAAAAGCAACCAACAGCTTTAAGACAACGTACATGATCACCTTCCAAAGGAGAAATTCAAAGGAGAGAAAAAAATGAGGCAGCCCAAGCAAGGAAGCTGAGAACTGAGAAAATGCCACTAAATTTCAAACCTGAAGATGTCTGACCAGTGTCCTTAGAGAAAGCAGATTGCTGTGCAAGTAGATCACAAAGGGTTAATTCATAAGTGGTTACATCTGAGAACACGCACCTCCAGTCTAACCTAAGTTTAGAATTTATTGTCAGAAATCGCAGAGCTTTGGATAAACCTCATTAGCTACAACACTGCAATGTGTTTAAAAAAAAAAAAAAATGCTTTCATACCGTCCTTCTTTTCAACCTTGAAGAGAGCAGAGATGCTGTATTTTTCCACAGGCATAAATGAGTTTGCCTCTGCTACTTTTGAGTAGCAACTAAAGGATGCTCTCAAAATGCCTCAGCTTCTCCCTAAGACATACAGGCTTCCAGTAGCTGACCACAAACAGCCCAGCTCTGTATGTTAACCAGGCCAGGATGAAGGGAAGTCCCGTAACTCCCTAGCTGCAGGTATTCTCTATCTGGCCTGACAGCTGGAAGCATGTACAGCTCCGATGTGCTGGAACTAGGAAGCTCCAAGGGCAGCCTTGAGGGACGCAGGGAAGGCGTGAATCCAGTACTCTCCGCACTTGTTCTGTCTTTGAATCTGACTCATTGCTGGCCTTAGATGTCCTCACCAAGGGAAATAGTAATGACAGTGGCAACAGACTATGTTTTCCATATGCCACACAAAGCTTAAGTGTCTTGCTGTTACATTTGAGTGTTATTACTATTCACGTAACCCCCGTAACCTATTCATGGGCTCCTTGGAATGCTCCATCTCCTCCTGTCTAGTCCATTCCTACTCACCCTTTTGAGGTCCTCCTCAGATTAGTCCTTTTCTTTTGGGAGGCCATTTTTTTTTTTTTTAACATCTTTATTGAAGTATAATTGCTTTACAATGGTGTGTTAGTTTCTGCTTTAAAACAAAGTGAATCAGTTATGCATATACATATGTTCCCATATCTCTTCCCTCTTGCATCTCCCTCCCTCCCACCCTCCCTATCCCACACCTCTAGGTGGTCACAAAGCACCGAGCTGATCTCCCTGTGCTATGCGGCTGCTTGGGAAGCCATTTTGACTGCTGCAGCCCACAAACAAACTTTCCCAGTTACACACTGCCGTGATTGTTTTCCAAATATTTCAGATACGACCTCTGCCTTGTCATTAAAATCCAAGTAATTGGATCCAATGATCCAATCCAAATAATGGGACAGCTATGTAACTGAAAGGCTTATGTGCTAAGCACTCTACCAAGTTCTAAGAATTGCCCTATGTGATTGAAATTAGTCTCTCTCTTTCACAGATGAGGAAACTAAAGCTCAGAGGTTCCCAAAGTCATGCAGCACAAAAATTATAAAGTCAGGACTTGATGCTAACTCTGTCGTAAAGCCCTTGCTTCGTCCAAGTGCCCCGCTGACTTTCACATTGGAAGTTACAAACTATGTTATATGTGCTAAGGCTTTGTGTATCTTAGGCTTAGATGTACTGTTCCATTTCTCCAAAGGTTAGAGGGTAAAAATACTTTGTCAACCAAGAAAGTGAAATATCACCTGTTGAACCATGAAGGAGAAATTGCAGCAAATGAAAACTCTTCAAAAAATAAAGCCATCTAACAAAAATGTCTGATCAATAGTGGCAAGGGTTCTATATGCTAATGAAACCAAGGGCTATATAAAAAATAAGTCTTCCTTTGTTCTATGATACCTCCTCAGTATTGAAGAGTATCAAAGAGACATAGCATATTCCAGGCACGTCAGCCTTAGTGGTTAACAATAAAAATGGGGGTTTGCTGAAACATCTCTACTATTCCTAGAACTTGAAGCCATCCTGACATTTCATTTCTAGTTTCTCTGACCTTTTATTGTCTACTCTGTGCCAGGTACTGTTATGCAAAGGTGATGCTGTGTATTCCTGAGTACACTGTCTAATGGGGGAGATATTTTAGGGAACATTTGCAATAGAGTATGGTGAGTATATCAGACATATAATAAAGAACACTGATGACACAAAGGAAGGAGTAATCAACTCTGCTTAAATGAGTCAAAGAAAGCTTTTGCTGAGTTGCTTGAGTTGGGCTTTAAAGAATCAAAGGATCACCAGAAATTGCCAAGAGTATTCAAGACAGAGGAATAATATTGGAAACACACCATGGCATGAAAAATCAGAGCATTCCTTTCCTCTACAATATAAGAGGCATGAGATAGAATGGTGAGGAATGAGGAAAAGAGGTAGGCAGGGCTAGGCTGGCTTCCATAAGGCTCCTAGGAAACACTTCTTAATCTGACTTGAAAAAATTCATTAAAGAGCTAAAAAGAGGTTTGCTTGTTACTATAGTATACTTTCCAGAGAGGCCATATATTGAAAAGGCTGATAGAAACACAGATTGTTCAATTAGACGTGCTTAGGAGAAAGGCAGGTCTCAGCCATTCTTAGAGCACAGGAACATGTGCATATTCAGGCCAGAGAGCGTGAAGAGCTGGAAAAGCTGTAGATGCCACCACCCTGGGATATAAACATGACTCTACGGGGTTAGGAAAAGAAACTGAGCCTCGAGTTTGTAATTTCTGGCTACAGGTCCAACCAAGCAGCTGAACACCATCCATCTCACATTCTTTCATTAATTCAACAAACATTTGTTGAGTTCGTACCACGTGCAAGGCCCTGTTTAAATGCTGGTAATAAAAAAAAAATGAACAGAGCAATTTCCAGGCTTCATGGAATATTCGTTCTAGTGGAAAGAGACAAAACAATACACAGAGAAACAAGTACATCAGAGGATGATAAATGCTATGAAGAAAAATAAAACAGGTTAAGGAGTCCAGGAAGTATGGGAGTGAGTGGAAGAGGAATACTATTTATGTAGAATGGTCAGAAAAGGCCTCTCTAACAGGTGGTGTTTGAACCGAGACCTGAAGGAAGTAAAGGAATGAGCTGTGAAGCTCTCTGGAGGAAGAGCATCATGTTTGGCATGGTAGGGAATCAGTTAGGACGGCTGTGTAGCCCAAGAGGATTGGTGAAGAGGGAGAGACAGACAGAGAGAGAAGGATAAAGATGAAATCAAAGGTGACAGGATAGCAGCAAGTAGGGCCTCAGAGGAAGGGTGACTGTAGACCTGGTCAGCTTACATTTATATATGGCTATTGTCTGGACATAATTATTAATAGCATCTTCTTTCTTTCCCAAAATAGTCCCACTTGGGATAATAAATTATATGGTCACCCTGCTCACAGGTGATTTTAAGAGTGCTGGTTTTGACACTGAATAAGATGGGAAGCCCTTAGAGGATTTTAAGCAGAGGGATGCCATGATCTAACTTACACTTCAAAAGAATCACTCCAGCTTCAGGGATGAGATGCAAGGGTTAAAGCAAAGAAACCCTGTTGGGAGGCTATTGAAATCATCCAGGCAAGAGAAGAGATGGTGTGAACCAGGGCATAAGTGGTAAAGATAGTAAGGAGTAGCCGATTCTGGTTATATTTTGAAGGGTGAACTGATAGGATTTGCTGAGCGATTGGAAGTAGGATGTGAAAAAATGAGAGAAGCTCAGCTATGCTCTGCGTGTCTCTGTGTGGTCTTGGTGCTTATGTCTGGCCTTTTTGCCTAAGGAAAAAGATAACTGTTGTTTGATTTTTTTGTTGTTAAGTATTTTCAAATTTGTAGAAAAAAATTGCAAGGTCAGAAACAAAGAACATCTATAAACCCTTCACCCTTTTCCCCCAAGAATGATTCCAAGGTTTGTGGACTGAGTACTTGGACATTACTTACCTATTTCTCTTGCAGAAGTAGACAGTCCTTAAGACCTAGAGGAAAGTTTCGTCAAGTTTGAAATCTCACAAAAAGCTAGCAATGCTTTTTGACCCCCTTGTTCCACACCTAAGAATCTACTCTCAGTGTAGAATGGTGTAATACAAGTAAAAACATATGTTTGTAGGAATCCTAACAGTATTATCTAGAAGACAAGAAAATGTAAATAATGGAAAAGTTAACCCTTAGAGACAGACTTTTATAAATTATGGCATAGTAACAAGATGCAAGAAAGCAGGCCTTCAAAACTAAAATTACATAGAAACATGGACAATTATAAATATGATAGGTTAAAATGGCATACCTACAGAGGAAAATGTATACTGATTGCACTACTGTAAAAATATTTATACATATGACAGCCAATATGAAAAAAAATTATTCACGGTGTTAAGACAGTAGACTAATGAGTTGCTGCATTTTTAAAAAAATTGTTAATTCTTGTTTTATTCTTTTCAATAACAACAGAAAGAGGAAGTAGTTGACTCAGGAAAAGACTTCCTACTTTGATTCAGTAAGCCAGTTTCCTACCTTTTCCTCTTTTTTTAAAAATCTCCTTTCCTGGGGGCTTCCCTGGTGGCAGAGTGGTTGAGAATCTGCCTGCCAATGCAGGGGACACGGGTTCGAGCCCTGGTCTGGGAAGATCCCACATGCCGCGGAGCAACTAGGCCTGTGAGCCACAACTACTGAGCCTGCACGTCTGGAGCCTGTGCTCCGCAACAAGAGAGGCCGCGGTAATAAGAGGCCCGCGCACCGCGATGAAGAGTGGCCCTCACTTGCCACAACTAGAGAAAGCCCTCGCACAGAAACGAAGACCCAACCCAGCCATAAATAAATAAATTTTTAAAATCTCCTTTCCTCACTATCTCCTGGCCATCACAATCCACAGAATGAGAATAAAGAAACAGCAAAGGGAAGAGAGGGATAGGACACAAAGGAGAAGAAGCAGGGACCATTGATTTCTCCCTTGAAATGGGTCTTACATTCCACCAGGCGCACATCTGCCTCCATTCCATTCTGCCACTCCCATCCAGTCAGGACCCTCCACCCCCTGGACTCTGATAAAACCACCTAGGAAGTCTCTTCCTTCTATTCCTGTGACTGCCTGCTCACAATTCTTCCACAGCACGCCAGCCAAAGTAATTCTTAAAGCACATATCAGATTACGTCACTACTCTTGTTCTAACTGTCCTCTATCTCGGTAGTTCCCCTTTCCAAATCCTTAGCAGGGTCTAGAACAGCAGTTCTCTGGGCATCCCTGAGACCAGTTCAGGGGATTTATAAGGTCAAAAATATTTTGATAATAACACTAAGCCGTTATTTGACTTTTTTACACTTGTTTTCTCATAATGTACCAACTGAATGCAAGATACAAGAATCCAGCTATCTTTTATTAAGCCAGGTATTAAAGAGATTTGCAATTCCGTACCAGCCTGTAATAGCTCCCTATTTCCTATCACAACAAATTTTGAATATTTGGCATGATCTGACTCACTCTTCTTGTCCAACTATACATTTCTTCCTACTCCTTACATATACCCTTTCCTCTATTCGGGTCAGCATCTTCAATCTCTCCGAAACAGCTATGTTCTTCACCATCTCTACACTCTAGTTCCCATAGTACCCTTTCCCAAGATTTCTTATCACTTGCCCAAAATCCACCCAAACTTCAAAGCCCAACTAATGTCATCCCTTCTACTGGGCCACACAGGATACTTCAAGCATTCATGATGTCCCTTTACTCTATGCCATACAACTTGGCACAAGAATTGGAAGTCAGTTTCATCTCAAGCGCTAAATTCAATCATTTGTTAGTGTTTGTCTGAAACATCGTGTTGAGAAAGATGCTGAGTCTTAAAAGGGAAAGGAATGCCATGATTGATCAGCCAGTGGGCCCTGGCAGAGGGAGAAGGATCTACTTAGCATTTACTAATGGGTTCCTGGGCATCGGTTCCATATAACCTCTGCGTGTAGCTAATATAGCCCAATATTCCTATTACCCAGTCTTTCCTTAGCAAAGAAACATGGAGTAACTTGAATCCTGAAGGTAGGAAGAGTTTTGATTAGCTCCTCCAGTCTCCTACTAACTTCAAGTCAGAGCCCAGCAGAACCCTCTGACCTGGCTTCATCCATCCACTTTTCAGCTCTCTCCTCCCGAACGAAGGGAGAAATAGCTGTAGGTAGCAGGTTTTGGGTGTCTCACTTTTCTTTACCCTCAAGGCTGCGTTGCAGAAATATTGATTCCAGCTCTCTGGGCAAGTTTATTTGCCCCTTTTATCCCCTAACACATTTTTGTCTACTCATTACCAAAATCATCTAAATGGTACATTTCCTAAGACTGGAGTGTGTCTCTCAACGCGGCCCCCACCACAACACACTGTGCCCAGGACAGAACTAAGGTCAAAGTAGGTGCTTAGTATGGCTTGAATGAAAAAGAGGGGAAGCAGGCAACTACCTTATGATTTTGAAGCTTAAGGGGCATTTTGTCATGACGCAAAGGAAAGCACAATGATTCTGGGATATTCCGTATCCACAATCAATTTCACTTGCCATGTTTACAAACACCCCTCTCCCCACTTTGAATGGAATTCCATCCAGATTTCTAATAGCAACAATCACTTTAGTATAGAGATCTCATCAGAGGTAAAAGCAAGAAAAATTAATATATGTCAAGGGGCAAAATATCGGGGAAAGTTCTATATACCATCAGTGGACAGCTCAGTTAAAGCTAAAGCTTGGTGTCAACCTGATTTTCTTTCTTTTATCAGGAAAATACAATATTCTGGTTTAACTTCCGTAACCTAGCTTTAGGATGCTAAGAACTCCCTTATCCTCTCTGGATTCCAGCTCGCTCATCTGTTAAATGCAGGGGCTGGAGGGAGAGATGGGTTTAACATTTCTTCCAGCTTTAAAGTTCATGATCCATCATCTGAATTGATGTTTTAAGTATTGAATCTGCAAAATGAAATTATTTTGATTAATATTTAATACAGAACGTGTTCTGTGATAAAGGACCTGCTTGGATTTTAAACATTTGGAGGAAGCATTTGGCTATTTTAGAGCATGTACTTTAATCAGCCTATCTACCTACACTTTTGGAAAACACTTTATAATTGGAGAAGTGGGGAGACTGGATTTGATCACAATCTCAACTGCCACTCAATGTATTCTTTGCCAATGCAGAGTGACTTTTTTACAACTTTACTGTCTCCTCATTCCAAATGCAATTTCAAAACCAGCAAAGGCAGAGCTGCCACTGCAGTTGGAGATATTCTTTATCAAATGATACAAACTTAAATGTCCCTTCCTGGTTCTTCATTTTCTCATTTCATTATCTCTACTTTCTGCCTCTGTCTCCTTCAACTGCTTGTAATCAAACCAGCCTGCATGACTGCCTCATTCTCTATCCAAATATTTCACCACGTAAGATCCTTCTCTGAGAATTCAGGAGTAATGACCTCTCCCTATGGTAACAGGCTGCTTCTCTAAATGAAATAAAACTGGGATCCTACAGCTTTCTCTTTAGAAGGATAAGCCAACCTCATTACACTTTCTTTGTCCTATAGCAGTTTCTTCTGCCTGAAACAACTGTTCCCCCAACTCTTGGCAAAGCTAAATTACTCTTATCCCTACATTTCAACCCACATGTTACTATCTTCATGAGGCCTTTGCTGATCCCCACCCTTCCAACAACTGCCGTTCTCCCATTATCTCCTTATATGCTTCCAAAATAACTTTAGTAATTACATCATGCTTGAAAGGACTTTTTCAGTCTCTATAACCTGCCCTAGAATATAACTGCACGAGGTCAGGGACTGTGTTTATCTTATTCATCAGCTCATCAGTATCCTGAGAATACGAACTATGCCAGGAATGTTCTAGAATGAATGGAAGGCAGAAAGGAGAGAAAAAGAGTGAAAGAGATAGGGAATGAGTGGGCCTGGCTCTGTCTTAGAGTGTTACCTTCCCCTTGAGTTCTCTGTCTTTTATCACTGCCACTGCCACTGCCACCACCATGATGCTTCTAGCAAGAGAAGGCAGGATGGTATTGTGTGGAAAGACCTAGATTTAAATTCAAGTTCTGCTATTTACTAACTCTAGGATTTGAGCAAGTTACCTAGCCTGGCTAAACATGATTCTTTGTGTAGAATATTCTTTGCAGGGTTACTGTGAGGACAAAATGAGATCATGTCTAAAAAAGTACAAGATGGTTGCTCAATAAATATTAATTATTTTCTATCTCCGCTCTCCCCCAGCCCCCATCCCAAGTGTGCTACTGTTCCTTTAACACTTTGGCTCAAGTGTGGACAAAAACATCTTCTCTTGGTCTCCTTAGCACATCCGAGACAGACTGGCACTTTACTAATTGCTAAGGGAATAACAAAAGGTAATTAAACACAGAGCAGTGGCAGTATAAAGCAGCCTGGCTTCCCCAGAACAGGGTTTAGTTTCCATCATAGTTACTTATTTTTCAGACTCAAAGGCCCTATTATATTCCAAATGGGGTTCTAAAGAGAAAGAGAATTCTACAGAGAAACCTCTTTTATTCATTCATCTCTTCATTCATTCATTCATTCAGTAAAAATTGGTTGTGTCCTAGTTAGCATGGAATTGGTGCAAACCACCTGGCCTCTAGGCCATACAGCATTGTAGATAGACAGCAAAACCTTAGCTCAGAGAGAGAAAAAGAACAGCAGAAACTAATAGCAATACAAGGAAATGGGGGTAAAATTGTGGTCCTCAAGCTAGGAAGGTAGAGTTGCCAGGTTTTAAGGGGGAAAAAATCAGGATACCCAGTTAAATTTTGAAAAATAGCCCTGTCATATTCTTGCAATTTTTTGAAAAAAAAGCTCAAATCAGGATGCTCAGAATGTCCTTAAAAAGTCAATATATGATGCAAGTCAAAAAACAGACATGTCTTGTCAATACAGGATGCCTGGCAAACTTGCCCCAAGGGGAAGGGCCGATAATTAAAGGCCAAGGTCTACCCATTAACATGACATTTGAGAGGAGGTTGGATGAAGGGAGGAGCCTTCAATCACTGGCAGACCTGCTGCATGCAGAGGGACTAGGGACAGACCGCGTGGAGGACTGGAGGGGCTTGAGCACAGTGAGGAAGGGTGGTACTAGGTCCCAGACATGGAGCTGGCAGGGCCAAAACAGAACATCAGCAGGATGGGAAAGAAGGAGAAACCTGCAGGACCAAGAAGGAGCTCAGGGAGCAGCTCAGTTACCCCCTGAAAAGGGGTGGTACTCAAAGTATTTAGCAGCTGGGAAGCAGGCACCAGAGCAATCAGAAAGGGTGCATCCTGGACTCCCTCTGCCATGCCAGGCATTAATTCTTCAGTTGCTGGACCACAGGGAGGTCCAGGAGGTCCTGGAGAGGGTCTAAGATGGCCAGGGTGCCGGTGGGAGGGGTGTGGTTATTCAGGGGGCTAAGAGCAGAACTATTTACTCCTGGGGAAAAAAAGTATTTCAGTATTTTAACAGCTAGCATAGCTGTTTCACTGTGTCCCACAGAATGGCAGACCTGCCCCAATCAGTTCTCAGAAGGGGCAACGTACCCACGAGGCTAAGGAATAGGCTTTGGCACTTATTCTGAGCCCTGATGGTTGTAGCCTGGTCCTTCTGACTATTAAACATCTGTAGAGGATGGTTGAGCTGACTTTGTGACAGGCATCTGGTATTTTTTTGGAGCTAGGGGAGAGGGTGGGATAGAGACCAGACCAAGCACACATTATACCTGTATCACCTATCTCACATCGATCTCTCCATGTGGTGAGGACGAAAGCAACGTTTCCTGGACTAGAAACTCCAGGAGGAAAGAGACTAAGATAAGTAAACACTACGATAATATCAGGTAAACTGGGGTAATAACATCAGTGTGGAAGGGTTTAAGCAATCTGAAGGTCATCTGTTTACTCATTATGCAGTCATTTTTAGCACCTACCATGTGACACGCACTGTGCTGTACCCTAGGATAATAATAATTAAAAGTATTTTTAAAGTATTTTATTTAAATATTAAAATACTAATATATTATAATACTAAAATACAAAAAAAGTATTTTATTTTTTAAAAATGCAGTTGATGTAAAACAGACATACTGATTTTTGAATCCCACTCAAAATATTGACTATATATATATATATATACCCATACATACATATATGCTAAAAAATAAACTCTGTTAAAAAAACAAACAAACTTTATTTTACAAGATTCCAAAGTGAGCCATACTCATCTTCCTTGGGAAGCACTTTGTATTGCCTTGCTTGGCAACAAAAAGGGGAGCCAGGGCTTCCCTGGTGGCACAGTGGTTGAGAATCTGCCTGCTAATGAAGGGCACACGGGTTCGAGCCCTGGTCTGGGAAGATCCCACATGCCGCGGAGCAACTGGGCCTGTGAGCCACAATTACTGAGCCTGCGCGTCTGGAGCCTGTGCTCTGCAACAAGAGAGGCCACGATAGTGAGAGGCCCGCGCACCGCGATGAAGAGTGGCCCCAGCTTTCCGCAACTAGAGAAAGCCCTCGCACAGAAACGAAGACCCAACACAGCCAAAAATAAATAAATAAATAAATAAATAAAATTAAAAAAAAAAAAAAGGGGAGCCAGTATAACCATCAATCTGAAGTTACAATAAGTATCATCTTTCCTACAGACAGAAAAACAGACAAAATTAATTCCCTTTTGGTCCTGTGATTATTGCAATGTTTACTCTGACTTACTCTCCATGATAAGAATGAGAACTACATGGCACAGAATTTAAATGCATGAAGGCTTGCTACGTGTTTTTTTCTACTTTGTTCACCATGCTCTAGATTTGTAAATATGTACAATTTTCTGGGCATGGGGGTGTTCCCTGGGAGTTTGGCTACCAACACAAGCCACGACATACGTCTTTACCTCAAATTAGAGATAAAACATGTATGGGCAAAAATTCTGACAGCCAAATAAATTAACTTGAAAGAAATTATTTGCTGAGTAGGTATTAAGATTTTTATTCATGGTCTATACATTTAGATATATGCTTTTCTTGGACAGTAATGATGTCTATTTCTTTAACAGATTATGTACTAAAGGGAAACCACACAACTTATTCAAATGAGGATAATCTGTAGAGTGAAAGGGGAGTTATTAATAATTATGCCACAGGGAGATCAGCTCGGTGGTTTGTGACCACCTAGAGCGGTGGGATGGGGAGGGTGAGAGGGAGGGAGACGCAAGAGGGAAGAGATATGGGAACATACATATATGTATAACTGATTCACTTTGTTGTAAAGCAGAAACTAACACACCATTGTAAACAATTATACTCCAATAAAGATGTTAAATAAATAAATAAATAAATAAAAATAATAATAATTATGCCAGGACAACAACAACAAAAACAGATGCTAACTTGCATTTATTGAATGCTTCCATTGTATACTTCTATGCTCTGCACTTGAAATACATGTCTTCATTTAATATTCAAAAACTCTCTGTGAAGGATATTATTAGACCCATTTTACAGATGGGCTGGCTGAGATTTAGACAGTTAAGACTGCTATTAAGTGGCAGAATCAGGACTTGAATCCAGGTCCATATGACTCTAAAAAACCTCACCTTAAAGAAAAAAGAAAAAAGAAAACCCACCTTCTAGCAAAGGAGAAAAACTCATAAACAAACAGTAACAGTGCAGGATGATAAGAGCTCTGATAGAAGAAAATGCAAGGTACATAGGAACCCAAAGGTGAGCCCCTGGTCCAGACTGGGGATCTTAAGAACAGGCCCTCAACACATCCCAAAGGTGGCATTTGAGCTGGGCCCTAATCCCAAATGATTCTCAAATCATTCCAAAATAACTAAGTCAGCAACTATACACACTGACTAATTTCCTTAAATATACCAGAGGCAAAGCATTTAAGAAATGATTACACCATTGGAGAATTTCAACAAATTGCCAACAAGACAGGGTAATAGGAAAAACGTAAATCTCAGTGAACAACTCAAAAGTGTAATGGGGCACCTGGTAAACATCCCAATTATGTATTATCATACATCCTGTCATGGTGATCGATGCTACAGAATATAATTTCACTGAAATACTATCTGTCTTGTCAATAAGACAAGTTGTAGCTGCCCTCTGATGGCTGTGTGCTGCCCCAATCCTAAAGGAAAAGGAGTGGATGCTAATTCCTAGGAACGGTAAGAATGGCATAAGGCCCTGAGAAATAAATAGTAAATGAAGGGCTCACCTTAAAGTGCTGCTCTTGGGTTCAGACTGTTCTCCCATTCACCAGCAGCGGATAGCCTTAAAAATAGAGTAAGTGGTAGAAGGGGTTGGTTGCCGTCAATAACTCCCAGGTACGGGGATGGCAGGACAGAGCAGAATGAGCACCAGCCTAGGTCTCCACGACCGCACTGCTCATCCCAGCTCTCGTACTGCATCGCAGTGTGGTCTTGGGCAAGTTCCCTAACCTCTCTGGATCTGTTCCACCTCTATAAAAAAGAATTCAGTACCAGGAATTCATCGTCTGACATCCTTTCCATCTCTAAACCATGAGCAACTCACCAGGCCAAATTCAGGGTTAGTATTAGAAGAGCCATTCACCTAAGAAAGAAACTAGAAAACCTTTGGTTCTGTGCCTAAAGATGGTCCACTCAGAGGTATCGTACTCTTTGGAAGACTATGTTTAATGACAAAGGATTAGCTTTCCACTTTTTTCCTCACAAGACTTACTAAGGCAAAATGACATCCTCTCTGATTTTTGACCTGGTTTCACATCCTTTTCAATATTAAATGAAATGATGTAACTAACATGCTCACCACAAGATCTGGCACTTATTAAATGGCTCCTTATAAATATTACTTCTTCTGCTTTCCCTAAAGGTTTTGGGTGTCTAATATTCAATTGCCTTGCTGGATTTGTGTTTTCTAAGTAGAGATTTTCTTTTTTTTTTTTTAGTGTGATAAAGTTTTTTTTGTTTTTTGGTTTTTTGTTTGTTTGTTTTTATTTGGCTGTGCCGGGTCTTAGTTGTGGCACACGGGATCTTTAGTTGTGGCATGCGGGCTCTTAGTTGCAGCATGCGGGATCTAGTTCCCTGACCAGGGATCGAACCCGGGTCCCCTGCATTGGGAGCCTGGAGTCTCAACCACTGTACCACCAGGGAAGTCCCTAAGCAGAGATTTTCTAATCCCTGGTTGATACATGGAAACTTCCTCATCAGACATCTCCACTCGGCTAAAGAGACCAACTGTGTTGCTGACTCTCAGAGGCTTGCCAACATTGTCTCCGATAAGACTCAAATAAACAGCACCCTATATCCATTCCTGAGTCCCCAGAATTTTGAGAAATAGAACGAGGAATACATCAGAAGGAATCCCACATGTCCCCCTTATTACTGAAAGAGGCTAAATTGAAACACAGCAAGGTGTGAAAAACAACACTGGTCTACTAACTCCTCTCCAAAATTAGGTGGACACCCACTGAGGCAGAGGTTGGGCTCCCCCTAGAAAAGAGGAAGCGCAGTGGAGGAATGTTCTCTGTGGGCAAGTCCATGTCTAAGGAAGGAAGGGCAGAGCCAGGTCAAGCAGACCCAGCATTTCCTTCCACGTTTACAATCAGGTAAAACCCTCCATCATCCCAAGGGTGGAGCAGTAAAGATTTCCAGGGAGGCTAGGACAGCTCTTAAGGAAAATCCCTCCATATGGAAATGGGGAATGGAAAAAAGGCATTCTCATTCACGAAAGACTGTCCATCCAGAACATCGTGGAAGAAATAAATGAAGAAACAAACTAAAAACCAGTCTCAGTTACACTAGGGAGAAAGGGTAGAAGCAGATCCAGGCAACTGAAGCCCTAACCTGACCACACAGAAGCAGTCAAGATGATCAGATCTCCATTTCAAAATCTCAAAATTTCTAAATGTGTGCCCTTCACGTCCAAAGAGAAGGGAGGCTAGGGTTAAAGTCCTGACCATTTTGAGGAGCGAGGCTGGGGTTAATTTGCTGTGGCCAGCGAAATGGAGGGAGTTGTGTTAAGGGAAACGATGTCCTCTGGGATGATCACTCGGTTGAAAAGTTACTTGACCAAACACAAGCAGGTGGCAGCCCCACTGCCCAGAAGGGGGCCAGCTGCTAATTACAACGCCTCTCTGGAGAAGTGCTTCCAACAGTATTTCTGAGTTGTTAGTTGATTAGGTTTCAGTTAAATCGATAAAGCCTTTAGAGTTAACTATCTAGAAGATATTGCTCCACAATTATAATGCACAGAAAAGTGTTTATTATCAGCTTTCTCTTGTTTTGGCTTAATTATTTAAACACTTGAGATTCAGTGGCTGTCTTCCTGCTGCCCCAGAAACAATCTGAGAGGGAAACCGGCAAACATTTCAAAGAAACCAGATCTATTTCTAACGGACAAATGAATCAAATGAAAAATGGGCTTTTTCTCAATTATATTCAGCAGGAGCACAATTATTCAATAAATCAATGTGCATTTAGCTTAGGATAGTAAAAGCCACAATGTACTGAGTGCTCACCATGTGTTAGGTTTGAGCTAAGTGCTTTGCCAACACTATCTTATTTAATCTTTATAATTTCCCTGAAAGATAAGTAGTATTATGCCCATTTTCAGATGTGAAAACATGTCAAGTCAGTAGGAGAAAGAGACAGGATTCAAATTCAGATCTGTTGGTGTTATGGGTTGAATTGTGTCCCTCACCAAAACTCACATATTGAAGTTCTAACCCCTGTACCTCAGAATGTGACCTTATTTGGTAACAGGGTCATTGGAGATATAACTAGTGAAGTTAAGATGAGGCCATACCAGAGTAGGGCGGGTCCCTAATCCCATATGTCTGGTGTCCTTATCAAAAGGGGACATTTGGACACAGATGCACACAGAAAGAATGACATGTGAAGATGAAGGCAGAGATCAGGGTGATACTCTACAAACCAAGGAACTCCAAAGATTGCCAGCAAATCACCAGAAGCTAGGGGAGAAACATGGAACAGTCTTGCTCACAGTCCTTGGAAAGAACCAAATCTGCTGATTTTGGACTTCTAGCCTCCAGAACTAAGAGACAATAAATTTCTGTTAAGTCGCCTGGTTTGTGGTACTTTGTTATGGCAGCTCTAGCAAACTAATATAGTTGGGTCCCCAAAATCTGTGCCTTTCTGCTGGGTCATGCTAGAGGTCTAGGTGGGCAGAGTTCCTTGCTGCTCTTGAACCAACCCATCTGGTTAGACACCCTGGACCAAGCTTTACTGCAGTTTGGACTGAGATGGTAGAGGTAATCTCTGACAACATGTCTAGTGTGGCTTCTTTCCCACCTTCCCCTGGCTTGACTATGTCTCCACCTGTCCTAGTGTTTCTGAGAAATCAATATTGCCTCACTCTTTGAGTTAGCAGACCATGTGTTGTTCACTCATTCACTAAAAAAATACTGAGCTCCTTCTTTGTTCCCACTAGTCTCTCATGGAGTTCACAGTCTAGCAGAGGAGCATGATGTCAAGAAAATTATCACACTGAAAATTATGACAGCTATACAAAAAATGCTTGTCTTAGAGACCCCTACCAAAATTGAGACTGATCTCTCCTCTGTTCCAAGCTTTACCTTGATTCTTTTTAAAAATAATAAGATAGATATGTCAGAACACCAAGAAACAGAGGCCAAAGAAAACTTAATTGTTTTATTTATTCTGTATTCAAGGCAATGATAAGCAATATTTGGCAATTATCTGCAAATTTTCTCAAATTTAATAAAAACTATAAACCTGTATATCCAAGAAGTTCACTGAAACCCAAGTAGGAAAAACCCAAAGAAAATCACACCAAGGCACATCATAAATAAGCATAAATTCAGCAAGGCAGGCTGAAAATTTATGATAAAGATAAAAATCTTTAAAGCAGTCAAAGGGAAACAAGACACATTACATAGAGAGGATAAATATATAAGACTGCAGAATCCTCATCAGAAACAATGCAAATAAAGAATATGAAGTGCTGAAACAAAACTACCAACAAACAGACTTCCTAACCTAGAATTCTATAACTAGAAAAACTTTCTTCAAAAATTAAGTTGAATTAGGACATTTTTAGTAAATTTAAGATTGAGAGAATGTATTGCCAGATAATGTGCATGACAAAGAATTTTAAAGGACGTTCATTAAGCAGAAGAAAAATAATATGTTAGAAAAGGTAATATATGAGTAAATATAAAACACTTTTCTAATTTTTTAAGTGTTTAAAAAATATAATTGACTATTTAAAACAAAGATAACAACAATGTATTGAGGGTAGAATAATGTTGAAGTAAAATAAATAACAATTGCACAAAGGATGAGGGTGGAGGAAAATGAAATGTTACAAGATACATACTTTAATTATGTGTGAAGTGGAATATTATTGAGATAAAGTAAGTATTTTAAACTTGAGAACAAACAAACAAATAAATAAAGCAAGCTGATAAGCCAATTGTGGAAATAAAACAAATACTAAAAAATAACTAATTCAAAAGAAGATAGGAAAAATGGAAAAACAAACAAAGAAAAAATGAGACAAATAACAATATGATGACCATAAACCCACGATTATCAAAAGTATATTAAACATAAAGATTTTGAGCACTCCAATCAAAAGGCAAAGATTATCAGACGAGATTCTTTTAAAGGCAAGACTCAACTATATGCTGCCCAGATGAAATGCACTTTAAATACAAAGACACAGGATGGAAAAATATACATTTGAAAACACTAATCATACAGTTAGAGTGACTATATTAATACCAGGTGAAATAGACCTCAGGAGAAGGAATATTACCATGCCTAAAGGGAACATTTCATAAAATAAAATGGTCAATTCAGCAAGAATATGAAAAAATCCAAAATGTACATGCACCTAATAACAGAGCTTTGAAGTGCACAAAGCAAAAACTTATAGCCTTATAAGCCTTAAGGAAGAAATGGATAAAATTATGGTTGGAAATTTCAACATTCTTCTCTCAGTAATCAATAGAACAAGCAGACAGAAAATGAGAAAGCATATAGAAGAGTCAAACAACACTATCAGGTTAAATTCATCAATACCCTTAGAACATTTCACCCCAAAACAGCAGAATGCACATTCTTTACAAATGCAAACAAATGTTCAACAAAACAATCCATAGGCTGGGATGTAACATATATCTCAAAAGGTTTAAAACGATAGAAATTACATAAAGTGTGTTTTCTAAGCACAATGGAATTAAATAATCAATAACCAAAATATCATGAAAATCCCTCCAAATATGGAAATTAAACAACATGCTTCCAAATGACCCATGGGTCAAAGAAGAAAGCAAGAGAGAAATTAGAAAATATATTTAACTGAATAATGACAACTCAACATGAATTAAGATTTGGGGATGAATCTAAAGCAACACTTACAGGGAAATTTGTAGCTTTAAATTTTTTTTTGTTGTTGTTGTTGGCTGTGCCACGCAGCATGAGGGATCTTAGTTCGACAACCAGAGATCAAAAATGTGCCCCCTGCATTGGGAGCACGGCGTCTTAACGACTGGACCACCAGGGAAGTCCCTTAAATGCTTATATTAAGGTAATCCTCTGTGACTTTTTTTTTTAATTGAAGTATAGTTGCTCTACAATATTATATAAGTTTCAGGTGTACAATATAGTGATTCACAAGTTTTAAAGGTTATACTCCACTTATAAAATATTGGCCATATTCCCTGTGTTGTACAATATATCCTTGTAGGTTATTTTATACCTAATAGTTTGTACGTCTTATTCCCCTACCCCTATATTGCCCCTCCCCTCTTCCCTCTCCCCACTGGTAACCACTAATTTGTTCTCTATATCTGTGAGTCTGCTTCTTTTTTTATTATATTCACTAGTTTGTTGTATTTTTTAGATCCCACAAGTAAGTGATATCATATAGTATTTGTCTTTCTCTGTCTGATTTATTTCACTTAGCATAATGCCCTCCAAGTCCATCCATGTTACTGCAAATGGCAAAATTTCGTTCTTTTTGAGGCTGAGTAGTATTCCATTGTGTGTGTGTGTGTGTATGCCACATCTTTATCTATTCGTCTGTTGATGGACACTTAGGTTGCTTCCATATCTTGGCAATTGTAAATTGCCAACATAGGGGTGCATGTATCTTTTTGAATTAGTGTTTTTGTTTTTTTCAGATATATACCCTGTGACATTTTAATCCTTAAAAAATTATATGAGGATTTCTGAACTGTACTGTGTTTCTCTTGTGTCAAAGAGTGCTTGCTGAAGCTGAATGTGATGGTGGAGTTTGGGGAGCAGGTTTACTTCAGTTCAGTTTGACTGGGTCAAAATACATGACAGTTAAAATACTTTGGGTGTCTAATTGTTTGCTTCCCAGCCCAGGATGAAGTCAGTAGTTTTTGCTTCCTTTTCTTTTGTTGGAGAGCAATGTGCTGCAGTAGCTGTGAGCTAACCAACATTATCATCACAGTAGAGAAAGAGGAATGTGGTCTCTGTAAAAGCATCAACACCATGTGGTGTGCGGGCTACTGCTATACCCAGGTAGGTACTTTGCTTTGAAGGAAGTGAGAGTGCTGAGGGTCTGGATGAGGCAGGCTTCATTTATTCCCACTTTGTCAATATTTTGTCTCTTCTGAATAACAGCCACGAGCCCTTTAGTCAACACTGTCTGTGTTGTGATTGAGGTAATTTACCATGATATCATTTAGATGTTTGGGTTTGGATTTAATTTGGGTAAAACAAATTCGGGACAGCTCAGATTGATGTAAATGAATGCTTCAGTAATGTGCCAACTCTGCATTTTAAAAGAGCATTTTTCTGCTAGCTTTACCTATTGAGGGATAAACATGGGCATGAGTACATATCTATATTTAATCATGGAATTTTGCCAATAGTCTTAAAAAGCCAATTGCAATAATAAAAGGCATACCTCTGCAACAGGAATAGTAATAACATTCATTTTAAAGCCAAATAAAAAATGCAAGCAGCCAATTATAAAATTCATTTTATTGGCCCATCTTTAATACAATACCAACGAGCAGCCTGAGAGCAATCAATGCCTGTAGACTAGAACCAAAATGAATCATCAAACCCACACCCTTCTTTATGCTGTTAAGAAAATCAAGGAATAGAGGTATTAAACCATTTGTCTATAGTCTCACAGCTTCTCCAAAATAAACCAGTTAAAGGGGAAAGTGTTTCTTTGCCATTTTTCTGTTGTACCTGGCTGTGCAGAAGTTTGATAAACTGAAATTGAAAGTGGCTGCTTTTTAATGAAAATACTTAGTTTGATATTAAATGAATTGATCAATAAAACTCAACTTACTGCACTTTGGGTGAGATATAGACCCAGTGGCCAGCTAGGGAAATGAATTAACCCCCAGTCCCCTTTCTCCCTCAAAGCCAATTATTTCTCATTGGGCAAGTAGAAGAGTGAAATATATCTGGCCTGATTTAGATGTTCTGATAGTGAAACTGTATCATATACTTTTGGGTTAAGAACCCCACAAAGGTACAGAATTTAAGGCAGTGGCAAGGAAGAATCTAAAAGGCAATAGAATGTCCAGAATTCAGTATGAGAATTCCCAAACACTTTAGGCAAAATATCAATAATTTAGCTTACAGCTCTTATTCCTCTCTTAAATATACACAGAAAAGAGTACTTGGAAATACTTTTCTTCCAAGTGCTATGTTTTTACCTGTCATTAATATAGCTTAAGATTACAAGGTACAAAAAAAAAAAAAAACACCCATCCTTAAATTGCAAAGGTCATATCTTCTAAAGATATCCTTTATCTTTACATGTTTTTATGCCATACAAATTCAAAGGTTTTATAGTTTCAGAAATATTAAATATGTGGGTACTCTCATGGCAGAGAGAAAAGAGACAGTTATATTTTCTATAACACTTCCACGACAGTTCAGAAAAGTGGTATAAATGTTCCTTTATGAGGTCAAGTTTCCTGTGCTTAAGTATCCTAGAAGCTGATCTTCTGAGAGCAAATATTAGAGCAAGCAGTATTAAATCCCTGTCTTATATTGACTAAGCCAAACAGAAGCTTGCAGAATATTGTAACCTAACTCTCTCTCTCTTAAACCACTCAGGATCTAGTGTACAAGGATCCAGCCAAGTCCAACATCCAGAAAACATGTACCTTCAAGGAGCTGGTGTACGAGACGGTCAAAGTGCCTGGCTGTGCTCACCACGCAGACTCCCTGTATACGTACCCAGTAGCCTCTGAATGTCACTGTGGCAAGTGTGACAGCGACAGCACTGACTGCACCGTGCGAGGCCTGGGGCCCAGCTACTGCTCCTTCAGTGAAATCAAAGAATAAAGAGCAGTGGACACTTTGAGCTGCCTACCCTTGACCTGAAGGACCAAGACATCCAAGACGTCTGTGTGTACATGCGTCCAGGCTGCAAGCCACTGTGGGAGACCCCACTGATGCCTGCTCTCCTGCAGAAGGGAGCTCCAGGAATGGAGAGTGTTGGGGCCTGGGGCCTGTCACCACTCAACCCTATATTCCTAGTTCTGGGCTCTGTCGGTTTCATTCAACTTGAATGCAGGGGCTGTAAGCTGTTTCCCATTTTTAATAGACTTAGAGGTCCTCTAGAGCAACCCTGTCATTTTACAAACGAGAAAGCCTAGACTTAGGAGAAGGAAGCCTCAAGATGATGGTGTAGGAGAACTAAATGGAACACAATCTCCTGTAAGATATATGGCCTGCAAGAGCAGAGCCGGTATCGCTTTAGTGTCATGGAGCAGGTACCTAACTCTATGTCTAACTGTTTCATTATTAAGAGGAGAGTCAGGAAGGTAGGGATACTAAATCAAGACTATCCACTTTATTGCCAGCCTATGCAGGTGCTACAACAGTTCCACCTCACCTGTGTTTTCTGGCAGAGAAGTTGTTGACTTGAGAAGGTGGGAGCAGGTGTGGGAGGGTGGTAAGCTGGGAAACAGTGCAACCATTCACAATTTGCAGCCTTAAAAACCACATCTTAATTTTTATTTCAAATTTGAATTAAGAGCCAAGATGAGGGGGCTTCCCTGGTGGCGCAGTGGTCGAGAATCTGCCTGCCAATGCAGGGGACACGGGGTCGAGCCCTGGTCTGGGAAGATCCCACATGCCGCGGAGCAACTGGGCCCGTGAGCCACAACTACTGAGGCTGCGTGTGTGGAGCCTGTGCTCCGCGACAAGAGAGGCCGCGATAGTGAGAGGCCCACGCACCGCGATGAAGAGTGGCCCCCGCTCGCTGCCAGTAGAGAAAGCCCTCGCACAGAAACGAAGACCCAACACAGCCAAAAATAAATAAATAAATTTTTAAAAAAAAGAGCCAAGATGAGAACTATGAATTTGGGTCTGTGGAAATTCAGTTGCAAGATCAACAAATATCCTTTCCTAACTTGCTAGCCCCTATGTACTTTGCCACCTAAATAAACTTGATCAAGAACTTCCAGCCTTCTCAAAGCTCCCCCTCAGGCAATAAGGCATATCACCTGTCACTCATTGCTGTGCCACCTGTACCAGAAATCTCTTCCATTGCTGGGATGGGAACCTTGAAGTCCACATGACAGCACTTTAGGCAACTTAACAGGCTACATTTAACTTACTTGCCAATTAACTTTTCAGAGAAATAGTTCTCTTAAAAAGAGTTGGCAGTCTAGAGAGAATAGCTGTATTTTCTGGGCTCTCTCTACATTTGCTTTATCACTTGACTACATGTTCTCCCAAATCTATGATTTCTTTCAAAAGGGTGGACTCTGAAAATGCTTCGTGACTTAAATTACTTTTAAAGATAATAACTTTTTTTTTTACCTGAATGTTGAAACATACTTAAAAATCAAAACTGTTGTCTAACAAAAGCACAACTTTGGATTTTTCCATGCTCTTGAACTACTTGCTCATGATACATACATGTGTATTTTCATAATATAAGTGGTAACATTACTAGAAATCTATTTTTAAATGCTTCTATAAATATCACCTGTGCTTACTGTTCACTTGGGAGTATCAATAAGAATTTTGCTGGATTTTAGTGTTCTTTTTTCCCTAAAATAGACCTTCTGTCATTTCTTGTATCATCACTTTTTAAATTTATTCCCACCCTTAACCCCCAGTCTACACTAAAATTGATTTATTCCCAGAAAGCTCTTAGCATGTCTTATCTGTAAGACTCAATGGGAAGTTTTCCTCATAACCTTTGGAATCTAGTTAAGTACTAGAGCTGATATACTTTCCAGCACATGGATATCAAGGATTATTCTTCTCAGGAGATGCAGAAAATGCTTTTGACAATATTCAACATCCTCCATGATAAAAACTCTCAACCAATTGGATATAGAAGGAATGTACCTCAACATAATAAAGGCCATATATGACAAGCCCACAGCTAACTTCATATTCACTGGTGAAAGATTGAAAGCTTTTCCTCTAAGATCATGAGTAACAGAAGGATGTCTACTCTCACCAGAGAATATTCCAACATTACCAGAAGTCCTAGACACAGCAATCAGGCAAGAAAAAGAAATAAAAGTCTTCCAAATCAGAAAGGAAGAAGTAAAACTGTCTGTGATTGCAGATGACATAATCTCATATGTAGAAAGCCCTAAAGACTCCACTCAAAAACTGTTAGAACTAATAAATGAATTCAGCAAAGTTTCAGGATACCAAATCAACATACAAAAATCCATTGCATTTCCATATACTAACAACAAAACTATCAGAAAAAGAATTAAAGAAAATAATCTAATTCACAATAGCATCAAAAACAATATAATAGCTATGAATAAAGTTAACCAAGGAAATGAAAAATCTGTACAATAAAAAATATAAGACAATGATGAAAGAAACTGAAGAAGACACACATAAATGGAATACTATCTCATGTTCATGGGTCAGAAGAATTAATATTGTTAAAATATCCATACTACTCAAAGCCATCTATAGATTCAATGTCAAAATTCATCTTTTATAGAAATAGGAAAAACAATCCTAAAATTTGTATGGAACCACAAAAGACCCTGAATAGCCAACTTGAGGAAGAAGAACAAAGCTAGAGGCATCACAGTTCCTGGTTTCAAACTATACTACAAAGCTACAGTAATTACAACAGTATGATACTGGCATTAAAAAGACACACTGACCAATGGAACAGAATCAAGAGCCCAGAAATAAACCTATGCATATGTGGTCAACTAGTATTTGACAAGGGAGCCAAGAATACACAGTGGGGTAAAGATAGTCTCTTTATTAAACGATATTGGGAAAACTGGATATCCACATGCAAAATAATGAAACTGGACCACTACTTTACACCACTCACAAACTAACACAAAGTGAATTAAAAACTTGAATGTAAAACCTGGAACCATAAAACTCCTAGAAGAAAATATAGGGGTAAGCTGCTTGACATTGGTCTTCGCAATGATTTTTTGGATATGACACCTATAGCACAAGCAACAAAAGCAAAAATAAATGGGACTACATTTAACTAAAAATCTTCTGCACAGCAAAAGAATTGATCACCAGTTGAAGAGGCAACCTAGGGAATGGGAAAAAATATTTGCAAACCACATATCTGATAAGGGGTTAATATCCAAAATATAACTCAGTGTAAAAAAAAATCTTATTTTAAAAATGGGCAAATGACCTAAACAGACATTTTTCCAAGCAAGACACATAAATGGCCAACAGGTACATGAAAAGGTAAAATAGCACTGATCACCAGAGAAATGCAAATCAAAACCATGATGAGATATCCTGTCACACCTGTTAGAAGGGCTATTATCAAAAAGATAAGAGATAACAAGTGTTGGCCAGTATGTGGAGAAAGGGAACCCATGCACTGTTGGTGGAAATGTAAATTGGTGCAGCCACTATGAAAAACAGTAGAGAGGTTCCTCAAAAAAAATTAAAAAGTGAACTACTATATGATCCAGCAATTCCAATTCTGGGTATATATGAGAAGGAAATAAAGTCACTATCTCAAAGAGATACCTGCACCCCCATGTTCACTCTAACATTATTTTAAATAGCCAGTACCTTGAAACAACTTAAGTGTCTGTCAGTGGATGAACAGATAAAGATGATGTGGTATGTACACACAATTGAATATTATTCAGCCATAAAGAAAGGAGGAAATCCCTCCATTTGTAACAACATGGATGAAACTTGAGGGCATTATGCTAACTGGAATAAGTCAGAGGAAGGCAAATACTGTATGATCTCACTTACATGTGGAATCTAAAATAAACCACAGAGAACAGACTGGTGGTTGCCAGGGGTGGGTGGTCAAGGAGGGAGAAATGGGTAAAGGTGGTCAAAGGATACAAAGTTCCAGTTATCAGATGATAAGTTCTGGGGATCTAATGTACATCATGGTGACTATTATTAACAATACTGTATTATATACTTGACAGTTGCTAAAAGAGATCTTAAAAGTTCTCACCACAAAAAGTAAATAAATAAATAAATAAAAATAGAAATAAATAAAAAGGTAACTACATGAGGTGACAGATGTGTTGACTAACCTTACTGTGGTAATCATTTCACAATGTATACATATATCAAATCATCATATTTCACACCTTAAACTTAATGTTGTATGTCAATTATATCTTGATAAGGCTGGAAAAAAATTAAAATTAAATTTCTAAAGAAAAATAATTATTCTTTCCAAATGAATTTTTTTTCCATTCAATTTGAAATTCTTGAATTGAGAATGAGTACACGTTAAAACAGTGGGCCTCTCATAATAATCATCTGCTCTGTTCTTCACGAACAGATGTGATTATATTTTTTGACTGTACAAAGATCTAAGAACAAACAAAATGAAAGCTGAATAGAATCACGGAATGGAGAGAGGACTGAAGGCCATCTAGTTCTGTGTTGCCATTTACTGTGTGCTAACACTGAGGCCTGAGATCACATAGGATCAGAATTAGAACCCTGTACCCCTTATTTTTAGTCTCTCTTCAGATTATCTCCCATTATGCCATCAAAACACTTTGCCAACCAAACTAGATCATTCAAACAAGGCTATCTGCAAAGTGTAGACTATCACATACATCTATATTCTCTATAACATTTTTATGTCAAGACTAGACTGCAGTTCTGGTGATCAAAAAAAAAAAAAAAGTTAGTAACTCTGTGGATGTAGGGATTCTGTCTGCCTCTGTCTGCCTTTGGGTAAACCCTTGGCACTTAGGAGGTACTATTAGTGGTATAAATGGATTGATTCAAACTGAACCGAGAATCTGTTTGCCTGCAATTTCCATCCAATTTTCTCTTTTGGAACCATCCAAAACAAAATTAATCTCTTTTCTGTCTGAACACCATTCAAGTAAGGAGAGCAGCTATGTTCTTGTTTCCAGCCTGAAGATTAGCAGTTCATTCAACTGTTCTTTGAATAATCCAGGGTTCAGACAGACCCTTCCACAATCCTGATCAATATTCTTTTGTGTGCCAAGGGCCTATATAAAGTATGGGGATTCATAAAGGGCAGAATGGACCCAGACTGAAGACATTAAATAACTGCAGACAACAGACTCAAATGGAAGATCTTTGAAGAGACAACAAATGTATTATAATTATGTCCTGAGCACCTGGCCCATCCTAGGCTCCAGCGACTATGTCTAAATGACCTGATCAGAGCATTGTCTTGCTGCTCTCCCTCTGAAACCATTAAGACAAAGTCTTTTGCCCATTTCAATGGTAAGCATTCTTTTTTGCACTCAGTGTTACTCCCTACCAATGTACTTCAGTTAGCCTACTGAGTTTGAAATTTATATCATTACTTCTTCTATTTCTCTTCACATAGAAAAACAGGAAAAAATACTCAAGGCAAGAACTTAAAAGGAGGAGGTGAAAGATCTAAGACCTATCGAGATTATCAATATTTTACCAATATAAACACAGAAATTTTGTTTACATACCATGGGCTGCCCAGACAGGTAGCCAAGGAATACTGGTCTGAGCAAACCTGAGTTGCTAATAGGTAGGTAATATAATAGATGACTGATAGCAGAGATGTGAGTTCAGACCCCAGGTTGGCTCCTTCCTGTGTGCTGTTGGTCAAACTATGTAACCTCTCTGAGCTTGGGTCCTCATTTTCAAAATAGCAATAATATTTATAGCTAACATTTATATGGAAGCTACTATGAGCCAGGTACTATTTTATAACTAACTCATTTAATCCTTGTATAGTCCTCTGAAGTAGGTTTATTACTATCTTTATTTCACAGAAGAAGAAATAAGTTTAGAAAGATTAAATAATTTGCACAAGTCACACAGCCAATAAGTGGTGAAGCTGGGTTTTAAACCCAGGCAATCAGCTCCAGAGTTTCTGTTTCCAGCCATTACACCGTACTGCCTATACTCTCATAAGCATGAATTCCAAAATATTCTCTCCTATTGCCATCACTCCTCTCAGCAGCAGGAAAGAAAAGCGAGAACTGGGCTAGAACTCAGCCAGGAGGCCTGGATTCCACTCACAGCACCTCCCTGACTACCTCTGTGACTCTGAGCAAGTTACTTTCTCTCTGTGGGCCTCAGAATCCTCATGTGTAAAATGAAAATGTTCAGGGGTCATGAATCCATGCTTAGAGATGCCCAAGGAATGAATGAGACAGACTAAAGTGTATCCTTTCCACAGAGAAACACTTTGCTTGCATATATAATACATAAATTACGTGAGGACATAAGAAGCACTCAATACAATTGCATCTATCATTATCATTTACTTTTCCCTTTCCCTTTCTGCCCACATACCTCGAGTGTTCAACCTTAGGAAAAGTTAGAAAAGCTACATCTCTCAATTACGCTCACCATTTCAGATCCCAGAGAAAGTTATTAGCATGGAAATAGCCTTGCAGAGCTAAGGCCAGAGGAAGGCCAGGAACCAGCCCATTTCTGAGCCTGTTTAGTCTTCTAACAGCTGACCTCGACTCTCTGGCCGGCTCTGAGCCTGCCACACCAACAGTTCTTCAGACCCAAGGCTGTGAATGCACAGTGTTCTACAAGCAGTCATAACCTCCCAAATCCACTTAATCCCTTAATCCTCACCTCCCAGCACGGCAGGAGCTCGCACTGAACACCTGCCTCTCAGCCTTTACCCAACAGCTTCCACAAAGACCTGAGCCCAGTCCCAGCTACTCTGCTCCAACGTTCTCAAACCCTGAGGTTCCTGCTTTTAGAGGAAATGTTCTAGCGCATGGCTGAAGTTTGCTAATATGTAAGAGAGAAAATCCAAAGTACATTTGGTATTTGGACAAATGTCAAATGTTTTCCCTATGCACCAGATTTAAAATATAAATGGGGGAATTTAAAAAAAAAAAAGCAAAAGGCAAGCAAGCAGGCTGCTCTGATTCTGGTGCTGCTTCTTCTCCTCCAGTACAGGATTCTAGAAGGGTAAGTGAGATTCCCACTGTATTCTAGAATGTTGACCTTATTATGCCCTCCTTATTGCCATTACTCCCCACAATAGCAGGAAAGAAGAGAACACTGGGCTGGAAGTCAGTCAGGGGGCCTGGGTTCCACTCACAGCAACTCCCAGACTAGCTCTGTGACCATGGGCAAGTCACTTTCTCTCTTCCAGCCTCAGAATCCTCATCTGTAAAATGCAGATGTCTGCAGGTCACAAATGCATGCTCAGGGAGGCCTAGAGAGAACTGCAATGAGTGAAATAGACTAAGAATCATTCAACAGAGAAACACTTTGCTTGCATGTTAAATACATAATAACATTCTCCATTTTCATAAAGAAATATGCCAATTTCATTTAGTAAACTTTTAATTTTAGAATAGTTTAAGATCTACAGAGAAGTTGCAAAAATAGTAGCGCTCCAATATACCCCCCACCCAGTTTCCCCTTTTGTTAACATCTTACATGAGCATCATGCATTTATCACGACTATTTTTTATCAGTCTATCTACAAATATGAATACGGAGAAATATATCTCTACTTAGGAAGAACAAAGACAATTTTGTGTTGATAATTCAGCTTAAATTAGAGATACGGTAGGGAGTAGAGGAAATGATAGTTAACAGGCACAAATCCCAGGAATGGGAGGAGCTGCAGCCCAGATTCAGGGGATGAATGCCACACAGAAATGCAGATCCTGTATTTCTAGATCTCTGGGTTTTATCTTTGTTTTTTGTCTTACAAACAAACCAAAAATCGAGATTTTTATGTCAAACACATCAATTTTTAAAATTTTGAAGGTAGGCTTATTTCTTTTCCTTTCTCAAAATACTACGCTGGCCGAATAAAACAGATATACTAACTGGATTTGGCCTATGACTTTCAGTTTGGGATCTCTAGTTATATTAGTTTCACTTGGCCAAAGTCAAGTGTTAGCAGGACTGGTTCCTTCTGGAGGCTCTGAGAAGAAGGCCTATTTCCTTTCCTCTTTCACCTTCCAGTGACCACCTGTTTTCCTTGACTTGTGGAGTACTGCTCCGTCTCCAAAGCACATGACTCCAATTCTGCCTCTGTCATCACATGGCCTTCTCTGCTGACTCTGACTGTTCCTGCATCCCTCTTATAAGAAGTGTTATGATTACTTCAGGCCCACACACATAATCCAGGATAATCTCCCCACCTCAAGATCTTTAATTTAAGCACATATGAAAATTCCCTTTTGCCATATAAGGTAACATTCACGGCTTCCAAAAAATTAAGACATGGACATATGCGGGGGGTAAATATCCAGTCTACCACATTAGTTTAGAGGCTTAGTTCCTTTCCAGCTTTTGTATTTAAGGATTCTCTCTCAGATCACTTTCTTAGGATGCCATCTTCTTTCTTATGATTCCATTCTCTTGGCCTCCTATCAGAGAAGCCACTTTAGCAAATATTTGGGGGGCAGCTGTCATAAGCCCAGCAGTGTGCCAGGGACAAAGGGAAGAAGTAAATACACAAGGACAAATATTCTCTATTTCAAAGATTTCTGATATACTTGGGAAAGCACAAGAATTTACAGAAGGTACAATATTCTGAAAACTCACTTTTTTAGAAAGATTTTCATTAGATCTAGGGGAAAACATTGGGGATACACACATTTTTGCAGAAGAATTTTACAAAACTATGTATTATTATCATCAATTTACTGACACTTGACAGAACACCTATTAGTCACCATGTCCACATATGAACTTAATAATCTGTACTAGAGAGGACACAGCCTGTGAAAACACAGGCCCAGGATGAAGGGCCTGAGAAAGGTCAATATCTCTGAGATTAAACTCTTGGAGGGTACATGGCCAGAACCACCTTATTCCCCTAAACCAAAATTTATGCCCAACACTACAGCCATAAACTATTAAGCCAGAAGGGCATCTTTTCACTGGAACCCTAAAGTGGACATCTTTTGGAGTATCTGCCCCATATTCCTACATCCTTTCTCTGGGAAATACATCTCCCTGTAACTCATTAAAATGCCTTCTTGGCATACCTTTGCAATCACTGACTCCAGTTGATTGAGCCAGTAGGCACTTGCTGCATACACTTCCATCCCTAGACATTTGGAATTAAAACCAAGAGTTGAGTTGGTTGAGGCCTCTAACATAGACATCTGGAAGATGAAGAATTATAATTTTTCTCCATCATAGACTGGAGTAGAGGGAACCACTCCACACAAAGAGAGAGCAAGCAAGGCAAGACACAATCACACACAGAGAAACTAAAGTGATATCCAGAGGAGCCTCACAGCTTTTACGTTTTGCTTCCAGTCGCTTCTTTGATTTGGCTGCATTATTGCCTTGAGTTCCAAAAGACAACTCTGTTTCTTTAAATAAATTTTCTGTCTTTCTTTAGGTGAGACCAAGTTGACTTCTGTCATTTGAAACTAAAAAAGCGTTACAGTCCCCTGCGAGCTCTCAAAGAGCTTTCCCTGAAGGCTCCCACTCACTGCCGTCTCCGCTGAAAATGTTTCCTACTATTATTGCATTTGGATCCTTGTCCTTCAGGAACCACTTCAGAAGAATTTGGTACCCGGCATCTATAAGATTTGAGGACAGAGGACACCTTAGGCAACACAACTCACACATCACTTTTGCAGAAGTGAAATGTTTGGCCTAATTTCTCAAAATAAAGTCATTTGTATGGGTGGTGAAATTTCTCATGTCCCAGGTGCTAAACGGTTTCATGTAAACCTTGAAAGTTTACAGGAATTTGATCCTCATCCCAGGCGCTGTCCAAATTTTAAGGAATGAAATGAGGTTTGACAGATACCTGTTTAGTGCTTTCACTTATTAAACAAGTATGTTTTGCCATTTATAGAATATATTCACTCACAGTACCTCATTTGACCCTCACAACAGTCCAGTGAGAAAGATCCTATATTCCCATTTTAGAGATTTCAGCAGTGTTTAATGATATGACCTAGTGAAATGGCACTGGATTCTGAGGCCCTTAATACTTACTTAGGGTAAGTATTAAGTCTAACTAATCCTAATATGCTAATCACCCTGCACAGTAAATGACACATAGTGTTTCAGGAGTGACAAGTCATTTCATGTTACACAGCCACTCCAATCCACTGATATTGGCTACCTGCAACACTGTGTTGAGAAGGATTCTGGGAGTGCATCTGGACTCTGAACAAGTGCTGTGACTGAACAGTGCCGCCTGCTGGCATGTAAGGGAGAGGACAGTGGCAGCACAGTGCTCGGTATTTCCATCCCTACAGTCAATGCTCTATAAATGTTCGTTGAGTTAAACCAAAATTGGCAGACCCAGGACTGAAAACCAAGTCACCTGATTCTGTTTGCTGGTGTTCTTTCCATTACACTAGACAGCATCTTCCCTCTCACCCCTAAATTCTAAACCAGGGGTGAGAAAACTACAGCCCAAAGATCAAATGTGCCCTGCTGCCTGTTTTTGGAAATGAAGTTTTACTGGAACACAGTCAGGCTCGTTTGTTTATGTATAGTCTGCACATGCTTTCCTGCAACAATGACTGAGTTGAGCAGCCACAACAGAGACCACGTTGCCCACAAAGACTAAAATATTTACTATCTGTCCCTTTATAGAAAAAGTCTGGCCAATCCCGCTCCTAAACCAAATCAAAGAAGTTCAAAGCAGCTCCAAAGAGATCAATGTTATTCTACCGTTTTTTCTCCATAGAAGAAAACTGCCACCTTTGAGCTTTGGTGACTACATAAGGTACACCTTACCATCATTAACATTCTAAGGTAAAGCAGGCAAGTGTGTACTCCTTATTTGCACATTCATGGATTGGCATTTAGAAAAGAAGTATCTGTAATATGAATTAAGGACTTTAACTATGTGTGCCTGAGGTAATTTATTCACTGAAGAGTAAAAGAAAAGTACAACATAAAATGGTAATAATCAAATTAAAACCTACTGTAAACTCCTATTCGCCAAGGATCCAATCAGCCAGAGTCATTACTTTTTTTTTTTTCCTTTATGGGGAGAAATACTGAACAAGGATTGGTTAATGAAATTGATGAGAGAAACAGTTTTCAGCATATCCACTCATAAATAAAAGTAACTGATTTTCATAATTATAATACTAAAGCCTTATGAGTTATGTAAAGATGACTTAGTAATCTTTATGAGACTTAGAGGACAATATTAAGCTAACCAGTGCTAATGAGCCAAGTTGCCTAAGTTCTGAACACACAGGAGAATAGTACATTGGTTTACCCTTTAACTTTTGGTTTTTATGCAGTATTATAGGAGTTAACCCAAGGAACAGAAAGAAAGAAAATGTATTGAGTTAGTTCTCTCTTTCTCCAACAGATTGTGTGGATCACCAAACTACACAATACAACACTCACCTTGGTGATCATTAAATACTTGTGAGCAATAAGGTAATTTATACATCGCCACCAACTGCAGTGGGAGAAAATGATAATAAAACATCAAACACAAACATGCAATGTAGTATCAGATATTATGGGGAAAACATTGTGATAGAAATTCTGCTGGGTTGATTAAAAATATGGTGGCTAATAATTCCTCACATCCAAGTACATACATATTACTCCTGAGAACAAGAAGTGGATCTATTCTCTTCCCCCTTGAATTTGGGCAGGGCTTGTGACTTACTCTGACCAACAGAATGCAGCAAAAGTGGCATTCTGAGATTTTCCAATCAGGTCGTAAGAGAACCATCTCCCTCTTGGAATCTAGCTGCCGTGCCGTGAAGAAGCTCAGGCCGAACTCTAGAGCGAGAGAAGCCATGTGGAGGGAAGCCCTGCCAAACAAGAGGCCATCTTGGGCATTTCTGCTCCTAGCAGCTCCCCACCAAATGCAGCTGCTTACATGATCAGAATTAGTAGAATCACCCAGCTGAGCCCAGTAAACCCACAATAATAAAGTGTTGTTTTAAGACACGATATTTTGGGGTGGTTGGTTACATAGAAGTAGATCCTCAAACAGAGACAGGTTTTGTGGGGAAGATCATTTAGACTGATGGGCAGAGATGGACTTATGAGAAGTTGTTGTTTGAGCTGAGTGAAAAGAAGGAACCAGTTGTGAGACTCTCTGGTGGCAGAGCATTTCAGGCAGAAGACATAGCAAGTACAAATCCCTGGGGCAGGAATAAGCTTGGTGCGCCTGAGAAAAAATTAGAAGCCTGATATCACTGCAATGTAATGAGGAAAGTTGAATCAGAGAGAGAGGGAGGGGCTAGATCCTGGAAGGACTCGTAAGCCACAGTAAGGAATTTAGATTTACTTTTAAGCCAGTGGAAAACCATTGGAGATTTTTAAGCAAAAAATGATACAAACTGATTTACGTTTTGAAAATATCATTCTGGTTGCTGTGTATAACTATGGCTTTGCCTTTCCTAGAAATTTTATATAAATGCAATCATACAAAATACAGTCTTTTGTGTCTGGCTTCCTTCACTTATAATGTTTTTGAGATTCATGCATACTACTGTGTGTATCACTAGTTTCTTCCTCTTATGCCTAGATGGATTCCATTATA
Source organism: Balaenoptera physalus (assembly GCF_965194825.1). Lineage (NCBI taxonomy): Eukaryota > Metazoa > Chordata > Mammalia > Artiodactyla > Balaenopteridae > Balaenoptera > Balaenoptera physalus. The sequence goes on from NC_138889.1 coordinate 85,377,795, forward strand.
TGCATATGTCACATTTTGTTTATCCATTCCCCAGCTGATGGGCATTTGGTATATTTCCCATTTGGGGCTAATACGGATCATTCTACTACGAATATCTGTATATAAGTCATTGTGTAGACACAGGTTTTCATTTCTCCTGTGTAAATATCTAGGTAAGTATATGCTTATGGAAGGGTATGTTTAACTTTTTGAGAAACTGTCAAACTGTTTTCCACAGTGACTGTACCATTTTAAATTCCTGGCAGCAGTGAATAACAGCTCCGGTTTCTTCACATTCTCATCAACACTTAGTGCTGTCTTTTTCAGTTTGGCCATTCCAAGTAGGTGTACTGTGGTATTTCATTGTGGCTATAAACTGTATCTTCCTATTAACTAATGATGTAGATCCTATTTGCTTTAATGTGCTTATTTGGAGAAATAGCTACTTGAATCTTTTGCCTATTTTTTATTAAGTTATAAGAACTCTTTATATATTCTGGATATATGCTCTTTATCAAATATGTGCTTTGAAAATATTCTCTCCCAGTCTGTGGCTTGCCTTTTTTTAATTTTCTTAATGGAATCATTTGAAGAGAAAACATTTCTAACTTTGGTGAAATCCAATTTTCTAATTTTTTGTATAGCTTGCTTTTGTGTCCTATGTAAGAAATCTTTGCCTAACACAAAATCAAGAAAATTTTCCTCTATATTTTCTTCTAGAAATTTTATAGTTATAGCTATGACATTTGGGTCCATTATCCATTTCTTCAGCAGAATATTATGTACTGCCAGATCAAATTTGAGGGTCATCTCTGCTTATTTTAAGGAGTTTAATTAAATTCAGTAGGTTAAAATTTATTTTATAAGTCAAACAAGTAATAGGTAATCTTTGGAAAAGGAGGGATCTATCTATTTTTCAATCATTATATCTTGGCCAAAACTGTGTATTCCCAGTCATGGACTCATTTACTCTATGAAATGCATCTTGAAACTTCTTCACACCCTCCACCCTAAATCTTCTTGATCTTGGGAGTGAAGGCAGGGGGTAGGGAATGTTCTTCTTACTCCTAATATTTCCTTTCATGTGATGGGAGATCCACTAGCTTAACATCTTGAACTCCTTCTGCCCCATCACTTATCCCCCAGGGAAGAAAAGAGAGGTATCTAGTTGTACATTTGTAACCCTGTCCCTTGTTTCCTCCTTGGGAGATGGTGCGTATGCAGAGAATGTGTTCCCACTTGCCCTCAACCATGCAGTAAACTTGGTGTAAAGGTCCCACCACTGGGAATGGGGTTGAAGGGAGCGGGGGGCCAGCACTGCTTGTGACTGGATGGTAAGTCTCTCTACCCAGGGATTTATTATTAGGAAGCCCACTAGCCCACAGATATAAGCCACATCCTGCAATATCAGCTTTATCCATAATAAAGGTAATATTTTGGCTCTATTTAGTTAACCTGTTCTCTGGTTTCTCATTTGGTTCAGAACCCAGATGTGGAATGCTGTTATTTGCTTGAACACCCCCAAATATTTCCCAAATGTCATTCCTTTGGGTTTCCTAACTCTATCCCTCTGACCTTGTAAATTTTTGTTTCTCTCTTCCTATGACCAACAGATTGAGAATTCATATTTATAGACAGCCAGCATTTTTATCTTTAAAGTATTATTACAAATTTTTGTAAAATACAAATGCACAAAAAAGGAAGAATATTAACATTACTTATCTTCCACCCTCTAGAACTGTGCACTCCAATAAGGTAGACACTTGCCCTACATGGCTATTTAAATTAATTATAATTAAATTATATTAAAAATCCAGCTTCATAGTCATACTAGCCACATTCCAAGTGTCTGATAGCTACATGTGACTAGCGGCTACTGTATCAGGCAACAAAGGTAGAGAACATTTCCATCATCATAGGAAAGTCTATTGGATAGACTGCTCTAGAAAAAATTTGGGATTTAATATGGCCTTCTATATTCAATATATATATTTATATGTATATAAGTGTACATATATATTCATATTCCCCCCTTCCATAATATCATTTTGGGTGGCTCTGCAAAGTATTTTTCTGTATTGATTTCTTTACTATAATTTCTTTATCCAGCTGTTGGATACAGACTCTTCCAAACTTTTTTCATGACAGCCAATGATGCACTGAATATTCTTGAATACCTTCAAACTGTCTTAAGTTCCTGCAATGACTCACAGAGTCAAATGGCACACACACTTTTCACATTGCTAGGAGTTATCATCAGTTATCAATAGAAAGAGGACCCTGGCTTGGAACACGTCCAGCCCTCCTACTTGTCTGAGAGAAGTGGAGAATAATTTAGAATGACTTTACTTCTTTACAGAAAGCCGCTAGAAAAGCAAAAAGGCCAAAATGTGAGCTGTTCGTTAATATGTTAAGGATTCCTGGGAGTCTGCTGATTGCAGTCACAAGAACATGCCTCCTGGAAACTGCTGCTCTTTTTTATTCACACCCCAGGAATATTTCTAGTGTTCCTTTAAACACCGTGAGAATCAAGTTGTTCTCATAGAGATGCTTGGAACCTTTCTTGCTGGGAACTGGAGAGTTAACTTAAGGCTAACCGCGGTGTGTTTTGCCATTGGCATGTCCTCATTCTCTGCTTGGCACCTCCTGCCATATCATATGTGATACTGTTACCACTTTGGTTTCACTAGGGTGGCTAAGGGTATCTACCAACATGGAAGGCACTGGAAGCACTTTTCCAGCTGTGGCAGGAGAGTGTAAAGACTCGAGAGACAGACTGCCCGGCTTTGGACCCTCGCTCTGCCACTTGTTAGCTGTGCGACTTGGCCATGTTAAGAAGTCTTTCTTGCTTCAGTTACCTCATCCATAAAATGTGATAATTAATAGCATGTTCTTACATGTCTGGCACATATTAAGCATTAGGTAAGGGTCTGATACCTTTATCTACCTTTACCCATACACTGTGCTTCTGGTGGGATGAGAGAGCAGCAAGTTCAGTCCACCAAATCATTAGCTAACATTGAACCTGAGTCAACTAAAATACCTAAATCAGCATCTCCCCGAGGGTGCCACATGGGTGGCACATTTCCTCTGTAGGGAGAATGGGTTATGATTCAATCAGTTTGGAAAACGTTGCTCCTCTCCTAGAGTTAGAATACACATTAGCAAATCCGGGGTTCTGAGAAGTCCTACGACAAAGAAACCTGTTGACTTTAACTATGCATTTTCTAAAATTATTTGACGCAGACATTTTTCATTGAATAGCCCCTCCTTGAGAACAGGCTTTGGGCAATGCTGCCCTCCTATTAGCACAGTGTTTTTGTTTATTTATTTATTTTTATTGGAGTATAGTTGTTCTACAATGTTGTGTTAGTTTCTGCTGTACAGCGAAGTGGAGTTCCCCGTGCTATACAGCAGGTTCTCATTAGTTATCTGTTTTATAAATATTAATGTATATATGTCAATCCCAGTCTCCCAATTAGCACAGTCTCTATAAAGACATCAGTTTGTGAAAGGAACCATTAGCTGTACTTTCCCTCAGAGACATCTGTTAAGCTTCCTCCCCTCACCCCCATCTTGTGCTTGTACTATTGATGTATCTAAACTTTTGGCAGAACTTGACATTCTTTCTAATCAGTTCTGTCTTATCTTGTCAGCTTCTGTCTTTTCTTTTAGCTTACCAAGATTTGGGGAGAATCTAATGATTAAGTATGCATTCCAGCTTGTCTCCCAGAAAATTTATCAGCTTGATTTATTTTGTCTTCCTCCAGGCATTTGGCAAACATATAAAGGAGAGTAGGCTCAAGAATAGTGCCAGTCTGCTCGGGATTGTTTTCAAATTGTCTGGGTCAGTAATATCTAACAACCCTGAAAATAATTCTCACTAATGTGTTGGTGGTAACAAATATTAAAATAAAATATTCTTCCAAGTATTTTGATAGGAGCCTGGCTGAAGACATCACCTTTGATGGAATGAAAAACTGGTTTTATTACAAGTAACTGCTAGTCAATTGGTGGCTGAAGGGGGCATGCTTTAAGATAGTTTTGGGTCACCTCTGGGACCCATGTATTTACCATAGATTCAGAAGGAAACAGTTGCAGTGTATGTCACATATTTGCAAATTTGGCCTTATCCTAAAGCAGAGACTAATATTCTTCCTTCTGCCTGGTCCAGTGGCAGGCCTTGCAGACATCTGGGGTCAAAGATAATTTTGGAACCTCTTAGGCTTGCTGCCACCTAATCTATTCAATCCCTAGCACTAGCCCTGCACAGAGTTTCATTGATTACCTATGATAGAATTTCTTTAGCAAAGCACAATTTATATTAACAAAGCAAAAGCAATAGTTTAATAAAATTGCTTTAAAATCAAAGCAATATAATCAAAGTCATCAGAACCGGTAATCAAAACAAATTATGAAAACAGGAAATCCAGGAAGTGTTTTATATTTCCCTTTTGCAAAGGACAGTGGGATTCTATTGAAACAGAGTTTACTGTTCTTCATATTCAAGTCTATTAAGGTTACAATCATGCCAAAGCCCCTTCTAAATAATATTATCATATTTTAAGAGGTATAGTAAAAGTGTGTTTTAAAAAGATTATTCAGAAAATAAAGTGCCTTTGTAGCACATGAGGAATTGTGGAAAGAATGAGGGGAGATAAGACAAGTGTCCTAAAACATTTGAATATTGAAATGTGCTTCATTACAACTTCCACTGGCATTCAGTAATGATCACCAAATTCTTATGTCAAGCCAAGACATTGCTGCTGGGCTCCAGACCAAAATTTCCAACAAACTACTAAAACTTATCTCTGCAGGATTACAAAAAACACCTAAAAATTCACAGGTCCAAAACTGTACTCATTGTACTGTATCTCCTCAAACTGGCTTCTTCTTCTTTGTTACCTATGCTAGGAAATGGCACTAACACCTCCTGGTCACAAAATCAGCTATGCGGTGTCATCTTAGACTCTCTTCTCATCCCTACAACCAGCGACTCATAAAATCCAGTTCCTACAAAAACAACAAACAACTATAGTAACAGTAGCTTACACTTTTTGAGTGTTTCTATGTGCTGGTCCTCATCCCAGGTGCTTTACATATATTAATTCATGAACGGCCTTAAATATTACTCAAATCCTTTCCTTCCACTCCATTTCTACTGCCAGCTTCCTAATTCAGGGCTTGTCATTTCTCCTTTGGATCACACTGCCTCCTAATTGATGTCTCTCACTCTGGCCACCTCAGCCCACTGGTCTCTCCTCCATATTGGGACAAAGAACCTTTCTAATTCTGAAACTTGATCTTGTCACTTCTCTGTTCAAAATTCTTGCATGGTTTTCTGTGGACTACAGGATAAAATTCAAATTCCCTAGTATGATGATGGACAAGCGCTCTTTAGCTATTCCGTTTACTCTCCACCTTGCACTTTCTTTATAAATCACTTTGATGTCCTGAAACACAGTACACAAATTCACTCCCCACCCCCCACCTCCACATACCATGTGCAGGCTGGAATGCCCTTCCCTGCTCCATGCTGGCTCTTGAACTCCTTTACTCCTTCAAATCCCAGTTCATACTTCACTGTGTCTTTGAAGCCTTCTTTATCCAACTGCAAAGTTCTAGCTCTGTATTTGTATTTATTTTCTTTACAAATTTCCGTCCCCTAATAGACAGTGAGCTCCATAAAAACAAGTCTAAAACTTTATATATTTTGATATCTTCAGGTCCTGACTGTACAGCCTCCTTTCAGAAATAAAAGTTTTACTTCATGGAGAGTGAGAATACATAACCTCCCTTCTAGTTCCAACATTCTATAACATAATAGCTTCCGAGACCTAACTATATACAGGGAATGCTTGATATTATACAGATATGAACCCCAGTCATCCCTCCATTCATTCATCAATGGCTGTCTGAAGATAAGGTATTGATGTGTGCCAGATGGCATATTCTAAAAATTGCCACAACAATATCTCCCATCCCTCATGGTCTTCTTGCAATGGACGTGACTCTCTGCCCATTGAGAGGTGAGACATGTTCCCTCCCCTTGAATCTGGGTGGGCTTGTGACTTTGAAAGAAGTGCTACTACATGACTTTCAAAGTAAGACCATAACAGGTGGTACAATCTCTGCCTGGGACTTTTGGGGATGCTCGCTGATAGAAAGCAGCCACCATGCTGTCAGGAAGCCCAACATCCACATGGAGCCACCGTGTGTAAGTGTCCCTGCCAACAGCTACAGCTGAGGTCCCAGCCACTCCAGACTTGTTAAAGAGGCTGCACGTGATATCAGCCTTCAAGTTACCCTGAGCTTCGGAGTCTTTCCCACTGACATTTAAAGAACAGAAACAGCCTATCCCTACTGTGCCCTTTACAAATTCCTGGTCCACAGAATCTTGAGTATAATATAATGGTTGTTCTTTTATGCCAGTAAATATGGCGTGGTTTATTATGCAGTAAAAGAAAACTGATACAATAAGCAATAAGGTAGGGCAACCTTTCTTGTACTGCTCTAAGAGAAACACTGGTGCCCCGGGAGGTATCACCAAGTTTTCTGAGAAAAAATAAAGGTGGGGGAGGGAATTCCCTGGCGGTCCAGTGGTTAGGACTCTACGCTTTCACTGCCGAGAGCGCGGGTTCGATCCCTGGTTGGGGAACTAAGATTCCGCAAGCCTTGGTCAAAAATAAAAAATAAAGGTGGGGGAGAGAGTGGTAGTTCTGTGGTCACTCATACTGTATCTCCTTTTTAAAAATTTTCCATTGCATAAAACTAATGGCTTTAAGAACTCCACAACATCAGGTCTTGAGATACAGAAGAGACCATGACAGTAAAAGGCTATCTTTATAGAGTTTAGATTCTAATCAGGAGCGATAAGCATTAAACAAATAAATAAACAAATTATGGGTACATAATGTCACTTAGAGGTATCTGAAATAAATGACGATTACATCAATTAAAAAAAAAAAAAAGAACTCCAGAAGCAACAACCCAAGGCACCTACCACTGTCAACAAAGTATTCCCCAAATATATTTAACAATGGACTCCTTTTGTCATCATACACAAAACATACCCCCCAAAACTACAGCTTGTAGAATAGTCTGAAACACTGGGTTAAATTCACCAAATCAAACAATCCCAAACACTGGCCAGTTGGAAGAGAATCTTATTTTGTTGCTAAAGCATTATACTCAGGAGGGGCGGCCTTAAATGAGAAGCACAAAACAGTCCAGTTGTGGTTGGAAGGCTCAGCTAGCCTTAGGGCCTCCCCTCAGAGGTTCCTACAGGAAATCAGTCCCTGTGAAGTAATGAGAGGGGGAAAGGGAAGGTATTTGATAAGACCCCGTGCGTGTATAATTTGCATAGAGTGTGCAGGCCCAGCTTCAGCTGTACTAACAGGCACACAGGTGTCCCTGGCAAAGAATGACAGGTCTGAATGCATTCAAGGAAAGGAAAGATGGGAAAACAGGGAGACACCTGCTCAAAGGGAGACTATTTCCAAGCAGTAAAAACCCTTGTTTTTCTGCATGGCTTCTTTTTATTTCAAAATAAAAAGGATTCACAAGCCAGAGTGGGAAAGTGATCCTCAGTGGCCCAGAACAGTTAATCTTGGTTGTTCATACAGTGATAGAAGCCTTGGAATCAGTGAGTCTGTCTCATGCCTGGGGCTTGAGGCTTAGGTGGCATTTCCAGTTCTCAGGTTTCCTATCCACTTATGTTCTGCATCAAAACACCAGAGCCTTGCTCTTTCAGTGTGATTTGATGCTGATGAGAGGCAGGGTGGTACACAAGGTTACGCATCACCTCGAGCCAAGTGGCTGGCTCCCAGCACAGGTTACCTGGGCTGTGGGTGAGCGCCACTGCCACCTAGTGACCATCTTTCAAAAGCACACTCTTCTTCCTCCACTTTCAACAGTCCCGACTGCTCAGACTTTAAGGAGATGAAATTCTCCAGATCAAGAAAGACAGAGTAAAATATAATATCTTTAGCTTTATTTCAAAGACATCCACTGGTTAGCACCTTGAAATTATCTTTCATTTGAAAATCTAGAAGAGGCAAACCATATAGCAGAAAGCTACTGGGCTTTGTCTAAATGGAGCTGGACTGCAGTTTAAAAATGTACGACTATGAGCTGTAATAAGTACCACAGACTGGGTGGCTTAAAACAACAGAAATGTATTACCTCACAGTCATGGAGGCTAGATGTCTAAAATGAAGGTGTCAGTAGGGCTGGTTTCTTCTGGGTACTTTGCAGAAGAAGCTGTTCCATGCCTCTCTCCTAGCTCACAAGGGTTTCTGGCAAGCCCCGATGTTCCTCACCTTGTGGACACATCACTCCAATCCCTGCCTCCATCTCTAGTGTGTTCTCCCCGTGTGTCTGTGTCTCTGTTTCCTCTTACTAGAAGAACACCAGCCATTGGATTAGGGTCCACTCTAATCCAGTTTGACCTCATTTTAACTAACCACATCTGCAAAGACCGTATTTCCAAACAAGGTCACATTCGGAGCTTTTGGGTGGACATGAATTTGGAGGAGACACTATTCAGCCCAGTATAATGACAGGATGTGAGTAGAGGGGAGAATGAGCAATTGGGTCCTTTTTGCATAAACTGCATCATTACTGCAACTGTGAAGTCTTTATATTTTTCTATTTTATTTAAAGGGGATTTGCTCCAAAAAATTAAAAAAAAAAAAATTATTGGTCTAGGCCCATCTTCTCCTGTAAGAGATGAGGACAATGAAACCCAGAGATGGAAAGTAGATGGCCCAAAGTAGTGGCAGGGCCAAGAAGAGGACTCAGTGCAGATCACCTCTCCCTCCCCTACACAGCAACACCACCCAAGGCAGCAGCTCCATTGTTGCTACTCCTGTTGTGGTGGTGGTGGTTTAATAGCAGAGCACCGTGCTGGGCACTGTGGCAGGCAGAATAATGCCTCCCCCAAAGATGTCCACACTTTAAGAAATTTCATTCACTTATTCATAATTCAAACCCCATTTATTTAAACTCTGCTACACAGATATCTTGAGACAATTTTATTTTTCTGTACATTCACTGAATCTTTTCAGCAGCTGTTTATTAGGAACCTACTACTTCTAGAAACGATGGATTAAGAAGTGAACAAGACTCATAAAATCCCTGCCCTCAATGGAGCTTACATCCTAGTGGGAAAGACAGACAGTAAACATGTCATCAAATGATTATGTAAGAGTTTCAAATAGTGCAAAGTTTTAAAAAGTAGTGATGGGACACAGTGTAACTACGTAAAAAAACCCAGAGGACATAAAGAGCACTGTAGCCAGGGTCAGTGAAGGTCACTTAGGGGATATAACATTTAAACTGAGATCTGAATGAGAAGAAAGCAGCCATGTGACAATCTGAGGAATGAATATCCAAGCAGAGAGAACAGCAATGGCAAAGACACTGAGGTAGAAAAGCTCTATATATTTAAGGGACAAAAGAAGGCAAGTGTGGCTGGATGATCAGAGTAGCTAGGGGTAGGTGGTGGTGACTTTGGTAGAGAATCATAGGCAACAGATTCAGAGGCAAAGACTGGGGACCTTTAAGAAACATGATATTGCATTTAGATTGTATTCTAATCACAAAGAGAAGCTATAGGAGTGTTTTAAGCAAGAGAGAGATATGATCTGATTTATTGTGGGAGAAACAAAGATTTTTAGAAGAGTTGTTCCCTGTCCAAGGACAGGGGATCTCAGAGGTGTAGCCCTAGACCAACCTGTGTGGGAGGATTATGGGAATGCCTGTGGGAGGAACTAAGTCATCTCGTCAACCTTCATAGCTGATTTAGGCAAAGGAAGTGAGAAAAAGCGAGGAGACAGAGAGCGTCCCATGAGCACACACAGCATAAGCAAAGGCACTGTGGCAGACAGTGTGTGTGGGCAGGGGTATTGTAGCAGGTCTGAATTAGTGGAGAAATACAGTTAAGGCACATTATGGTGAGGTCTGAGGTAGAGCAGAACAGGACAATTCCTGGAAAGGCCTTGTATATGCTGAGATAAGAAACATGGACTTGATCCTTTGGGTAAGATATCAGAGGATTTTAAGCAGCATGGCCAAAGGATCCAGTTTATGACTTAGACAGAGTAGCCTGAAGGCACTGTTGAAGTCAATGTGACAACAAGAAGAGATGCAGAAGGAAAGTTAGGAGGCTAATTAAATAATCCAGATAGGAGTTGATCAGAACCTGAACATAGTTGTGTTGGAAGTAATAATAATTAATAATAGCATTAACATGTTGTGGTACTTGCTCTGTTCCAGGCACTCTTTTAAGCAATTAATAAATATTAATTCATTTAATGCTCACAAAAATCCCATAAGGTAAGACCTATTACTATCCCCATTTTACAGATGAGGAAACTGAGGTAGAAGGTAGTTAAATAACTCTCCTAAAAGTAATAGAGCAATACAGTAATAAGAAATAAGTGGTAAAGCTGGGAGTGAGGATGAAGGAAAGGAGTTCCAGAAATACTTAGGGGAAAAAGTATTTCAAGGTGTTTAAGGAAAAAATTGGTAACATTTTCTGAGTAGGAAGAATTATGAAAATATCCTACATTTCCAACTGTGCCTTCGGTGTTTGACTATGGCACTGAATGAGATAGAAAAACAGCGGGTAAACCAGTAGGCCTGTCGGGAGATGGATGGATTCAGTTTGAGATGTTTGAAACACCTGTGGAATATCCAAATGGGTATAGGTGAGCAGCAATTTGGAAAAGTAGTTTACTTTTCTTCTTTAAGTTTTATTAAAGTATAATAAGAAAGATGTCCACATTTTAATCTGTAGAGCCTATGAATAAATTATGTTACATGTCAAAGGGGAATTAGGTTGCAATTGAAATTAAGATTGCAAATCAGTTGACCTCGAGATGAGGAGATTATTCTGGACTAGCCAAGTATGTCGAATGTAATCACAAGGGTCCTTAAAAGTAGAAAAGGAAAGCCAAAGAGTGTCAGAGAAAGATGTGACCACAAAAGAAAGGCACAGAGAGATGAACGTCATTGGCTTATTGAAGATGGAGGAAGGGGACCACTAGTCAAAGAATGTGGGTGGCTTCTGGAAGCAGGAGAAAGCAAGGGAACATTCTTCCCTAGAGCCTCCAGAGAGGAACACAGTCTTGCCAACGCCTTGATTTTAGCCCAGCGAGATTCATTTTAGATTCTGACCTCCAGGACAGTAAGATAATAAGTAAATGTGTGTTGTTTAAGCCTCTGATTTTATAGTTTTTTGTTATAGTAGCAATAGAAAACTAATATAGACACTCTGAGGAAGAATCTCTGCTCAATAACGAGAAGTCTGGAGTTAGTGATGGTAGTGTGGTTCAGCTGCTCAGTGAGATCATGAAGGACTCAGGTTCCCTCTTATCAGAAACCTCCACACAACTCCTCCAATAATACTATATTACATGTCTTATTGGTCCAAACTGGGTTATACAGCAATACCTAGTTGCAAGGGAAGGTGAGAAATCTAATATCTGGCAAAGAGTAACAGCATTATCAGGAATAGATCAGCCGAGCCGTGATTCATTGCTTGGAGCTGGGAATATTACTGCCCTGAAACTCGCTGGTAAGGATGCAATGAAGATGGGTATAAGGAGGTAAATAACCTTTGGCAAAGATATAATCTAGCATCTGCCCGACTCTGAGAAGCTTAAAATTCACAGGTGTTGGGACAACTATTCATTTCTAAAACAAAATCTAAAAATCCAAATACGGCACTTATATAACCAGATGCCCCCAATCAGAGAAACACAACATACAAACGGGGGAGGCTAAAGTGCACTAACTATGTATAAGAATTAATACTTTCAATGGGTATAGAAGGCAAGAGTCACTGTTCCCACTCAGGAGATAAGGAAACTCTCTCTTAGTCTTAAGGAGGTTAAGTGAGGTACCCAAACCCATCTAGTGAGCAAAAGTCAGATTCTCATTCTGCTTTTCCCTAGTTGAAAGAGTAAAGAGGAGCAATCGATGCTAATTAAATGCTGGTAGTTAGAAACTTCACAGATCTATCTAGAAGGGCACCTGAACGGGAGTAGCCAAACTGCTGTTACTAGGAGGCCACTGAACATGACCAGCTCTGAGGAATGAGGAAGGGAAGCATGCAAGGAGGCACAGGGGTTTTTTGCCTCCTCACCTCTGGAACGCTTGAATCAGAATATGATTCTTCTTCTGTCCCAAGAAATTAAGTTTCACATAACTTCAAACTCTTCAGAAATTGAGGGCTGCTTATAGTCTTAGTTATAAAAAAAAAAATCATTCCCTTGGTCTGCACCAAAGAGTGATTTCGTAATAGCGGTTACCTCTGAAAAGGAAAGAAAGCAAATGGGATCAAAAGAGGCAGACAGGGACTTTCAACTAAAACCATAATGTTTAATCTCTTAGAAATATGAAAAATCTGAATAAAAACAATGGCACAATATTAAGAAGTATTAAATATTAAAGCTAGCTGATGGGTATAAAAGCATTTGTTATAGTATCCTATTTTTTTCTCTAAATTCATGAAATATCTCCCAATTTAAAAAAATATTTTTAAAATTAAAAGATAATTTTAACTGCACAGTGCAAATGGGTTTTATTCATTATTCATTAACTATATGTGAGTTAAGTGGTGGTTGTGTGCTAGTCACACTTCTGGACGCTACAAGCAAGACCCACAAAGTCACCGCCTCCACGGAGATGACATTCTTGTCAAGCCAGACAGGAATCAAACAAGGCCACTGCAGTGAGTGTGAAGTGTGTTACAGGAACAAAACAGAGGAATGTGATAAATAGGGACCCAGAAACTGTTGATTCTCATGAGGCAGACAGGAAGAGGAACATGGCTGAGGAGCTGGCATTTGATCTAACACGTGAATAATAAAAACAAGTCATTCAAAGAATAAGGAAAAGAGTACTTTATGAAGAGCAATCAGAGCATGCAAAGGCCCTGAAGGCTTACAGTATTCTAAGAACCAAAAGCGGCCCAGGCTTGTTAAGTCATAGCAAGCAATGTGGTGACAGATGTGGTCAGAAAGGTAGGCAAGAGGGCTTTGTAGTCATGGCAAGAAATGTAGATTTTTATCTGAAGTGCAATGGGTAGCCAATGGATGGAGGGTTGAAGGAGAGGGTTTAAGGAAGGGTACAAGGTGTGTATATATATATATATATATATATATATATATATATATATATATACTTATATATATATATATATATAAAACATGTGAAATATATTACAGTGTACTGACAAGTGGAAAAAGCATATTAAAGAACACTATGATAGTAACACATGTTTGTCCCCAAAATGCATATTGTTTGCATGGCAGAAGTTGGGAAACATTTATTCAAATGTGGTGGGATTTCAAGTGACTTTATTATATTTTCTATCTATATGTTCTATCTATCTATATGTCCTTCCTTTTCTTTCATTGCCCAGACACTAAACCTTACTTCTAATCCAGTACTCTTTCTGGTGAATCATAACATCCTTCCCATATCTGGATGTCCTGATAAATGTTTTAGAGAGAGTTCTACTGGCCCTCAGGCTAACTTTGGATCATCCCCTGTAAGTGCCTGATTTGGGGGCCTGGGAGGGAGATGATGGTGGGGTTTCATTTTAAATATGTCAAGTGTGAGATGTTTACATTAGTTAGGACAGCCATAACAAAAGACCACACACTGAGTGGCTTAAACAACAGAAATTAATTTTCTCACAATTCTGGAGGCTAAAAGTCTAAAATCAAGGTGTTGGCAGGGTTGGTTCCTTCTGAGGTCTCTCCTTGGCTTGTAGATGATTATCTTCTCTTTGTGCCTTCACACGGTGATCCCTCTGTGTGTGTCTATGTCCTTCACCTCTTCTTATAAGGATAACACCTTTTAGACTAGGGCCCACCCTAACAACCTCATTTTAACTTAATTACCTCTATAAAGAACCTATCTTCAAATATAGTCACATGTGGAGATACTGGGGTTTAGGACTCCAACATATGAATTTGGCGGGTAGGGGGAAGGGGACAAATTCAGCTCAGAACGATGTCCATCCAGGGGGCGACTTTCAGAGGATGTTACAAACGTGGCTCTGCAGCTGAGTAGAGTACACTGGCCTGGAGGTAAAGACTTGGGAGTCTTTTCTGTGTAAATGCACTCACCCTAGGAGAGCCTGTAGCAACAGGAGAGTCCATGACAGAGGGACGCCAAGGAAAAGAGCCTACGAAAGAGGTAGAGAAGGCCTAACCCAAGAAGTAGGAGGACAATTAGGAGAGACTGAGGACATGCAAGTTTCAAGAAGGAGAGTGGTCATTAGTGTCAAACTCTAGGTTCTGAAACCGTATCCTACAAACAATCCTTCTAGGGCCCCTCTCAGATTGCACCTCTACCATCGGCTCAAGGTCACCACCATGGCTCCCACTGGCAATAAGACAATCAGTCCACCATCCAAGGGTCTCCACAATATGATTCTAACCCCTTTTAAATGTTATCTCCCTTTAGCGTCCTTCAAAATCCTTCAGCATTAGTGACACAGAATTGTCCCTACATACTTGCCCAAAGTGCAGTGGCCTCTGTCCCTTTGTGATTGTTACCTCCCCACCCAGGAATGACCTCTCCATTATTCTGCTCATCCTGATCCTACCGTCCTTCAAGGACAACACCACCCTTAGCAATTTCTCCATATGAAGTTGATTTCTATGTGTGTCTATCTGCTGCACTGGGGCTGTGGACTCTTTAGAGAAAATCCTTTCTATTATTTATCCCTGGCACCCCTTGAAGCCTGCCATGGTGCCTAGTATATAGCAGGTGCTCAAAAAAGGGCTTTTTGCATGAATGAACTAATGTTGTTTTGTATCAAACAGAATTAAATAGAATCCAGCAGCTGACATTTAAAAATGTTAATGCTACTGACTCACCTGTTTGGGGGAAGGGATGAGTTTTCTTTGAAGACTTAGTGACTTTCACATCTGCCAGATGTGCCGTATCCTCTTTAATGTGGTCATTTATTACAAGGAGAAACAGTTACTCGTGATTCAGGTATTTTCATACAGTTGGATTATTATGCCTGAAAATTAATATCGTTCTGCACTTTGATATTTACTTCAGGGTCAGTAGAAATGTAACTATCCTCACTCTCTATTTGTGTTCAGTCTAATCACTTAGCAAGAGGATTAGAGCCAGTACACACTGATTTTTCTGAAGACTTGGGAGTGATTTTTTTTTTATTCTGACACTGTATTTTCCAAATGTATTAATATATGATAATTATTTCTTAATATTTTAATCGTCTTAACATGTTAACATTCTTAACATGTTCTTAGTCACTGAATATTGAGGGTAATATATACATAAGGTTGTACACTTGTACACAAAATTTTTTCTATGATGTTTTATTGTAATTATATGTACAGATAAGATAGGGTACTGCTTCCTTCAAGACCTTCATTAAAGTCAAATTGGAATTTTATTGTGGATTAAGGATGTTAAGGCATTAATTACTGTAATTCCTTACATATGATGCTATTCAAAACCTTTCCAAACCCATCAACTCATGTAACAACACTTTGAGATAGTTTGGCTAATGTTATCGCCACCATTTTACGCACTAAAAAAAGGGACACAAGATATTAAGAAGATGTAGTAAGTTATCAGACCCATGACAAAAACAGGTCTCCTTTCCTCAATTCCATGTACTTGCCAAAGACTATATAAACCTCATTACACAAATAATTCATGATTAGATTAAATGACCTTTAAGGTCTCTTCTAATTCTGAGATTCTATGAGTCCACAGATAAATATATTCCTTTCAAGAGTCCTTCATATACCAACCTTTATTTTTTATTAGCTGTAGTGCTTAATGGTTAAGAGCCAGTGATCTGAAGTGAATCTGAATCATAATATTCCAGCTAGCCCAATTATAATATTGCTTTAGTCAAGTTATATAATTTTTCTGAATTTCATTTTTCTCATCTGTAATTTGGGGATAATAATAGTACCTGCCTTCTGAATTATTATGAAGCTTCGATGAAATAATACCTATAAAGTCCTTAGCAAAGTACCTAGGACATATTAAGCACTCCATGAACACTAGATGCTATAATTAATGTTGCTGCTGCTATTATTATCATCATTATTAAATTCGAGGATATATTTGTACTTTTAGAACTATGTCCTAAGGATAGTAAGAATAAACTAGTTAAACATCTTCCCTCTATGAATTTTATACAAACCAGGGTCATGAAATATAGTTAGCCAGTTGATCATTCATGTTGTAGAAGACAGAGCATTTAGATGCCCTGGAACTGGAATTCAACCATGAATTAAAATACCCAGTCTCCTGACTATAATAAAGACAAATTCTCTAGTGGAAATAGTTCACCAAGGATTTATTAAAACTTCCCTGTAGGAGAAAAAGATTCAGAGGTTTTCACTATAAGTAGAAAATACATAGAATCAGAACTTAAACCTCAAAGCTTTCATCTTTCTTTATGAAATTCAACAGAAGTCCTTTTAAGAAGTGTTAATCCAGTTAAATATTTACCAAACCTTACTCTCAGCTGAAATGGGTGTAAAATCTCAAATTAGAAAGTCTCCTATTTGGTTAACTCCCATCGGATTTGGCTGCATTTTAAGGAGAAGAGCATTAGCACAAAAACTTCAGTATCAGTGTTGGAAGCTGACACACCGGTGAAAAGGAAAACATGACAGTCAAAGATAGAGCGGATTTCCTGTGTGTGCTAAAAAGAGAAAAACATTTCTTTGGCTATTACGGATACAATTAAAGTAAAGCTTTAAGATAATGTTTCTATCAGAGGTTGAAGGGATGAATATCAAATCCCTATTATGAGGCAAATATACATATATCTTATCAGTTTTTCTTTATACAACCTTATAACAAAAGAATATTATTCCTTATCAACCTAAAATTGTGCAGAGACCTAAAGAAGTGAGTAGCCTGTGATCACATAGCTGGTGAAATATAAAAGTGGATTCAAGTCCCAGAGCCCAAGACCCTCAGCTAGCTCAGACTGTTCTTCTTTATTTATTCAACAAAAGTTTATGGAAGTATATCATTTTAAGTTTATTAGGAATCAGCTGGAGAAACAGTGGTGGATGAGACATTGTTCCTACCCGCTGTAAAGTTATAGTCCTGGAAGAGAGATAAACAAATGTGCTAAGACAGCAGTAAGAGAAGTGAAAAAGGAAGCAAAAGAGGGGCTACTAATTCAGACCTGCTCTCTCATTACAGGTCTCAAAGAGGGTTGCATTTTCAAAGAAGCACGTAATACAGGTTTACAAGTATACAAACTGTGAGCACATCGAGGTTTAATTTCACTAGCAGGACCCCAGCGATCCAATCCCTAAGCAAACACCCAGGGCTGATCTCCAGAGATGTTTCTGAATCTCAACCAGTACCTCCACAGTTCCCAACCCAGAATGGATTTCAGCATGAGGATGAGAAGAAGAATGAGAAAGAAGGTAACTGAATGACTCTAAACTATAGCTTAAAACAAAAAATCAACTCCCCTCTCAGAGATACTTGTTAACTTTCAATATCCCAGTTGAACTTTAAAGGACACTTCTATTTTGGTTAAGGGAGAGTATAGATCCACACAACAAGGTCAAACATATTAGAGTTAGTTGCTTTATACCTTTTCCCACATCAGCACACCAGCCAGCAGCTAGACTAAGGGGGAGACAGCTATGCTGAAACTAGAGTGAGCTCAAAATTATAAAAGCTCACACGTAGTTTTCACAGTCTATAGATTCTCTCTTTCCTTGTCACACTGAGCCCATATGCAGTCATTATGTTCTCCCCACAGTCACTCTCCTTTGTGCCATGTTCTTTTATCTGCGTTGGGACGCTGGGATGTTCAACTCTCCTTTGTTCATTCATCATCAAAACTTTAGTGGGCTTCCATTATGTGCCAGGCAACATACTGTGGGTTGGAAATACCAGAAAGAGAATGAAGGGTCCCATCTTCTCCCACATACATACTAACAGTCTACTGCTTGGGCAACAGACTGCTAAAGCAGTGGTAGCAAAGAATGGTTAAAGTGGTTGAACTAGCCCAGGAATGGCAAATAAGCTAGGTGAGGAAAACAATTAGGAGCACTAGAGTCAGGCTGTCGACACTCAAGTCTTGATTCCCCTAGCTGTTTGACCTTGAGCAAGTCATTTATGTCCTCTGTGCCACAGTTTCTCCATCTTAAAAATAATGATAATAACAATTCCTAGCACATAATGTTGTGTGATGGTTTAAAAAGAGAGTACATATTGATTATCTAGAACAATTCCTGGCACATGATAGGCACTCAATAAATATTGCTGTGTCTCTCTCACCAAGTGATTAGTACTTATGCTGGCTGGGGTTATTTGGATGTAGATGTGATGTGAAGTTAGGAGTGCAAAAGGTGTATTAGGGGGTAATACCTGTAAAAGGAAATGGAGAGGAAGTGGGATTGGACAGAGGGAACTATCTGACAAGCCCATCTAGGAGCTCTAGAGCAGACTGCCCCTTAGAGGTGTCTCACAGTGGGCACAAAGGGCTGGGCACTTATACCACAGCCCCGCTCAAGGACTGAAAGAGTACAGCCTCAGTTCAAAAGTTCAGACAGACCCCAAAGGACCGAACAGCGGAAGGCCACTAACTAACCATATCGTCAGCAGCTGGGCAGCAAGTCCTTTCCTGAAAGGAGACCTGGGCAGGCATTTCCATGTTGGCCGTAGCAGTCACTGTCTGGGGTGCTGGTTCAGAAGGATTCGGAGGAAGTGCTGGAATTCAGTGGGCTAAGGCAAGTGGAGACCTCATGACTGCTTAAGACTTCAGCCATGGCTCTTGAGCAAGGAGGAGAGGCCCACCTGCCAGGAATCTGCCCTACTCAAATAGATTGTCTCAAAAGGCTCCTCCACCTCTGACAAACTCAGTTCTTTATTCCTTCTTCAGCAGTTTCTTTTAGACCCCAAGGATGCCAAGAGGGCCCTGGCCCTAGGACTCCGCTGCTCCCTAACACAGTGCTATATATACCATGCTCTTCTAAGGGAGGGGAAAGCAGCCAACTGTCCAGAGGCTCAGGATTTACAGAATCATAGAGCACTAGTGGCTCTAGGCCCCACCCTTAGCTTTGGCTCTGTGTGTCCTTCTCAGAACCTCTTCTAAGGCCCAGAGGTTCTCATTTGCATTCAGACTATCAATCTAGGTCTAGAAGAATGACAGTCTGCTTAGAGCAACACTAATTACTTACACCCCGAACTTATTCCAAAATGCATTTACAGAATCTTTAAAAACAATATAACTAGGCTACTTCTAATAAAGGCTTTATCTAAATTACTGATGCACTTGTAAGGCAAACAAAATATAGATAGAGTACAACTGTGGGGAAAGTTTCTAGCAAAGAGGGGCTCTGGATAAAAGTAAAATGCTATCAGGGAACAAAATCAGAGTTATCAGCTCAAGCAGGTAATGGATCTTTTAGCACTTAAATATTTTCTTGTTGTTTTGCAACTGTGCTTTCAGCAGGAGGGAATCTGTGATTTAGTAAGACAGCTCATTTTTGCTATCCATTGTATTTCATTTATGGTTAAGCACAGAGAGGATCTGGGCTGTGGCAGGTGTGTGTTCAGCTGCACGCAGCAGAGAGCAGAAAATCTGAACAGCTGATGGCAGTACCTAGTCCCATCTCTCATCTGGTGGCAGCCACCTGCAGGGAGGTAAATCTCCCAGGAAGAAACTAAAAGTCTCAATTGCAACTTTAGAGTCTTAAACTTCAGAACTCTACGTGCACACAAAAACTAAAACAACCTCTGATGTCGATACCTGAATTCTGGATTTTAAATGTTCTCAAATTTTTAAAAATATTTCTTCGTGAAGCATAACTGGTGGTCATAAACAGTGCCTAGAATGGAGCTGGTTTCTCAGTTCCATAAACGGTTGCTGACTGTGTAAGAAATAACAAAGCAAAGCTGTCTTCCATCCTTGAAGTTCATGAAGCAGATTTACCAAGTTTAAGACCACACACTTCACACACTATATGTTGGTCCTAATGTCCTCTCTGTGATTCCAAATCACAGACTTATCACTCTTTTCCTACTAAACCACCACCCCAACCTCCCTTAACATCATCAACTTTAACAACACCTGCTCCTGATCCTTGTTCCCACAAGCCTGTGATAACAGAGATACCCATCAGGGCCCCTGGTCGAGCTTCCCATCCCTCACCTCACCTTTGATTTTAGACTGCAGCTCACTTTGAAAGTCAAGAAAGTAAGTGACCCAGAGGTGAACCTTCGGGCAGTTCCAACTGGACTGGGAATGGGGTTCCTCCAAAAGGCCACAGCCATGGCCAGAGACACCTTTCTCATTTCCAGGCAACAGAGTCCCAGGGAATACTCTGTGACTCATCCTCAGCAGCTGTTTCAAGGGCACTGAGCTCTGCAGGCTGAACAGGTGGGGGTCTGTCTTATTTATTTGACAGTTTTTCATAGTCAAGCACCAGGAGAAATGAAAATTACAGTCGTAGCTCTTAAGAAACTCCTAAAGGAACACAGGGTTGGCCTTGGGTAAATTTTGATATCAGGCAATTGGCTTTAAGGCCCTCCAACTTCATTTTTTGACAATCCTCTTGCTCTATGATGCTCCTGATTATCATACTCCAACTCTCCCCTAACACATATTACCATGTACCTATCAGGAAATATCTGTGAGCATCTGAGAAGGCTGCTCTGACTCTAGCTGGGACTACTCGCTCCCTTTTCTGTGATCTTATTGCAACATACTGTGGCCCAAATCACATTGCAGTATTGCCTATGATCCATGTATCTGTCTACTTGATAGACTGTAAGATCCCTAAGGGCAGGCACCAAGTATTACTCATCTTAACCTAGCACATAGGAAGCTAGTTGAATTGTAACTGATTTGCACTGAAGCCTTAGGAGGAAATTATGGAGGAAAATGTTATTTGGAGAGATTAAAATTTAAAGATTCTTTATTAAAACAGATATCCTTTTACTCACATTTTAAAATGAGCAAATTAGATGAGCCAATAATTCACCAAAGAAATGCAAATAAACAAATAAGAAAAAGTTCAGCATTACTAATAAAGAAAATACAAACAAGTTACAAGTTTCTGAGCCGCAAACTGCCAAATATGCCACACACACACACACACACACACACACACACGTACACACGCACCCCTTCTTTTAAGATTTTCAATATAAAGTGCCAGCAGTGTAAGGTCCTTGTTACTATAACCTCATCAACTTTTACGTATGTATGCATGTGGGTGTGTATGTGTGTGTGTGTGTGTGTGTGTGTATATATATATATACACACACACACACACACATACACACATGCACACACACATATATATATCTCCCCTGTTTGAGAACATTTGCCCTTTAATTTGCATTTAAAATCAGTTTCTTTAAATATTTTAGTTACAAGCTCTGAATAGTGAAGACATAGTAGATACTGCAAGCACCTCAGTATCTGTTCCCAGCCCCAGGCCTTGCTTCTTCGGTCAAGAGACAAATGAGCACTCTGCACTAAACTGGAGCCCTGGGGTCAAGTGTCAGCAGCCTCAGGCCTGGATGCAGTTGGATATTCCAATGACTGTGCCCAGACCTAATGGACAGTACCTGAGAGGTGACATCAGCCACTTCCCCACTGTGCACTAACAACTTGCGATTGGTTTCTGCCATAGGCCATCCTCCCCCAGACCTGTGTTCTGAGGAGGAAGAACCAAGGCCCTGCTCCCTAAGAGCTGCAGTGCAGGAAGGGACAGAACTGCCTCTTTAGGCAACGTGCTTACACCAATGAAATTTAAAAGCTCAAGTCAAGCTGAGCCAGTCTACAGGCCTCCCTCACCCCAATCCCTATATATATATATATAGTCAGGCCATTCAAGATGGCTGTTCTCTTGCTCACTGTACATCCCCTGCTCAACCAGTCCCTGCTTCACTCACGTGACTAGCCAATCCTCTTAATTATAGGGCTTCATTAGACCCTGATAACTGATAAGCCCACCTGACGGCAATTCGCCTGATAAATAGTAGCCTCCTTCTCCCCTGGGGTAGCGAAGGCTGCTGTCATGTCTTGCTCACCTTCTGCTGCACACGGTGGAGGTGCTGCTGCAGGACCTTGCTTTGGGCTGGTAAGATTCCATGTCCATTAAGCCACTGATGTCTCTGTCACCGTCTCGGGGCTCTTTCTTCGGTCTCGAGGCTGGGCGATTACAAGAAATGCAGGCCTGCGGGGTGTAGTCCAACATATATATATGTTTTGTTTTTTTTTTTCCTATTCTCCTAATCCTACCTCTAGAAATCTAACCTTAGAAAAAAAATCAGATACAGATGAATTATATTATGATATGCTGGCAGTATTGCTTATAATAGTGAAAAAAATGGAAACAGCTTATCCAATTGTATGTAGGAAAGTGGTTGTTAGATCAACCAAGTTCATCCAACAATTGAAAACAAACTTTATAAGGATATTTAATGACATGAATGAAAGCTAATGATAAAGTATTAAGTGGGAGACTGCAGGAAAAAACAATTATTTTAAAAAGAGGAGAGTAGTCAACCGGAAAAATGGTAAACAAAAGTCATGTAAGATAAAGTCTAAGAAGTGAATAGCTTATTACTTTGGCAATTTAGGCGGCCAAATTTATCCTCAGCAAAAGTATTCTTTTGTCTTTATCTTTAAAAAAAAGCCAGTTGCTTTTCTGAGTGTCTAACCAGCTCCTGGGCTCTCTGAGAGCTAGAGGTAGAGGAAAGCACACAACATTGAAGTCGAATATGCGTTTAAGGTCTTGATTTCACCACACATTACCCTCATAGGTCTCATAACCTCGGAGACATTAATTAAACTTTAATCCTCAGTTTTTTTCATCTGTCAAATGAGCATAATACTTGTAAAGAGTCTATCTAGCAGAGTAACTAGCAAATACTGATGATAATCTTTTCCATTTCTTGCATATTAAATATATTTATAATTACCTGTCCCACTCAGCTTCTAACTGGACATTAACCAGGTGAAACTAATCCTTGACCATCGTTAATGGGACCAGGTTAACTGACCCTAGAGGAGGCCCATCCATAAACTAATCTGACTCAATCAATATTTCTCACCTGAAAATCTGAATAGTAGAGGAAAGTTCCAGTAACTGGAAGGAAGTAGAGCTGAAACATCAGAATACAGACTTGAAGCTGATGGCTACAGCCACATATAGGATAAATAATATTGAAAGCTCATTAAGAGAGGAGTAGCAGACATGAAAAGAAAGGAGTGAGGAGAGCGCTTATACATTCTTGTAACAAATTATCACAGGCTTCTCAGGCATGCCAGCCCAGGGTCAGGCTGGACATGGCTGGGGGCTTCTGCAGAGCTACTCTCCCCTGTGGGCCTAGTGGTCCCTTGAACTGGTGGAACCTCACCCTGGAGTCTGCCTGTCTCTCCCACAAAGCTTCAGCCCCCAGAAAAGCCTCAGCCCCTTAGTTTGGCCCACGGACGCTAGCTGGGCTGTGTATGCCAACCCAGGCCCTCCAGCCAGGTGCCACCCAGCCCTCCTGCTCCATCCAGCCCCTGGCCTTGGTGGCTTCCACCCGTGCCTCTACCCTCTGAGTTTTGCATGTTCCACTAACCCAGGCAGGCAGTGGGTAGAGGCGGGAGCTTCTAGCTGCATCTGTGAGAGCAGAACAGTAACTCCCCGCTGAGGCGCCTACCCCCAATAAAAGCAATTCTAACCTTACAAAAATATTCTCAAGCTCAGTGACTTAAAGCAACACAAACTTATAATTCTGACGGTCAGAAGGCTGAAATGGGTCTCACTGTGTTTAAATCAAGGTGTTGGCAGAACTGCATTTCTCCCAGAGGCTCTAGAGGAAAAGCCAATCCCTTGCCTTTTCTAGCTTCTTCAAGGCCCCTACTTTCCTTGATTTGTAGCCTCCTTCCAGCTACGTCATCACTCCAACCTCTGCTTCCATCATCACATTTTCTCTCCTACTTCTGCTGTCACATGGCCTCCCCTACTATGTCCTATTATGCCCCTCAGACCTCCCTTTTATAAGGACTCTAATGATTACACTGGACCCATCCAGATAATCTCCCCATCTCAAGCTCTTTAATCACATCTCCAAAGTCCCTTTTGTCCTAATTCCCTTAGCCTGCCATATTACCTTACATGACATCTGGGGAGCATTATTAGCCTACCATTGTGACCACGCAGCCTCAGACTATTTCCAGCCCTGACTCTGTAAGGTTGCTTACTGTAATCTCATGTGGCAGAAATAATGCCTTTCCCGAGGCACATAGGAAGTGTATGCTCCTCAACCCCTTTGCAGTTAAATTGGGGCCAAGTGAGAGATTTAGGCTAATGGGATGTGTTCAGAAGGGAGACGAGCCCTTGCTTCTCAACATGTGGTCTGCAGGGCAGCAGCAGGACCATCATCTTGGAGCTTGTTAGGCTCCAACTGAGGCCTCTGAGTCAGACTCCTCATTTCAATGAGGTCCCAGGTGATTCTGATGCACATTAAAGTTCAAGAAGCACTGATATAGGCCACTTCCAACCCTGGCACTTAAAAATACAAAATCCAATCCTCTAGCTGTCTCTTCCTCTACTGCAGTGACCTCAGAGGCCAAGAGTTCCAGGTCGCAAAGCTACAAAAACAGAGGCCACCCAAAGCACAACATAACATAAGCAAAAGATAAACTTCTAAGTTAAGGCACCAAAATTTGGGGGATTGCCTATTGTGGCAACTACTTTTTTTCTTTTTTTTTTGGCTGTGTTGGGTCTTCGTTGCTGCGCACCGGCTTTCTCTAGCTGTGGTGAGCAGGGGCTACTCTTCGTTGCGCTGCACGGGCTTCTCACTGTGGTGGCTTCTCTTGTTGTGGCGCACGAGCTCTAGGTACGCGGGTTTCAATAGTTGTGGCACATGGGCTCAGTAGTTGTGGCTTGCAGGCTCTAGAGCTCAGGCTCAGTAGTTGTGGCGCACGGGCTTAGGTGCTCTGCAGCATGTGGGATCTTCCCAGACGAGGGATCGAACCCGTGTGCCCTGAATTGGCAGGCAGATTCTTAACCACTGCACCACTAGGGAAGCCCACGGCAACTACTTTGAATTATCCTGGTTTTCAGTAAGATATTGATTTGAGCTAGCTTGGGTAGATTTGTTTCATGCAATCAAAACTTTGCCCACAACAGCAGTTCTCAAACAAGTGTGCATCAGAATTACCTGAAGAGCTGCTTAAAACAAATTTAAGCCGGGCCCCACGCCCTAGAGTTTCTGATTTACTAGGTCATGGGTGAGGCACAATAACTTGCATTTCTAACAAGTTCCCCAATGATGCTGATGCTGCTGGGCTGAGACCACATTTTGAGAGCCACTGGCTTACAATTTCACTGTCAGAAGCTTTCCATCACTATATAATTCAATTCAGACAGTATAGACCAGGAGTCTGCAAACTATTGCCCATGGGCCAAATCTGACCCACTGGCAGTTTTCCCGAGTAAAGTTTACTGGAACTTTGGAACACAGCCGTATCTATTTATTTATCATCTATGGCTGCTTCCTCACTACAAAGGCAGAGTTGAATCACTGCAACAGAGACCATATGGCCTGCTGCTATGTACTGAGTGTGGAGTAGTTGAGGGCTAATCCACTAAATTGGTTGGGTGGCACTTATAATAGTCTCTATACAAATTCACATGTTGATCTAATCACCAAAGTGATGGTATTAGAAGGTGGGGCCTTTGGGAGATGCAAGTCATGAGGGTAGGGCCCTCATGAATGGGATTAGTGCCCTTATAAAAGAGACCCCATAGAGCTCCCTTACCCCTTCTGCCATATGAGAACACAGCGAGAAGATGGCTGTCTATGAACCAGAGAGCAGGTTCTCACCAGACACCAAATCTGCTGATGCCTTGGTCTTGGACTTCTGGCCTCCCAAACTGAGAAATTTCTGTTGTTTATAAGCTACTCAATCTGTCATATTTTATTATAGCAGCCCAAATGGACTGACACCCACAAAACCTAAAATATTGACTGCCTGGCCCTTTACAGAAATGACTGCTGATCTCTGATACAGACTACAGTGGAATTGTTTTCCTTATATTATCCTGAGACTACAGAACAGGCAGTCAATATACTTGAGTATATTCGTTGATTATTCTCTACTTCTACTATGCCATTTTCACTTTGACAACAACCACAAGAAAATTATTTGAAAACTGGTATTTACTATTACTATTATGTCCCTAGTAAGAGCATTTGTTATCAAGTACAAGTCTCCCCAACATGGAACTGGAAAGATTCTTGGGAAGCAACAGGATTTTCAAAGCGCTTGTAAAAGTTGGCAAAGTCAGGATTGTTTTAGTATACCTAGAAGAGAGCTGAGGCAGAAGAGGTGTTGCACAAATGAAAACCAGGCATTTTTCAATGTTATAAACACCATCTTGATTACCTCACGACCTATCTGCTTGAGTTACAAATCAAAATGGGCCTCTATGTCTTTCATCACTCTAGGGTCAACCTAGTTTATTAAAATTAAACTGCCTGTTATCCTCCAGAATGGTACATAAGCCTATAATATATGCTCTTTCCACCCACTTCAAAAGCCCTATGACCCATTTTTTTTTTAAAAATCCTTAAATGTGCCAACCCACACACACACAAAAGCACTGTCTTTTTTTTTGGTAACTATTCTTTCAGGCTTATGCCTTTTAAAATAGTAGTGTCTGCAGAAATGTCACATCAAAAGAAACTGCCAGAGGTAGAAGTACTTAACTGAAACTTCTTTTATTAGTATATTGGAAGAAATCTGCTGGCCTAAGAATGGAAAAAGGACTGATACTGAATAAAAACTCCACAGTGCCAAAGGGAGATTTTTTTTTTTTGCTATTAAAAAAAATCCCACCTCATATTTTAAAATCTAAATGAGAAGATTCTCTACTGACT
Organism: Balaenoptera physalus; assembly: GCF_965194825.1. Lineage (NCBI taxonomy): Eukaryota > Metazoa > Chordata > Mammalia > Artiodactyla > Balaenopteridae > Balaenoptera > Balaenoptera physalus. The sequence goes on from NC_138889.1 coordinate 85,404,717, forward strand.
GTAGCCAGTTTCTTTTTGTTTTTAAAAAAAAACCCTTTCAGAGCCTCCCCAGAATTCTGATCCCTAAATGGAACTAAGGGATCAAAATGGAACTTAGGGCTAATCCATTAAGTTGGTCAGCTGGCATGTATACTAGTCTCTGTGTAAAGTCAGTCTCCACTACACAGTTGTCAACTATGTCAATCCCCCTCATACTCCTTTAGAGCTACTCACACCAGAGCTCTTAGTAGGCACTGTGCCCTCACTTTTTTCTGGAGTATGCATAGACTCGTCCCTTTATCTGCAAAACCTTAAGTCCACTGTTTTGATTAATCCTCATTCTATTACTTTATGACTCACCATAGCCTCCTCCCTTACCCACCACCTCAGGAAGAATCCTGACCCTACCTCCTCCAAAGTGTCCCCAACTTTCTAAGAGGTCCACAAAGGGGTGCCTCACATGCCCATAGACCAGGCATCCAGTTTCGTCCTTTACCTACTGTCCGCCACGTTTTCTCAGACCCTGGCTCCCTGTGTCTAGGGCCTGAGAGCAGCATCCACTGCAGATGATGCCCGTTGTATGAATGCCAAAGTTCTGGCCAAAGATATTGTTGCTGCAACTGCTAAGATGGGAAACAGAGGGATGCTGGCTTCCCTTCCGGGTAGGAAATTGTTCCTCTCCCTTTAACTCTATACCACACTTTGTCACTTGGGCCCCAAAGAAAACATGTGTCATCTTTCTGGGGCAAGTCCCTAACCAGAACTCACACATCTTTCTCCAACAGTACGCAACAGTTCTTCCTCCTCAGGATAGTCTAAATCTAGTCATTTAAAAATATATACCCTCAAGTTCTCATTCTACTGACATGGTATTTTCCTTCCAATTAGTCCCCCAGTCACACCTCCACAAACATGTCCATTTTATAAGAAAGGTTTGGCTTTATGTAACCCCTCTATGACCCACAGCATTGGGCAGGCATAAAGATGGATTATTAGAAATAAACATCTCTCAGGAATACTCATAGAGTCATCCAAACATCTCTTTTCTTTTCTTGATCACTTCTGATCCACACTGATTCAGACTCAGAAGAGTATCTGAGAATCTGCTCTCCCTGATCTCCCTCCAGCTCCTCTTTTCTACCCTTCTGTTCCTGGCCTGCTGGTTTCCCCACTCTCTCCCAGATCAAGGCCATACATATCTTTTTTTCATGGCTCCTCCGTAGTTGTATATTGGGTTTTTCAAATTTTTCACAGCTGAGCATCTATAAGCCAAACATTCCTTTCTTGTCTCTAATAGCATCACATTGATGCATTATGCCAAAAGACCCTTTTCCTACCAGTGCCAGGAAGGAAAATGAGGGAAAAGAAAATCGCTCATGTCACATGTATGTTTGTCTAAAAGGTTCTGCACCAAAGATGGATTAAAATCTCCATCTTTGGAGGGGACCTTCAAGATGGCAGAGGAGTAAGAGGTGGAGATCACCTTCCTCCCCACAAATACATCAAAAATACATCTACATGTGGAAAAACCGCTACAGAACACCTATGAATGCTGGCAGAAGACCTCAGACTTCCCAAAAGGCAAGAAACTCCCCACGTACCTGGGTAGGGCAAAAGAAAAAAGGAAAAACAGAGACAAAAGAATAGGGATGGGAACTGCACCTCTGGGAGGGGGCTGTGAAGAAGGAAAAGTTTCCACACACTAGGAAGCCCCTTCACTAGCGGAGACAGGGGGTGGGTGGGGGGGAAGCTTTGGAGCCACGGAAGAGAGCGCAGCCACAGGGGTGCAGAGTGCAAAGTGGAGAGATTCCTGCACAGAGGATCTCTGCTGACCAGCACTCACCAGCCTGAGAGGCCTGTCTGCTCACCTGCTGGCCGGGGCGGGTAGGGGCTGGGAGCTGAGGCACGGGCTTCAGAGGTCAGATCCCAGGGAGAGGACTGGGGTTGGCTGCGTGAACACAGCCTGAAGGGGGCTAGTGAGCCACAACTAGCTGGGAGGGAGTCTGGGAAAAAGTCTGGAGCTGCCGAAGAGACAAGAAACCATTGTTTCCGGGTGCAAAAGGAGAGGGGATTCAGAGCACACCCTAAACGAGCTCCAGAGACGGGCACGAGCCGCGGCGATCAGCGCAGACCCCAGAGATGGGCATGAGACGCTAAGGCTGCTGCTGCAGCCACCAAGAAGCCTGTGTGCAAGCACAGGTCACTATCCACACCACCCCTCCCTGGAGCTTGTGCAGCCCATCACTGCCAGGGTCCCGTGATCCAGGGACAACTTCCCTGGGAGAACACATGGCGTGCCTCAGGCTGTTGCAACATCATGCCGGCCTCTGGTACTGCAGGCTCGCCCTGCATTCCGTACCCATTCCTCCCCCCAGCCTGAGGGACCCAGAGCCCCCTAATCAGCTGCTACTTTAACCCCGTCCTGTCTGGGTGGGAACAGATGCCCTCAGGTGACCTACACACACAGGCAGGGCCAAATCCAAAGCTGAACCCCAGGAGCTGTGCGAACAAAGAAGAGAAAGGGAAATTTTTCCTAGCAGCCTCAGGAGCAGCAGATTAAATCTCCACAATCAACTTGATGTACCCTGCATCTGTAGAATACCTGAATAGACAACGATCAAACCAAAATTGAGGCAGTGGACTTTGGGAGCAACTGTAGACTTGGGGTTTGCTTTCTGCATCGAATTTGTTTCTGGTTTTATGTTTATCTTACTTTAGCATTTAGAGCTTATTATCATTGGTAGATTTGCTTATTGATTTGGTTGCTCTCTTCCTTGTTTTTTTTAATATATTTTTTTCTTTCCTTTTTCTCTTTTTGTGTGTATGTATATGCTTCTTTGTGTGATTTTGTCTACATAGCTTGGCTTTTACCATTTGTCCTAGGGTTCTGTCTGTCCTATTTTTTTTTTTTTTTTTGCACAGTTTTTAGCGCTTGTTATCATTGGTGGATTTGTTTTTTGGTTTGGTTGCTCTCTTCTTTCTTTCTCTTTTTTACTTTTTTATCTTTTATTTTTAATAATTTTTTAATAACTTTATTTTATTTTATTATTTTTTCTTTCTTTCTGTTTTCTTTTCCCTTTTCTGCTGAGCCGTGTAGCTGACAGGGTCTTGATGCTCCGGCCGGATGTCACGCCTGTGCCTCTGAGGTGGGAGAGCTGAGCTCAGGACATTGCTCCACCAGAGACCCCCCGGCCCTATGTAATATCAAATAGTGAAAGCTCTCCCAGAGAGCTCCATCTCAATGCTTAAGACCCAGCTCCACTCAACAACCAGTAAGCTACACTGCTGGACACCCTATGCCAAACAACTAGCAAGACAGGAACACAACCCTATCCATTAGCACAGAGGCTGCCTAAAATTATAATAAGTTCACAGACATCCCAAAACACACCACCGGACACGATCCGGCCCACCAGAAAGACGAGATCCAGCCTCATCCACCAGAACACAGGAACCAGTCCCCTCCACCAGAAAGCCTACACAACCCACAGAACCAACCCTACCCACTGGGGGCAGATACCAAAAACAACGGGAACTATGAATCTGCAGCCTGTGAAAAGGAGGCCCCCAACACAGTAAGTTAAGTAAAAAGAGAAGATAGAGAAATACACAGCAGATGAAGGAGCAAGGTAAAAACCCACCAGACCAAACAAATGAAGGGGAAATAGGCAGTATACCTGAAAAAGAATTCAGAGTAATGATAGTAAAGATAATCCAAAATCTTGGAAATAAAATGGAAAAAATACAAGAAACGTTTAACAAGGACCTAGAAGAAATAAAGAACAAACAAACAATGATGAACAATGCAATACATGAAATTAAAAATTCTCTAGAAGGAATCAATAGCAGAATAACTGAGGCAGAAGAACGGATAAGTGATGTGGAAGATAAAATAGTGGAAATAACTACCACAGAGCAGAATAAAGAAAAAAGAATGAAAAGAATTAAGGACAGTCTCAGATACCTCTGGGACAACATTAAATGCACCAACATTCGAATTATAGGGGTCCCAGAAGAAGAAGAGAAAAAGGGTCTGAGAAAATATTTGAAGAGATTATAGTTGAGAGTTTCCCTAATATGGGAAAGGAAATAGTCAAGTCCAGGAAGCACAGAGAGTGCCATAAAGGATAAATCCAAGGAGAAACACGCCAAGACACACAATAATCAAACTATCAAAAATTAAATACAATGAAAAAATATTAAAAGCAGCAAGGGAAGAGGAGCAAATAACATACAAAGGAATCCCCATAAGGTTAACAGCTGATCTTCCAACAGAAACTCTGCAAGCCAGAAGGGAGTGGCAGGACATATTGAAAGTGATGAAAGGGAAAAACCTACAACCAATATTACCCAGCAAGGATCTCATTCAGATTCGACAGAGAAATTAAAACCTCTACAGACAAGCAAAAGCTAAGAGAATTCAGCACCACCAAACCAGCTTTACAACAAATGCTAAAGGAACTTCTCTAGGCAGGAAACACAAGAGAAGGATAAGACTTACAATAACAAAACCAAAACAATTGAGAAAATGGTAATAGGAACATACATATCGATAACTACCTTAAAGGTAAATGGATTAAACGTTCCAACCAAAAGACACAGACTGGCTGAATAGATACAAAAACAAGACCCATATATATGCTGTCTACAGGACACCCACTTCAGAACTAGGGACACATACAGACTGAAAGTGAGGGGAAGGAAAAAGATTTTCCATGCAAATGGAAATCAAAAGAAAGCTGGACTAGCAATTATCATATCAGACAAAATAGACATTAAAATAAAGACTATTACAAGAGACAAAGAAGGACACTACATAATGATCGAGGGATCATCTAAGAAGAAGATATAACAATTATAAATATTTATGCACCCAAAATAGGAGCACCTCAATACATAAGGCAAAAGATAACAGCCATAAAAGGGGAAATCGACAGTAACACAATCATAGTAGGGGACTTTCACATCTCACTTTCACCAATGGACAGATCATCCAAAATGAAAATAAATAAGGAAACACAAGCTTTAAATGATACATTAAACAAGATGGACTTAATTGATATTTATAGGACATTCCATTCAAAAACAACAGAATACACTTTCTTCTCAAGTGCTCATGGAACATTCTCCAGGAGAGATCATATCTTGGGTAACGAATCAAGCCTTGGTAAATTTAAGAAAATTGAAATCGTAACAAGTATCTTTTCTGACCACAGTGCTATGAGACTAGATATCAATTACAAGAAAAAAACTGTAAAAATTACGAACACATGGAGGCTAAACAATACGCTACTAAATAACCAAGAGATCACTGAAGAAATCAAAGAGGAAATCAAAAGATACCTAGAAACAAATGACAATGAAAAAAAGATGACCCAAAACCTATGGGAGGCAGCAAAAGCAGTTCTAGGAGGGAAGTTTATTCCAATACAATCCTACCTCAAGAAACAAGAAAAATCTCAAATAAACAATCTAACCTTACACCTAAAGCAATTAGAAAAAGCAGAACAAAAAAAACCCCAAAATTAGCAGAAGGAAAGAAATCATAAAGATCAGATCAGAAATAAATGAAAAAGAAATGAAGAAAACAATAGCAAAGATCAATAAAACCAAAAGCTGGTTCTTTGAGAAAATAGACAAAATTGATAAACCATTCGCCAGACTCATCAAGAAAAAAAGGGAGAAGACGCAAATCAATAGAATTAGAAATGAAAAAGAAGTAACAACTGACACTGCAGAAATACAAAGGATCATGAGAGACTACTACAAGCAACTATATGCCAATAAAATGGACAATCTGGAAGAAATAGACAAATTCTCAGAAAAGCACAACCTTCCGAGACTGAAGCAGGAAGAAACAGAAAATATAAACAGACCAATCGCAAGCACTGAAATTGAAACTGTGATTAAAAATTTTCCAACAAACAAAAGCCCAGGACCAGATGACTCACAGGCGAATTCTATCAAACATTTAGAGAAGAGCTAACACCTATCCTTCTCAAACCCTTCCAAAATATAGCAAAGGGAGGAACACTCCCAAAGTCATTCTACAAGGCTACCATCACCCTGATACCAAAACCAGACAAAGATGTCACAAAAAAAGAAAGCTACAGGCCAATATCACTGATGAATACAGATGCAAAAATCCTCAACAAAACACTAGCAAACAGAATCCAACAGCACATTAAAAGGATCATACACCATGATCAAGTGGGGTTTATACCAGGAATGCAAGGATTCTTCAATATACATAAATCAATCAATGTGATAAACCATATTAACAAATTGAAGGAGAAAAACCATATAATCATCTCAGTAGATGCAGACAAAGCTTTCGACAAAATTCAACACACATTTATGATAAAAACCCTCCATAAAGTAGGCATAGAGGGAACTTACCTCAACATAATAAAGGCCATATATGACAAACCCACAGCCAACATCATTCTCAATGGTGAAAAACTGATACCATTTCCACTAAGATCAGGAACAAGACAAGGCTGCCCACTCTCACCACTATTATTCAACATAGTTTTGGAAGTTTTAGCCACAGCAATCAGAGAAGAAAAAGAACTAAAAGGAATCCAAATCAGAAAAGAAGAAGTAAAGCTGTCACTGTTTGCAGATGACATGATACTATACATAGAGAATCCTAAAGATGCTACCAGAAAACTACTAGAGCTAATCAATGAATTTGGTAAAGTAGCATGATACAAAATTAATGCTCAGAAATCTCTTGCATTCCTATACACTAATGAGGAAGAATCTGAAAGAGAAATTAAGGAATCACTCCCATTTACCATTGCAACAAAAAGAATAAAATGCCTAGGAATAAACCTACCTAAGAGACAAAAGACCTGTATGCAGAAAACTATAAGACACTGATGAACGAAATTAAAGATGATAGAAACAGATGGAGAGATATACCATGTTCTTGGAAAGAAAGAATCAACATTGTGAAAATGACTATACTACCCAAAGCAATCTACAGATTTAACGCAATCCCTATCAAACTACCAATGGCATTTTTCACAGCACTAGAACAAAGAATTTCACAATTTGTATGGAAACACAAAAGACCCTGAATAGCCAATGCAATCTTGAGAAAGGAAAACGGATCTGGAGGAATCAGGCTCCCTGACTTCAGACTATACTACAAAGCTACAGTAATCAAGACAGTATGGTACTGGCCCAAAAACAGAAATACAGATCAGTGGAACAGGATAGAAAGCCCAGAGATAAACGTATGCACATATGGTCACCTTATCTTTGATAAAGGAGGCAAGAATATACAATGGAGAAAATACAAGGCTCTTCAATAAGTGGTGCTGGGAAAACTAGACAGCTACATGTAAAAGAATGAAATTAGAACACTCCCTAACACCATACACAAAAATAAACTCAAAATGGATTAAAGACCTAAATATAAGGCCAAACACTATAAAACTCTTAGAGGAAAACATAGACAGAATACTCTATGACATAAATCACAGAAAGATCCTTTTTGACCCACCTCCTAGAGAAATGGAAATAAAAACAAATATACACATATGGAACTTAATGAAACTTAAAAGCTTTTGCACAGCAAAGGAAAACATAAACAAGACAAAAAGACAACCCTCAGAATGGGAGAAAATATTTGCAAACGAAGCAACTGACAAAGGATTAATCTCCAAAATATACAACCAGCTCCTGAAGCTCAATATCAAAAAAACAAACAACCCAATCCAAAAATGGGCAGAAGACCTAAATAGACATTTCTCCAAAGAAGATATACAGATTGCCAACAAACACATAAAAGGATGCTCAACATCACTAATCATTAGAGAAATGCAAGTCAAAACTACAATGAGGTATCACCTCACACAGGTCAGAATAGCCATCATCAAAAAATCTACAAACAATAAATGCTGGAGAGGGTGTGGAGAAAAGGGAATCCTCTTGCACTGTTGGTGGGAATGTAAATTGATACAGCCACTATGGAGAACAGTATGGAGGTTCCTTAAAAAACTAAAAATAGAACTACCATACGACCCAGCAATCCCATTACTGGGCATCTACCCTGAGAAAACCATAATTCAAAATAGTCATGTACCACAACGTTCATTGCAGCTCTATTTACAATAGCCAGGACATGAAAGCAAGCTAAGTGTCCATCAACAGATGAATGGATAAAGAAAATGTGGCACATATATACAATGGAATATAACTGAGGCATAAAAAGAAACAAAATTGAGTTATTTGTAGTGAGATGGATGGACCCAGAGACTGTCATACAGAGTGAAGTAAGTCAGAAAGAGCAAAACAAACAGTGTATGGTAACACATATATATGGAATCTAAAAAAAAAAAAAAAATGGTTCTGAAGAATCTAGGGGCAGGACAGGAATAAAGACGCAGACAAGAGAATGGACTTGAGGACACGGGGAGGGGGAAGGGTAAGCTGGGACGAAGTGAGAGAGTAGCACAGACATATATACACTACCAAATGTAAAATAGATAGCTAGTGGGAAGCAGCTGCAAAGCACAGGGAGATCAGCTCGGTGCTTTGTGACCACCTAGAGGGGTGGGATAGAGGGTGGGAGGGAGACACAAGAGGGAGAAGATATGGGGATGTATGTATAATACAGCTGATTCACTTTGTTACACAGCAGAAACTAACACTGTAAAGTAATTATACTCCAATAAAGATGTTAAAAAAAAAAATCTCCATCTTTTTAGAAGACGATAACCTGTAGTTTTAAAATGGCAACTTCCGCAGTTTTGAGGTTTCCAATATCTTATGGCCAAGACTCAATCTCAGGTTCATCTCATGGTACCAGAGGCATCCCCTGCCCTCTACAGACTCTATAAAGGTAGTTAGCCTAAGCATTTGACCTAAGAATGGGAACTCTGCCCTGAGATAATGACTTTGACCACATGTATCAGTGACAGTCATTCAGCTTGAAGTAATGGAGACCCAAAATAATAGTGGCCTAAACAAGATAGAGATTGTTTTCCCTTTCCTGTAAAATTCTGAAGTTCAGTAGTCTAGGGCTAGACTACTGTGAAAAGTCCTCAGCAACTCATGTGCTTCTAGGTCACTGTACCACCGACTATAGAGTGTAGCCCATGCCCTCTTAGTCCAAAATGACACACCCACTTTACAAGGGGCAGGATGGAGGAAGGACACGACAAGAAAGAAGAAAATGGGGCAAAAGCTGCTTGCCACCTGTCCCCTGAAGTTCCTAAAAACTGCCATACAACATTCTACTTACATATCTTTTTGTTCAAAACGTGGCCATTCTTGGCTGAAAGGGAGGTAGAGGCATTTTACTCTTTGTTCTAGGCAGACATATACCCACCTACAAAGTCTATTCGTGTGGGAGAATAGAAAGAGAATGGATATCAGGGGACAAATAGAAGTCTCTGTCATATTGTGTTCCTGAAATCACTCTCTTTGTCTGTGCTAAAATAAACCCTGGAGTCACCTAAAATAGAATGCTTTAAATTCCGATTTTATAAAAAGTTGAGCTACAAGTCAAAATTCTGCCACTCAGTGTAACCACTGGCAAGTCACTCAGTGGTTTAATTCTTTGCCTTATTGTAATAGGGATGTCTGTCCTGCCACCTTAAAAGATTGTTCCGAGGATTGACTGGGAATAAACTGAGATAATAAAGATGAAAGTAATTTTTGAAATGTGATATAAATAACTCTCGAGGCAAAGTAGAATTAAAGCAATAAATTATCTTTTGTCTTCTTTAAACATATATGTCTCTCTTTCAAAGTATCTCCATTCCCCTTCTAGGTTTCTTAGTGAAATGTGGCAGATAGATATCAAGATAGCAAAGGATCAGAAACAAAGGAATGTGGTCTGATATTGATTCAGATAGGGTCATTTGTATATTGAGAAAGAAAAGGAAATTCTCTAGAATTTGCCAATATTTATGAAGACTCACACCATCAACCTGGTTTCTCAACCTTCTACCTATATTTAACTGTTATTATTAGATATGGGATTAGATCTTTGTACCAGAAGTTATTATCCCTTGGACAAATTTTAGGTTCTAGCAATCTGTTTTGCAAAGGAAGCTACCCTAGCCATTTCAAACAAGTAGAGCAGCTATAAAATCAGCTGGTGTTTTTTAATAATTTTCTTGAGGGTTCAGTTTTGCTGCCATTATTGATGCTTCTGTTGTTGTTTGTTGAAAAGCAGTGGAGAGATGGAATGTCTAGAAAGCACCTAAGCATTCTAAACTGCTTCAAGGAAGGAAACAAATCCAGGCAAAGGGAGTCTTGTTAAAGATAACTTGCATAGATGCTGTGGTTTTGCCCTGCTCTGCTGGAGGAACAGAGAGAGCACAGAGTGGGGGGATTGAAAGTTTTGGAAAAGCAAAGGACAATTCTGAAAGTCATATTAGAACAGATTCCCGGCTTCAGTTGTATGTTTTTATCCTCTTCCTGTGGTTTGGTAACATACAAAGTCAAGCAGGCTGTTATGCCCTCTAGGTAACCTGATAAAGACTTATTAGTCAGAATAGGCTGGGTTATGGTACACTAACAAAAGAACCTCAAATTCTCAATGATGTAACACAATAAAGGTTAATTTCTTTCCCATGCTACATACCTAAGCCAGAGGAGACTGTGCTCTACACATCTGTCCAAGGACACAGGCTGTCAGAGTCTCTATCAACTTCTAGGTGCATCACCAGGAAGACAAAGCCTCTGCTATACCCACAGAAAGGAGAGAGAGCACTGGAGAGTCATGCAAGAGATCTTTACCCACAAATAAAATATAGCCCACAAATAAAACACTTCACTTCTGCTCACAGCCCATTGGCCAGAACTAGTCACATGGCCCCAACCTAAATGCAAAGAAGCTAGACGATGTGGGCAAGTACATGGAATATTTGGCGATTTTTCTATGCCATAGTGATGGTTGAATTATCTAAGAAATGCTTCCTGCCTCATTTTTTCTTCATGTTTCCTGTAAATGACAGGTTTTATTTTGAAGAACTGTCTTCTTTTGTAGAAGGTAAGACAATATCTTGGTCTTCCAGCATGAATCCCTCTTTGTACACATAGTGAAAGAATAAAAATTTATTCTAAAGGGCATGGAAGTACACATGTATTTATTCTAAAATAGTCTGAACTGTGTTCTGATGAGAGTGGCTGATAGAACAGTGTAATAGGTAAAAGCACAGGCCCTAGAACCAGACAGCCTGGGTTTGAATTTCAGTTCCCCCATTTACCAGCTACATGAACTTGGTAAAGATATCTGAACTCTCTATGTCACAGTTTCCTCATATTTAAAATGAAGATGATTATAATACTTATTTTATGGTTCCTGCGAGGATTAAATTAAAATTGTGCATGTAAAATATTTAGCACTAAGCTTAGCATTTACATGTTCAATGTAAGTTAACTCATTGTTTAGTGTCCCGTCTTTTTATCGCATTGATTCAGTTTCAGACTCCAGTTTTCTAACACGTCTCCTTGGATTAATGATTCATTGTATAGTTTCCATACCCTTCTCCTCTCTCTTTTTCTAAGTCTCTGCTTTTCTAATCTCCCCAGTTGCTGGTTCTCTCTTGTCTGGAATCAAATGGGGCTTCTCTAAAATTCACACACACACACAACACACACACACACACACACACACACACACACACACAATGTTAATGCAGAGCAATGGCAATGTCTTTTAGTTCCTGGGTGCTTCTCCTCCACTGGTCCAGTCTGTCTAGCAAATAGTTATGTGACTGAAGGAAGAATACCAGGGACCCTGGAGTCTCCTTGCCTGGTCTGGACTTGAAGCTCTGCCACTTATTTACTGTGACATTGGGTATCTTAATACACTGCTCTGACCCTCATTTCTTTATTTATAATGTACAGATAATAGTAATATGTAACTCATTAGGCTGTTGATGTACACATTTAGCACAGTGATTGGTACAGAGTAATTGCTCGATAAATGTCTATGCTCTGTAAAATGAGGACAATAATACTTAAAGGATATGCATGAGCTTAAGGAAGCTGCGAAACATCATAAACTGTTATGATGAAATGAATTAGAGGTCCATCTGACTGCCCCCGTGGATGAGAACAAGAAGTTTACCTGCTAATATGGAGACTGACCTTCCTGACCCCTTCCCTGAAAAATATAAAGTACATTATTGTATCTTCATATTTATAAATATTGACAACCAGTGGGCTTTTCAGTTTATTATTTTTTCAGGGTTTTACCAATTGACCTAGCCTGGCAATGTGTAATGAACAAGAACCAGACATTAGACCAGTGAGCAAGTCTTGTGACCTCTGAAAATTTACATTAGCTGACAAGTTCTATACTAGTGCTGTGCAATAGAAATATGTGATCCACTTAAGTGATTTAAAATTTTCTAGTAAGAACATTTTAAAATAAAGTACTTTTAAAGAAAAAGAAATAGGTGAGATTGACTTAATGATAAATTTTATTTAAAATAATGTCATTTCAGTGTAATCAATACAAAAATCATTGAGATAGCTTACATGCACTCTTATTTTGTCTTTGAAATCCAGTGGGTATTTTCCACTTATAGTACATCTTAATTTGGACTAGCTGCATTTCAAGTGCTTAATAGCCACATGTGGCTGGTGGCTGCCATATTGGACAATGCAGCTCAACTATTGTTGGGTAATCTGGTAGGGTAAAAGCTTAATAAAAATTTAGCACTTTATATGGAATTATCACATCATATATGTCATATATTACTTTGTAATTTAAATAAAGGAAATAAATTTAAATGACTAAAATAAATTTAAATTATGAATTTAATATATTAAACTTTTTTTAAATTTTACATTACAACATATATATCTCATGGACAAAAGAGAAGGAGGGAAAGGGTACCAGACCATAGAAGGAGCAAATCAAGATATGAGCACAGGTCCTTAATTTCCTATTTTTAAACACAAACATAAAGAAATCGTTTGAAAAAAAATCTTTACAAGTGAAAAAACGATGTAGGTCATTGAGCATATGCACAGGTAGAAATTCTAAGGATGCTCACACAGCTGTGGACATTGGTTCACCAGAATTCACGAGAGAAGTTTGCTGTTCATTTAAAATGTAATGTGATGAGTGTTAACACTGAAATAGGTACTGGGAACTAAGGAAATAAAACAGAAAGTACTGGAATGAGTATTGAATGTTGACTACTGTGTAAGGTGGAATGAGTAAATGACTCCTAGAAGAAGCTACATCTAAATGGAAATCTTTTAGAAGTACTTGTAGGAGAAACGTATCTCAGACCTAAGGAATAGAACCTTTTTTCTCTCAAGTAAGAGAGAAAAAATACATGTGAATTTGGGAAGTGGGGAGGTGTTTCAAGCCAATAAAGTAAGAATTTGACATAGGGTCTCCTTAAATAATCAATATTTTTTAAAATATTGAGTTAATATTACTATACTAAAACCCAGTAATAAAGGGCTAGAAATAAAGATGGGTGTTATCAGTTTCCAACCAGGAAATCTGAAACCACTCTTAATATGTAAAACAGGGAATTTAATCCAGGGAATTAATTATGCAAGTGTTAGAACTGCTGAGAAGCCAGACAGAAGAAAGGACACGGAACCCAAAGATCAGCAGCCACCAGAAGCCCCATTCACCTTCAGGATGGGAGGGATACAAGTGGGGTTTCCAGAGCCAAAACCTGAGACCACCCAGCAGAAGCTCAAACCACAAAACGGGTTTCCTCACAAAAGCTGGGAAAACTAAGAGAAGAGCTACCTGTTGTGGCCTGGACCCAGGGGAAAGATGCAGCTACTCACCAGAAAAAAAGAATGTAAAGGAGACAGATGTGGACATTCCCTGGTGGTCAAGTGGTTAGGACTCCGCACTCTCACTGGCAAGGGCCCGGGTTCAATCCCTGGTCGGGGAACTAAAATCCTGCATTCCACGCTGTGCAGCCAAAAAAAAGGAGACAGATGCTCTGACTTCCCCCTCCTTTCACTCTCCAGTCTTCCTCCCCAGAGGCAAAAGCCTGCTGACACTGCAGCTTGGGAAAGGTAGCCTGCAGAGGTCCTTTCTCCCAAGAGCAGAACAGAGCAAGAACAAGGAATGCATCAGCTAGCAAACAGACTATGGGCCAGCAGAGCATAAGGAAAACTAGGAGTGATTTGTGTTTCAATTTGTTCAACAAAAGTGTATTAGTGCCTACTGCGGACTAGAAACTCTTTTCCTATTGGGAATACAAAGGTAAATAAAAAAGATCTCTAAATTTTCATCAATAAAATATTTTGACAAGCTTTGTGAAAACAATAACACCTAATTAGGAAATACACTAGTCAGATAAACTAGGCTATAGGAGGTTTGATGTTAGGAGAAAGGTCTGGGGGATCTCTTGACAGGCCAAGGAAAATAGGGTTATCTGGGGGGACCTCTGACCTAAATGTGGATGGATGTATAAACATGGACATTAGGAATATCTGTCTAAATTCTGAATGGCTTCTGTCTTGGCCCCTCTCCCACTAATGGGATTGGTGAGAATTATAAACTACTGAGGTCAGTATGGTTTGAAGAGTAGCTCTCTGTGTTGGAGCCAAACAGACTTAGATATGAACTCCAGCGTTGCTACTTACAGGTTCCACAGTCTTGAGCAAGTCATTTATCCTCAGTTTTCCCATCTTTCAAAGAGCAATAATAGTAACCCCTTTAAAAAGTTGTTGTAAAGATAATATGTGATCATATATTTAAAGTGTTTAGTTAAGTGCCTTGGGCATAGTAGGTGCTCAATAAAAAGAAGTTGTTAATATTTCAAACTGAATATGTAAAGAGCTAATAACACTGTATATACATTCATCATTAAAACACATAGGTTAACATGTATTCATATAAATATACTTTGTGAACACACATAGATAACATAAAAAGAGCTAATTTCAAACACAAGGTGTAACTAATAGTCATAACATTGTTAGTATTCTTTTAGAGAAATTGAAAGGATTTATAATTTTCCAGGAATCATGAGTATATGTCATTTAATATGCATTATATGAAATTTAATTATCCATTCTATAACTTTGATAATATGCTTACTTACCTATTACTAACAGATTTCAAAAGTGTTTCTCCATTCCAGATATCGCTTACATAAATGCTGAATTATTACAGTGCCCACTACTTTGCGAAGTTTTATCTTTGTCATGCATGTTTGATAAAATCATAACCCTGGATAAATCCAACTATTTGTCACCTATAAGCCTGAACCCCTGCCACTAAACTGGGCAAAAGAAAAATGAACATCCATGTTTTGTGGCCTCATGGTAATTTGTTTACCATAAACCTCAAGTGGGCCCTTAATGCTGGTAGGCAGTTTTACTCTGCCTAACTCACTGATAACTCAACCCCTCTCCCAGTCTCAGAAAACTATTCAAATCTTTTCATCCCTCAATCCTCAGCAATTCATCCACCATCCTAATTCTGAAATGATGACCTTACTTCCTACTTTACTGAGAAAATGAAATTAATCTCAGGAGAGCTTGCACAGAGACTATCACCACACCTACCAATCACCATCTTCTGCACTCACCATACCTCCCCATCCAGTAGCACCTGCACCCACAACACTGCCTCCTGCCTGATACAGGATGAGCTCTCCATCCTCCAGTCTAAAGCCAGTCCCTCCACCTGTGCTCTAAGATTTATCTCTTCTCACCTACTCAAGAACACTGCAGGACTTCTCCTCTCTTCCTCCAACATCATCATTTTTCACTCTCCACTAAATTGCATCACCATAAAAACAAGCAGTTATTTCTCCCATCTTAAAACATAAAAATCAAAAGAAAATTATCTTAACCCCACTTCTGCTTTACCAAATCACCTAGCTCTTTCCTCAACTTTGGATCAAAATTCCTGGGAAAAAAGTTATCTATATTCAACTGTATTTTTTTTAATTCATCTCTTGCCAATCACTTAAACACATACCAATCAGGGTTTTGTTCCCCTCACTCCAAAGGAACTTCTCTAGCCAAGGACACTAGCGACCTTACATTGCCACACGCCGTGTGCAATTTCCTCTTATTTAACCTGTCAGCAGCATTTGGTACACTTGTCACTCGCTCCTCCTGATACACTCACCTTACTTGACTTCTGGTACACCACATCCTCTCTATTCTCTTCTTTCCTCAATGACCCTTCTGTTTCTTTGGATAAAAGAAGAAAAAAACTTAATCTTATCCTTGACCTCTTAATGTTGGAATACACCAGGCTCCACTCTTGGTCCTTTTACCTTCTCTATTCACACCCACTCCCATGGTACTCTCTTCTAGGCTCATGTCAACAACTCCCAAATGTGTACCTTCAGCCAATATATTTCTCCCAAAATCCAGATTCAGCATTCTACTTGGATGTCTTAAAGATACCTCAAGCTCAACATGTCCATACTGAACTCCTTCTCTTTTCCCAAAACTTACTATGCCTACAGCCACCCATTTCAGGTGACAGCAAAATTATCCTTCAAGTTGCTCAGACCAGAATCCTTAGAGTCATCCTTGACTTTTTCTCTCACATCCAACATTCATCCCTCAAAAAATTCTGTTGGTTCTACTTTCAAAATATATCCAGAATCCGATTGTCTCATTACCTTCATTGCTACCATACTAGTCTGAACAAATATTTCTTACCCAGATTGCTGCAATAGTATCTGATAGGACTTTCTGTTTCTACCTTTTTCCCCCTGCATTAGCAACACAGCAGCTAGAGGGATCCCTTCAGACCAAAATCAGATCGATCGTGTTACTCCTCTACACAAAACCCTGCAATTGGTACCCAGTCACGGACAGTAAAAACCAAAGTCTTTATATCGGCCTAAAAGGTCCTACATGATGTGACTTCCGTTACATCTCTGATATCACATCCTAGTATTTCCACCATTGTTCCTTTGCTCCAGCCACACTGCTTAATTAATAAATATTTGTTAAACAAATCAATCCCAGTCTCCATGGAGCTCTTGGTCTACTGGGAGAAACAGAGATATATAAAGGATTACAAAAAGAAGGTGGTAATTAAAGCCCTCCTCTATCTCCCATCCTAAACGCTGGCAAATGAGTGTTGAAGGTTGAGAAATTTGCCAGGGGTGAGTGGTGTAGGAGACTTAGGGAGGAAGCAAGGACATTTCAGGCAGGATGAACATCGCACATGCAAAGACCTAGAGAAATGAATCAGCAGAACATTTGAAGAATTACAAGTAAAGCATCAAAGAATAACATTTGAGATTAGAGGATCTGGATGTGGGAAGTAAATAGAAATACAGTCTATACTTTAGATAGGAATCAGATCATGAAAGACTTTCTATTTGTTTCTTCCCTTACAGCTTTCAATCTACCCTGGGAGTAACTTATTAACCATATCTTTTTGATGAACCTCAACAGGGCCAAAGCAACACTTGGAAAGGATTCTGAATTCCCTGAGTTAAAGATACAAAAGAAAAACCCAGAGTCAGATTTAATTTGACAAGGTGAAGGAGTGGGTGTTCTACTATATCAAATTTAATCTGTATAAAATAATCATCTCTGGTAACATTATTTTTCTTGATCTACTGCGTTTAGACTACTTTAGTAAGGCTTGATCTCCCTGTCTATCTAAACACTGATTCACTTACAGTAAGCTTCAGGCTAACATTGCTCTTACTAATACCCAACAAATCCACAAGGTGTTAGTTTCAGACGATTTTGTATAAAAGGTGAACAGAGACTAGACTCAGCCTACAGCATTCCCCAGACAAGGCAGCCAACCACAGGTGAGTCTCAGCATCTATAGTTATCAAGCAGTGACAGTTATTTCTGAAATTAACAGATTTTTCAGGATCTGGAGAACAAATCTAGAGCTTTCCAACTTCTATTGTGTAGGGAATTTATGCTTGTCAACCTGGCTTCTTAAATATGGTTAATACACTGTAATCACTGCTAGCAAGCAATTGACTTTACATAGACCATTCACCTGGCCTCTGAAAGAGTCTTGTTTTAAACAATGGCGGGGGGAAGTTGGGGCAAAAGCAAATGATAATACTTATGAGCTGCTAAAAATGAAGAACTAGTTTTGTAATACAGAAGTTTCTTTTTCTTTTTAAATAAAAATAGTCTTTAAAATGATAATCAAGGGACAAATATGATGATTAAAATTACTTGCTTCAGCGTATTCTCACTTTAAGACAGTCAGCAGTACCACCCTAATCTTTAAACATTGCTTAAATCATTATACTGGAGTTTTGATCTGTAATATGTTCCTACTTTGACAAAAAAAAATTGAGGAGGAGAATAAGAAGAAATGATTGTTCAAGAAACGAAGACGTAAAGAAAAGGAAAAAACATTGCTGGAGCAAAATGTGACTGGAGAGGATGGGTAGACCAATTATTTTTGATTTGGTCAACTTACATAACAATTATAATGCTTTGGTCTTGGTTTCTCATGGGCCTTAACTGTTTGCTTCCCAGCCCAGGATGAAGTTGGTCCAGTTTTGCTTTCTCTTCTGTTGCTGGACAGCAATCTGCTGCAACTGCTGCGAGCTGACCAACATCACCATCACGGTGGAGAAAGAGGAATGTGGCTTCTGCATAAGCATGAACACCACATGGTGTGCGGGCTACTGCTACACCCGGGTAGGTACTTTGCTTTGCTGGAAGTGAGGGTGCTGAGGGTCTGGACAAGGCGGGCTTCATTAATTCCCACTTTATCAATATTCTAAGTTTCCCAAGGAATAGCCATGAGTCCCTTAGCCAGTACTGTCTGTTTTATGATTGGGGTTATTTACCCTGATATCAGTTAAACATTTGGACTTATATTTGATTAGGGTAAATGTAAGAAAGACTCAGATTTGATCTGATCAGTTTAGTAATAGGCCAAATCTATTTTTTAAATTTTATTTAAAATTTAAAACAATTTTTAAAAATTGTTCTATACTAGATTTTACATATGGAGAGATAAACATACACACATTTAATAATAGAAGAGCTACAGTATTCCCCAAAAGCCAATTTCTGTAATTGAAGCCATATCTCTACAGTAGAGATAGTACCAAAATATGTTTGCAAGCCATATAAAAACACAGCCACGTTATAAAAACTGTCTTATTGGCCCACCTGAATACAAATGTCAACAAGCATCCTGAGAACACAATCAGTCCTTGCAGACTATTAGAACCAAAATGAATCAGCAAACCCACTCACTTCTTTATACCGTTGAGAAAACCAAGGCACAGAGGCATAAAACCACTAGTTTGTGTTCACGCAGTTTCTTTGAATTAATCCAAGTAAAGAAGCAGTTTCTACTTTTTCTTTTTTCCCCTATACCACCTGGCTATCTATGCAGCATTTCATTCTATAAACTGAAATTGAAAACAGCAATTTTTAATGAAATATACTTTATGGGGTGGTAAATGAGTTTGACCAAACTCCACTTATCATATCTTCCTGGGATACAGACTTGGTGGCATGATATTGAAATAAACAGAAGTGCCAACTTCTTCCCTCAGTGAATTTTTTTTTCACTAGAAAGTGTTAGAATAAACCTATACTACCAGGATTAAAGTTTTTATATGCAAACCATGTAGCCTTTGAAACTGAGAGCTCTGCAAAATACACAGCATTTAAGGGGGAAAGATGTCTACAGGACTGTGGAATATTTAAAATCTTCACGATTTTCATGAGCTTTCATGAAAGCTTTCATAGTCATGCTAAGCTAAGCATTAACATTCCACATTATATATTTTTTGACTTTTTATAAATCCTCAGGGACAATGTATTTGGAAAATTGTTCTGAGAAATTAAACTTCAGTGTTTTATATTTTATAAATACTCAGGGACAATGTATTTGGAAAACTTTTCTGAGAAATTAAACTCCAGTGTTTTATGGTTCAAGTTGTCATTATTATAGCTTTCAACTAAGTACAAAAAGTCATTAAAATTTGTCATATTTCCCTTTTCATCATTTTTCTATATTAAAATTCAACTTTCTCTATAGTTGGAGAAATAATATTTTGACATAGACATAAAGAATAGGAAAAGGAATAACTTATACTTTCTGTAAGATTTCCAAAACAATCAGGAAACATGGTATAGCATATAGGTCACTTATGAGATCATGTTTCCTTGGTTAGGAATTCCATAAGTGAGCTTTAGTGGGTAAATGTTAGAGCAAGCAGTATTCAATCCCTGTCTCATTTTGATTAAGCTAAACAGAAAGTTCCAGAATACTGTAACCTAACTCTCTCTCTCTTAAACCACTCAGGATCTAGTGTACAAGGATCCAGCCAGGCCCAACATCCAGAAAACATGTACCTTCAAGGAGCTGGTGTACGAGACGGTCAAAGTGCCTGGCTGTGCTCACCACGCAGACTCCCTGTATACGTACCCAGTAGCCTCTGAATGTCACTGTGGCAAGTGTGACAGCGACAGCACTGACTGCACCGTGCGAGGCCTGGGGCCCAGCTACTGCTCCTTCAGTGAAATCAAAGAATAAAGAGCAGTGGTCACTTTGAGCTGCCCACCCTCATCCTGAAAGACTAAGACATCCAAGACGTCTGTGTGTACATGCGCCCAGGCTGCAAACCACTGTGGGAGACCCCACTGATGCCTGCTCTCCTGCAGAAGGGAGCTCCAGGAATGGAGAGTGCCGGGGCCTGGGGCCTGTCACCACCCAACCCTGTATTCTAGGTCTGGTTCCATAAGTTTTATTCGGTCTTACTTAACTTACAGACATGGGGTTGCTTTCCCGTTTAATAATCTTAGAAATCCTCTCAGGCAATCCCTTCCTCCTAGACATAGGGATATGGGCCCAGGGGAAGGAAATGAGCTAGAGTGGGTGAAAGTACCAAATGTAGCACTCTCCTGCAAGACTCCTGAGCCCTCAAGAGCAGTCCCAGTCTCTTCTTCGTGACTGTAGCCTCAATGCCTAACTTCGTGCCTAGACTTTAAGTAAGAAACTCAGTAATGGCTTCCTTAAGGAAAGTAAGAGCAGAAAGGTAGGGGGTAGGACAACACTGAAAGAGGATGTCTGAGGCTATCTGATGAGGCTGAGCTCAGCAATGCTGGCCAGGCCACGGAAGCGGGGCATCTGTTCCAGTTCCGCTTCACCTCTTCTTCTCTGGCACATGGAGGGTGGATGGAGACAGGATGCATCTCTCTGAATTGTTCAGGCAGGTGGTGGTTAACGAGCTCAGGATTTACAAGCTATTACTGCCAACCCCTTTAGTTAAGGGCAAAAGCAAGAAATGTTAATGTGGGCTTGTGGAAATTAGCCCACATCTACTCCATCATTTAAATAAATGGAACAAATGCTGTCAGGCTCCTGCAAAACTCCCTTTGGGAAGTAGGAAAAAAACTACTTCGCCCTGCCCTCCGGGCTGGGATCCACACCTTTGGAGAGAGGTGGATTTGAAAGCAGGTTTGAAAGCAATTTTGGCAACTTTATAAGTACATTTATCTTACCTACAAATACATTTGTGTAAAGAAATAGCTCTTTTAGGAAGAATTAGCCATGAGAAAAAAAAACCAGAAAAAAACTGCTGTTTTCTAGAATCCTCTCTATATCAGTCTTTTGTCTGTCAATGTTCTCCCAAATCTGTTTCTTTCAAGAGGGTAAATATTGAAACTATTTCATGAGTTGATTTCGAGATGTTACCTGTCTTAGTTATGTACTTGTTTCATGTTCAGATTGTTTAATTTATTTAAATCTTATTTTTTTAATAAAGATACTCGCCACCAGAGTCATAGATTTAGATTTTTTTTCCACATAAAAGCAGATGACTAAAATGTCTATATGTTTATAATATTAGTAGAAAGAATCTTACAAAAAAATTTCTAGTGCTTCTGTAATATTTACTTGTCCTGACCTTTGGAGATATTAAAATTAATTTTGTTGCATTTCTAAAAGTATTTCCTTGTTTAAATTTCCTGTCACTATTTGAAGTCACTTTCTGATGTAGTGGGGAAAGAAAAAGCAAAGAGAGAATCACAGAGTGGATGGGGTCACTGGAGAGTCTCTAGTTCATTCCTTGGATTTTTGATATTGAAGCCCAAGGATGTCAAGTGACCCAGACAAGATCATAAAGACTGTTTATGGCAGGCAGGATAAGAATCCTGGCTTCCCAGCTCTTAACCCAGCTCTCCTATGGCTACTCTATCATATTAAGTCATTTTGGCAAGGATTGAAGCAAAATTGCAGGTACTGATAATCAGCTATGTCCATTCAAATCTGCTATTGAGTGTGGCTTATAGCTATATTCTCTACAACATTTTGATACATTGAAATTAGAGCTATATTTACAATGTTTAATAAGGTGCTTTAAATTATAACACAGCCTTTTCCTTCTCCCTATACTTTTGAAAATCAAAATAATTGCTTTCGCGTTAGAGATACTAGAAGGCAATGGCTCCAGAGTTAATTTGTCTTAATCATCTTGACCAGATGTGTGTCATCTTGAACAAATTACTTGAATTCTCTGGACCTCAGATTCTTAACTATAAAATGAAGATACTAATATTATCTGCCTCAGAGGATTATACTGATAATTAAACAGAATAACACATATAGAAAGCTTAGAATAGTGTCTGGCACATAGCAATTCCTCAGTAAATATTAGCTGTTATGCCTTGAGACAATGTAGCAAGTTGGTAAATCAGATTTAAAAACAACCCAGCTTAGACTCTTTCTAGTAATCTTAGGTAAACTATTTAACCACTCTGGGTCTCGCTTTTCGTACCTTTTTAAGTGGACTACTATCCCACTAGGTTGCTGTGAAGGTTAAAAAAGATAATGCATGTAAGGTGCTTGGGAGTCCAACAGAAGAGCTATAAACCTGATG
Organism: Balaenoptera physalus; assembly: GCF_965194825.1. NCBI lineage: Eukaryota > Metazoa > Chordata > Mammalia > Artiodactyla > Balaenopteridae > Balaenoptera > Balaenoptera physalus. Next base: position 85,427,516 of record NC_138889.1, read on the forward strand.
CAGAGAGACTTTGTCACCACTTAGCTAAAAAAGGTCAAGGTCAAAATGCTAGGAAGCAGCAGCAGCTTCTGCTTGAGGCACCTCCATGCCACACTGGAGTGCAACCCTTCCTGAAGAAGCAAGAAAGAAAACTTGTGAGCCCTCCAGGGCCATGCGATGAAAAGGCACTCCTCCACAGGCCACCATTTGAGTTGAAGCCCATACTATCCCTCCCTAGTACTACGGCAAGGGTCTCTCTTAGCTCTGGACAGTCCTCACACAGCAACAAGAACTATCCTTCTAAACCACAACCTTGACCGTGCTTAATAATGAATGGGATTTCCCATTGTTTTCAAGAGGATAAAATTCAAATCTTTTTTTTTTTTTTTGGCCACATCACAGGCAGGCAGGATCTTAGTTCCCCAACCAGGGATTAAACCCACGCCCCCTGCAGTAGAAGCGCAGAGTCTTAACCACTAGACCACCAGGGAAGTCCCATCTAATCTTAAGCTAGCACATAAGGCCCGTCATGGTCTGACCTGTGATTACCTCTAACTTCTCATGATCTGACCTGTGATTACCTCTAACTTCGTATCTCCCTCTTCCCCAAGAGGCTGCTGGACCTGGAGACCAGCTGTGAGGGTTGAGGGAGGATTTTGTGCCTTCCACTCCTGAAATGATTTAGCCATAATACCATGCCTTTTATCCCACAAGAGCTGTGGCTATGATTTTAAACTAGTCAGTAAGTCAGCGGTACTGAATTCCAGGTGATTAAAAAAAAGTGATGCCAGTACATAAGATTAATAAACACTGGATTCATGACAGTGAGGAAAGAGAAAGAGGAATGAAAGTACTTAGGGAGCCTCAAACTATATCTGTAATGTCTACATCTTAAAATAAATCCGAGTCACAAATATTGTATAACGTCAATATACATAAATCTGGGAGAGGGCTATGCAGGTGTTTACTATATTCCTGCAGGCATGTAAGTGCTTGCGAGTTGAAACTAACAAGGCATCTTTATGTGCCTTATCTTTTTAATTCTGATTTTATGTCTACTGTAAGAAAAATGAAATGGGCTCTAAGCCTAAAGTCACACAGCTAGTGAGGAAAGGCTCAGTCATTAATATTCACTTAGGGACTGTGGCAGAGAATTCAGGGTGCACCAAGATTTGTGCCTATTTCTTCCTGGCTGTAAAGCTGGACTACATTTCCCAGCTTTCTTCATAATCAGGTATATCCATATTCCAGCCAATGAAATGTGAGCAGAAGTACTATGAGATATTTCCATACCTGGCCCACAAAATCCTCTCATAAGGATTTTCCTTCTCTTCCTCTATTGGCTGAATGTCAACACCCACAGTGGCCTTGAAAGCTTTCTGTTGGTGACAACAGAACCATCATCAGCCTGGCATCCTGAATGTCTACACGGAATGGTGTGCCCCAACATCAACAACCCTTTATAGCAAACCAGATGGACTTGACTTCTATTGGTTAAGTTGCTGATTTTTGTGGGTTTATATGCTAGGAAAAATTGCATTATTTTAATAATACATTAATTGGTACTGGATGTGGAGGGCTGCATTAACAAAAAACTTAGTGTATATGGCACTGGCTTAGTGGTCCTGCAACAGAATAAGAGTGATAATCAGAGTAAAAATTTCCCCTGTGAAAACACAAAGAACAGCCACATGCCTACTGAACCTTTAGCTTGGTGGTCAGCAAATTATGCCCCAGGGGCAAAATCTGACCCTCTTCTTAAAATAAATTTACTGGAACACTGCCATACCCACTTGTTTACATATTGTCTAAGGCTTTTTTTGTACTACAACAGCAGGATTCAGTAGTTGTGACAAGACTATATGGTCCACAGAATCTAAAATATTTACATCTAGACCTTTAATAGAAAGAGTTTGACAGCTCATGCTGTAAGGGAAAGGTTTACAAAGAGTCTGAATGTTAATGGGATTGGACTTTTACTTCCTAGTTATTAAAGAGATGGCTTGTTTACAAACAGACGTAAAAGGAAATGGAGAAAGTTCAGGAATTTGGAATCTTGATGGTATATCAAAGCCTATTGCTTCTAGATCCCAAATAATAAGAGATAAGATAAATTTGAGGAACAACAGCCATTAAGATTCAGCCCTGAGGTAAGGACAGATTTAGGGTGTGGCCTTCCCACCCAGGTCTTTTATCTTGTGGTAGAACCATTAAACTGTGAGGAAGCAAATATATATATATATTAAGATTGATAATTATGTTTAAGAAGAGAACATTAGATGTGTTTATAGGCACCAGGAACTAAATGAAAGTTGTTTTTAAGGGAGTTTATTGCCAACAAAACCAAGACCAGACTAAAATTGCCTGATTGTTTGCACAACCTTTGGGTCCCCTAACTTGACAAGCAGAAAGTAGGCTACTAAATCTATACAACCCCAAGGATGGCAACTCTCCAATACCTACTTCAAATGTGGCTGTGGAAGATAATGGATATGGAAGAACCTTCTAGATGATGGAGCCAGGAGCTATGGAGAACAATGGACAAGGAAAGAATGTTCCTCCAGAAGAATCATTATTTAATTAAGGAACTTCCTCCACTGCCAAGAAGCAGGATTCCATAGAGCTTGCCAAGAAGGGTTTGATCATTGCTTAATCCACTGAGCTATGTTTCCTAGTCTTCCTTTTTATGAATGGAAGTGTTACTGTGAACAGTGTTATTGTGTGGAAGTGTCCCAACTTCATCACTGAATACTGAATGGAGGGAGACAAAAAAGATAACTTGTCTTTTTAGTTCATGGGTTGCCAGCCCATAAGGAGCCACATCTGGAAAATGGGGAAATGGATTTAGAGATGGATGAGATCTTTGGAGAGGGAAGGAGGTGGTTCTATCTGAGGGAGAAAGATGAAACTGTTATTTGTTCTCAGAGATTTGGACCGTGACAGAGATTGTTACATGTTCACCAAAACCCTTTCTCTAGTCTTCCTGGGGACATACATAATGTACTTTTCCCAGCCTCACCTGTAGAAAGGTTTGATGATGTAACTGAGTTCTAGCAACGGAGGTTATCAGAAATGATATGCACTATGTCTAGGTCTGGCTCATAAAACCTTCCCACAGGTGAATCTACTCTCTTCCCCTCTGGAATGGCTGAGTGTTAATGCTTAAAGCAAGCACGGAAGCCCAGTACAGAAGATGGCTGAGCATCCGTGAGCCTGTATCCCTGAATGACCAGAGGACCCACATACACCCACGCACCTGCTCCCTCTGAGAGGGCTTAATGTCAGCAAGAAATAAACTTCTCTTGTGTTAAGTCACTGAGACTTGAGGGTTTACGTTACAGCAGGTAATGCTACCTTAACAGGGATCCACAGTATCTCAGGAACTTAAATACAATGTTTCACACCAAGCCACATGAACCAAGCACAAAACAAGTTATCTACTATTGTTTCCATATACACCCTAGATCACCAGCTTCTGGTCAAAAAAGAAAAACAGATTTGTTAATTAGTACTTTAACTTTGACCCCAGATATATGTGCCTGTGTGTGTATAATTTCCCTAAATGGAACTTCCTTCCTCTTTCAGTCTGAAAATGGGTTCAGTGAATGACACTGAAGAGCCCTGCTGTCTAGTGAAAAACCCTACATAAAAAGTCAAGCTAGTGCCTCCCCTGTTCCGCGGGTAAAGTCCCTTTCCCTGAGGCAGTATGATCACGGAGCTATTAACTGGGGAATACAGAATTCAGGAAGTTCTCGTGACGTCGAGGCCTGCGTGCTATCTACTGTGCTCCTCTGTTTCTCCACAGGCTTCACTGCAAGGGTATTTTAGGGGGTGGGGTCCATGTAGAGGTAGACCTCTGGGCAACCTTTGGCTAGAACTTAAAATGTTGTTCACCCTCAGTTCACTGACAAGGTTTTAATGAATCCAGGAACTCACATGGCACTAGGATTAAATGCTGCCTTTCAAATGAGATTACTTCAAAGCCTCAACCCACTTTGGGGAAACAGAGGTTGATCCTGGGGGAGAGGTAATATTGATTAGACCAAACATTAAAGATTAGTACCAGGGAGACTGGTGAAGCACAGAGGAGCTAGGAGAAGAATTGGGGTTATTAAGCAATAAGTCTTCAGAGGCTCCTGTACATGGAATATATCTATTTCCATCTTAATATAATTTTTCAAAATCTAGAGCACAATGTCTTTACCGCATTAGCATTTCTTTCTCAATCTTCAATATAGATGCTGAAAAGATCAGCAAATAAGAATCAATAATAAAAAAACAATCTGAGCCACTTTGAAGCAATATATGTAATGATCACATGTAAAGCCTGTATATAGAATATGGCCTGTTGGCCCACGTGAAGACACAGGTATTTAGACAATCAGCTCAGATTAAATGATGAAAATAATAAACATTCAGAACCAACTGAAATAATAGATGTTGCATCTAGGAAGTCAGTTGTCCTTAAAATAAGCAGAAAGACAAGGGCCCCTCACACAGGAGCTGAGATACAAGTAAATACTGAAGATGTGGCTGCAATGAGTGTGCAGTGAACTCAGTGCTGCTGGGTGAAGTTTACCACATTCTTCCAGCCAGAGCTTTTATACTGGCAAAGGACAGACACTCATCAAGTTTCTTTTACAGGAAAGGAAGGTTTTATTGTAAGGATGTTCGTGGAACTGGAACTAAAATGAGAATACCCAAAGGGATCAAGGCAGTCAGGGGCCCCCAAGGTTCATTTCTAGCATGCCTTTCTCTCTGCACAGCAGCTCCAATATCCTCAGTATGGACGTGGTTGTTAATCATGGGCTCCTTTCAACACAGCACCCAATATCCATCAGAACTTCTTTTTTGAGTCTCTCAGCTTAAATTCCCAAGAGAAAGGATCTGATGGACTCAAATGTTACCATCTCTGTTTGGTAGAGCTCTTCACACAAAGCTATGATGAAGGCCACTAGGTATCCCAACAGTAGGCTTCTGAGTACCCTAGTATCAGGCTGCCTTTGGAAGCAGGATACAACCTTTGTTCCTACAGTGGCCTCTTACCAGCAAAGAACAGCCTGATGCTGTTTTCTTGAGCAAGGGGGAAGTGAAAAGGTAGTGTAATCTAGAAGGGGAAGTCGAACATGGCAGGCAGATTGATTGCTATATCTCAAATAAATATTTATCTGAAGTCAGACCCAATGATTTTAATAGCATTGAAAAGCTCTAAGTTGTTGTTCTGCATTTGGGAAAAAAAAAAAAGGTGATTCATCCTTTTGAAGATATGCATATTGATCTGAATTCAGTCTATTTTCTGTACATTGGCCCCAAGGGATGAATATTACATGCCCCTGGACTTCCTTGGTGGTCCAGTGGTTAAGACTCCACGCTCCCACCTTAGGGGGCACAGGTTCGATCCCTGGTCAGGGAACTAAGATCCCACATGCCATGTGGCATGGCCAAAAAATAAAAAATTAAAATTAAAAAAAAAGGAGAGATGAATATTACATGTGTCTGTCATCGGTACACCAAGCAAGCAGGATTCATGGAGTATAATCCTAAAAACAACTTTATTTTGTTCCCCCCCGTCCCTTTGAATTTGCTCAGAAGTAGCTGTCGTTCCTCAGCCACTGCATGAAAATGTATCAGGCTACAGAGTATCACTGGTCACTCTTGAGTAATAAAATCTTCATTATTACTCCACAAACATGACAGTAACCCCAAAGCTACAGTTCCAGCTAATAACAAAAACTTCAACGGGAGGTGATATTAAACTTTTCCAATCCTTGGAGGAGTGGGGGCATGATTCTTAACTCTCTCTCTCCATCTGGGATTTGCACCCAAAAGTTGCTGACCCCTCTGGATTAGAATGCAGAATAGTAGGGAAAAAAGAAAGGACAAAAAAGATGATTGTCTGCTCTTAGGACCTGACAATCATTTGAAGCTGACTCTTTCCTGAGAATGTGTCTGTGTTCTTCAGAGGCTCCTCTGCTCGGACCCTCCAACACCACAATTCCCTTGACGTGGGTAGTGCACCTCCATAAGCAGGCCGTTCCTGACCTCCCTCAGCTCCTTCACCCAACATTACACCTCCAGCCTCTGCCAAAAACCCTCTTAAGCAGGATCCCTTATTAAATAGATATTCCTGAAGTGGGTTTCCTGTTCAGATCCCAGAATTCTTGAATCACTGGCCCAATACTGGAGAGGAGAGCAGCTGCTTTCCAGATTTGAGGCAGGAGATAGATGGGCCCCAGGCTGAGCAGCTGGAGTTTGTCCCCTGTGGACAGAGAGTCCAAGATGAAGACAATAACAGGAGGGAGGAGAGGCTGAGCACCGCCCAGATAAGAGACAAACAGACCACATAGTCCTCCTTCTCCAAGTCAAGGAGACCTTCCCGACCTCACATGCGCAGAAAGCCTCCTTGAAGGTCAAAATGGGAGGGGGGGGGTGTCACCCTATAGTAGATGATGTCAACCTAACCATAGGCCTCTTCACTAGAATCCGTCTTGGCTAAGAGATGCGTGCACACGTGGGAGGACCCTGAGATAAACCAAGTTCAGACTCAGAACCAGGCAAAGCAAGATGACTGGCCAAAGGAAACCTGGAAGAAATGCCCCATATGTGATTCAAACTACCACGAGGGCATGACTCTTTCTCTGAGCCCGCCTGTGTATCTATCCACACATATCCTTTTTCCTCCTAATAAACACTTTACTTGTTTCACTACTTTCCATCTCTTTGTGGGAATTCATTTCTACAAAGCTGACAGGTCAGGGTCTTGTCACTGGCCACTGTCCCTGGTAGTCTTGTGGCTAGGATTCAGTGCTCTCACTGCCATGGCCTGACTTCAATCTCTGACCGGGGAACTGAAATCCTGCTTCAAGCCGCTGCAGGCCGAGGCCACCCAAGATCAGATCCAGCCCTCTTCCTTGAGGTCACAGGAAGCTTTAGCCAGCTTCTTGACTTCTGGCTTTCTCAGGCACAAGTCAGAAATCAGTCACTGCATCCACCAACTCTAGGGAATGTGTATCAAGCTCTCTGAATGGTTACATTGAAGCCTCCCACCCTTGAACTTGAAATGAGAGGGTACCTCTCTGTCTTGCCTCCTCAGCAACAGGGGATAGAGTGGGAATTTCTCCAAAGTATTCCTCTTTGTAAAATCTTCTCATTTCCAACTGAAACCGAGCAGGGCCCAGAGGGGCCCTCCCAGGTACAAAAGCCCCTCCATGTCCCCCTGTTCCCTATTTGTAGAAAAAACCTTTAGTTTCGTAGGTCTTCCCTGAGTTCCAAAGAGCAGATTCAAGTAGTTGCTAATTAGGGAAGTGAAGGAGTGCAGAAACAAAGGAAAAGCAGTCAAGAAACAACAGTTCTGCCATAAGACAGTCTCAGTTCCATCAAGGGATGTACTTAACAATCTGATGCAAATCCCTGAGCTGTTCTGCAGGAACTAAGGCCCCCACCCAGGTGGAGGATGGTAACTACACGCTGAGACCCCAGACTGGCTGGAACCAGAGGGCTGATGATTGGGATTTCTGCAACACCACCCTGTTACCTCACCACCAACCACTCAGAAGAAAGTCCTGTGCCCTGCAGCCCTCACCACTTGTTATGTTGCCTTTAAAAACTCTTCCCTGAAAACCACTGGGGAGTTTGGATCTTTTGAGCCTGGGCTGCCTGTTCTCCTTGCTTGGCCCTGCAATAAACCTTTCTCTGCTCCACACTCCAACACTTCAGTTTGTTTGGCCTCACTGTGCATCAGGCACACAGACCTGGGTTTGACAAAACAACAGTCTACATTTTTTTAATCCTTAATGAGGGTTAGAGGTTCTCTATGAAGTTTTTGGCCATCTGCTCTGATATTCCAAGAGGATGGTCTGTCTCAGGGCTCATTTTGATACCTGAAATCTATTACATTTTGAGGTCCTGAAACCCCAATTTTAAACATCCTGTTTTACTGCCTAATACATTGTGAGAAATCAACTGATTAAAAATGAAAGAAAAACATTATGCTCATGATTTTTATTTTTGCCCTGTCTTTAGTTCAATGCAGGAACCTTCTCCTAGCTGTACACTGATCTGCAAATCATTCTTGAGTAATCTATTCTTGATGATCCCAAAAGAAATGTAGTGGGGAGTGGGGAGTACATGACACAGGCAAGCAACTAAAATGAAAATGATCTCTAGATCAACACAGGCACTGTGAGATGACTACATCTCCACTCAAATGCAATTTCACCATCTCCTAAATTATACTTTCCCCACCAGTTCACTTAATATGCACCTGCAGAATGCTGCTTCCCAATTTAATTTTCCTCTGGGCAAAATGTTACATTCTCATCCAGCCTTGAACATGTTTTATGCCCTTTTTTATTTTCTTAAATAAAATCTGGGACAAAGACAAATGGGCAGAAGCTGCAAGGAGACAGGCCAGTGAGTGAAAAAGGAAGAAGGAAATAAAGCAATTTGGGAAACTGTCTTAGTTCAGGCTGCCATAACAAAATACCACAGACTGGGTGACTTTGTTGCAGGAAGGGGGACCCCTTCCAGGGCCTGAGAGTGGGCTCTTGTCTAACACTCAGAAATGAATTGTCTGAGGAGACACACGTGCTGAAAAAGCAAAAGACTTTACTGGGAAGGGGTGCCCAGGCGGAGAGCAGCAGGGTAAGGGAACCAGGAGAACTGTTCTGCCAACGTGGCTCGCAGTCTCAGGTTTTATGGTAACGGGGTTAGTTTCTGGGTTGTCTCTGGCCAATCATCTTGCTTGGCGCATAGTCTGTCTTAGTCACTTGGGCTGCCATAACAAAATACCACAGAGTAGGTGGGTTGAACTACAGAAATTTATTTTCTCCCAGTTCTGGAGGCTAGAAGTCCCAGATCAAGGTGCCAACCAATTCAGTTCCTGGTGAGAGCTCTCTTCCTGGCTTGTAGATGGCCACCTTCTCACAGTGTCCTCACAGGACAGAGAATGAGGGAGAGAGGGAGAGAGAGAAGCAGGGAGAAGAAGAGAGAGAGAGAGAAAGAGATAAAAGACTCTCTCATGTCTCTTCTTATAAGGACACTAATCTTATTAGATCAGCACCTCACCCTTACGACCTAATTTAATTAATTACCTCCAAAAAGGCACCATCTCCAAATATAGTTACATTGGGGGTTGAGACTTCAACATATAAATTTGGAGGGAGGGAGGGTGAGCAGGGACAAAAACATTTAGTCCATAATAGAAATGATTTTAACACCAGCCAACGTAACATTATTTTACTCCATGTTGTGATAAGACTAGCAGCCTCTATAGCTGGAATGGCTAAATGTGAAGGTGACATGGTCCTGAATTTCTAATAGTGAATCACAAGCCACATCAGGACCCTTTATCTTTAAGCTTATATAACCTGCTGTGGTAGGCAGAATAATGGCCCCCAAAGATATCCATGCCCTAAACATTGGAACCTGTGAATATATTATGTTACATGGCAAATGGGACTTTGCAGATGTGATTAATGTTAAGGATCTTAAAATGGGGAGATTACCCTGGATTACTTAGATGACCCCAATGTAACTACAAGGATTCTTAAAAGTGGAAGAGGTGTAATTCCCTGGGGGTCCAGTTGTTAGCACTCCGTGCTTCCACTGCTGGGGGCCCAGGTTCAATCCCTGGTCGGGGGAACTAAGATCCTGCAACCACATGGTGTGTCTTTAAAAAAAAGAAAAAAACAAAAACAAAAAGTGGAAGAAGGAGGCAGAAGAGTAGAGTCAGAGAGAGATGTGACTATGGAAAGTCAGAGTGATGCAATGTGAGAATGACTTGACCTGCCTTTGCTGACTTTGAAGATGGGAAGAAGGAGGCCATGAACTAAGGCAGGTGGGTGGCCTCTAGAAGCTAGAAAAGGCAAGGCAATAGATTCTCCTCTAAAGCTTAAAAAAAAAAACCACAGCCTGGCTGACACCTTGATTTTAGCCGAGTGAGACTTGTGTTGAACATCTACACAACTGTAAAACAATACATTTGTGTTGTTTTAAGCCACTAAGTTTGTGATTATTTGTTATGGCAGCAATAGAAGACTAATACACCTGTCAAAGGCTCTCATCCTCCTTCCTCAAAGTCGGTCCAACTCTTCCAGTCAAGATTCATATCTCAAATATGAATGCTTTATGTGAAATGTAAAGCATGACTGGCTAGACTCAAGATACATGGGACCTGAATCAGGATAGTTTATGGGCTGTCTACATGATTCCATGATAAAAAATTCAGGATGCTTTCAGGAGATAATTTAATGTCTGTTTTTGATGCTAAATCTTCTAGACTCTAAGCACTCCTTGAGGATAGGAACTACTTGTTTGCACTTTTGTCTTCAGAGCCTAAAATTTCAGGGCTTGACATACGGTAGGCAGTCAAAAATTACTCGCTGAATATTAAATAAAGTAACTATCACAGACTTCTGGATGAAATTTGATAGAATAAGCCTTAAGATACTTAATAATTTTTCACTCTCAGTTTTACTATAAATAAACTTATTACATTTGTCAAGAATTTTTTTTTGTTTTTTTTTGTTCTGTTTGTTTACAAGAGCTAGAAACTCAAGCACATGAGGGGATCTGTAATACACATAATTAAGAAGGGCTAGCATGGTACCAGCTTCAAGTACGCCTAAGTCCAGGAGAGTTCTCACACTATGTCCTCAGGATCCTCTCCCTTGTTTGAAAAATGGTTCCATTACTAAAATTGAAAATTTTAAATATAGATCATTAAACTAGATAGTCCTGATGATTCCTTTCTGTTCTAATACATTATTGTTTCATGAGAGAATGTCACTTACTCACCCAGGGAAAACAACATTAAAATGTATTTCCACTTACGTAAGAGATCTCTCCAAAGACATACCAACAAAACAGAATTTATCATACCCACTCTTAAAGATTCATTTCCCACACTTAAAGTCAACAGATATAGAAAATTATTTTTAAGATTATAATATAAATTTGAATATACTATTGGTGAAATCACCTCCTTCTTTCCTCTCCGCTAGGTTTTAGCAACAATGGAAACCGTGATAAATATGATATTTTATCCCCTAACATCCTATAATGTAACCAGGTACTGAACTAGGAACTGTGGATAGATGAATGTATTTTCTGAATCAAAAATTGATCTAAAATACATCACTCTGGCCATTGCCTTCAATATCAAAATGATTATCTATTGTTAGCTCCATAAGCAGAGCAGAAAACACTATTCTTGCAAATATTAATACAGTTCATTTTGCCAAAGAATTGCAGTTTTACTTCAATTATGAGATCCAGTTTGTTGGATCTAGTGTAAACACTGGGGTGTTGGAATTTTGAGACATGTTGATGGTTTGTGGGACAGCATGGTAGAACCTTTAAAATTATTGCTGGCCAGAAAGTCTGAAATACAAGATCTTATCAAAAGGAAGAGTTGAAGGGATAAAGGAGAAAGCAGATAAATTATGAGACTTAATTCTGATTTATAAGTAGCTTGTATATAATGTCAAGTAAAATAATACTTAACCAGAGGAAATAATAAACACTAGAAAACAAAATACAATCAAGTGCTAGGTTGTACAGTACAGATGATGAAAGCTACAGAAGAAAGGAGAAATACATGTCCACTTCAAATATTTCATGTTAACTTCCATTTGAGTCCTGAGTGATTTTATACATTTTCTCTTTTCATATCCATTCATCTGAGCATTCTGGTCATCTCAGTAACTGGCATTCTTGTTAAGCAAAAACCTGACCCCTAGATTCCTTTTTCTAAATGACTTTTCATCCTACTCACTTGGAACAGTGCCACATTCAAAATGACTTTGGCAGACCCAAAAGTTAAATCATTTAAAGGAAATGTATTTATGAAAGAAATGTGGTAACTGGAATATATAGCCACTGATCATAATAAGCGAGTATTTTACTATATACTAGCTGCCCAGGATGGAGTCGGGGTGGGGAGGAGCATTTCGGCCCACTTAAAAGATACATTAAGGAAGGTTTAGAGTTCTCTGAACCATGACAGGCAAATGAACTATTGAATTGCTATAGAAAAGGTAATTATATGTGACAAGTTATAATTTGTGAGGTAAAGCCGGAAAAGCAAACCAGTGTGTGTCACTCAGCTCCAGCAGGGATCAAGCCAAGTGCATTCAATGATGTTAAACCAAGCCACATGCTAATCTCCTTTTAGTGGAAAACAATGTTTTTAAAAAACAAGTTCTTATGTCTTACTTTCAAAATCTCTAGATCTTTTCCTCTGTCTTCCTATAGCTGACTTTGAAATAAATAGTTCATCTATTTCAGAACGTAAATTTATTTAACGGGATCCTGTTTCCATATTAACAGTTTACCATTACGATCTTTGTTTACAGGATCTACAAGTAATTTGAAAAGTCCTTAGGTTGTAGTCACTAGATCCAACATACAGAAATCCTGAAAGAAATGTAGGATGAGCAATGTCCCAATGATGGTGACAACACTATAAGTTTTGCCAAAATGACACATTAGCATTCACTTAATAATCAATAAGGAAGATTGTTATTCAGTATAAAAACAATTACAAATAGACATTTAAACCCACAGTTATTGGGTCTAGAAATAACCAAAAGTTCACAATTGTAAACATTCCAACTTAAAATTGCAAATATTTATTGAAAAGCTGTAATATACAAAAAACTGTACTATGAACTGTGAAAGATACTGAGAAGTATAAGGCAGATCTTACATTCAATGAATTTATAATCTAGTAATTTGACATAGAAAGTATATTGACTTTCAGTCTGTACAAGATGGTATTGACTCATTTCTCCCTGCTTCTCCCTGCTGAGCTATGACTCCTGGAAATAACATAAAAGGCAACCAAAGGAGAATTCTAAAAGGTGGTAAGGAGAAAGTAACTTATGCGGATCCTAACTGGAGGAAAAACACAGCAGCTGGACATCCACCCAAGAGAAGAAGGCAACCCAGACCTGTGTTTACCAACCCCCAACCTAGTAAGACTTATTCCTCCCCGTGATTGTCCCTCTGACAACATCCTGCAAGCCCAACACCACTGGGATGATCAGGAGCCCTGACAGCAAAAAAGTGGCCAGGCGCCCCCACCATCCCTTCACACCTCCCTCAAGAATGTGTTAAGAAATGACCCAGGGACTTCCCTGGTGGTCCAGTGGTCCACACTTCAAATGCAGGGGGCGTGGGTTCGATCCCTGGTCGGGAAACTAAGATCCCACATGCCAGGCAGCACCCCTTAAAAAAAAAAATGACCCAACCATATGCTATTTACAAGAAACTCATTTTACATTCAGTAATGTAGGTAGTTTGAAAGTAAAATGTTAAGCAGGAATAGCTATGTTAAAATGTGATAAAGTAGGCTTCAGAGAAAAGAAGATTGCTTAGAGACAAAGAGGGCGCTGACATAATGACAAATCTACAATTACAGTTGAGTACCTCAACACCCTCTTCTCAGCAAGTGATAGAACTACAAGAGAGAAGCAGAAAGAATTTAAAAGATCTGTACAACACAATCAACTAAGAGGTTCTAATTGACTTACATAGAACATTCCACCACTATCAGCTGAATAAATCTTTTTCTTTCAAGTGCCTATGGAACATTCACCAAGATACACTATATCCTGGGCTATAACACAAACTTCAGCAAATTTAAAAGAACTAAAATCATTCAGAGTGTGTTTTTCAATATAAGTGGAACCAAACAAGAAATCAATTACCAAAAAAGAAAAATAATGAAAGACAATAGGAAAATCTCTTAACACATGGAAATTAGACAGAAAACTCCTAAATAATTGATGAGTCAGAGGAAATCTCAAGAAAAATGAAAAATACATTGGACTGAATGAAAATCAAAGCATGACATATCAAAATTTGTGGGATACAACTAAAGTAGTGCTGAGAGGGATATTTTTATCACTAAATGCTTACATTTGAAAGGGGGAATGTCTCAAATCAACATCCTAAGTTCTTACCTCAAAAAACTAGAAAAAGAAGAGTAAATAATCCCAAAAAACAATAAAGATAATAAGATCAGAGTAAAAATCAATGAAATTGAAAATAGGAAAATTGAGAAAATCAATGAAACAAAAAGCTGGTTCTCTGAAAATAATCAGTAAGTTGGTAAACTTCTAGAAAGACTGAAAAAAAGAGAGAAGACACAAATAACCAATATCAGGAATTAAACTGAGGATATCACTACAGATCCAACAGACGTTAAAAAGATAAGGAAATACAAAAAACAACTTTATGCTCATACATTCTACAAATTAAAAGATATTGACCAATTCCTTGAAACCCACAAACTACCAAAACTCAATCAAGATGAACTATCTATTATGAATAGCTCTATTATCATTAAAAAAATTAAATCTGTAATTTAAAAGCTCCCAACAAAAAAACTCCAGGCCCAGATGATTTCACTGGAGAATTCTACCAAACATTTAAAGAATTAACATCAATTTTACACAACTTATTCCAGAAAATAGAAGAGTAGGAAACACTTACAAACTCACTTTATTAGGCCAGTATACCAAACCAAGATAGTTTAAATAAAAAAGAAAGACAATAAAGAAAAAAAAAAAGAAAAAGGAAAACTATAGACCAATGGTTCTCATCAACTTAGAAGAAAAATCTTCAATAAATATCAGTAAATCAATTCCAAACAACATACAGCAATATTTATACACCACAACCAAGTAGGACTTATTGCTACGTAAGGCTGGCTCAACATTCAAAATCAATGTAGGGATTTCCCTGGTGGCACAGTGGTTAATCCACCTGCCAATGCAAGGCACACGGTTTCTATCCCTGATCCAGGAAGATCCCACATGCTGCGGAGCAACTAAGCCTGTGTGCCACAACTACTGAGCCCGTGTGCCACAACTATTGAAGCCCACACGCCCAGAGCGTGTTGTGCCACAACAAGAGAATCCACCGCAATAAGAAGCCCACGCACCGCAACAAAGAGTAGCCCCCGCTCACCGCAACTAGAGAAAGCCCGCGTGCAGCAACGAAGACCCGAGGCAGCCAAAAAAAAATTAATTAATTTTTTTAAAAAAACAAAATCAATGTAATCTACTGCATCAACAGACTAAAGAAGAAAAATCACATGAACACATTACCAGATACAGAAAAAAATCATTTGACAAAATCCAACAACCATTCACAGTAAAAACAAAACTCAACAATTTAGGAATAGAGGGTAATTATCTTAATTTGATAAACAGCATCTTCAAAAACCTACACTAATGTCAGACTTAATGGTAAAATTTGTATCTTTCTCCCCAAAATCAGGAATAAGGGAAGAAGGTTCATTCTCACCAGTCTTTTTTCAACATAATACTAGAAGTTTCAGCCAGTGCAGTAAGAAAAAGAAATAAATGGCATGCAGACTGGAAAGGAAGGAATAAAACATAAACATTCTCTTTTGACAGATGACATGATTGTCTCCATAGAAAATCTCAAGAAATCGACAAAAAACCCTTCTAAAATTATCAAGGTTGAATGATACAAGGTCAACACATAAAAATCAATTGCATTTTTAAACACTAACAATGAACATATGAAATACAAAATTTTAAAACAATACAATTTACAGTCACTCTGAAGAAAATGATATCTCTAGGTACAGAGTTAACAAAACATGTATAGGATCTGTTTGCAGAAAATTACAAAATGCTTATGAAAGAAATCAAAGAAGATCTAAATAAATGGAGAGACACACTATATTCATGAATTGGAAGATTCAACATAAAGCTATCTCCACCAAAGTGATCTATATGTTTAATACAATTCATATCAAAACTCTAGTAAGGTTTTTTGGTAGACAGAGACAAGCTTATTCTAATATGTATATAAAAGAACACAGGTACTAGAATAGTTAAAATAATCTTGACAAAGAACAAAGTGAAATGAATCACTTTACCTGATATTAAGGCTACAAGTATATAGCTGTATATAGCTACAAGTTATCAAGACAGTGTGGTATTGGCAGAAGGATATACACACAGATCAATTAAACAAAATAGAAAAACCACAAATAGACCCACACAAATAACAAATATGCTCAACTGATTTTTCACATAGGTACAAAAGCAATTCAATGGAGGAAGAACAGACTTTATAAAATGTGGTGCTGGGGCAATTGGATATTCATAGGTGCACACACACACACACACACACACACACACACACACACAAAAGAAACTCCACCTAAATGTCACACCTTATACAAAACAACTCAAGAATCACGCAGTTAAATGTAAATACTAAGAGTGTGATCCTTAAAAAAAAAAAAATGTCAAGCAATCAGGCATTGAGGTGCTCAATTAGGACAATGCGCCAAACCAAAAGTAAAAATCAAACTTTTATTCACTTAATGTGACAGTGTAATCAAGAGGTGCTGGCTCCCTAGTGTTATATATTTCCCCCCCAAAAATGGCCCAAGGTGAGGGTCAGGTGGATCCAGCACAGCCTGAGAACATTGTGTCACTGCTCAGGAGCCCTCAACAAAAGGTTCCTGCCTCTTTATGGATTCATGGGCTGGGGAAAGAGAGAGGGGAAAGGCTAGGAGCGGAAAGGTACTGAGGCAAAGTGGAGAAATGTAACTCAGCCAAGGACCTCGATAAAGAGGTCTCAGCAGAGGTGCTTGGGAAGTGTCTCAGCCAAGCTTCCCAATAAAGAGGTCTCTGACTGGAGGTGACTGGGCTAGGAATGCAGATATGCACACAAGCATGGCTTACCAGTGGGGGCCTTGACAGCAACTCCTTCAAGAAAACTACAGTGCACTGGCTGTGTGCCAGCTGGTGTGGGGTAGGCAACTTCCCCGCCCTCATGCAGGCTTCCAGTCACAACCTTGTAACTGTCTATGGTTGGGCCTGAAAGACCACACATAGGATTTTGTCCTGGAGTCAGACTCCTTAGAAAAGAGAAGATAATCTTCAAGATGTAGGGACAGGCAAAGGTTTCTTAGATGACACCAAGAGCATAATCCACAAAAGGGAAAAAATGATAAACTGGGTGTCATCAAAATTAAAATTTTTGTTCTGCAAAAGACTGTAATGAGAATTAAAAGACAAGCAATAGATTGGGAAAACATATTTGTGAATCATATATCTGACAAAAAACTTATATCTAGAATATTCAAAGAACTCTCAAAACTCAGTAGTAAGAAAAAATCCAATAAAGAATGAGCAAACTAGACTTCCCTGGTGGTCCAGTGCATAGGACTCTGTGCTCTCAATGCAGGGGGCCCAGGTTCAATCCCTGGTCAGGGAACTAGATCCCACATGCATGCCACAACTAAGAAGTCCGCATGCTGCAACTAAGAAGTCCGCATGCCACAATGAAGATCCTGCATGCCGCAATTAAGACCTGACACACCAAAATAAATAAATAAATAAATATTTTTAAAAAAAGAATGGGCAAAAGACTTAAACAGACACTTCACAAATGTAGATAAGCAAATGGTAAATAAGGACTTGGAAAGATTTTTTAAATCATTAGCTATCAAAGAAATGTAAATTAAAACCACAATGAGATAATCACTACACATTTATCAGAATGGCTGATAAAGAATAATGACAATACCAGATGCGGGCAAGCATTTGGTGTATCTTTTATATATTGCTGATGGGAATGTAAAACGGTATAGCTATCCTAGAAAACAGTTTGGCAGTTTCTTATGAAACTAAACATGCAATTATCATTTTACACAGAAACTTCACCCTTGAGTATTTATCTCAGAGAAATGAAAACTTATTTTCACACAAAACCTATACACAAATACTCAAAGGAGCTTTATTCATATTAGCCAAAAACTGGAAATAGCCCAGATATCCTTCAACAGGCAGTTGTTAAACTGAGATAGAGACATACTGTGAACACTACACAGCAATAAAAGGGAACTGTCGATACATACGATGTGGATGAATCTCCAGGAAATTGTGTTAAATGAAAAAAGCCGATCCCCAAAGGTTACATACTGTATAATTCCATTTATATAGCATTTTTGAAATCACAAAATTTTTGAAATGGAGAACACAAGTGGTAACCGTGATAATGGTAGGAAGAGATGGGTGTGGTTATAAAAAGTCAACATGAAGGTTTCTTGTGATGTTGAAACTGATCAATACTCTGACTGTGGTGGAGGATACCTGAACCTATGCATCTGATAAAACTGCAGAGAACTAAATACACATTCACAAACATGAGTACAAGTGAAACCAGAAAATCTGAATAAAATAGATGGATTGTGTCAATGTCAGTATCCTGGTTGTGACAGCATACTACAGTTTTGCAAAATGTTAATATTAGGGGAAACTGGTAATGTGTACACAGATCTCTCTGTATTATTTCTCATACTTACATGTGAATCTACAATTATCTCAATAAAAATTTCCCCCAACATATCATCCATCTTTGCTGCAAAGCACATATTTGTTCTCAAGGCAAATGTTTGTCATAACCACTCTCAATGTACTTTATTTTATTTTTTTAAGATTTTTTTTTTTGATGTGGACCATTTTTAAAGTCTTTATTGAATTTGTTACAATACTGTTTCTGTTTTATGTTTTGGTTTTTTGACCGCAAAGCATGTGGGATCTTAGCTCCCCGACCAGGGATTGAACCCATCCCCCCACCCCACACACTGGAAGGCAAAGTCCTAACCACTGGACAGCCAGGGAAGTCCCTCAATGCACTTTAGAAACAGGCTACTAGAAATTAAAGGACCTTTATAGATTACCAATAGATTGCATTCAGTTTTACCAATATCGAATTTCCCTTCTTTGAAGTCAGGCTTGGCCATAAGACTAGCTTTGGCCAATATAACATGTAAGAAAGTGACATGTGTCATTTCTGGGCAAAGGCTTTAAGAGCTAGTGCATGCTCTGACATCTTCTCTTTTTCTTCTGCCGTGGCCTCACCAATGTTTCAGGTAGTGGCCATTCTGTCAGCCCGAGGATGATGACGACTTGGAAGCAGAGATCCCAGATGACTCATGATGGTTACCAATAGGAGAAGCAAGGTATAAATTCTGATTGTTTCAAGCCTTGTAATATGGGTGTTCTTTATTACTGCAGCATAACTTAGCCTATCCTGACTGATATATAGCCCAACACCTCTATATTACAAGTACTAAAACCAAGAGCCAACAGCTTAGAGCCCAGTCTACCTAGGAAGTTAGTGATAGAGATAATACTATGATCTAGATAGCCAGAGTCCCAGAATGGTGCCATTTCCAATACAGATTTTATCAATGTGCTTCAGGCTATTTGTTCATAAGAATAAAATTAAAATACAAATACAAGTTCTGTACCAAATAGAATAATCAAATTAGTTTGCCAACTGATACCAAAAATGAAAGAACAGATTTTTAAAAGTAGACTGAATGAAATATTCATACTTCTAATTTTATCATATAGTTCTGAATCAGCAGCCCATCATTCAGAGGGGGAAAAAAGCAACTGATTCAGATGAGTCACATTGGAGAAACCCTTGATATTTTGAAAATTAAAATGTCAACAAGCCACATAATAAGAGAAATGGGAGGCACTGGCTCCATCCTTTTGAACATTTCTACAAAATGAATCAAAATCAAATATCAACCCTAGAGGTTTATTGACCTACAAAAAGATGTTTGGGAATTCTGTAAAGAGATGCTTCAGTGGTGGTCATGAATATTTGGGGAGTTAAAAGGGAAATTTGTGAAGGTAAGCAGCATGTTTTTTCCTAACAAAGAGATTGTTTTACTCAGCATGGTTTTTTGTGAACATTCTAAGAACCTGAAAGATTTCCCATGGTATATGTAAAAAATTCAAAATTTGATTTAAAAAAAATAAAAAGAAAACTTAGGAGCCATTCCAGAATCATTTAAGAAAATAGCCCTCCATCCTCATTTGCTACATGTCACACCAAACGAAAGAATATATGCACTTCTCTGACTACACGACAGAACCTCTTAAAAACTGCCAGTTACCCAGTCATTCAGGCATTAAGGCTTTACTGCAAATATTCTACTATGATAACAGTCCACGAAGAGAAAAAGATGTAGCTGATATTTTCTTCAGGAAAAAAACTTCACCTTGTCCTTGATTAACTATTCTATTAATTTTTTACTTCTTGAAACCATGAGTTTCTTCCCTTCTAATTTTAATTCTGATGATAAACATAATATGGTCATTGTAGAAAATTTGGAAAGTTTAGGCAAGAGAAAATAAATGCAAAAAAATGTTTTCCTACAATCCCACTCCCCAAGCAGAGACTAGTATAATTTTGGCAAATTTCCTTTGTCCTCTGCACATATCAAATAGAGTCAAGGTGACAGTTTATTGATAATTCTGAATCTTTTTTGTGTTCCAGTCATCACTATGTCAATAATATTTTCTAATATTATTTAAAAATCATTATTAAGCTCATTTTAATAGATGTACAAAATCCTATCGTAACACGTACTGTTACTTATTTAATCAGTCCTCCAACATAGGACATCCTGGTAATTTCCTCACTTTCATCATCATAAGGTATCTGAGTTAATTCAACTTTATTCCATATTCTTTTTCATTATTATTTTGATCTATCCTGAGCTTTGGAAGATTATTTAATATGGCCCTTTCATTTCCAGGCTGCCCTGCTTCTCCATTTAGCTGCTTCTTCTCTAAATTGTCCTAAGAAACTTGAACAATCTTCTCTTCACAGACACACTTCAACCTTGGATTCCAGCAAATGCTTTCTGGTGCTCTCATTGATCTCTCTCCCGACAGGTAGGTAGGTAGGCAGATAGATAGGTAGGTAGATAGACAAAGGTAGAGATATCTATAAAGAAAGAATATCTCACATTCATAAAATAAATAAATGCTTAAGTAATTGCCTAAATTTTAAAAATCCCACTTTATTTTTGTGCATTTCTAAAGGCAACTATAGTATGATAAAAATAGAAAAGCATTGGATTGAAATCAGATTCTTAATACAATTCTACTTCTCTCTTACATGTCACTAAACTACTTGAGCCCTGTTTCCTCATTTGTAAAATAAGAAATGTACTTAGAGATCTCTAAGTTTTCTTCTAACTCTATCGTTCTCTGACTGGAGCAGTTTATAATTCTGCTCAGTTGAGTGATCTTGTGTACCAACCGGACTTCAAAGGGGAAATCTGAAGCCTCTCCTCGTATTCCAGATAGGACAGGTCTGCACGAGAATTAGAGCTTTACCGAAGTTGGAAGACTTGGGTGCAGAAGTCAGGAAAGTTGCCACCAACTACCCCAGCCTGAAGTACTAATGTGGATGGTTTTCAAGAGATGAGCCAAAAGCTGCTAACAATCTGGTGAGCCTCTGGGAAGCTCCTCACACAAACTCACTCAGTCTGCTCACAGTCAACAGGTGAGTCTCAAGAGTCCACTTTGGGGACTTCACTGGTGGCGCAGTGGTTAAGAATCTGCCTGTCAATGCAGGGGACAAGGGTTTGAGCCCTGGTCTGGAATCTGCCTGTCAATACAGGCGACAAGGATTCGAGCCCTGGTCCGGGAAGATCCCACATGCCGTAGAGCAACTAAGCCCATGTGCCACAACTATTGAGCCTGTGCTCTAGAGCCCGCATGCCACAACTACTGAGCCCACGTGCCACAACTACTGAAGCCCATGCACCTAGAGCCTGTGCTCTGCAACAAGAGAAGCCACCTCAATGAGAAGTCCGCACACCACAACGAAGAGTAGCCCCCGCTCGCTGCAAATAGAGAAAGCCCATGTGCAGCAACGAAGACCCAATGCAGCCAAAAATAAATAAATTAATTAATTAATTAATAAAAAATAGATTAGAAAAAGAGTTCACTTTGAAGCTATTATGTATCTTAGGAACCTCATGTAATCTCCCAGAGACCAGCTCAGTATGCAGGACCAATGTGATAATTCTCAAGCTCACCTAGAAGCAGCTGGAACTTCTGTCTGCCTTCATATCTAACCTCAACTGCCTCTGGCGCTTCTCCTTCTCTTCTACCTCAAACTCTCACTGAGGACCATGTAGTAAGGGGGATACTGAGAAACGTATTTCATGCCTTTGAGAGTCTCTCAACTTCATCTGTAAAATATCTATTAAACAGATAGTTATTTAGTCTCTACTACAGTCATGGTACTAAGCTTGGTACTACTACAACAGGTACCAAGAAACATAACAGGAGTAACCACTGCCCTTAAGAAGCTTACAGCCAATTCGAAGATAAGATACCTCCAGGAACCAAAATTGGATGCATATTGAGCTAGACACTCAAGATATAGGGGGGCCCACCTTCCTTTTAGTGCTATTCAAAAGCCATGCTTTTAAGATACTAAAAGTTACTTATAGAAAAAGGAATAACAGGTGAAAATCAGGATAAACCCCAGAGCTTACCTGCTGTGTATATCCCCTGCTTGAAGAAAGCTCAAAGGAAAATATGTGGAATCCCCAGGAGGGAGCCCATGAGACCTATAAAAGGGGACTCCTCAAGTTGGCTTTTGGTGCCTGGTGCTTTGGATTGGTGCTTCTTTGTAATCCCTGTATATTGTCCTCGCAACATTCTAAATGATGTAAAGTACATGAGATTTTTTCCCAAAATCATTTTGTGATTCATTTCTGAAGAACTTCAGAAGTAGTTCTTTGGATGCTCAGCAGATGCATGGCAGGGGGACCTGGAAAAGCATGACACCATGTGTTGTGGGCTACACTGTGTTCTTCCAAGATCTTTACATGGAACCCCTAACCCCTAAGAATGAGACTGTATTTGGAGATAAGACCTATAAAGGCGTAATTAGGTTAAAATGAGATCATATGGATGGGACTTCTTCAACTTGACTGGTGTCCTTATGAGAGAAAATGTGGACACACACAGAGGCACCACAGGTATATGCACACAGAGGAAAGATCATGTGAAAACACAGTGAGAAGGCGGCCATCTGCAAGCTGAGAAGAGAGGCCTCAGAAGAAACCAAACCTGACAACGCCTTGATCTTAGAGTTCTAGCCTCCAGAACTGTGAGAAAATCAACTTCTGTTGTTTCAGCCCAGCCTATAGTATTTTGTTATGGCAGCCGCAGCAAACTAATACACTTACGGTAGCCACCACGGGCACTACCATGGGATTTGGAACAGCTGCTATGGACACGGGTCCTACAGCCTAAAAGAAGCCTCCTAACAAGAAGTTTTTGGCCAATGATCAGCATAAATTAATAAAATTCTCTATTAGTTTGAGGCGATGCATAGGTAAGTACAGAGAGGATATAAGCTTCATGAGGGCAAGACCCTTACCTATATTACTGACTGCTGTATCCATAGTGTAAGCGTATATTCGATGAATTTTGAAAAATACATAATCTTATAAAACTATCACATACAGATATAGAATGTTTTCACCACCTCAAAATGTTCCCTCATGCTCCTTCACAGTCAATCTCCTTCCCCAATCCCCTATAAACGAAATTACGCAGAATATAGTCTTTGGGTCTTGGCTTATTTTACTGAGCTTTGAAATTCATCTGTTCCTTTTTATTTGCTAGGAAAGTCAGTCTCACACATGCAGTCTTTCAACCTCTGCTCTGTCACACAAAAATGGGCCTTAGGCCTGGAAAACTTCCTTACCGAGAGATAAGGAGCCCACAAAGCCTGTGCCAGGCTGACTGCTTTCCTTGTCTCATGCTGAATGAGTGTTCCTTTGTTCTGCTTAAGCATGTATGTCAATGGCTCTCAAGCATGGCCACAGGTTTCAGTATTTCAGACTCCACACAGGAGAGGTCAGTGTCCTGCTGCTGCAGTACAAGAGGGGTGCACATAGGCCAATTTCCCTGGTCAGCTGCCAGGGGCATCTGCTAGCCATTAGAGATGGACACACACTGGAGTTGATCTTGCTGTCTCTTCTCTATGTGAGTGAAAGCACCGTTCCATCCAGTGTTTGACTGTGCTGTGCTTTCCCTGGCAACTCTGACACCACGTTATAGTGGGGAAAAGTGTTTGGACTTCTATTCCTGGGAGCTGGCACTGTGATGATCTTTGCTGTCCTGGCAGTGATTACTGGTACATGGTGTCCTGCCCCACATTATTGTTGAGTAACATTCCGTTGTATGGATATCATAATTTGCTTATCCATTCACCAATTGATGGACATTTGGAGTGTTTCTACTTATGGCCATTATAGATTATGTTCCTCTTAACATTTGGGTACAAATCATTGTGTGAATATGAGGTTTTTTTGGTTTGTTTTGTTTTTACTCTTGGATAAATATGTAGTAGTACTGCCAGACAGGATGTTAAGTGTATATTTAAATTTATAAGAAACTGCCAAAATGTTTTCTAAAATGGCTGCACCATTTTGCATTCCCACAGCAATGCATGAACGTTACAGTTGTTTCTCATCCTCACGAACTCTTGCTATTATAGACTTTTTAATTTTAGTCATTCCACTAAGTGGGCAGTGGCACTTCACTGTATCTCCCTGATGACTAATGATGCTGAGCCTCTTTTCATGTGCGTATTTACCATTTGTATATGTTCCTTGATTAAACGTCTATTCATACCTTAGCCCATTTTTTTAAAAACTGAGTTATCTTATTACTGGGTTGTAAAAGTTTTTTCTCTATTCTGGATACAATTTCTTTATCAGCTATCAGTTTCAAAAATATTTTCCCTCGGCCTGTGGATTATTTTTCCCTTTATTTGACAGTGTCTTTTCAAAACAAGTTTTGGTGACATCATCAAGAAGGTGCTATCGATTGATCCTGACTTCGGTTCCTCTCACAAGAAGAGCTAGCAATTATGCGTACACAAAAACACCATTGTGAAAATCCCAGAACCCAGGGGTGAGGCTGAAGCACCCGCCTGGCCCACAGAGACCAAGAAGGACAGCACTAAGAAGGTGAGAAGAGAGGCTACACTCTGACCGCATCACTGCTCCCCAGGCTGGCACAGTGCCAAACTGAGAGGGCCCCCGTCAGCTTACTGTTTCTCCAGGGGAAAATGAGAGACCAAGTTAGACACCCAGCTCCCCCAGTACTGCAGGACACTTCCCAGGAGGGCCATTTGGGTCTCACCTCCCAGGAATTACTGGGGTAATCTGCAGGGTTCAGACGTGGGGATCAGATAAAGATGGGGAAGGAGGGCGGGACTTAACATCAATCAGATCTTCGTGGACCACATTCCTGCTTGCAGTGGCACCAGAGTAGAAATCTCAGCCAGTGGCTCTGCCCATCTGCAGAGCCAACTTGGTGGCCCCGTCTGGTCAGGGAGCTCATCCAACGTGCAAAGGGATTTCAATCTAAAATGGAATGGAGATATGAAATGGAGAATCTCACGCATGCGCCCACAGGAAAATGAAACATAAGAACTGAAAACAGTGGTTTCCCCTAAATGCCTGACTTACGGAAAACTAGAACTTATCTCCTAACCAATGAACATCCACCGAGAATCTCTCCCCATCTTCACTCAAGCCAATGAATTTGCTGCTTGAACCCTAAATGGACTCCCCCGACTCTTCGCACCCCTTCCGCATTAACACAGCCTGCCCCAAACCTTCAACAGACTCGCCTGTAGCTTGCTACAGTATGTTTCCTGAACTGCAATTCCTCTGCTATTCCCGAATAAATTCAATTTCTGGTAATATGAGCTTGCCTCAGCTTACCTCTTTTTTAGGTTAACAGGCAGTTCTACCCGATTTGGTGCCCAGTCAACAGACTGTACAAGGAGTGGAGCCCATTCTACCATGTCGCAAGGGCAGGAAAACAAATTTGCAGCCCTGCCCAACTGTTGAGCATAGGCTCCAGTCCCATCCATCCAGCAAGCATGGCCAAGAACACCGGCAACCAGAGAGCCCACCCTACAGCCCCACTCTGGCAAAGAGCAAAGCCAGCAGCCCTCCCCCAACGAGTATAGCCTCTGGTCTTCCATAACCAGGGAGCCTGACCAGTACCCTGAGCAGACTTGGAGCCCAGCCTACAGCCCTGCCCAACCACGGCCACCACCCAGGAATCCGCGTGAATGCACAGCCTAGCCAGCAGGCCCAACTGACTCCACAGCCCGGCCAGGGGCACCCTCCACGCACACACCTCAGAGCACCTCATCCACATAGAGACCCTGATAGCAAACCACGGGCTCTACCAGCTGACGTGTCCAGTACCCCAAACTGAGCTGACTGGTGAAGCTCTTTCCCTGCCAAAGTGAACCTGTAAAGTCTAGAAGAGGAGACGGAAACACGCAGATACCAACGCAAGGAATCCAGGATCATGAAGAATCAGGTAAACATGATAAAACCAAAGGAAACTAATAAAGTTCCAATAACTGAACCTAAAGAAATGGAGAGCATGAACTCACAAAGAATTCAGAATAATCCTCTTACAGAAGTTTAGTGAAGTACAAGAATATATCCTAAAGGAAATTAGGAAAACAATGCACGAACAAAATGAGATGGCCCTTGAGGGCATTATGCTAAGTGAAACAAGTCAGACAAAGACAAATACTGTGTCTCACTTATATGTGCAATCTAAAAAAAAAAACTGAAGTCATAGAAACAGAGAACAGATAGGACAGATTGGTGATTGCAGGGGCAGGGGGAGGGGCAGTGAAAAAGCACAAATTTCCAGTTATAAGATCTATAAATTCTAAGGATGTAATGTACAGCATGGTGACTATAGTTAACAATGCTGTATTATATATTTGAAAGTTGCTAAGAGAATAGATCTTTTCTCATCACAAGAAAAAAATGTAACTATGTGAGGTGATGAATGTTAACTAAACATATTGTACTAATCATTCCATAATATATACATGCATCAAATCATTATATTGTACACCTTAAACATATACAATGTTATATGTCAATTATATCTCAATAAAATTGTGAAAAAAGATGAATAAGTTCTGGGGATGTAATGCAATGTAATGTAATGTAGTTATAGTTAACAATACTGTATATTTAGAAGTTGCTAAAAGGGTAGTTTTTTTTGTTTTAAAAATTTTTCTTCTTTTTCCTTTTTTTTAATGGAAGTATAGTTGATTTACAATATAGTGTTAGTTTCAGGTGTACAGCATAGTGATTCAGTACTTTTGCAGATTATATTCCATTATAGGTTATTACAAGATAATGGGTATAATTCCCTTTGTTCTACAGTAAATCCTTGTTGCTTAAAAGAGTAAATCTTAAAAGTTCTCAACACACACACAGGATCATAACTATGTGAGGTGATGGATCTGTTAACTTTTACTGTAGTAACCATTCTGTAATATATACATACACCAAATTGCATACGTTAAACTTACACAATGTTTTATGTCAATTATATCTCAATAAAGCTGGAAAAAATAAACTTTTTAAATGAAAAGCAATTTTTTCATTTTGATGAAGGCCATATTATCTTTTTTTTTTTCTTTCATGGTTTGTGTTTTTTGTGCCCTGAGAAATCACTGTCTAGACCATGATCACAAATATTTTCTCCAATAGTTTCTTCTAAACTTTTTATAGTTCTAACTTTAATATTTATGTCTATCATCTACTCCAATGAATTTTTATATATCATGTGAAATGTATTCCACATACATTAACTGTTTATCTTACCAAAATACCTATATTAATTTTTATCTAGTTTCAATAATAGCATTGTAATTTTGATTTTTTTAAAAGTTATTTCCCTGTCTTTTAGAAATACATACTGAAAGTCTTACTGATGAAATGCTATTATTACCAGGGAGTGTGAAGGAATAGGCAGAAATATAATAGCTGAAGCAATGTTGACCACAGTTGATGTTTTTTGGGGCTGAGTGACGGCTACATAAGAGTTTGTTGTACTAGCCTCTCACTTTTGTATGTTTGAAATTTTCTACAATAAAACTTAAAAAAAAAATTTGCAACACGAGGAAACTAAGCTGGAGAAAGACAGTTGAGGATACTTATGTTTTTAGATTTATTCTTGGTTAAGTCACACTTCAATTGAGTTACCTGATTAGAAGGAAGAAAAAATAACATAAACACACCAAACACATTATGATTATGGTTGACAATCTTAAAATAAAATCCCAGATGTATTATTTACTGTAACTCTACATAATTACACCCTACGCCATTTGGTTAGAATGGGATTTGCACTTAAAGTTGTGAAGATCAAATAAAAATGAGCAAGATATCTGGCACATAAAGGTTAGTCTGATATCTTCAGTTTCATTACCTATCCCAATGCCTACCAAATACTGGGCATGTGCTTCACATTTTAAAATTAATTTGAATAGGATTTAATCTCATACTGCTCTGATGGCCTATATTAGAGGAGTCTAACGTAGAGCAAAACGCCATGCTCTTCAAGAAGCAAAACTCTTAACTTGTTTTTGTAAGGTTTTGCCTTACAAAAATCCTGGCACACTGAGTACTTGCATTTGAGATCTCAACTGTACAATTTAAGCAGCAGCATCAAATGAAAGTATTAAAAAAAGAAAAATGACCCCTGCTTTCTTTCCATTCTGCAATAGCAGTTCTATTTAAACTGAGAGAGGCAACAGTTCCAAGGATTAATTTGGTAATCAATAGAAGTATAATTTCCTTTTCTTATAAGGAAGTTCCAAGACACATGCATAGTTACCTATCAGGCTCTCTTACTCTTTTTAAGGTTTCTTATTTGTCTGACATAGCAGCAGGAGAAAGACACTAATTTTCGAATTTGGCAGACCTAGGTCAAATTCTGAGTTTCTCCCTTCCTGGTAATCTTTGAAAGTCAGTAAATCTCTTCTTTCCCGATTTCATCTGTCAACTAGGGTTTAAGAACAAATATTTACTGGTTGCCTACCACGTGCCAAGAAATCATGTAAGTGAACAAAAGAGAAATTCCCAGTCCATGTGCAGTTTACATTCTAGTAGTTAAATAACTTACCTAGTCATATACTTACTAATTGGCTGAACCATAATTCAAAGACAGTAGTCTCAGTGTAGAGTATATACTCCAAACCACTAAGTTATATCACCATTTTATTGTGAGATTAAATGACATAAGCTGTGACTAGATGGAAACTCAATCATAGCAACTAAAATTACTCATTTTCTTTTTTTCAATCACCTTTACTAAGATATAATTTACATACAACAAAATGCATTCACTTATTAATTTTTATGGCCTCAAAGTTATTCATAATATTACCTAGTTATTCCTTTAATGTTTACAGTATCTGGTAATTGGTAACTTGTGTCTTCTCTTTCCTGATGAGTCTAGCTAGATGTCTGTCAATTTTGCTATTTTTTTAAACTAGCTTTTGGTACCAGTGATTTTTTTCTATTGTGTTCCCATTTAATATTTTATTGTTTTCTATTTTTACCTTTATTGTTTCCATCCCTCTACTTACTTGGATTTAACATGTTGTTCCTTTTCTAACTTCTTAAATTGGAAACCTAGATTATTGATTTAGACCTTGTTTTTTTTCAAACATAACCAAGTAAAGCTAAAAATTTCCCTCTGAACACTACTATAGCTACATTTCACAAATTTCAATATTATGTTCTCATTTTCATTCCATTCATGTTACTTTCTCATTTCCCTTGTAATTTATTTTCTGAGGTTTTCTCTCTCTCTCTTTTCCATCATTCTTCTAGACTTACTGAGTATATTTTAGTTTTCCATCTTGTTTCCACTACTGTGTTATTGGCTATACATGTTTGTAGTTGTTTTAGTGGTCATCCTAGGGTTTATACATTTTTAATTTATCACAATCTTCCTTCAAATAATATACCGTTTTACTTAAAAGAACTTTCAACAATATACTTCCATATCACCCTGCCATCCTTGCTTTCATATATTTTACTTTTACATATTTCATAAACATGACAATAATATTTATATTTTTTGTCTTTAAAAGTCAATTATCTTTTAAAGAGATTTCAATTAGAAAAAACAATTTTGATCTCTACCCTCTTATTTACTACTTCTGGCACCCTTCACTCCTTTTATCTACATACAAATTTTCATCTGTGACATTTTTCTTCAATGTTTTTTATATTTTATAGTGCAGGTCTGTGGCAACAAATTTTCTCAGCTTTAGTTTGTCTGGAAAAAAAAAATGTTTTTCCCTATTTTGGAAGAATAGTTTCACTAGGTATAGAACTTAAGGTGGAATTTTTCTTTTAGCACTGTAGAGAAATCATTCCATTGTCTCACGCACATACCCCAACTGCTCCTAAGAAATTTCTTTTAATCATTTAATTTTAGCAATTTGATTATGATGTGCCTCTGTGTGGTTTTCTTTGTGTCTAACCTGCTTGGGTTGGGGTTCCTTGAACTTCTTGGGACTGTTCAAATATGAACATTTTTCAGCTACTATTTCTTCAAGTATTTTCTTGCCCTCTATCCCTTTTTCTGGGACTCCAAATGAATTAATATTTTCTACAGGTTACTGAGGCTCTGTTGATTTTTTTTTTTCTGTTGATTTTTTTTCAGCTTTTCTTTTTGACTTTCAGTTTGGGTAGACCCTATTCATATATCTTAAAGTTCACTGATTTTTTTTTATTTTGCAGTATCTAATCTGCTATTAATCTCATCCAATAAGTATATTAAACATTGTATTATTCTGCTCCAAAAGCTCCATTTGGTTCTTCTTCATAGTTGAATCATTATTGTCATGGTTTCCATTATATCTTTAAGCATATTCATAACAGCTGTTTTAAGGTTCTTTACTGCTTTAGTATCTTTTATTGGATTTTGGCCATTGTTAATTTTACATTCTTGATTGCTAGATTTTGTTTCAGCTTTTAAATAGCGTTGGACATTTTTCTGCCAGGTGGTTAATCTGCTTGCCAATAAGGTTGATCTTTTCAAAACTTCTTTTTCAGCTTTGTTATGAAAAGTCTAGAGTAGCCTTTACATTATGGCTAGTTTTGCCACACTTCTAATGTATGACCTTTCTGGAGTCTCTATGGAAATGTCATAGGTGTTAAACGACCACCCTCCAATCTAGCGGTCAGAATTTTAACGTCTCCCAGCCCTGTGTGAGCTATGGGAATTTTCAGCTAACAACTCCCCAACTATCTTTCCCCAGTCTCATTGGTTTCTACCCTATAAATTTCTGGATTTGTATTCAGCATCACACCCAAGGGACTCATAAGCAGATTTCTGGAGCTTTTTCTCTGCACAGCTCTCTCCTCTCCGGTACTTTGTCCTGCAAATTTCCAGCTGCCTCATCTCTTCTCCACACTGTGATCTCTGTCTCCTGAAATCAGGAGAATCATTTTGCTCATCCTGGGATCCCCACCCCTGTTCCTCTGGCAGAAAAGCAAAGTGATTTTAGGATTCACCTTATTTGTTTCCTTTCTCAGGGATCAGAGTTCAGGAATGTCTCTTATCCACTGTTTAAAAAACAAATGTTGTTCCATAAATTTTGTCCAGTTCTCTAGGTGCTTAAAGTTGGAGAGCTAGGCTGGTCCCAATTACTCCATCAAGTCCAGAAGTCAAAATCCATCTCATTTTCTTTTTATATTACAAAACATACAGTTTCCAGCCATCAACAGCCTCAAGAAAAACTTCTTAGGAAAGGTACATAAGAATTGTGTCTCTAGCACATGACTATCAGGAACTGATGCTACAGAATCATGAGACAATTAATCTTTCAGAGAAAGTTCAGGAGAAGAACAGCTATTTTGGAGTTCTTTGCTGCCAGCAGGGAATCATAAACAATTGATTTTTTTTTTTAAGCCTGTAACTATTTTTGGCTTAGGTCGCTGAATCCAGGCTTTTTTTTGTCAGTATTTTTTCTCCAGTTAGTAGAGCAAGTATAGTCCACAGTTTGGCAGTTGGGATAAGCTACTGACAGGCGCTGTCATTTGGTTTGCAACTTTGGTGATGACACAGGGAAAAGTCCCTCATCTAGGGTAAGCAGATGGGATACTCAAAGACAGAAAAACAGAGAAGACGTAATGAACTGAAGATGAATTTATTCCCTCATTGTTTTTGTCTTAGTGAAGAAATGCCATGGGAGGTGTTGGCAGAAGTCTGACAAGAGCTGAGGATAATCATTTCCCTTCTCTTGGCATAGGGTAGAGCAATTAGCTGCTCTTGGAAAACGGGAGTAAAGTTTCAGGGAAAAGCAACAAAAATGATTAGGCAATGGAAAAAAAAAAAAGAATCTGTGGGGGAAAGGGCTTAAAACTGACATTGTTTATACTGTGAAGAACACTAAGGTATCTTCACTTATATTAGTTTCCATTTATGAAGCACATTAAAAACCCTTTCACAAAACACTGCCAGATTATCTGATTTTATCTTCACAATAACCTGTGAGCATAAGGTATTATTTCCATTTTATAGAGACACAGAGTAAGAAGCAGAGTTTAAGGGATTTGACTCAAACCGCAGAGCCAGCTGATGGCAGAGACCAAAAAAAACAAAAAACGAACCTGTTCCAATCCATTCAACAAGGGCATTTTGGCTATCATTCTTTATCTCCATAAAGGATGCCACCAAGGAAACTAGCTTTAATAAGTGAAATCAAAAGCACAGCAACATCAAAAGACTCCAGAAAGAGTTTCCAGGCATTTTCTGGACTTCTGGGTAAAGACAGAAAACCGAATACACATACCTATTTTCACTACCTATCAAAGATCCATTGAAATAGTAAAGGGATTTTTTTTAGAGGCACAACCCACAAAAACATGGAGAACACGAGATGAAACAAAAACAAATTCTGAGAGAATACAAAACAGAAGGAAATAAATATGATTTAGCAGACACAAGAAAACTGAATCCTTAGCTGGCAGCAATAAACCCTGGAAATTGGCAGTATCAGGTATCTTTGGAAATGTGGGTAAAGGGAGGACTTTTAAAAAGAAAATTATCTGAACGTCTAGTAGATCTCACATCCCCAGTCTACTCTGAATAGCCAGGAAACCAGCAAACCTCTGCAGCAGCAAAAGATTGGAGGTCTTTTCTTTAAAGAATGTAAGACAAAGGTACCTCCCTTCTGGACTGATGTCACTGCAAATAGCTCAAGGGTCAGCTACTAAAAATAGCTTACTAAAAATAGAGGACATTGCTGCCCCATTGGGCTCACAGAATGCTGTCAGCCAGCTATCACCCTCCAGGAAGGAGACTTTAGATTCTTCTCTGCAGAATCTCACCAGTGCTAAAGGATATAAACATCAGAGGTCCCCCATTCCAAAGCACTAGGTGGAGCAACCTGCAAGGGAGCTCTCAGGTGACAGTCTGCACTCATGTTTTCACATTTTTAGTGAAAATTAACCTTTTAGTTCTCTCTGAAAACTGAGCAGAAAGCCACAGATCAGCACACATCTAGGGAAAACTTCTTCTAATATGTGTTTTTTCCAATGCCACTAAGCAATTGTCCAGTTCTCAGTGGACACTCACTGGGTATGCTACAATTTAACTCAATTCTAGCACTATCTACCTGGAAAGCATCAGATCCCACCTGTTAAGGACTCAGCCCTTCCCTTTCAGACTCCAATCACAAGTCCCAGTTGTCACCTGTGCTTCTGACCAAATGCCTATCATCAGAGGTTCCCACAACCCACTCCTTGGGTTCAGTTAGTTTGCTAAAGCCACCCACAGAACTCAGAGAAACATTTGCTTATGTTTACCTGCTTATTATAAAGGGTATTTTAAAGAATACAGATGAACAGGCAGATAAAGAGGTGGTACACAGGGTGAGGTCCAGAAGGCTCCCTAGAGCAGGAACTTCTATCTCCATGGAACTGGGGTATACCACCCTCCTGGCATGTGGATGCATTCACCAACCCAGAAACTCTCCAAATCTTTTTGTTCAAGAGTTTAAAGCTTAATATGCATTTCCCATGCCACCCACTTCCCTTCCCAGAGGCTGGTGGATGGGGCTGTAAGTTCCAACCCTCTAGTCACTTGGTCTTTCTGGTGACCAGCCCCAACCTTAGGCTGACTAGGGACACCACCCTAAGTCACCTCAGTAAAGCTCAGGTGTAGGGACTTCCCTGGTGGTCCAGTGGTTAAGACTCCAAGTTCCCAGTGCATGGGGCCCGGGTTCAATCCCTGATCAGGGAACTAGATCCCGCACGGTGCAACTAAGAGCCCACATGCCGCAACTACAAGATCCTACGTGCCACAACTAAGACCTGGCACAGCCAAATAAATAAATAAATTTATAAATATTAAAAAATAATAAAGCTCAGTTGTACTCAAAAGGGGCCCCTCATGAATGACAAATGATACTCCTATCACTCAGGAAATTCCAAGGTTTAAGGAGCTCTCTGCCAGAAACCAGAGGAAAAGACCAAATGTATTTCTTATTATAACATACTTATAAACTAAAAGATGCAGGTGGAGGGAAGAATTGAGAGAGGAAAAATGACAGAGAGACACTATGTGGAGAGAAGAATCACCCCACTCCTCACCAAAAATAAAGCAAAACAAAAACTATCAGGCAATTTCCAATTTCAGATCACTGGAGACAAAGAGACCATCCCTCAAGCAACAAGAAAGGAAAAATGGGATTCAAAGTGGCTTAATCTCAGTACTGCAAGCTAGATAACAATGGTGAAATCCTTTTAAAATTCTGAAGGAAAATTATTATCAAACTAGAATTCATTACCAAGCCAAACTACCATTTTTTTATTAGTTATCTATTTTATACATATTAGTGTATACATGTCAATCCCAATCTCCCAATTCATCACACCACTAACCCCCCCCTCCACCACTTTCCCCACTTGGTGTCCATACATTTGTTCCCTACATCTGTGTCTCTATTTCTGCCCTGCAAACTGGTTCATCTGTACAATTTTTCTAGATTCCACATGTATGCGTTAATGTACGATATCTGTTTTTCTCTTTCTTACTTCACTCTGTCTCTAGGTCCATCCACGTCTCTACAAATGACCCAATTTTGTTCCTTTTTATGGCTGAGTAATATTCCATTGTATACATGTACCACATCTTCTTTATCCATTTGTCTGTCTATGGGCATTTAGGTTGCTTCCATGACCTGGCTATTGTAAATAGTGCTGCAATGAACACTGGGGTGCATGTGTCTCTTTGAATTATGGTTTTCTCTGGGTATATGCCCACTAGTGGGATTGCTGGGTCATATGGTAATTCTATTTCTAGTTTTTTTAAGGAACCTCCATACTATTCTCCATAGAGACTGTATCAATTTACATTCCCACCAACAGTGCAAGAGGGTTCCCTTTTCTGCACACCCTCTCCAGCATCTGTTGTTTGTAGATCTTCTGATGATGGCCATTCTAACTGGTGTGAGGTGATACCTCATTGTAGTTATGATTTGCATTTCTCCAACACCAAGTGATGCTGAACAGCCTTCCATGTGGCCCTCAGCCATCTCTATGTCTTCTTTGGAGAAATGTCCACTCAGGTCTTCCACCCATTTTTTGATTGGGCTGTTTGCCTTCTCAATATTGAGCTGCACAAGCTGTTTATATATTTTGGAGATTAATCCTTCGTCCGTTAATTCATTTGCAAATATTTTCTCCCATTATGAGGGCTGTCTTTTCGTCTTGTTTATAGTTTCCTTTGCTGTGAAAAAGCTTTGAAGTTTCATTAGGTCCCATTTGTTTATTTTTGCTTTTATTTCCATTACTCTAGGAGGTGGATCAAAAAAGATCTTGCTGTGATTTATGTCAAAGAGTGCTCTTCCTATGTTTTCCTCTAAGAGTTTTATAGTGTCCAGTCTTACATTTAGGTCTCTAATCTCTTTTGAGTTTATTTTTGTGTATGGTGTTAGGGAGTGTTCTAATCTCATTCTTTTACATGTAGCTGTCCAGTTTTCCCAGCACCACTTATTGAAGAGACTGTCTTTTCTCCATTGTATATCTTTGCCTCCTTTGTCATAGATTAGTTGACCATAGGTGCATGGGTTTATCTCTGGGCTCTCCATCCCGTTCCATTAATCTATATTTCTGTTTTTGTGCCAGCACCATATTATCTTGACCACTGCAGCCCTGTAGTATAGTCTGAAGTCAGGGAGTCTGATTCCTCCAGCTCCATTTTTTTCCCTCAAGTTTGCTTTGGCTGTTCAGGGTCTTTTGTGTCTCCATACACATTTTTAACTTTTTTGTTCTAGTTCTGTAAAAAATGCCATTGGTAATTTGATAGGGATTATATTGAATCTGTAGATTGCTTTGGGTAGAATAGTCATTTTCACAATATTGATTCTTCCAATCCAACAACATGGTATATCTCTCCATCTGTTTGTGTCACCTTTGATTTCTTTCATCAGTGTCTTATACTTTTCTGAGTACAGGTTTTTACCACCTTAGGTAGGTTTATTCCTAGGTATTTTATTCTTTTTGTTGCAATGGTGAATGAGATTGTTTCCTCAATTTCTTTTTCTGATCTTTTGTTGTTAGTGTATAGGAATGCAAGAGATTTCTGTGCATTAATTTTGTATCCTGCAACTTTACCAAATTCATTGATTAGCTCTAGTAGTTCTCTGGTGGCATCTTTAGGATTTTCTATGTATAATATCATGTCATCTGCAAACAGTGACAGTTTTATTTCTTCTTTTCCAATTTGTATTCCTTTTGTTTCTTTTTCTTCTCTGATTGCCGTGGCTAGGACTTCCAAAACTATGATGAATAATAGTGGCGAGAGTGGACATCCTTGTCCTGTTCCTGATCTTAGAGAAAATGCTTTCAGTTTTTTCACCATTGAGAATGATGTTTGCTGTGGGTTTGTCATATATGGGCTTTATTATGTGGAGGTAGTTTCCCTCTATGCCCAGTTTCTGGAGAGTTTTTATCATAAATCGGTGTTGAATTTTGTCCAAAGCTTTTTCTGCATCTATTGAGATGATTAAATGGTTTTTATTCTTCAATTTGTTAATATGGTGTATCACATTGATTGATTTGCGTATATTGAAGAACCCTTACATCCCTGGGATAAATCCCACTTGATCATGGTGTATGATCCTTTTAATGTGTTGTTGGATTCTGTTTGCTAGTATTTTGTTGAGGATTTTTGCATGTATATTCATTAGTGATATTGGTCTGTAATTTTCTTTTTTTGTAGTATCTTTGTCGGGTTTTGGTATCAGGGTGATGGTGGCCTCGTAGAATGAGATTGGGAGTGTTCCTTCCTCTGCAATTTTTTGGAAGAGTTTGAGAAAGATGGGTGTTAGCTCTTCTCTGAATGTTTGATAGAATTCACCTGTGAAGCCATCTGGTCCTGGACTTTTGTTTGTTGGGAGATTTTTAATCAGAGTTTCAATTTCATTACTTGTGATTGGTCTGTTCATATTTTCTATTTCTTCCTGGTTCAGTCTTGGAAGGTTATACCTTTCTAAAAATTTTTCCATTTCTTCCAGGTTGTCCATTTTATTGGCATAGAGTTGCTTGTAGTAGTCTCTTAGGATGCTTTGTATTTCTGCGGTGTCTGTTGTCACTTCTCCGTTTTCATTTCTAATTTTATTGATTTGAGTCCTCTCCCTCTTTTTCTTGATGAATCTGGCTAAAGGTTTATCAATTTTGCTTATCTTCTCAAAGAACAAGCTTTTAGTTTTATTGATCTTTGCTATTGTTTTCTTTGTTTCTATTTCATTTTTTTCTGCTCCGATCTTTATGATTTCTTTCCTTCTACTAACTCTGGGTTTTGTTTGTTCTTCTTTCTCTAGTTCCTTTAGGTGTAAGGTTAGATTGTTTATTTGAGATTTTTCTTGTTTCCTGAGGTAGGATTGTATTGCCATAAACTTCCCTCTTAGAAATGCTTTTGCTGCATACCATAGGTTTTGGATCATCATGTTTTCATTGTCATTTTTCTCTAGGCATTTTTTGATTTCCTCTCTGATTTCTTCAGTGAACTCTTGGTTATTTAGTAACGTATTGTTTAGCCTCCATGTGTTTGTGTTTTTCTCCCTGTAATTGATTTCTAATCTCATAGCATTGTGGTCAGAAAAGATGCTTGACATGATTTCAACTTTCTTAAATTTACTGAGGCTTGATTTGTGACCCAAGATGTGATCTATCCTGGATAATGTTCCGTGTGCACTTGAGAAGAAAGTGTAATCTGCTGTTTTTGGATGGAATGTCCTATAAATATCAATTAAATCTATCTGGTCTTTTGTGTCATTTAAAGCTTGTGTTTCCTTATTTATTTTCATTTTGGATGATCTGTCCATTGGTGTAAGTGAGGTGTTAAAGTCCCCCACTATTATTGTGTTACTGTCGATTTCCTCTTTTAGAGCAGTTAGCATTTGCCTTATGTATTGAGGTGCTCCTATGTTGGGTGCATATATATTTATAATTGTTACATCTTCTTCTTGGATTGATCCCTGGATCATTATGTAGTGTCCTTCCTTGTCTCTTGTAACATTCTTTATTTTAAAGCCTATTTTATCTGATATGAGTATTGCTACTCCAGCTTTCTTTTCATTTCCATTTGCATGGAATATCTTTTTCTATCCCCTCACTTTCAGTCTGTGTGTGTCCCTAGGTCTGAAGTGGGTCTCTTGTAGACAGCATATATATGGGTCTTGTTTTTGTATCCATTCATCGAGACTGTGTCTATTGGTTGAAGCATTTAATCCATTCACATTTAAGGTAATTATTGATATGTATGTTCCTATTTCCATTTTCTTAATTGTTATGGGTTTGTTTTTATAGGTCCTTTTCTTCTCTTGTGTTACCCACTTAGAGAAGTTCCTTTAGCATTTGTTGTAGAGCTGGTTTGGTGGTGCTGAATTCTCTTAGCTTTTGCTTGTCTGTAAAGCTTTTGATTTCTCCATCGACTCTGAATGAAATCCTTGCCGGGTACAGTAATCTTGGTTGTAGGTTCTTCCCTTCATCACTTTAAATATATCGTGCCACTCCCTTCTGGCTTGTAGAGTTTCTGCTGAGAAACCAGCTGTTAACCTTATGGGAGTTCCCTTAGTCATTTATCGTTTTCCCCTTGTTGCTTTTAATAATTTTTCTTTGTCTTTAATTTTTGTCAATTTGATTACTACATGTCTTGGTGTGTTTCTCCTTGGTTTGTCCTGCCTGGGACTCTCTGCACTTCCTGGACTTGGGTGGTTATTTCCTTTCCCATGTTAGGGAAGTTTTTCCCTAAACTTTTTGTATTTTAGGGAAACCTAAAACTTCCCCTAAAGTTTTTCCTTAAATGATTATAATCTCTTCAAATATTTTCTCGAGTCCTTTCTCTCTCTCTTCTCCTTGTGGGATCCCTATAATGTGAATGTTGGTGCGTTTAATGTTGTCCCAGAGGTCTCTTAGGCTGTCTTCATTTCTTTTCATTCTTCTTTCTTTATTCTGTTCCGTGGCGGTGAATTCCACCATTCTGTCTTCCAGGTCACTTATCCGTCCTTCTGCCTCAGTTATTCTGCTATTGATTCCTTCTAATGTATTTTTCATTTCAGTTATTGTATTGTTCATCTCTGTTTGTTCTTTAATTCTTCTAGGTCTTTGTTAAACATTTCTTGCATCTTCTCAATCTTTGCCTCCATTGTTTTTCAAAGGTCCTGGATCATCTTCATTATCATTATTCTGAATTCTTTTTCTGGAAGTTTGGCTATCTCCACTTTGTTTAGTTGTTTTTCTGGGGTTTTATCTTGTTCCTTCATCTAGTACATAGTCCTCTGCCTTTTCATTTTGTCTGTCTTTCTGTGAATGATGTTTTTGTTATACAGGCTGTAGGACTGTAGTTCTTCTTGCTTCTGCTGTCTGCCCTCTGGCAGACCCAAACTACCATTTATAAATGAAGGAAAAAATAAATATATTTTCAAACATGAAAAATTTCCAAAAAATTATCTTCTATGAGAATTAAAAGGAAAGACAAGAAATATCAGAAACAAGCTATACAACTCAAAGAAGAAGTAAAGAGCATCTCAGGATGATTGTGAAAGAAAGCCCCAGGTGATCAAAGGTACACCAGGCAGAGAAGGAGTCAACAGATAGGTACAGATAAGAACAGTACAGGAGAGACTTCTTCTGGAAGACAAAATAGAAACCTGAATGTGAATGAATACATTCAAGGGCATTCTAGACAGTTGCCAAAGAGTCAGAGGTTGGATTAGTAACAGGCACATTGAAAATTAAGCAAATAAACAAAAGATGAAAATATTAAAATCATGTAGTAAAGGAAAAGTAATCATATTTTTATGCATGGCTCAGCTGTGATTAGGGAATATGATCTTAATTTAGGAATAGTGAATATATTAAACCAAAATTCGATCATCACTGTATTGAGGAAGTACAGGAGATAAAGTTGCATGTGTATAGTGAGGCAGAGAGAGGAAAGAATTATAACCTAATCTTTCACAGACAGAAACCAATAGCTTGGAAAAATGAAAACATATCAATGAAATTATGTAATTTAGAGACACTTACAGGCCCTGGAGTAAACAGTAGGTTGTGTGTCTCCAGCTTTGCTGGGAAATATGGAGCCTACCCACTCCACATGATGTCAAAAAGGCAACACAGCACAGTTGTTGAAAAGCATTTGAGAGGTAAGCAAACCTGGATTCTAGTCTTGGCTCCACCATCTAATAGCTGTGATACCATGGACAAGTTCCTTAACCACTTCAAGGTACAGTTTCCTCATTTATGACATGGAAATAATGATAATAATAATATCTAAAACATTACTAGACACTTGGTTGGCATTCAAAATGTATTTGTTGAATGAATGCTAATAAAGAGATAGTATATGTAATATTTTAACCTGATATATAATAAACTCTCAGTAAAAATTACTTTTGTGTTTAGAGCTAGTCTGTTTATTAGCATGTTCTAAATCTAAGCCCTCTCCCTTCTCATCAAGTTAATGGGGGAGAATTGGTTATTACACTGACTTTATTCTTAGAAACTCTGGAGGCATGTTTAACTCCTCTCTATCTTGGCCAATCTCTCACAACAATTACTCTATTCTATTAACTCTACTTCTATACTATCTCCCACAATATCGCCTTCCTCTTCTGACTCCCCTTATTTTCTCTTGTTTATCTTCAGCAAGTTTCCTAAATGGTTTCGCTGCCTCAAATCTCTTAGTCTTCAACTATATCTTCCACCCTGCTGCTAGAGATACCTTTCTAAAACATAAATCCAATCATGTAACTTCCACGCTCAGACTTTCTAGAGCTTCTCATCACTTGTAGATGAGAGCCAAGCTCACTAAGAGCTTGCCCACTAAGCCACTAAACAATCTCATCCAAATTCACCTAAATTTTGTCTCCTGAGAGTCTCTAACCCTCCTCTGCCCAACCAGCTTTCCTCCCCTGTACTGCCCAAGCATATGCTATTCCACAGTCCCTACATATGCTATGCTCTTTCTCACATCTGAGGCTTTGCACACACTGTTCTACCTGGAAAACTTTCCCTTCTTCCTCTTTCCACTTGGCAAACGTGCTATAAATTAATTGCTTGTTGCTCTCCCCAACTATACTATAGGTTCCTTAAAGTTTGCAGTCTTACTTCCGGGTAGCCTGACCAGCACCTCATATAAGGTCAGGCCCATATTAGGTGCTAAATAATTGCCTATTGACTAAAGGAAAGACATAGCCCCATAAGAACAGTCACTCTCACTTAGGGGCTTTTGCCTACCAATAATTAAGGGAAGTTGGTTATTCCACGTTACAAAAATCATATTCCTTTTCCAAACAAAGGAATCAGATTTCCAGTTTCCCTTATTTACTGTCCAATACTCAAGGTGTTAAGTATGGAGAAATCTAATTTACTCACTGCTCTGTAAATGAAGAAGAGCTTCCACTGTACCTTAATTCTATCTCCTCTAAGAACAAAGTCAACTGGTACAAACATGCCCATTTTAACAAGCATAAAACTTGCATTTTGGGCTTCCCTGGTGGTGCAGTGGTTGAGAATCCTCCTGCCAATGCAGGGGACACGGGTTCGGGCCCTGGTCTGGGAAGATCCCACATGCCGCGGAGCAACTGGGCCCGTGAGCCACAACTACTGAGCCTGCGCGTCTGGAGCCTATGCTCCGCAACAAGAGAGGCCGCGATAGTGAGAGGCCTGCGCACCGCGATGAAGAGTGGCCCCCGCTTGCCGCAACTAGAGAAAGCCCTCCCACAGAAACGAAGACCCAACACAGCCAAAAATAAATAAATAAATAAATAAATAAATTTAAAAAAAAAAAAGAAAAACTTGCATTTTAGGGAGTGTTTACTATCTTTTAATTTGTTTATTGGTTCTATTCCCACCCACCTCACTCCCTGGGAAGCCCAGGTTAACAACTAGTGTCTGCATTTTGCATATCTCTATGTCTCTAAATATTGAGATATGTAGGTACATACACATATGGCACACCTATATGCAGATGCAACAGTCTCCTTTACATGCTTTTCTACATCTCGCTTTTCTCACTCAGCGGAATCTGTGGAAAGTCCTCTAAGTATAATATTAATTCATGTTGCATTGGCTACATAATTATCCACCGTCAACTCAGATTTTTATGAAAGCTTTATCACCCTCTCATTTAAGCTATCTTCTTGGTCTGGTCAGTTCAGGCTGCTATAACAATACCATAGACTAAGTGGTTTATAAACAACAGAAATTTATTTCTCATGGTTCTGGAGGCTAGCAGGTCTAAGATCAAGGTGCCAGCCGTTTTGGAGTCTGGTGAGAGCCTGCTTCCTATTTCATAGACAACAGTCTTTTTGCTTTGTCTCACATGGTGGAAGGTATGGGGGAAGGGGCTCTCTGGGACCTCTTTTATAAGAGCACTAATCCATTCATGAGGGCTCTGCCCTCTTGACCTAATCACTTCCCAAAGGTCCCACTTCCAAATACCATCACGTTGCGAACTAGGTTTCAACTTATAAATTGGGGAGTGGAGGGGTGAGGGGCACAAACATTCAGTCTATAGCATGGCCAGTGAGAAGGAAGCACGGAGAAACTTCCTTACCAACCAAATGAAACGAAATCTATAATTCAAAATGGTTGGCAATTTCAGATTTCTGTCAGAATTGAGAAAATGTAAACAAACAAAATCATTGCTGAATATAATCAACTATGAAACTTAGGTCAATGATTTAAATACATATCTTGCTAGACACATTTTTAAACAGTCTTAGGAATTTGCATTTGATTCATTTATATTCACTACAACAAAAACAGTATTGCAATTTATAAGGTACCTCCAGGCATTTCATTTGTTAGACTGATCTACAGTAAATTGGCTTATTCCAGCATAATAAAGAATAGTCTTTGCTATATGCCACTAAAATAAATTAATCAAGGAATTTAAAATTGAGTTTTCACACCACAATCTGACTTTGTTTTCCCACATTTCTAAAGTAATAGCATCTATCATCATTTAAAACCAATAATATGATTTGTGCTTTGCAGAAACCAACAACAAATTAAAAACCAAACTTTTACATTAGTAGCAACAGAAACCGCCAACAGTTTGAGAAATGAGTATGATTTTTCCTTCACTTTACTATAGCACATGAAATCTGGGAGCAAATGGAGCCTAGTACCATCCTGTGATTCGTTTAAAAGCTGTAACACTTCAGGACAATGCAAATGGCTTCTCACATTAAAAAGACATTAAATCGCTCAGCAATTTAGTAGAAAAGGCATATAACAGCTCTCGAATTTTAAAATACAATTCTGTGAAAAATTATCCTGGGGTTGCAGGAGACCCTGAGGCTACTGTAATGTACCTCTTCGTGTGTGCTGTAAGTGATGGTAGCCTTCCCCAGGCTCTCCAGGGTTGAGAAAGGCAGCAGTCCTGTTGTTCAAAATATTTAAAATGAGTGATTAATCATGATCTGTGTCATAGGCATACGAAGTGATGAAGATGGAAAAACTGAAAAAAAAACAAATGGCTCTGTGGAGGAAGTGTAACCAACCCTTGATTAATTCTGCTAATGGAAAAGAGTGTTGTGGATAACACAAACATAATTAAATGCCAGATGAAAACCAGCCTGAGTTTGTCCCAAAAATATAAATCGAAATTTTAAGATATGAAACACATTTTCCTCCCATGGAACTGTTATCCATGGGGGTGGGTCTATAATTTAACCAAATACTATCCTCAAAAGAATAATGCTTTGCAGTGTTAAAGAAGTTAGAGTAACAATATTTGACAAAGGGAAATACAGTCCACATACGTTCTTTCCAGAATAAGCATACTTTTCTACGTACTTCCCCCCTTCCCCATGCCTATCCCCTAGCCTTTAACATAGACAGGCTAAAAACCACAAAGGTGAAAACTTAATTGTTGGAAATTTTAAAAAATCTGCTAGGGTTTCCCATAGTCACTGAGAACAGCTACTCTGATAAAACAGATTAAAATAATCCTGATTTACTAAAGCTTTTATAGGTATACAAACTGGTCTGCTCCCCCAGATACACTCACCAAGACAGGGAGAACAGCCCTCTATTCATCAGTCATGTCTATCCAGCCTTGCAGCATGGATGTTCATTCAAGCTTTCAACAAATAACATTCAGTGGGGATAATGGCCCAGGCAGCGTGCTAGATACTGAGGATGGACTGATGAACAAAACAAATCTTGGTCACTGCCCTCATGGAGTAAAACACCCAGCAACTCTTAAC
The DNA here is from genome assembly GCF_965194825.1 of Balaenoptera physalus. Lineage (NCBI taxonomy): Eukaryota > Metazoa > Chordata > Mammalia > Artiodactyla > Balaenopteridae > Balaenoptera > Balaenoptera physalus. The sequence goes on from NC_138889.1 coordinate 85,471,982, forward strand.
ACGTAATAAGTGTACAATAAATATAATTGTTTTTTTCCTCTCCCCTCAGCTTCTTTTAGCTTGTTTACTCTTCTGTTAAATGAGAATAACAATATATACCTTAGAACATTACTAAGATTAGGCGTTCCAGTGAGAGTTCCAAAAATGCTCATTGATTTTGAAATCTCTCTGGCTGCTCAGCCCAGCTGCTAAAATATCAACTTATATTAAAAAGAGGGGGAATGGGGTGGAGCATAAGCATTTAGGGCAACATGCTAGCTGTCACTTCTGCTATAATGGGAAGTGTAAATAAGAAAAGATATCGAATCTAGTATAAAATCCATGGGGGAAGAGATTTTTAGGAGTTTAACTGATGGTTGTCAATATTTAAGAACATTTAAGAAGTGAACTGAAAGGGCATCAGATTCCCAAGGAGATTGTTCTAAGTTTAGTGCCAACACAGTAGGAGATTCCAAAAAAGGTTGGGAAAATGTCAAATAAAAAACATACAAAATTAAAAATGATACTTGCTTACAGCAAGTGAACTTTGGGAGTTGGGGAAGAAGGCAGGAAAATGCCTAGTCAATAACTGAGAATTATTCTTAAATATTTTTACTGGATCCCTTATTATTCACACTTACTGGTTGGTTTTATCACTATAAAAAAAAGAATCACAAGATTTTTGACAACCTACACACAAACATCCATGCCTCTAGAGTTCCATCTGGAGAATTTTGCTATTTCTTGTTTGGGGCCATGGGTATGGGAATCAATTTTCTCCAATTTCCACCACATATCATTCTGAGCATACAAACCAGTTATATTCTCAATGGTGTAGTAGCCGGTAGCCATAAACACATAGAGTTGTTATGTATATGAGTGAAAAAATACAGGTGAGAACAAGCAAAGGTTTCTTTAGACTCCTCTCTGTACAGATTAAAATTTTATACGTTACAGATTGAATTGAATTCCCTGGCGGTCCAGTGGTTAGGACTCCGTGCTTTCACTGCCGAGGGTGCAGGTTCAATCCCTGGTGGGGGAACTAAGATCCCGCAAGCCACAAGGTGTGGCCAAAAAAAAAAGATTGAATTAAAGTTCAACTGAAAAAAAGAACATATACCAAAAGCCAGGAATACTCTAAAAAAGAAAATAAGAAAGGACAATCTCGCCCTGATAATTAGACATGGTACGGAGCTATAGTAATTAGTTTGGGACTGAAGAAGCAGCATGTGTGTCAGCAGAATGGAAGAGAGAATTCAAAAATTGATGTAAACCCATTTGATAAATGAGTATTTCAAATAAGTGGTCAAAAAGAATAGATTATTCAATAAATGATTTGAGACAACTAGATGACCCATTAAGAAGAAAATTAAGCTAGATCCCTATCTGATATGTAGCAATTAAATAATTTCCAGAAATACCTAAGATTTAAACCCTTAAAAATTGAAACCATGAGTGTTCTAAAAGAATCAATAAATGCATTCAAAATCTCAGAATGGGAAAGGCCTTTCTAAGCAAGATATAGTTCAGAAATCATGTGACTACATTAAAAATTAGTCATTAAAAATTATATTCAAGACTAGGGAGGATATTTGTAATACATACATGAAAGGAACAAGTTCTTTAACATATAAGAGAAGTTATATGAATCAAGATTAAGACAATCTAATAAAGAAGCAAAGCATATGAACAAATAATTTATAGAAAAAAACAAATGGTCAGTATGCATGGAAAAATTCATAATTCATAATTAAAGAAATGCAAACCAAAACAAGATAGCTCTGCCCAAAAAACTGGCAATGATTTTTAAAGTTTAACAATGACCAAGGCTGACATTGTTGGTAGACGTGTACATTTATACAACATTTTAAAGGCAATTTGACAATATCTTCCAAAATCTAAAGTATATGTACCCTTGACCTAGCAATTCATTGCAAGGAATTTATCTACAGCCACACTTGCAATACATATGATATAGAGTGTTTACTGCAGCCAAAAATGGAAACAACAAATCCTTTTATTATTATAGTTCTTATTAAATAAAATATGACATCTATACTATGGAATACCATACAGCCCATGATACAAGAGGGAAACCTATATTAGCTGATAATGGAAAGATGGCCAAGCCATATTGTTGAGTTACAAAGCCAGTGCACAATAATGTGTAAAGTATGATCCTTTTTTGTGAATAAAAACCAGAAATATTTCTATATGCTAGTGTATGCATAATTTCTTTTCTGGAAGGAATCACAAAAAAACTATTAATAGTTAGTACTTGCGGATGAGACACTGGGAATCATTTAGAACATTTCCATACTGTTTGACTAGGCTTATTATGAGCAGGTCATACTTATGAGCAGGCCATACTTTATTTCCTATGTCATAGACATTACGGACAATTTCCTAAAATATATTTCACCATATCTTTAAAAATAAACAATGTTATTTAACATTTAAAAGTTATAAGTCAGTTACAGTAAGTCCCCTATATACGAACCTTCAAGTTGTGAACTTTCAAAGATGCGAACGTATTATAAACCTATTACAGTATAGTAGTATATAGCCGATTGTGTTAGTTGGATACCTAGGCTAACTCTGTTGGACTTACAAACAAATTGGACTTACAAATGCCCTCTCAGAACGAAACTCATTTGTATGTAGGGGACTTACAGTATTTGGAACTCAGGATAAATCATCCACTTATCAAGACGAGGCTGAGAAATTTTCACCTAGTCACATGTGATTGCATGTTCTAGTTCCTATTTTCAGCTGACCATTGAAGAAAAAAGGGACATAGATAGCATTTCTGTTAATAAGGACATTGGTTCGCTCTCTCTCTGTTAATTAAGATATCTGAAAACATAAGCATATACTTAAGAGTTTGCCTGTAGAATTTCCTTAATTAAAAATTCTGTTGAGACCTAAGCAAGGCCTAACTGTAGAATACAAAAAGACCTCTGTACAAAGCAGGTGAGTGAGTTATGCTCATGTTAAAAGACTGGCCCAGGCGACAGCAAGAGTCAATAACAGATATCTGAAGTTTAAGTGAGGAAAGTGCAGTTATTTACATTTCAGGCATTTGTTCAACAACAAATATTGATTGAGCATCTACCACATACAGACACCACCAGGTCAAAAGCATTTAGTAAAACAGACTAAGTCTTGACCTCATGGATCTTATATTCTAACCAGAAGAAACAGTAAAGATAAATAAATATGTAAGTAATAAAACATCAAGTAAGAGCCCAAGAAAAAAATTAAGCAGGATAAAGAGATCAAGAATGAAAGAGTGGTTATTAGGGAAGGCCTCCCTGATAACTGATGTTTAGGTAGATTCTTGAACTAATGAGGAATAAGCCAACATAGACTGAAGAAGAGAATTCTAATCTGAGGGAATGGCATGTTTAAAAACCCTGACATAGAAGTCAGATTTGTGTGTTCAAGGAACAGCAAGGAAGCCAGCATGACAGGACTGTGGTGGACAATGCAGAGTGTAGTAAATGAGACACAAGGTGGCACCAGGGAATAAGCCAGGGCCAGATAATGCAGGGCCTTCAAGGAAGTAACTTAGAATTTTACTCCAAGCATCAGGAAAAGCCACTGGAGTATCTTGAGCAGGAAACTGATGTGATCAGATTTATTTTCTTAAAGGATTCCTCTGGCTGCTTTGAGAGGATAGACTTATGGAGTGTACTAGCCAGGGTTCTCCAGAGAAACGGAACCAATAGAAGAGAGAGAGAGAGAGTAGAGAGATCAATTCATTATAAGGAATTTACTGACATGATTATGGAGGCTGAGAATTCTCAAGATCTAAGTCAGCAAGCTGAATGGAGACCCAGCAGAACAGGTGGTACAGTTCCAGTCTAAGTCTGAAGGCTGTGAGAACCAGAAGAGCTGATGGTGTAAGTTCTAGTCCAAAAGCTGGCAGGCTCAAGACCCAAGAAGAGCCGATTTGTCAGTTCCAATCTGAAAGCAGGAAAAAAAGCAAATGTCCCAGCTCAAGACAGTCAGCAGAAGGAGTTCCCTCTTACTCACAGGAAGGTCTACTTTTTATTCTAGTCAGGCCTTTAACTAACTGGATAAGGACCACCCTCATTAGGGAGGGCAATCTGCTTTACTCAGTCTACCAATGCTATTGTTAATCTCATCCAAAACATCCTCACAGGCACACCCAGAATGATGTTTGACTAAATATCCAGACATCCCTGGCCCAATCAGGTCGACACATAAAATTAATCAACACACAGGCAAGAAGAGAAACGGGGAGACCATGAGGAGGTTCTTGTCAGGCAAGAGATGATGATGGCTTGTAGCCATGGAAGTAGTGGAAAGTGGCAGGATTCAGAACATACTTGAAAGTAGAGCCAAAGGAAACTGCTGATCAATTTCATACAGGGTATGAGAAGGAAGAATCAAGGATGACTCCAAAGTGTTTGGCCTGAGCAAGCAGCTAAATGGAGATGTCATTTACCAAGATAATGACAACAACAACATTAATAATAACTAATAGTTAACTCTTAAATGATTCTTAGTAGGTACCAGGCACTTTTCCAAATGCTTTACATATATTAATTCACTTAATCCTCACATACCTTATTTCATTTAATCTTCACTAATAAGGAAACTAAGGCACAGGAATTTTTAGCAACCTGTCTAAGGTTACACAGCTAGTCAATGAATATGTACTCACAACCCCTACTGCACTAAGAGCAGCTTTTCTTGTTTACTTTCCTTTTTTGGTGGGAAGAGGGTGACAATAAAGTAGAAATCAAGAATTTGGTTTAAGACACGTTAGAGTTAAGAACTCTGTTAGATATCCAAGTAGAGATGTCAACAGTTTCATATAAAAGCCTGGAGTTCAGAAAAGAGATCAGCACTGGAAATGTGAATTTGAAACTCATACGGGTGGTATTTCAACTAAGGGACTAAACTAAATCACCAAAGGAATGAGCATGGACATAATAAAAGAGGTATGAGGACTGACCCTGAGGAACCCCAACATTTAGAGGTCAAGAAGATGAGGACAATCCCACAAAAGCAAATGAAAGCCAACAGTCTTCCAAGTAGAAGGAAAACCATGAGAGTAGATTACCCTGGAAGCCACATGAAGTCTTTCAAGAAAGAGATCACGTGTACGGAAGCCACTAAGAGCTAAGAAGACTGACCACTGAATCTCGCAACCATGAGTTCTTGGGTGATGTTCCAGAAAGTTTCACTAAATTTTATTACATTTTGTATTTCTTGTTTATACATATCCTGTAAGCAGAAAAAATTATAATTTTTTGTTTGTTTTGTTTTTATTTTTAGATTTTAAGGAGAGGAGCTGGCTAACCACTCACGAAGTTCTCATAATAATAAGCTGGTGAATGGAATAAGGTCCTCAGTTTTGATGGCCTTTATTTTAACAGTTCACACAGAAATGTTTAGGTTCTAGAGAACCAACTCACCCTAAAAGTTACAAATTTACTGATAGAATCTGATTTGTTAATCAAAAAGCCAGGCTATCCATTTTTATTAGGAAATACACCATTCTAACACCATTGAAGGTTGAAGGAGCCGAATGGAAAGGAGGTTATAGTAAAAGGAGCCCTCCCAGAGTGGTATTACTTTGAAGAATTTACCATAGTTCAGAATCTAATCCTTACTCCGCCTGGTATTAAACTCTGGGAGCAGATTTGACTTGAGAAGGCTGGCTCTCACTAATCACATTCAAAAGACTCAAATGAACTCAAAAGAAGTTCATCTGTAAGACAACTATAACTGAAAATTCAGGACGCAGATTAATATAGAAAACCAAACCATCATATTGTTGATTGACACAAATGGAATTTTTTTAAAATGTGCTTGCTACATGATTCATATGTTCAATGGCATATTTAATGAACATCCCTGTAATAATAGCCATACTGGTTGTCTTTGGACCAAATAACTCCCTCTCCTGGCAGAGTGGACATCTGCTATTTTACCTTGTCTGACATCTCTTTCCCTTCCGATAACAGTGTGATTTTCACTAGACAACTTCCTCCCCTCTGTCCACACCCTTGACTCATTTGCCCTGCCTTTCCTATCTCATTTGTATCTCAGAGAAATCTAATAATTGTTGCAGGGAAAGGGTTTTCTTTATAGGGTATTCCACCTAAAAAATGAAGAAGAAATGATAGGATTATAATATCACCATTCTGCTCCTCTTAATGAAATAATGGAATTAGGCAAAGATCACAGAAAGAGAGACAACTAAATAGCATGTGTTTCCTATTAGCAGTATACAACACACTCTACAACATATTTTTGGCAAAAAAGAAAAAATTATCAGACCTGAATCTGATCACCTCTTCAGATTTAACTACAGTCTATGTGGAATATAGAGGTAGAGAAACATGTTTAATAACACTATAAGAATAAAAATCAGAAAAATCAGACTCCTCAGGGCAAAAAACAAAGCAGCATTTTCTTCAATAAATAAATTGCAACAAGAAAGATAGAGATAAAGGAGGGGCCACCAATAGATTAAAAGAGACTTAGATGATATATCCACAGTAGTAGTTTACAAAAATTATCCCATTCTTCACCCCATCCTATGCAATATAACTTTGTAGTGCTTTCCAATCCGACACTGACTTGGCAATATCACTTGCTTTGCCCAAAAGAATGTGAAGTGATGGTGTGCCACGTTTAAGCCAAAACCTCAAGAAACTTGCCTGTTACTTCTTTGCTCTCTCACTCCTTTGCCATCGTTATGAGAACGTGCTTGAGATAGCCTACTGGATGACAGACATGTGGATCTACATCAAATCATCCAAGACACCACGTAGCCAACAGCCAGCCAAACCCAGATACACAAATAGCCCAGATAAGATCATCAGAACCTGCAAGCTGACCCCAGATACATTAGTCATAAATTCTTGTTTGTTTGTCCTGAGAAGTAATGTGTGTTTTGCTAAAAGCAATATTGAACAATAGATAAGTGATACATTCACCAAATTGCAATATAAAGATCTTCTTTGTATTCTGATTTGAACAAACTGTTAAATAAATGTGAGTCAATTGGGAAAGCTTAAACAGTGACTGGATATCTGTGGACATTATGGAAATATTCCTTTTTTTTTTTTTCTGTGCTGACATTATGGAGTTAACAGCTCATTTTTTTGCAGCATAATGATATTGTAACTCTGTATTTTAAGAGTCTCTTAAAGATACATACTGAAATGATATGATGTCTTGGATTTGCTTCAAAATAATTTGTGGACCAGGGTGGTGATAAGGATGGGGAAATAGATAAGACTGATCATGAGCTCATATTCGCTGAAGATGGATGATAGCTATATAGGGCTTAATTATACTCTTTACTTTTATATGGTTGGAATTTTCCATAACTGAGAAGACATGCATGGGAAAAAAAAAAAAAAAAACAGGCTTGCACCCAAAGCAAACAACAAAAACAACACTGTATCAGGAGGAAAAAAAAAAAAAAAATAGGTTAGTTTAAATTCAACTGGCTACTATTAAACATGCCATTTATTCATTCAAAAATTAAGCATGTGCCTAGTATTTGTCACACACTGGGGATATAAGAGTGAACAAGACAAGCAAAAGTACTTGCCATTGAGGAACTTACATTCTAATGAGGAAACAGACAATAAATAAGTAAAATACACAATATATCAGATAGTAATCAGAGCTATAGAGAAGATTCCTTCAAGTCTTTGCTCAAATCATATCTTCTCAATGAAACTTCCCCTGGGTAAAGGGTTAACAACACCCTTTCCCTTTTCCTACAAATATGCCCTTGGGTTAATATTTTAGCACTGTTTCCCTAAAAATCTGATAAAGGTAGAAGAGCAGTTGTGTCACTAAGCAACAGTGCTTATGGTAAAAACAACCCTGGATTGATAAGTAGCATCTGGATTGAAAGTTATATATGTGAACTACAAATTCTCCGTTGGAATCTATAGCTTTGGAATCCTTGAAAGTGACAATTCTTGTAACTAAACACGTCCCTTGCAGGAACATACTGGGGAAACAGGGTTTCTAAGCCAGGGTGCATATAGTACTTACCCAGCTGGACCACCTCTTTTCACACCTGAACTAAAACTTTGGTCGGGGTGCAAAAAAGACTGGCTACTGGATGACTGTAGGGATTGCTGCAAAGACTACTCCCACTGTAGAGAAACATTTGCCCGCCCTGCTGGCATGCTATTTTTCCTGATCTCTATCCTTCTAAGTAAAGCTTAGTGCGAGTAGGGCCTATGGTAGTTTAATTGAACCGGAGAAGACTTCCCAGGTGGCAATCATGTTAGGAACTAAAGAGAAAATGAGCTGGAAATCAACCATGAAGCAGACCAGCAGGAGCATGGGAGAACTCGAAAGGTTCCGAATGAGATATCTGGGCACGTGGACAGTCTAGGAATGCAAGACTAGAGGTCAGAAGCTAAAGTCTGCAGGCACTAAAAGGGGCATCTGTAGCTTCATCTGCACAGCTACCCTCCCATTACCCACACACGTGTAGGATGCCTGCATTTGGCTTCCTGGCTTTTGGATGGATCCTGGGGAGCAAACTCAAACTCCCTACCACTGCTCTTGCACCTGTTGATGGCACTGATAACTGTCTGCACCTGGCTGGAGTGGGTGCCACAGCCAATCGGCAGCAACTCCTGGGAAACCCATCCTGACAAAGCACAGTGGATGAGTCAGAGCCTTAAAGCAGCCAAAGCACTGCTGTGCCAAGGCAGCTCTGGCAAGTTAATGGGAACATGTGAGAAACTGCATCTCTAGGCCCAGGATGTTGGGTCCAGGGACTCAAGGAATGCTTCAGAGGGCTTGGTCTCCTACGTATTATGTCAACAGAGGAACATCCCGTTTCCATGGGCCCTTCACAGTACAGCTCCCATCTGCTTCTCTAGCTCCATCACCCTCCACTCCAGACCCTTCCTGCCCAGCCTGCTCTCAACATGCTGTGCTTCTCACCACTGCTTCAACACTTGAGGCCTATTCACACCCCCGTGTCTTGCTAAATATTATTCCCTCTGCCTGGCTCGGACTTTTCCACCTCACTTTCTCTATCTGACCCAGAAAAGGTTGCTGCAGGCTAGCTGACTCCCTTGACCTAAAGTCACCTTTGCTGTAGGCGTCCCTCTCTCCAGCTCCTGCTTCTTCCCCTTTCCCTTAGACCTATCCACATCTCCATTAAGTTCTCCTCTAATCATTCAATTTTTGTGTGTTCCAAATCTTTCCAACTGGGATCTGACAGAACATTTACAGAAATGTATTGAACATTTTTACTTGTCAGTTTCTTCACTAAGATTATAACTTCCTCAAATGTGGAAACAATTATTTTATCTATTTGTTCAGTAGTTTAACAAGTATCAATATTTACAAGGTCCTCCACTATGTCAGGACCCCAGGGATAAAATGACAAGCAAGAAAGACCATGCCCTCATGGAATTCCTGTCTACTAAGGGCCATTCAAAGACTGTCTTGGGATTTCTTAATTTTGGAGACCATATCATACATCATATCGAGCATTTTAAATGTACCAGTAAAAGTTATGAAAGCAGTCTTACAATTTTTTGTGTGGCATCATGAGATACAAATAGCACATATAATTCATGAATTGTTATGATTTTATAGAAATTATGCTTATCGAGGACTTCAAAATTAAGAAATAAACTTTTCAAAAGCAATGAAATATTTATGAATACCCAACTAAATAATGAAGTCAATATTTAATTATTAATTCAGATTTTCTTCATTTTTAAACTTTGGACTTTTTTATTAATTTAAATTTATAAATTTGGATTTTTAGTTTTATTTTCACATTTTGGAATTTTGGGAGACATGATAATAATACTCACCAATATCTGACCCTCCTTACCTCTGGGCAAATAGAAAGCTGTACTTCTCAGTCCCTACAGTTGAGCAAAGCCATGTGATTAGTCCTGCCCAATGAAAGGGAAGTGATGGGCAGAGAAAAGCCTCGATTATTCAGACTCCCTGTCTCTGCCTTGGCAATCAGGAAGTCTGGGTTTTCTAGATGGGGCAGCTAAAAGACGGTGGAGGTTCTATCAGCCTGGGTTCCTGAGTGACTTTGTAGAGCCCAGAATGCCCCTTCCCTCACCATTAACCTGCAATGAACGTGTAACATAAGCTAGAAATAAAGCTTTTTGTATTGAGCCACTAAGGACTTGGGAAATAATTGTTGTTGTAGCATAATCTAACCAATGCTTACTAATACAAAGCCCCATGTTGGTTTTTTGGTTTTTTTCAGGTCTCTTACATTTTCAGAGGCCCTGTATCCAGGCCTCAGACACCATGCCAACACTACCTAGTAAATGAAACAACCCTAAATCTACTAGGGGACACAGGAGATCAAATGAGAAGTTAAAGTTTAATCAATGCAATTCATTCAACAAAGACTTATTGAGCTCATGCTACGTGGAAAGAGGATGAGATCAACTTCCCCTGAGTCACGTGGGCTCCATGAGAGTGCGGTGGATACTGGAACAGATTCAGAGTTCTAAGTAGGAGAAAGACAGATGGCTGCTCCGTAGACAACCACTAGTATCTGCCTCAGGGCAGCAACTCCAAAGTTGATGACTTCTTTCACCAATGGTCCCAAATAAAATAAGGATAAGACACTTCTGGTACTAAGGAAAAAATGATTTCTCTGGGAGGATAAACAGAGACACTGCTCTGTGTTGTTTCAGTCTGCAGGCTATTAAGGAAGGCCACGGAGGATGGGTTCTTATAAGGAAAAAGAGGCCATTCCATTAAAGAGAGAGGAAAGCACTTTCTCTTCAAGTGAGGTGTGGAGGAAGAAACGGGCTACCTGAGAGATGACAGTGACCAGAAAAAAAAAAAAAATAAGAGAAAGAATGCAAGAAAAAAAGCTCTCAAGGATTCTGACCCAGGAAGATTCTCTATCTTTGGTTGTTAGTAATTCTATAGTTAAAATATTACCTTGTACAATGCTCCCTGTCAGGTTGAGAGACTGGGGCTCAGGCTCCTTTTTCTGTTGATATTTGTACTTTTTAAAATATAGTTTTCTGTATATTGCAACAAAAGCAAGCAATAATCACTTTTAAATTGATTTTATAGAGGTTAATTTAACTGCAGTAAAATTCACCAATTTTAGGTTTACCATTTGATGAGTTTTGAAGGCATCAAGTTGATCATTACTATCAAGATATAAAACATTTAACTTGCCCCCCAAATTCTCTCTTATTCCTTTGATATGTACTCTTTTTGAAATGCGGCCTTAAGAAAGTTTGCCAACCTCAATTCCATGAGTGGACTCTCAATAGACTGCATCAAAGATGATAATCATAGACCCCTTGCTAGTGATTGGTTCAGGAATGAGTATGAAAATCTAATTCTGGCTTAGGAGAGGATTGCTATAAACTTCTGGGAAAGCATGGTCATCCTCTTCTGCTTCTGATGGAGTAACTAACTGATGCTACACATTTCACCATGAACAAATAGAAAACTGGACAAACTTTATGAAAGAACTGTTTTCAGACTTTAGACAACAGGTAGTGCAGGACTGTGATCCACTATGTTTAGCCAATTTCTGCCCAGAGGAAGTGTCCAGGCTGCAAAGCAGGGCGGTGTAAGCCATGCAGAGAAGGCTCATCTACAGAGCCAGGGAGACAGAGATTAGTTTGGGAGGCTAAGCAGCTGAGATTTCTGAGGCAGAATACCAGAGAAAAGGGAACTAAACAGAGAAAATGCCAGAAATCTGCATCAGGGTCCCAAGTCTTGGCTGAATTCTAAGAGGCCACACAGCTGCTGGTCAAAGAGCAACTATAATGAAAACAACAAAATCAGGCTGCTAAAAGCTGAATATCTTAGCACTTCTCTCATTAGTCATGCCATCCTACTATCTTTATTAATAATCCTACAGCACGGGGGCCTCTGTTTCCTTTACCCCATCACTTTCTACTCTCATCTCTGATGCACAGAGGAACTTCTCCCATAAAAATGCAATTATGATGGGACTTCTCCAGCGTTCCAGTGGTTAAGACTCCACCTTCCAATGCAGGAGGTGTGGGTTCGATCCCTGGTCGGGGAACTAAGATCCCACATGCCGCACGGTGTGGCCAAAAATATATATTAAAAAAAAGCAACTGTGTGAGTGCTCTAAGATTAACTTGTGATTCTAAAGAAAAATTTGTTTGCCTTATGGGTGGTCCATTTAAGAAAATAAGGGTTCACCATTGCCATCCAAAGATGGAGCCTGAAATAAGTGTTCTGGGGCAGCAAAATTTACCAGAACCCAGCAGGGGTGGGGAAAAGGGAGGGGACGGAGGCAATAAAAGGACAGAGGGCAACAGAATGAAAAAGAGGGTATTTCTTGGCACCCATCTGATGATTGCTCTGTTTGGACTGAAAGGTAACCCAACGGCAACAGGAAAATGTTCTATATCATTCTCTGAACTATGAATATGTTTGTAATAAGCCATTCATAAAATCAGATTCTTTCTTGTAATACCTGCACTCACCCATTTCCAAATGTTTTTAGACAGAGTTACAGTCTAAAACAAACCCTCTGGTTCTCAATAAGATAGAATCATTCCTCAACTATCACTCTGCTAACATCTGACTTAGGAACTACAAGGTATCCATAACCATAATTTAATTTCCAACATTCTATTTCAGATTAGAGTAAAACATCACAAAGAATGGGATTAATATGCAGAGCACTGTAGAAGGAGGCTGGGGAGTAAGAAGACAAGCAATGGGGAGTTTAGAATCTGCACATAAGCAAGGAGCTAGGAAGAAAAGTTTTCTAGTCCTGTCTGCTTTTCAGTGCTGGGGTCATAGAATTTTCTCCCAACCCAGCAGGTAAAACAAAAGATAATGCCCAGCATCTCCTACTTGGCTCTGCTTGGTACTCTAAGCTTAAAATAGCTACTATAGATAATGAATGCCATAGCATTGCTAATTTATTTAAATGAAAAGAGTCCTCATCTGTGATTTTCCCATCTATATCCACCTGTTAAACTGCCTGAAGCAGAGAACATGCTGGTGGTTACTAGACTATTACTTATACTCGTGGGTTTAGCTCATTAAAATGATTTTGGAGGCTCTCAGAACAATAAGCATGGCCTGTTGTCACTATTTCTATTTTTATTTCTTTGGGATATCACCTAGAAAGGCTGGATTGGATTACAGCAAGTGACTACAGCTAAGTGTGAGGGGATGTGAAAAACAGAGTCTTCCTAAGCTTTTGCTACATTCTCAAGAATAGGTGGGAAATGACGCTGAGGAATTTAAAGTCAGTTAGACCTGGATTTGCCAAGGGGAAGTTATTTAACCATTCTGAGCCCTGGTTCTCTTAACAGTAAAGTTGGACAATAATATGTATGTTACAAAATTACTGTTAATAATTAGAAGCAACAGGGACTTCCCTGGTGGTGCAGTGGTTAAGAATCCACCTTCCAATGCAGGGGACGCAGGTTTGATCCCTGGTCAGGGAACTAGATCTCACATGCATGCTGCAACTGAGTTTGCATGCCACAACTAAGGAGCCTGTGAGCCGCAACGAAGGAGCCCACCGCCTGCAACCAAGGAGCACACGTGCTGCAACTAAAGGAGCTGGCGAGCCACAACCAAGGAGCCCACCTGCCGCAACTAAGACCTGGCGCAACCAAAAATAAATTTAAAAAAATAATTAGAAGCAACATATATCTAATACACAACACATCTGACAGGTGGTTGATAAATGGTACTTGTTATTATAGCTCTCCAAAGTTTGCCAAAAGATAAAATCCTCATTAAATCATGAGTTTTTCCAGTATATCCCCAATATTTCATTAAGGGCTTACAGATACAAGCACAGTAGCAGTTATATTGGTACCATAGAAAGACACATAACTATATAAAATAAAGCTTATAATAAAGCGACTCTCCTGTCAATATAAGTAGAGTTGCATGAGGATTAACCATGAGTGAAAGTGAAAGGGAAGGGATTCTATTTCCAGCTCTAATAGTGTAACTTGTAGCAAACCAGTGAATTCTTGCATCAAGAAAAACTAGAAGGAACAAGATTTAAGAAAAAAAAAAAAAATCTCTCTTTGAAAGCATTGAGAGCTGCTGAGGCAACCAGGACTGAAAGGCCAAGATACTAAAGAAAAGTGAAGAGAGAGAGGTAAGCCTGTAAGTTTCCCATTGGGGAATTTCTTAATTCTTAGTGCTGGCTAAAAGGCTAAGAACCTGAGCAGAGTGTGTTCTTAAGAGGCAAAGCAGCTGAAAGAGTTTCTGGACAGAAAAGACAAAAAGTGGAGTCCAAAGACAACAGGGATAGGGGGAGAGGCAAGCATGACACAGAGTCGACTTTTTAAGATACACAAAGCAAGAGGGTAAGAATCTAAGGAAAATGCCAATGAAAGCACAGGGGAGTTTACAATGGCCTAACAGTGCCAAGGAAATAAAAGTAAGAGCATATGACCCAGCAAAAAGAAGGGGCCCTAATAAACACCCACAGCCTCTCAGTTAAGACCCTTGGAGGGCTATGTCCACAAGACTGGGGGCAAACCAGTTGGATATTCGTCTTAATAAAAATTACAACACAGATGATTCACGGCAACTCAGTTGTTGATCACATTAAAGTGATCTGACCCACCCTCCCCCCAACCCTAGCTTCCTGGCAGAGAACAGGGTGAGCCCTTTCTGAGGGAAGATAAAATCAGGAATCGATGCAATTTTTTCATATACAATGTCCATTATTTAATGAAATATGACAAGGCATACCAAGAAATAAGAAAAAGAGAAAACCCAGATGATATAAAGAGACCTTCAGATTATCTAGATCACTGCTGTCCAATAGAACTTTCTGCAATGATGGAAATGTTCCATATGTGTGACATCTAATACAGTAGTGGCTGCACATATGTGACTGTTGAGTACCTGACACGAAAACTGAATTTATTTTATTTTAAATAATTTACATTCCTATTTGAATTTAAATAGCCACAAGTACCTAATGATCCCTGTATTGGGCAGCACAGCTTTAAATAGAATGCATACTTTTCATGCTGATAAAGGGAAGAGATAATAAAAAACACTTGATTAACCCAACAAAGGAGGGAAAAAGGAACATAGAACAAACAAGACAAAAAGGAAAGAGATAGTACAATGGTTAATACATATCCAATTATATCAGTAATTATATTAATTACAGAAACAATATATACTGCAATAGAAAAACAAAGATTGTCAGACTGAAAAAAACCACCACACATTCAATTACGGAAATTTCTTTATATACTGCCTCTCCTTCACGCTCTCTTCTTCTTCTCTAGAACTCTCATCATATTAGACATATGCTCACCCGTTCATTCTATCCTCTATGTCTTCACCTTTTTTCCTATTTTTCATGTCTTTACTTATCTTTGCTGCATTTTGATTAATTTTCTCAACTCTCTTCCAATTCAGTAATTCTCATTTTTCCTATGACATATCTACTGTTTAACCCTTCTATTGAGTTTTTAATTTCAATGATTTCATTTTTAAGAGTTTTTTCAACTGTTTTTCAAATTCATATATTCTATTCTAATATCACAATATCTTACTCTTTCCTTTTGGTTTTTACTCCTTTGAGCACTTTAATAATATTAAGCATGGTTACTCTACAGTATGTTTCAGATTGTTGTATTTTATCAAGTTCTTAAAGTCCTAATATTCCTCTTCATCATGTCTAATTATTCTCTCTCATGAATTATTTCCTCTATGATTTATACATTTTAATCACTAACTCTTCATGGGAGTTCTTTACTGCCCTGGACTGCTAGAAGTGTTGCTACGGAGAGTTTTGCTTTTGCTGGACACTCTAGGATTTCATTGGTATGAAAGATGAGTGTTCACATTAAAATCCTAGGAAGACTGTCAAATGAGACTTAACATATACATATGGAAAAAGCTTAGAGCTTTCATTTCTCAGGTGAATTTTCTTTACTTTTTGGTTTTAGTGTTTAGCTTTTCTAATTCCCCTTTCATTGAGAGACAGCAATCCCAAGGCCCTACCTGTATGCAGGGACCTAAGTTATAACTTTCTGCCTCACACAAGTCAAAGACTGCCTTCTGCCCTACAGCCTCTAGCTCCTAGGGGCTATATGCAGTCAACAGCATCCTTTGTACAACTATCCTTCAACTACATCTGATCCAGTAAAAACCAAACTTTGTATCAATGTGATGGTCTTGCATTCACTTCTCAGTCAACTAGAAAGCTGAGCACTGAGAAGAGTATCTCAAAACCGTACTAATTGTTACCCTTACCAAATATGATCTCTCACCTTAGCTGAACCCTCATTCAGAGTTTCAACTTTACTCATCTCTGATCAGCTTGCTCTCCCAAACTGCATAATGACTATCTTATAATGGGCCCTCCATATCTGAGGGTTCCGTGTCCTCAGTTGGTTGAATCCGAGGATGTGGAACCCGCAGTAGGGAGGGCTGACTGTACTACACCATTTTATATAAGGGACTTGAGCATCTGTGGATTTTGGTATCTGTGGGGCTCCTGGGACCAATCCCCCACTGAGGAAGTACTATACTTTCTTCTAAAGCTCCTATTCAAAGCAGATAATCTGGCTTCCTGTTACATCAATAGAATCAGACCCATCAAGCAGGACGTCTCTCAATATTCTGCTTCCAGGCAGACATTCACATACATCACCACCTACTTTCCTTTAAGCTCAGAAGTTTGGTGTCCCAACTCCTATCCTAGGTACGCTCCTCCATCTCTGAGCTCTCTCTCATTTCCTCCCTCTTTTGTGAGACCTTTTCTCCAATGTTCTCTCCTGTATCTTCAATCTCTCAACTGGCTTCTTTCTCACACCTGATAAACATACTCAATTGTCTCTCTCTCTCTAAAAGACTAAAATAAAAATAAATAAATAAAAATAGGGTCTTTTCTCCCAGAATCTTCACCTAATGTCTGGCCTCTTTCTTCTCCTCACTGAAAATACTTGAAAGATTATTTATTCTTCTTGGCTGTACTTTCCAATCATTTTTCTACCACATGTAATCTGGCTTCTGCCCAACCACTTTATTGATATTGTTCTTATTTAGGTCATCAATAAATTCCTCGTTGGCAAACCTAATGGACAGTTTTCAATATATATTTTACAGGACCTCTCCACTGCACATGACACCATTGATCATTCCCTCCTCTCTATTTCCTCCTTCCCAAATTCCCTATTTCCTTTTTCTCCCATGGCACTGAACTCTCTGCCAATCACTTCTGTGGTCCTGTGTAATATTTCCCAAGGTGCTCTCCTTCACCCAGTACTCACCTTACGCAACGTACTTTCCTTGCTAGACCTCACTTAATATCTTGATTTTATTGACAACTTAATAACCAATGAATCCAGTGCTTCAGCAAAGGCATTTTCACACCCATACACATTAACTTGTAGACAGACATTGTCTTGTGGTCATCCCACAGGGCTCATCCTCTCTATGTCCTGAATCAAATTTGTCATCTCCTTTGGTAGAAGTACTCCTGCTCTATGTTCTCTTCTTCAATTGGAGACACCATCATTCACCTATGATAGAAACCTGGGAATCATTCTTGACTCCCACGTCTTCCTTACCCTTCACATCTATGTGCAGTAGTATAGCATGGTGACCCAGAGATTAGCACTGAACAGGTCCTTGCTCCTGATTTATTAACTATACTGGGCAAGTTATTAGATGGCAGTTTCATAAGTTCAACCTAGTGCTTATTTTCCCCCATCTGCAAAAATGGAAAAGGTATGGTACACATTACAAAGAGGATTGGCATGAAGATTAAAGAAGGTAATGCATGCAAAGCACCAGCCTCTTGCTTCATACATAATAAATGCTCAATAAATGTAGCTTGTTTTATCAAACCCATCAAGCCCTATCTACTTCCAAAATATATCTTGAAGTTGTCTCCTCACTATTACCTCCTCACTATTTACTCATTCACTCATTTATTAGGAAATTCTTATTGAACAGTCACATGTTCCACGGACAAAGTTAGGCCTTGGGAATTCATGATGAACAAAGTAGACGTTGCCCCTGCTTTAGTGGTACTTCCAAAATGGAGGGGAGGACAGACTGTTACACAGCTATTACATGAAGTCATAAAAAGTCATGACCCTAGGGTTTGTTCTGGTTAGTGAGAGTACATTCTCCAGGTCCCATCCCCTTTCCCTAGGGTCCTGGGTGAGGAAACACATGACAAGCCCAGAGATGAAAGAACTGTTGAAGAAACTCCTGCCAGAGCGATCTACCTAGACCACAAATCTGACTATGTCACCCACTGTGTAAACTTTTCTATGGTTCTTCATTGCCTTCAGGGTAAAGTAAGACTCCTTAAAATGACAGATAACTTACCTCATCTCTTAAAATGAGAGAGAGAAAGAGTGCTAAGATATATTTCAATAATACTGAACTATTTATACTTATATATACATGCCATTTTTTTTTATGTTTTTATACCTTTGCTCCCAAGGCCCCTGAAACATCCTTCACCCTCTCTCTGCTTTGGTAACTCTTTATACAAGCTGGGATTCTTATGGAAAGAAGAAAAGGAAAGCAAGCCAACTCAAACTAGCTTGAGAAAAAAAGAGAAATTCATTATAAGAATACTGGGGTGTCTCATGCAACAGGACAGGGAAGTGGCTGCGCAGCTATCGTAGGTAACAACAGAACCAGAAGCTTGTATGCTGGGAGCATGCATTCTCTCCACAGCTCGTCTCTGCTTCTCCCTGTGACTTGTCAATGTAACTCAGATTGTTGTTGTTTTTCCACTACCACAAGGCAGAAAACAAGGCAGTTGACAGTTCTCAAGCTTCATTGGGACCCGTGTTGAAAAATTCTAGGGAGGGACACTGATTGGCCCAGCATATTTCAGGTGTCCATTCGCGGACAAAAACTTGTAGGCTAGGGACACAATGTAACAGTGAACTGAATGGCTCTTCTTGCCATACCCATGTGGATGGGGGAGGAAAGCACCTAGAAAAGCCAAGGAGAGAGAACAGGACAGATTAAGGAACACAATGAGTAGAGTACATTTGTACTCATCCTTTATGACAGCTCAGGTGGTCCTCCTCCAGGGACACTCCAGACCCCCTTTATTGGGTTGAATGTCTGTATTCTATGCACCCTTACTGCCCCATATGTATGCCTAGTTGTCTAATACTGCCGTTAAAATATTCAATGATCTGCTTCTGTGTCAGTCTCTCATGAACTCCTCGAGGACAAGTGTGTATCATATTCAGTTTGATTCTTCAAACTCTGAGGATACAAAAGCAAAGCAATAATGAATGTGTAAATTTATTAAATATTTCTGGAAAAAATGAGTAGGTGATTACTCGAACTGACACGTGAATTTTATTTCTGAAACTCTAGATAAAAAGTCATTTCAAACTTTCTTTGAAGTCACTACACATGTATCCTCTTACACAGCAAACTCCAGTGATTAATAATTCCAAACCTTATTAATTATCTTTTCTGAAGTAATTATTAGAAGTGAGAGAATCTATATAATGGATTTGATTATATATATTTAAAATCACTTAATTACCCAATATTCTGAAGAAAAGCACCAAAAAACTCCTACTATGCTTAAGAACTTTCCAATCCCAGCTCATGTGACAGCCAGTAAAGTTAAATAAAAACGCCAATTCATTGACAGAGGCATTCTCTGTTCCTTAAAATTACAGGAAAGAGTAGCTCACCACTGTCAAGGCATTTATCAAATACATACAAAAAATGAACAAAAGGTAAAACAGAGTGAGAAGAATCTTGGTGAAAATTGGCAAAACAATGTTCTGCTCTCCCTCTGCTGGCTCCTAGGTAGTATTGCTCTTCAAAGGCCGGCCCAAAGGCCCAAATGAGGGTTCTCTCATGGAAGCCCCAAAATATTTAGAATTGTTCACACTGTTCATCTAAATAAGCCCCCCTCAAGCCAAAGCATCCCCCCAAAGCCATCAGTATCTTTTCTCCCTATAATTAATAACGGCTAATAATCTGAAAAAAATAGATATATATATGTGTATATAACAGGATCACTTTGCTGTATACCTGAAACTAACACAACATTGTAAATCAACTACACTTCAAAAAAAATAAAATGAAATTATAAAACCAAACAAAAAATAATGGCTAATACAGAAAAGACAAAATAAGTAGACTCTAACGGCTTGACACCTAATTTTTCAAGAGAGTAATTCAAAAGAACAGAGATATATGTAATATTATATTTTCTGGTTTTCTAAGAATATGATCCTTACTCATAGATCAAGATGCAACCTGATAGAATGGGAAAAACCTGCATTTTGAGTTAGAAGACCTGGGTATGATTCTTGAGCTTTCCTGATTATCTACTGGTTGTGTAACCTTTCCTACTTGTCACTTTTATATTGGTCGCATAACGTGACCGTTTTTGGAACTGAGTTTCATCAACCCCTAAATGAAGATGCTAGGCAACAGAACTGTTGGATCCTTTTCTTGTTCTAATATTTTCTGATTTTAAGTGCTGTTGAATTACAAAATTTTAATGGTTTCTGCTTTTTCTTGACACCATTTGGGTCGTTCTCAGACATAAGCAAAATGGTTGAAACCCTTCCTGTCACCATCAGCTTCTTTCCTGGATGCAGTGCCAAACACACTGTGGACACCCAAATGAATGTTGATTGACATATCAATGGTTCTGACGGCAATGAAGAGCCCCGGGGCTTTAATTCAGGCCGAATTCTCTCCTGCTTATACATCTAGAACTCGGAGCAGCAGCTGTGAACAGATCTGTATCTCCTTGCCCACGCCACCCTCACAACTGTCTGAAACCTTTGCTTCAAACGGGAAAAATGAGAAACAGCTAAAAATGTACTTTCAATCTGTTCTACTGTCCAGTCATTAGTTAAATTCCCTATACCACATTTCTTTAAATCAACTGACTCTTCGATATTGTTGCAAGGAAGGATGGTACAAAGTGGTGAGAGGGAAGTCAGGAGGTACAGTTTCAAACAGCTCCACTTCTCAGTTTAATATCCATCTTTCAAGACTAAAATACAGCATGTCGTGAACGAGAGCACATGTGTGAGCTGCTCACTCAGGGCTCATGTATAATTGGCAGTCTATAAATAGTAGCAAACATAATTTTAGCTACCAGTTATTGAGAGCTTAATTGTGGCAGGTATATATGCATATATATACATTACCTACTTAAGGAGATCAACTATATATATATAGTTGTGATATTGTGATCTGCAATAAGAAATTTTTATGTGGTTTCGGTCCCTTTTCCTGGCACAGAGCTCCCAAAATCCTTAGAACTCCCTAATTGATAAGAGTAGTAAACAAGCTCCTAACAACTACACCAGAGTTTTGTTAATGAGGGGACTAAGGGAAAGCCCCAAAGGCTAGGGGCTGGTTGCCGGGGGAACCAACTAGGTGAGTAGAGGGTTGGAACTAGAGGCCTCATCCCACCTCTGGGAGGGGAATGGGGCTGGAGGTTGAGTTCAATCACCACTGGTTAATGATTTAATCAGTTAAGCTTAATGAAGCCTCCAAAAAACCCCAAGAGGACTGGGTTGAGAGAGCTTCCCAGGTTGGTGAATGCAGGTAAGCTTCTGGGAGAGTGGTGTGCCCCAGAAAGGGCATAAAAGGCTCTGCACCTATTCTCACCTGCCTTGCCTTATGTATCACCATCTGGCTATTCCTGAGTTATATCCTTTTCTAATGAAGCAGTAATCTAGTAAGTAAAATATTTTCCTGAGTTCTGTGAGCTGCTCTGGCAAATTAATGGAACCAGGGGATCACTGAAACCTCAGATTTATAGCCAGGAGGTCAGAAGCACAGGTAACAACCTAGAATTATAATTGGTGTCTGAAGTAGGGAGGGGGCAGTCTTGTGGGACTGAACCCTTAACCTGTGGGATCTCACACTATCCCCAGGGAGATAGTGTAAGAATTGAGTTAAATTGTAGGACAACCAGCTGGTGTCGTGGAATTGTTTGGTGTGTGGAAAATCCACACATCTGGTGTCAGAAGTAAAGGAGTATATAGTATAAAGAAAAACACACAGGAGGAGGTGTGGTATGTGTGTATATATATAAACTGTAAAAGATTAATAAAAAAAAACCTCAATTGAATGGAGTTGGGAGACCAGAAGGGGGCGCTCTCACAGATGGTAGCAGAGCCCCCCCAATAGGAAGAAGACAGACTCAGCCAATGAAAAGCCATGGACTCTTTGTTTACTACAGCCCTCCCAACTTCCTTTCCTCTCTATAAAATCATTGCCTCCCCTTGCTGTGCAGAGACTTGCACGTGGCTCCCATGGTTGCAGAACCTGAATTGCAATTCTCTGCTGATCCCAAAGAAACCCATCTTTGCTGGAGAAATATCTGGCAGTCTATTTGTTTCAACAATACCACAGAGGTATATACATACATAGATCATACCACAGAGGTATATGTATATACACAGAGGTTTGAACTGCGTGGGTCCACTTAACAACGGATTTTTTTTTTTCAATAGTAAATACTACAGGACTCCAAGGTTCATTGAATCCATGGATGCAGAGCCATGAATAAGAAGGGACAACTATATATACTGTTAAAAATAAAACTACAGGCCCAAAATGACATCACTTGCGGTAAAGTCCACAACGTCAAACCTAGATTTAATACCTAATCTAACTGCAGTTGAACATTCTGCAGAAATGTAATCTTAATCAACCAGTTTGGAATTTTCCGGTCAGCACCTTTGAGGTAATCTGTCAAATGGGCCCTCTCCATCCCCCCACCCCCATCCCGGAAGAAGAGGCAATCTGCATAATAAAACCTCTGCCATTCCTTTCTCTCCCTCCCCCCACTCCCCAAAAGATGTCCCTTTCTTTTATTTTGCTAATAGCTCCCTTGCCCCACCCTTCTTCCTACAACAATCTTCCATTTTGTACCACTCCTTGGGATGCCCTTCTAGTTGTTAGAAGACATGATGCCCAATTCATAAACCCTTGAATAAAGCCAACTAGATCTTCAAATTTACCAGGTTGAATTTTGTTTGACTAGCATATAGCTAAACTCTCAATGATTGGAAGCTATAATAATTCTTGCTAGTATATATACTTGTCAAAGAACAAAATTCAACAAAGTCCATTTTAAAGATTTTATTGTTGGGAATTCCCTGGTGGTCCAGTGGTTAGGACTCTGTGCTTCCACTGCTGGGGGCCCAGGTTCAATCCCTAGTCAGGGAACTAAGATCCCGCAAGCTGCACAGTGCGGCCAAAAAATAAAGATTGTATTGTCTTTATTCAGCGATTCATGTACAGATTAGCAGATTGAGAGAAGTTTTGAGGAACTGTACAGAATGAAAGCCTTTTACAGGTAAAAGGGAGCAAGAACAGGGAAGTCATACTAGGCATTTGCTGACTGATTAAAGTGAGGGTATTTTCCTTATATGGAGCAAAGGGAAGTCTAGGAGCCTGGTTAGGTAACTTGTGCTGAGCAGGCAAGCACTGATTGGTTTACCTTGGCCTTCCTTATTTTGGGAGAGCCAAGAATAGAAACTTTGTTAAGTTTTGGTTTGCTGACAAGGAACTTATTTAGCATGAGCGATTCCACCTTGGGCCAAAACTGGTTACTTTAATATATTATATATTATACATATACACACAAACATGTATATGTATATATGCTTGCTACATACATACACACACACACACACACACACACACACACACACACACGCATATGTTTATTCCCCACAATAACCCTATAAGGCAGATGATATTATCCCTATTTTACAGATGAGGAGTTGAAGTTTAAGTTATTAAAGTAACTTCCATAGGTTATGCAACTAATAAGTGGCTGATCCAGGATTTGAACCAGGCATATAATTCCAGAGCCCACTTAGAGTTGTTTTGTGCCCCAAGTGGTTCAATGAAGTAACTTAGTGTTAGAAAACAATTACTGGGCTTCCCTCGTGGCTCAGTGGTTGAGAATCCACCTGCCAACGCACGGGACACGGGTTCGATCCCTGGTCCAGGAAGATCCCACATGCCGCGGAGCAACTAAGCCCGTGCGCCACAACTACTGAGCTTGTGCTCTAGAGCCCGCGAGCCACAACTACTGAGCCTGCATGCCACAACTACTGAAGCCCGTGCGCCTAGAGCCTGTGCTCCGCAACAAGAGAAGCCTCCGCAATGAGAAGCCCGCGCGCCGCAACGAAGAGTAGCCCCCACTCGCCACAACTAGAGAAAGGCCACGCGTAGCAACGAAGACCCAATGCATCAAAAAATAAACAAATAAGTAAATAAATTTATTTTAAAAAAAAAAAGAAAACAATTACTTATGCAACCTCCAGAGTAACTAAAATGAAAAACCAACAATAACAACTGATAACCCCAAGTGCTGGTGAACATGTTTAGGAGTATAAATTGGAGCTGAATGTAGAGTAAATTGATGCAACCACTTTGGAAAACTCTTTGGCAGTATCTACTCACACTGAACATACACACTGCCTCTTATCTAACAATTCCACTATTCACTAAATATCCACTACATACGTTCACACGAAGTGTGGAATATACGTGCACTAAAAGACAGAATGTGCACAGCATCATTATTTGTAAAAGCCACAAATGAAATCAACCCAATGTCTATCAACAGTGAAATGGATAAAATAACAGGTTCTCACCTTCACGTAACAGAAATACGATTCAGCAATGACAAACAACTACTGCTACACCCAGCAGGGGTGGATATAATGTTGTGTCATGGAAGCCAGACACGAAAGAGTATATTCAGTACAATTCCAAATTCCAAAAACAATAGTCTATGGTAAAAGTAGTTAGAATGGTGGTTACCTTTGGCAACAGGTGACAATAACTGGGGGCAGGGAGGGCAACTTAAAAGAATCTTCTGGGATAGTGGAATTTCTTGACCTGGGTACTGGTTATACAGATATAAAAATTCATCAAGCTATGACGTGTGTACTTCTGTGTGACATATTAAAATTCAATATGAAAGCTTACAAAAAAAGAAGAAGAGGAGGAGGAGGAAAGCAATTACTAAGAATTCATCCTCGTTCATTTCCCATAACCCCTTTCGGAGCGCCAGGCCGTCTCATCCGAAACTTGGGACCCATTTCATGTTAATACTTCATGTTTTTCCTAGTTTGTGGTTCTTGTGCACATCACCTTCTTCCTCACATACATATCTAATCAGTTACGAAATCCAACTATATCTGCTTGCTTAAGTTCTGTCCTCTCTTGCTTTCTTAATTCCCTTAGTTCCGGGTTTCTCAATCTTGGCACTACTGCAATTTTGAACCAGGTAGTTCTTTGTTGTGAGGGGTTCTCTTGCCCACTGTAGGATGTTTAGCAGTTTCCCTGTCCTCACCCCACTAGATTATCAGTAGCACCCTCTAGTTGGAATAACCAAAAATGTCTCCAGACATTACCACATGTCTTGAGGGCAAGGGAATCACATCTCACTCCACAGAGCCACTGTCTTAGTTGATCGAAGACCTCATTATTAATCACCTGAATTAGGTCAAGAGATTCTACCTGGCCCTCCTGGACAGGACTGTACCTCTTCCCTATTCTTCACACTCCTTACAGTTTTACAGTTTTCTCCAGGATAAAATCTAGTATCTCTAATATGGCCAAAAAAAAAAAAAAAAAAGGGTATTATCTTTCCTCTACTTACCTCTCCAGCTTCCTACCCCAGCTATACTGAATTCCTTGCAGTTCCCTGAAGGATGGATGAAAGTCAGAAGTGTTAGTCAGAAGTGTTAAGTACACTAGCAGCTTAGAAGATAAATGCAAAACTCCTAGGATGTTTTATATATAGAAAATGAGTAAGCATGTACTTTGTGAAACACAGACAGAACTGTGTTAAATATACATAGTAAGTTAGTAAACTATAAGGCATACCAAAGTTAAAATAAATCAAATATATGATGGAACAGAGCATCATTTAGAGTCAAAAAGGAATGGAAAAACCAAGATATGAACAATTATGCCATCTCTGGGATGACAACTATGTCACCCCTAAATCAGCCATCCATAGGTGACACCTAGTATAGTCTCATACACGCTCTATCCAGTAAAGGCAAGTAAAACCCGTGTCTGTTCATCAGGCTAATTAGTAAGCTCTGGTTTTGACCAAGCACGTTTCCCTGCATCTATCCAGCAGAGCAGGTGTGTGCCATTGGCCCAAAGCACTTTCCACCTGTGGGCCTCCTTGCTGTAACCTCAACGCTAGTCCTCATAAGCATAAGATCAGTGGAAAAGGCTGATGTGGCAGACAACACACGAACACTGCATAACGCATGACTCAGCTGATGTTGTCCTTCCACTTGCTTGCACCCTAGCCTAAGTGCGTCAGCTTGCCCCAACTCTTTCCCCTTACTTTTCACTAGATATTTAAATTGATTCAGTAAACCGTGTTATTCAAGCATCTTAATTTGTCCTGTGAGCCTTCTGTTTCACTACCTCTAGGATAGATTGCCTAACAGTTTACTTGGAGGCCACCATTGCATCAAGCAGTTTTCCAAAAGACAATTCAATTCAGGCATTAATCTCCTCCCAGAACTTCCCTGCTTTAGCACCTCTCATTTTATCCTGTCCATATCCTTGCATTTCTGATGGCATTTATCACACCACACTGTGATTAACTATTTATTCCTCTGTCTCTCTCATTAGTCTATGAGCTCTTTGAAAGCAGGTATAAATTTCATTCTTCTTCTCTCATGATAACTTAGCAAAGTGCCAATCACAAAGTAACTACTAAAAGAACTACTGAATGTCACCTCCTGCGGACACAGTTGAGGGGATTACCCATTGTTCTTGCCTTTCTCCCATTTCTAAGATGGGTGTAAATTAGGCAGCGGCAAAACCCTGACTGGGTTCAAAGCAGCATGGAGGTGTTAGGAAGGACCATTAGAGAGGTTCCCTGCAAAAAACAACTTACAGTAGGTGTGTATAGTATTGCTAGCAAGCTTGGGCTTCGGTGGATCTTATTTCCCTGTCTCACACTTTTCACCTGGCTAGTTAAAAAAACAACAGTGCGGCGGGGTGGGGGAAGGGGCCCTCCTACCCCCACCTGAAAATGGCTGCAGGCTCAGACGCTTCAGTCTAAGGGATCTAGGGCCCTCAAAGATTGTAGGTGAATAAAATCTGCTTTAGAAATTAATCAGCTCTTAAATTGGTCCAGACAATAGGGTTACAAGAAAGATACTCTGTGTGTGTGTGTGTGTGTGTGTGTGTGTGTGTGTTTCCCTTCTGAAAATTTGCAAGCATCTTCCTGGTGCCTACACTCTACTCAACGTAATAAACATAGCTATTCTTATAATTTATAATAAAGGAGATGCATTTTGTAATATATTTCGCTTGAGTGAAAGAAATCAAAACTTGAGACCCTAAATAAAGGGTCTCTTCTGAAGGTCTTTTTAACTCATTCACTTCTCCTTCAGGGATTAGGAGGGTTGGGGTGCAAGAATGTGGCGTCACGCACAGGCGTAGAGATTCGCGAACACAACCCAAGTGAGCCAAACTTGCATCTTGTAAAAGGTGGCCCCAGACACCGCCCAATTCCCTAACACCCAAGAACAGAAGGGAAAAAAAAAAAAAAAAAAATCCAGTCAGCCTCTGAAGCAACCATTGCCTCACCTTGATTCATTCGCCAATTCACGCCGCCCCGCCCTTTCCGCCCCGAAGGCGGGGGCGCCAAGCTCCGTTCCCCTCTAGGCTTCTCCCAGGCCTCTCTTTATGGTCGTGCTGAGACTCTCTAGCCTGGCTCGCCGCCCTCTCGCTGGTAGCGCCGGGAAGAGCCGAGAAGCCGGCGGCCGAGGCCCAGCTGAGACGTTGCGGGTGTGGCCCGGACCCCGGCGGTGGAGCGCTCCCGCTAAAGGTGGGAAGGGCTGGGGGAGGCTTTGGGGAGGATCGGGGGCGTGGAGGACGATCCCTGGGTGGGAGGAGGGCCCGGGCCAGGTGATGGAGGTCCCCAGGAGAGGAGGGGGAGCAGATCGGACATGTGAGGGGGAGTGAGGGGGATTTTCAGCTGCTAGCTGAGGCCTCCGCCAGCCTGCCACCCTGCAGCGTTCCCCGCTTCCTCCGCTTCATCTGCGGCCCCTTGTGTCAAGGCCCAACACGGTTCCTACCGCCGCATCTGTTGACCCCCGCGGGTCGCCGCCTCTCTTAGGGAGACCTGGAGCCCTGCTAATTTTGACTTAGGCTTGTCTTATTTAGAGGAGAGCTTTGTGGCCTAGAGCCCCATCCACAGCTTATATCTCTGCCATTTGGTTTTTATTTTTTAAATCGGAGCCCTCCCAGCCCTAGCTGTTTGGTTGAGGCCGGATGCCGAATAAGTAGTCTTCTTTCTTCCATTCCCGTACCGTGAACATGGTAGAGGCTCATATGATGTATCTGGTGGCTTGCAATATTATGATACAGCCGTGAAGTAGGGGCGTTACGCATATGAGCACAGGGTTGAGGTGGGAATAATTGCAGGATCCTGAGCACCTAGTCACATTGATTTGGGCAGATTCAGCCTTCATTGTGTGAGATTCTGGCAGTTTAGGAACATGTATTCATTCGAAAGATGTTATCTACTAAGTGCCAATATTGTGCTAGTTGGAGAAGCTACAGCTGTAACAGGACCCTGGTGATTCCTTGCCCTCACGGAGCGTAATACATAATGGGAAAAACTAACAAAGAAGAAAGCCTGTGATGAGTGCTATGAAAAGGGAAGTCCCTGAAGTTCCTTACTCTTTTGCCTTGAGTGGTAGAGAAAATAACACCATATAGCTCCTGTCTTCCAACAGCTGAAAAGTAAAAGTTTCAAACACAGAGGAAGAAGGACCTATAACAATCGTATTTGGGTAAGGCACAGCAGAAAGGTGAAGACGCTGGCACCGTCTTGAAGGATTAGTTAGCATTGCCTGGCTTTCCAAGCAAAGAGACAAGATGAAGACATAAAATATAAAAGAACTTTGCTAGTAGACTATTTTGACCTGGAGTATGTGACGTTTGAACAAGTAATGCCATGCTAAAGAGTCCAGACTTTGTTTTCTAGGAAGAGGTGAAAGTGTTTTCAACAGAATAGCTTACAGTTCAGTGTCACAATCATTTACCCAACTGTTTGGCAGTTTAAGTATAGTATTAAGTACTGTTTGACAATGTTGACCACATCCAGAATTCAGGTAGAATAAGGAGAGCTTTGCTCATTCATCTTAGTCTGGAAACAATCTTTCAGTTGTTGAAATCAAGGGATTCTGTTCTCTTTGACAGTTAAGGACCATAGAAATAGAAATCACAAATGGAGTTTGGAGACCTGAAGGGTTTGCTGAATTGTGCCAAATGTGAACAGTAGGCAGTATATAGATGGGTCTTATTGTTTTAATCCATTCATCCAGCCTGTGTCTTTTGATTGGAACATTTAGTCTATTTACATTTAAAGTGATTATTGATAGGTATGTACTTATTGCCATTTTGTTGATTGTTCCTGGTTGTTTTTGTGGTTCTTCTCTGTTCTTTTCTTCTCTTGGTCTCTCCCCTCATGGTTTGATGATTTTTTTTTCAGTGTTATGTTTGCTTCCTTTCTCTTTTTTTTGTGTATCTATTATAGGTTTGTGGTTACCATGAGATTCATGTATATTGACACATATATATATCAGTTTATTTTAACCTAATTCTTGTGTAAATTTGAATGCTCTAAAAGCACATTTTACTCTCCCCCTCCCCCATGTTTTATGTTTTTGATGTCATATTTTACATCTTTTTATTTTGTGTATCTCTTAAATACTTAATTGTAGTTATAGTTGATTTTACTACCTTTGTTTTTTAACTTTCATACCTGTTTTTAAGCAGCTGATGCACTGCCTTGACTGTAAATTTGCCTTCACCAGTGCAGTTTCTTTTTTCATATATTTCCTTATTTCTTGTCATGGCCTCTTCTACTCAAAGAAGATCTTTAATATTTCTTGTAAGACTGGTTTAGTGATGATGAACTTCTTTAGTTTTTGCTTGTCTGGGAAACTCTTTATCTCTCCTTCAATTCTGAATGATAACTTTGCCAGGTAGAGTACTTGGTTGCAGGTTTTTTCCTTTCTGCACTTTAAATACATCATGCAAAGTTTCTGCTGAAAAACCGGCTGATAGTCTTTTGAGGGTTCTTTTGTGAGGGTTCTTTTGTATGTGATTAGTTGTTTTTCTCTTTCTGTCTTTGAAATTCTCTATCTTTGACTTTTGCTGATTTAATTATAGTTTGTCTTGGTGTGTCTTTAGGTTTATGTTGTTTGGAACTCTCTGTGCTTCTTGGACCTGGATATCTGTTTCTTTCCCCAGGTTAGGGAAGTTTTCAGCCGTTACTTCTTCAAATATGTTTTCTTTTTCTCTTCTCCTATAATGCAAATGTTAGTATGCTTGATGTTGCCTCTGAGGTCCCTTAAACTCTTTTAAATTTTTTGCTTTTTGCTTTTCTGCTTGGATGACTTCCACTATTCTGTCTTCTAGATTGTTGACCCAGTATATTTTTCATTTCAGTTATTGTATTCTTCATCTCTGTTTGGTTCTTTTCTATCCTAACTCTTAAGTTCTCAGTGTGTTCCTCCATTTTTCTCCCAAGTTTGTTAAGCATCTTTTTGACCATTACTTTGAACTCTTTATCAGGTAAATTACTTATCTCTATTTCCTTAGGGTTTTTTCCTGGACTTTTATCTTGTTCTTTTTTCTTTTTTTTGGAACATATTTCTCTGTCTCCTTCTTTTGTTTAACTCTGTTTTCGTATTAATTAGGTGAAACATCTACCTCTCCAAGTCTGGAAGGCATGGCTTTGTGTAGGAGTGTCGTCTGTATGGACCGTGTGTGCCAGGCAGCTTTGTCAGGCTGGTTGGACCTGGAGCAGGTGTGGACCAGTGTGTCCTGGAGCATGTTCACATTGGGACCACCCTAGTGGGGTGACTGGAGCTGGAGCAAGCATGAGTGGAGCAGGGGAAGGATGCGGTCCCAGGGCTTGCCATGCTCAGACCACTTTGGCAGGACAGCTGGAGCTGGGAGGTGGGGTGGGCCTGGGGCATGCTGGGGCAGCCTTGGCAGGCCAGTAAGAGTACCTGGACCGTGATTCTGTCCGCACTATTAAGGTGTAAGGGGAACACACAAAAAATGGCACTTTCTGGCACCTTGGACCACGGAGACAGTTTCAGCAGTTCTCTGCCCATTTGGCAGGCACTTGAGGGTTAGTATATGGATTTCCTTCATCTAGAGCGTAGGTGCCCTTTAAACAGTTGCTTCTTTGCTCTGCTCTAGGGTGGGCAAGTCTGCGTACAGGCCCCTCAGTGATACCCCTCCCTACCGAAGGTCCTCGTCAGGGTTGGGGTTCCCATCGATACCATGCCTCCATCTCTTTTACCCATGCCCTGTGTCGTCCCTCTATCACTTGTTCTGCAGCCCTCAGTTCTTCTTTGGCAGGAATGGATCTGTATGTAGGTACAAATTCAGCATGTCCGTGGGAAGAGATGAGTTCAGGGTCTTCCTACACTACCATCTTTGACTGGAACCTCCCAAATATTTTATTTTAAATAATACTATGGACCATATTTTTGTTTTAAGTTCACTTTATCTTTCTTATGGGGCCTGGGTCTTCTTGAGGTTTAAGACTATCCCACTTGGCCATTTAACCCTTCTGTTAGTACCCATTCAAGTGTCCTGTAGGTAGTTAGTATTTGAAGATAATGGGCACAAAAAGTTATCAGTTGCCAGAGGCATGACGTGTGTGTGTGTGTGTGTGTGTGTGTGTGTGTGTGTGTGTGTGTGTGTGGTGTGCGTGTGTGTGTGTGTGTGTGTGTGTGTGTGCGCGCGCGCGTGCGCTCAGGCAGGTGCACGCCTAGGACTGAAACTGCTGATTTGCAAAGTAGGGGTGAAGTTATTTTTTTTTTTAATTAAATAAAAGGTAAATGGGGAAATGCCTTATAAATTGTAAGACCCCTATACTGAAAAAACAAGGCATTTTTCCTGAAAGGGAAAGACTCTTAAAAATTGACCTAAAAATTCAGTAATTTATTTTTTCATTAAATTTCCTCTTAATGCTCTTTTTCCCACTAACTTGAAGAGTGGTAACCAAGCACCACTATCTCCCTCTGCTTTTGTTTTGTTGTTTGTTGTTTGTCTGCTTTTGTTTGATGGTTGTGGTTCTGCTTTGACTAACTCCTATAGGAGGCCTGTGATCATGTCCTAGAACTTGTGTTATTAGGGAAACTTGCTACTATCGTGGCCTTGTATGAGGTCACTCAGCTTCTTCAGTGCATCCAACCTACCTACCTTAGAGTTGGGTAATGAATAGCAAGAGATAGTGTTTAAAACTTATTCCATGGAATCTATAAAAAACAAATAACTTTAAAATATAATGTTTAAAAAATGAACTCATAGATAAAGAGAACGGATTGGTAATTGCCATTGTCAGGGGGTTAGGGTGGGCAAAATGGGTGAAAAGGGGGTCAAAAGGTACAAACTTCCAGTTGTAAGTAAGTAATGGGGATGTAACATCCAACATGATAACTAGTTAATAATACTGTACTGCATATTTGAAAGTTGCTGAGGGAGTAAATCTTAAAAGTTCACATCACAGAAAAGAAACATTTATAACTGTGGTGACAGTTGTTAACTAGACTTATTGTGATGATCATTTTCAATATACACAAATATTGTATCATTACATTGTATACCTGAAACTAATATAATGTTATGTAAGGTAATACCTCAATTTTTTAAAAAAGCTTATTCCCTAACTTGTCAGTGTTCAGATATATGAGGAGCAAATGCTTGTGTTTACTACCTAAGGTATAGAAGGGGTCTAATAAATCTATATTTATTTCATTCTCTCTCGACTCTTCTGGGAGTGCTATAAAAATATTGGAAGTTAATCTTAGAATCACAAAACACTCTGTTTAGGTACTGATGGAAAGTATTGGCAATTCTAAGGCAAGAGAAAATTGAAAATGCAGAACTTTTAAAAGAAAGTGTCAAATAATAAAATCCAGAGTTAATAAGGAGAGACTTTATTGAAAGGGTTATTGCAACAGGGGAAAAGGGATTATAGCAGTGGAGAGAATTCTCTGACCAAAAGATTTACCAGCTTCTCAAGGGATGAGTAAACAAAGCTAAAACAGAACTGCTTGGTCTGATTGTAGATCCCAGATTGTTTTGCCCTGAGGCCAGCCTATTCTCTCGAGGGGTCCTTTGCTGGCTCTGGCTGAGGGTAGGCCAAAGTTCAGGGACCTAGGGGAAGGAGAGAAACTTAAAATATGGTTAACAAGCATTTTGTTCCAATTGATTATTTTCAACAAGCAGTTCAGCTAATTACTCATAAATTTATAAATGAGACAATGGGAATTTGGAGGTCCTTTGTCCTGGTCATAGGTAAACAAGGGGATGTTCTTGAGTCTTATGGAAGCCATATGGAGAGGAGTAGGAGGGTTTCTTTAACCGTGGCTATTCAAGAACCAGGAGCACAGGTCTCAGGTAAAATCTGACTTGTTAAAAAGGCATTTTACTATTTGAAGTGGAAAATAATTAAGTGTACAAATAAAATTCATTGAAACATTTATACAGGAAGGCCTTAGGATACTCATTGACATTCAGGAATTAAAAAATCCTCCATCACTATGTGTAGTTTGAAAGCACTTAAAGACCAGTCTCATTTGTATCAGTGAAATTTTCCTGAGGTGGTGGGGGGAGTGGAAAACAAATCTAAATTACTCAGGTCTAAATGAACACATTTGGGGCTTTTTGTTTGTTACATGGTTTTCATCTTAACCTATAAGAACTGGATTTTTTTTTTCACTCCGTCAAAGTGACTTGGCTGGAGCAAATTAATTTTTTCCTGTTTAAAATATAATTTCCCACAAAAAAAGGGAGAAGGAAGTAAAATCATGACTGTCACACAGATATAAAATTAGCAACACATGGTTTTTGTTTACCTTATTAATGAGGGGACTGGTAAGATGTTATATAATCAGTTCAAATGACAATCAAAAGAACAGACACATTTATTGATCAGGAATATTGAAATAAATGAGCAAATAGAGGCAAAACTGTCTTCTTCCACAGTGGGCCAGGGATGTCAATTGTACCTCTACCAGACAGAATTTACAAGAATATAGACAAGAGTTTTGCATTGCTGTTAGTTTTGTACAGTTGTCAGCTGTAAAATAGCTCAAAGGCAATGAAAGACTCAGAGCTCTCATGTAATGGGAATGTGAAAACCCTGAAGGTTGTACTCTTCAGCAGTGCAGTTTTCCACTGAAGCAGGTATTTCTTTCTATACCTAGTTTATGAAATTTACAACTCCCCCTCCCCCCCTCAAATAATCTTCCCTAAGTGTCGGACTTCCTGGAAGGCAAGTACATGTCTGTGTGTGTGTGTTTCTTATTCTTTTTTGATATACTCTATAAATATAGAAGATGCTTGGTTAATGTTTTTAATTGAATTATCTAAAGCAGTGCATCTCAAACTGTACTGTGCTTACATATCACCTGGGGATTTCCTTTTTAAATGCAATTCTGATTCAGTGACTGTGGGGCTTTCCTGAGATTTCTCTTTTCTATTCAATAATAAGTTCCCAGCTGATGCTAGTACTATTCAATAGTTCATGGACAGTAAATAGTAATGTATTTCTGACTATTAATTGAGGAAGATATTAGATAATCATTACTGGAGAACATGGCACCATACTGCAGGTGAAGGGAGCAACATGAAGCTACTAGACTATCGCTTGAAGAAACAAAAATACTAATTGTGGGCCACATTGCCAGAGCACAGGCCAAAATGAGCAAAAGAAACAGTTGCTAGGAAACAGATCCAAAAAACTCTATAGCAGAACTTTAGCTTCAGAGAAGAGAACAGAAATGAGGACACTGGGAGATACAACAGGAGAGGAGCAACCAGAGGGGTATAGGTTTTAGAAGGCAGGCAGTAACCACCGAAGATCACTGCCTGAAATTTTGTGTTCCTTGAGCTAACCTGACTTTTTTTTTTTTTAAAGCAATGCTTGAACGTAAAACTGCTTTGACACAGGTGTGTACACTTTTACCGTGACGGTTTCACTCAAGTTAGTGGTATCAATATGCCATTGAGCTTTAAGCAATGTGTTAAATATATTTTGTACTGCAACTAGTGATTTGTCTTCTGTCAGATGGGGCACTTTAATT
Source organism: Balaenoptera physalus (assembly GCF_965194825.1). Classification (NCBI taxonomy): domain Eukaryota; kingdom Metazoa; phylum Chordata; class Mammalia; order Artiodactyla; family Balaenopteridae; genus Balaenoptera; species Balaenoptera physalus. The sequence continues at coordinate 85,507,141 of NC_138889.1, forward strand.
TTTAACTGAGCAGGTCCTGTAATTTGTTCATAAGTAGTTCAGTTTTCTTTTAGCAGCAAATAAGAGGTGGAAGATAATGTGAAGCTGGCACCAAAGAGATCTCTACTTACTGGAATATGCAAAAAAAAAAAAAAAGGCATGGTAAATGAGGCCACCAGATTTAGCAAATAAAAATACAGGATGCCCAACTGAATTTGAATTTCAGACAAACAACAAATTACTTTTTAGCAATATTTGGGATATAATTAAAATTATTTATACATTATCAAAAATTCAAATTTAACTGAGCATCCTGTATTTTATCTGGCAACTCCAATAGTAAATAATTCTACCCTAACAGTGATACCTGAGAGATGGCTTCTTAGAAAACAGCATAATTGTGCAGCAATTTAATTCCTTCAAGTGTTCCTCCATTATGTACTCAAAAGTACGCCAAGAGTTCAAAATGGTTAGAAGCCACTGCTTACCCAGAAGGGGATGTTTTCAAAGACTGGTAGGGTTATGGCTAACTTGAAAGAAAAACAAATTCCGCTCTATGCTGTCCAACTAAGAGTCTAGATTCATAGTGGTTTAAGGTTAATAAGAGAATTTATGCAGTTGTGGAAGCAAATGTCCAAGCAAATACTTACCAGAAAAATTAATTTAGTAGGAGTTAATCATATTTCCAAATTTCCAAGAGCGTCAGATCACTTAGAAATAAGGATTCAACCTCACCGGTACAACTTGAGTCTACTGATAAACTCTTGTGAATGAGATCGTAATTTAGCCAAGATTAAAGGAAAATAAAGGAATAGAAGCCCCTAATAGCAAAGAAAAAAAAAAAACTCCCTAACGGGTAAAAATATTTTATTGCCATGGACAGATAGAATTTCTAAAATAAAATTTCCAAGTCACAAGATGCTTTTCCTGTCAAATATGATCAGGGTATAGCCCAACTTCTTGAATGCTAAGAAATAGTTTTACGTTCAGAAAATCATATTATACATTAGTGGCTATAAATTGGTGATAGTTACCTACAAAGATAAAGAATCTGTGACATTAATAAGACATTAAGCGTTAGCAGTTTCCCTAATGTGCTGTGGGGATAGTTGATCAAATTTCCTTCCTGTTGACTGTTAAGGAAGGTCAGAGCCAGATTTGTGACACTATCTGCTGAAGTTTAATACAACATAGTTTGGTGGTGGTGTTTTATAACTGTATCTCTGGCTTCTTCTTTTCCATCCCTTAATTTATCTTAACCCACTTATCTGTTAAAAGAAAACAATTAATTAGATTTATACAAGCAGTTTCATCTGATGTGATTGGAACCTATACTTGGTAATTACATTTTAAAAGTTGGTTAAAATAGAATTTAAAATATTCTCTGTTTTAATCAGCTTTTAAAATTTTTAAGTTAAAATGTTCAAACACTTTAAATTCTGGGGTATTCTGGCAGCTTTTTCACTTATGATTATCTTTGAAATTTATTCAAATTGACTCATTTAATTCATGCAGTTTATTTTTAACTGTCCTGTAGCAGTCCCTGTTGAGTAACCTACAATTTCTCACCCTTTACCATTGGGTTATTTCCAATTTTTCACTGTCAAAAGCAATGAATGCTGAAAGACTTTGTATGTATCATGCGCAAAGTCCTATGCTCACATGGGACATACATTTCTCTGGCACAGACACCTAGAGCTGAAAATATAAGGCCCTGGGATGTGGACTTCTTCAGTTTTGCAAGAAATTACCAAAAACTCTAAAGCAGTTGCAGCAGTTTACGTTCCTACAAGGTATAAGGAGCATGTAAGAATTGGCCACATTTTTGCCTTCACTATGTTACCAGATTTTTAAAATCTTGCCAAACAAATGTTTGAGAAGTGGTATTTCATTTTCATTCTCCTGATAACTATGAGGTTAAACACCTGCATTTGTTGGCTGTTTTGTTCTCTTCCTCTGTGAATTGCCTGTGTATATTTGTTTCATTTACTAATGGGTGGTCATTTTCTAAGTGATTTGTAGAAGTCAGGGTTTTTTTTGTATATTTGGAATAATAATCCCAACAACACCTTTCCAGTGTGGCTTCTTTTCCCTTCCTTAGAGTTATATAGAAATGTTTAATTTGGACATAAAATCAAACGTGTCCACCTTTTTCTTTGATATGTCCTTTCTTGTTTGAGAAATGCTTCTCTACCCCAGTGTCACAAAGTCTTCTATGTTTTCTTATAAACATTTTTACAGTTTTTCTTTTCAAGTTTTATTTTATAATAACATCTGGAATTGATTTTTGTTTGTGAGAAAAAGATTTTAGTCTGTCTTTTTCCATATGGTTAGCCGGTTGTCCAAGCATCTTTAATTAAATCTTTCTCCCATTAATGTGTTATACCTATTGATTTATAATACCACATGTCATACACCAAGCCCTCATCTTTTCATGGATCTATTTGTCTATAGTATACTGATACCACACACTTTTAATTATAATAGTTTATAGTAAATAAATTTCTTGTTTTGTTTTCCTTCAAGATTACCTTGGCTCTCTTGAACCTTTACTCTTCCATATAGACCAGCTTGCTAAATTCCAGGGGGTGGGGGAGTTGTGGAATACCTGGTGAAATTTTGATTGGAATCATATTGAATTTATAGATAAATTCCTAGAAAATTGACATATTTACTATAGTCACACTTGCCATGATTAATTTCTACATTTATTTAAGGTGTCATTTGTCTTTCTGTTTGATCGTTTTCTCCGTAAAAGTCTTACATATCTTTTGTAAGATTTATATATCTTGTAAGATATCTTTGTAATGTTTTTGTTTCCAGCATGCCTGCTGAATTATCTTTCTGGTTCTAATAGTTTGTCCATTGAACCTCTTGTATTTTCCATTTAGATATTCATATCTTTGAGTAATATTTCTTATTTCTTCCTCTTTAATCTTTATATTGAATACCTTTTAATACCTTTTAATATGGTGTTAAATGGAAACTGTGATATAAGTATTCTTGTGTAGTTCTAACTTTACAGAGAATGCTTCTAATGTTTTATAATTAAATATAATAATGTTTTTGTAGGCTCTTGGTAAATGTCTTTCTATTCCTTGCTTGCTAAGAGTTTTCTTTCTATTATGCAGATATTGAATTTTATCAAATGCTTTTTCAGTTTCCCAGATAAAAATTTTGCAGCACAAATCTGACTCTCTTTAATGTTTTCTCTAGGGTGATCTGCTAGACAAAAATCAAAACGAGGAAATTTGCTAGAATCAAAAATGATGGATCCATGTTCAGTTGGAGTCCAGCTTCGAACCACAAATGAGTGCCATAAAACCTACTATACTCGTCATACAGGTTTCAAGACTTTGCAAGAATTGTCATCAAATGACATGCTTTTACTTCAACTTAGAACTGGAATGACACTTTCTGGGAACAATACAATTTGCTTCCATCATGCAAAAATCTACATCGACAGATTTGAGGATTTGCAGAAGTCATGTTGTGACCCATTTAACATACACAAAAAACTAGCCAAAAAAAATTTACATGTAATTGATTTAGATGATGCCACTTTTCTGAGTGCAAAATTTGGAAGGCAGCTTGTACCTGGTTGGAAACTTTGTCCAAAATGTACACAGATAATCAATGGAAGTGTGGATGTTGATTCTGAAGACCGGCAGAGAAAAAAACCTGATTCAGATGTATGTATAGTCATTTTTTCTCCATTACTTCTACAATGTGGGGTTATAATTATAAGGAAATCACATTTATATCACTATTTATTACAGTTGAGCCTTGAACAGCACAGGTTTGAACTGTGCAGGTCCACTTATATGTGGATTTTTTTCAGTCAATACTGTACTATACAATCTGTGGTTGGATGAATCCAAAGTTGCAGAGGGCCAACTGTGGGACTTGAACATCCTAGCATTTTGGTATCCACAGCAGATCTTGGAACCAATCCTCCTCAGATACCAAGGGATGACTGTATACTAACTAGCAGGCAGTGAATATAAAGTTGGGGAGGTGAAAATAAATGGTGTTTCTAAATATTTGTGTAAACCCAGATTGTTTGGTAAAGAAAGTTAGCTTAGGAAAAGAATAACATAATATTCCCAAGACTTTCAAGCCATAGCTCCTAGTGCTAAGACATTCTGGCACAGCCAGGACTTAACCATCCTAGCTCCTTTTCTGATACCAAAGTAACTCAGTAGGATATGCCAGCCAGCAAGGGTCTGAAATGTAGCAGGATGAAGTCCCCTTTTTTTTGAAGGACTTGAAAACTGCTGCTTTAAAAGGAACTTCAGAAGTGACTTGAAGTAATTATTTCTTATTTCAGCCTTTCTTTCTGCTTTGGCACTATCCCATTCTTGTTTGGGATTTTAAGATGCTTGTGAATTTCCTTTGCTTCTGGCTCTTAATTCTTACTTGGTATGGTCAAGACTAACTTTAGGACTCCCTACTGTCAAAAAGCATACATTTTTACATTGTAAGTATTAATTATTTTATAACTCTCTTCCTTAGTCACATGTTACCTTTAAATTATTTAACTGTATCAGAACAACTAAAGATTTCATAAAGCTGTCTCTGGTGCAGAACAAGGACTGGTACGTCAAAGGAGCACTTCTCAAATTTTCTATTTATAAGCAATTTATAATTCTTTCTGCTGGCATATTTTTCTCAATTTTCTCCTTTTCATTATGTTAATAAACCAAATTAAAATTTTAAATTACATGTAGTGCTTTTCCTTCGTTATCCCCTCAAAGGCATATCTCCAGGACCCAATGTTATCTTGCAGTTTATACTAAGTACTTGCTGCTGCCACTTTAGATGTATTCTCCACTTCATTTACCTATTGTTCATGTGGAATGTATCACATAAACCTTTTTTCCCCCCAGATAATGAAATTAAACCCTTAACCATCAAAATTTTGTTTTACCAAATTTTTTTAAAAGGATTATAATACTGTTACAGAGCTTGAAACTTTATTACTTCTCAGCTTTAAAAATGTATGTAATCGAACCTTTTCCTAAGGACCCAAGATCATTAGTAGGAACCTGTGCTGTGTGCTGTGGGTTATACAGCAGTTTTTCTGCCTTCTCTCCCATGTTGGCAGCAGCCATTGCCATTTTCACTGTGCCTGTCCTCCTCTCCTCCTAATATGCCAGAGACTAAAATTAGATAATGAAAATATCATAAATAAGTTAACCAGTAAACTTTGAATATGGTCCCGGACCATGGGCCACATAAATTTTGTTGCACTTGGGCACTAAAACCCTTTTTTTTTCTTTTTTGTGAGTTCCAGACTGTTTTCCAAGCTAAGGAATAATCTAGATTAACGTTAAGTGAAATATTTATGTATGGTCTGATATTAAGATTTGAGTTGATAATTTGTTTACCTTTATTCAGGGAAGAACTGCTAAAGCTCTGAGGTCATTACAATTTGCAAACCCAGGAAAGCAAACTGAATTTGCTCCAGAAACTGGTAAAAGAGAAAAAAGAAGGCTTACAAAAAATGCAGCTGCTGGTTCAGACAGGTAGGCTATGTGTTATTTAAGGTATATGTTAACTTGCTTCACATCTGTATTGTTTTCCTATCTTTCTCTTAAGTTTTGAATGTTTCTGGTTAGATATTTTAAATTCGATAATCTGGAATTAGTAAGAACCTCCAAGGGCCTCATAGAAAATTAAGGCATCCCCTTCCACTCTAAAAATTTACTTCTAAGAAAGTATCAATGAAGTGAACAAGGTAACATTTTTGGCACAATAATTAAAATAATTTAAACTTATTATACTTCTCTTTTTGTTTTGTTTTTGGCTGCGTTGGGTCTTCTTTGCAGTGCGCGGGCTTTCTCTAGTTGTGGCGAGCGGGGGCTACTCTTCGTTGTGGTGTGCGGGTTTCTCATTGCAGTGGCTTCTCGTTGCAGAGCACGGGCTCTAGGCTCATGGGCTTCCGTAGTTGTGGCATGCAGACTCAGTAGTTGTGGCTCGCGGGCTCTAGAGCACAGGCTCAGTAGTTGTGGCGCATGGGCTTAGTTGCTCCGTGGCATGTGAGATCTTCCCGGACCAGGGCTTGAACCCGTGTCCCTTGCATTGGCAGGTGGATTCTTAACCACTGCGCCACCAGGGAAACCCTATACTTCTTATAGCTAAAATAATTCACTTGTTTGAAAGCACTAATATATAATCAGTATGTCTCTGCTCTGTAGGTGGCAGCTAAAAAATAAATTTTATGAGAATACAAGGTTACTTTTTATTTTTTACATGTCTAAAATAGAAGGTTACAGTACAGTCAATAGAATGAACAAGAAAACTAAATTGTTTAGAATATGACTTTTTAAACTGAGCATTTCTAAAATGCAAATTGACAAATGTTAGTGTAATCATTCAGAATTATTTTCTACATAGGCCATTTATTCCATCTGTGAAGGTTTTCCACTGAATCATGTAAGTGTTTTTAGGCAAGATTTGCTAGAGTCCATTAAAGAACAAGAAACAGGTTAATTGCAATATAAAAAATAATTGGATAGTATACTGTGATAAAAATCTGTGTTCACAAAGCAGTAGATAGATTGGTTGCTAATAAAATGTACCATTATTACCTAGCCTTTTTTTTTTTTTGACAAGGAAGGGGTAAATAGTTTTAACAATTATTGTTTTTAGACACAGTTCTTGTCCATTCCTTTGGATATGTTTCAACACTTTACACTGAGGTCTCTTCTTCTCGCAAGGAGCTCATTAGCTATTAATTGTAGAGTAGCTTTGAGTCAGGTAAGCCATGTATCAGTTTGGCGGGGTTTCATCCCTAATTCAAAACATTTTATCTCCTTAAGTTTTTTTCATTAACTGTTTTCAACTAAATATTCAGAAATAATATATTTGTGAGGTATAACACACCTTGTGTTTTGTATTACAGACAAGTGATCCCAGCGAAGAGTAAGGTCTATGATAGCCAGGGTCTCCTGATTTTCAGTGGAATGGACCTGTGTGACTGCCTCGATGAAGACTGCTTAGGATGTTTCTATGCTTGTCCTGCCTGCGGTTCTACCAAATGTGGTGCCGAATGCCGCTGTGATCGCAAGTGGCTATATGAGCAAATTGAAATAGAAGGAGGAGAAATAATTCATAACAAACATGCTGGATAATTTGTGGTATCAAATTACGGGATCTTTAAAGTTCCTTTGTCTATTTCTAAAATTCTAAGGTACCTTTTAAAGTTGATTGCCAAGTGACAAACATGCACTCTGTGCACTAATGTTGCTTTTAGGGTGCTTTAAGATAAATTATTTGATGTAAAGTTTGATGAACTATTTATTACTCAGCAGTCAGCTTCAAGCCTGTCTGGGTCAATGTAAACAAGCAGTGTATAGGCAGTCCTCAATTTGCATAATTCCCAGGTCGACAAATTTCAATGACAGTGATTTAGTTAAATAAGCCAGTTCCCTAACAGCACAGTTCAAATTTCAGTCACCATGGTATATTAATTGTGAGTATTTACATGAAGTACAAACTTCCTTGCTAGCTCTTAAGTCCACAAATCACTATGCAAGTAACAGATGTGCTTCAAGATCAGTGATCAATCATGTTACTTCTCTCAAATTCTGCTAGTGATTGGTCACTGCACATCTGTTACTCAGTTTGCTCAGACAGGAAAGCACAGAGTTGTGTTGACTCCTGCCACCCATGTGACATTTTACAAAGTGGATAATCAGAATTGGCCAACAAAGATGAAAGTGCAGTGAAGAAACGATAATGCTAGAAGTGTGACTTGAATTGAACATACATAGAGTTGTAGAAGAAATCACTGATCATGGGAATGTTGACACTGCTGCTATTCTAGAGCCTCTAGATATGCAGCTAGAGGAACTCAGTGAAGGCAAACTTATCATCATAAATGAGAAAAGGAGGAACATGTACCAGAGGAAGTGATGGTAACAAACTTCACATTAAAGGAACTTACAGAGGTATTTCACAACATTGAAAGCACAAACGATAAAATGGTGGAAGCTAATCTAAACTTAAAGGAGTCTGACAACTTGCAGTGGTATAGAAAAGATGCTTACCCAGTACCATAAATTATTTGACAAAAAGGCAAGTACTATTGCTCCTGATTAGTTTTTTATAATGAAATAACACTTTAATTCTCAGTGTTTCTAATATAAATTACAGTGTACCAAGTAAATACTTTTTTACAATTTTTTCATTTTCTTTTACGTTTATAACTGACACTTTTTAATATTTTGACAGATTTTTTCAAGGTCACAGAACAATAATAATTTTCCCCATTAATTATTAAGATTGCTTTGATTGCCATTTTTATGGTCCCACACTACCGCCCATGCAAGGCAAGGACTACCTATAGGTGAGAATAGTACCTACTTCAGGAAAAGTTAATTTTGATACAGCTAAGTAGTTGAACTATTTTGGAAATAATCTACATAACTAAGTGCTAAAATACATCATTTCTTCTCTCCACTTATTCTTTTAAAAAAAAGTTTTAATACTGTAAACCTTTCATTGCTTAGACTGTGTTCTTGGTGAAAATTTGTGCTTGGTGGCAAAAATCTTATTCTTTCTATGTGTAAAACATGGATATACATACAATATATAAGCAGATGTGCATTATATCAGTGGTATTTCAATTTAATAGGGTGTTGACTAGGATTAAAAGGGCTAAAAACAGCTCCTTAATGGAGTAATAATGAAACAAGGTGGAGAAACACTGGTTGAGACAGAGTATAAATTATTTGGAAATTGATTGAATCTTGACGTTGGAATGTGTATGGGTACCCTTTGGAGTGTGGGAGTGGGTGGTAACCTCTCTGCTCTTTTTTTCAAGACAGCTATCCATCAGTCTGTCTAAAATTTTTTATTGTCTAGGACATGGCCTCTAAACTAGCTTTTTGTTTTCCTTAAGTATAGTACTTTAATCAGATGAGCTTTTAGCAACTTGAAATACTTTTAGCTGTTGAAAATAGATTTATACAGCCAATTGGATGAATTGACCAAAAGAGGTTTATTTTTACTCCTGTATACTTTTGGTATCTGTTTAAAATGACTGGTTTTACTTTGATGGAGTGCCATTTTCAACCATGGAATTAAAATGTCATATTTAAGTTATAAGTGTTTACCGACCCAATTATTAGAAGTACAGTTTATCAATTCCTTGACTGATATGTTTCAACAGAGCACTGACAAAAAGAATATTTTGGCTTTCTGTACTTAAATCAGATGCTAGATTCTTTTTTTTTCCTGAATTAAGGAAATATTTTGTCACAGAACAGACGAACACAGGCTCCTAATTTTATCTGAACTTCTGGGTTATTAGACCTTCTTAGTTGAGTTACTGCCATCATTTTTTTTGCTTCTAAATATGACTTAGTGTATTGCTTAAGCTCTTCATAGGGACAAGTTAAAATCTTAGCTTTTTGTTTGTTTAAAACAGGAACATATTTTCAACAAAATAAATGACTTTAAAATTCAAATTGTTGTATTTCAACATTCCTTAGTAGAACATTTCTGTTATTTTTCAAAGATGATAAGTTTTTTAAGGGAAACTTTCTCGAACAATTTTGCAAATATTTGTTCATTATGCCTATTTAGGAGACCAAACTTTTAGTGAGCATGCAAAATGTTTACAGAGAAAGGTATATCTGATTTGGAGTAGGCTATAATAAAAGCTGTGTTTCAGAAAAACTACATCACAAGTCCACTTACTGTTTTAATATAAAATTACAGTAATATAGAATACAATGAAATTGTGTAGATCCTTTTTGTATTTTGCATAAGTATGATTCAAAGTGGCTAAATTATTTTAGAATGTTATTAATCTAAAAGCAAAAATAAAAGTTTTCATAAAAGTATGAAACACGTAGCTTTGGCTATAGGTGGGTCCTGGTTGAAAAGTTAACATAAGACCGAAAACGTTGGTCTTCCACAGTGTTGGTCACAAACGTTAGAGTGAAAAATGCATGTATATATTTGAATAAAATGAGTGGCATCCCAGTGATCTTTTTCCCATTTGTCTTTTACAAGTATAAGAAAATAGCTACTTATCTTTGGAATATTATATATGAGATTCTTCTATTTTTTTAAATATTATGTCTATTTGTAGATAACAAGCTGCTCTACAACCTGACAGTCTATTCTAAAACTGCTTTCCTGGCGTGGATTCAACTAAGTAATTTTTAACAGATGTATTTTGAAACATGCATACATATTTATACATATAGAGAGTGATTTATTCAGAGAATATAACTTATAGTAAGTTCCAGCATGGTTCTTAACTTTATGGAGGTCAAAGACCCCTGTGAGAAGCTGATGAAAACTATGAACTCCCCACAAAAATGCATTTGAGTACTCATAAATATTCCACATTCAGAACCCCTGAACATGTATTGAAGTACCTGGGTTATAGGCATTTTCTGTAAACTATTTGATGTTTTGTTTTTTTTTAAGTGAGGATGGCTGTCTAAAGTGTAGTTTGGTTTTTTATGTAATGTTGTAGGTGGGTTTTGTTAAGCGAAATCAGAACGGTTCAGTTCGTTGAAAGAGATCTTGCTACCCTGAAAAGGCTAAATCCCACCGTGACCCACCGCTCCCACCTCCAAAAAGGTAATTACACATCGAGTAGCAATGTAGAAAACTGAGGTGTCTTACATGGACTGAGCTTTTGTAATTAGAGATTTTCTTGCATTATGGTTATGCTGTTAGAAATGGCTTAGCATCCTTGTACAAATTCATGCGACACTGCTTTAGTTTTTGCTGACATCTGCTGGTATTTTCATGAAAATAAACTCTCTGTTGCTGCTACTTAATGGTTAATCTCTTTGCTTATAAATTAAACTATGAACACTGGTAATTACATTGAAGTGGGATATTTTTTAAAATTCTCAAAGTAGAGTGGCTTCTCTTTTTTAGCATTCTTAGGTCTTGCCCAGCAGCAGTCAACAAATTTTTAAGACTATGAGTGAGGATATGAAAATATACATGGACACTTCTGGGTTTCTTTTTATTTTTATGAAGATGGAGAGACTGTGAAAAATAATGCTTTTACCTATTTTTTAAAAATCATCAAATACTTCATTGAACACTTAGTTTAAAAAGTGTAATAGACTTCTGTAGAGTATATACCCCAATTTGTAGATTATCTGTAACAGCATAGTTAAGAGGATTGACTAATCTTACCAGAAGATAAAGGAGATTTATCAAATAGATTATTAACTCAGGTGGGTTAGTAATTCTCCATCTTTTTTTTTTTAAATTTATTTATTTTTATTGATTGATTGCTATGTTGGGTCTTCGTTTCTGTGCTAGGGCTTTCTCTAGTTGGGGCAAGTGGGGGCCACTCTTCATCGCGGTGCGCGGGCCTCTCACTGTCGCAGCCTCTCTTGTTGTGGAGCACAGGCTCCAGACGCGCAGGCTCAGTAGTTGTGACTCACGGGCCTAGTTGCTCCGCGGCATGTGGGATCTTCCCAGACCAGGGCTCGAACCCGTGTCCCCTGCATTAGCAGACAGATTCTCAACCACTGCGCCACCAGGGAAGCCCAGTAATTCTCCGTCTTTAAATGCAATTTGAAAGTATTTAATTACAGCCCTATTAAGTGGCACAATTAAAATTTATTAATTTTTCCCCCTTGAAATGAGGGAATAATTTCTTAGTGAAATAATGATTAGAAACTTCAGTTTTCCCATTTTTTATCACTACAAGCAAACAGATGTTTTATTAAAAAGTTGCTGTAATCTTCCTAGACTATGGTTTTAAAATAAGTGGACTTATTAAAAATAAAATGTTTGCAAACATTGCTGAAATAGCCAAAACCTTCCAGTACTCCCAATTTCTAACAGCTAATATATACATGAAAACACGAAGTTTTGGGCTCATGATTTTCATTGTACACAGGCTGGATGATACTTTCTTTACTCAGTTCTTTTCAGAGACACGTTTTGAGGTAAGGGCACATTTTACTTTAAAGAAATAAAGTAAAACCAGGCCTTGGCTCAGAGTTATGGGATGTTTGCCTTATCGAGAGAACTTATCTAAAACCAAGATTGAAGAGTTTGGCCTTTAAAAGGAGACCTGAAACAATTCATAATGTAAATACTAGCTCTGTAATTATCCCTTTGTTATCAACATCCAATCAATTATATTGACCAATTTGATAAATACAAATCAAATTTTGGTTTTAGTTATCTTATATTCTAGTAGCCCGAATGTATGATTTGGGCTTCAGGGTAGTATTGCAGTTACTTTAAAAATTAAATTTGTTATTTGGTGGCATAAGATAAAGTTACGAATAGTGACAGTACTGGTACCATGTAAGTGGGTTCTACAAGGCTCTGGGTAAAGTACAAATTTAATTTTGGCATTAAGAGAGGTAAAATGATTCAGGGATGTTCAGTAAATTGTGGTATCCTTAAGGTTTTTAAATAACAATCTCATGCCCTCCCCAAAGGTTATTTAGCCTTTTGATTTGGATTGGACTTTGCTTGTTTTTCAGATCAGCTTAGTGTAGTGAGATCAGATCATTTATTAAAAGAGAGTCTGCAAACACAGAAAACAAACTTATGGTTACCGAAGCGGGGGAGGGGTAAATTTGCAGTATGGGATTAACAGATGCACAGCACTATGTATAAAATAGGCAAACAAGAATAACACTGGGAACTATATTTAATATCTTGTAATAACCTATAATGGAAAAGAATCTGAAAGAATATACATGTATAAATGAATCACTTTACTGTACACCTGAAACTAATACAATATTGTAAGTCAACTGTAGTTCAATTAAAAAGTCACCCCACACCATGCAAGGGAATTTTAAATTTGTATAATTCATAGTAATTCAATCACAAATTATTTGTTGTTTTAATGTCTTTTTTCCTATTGCCCACAATTCAGAATTCCCTTGCACAAAAAAAAAAATAGATTGGCCTAGAGGGCCAATCTGAAGTGATCTGGAGAAAACTATCACATGAGTTTTTTTTTTTTTTTCTTTTTGTTACATGAGATTTTTTTTAAATACCGATAAGCTTCTAATCACTTATGGCTTAGGGAATGAGACTATGGAAAGAGAATTTCTGCATAAGATACAGACCCTACAATCTGGTGCATGCAAATAAGATTCATTTTTTTCCAAAATATTATGGCTCATGGCATTCCTAAATTAGGCCTCAAGAAGACTCCTATAGGAAATATTGAAAGGGAAACATTTCCAAAGTTTTTCAGTTAAAGTTTCCAACTCATCCTCAAAATGTATAGCTGAACAAATGTTTAATTTCTCTTTGATATCTTTTTGTGTCAAAGAACTACACATAGATTTTAGGGTCAGAGACCAACTAAACAGCCCTAACAGACCAAGCCTCCCACTGTGTGACATACCCACAACCCATGTTAGGGGGCTCAGACCTTTTAAGGGAAATGGCCTTAGGAGATTCTTAACATCCTGCATTTTGTTTTCCCCTGCTCCCAACTATTGGGCTTGGAGAGAGACCTGACCCAAGGAAAGCCAGCCTTCATATTGGACAGCAGAGCTTATAAATTGGGGAAAAGTTAAGGAAACACTGCCCAAATGGTGAAAGTGATTAACTGAGCCAGTCATTCTCTCAGGAGTTTAAACAGAAGATAAAGAAGAAAAATTCAGTTTGTATAAGGAGAGGTGAAATGACGGAATAGCTAAGACACTATAATGGAACACAAGGGCTCTATACCTACACACTATACCTTCAACAACTGGTGAAGCAGTCACTGAGTCACCAGAGCTGCTGTCAGATGAGTACATCTGTTGTATCTCAAAAATACCCAATCTCAGTGCAGCTTGGCCACACACAGTCAAGACCCCTCTTATTTTCATATGTATCCTTGCAACAAACACCATTACTTAAGAAATCCTTAATGAGGAGATAGCTCTTTCACCCAAAGAGTCTTACTAATTACGTCTGCCCTTCTAGTTAAGAGAGAGTGGAGGTGTAATATTACTCTCCTGCCTGTGTTAGCATTGTATTGTCGGAGAACTCTAGAGCAGTGGTGCTCAAATTTGAGCATTCATCAGAATCACTTGGGGGGCTCGTTAAACCACAGGCTACAGGGCCAGGGTTAAACTCAGGGTTTCTGATTGAGTAGGTCTGGAGTAGGGGCAGAGAATGCATTTCTAGCAAGTTTGCAGGTGAGGCTGAAGTCGCTAGTCTGGAAACCATGCTTGAAGAATGACTGCTCTGTCAAAAAATACTTTTACCTGGGCCTCACCCACAGATATTTGATTTAATTGGTCTGAGTTTGGCCTGAGCATTGGGAGTCCAACCTTTCTGGCTCAGTGTGAGAATCACTCAGAATTCAAGTAGGCTGATGTTATGTGTCAACTTGGCTAGGCGATGGTATCCAGTTTTTGGTCAAATATTATATACTGTAGCTGTTGCTGTGCAGGTATTTCACAGTAGTTGAGGCACGCAGGCTCTAGGGAGCATGGGCTTCAGTAGTTGTGGCTCGCGGGCTCTAGAGCACTGGCTCAGTAGTTGTGGCACAAGGGCTTAGTTGCTCTGCAGCATGTGGGATCTTCCCAGACCAGGGATCAAACCCATGTCCCCTGCATTGGCAGGTGGATTCTTAACCACTGTGCCACCAGGGAAGTCCCAAGCCAGTTCCTTAAAATACATCTTTCTCTCTGTATATGTATATGCACATCCTCTTGCTTCCATATCTCTGGAGAACCCTGGCCCCTGGCTAATACAATAGCCTAATTAGTCTCCATTCCAAATTGGTTCCCATAAAGGTCCTGGCTCTAAATCAAAGAGTATACACCTTTCACTAACTTTTTTTTTCTATATCTTTCCTTAGAAGAGTCAACGAATATATAGCTCAGTCATTTTTGACTCCTTTCTTCTGTTCATATTATTAAATCCATTTGGTTCCCCCTCGGAACATTCTTGAATCTGCTTTGGGTTTTCATTTTTATTTTGTCTCTACCGCTCCAGTTAAAGCTCAGGTGTTTTGCATGCCCAGTGTCAATTCCCCCTTTCGGTGTTAGACTGAAATTTGCCTTTGAGGCATCACCCTTATACTCAGCCCATGTAGTTCAGGTGGAATAGACCTCACATTCTGGTTCCAGGAGTGGGTACATCACCAGCTCCAGCCTTTGAGAGTGCAGCATCTCTGTAGACTTAGTGTTTTAAGGGTGGATCTGTGGTTAGCAAGGCCAGTCAAAGCCAATAAACATCAGCTTTGCTGGGACTAGAGAAAAAGGGTTTTTCTATGAGGGCTGCTCAGCTTGTAGATTTAAGACTGGACCTACTGGTGGCTAATTGGGATACCACCTAAGAAGAATCTGCCTTAGAATGAAAACAACATGGGTAAAAGCAGAAGCCAAAGATCAAAACACACAGACAGGATTTGAGTCCCTGGATCCAGTTATGTCTGAAGTCAACCCAGGAATTTTCGGTTACACGAGGCAATCATTTTGTCTTTTATCCTGTGATGACATTAAGTGAATACAAGGTGGTGACCAGATGGAGAGTTAGCTCTTTTCATCTGAGGATAAAGACCACCAGAGCTCAAGGGTAAAATGGCCTGTTTAAAACTCATGCCCTTGGAACATATGTATATATTTCAAGGAAGGAGAGCAAGCAGCTGTGACCTGCAGCCACATCTTTATTCCTCCTCCAAATTCTTGCAGAATCTTCTCACTCTATAGTTCTCATGGACTTAACCTCCTTTAGAAGACAAATGTAGCGTAGACTGTGGTAATTTGCCACTAGGGTCTGAAATTCTATAATAAAAATAAGAGACCTATAATTAAGATATCAGTGTTTGGTATTTTTGTTGGTATTACTTGCTTTTAAGGCACTTAGAGTGTTTGAAAATTACACTGAAGCATTCTCTCTGTAATCCTATGTTCCATAGTTGGAACTCAGTCTGAAGTTAAATGATCAAAAATTTTTAATAGCTGGGTCTGAATTAATTAACTTTTCAGGAAATTAAAGGTAGAGCATTGCCTCAAATTTGTGATTTATAATACACTGCTAGCAAAGTTAGATTTAAGTATTAACAGCTCTAGTTCTTCCCTTCTGCCCTTACAGGCCATTTAATTCTCCGTGGTTGAAGGCAGAATGTGAGGCAGTGGTTCCGCCAGACAAAAGAGAACTAACTCAGTAGAGTTTTACATCATCTATATGTCACTTCCAATGATAATAGTGCCAGAAAATTAAATGTATAGTGACTTTCTGATATTTGATAGTATTTTAGATAGCTGGATATTCTTAATCATTTATGGTAGGAATATTTAGATGCTTTCCTCTTTTTTTACATTCTACTATTTTGATGTATTTTTAACTTTTTTTTTAGTTTTGAAATTAGGTAAAACAAAGTATAGATTATCTTTGCCATGAATTTCATAGGTTCACATATTTCTGAGGTTTCTGTTCCAAAACATCTTTGTATCGATATCCTTGAAAAAGTATACAGCTCTAAAATTTGGATAATTTAGAGAAATATTTGGTTTGTTAAATCTTTGCTGTTAGCCCAAGCTTTGGTAAAAATAAAGACACTTCAAAAAAAGAAACTGGTTTTATACTTCTACATTGTTGGCTTTTGTGCTTCAAAACTTAAAATAGCTGATTCTATACAATTAATAACTGGGGCAGACCTAATCATAAAATATGAGTTCATACGTAAGAGTCTTAATTCTTAGCAATGAGCTACCTCTGTTAGGTATTATTTCATCTTTCCGAAACCTGGCCTACTTAACTGCTTTTTTTTTCAACTATACAATACAGTGTTATTAACAATAGTAACCATGTTTTACATTAGGTCCTCAGACCTTATTCATCTTATAGCTGAAAGTTTGTACCCTTTTACCAACCTCTCCCTATTTCCTTCCCCCCTGCCCCCCAGCCCCTGGCAACCACTTTTCCACTTTCTGTTTGACTTTTTTTTTTTTTTTAATTCCACATTTAAGTGACACCATGCAGTATTTGTTTTTCTCTATCTGGCTTATTTCACTTAAGCTGCTACTTTTATAATTATGATTTAACAGATGAAGAAACTGAGGCTCAAAGAATTTAATAACTTGCCTAAAGTCACATAGCTTATAAATGGAAGAGAGGGAATCAAATGCAGTCTATTTGACACCAAAGTGCGAATGCCAACCTATATTCACTATATTCTTTCTCCGTTCATCTTATGTATGTGAAGTTCTTCCTATTCAGGATGCACTGTAGCTATTTGATTCTGATAGTTTAAGTATTATTATAGTTATTATTATAGTTAGGTATTATTATAGGTTATTTAAGGTGTATACTGAAATTAAAGATTTTACCTACTTCTATCCCCAGCACTCAGCCACCTCCATAAAAATGGATAGAAAATTATTGCCTGGTCAGTTCCAAAATGTCTTTCTGCTTCAATTCTGAGGAGTCACTTTGAAGAGTAAGATATACACCTGATAAGTGATAACAACAGCTTTTCATTGTGTAGTTGGGCACATAACTGAATTGTACTTTTGTTCCAACTTTTAAAAACCCTTTGTATCCATCTCCGTTGTATGATGCCCGTATGTCCAGAAGAGGGCGATGTTTTACTACAAACTTACAGTGAAACGTCCACTTGCTTTGGATAAGGTCTACATTTAGAAACAATTTCTTAAAGTAGAGTTGAAGTGCCATTTGCTTAAGTGGTTTGGGGAAAAAAATGTTTCTTCTAAATATTACGTGGAGAGGAGAAAAATTTCCACCTCATCTTTATATAAATTGTTCTTTCAACTGGAAATCAAACATTCTATTGAAATACGGATTGCAGTGGAACATTCCAGACCTAGACAATATTTAAATTATAAGTATTTATAATCCAGAGAAAAGAACATGGGCTCTGGCGTCAGACAAACTTGTCTGAATGCTGTCTTTACTACTTCCTGGCTTTGTGACTTCAGACAGGTTATTTGGTTTCTAGAGGCCTCAATTTCCTTGCATGTGAAATGTGAATAGTGGTAAGTACCTGATAGAGATATTGTGAGGATTAAATGTTCCAGGTTAATACAGATGCATAATAAATGGCAATTTCTTATTCAATAGAAATAGAAGTGCCTGATAAAATGCAGGAGGCCCCAGTAATTTGAATTTTAGATAAGCAACAAATAATTTTTTTGTGTTACGCCTCATGCAATATTTGGAACATACTTACAGCTACTGCATAAAATATACTAAAGGTATCTGTTTATCTGAAATTCAAATTTAACTGAGTGTCCTATGTTCTTATTTGTTAAATTTGGCAATCTGAAACAGAAAACTCTGGCACAAAGGGGGAAAAAATAAAATAAAAATGGCTAGAGACTTTGGTCCGAGACTTTTAGAACTCTATTAGTAAGTCACTTGACATTTCTAGTATCTAGGAAAATTAATATAGGCAATATTCTAAATTTTTGAATAAGTAGCCAATCTGAGCAAAGTTACATGAATTTTTTTTTTAAGATGAGCCTCGGTCATTTCCATTCTCCACTGCATTAAATATAGGCACATACTACACATTCAATAAATCTTGTTGAGTAAAATATTTTAAAATATAAAAAAGTTAGACTTTAGGGAAGAAATCACGAAGCCAGAGATAAAAACTGGTAATGTAGTCTAATAGCTGTGTTTCTGCCTTCTTCCCTTCCTTTTCTTCTCCCTGCCCTCAATGAAAGAAGTCAGCTCCCTCCTTTCTTCTCTGACTGAGGAAGTGAGTTTGGCCATTTAAGAATAGGTTTGGGGAATGAAGGAAGGGAAAAAGAAATAGAAGGAAGGGAAAAAGAAATAAAAGGAAGTGTTTTGTTCACTGTCCTCTGTTTTCTCTTTAGTGGGTAGGAAGTCTGCTGCAGAAGAAGGAAGGCAAAGGCCTAGGGGCTGCAGGAAGTGCAGTGTCCAGAGCCTGGACCCCACCAGGTGATACCCATGGGTGCCGAGGCAGGGCCGAGGTGCGCTGGCTCTGTGGCAGCCTGTAGTGAGCTCTCAGGGGACAGGCCAGCACCCCCAGGTGTGCTCTCCCTGCTCCCTCCACTCTGCTCCTCCCTGCTTCCCCTGGGAAATCTGCACCAGGCTGGGCCAAGGGCAGCACCAACGGGAAGTAGTTGTAGGTCCAGCCGCTTTGCCTGTTCTTGGCCTTTGGTCTGGGCCCTCACACCCCAGCACCCAGGAGGTACGATGTATCAGCTCCATCGACCTACGGAGGGCATCGTGACTAAACAACCAGAAAATGTAAATGATGACACTTGTCAGAGGGAAGTCACCTCTAAATGACAAACATGGCCGCCACTAGGGCCTAAAAATAGAGATTTTGTACAAGGATCTTTGGCACATAACAGCAAAATTTGTGAACTAATTTTAATAAGAAAACAGTTGAACAACTAATGGTATAATATTTATGTATCAATATAATATAACCAAATAAGTTTTTTGCAGAATTTTTAATGATTTGGGGCAATACTCATGACATAGTGTTAATTATTTTTTTTAAGGCAGGATACAAAACAAGATAAATGGTACAATTCCAAATTTGTTAAAAAGCAGAAAAACAGAATGAAAGAGACTCCAAAATGTTAATAGAACTTATCTTTGATTTATGTCATTTTTAAATTTTTTCTATCATATGTTGTACAATTTTCAGATTTCCTATATTGAACACTATTACTCTTACAATAATGATAATAGTGGAAGTCGTTGAGGCTAATGATTTGTAACCCATCCTTGTTACATAGAAGATATAACATCTAGCTCATGGCTTTTGTGGTCAAAGTTGAAGGACTTCGGGCAAGTCTCCTGACAACTCTGACCCTCAGTTTTTGCATCCTTAAAATGGAAATAATTGAATGGGGTGGGGGTGACTTTGTGCAGTTGCTGTGATGATTGAATGAGGTGATGTATGTAAAACTTTGCTTAGCTTAGCCCAGTCCTTGGTAAAGAGGAAGCATTCCATCAACTATAATAATTAGTATTAGGAAGTAGAATAGATGAGTAGTTACCTAATTCTAGTCCTGGCTTCTTTAAGGTTTCCTTCCTTCTTTCCTCCCTCCCTCCCTTCCTTCCTTCCTTCTTTCTTTTCTTCTCCCTTCCTCCCCTCCTTTCTTCCTGCCTTCCTTTAGGCAAAAAAAATAGTTGATATTGACTATCTCATAAGATTTAACTTTGCTTCTTGTTTCACCCCATCTCAAATATTTGGAGCAAGGAAATGGACCCCAGACCCTACTGGTAAATGGATTCCCAATGATAAAAAGACAAAGGAAGGAAAGTGTGATTCTTTGGGACTGGGAGAAAAGGACAGCCCACTTGACTGTCAGGGACAGAGTGATTCTGAGCCTGTGTCTATGCACCAAGGAGGGATGGGCCAGCACATGGTCTTTGGGTTCTGGTACATCACAGAGAGGCCCAAAGAAGAGCACAGGTACCAGATCTGGACAGGAGTGAGGATCTCTTGGTTGGGCCGTCCAACTCAACCCTTGCCACTGAGACGTGCAGGGCAGGAGGAAAGGAAATGGAGCCACAGTGTCAGGGATTTAGGTAAATGTTTCATTTGAAACTTCTAAATTGTGTTCTAGGCAGACAGAAACTCCAGAGGTAAAAATAACATTAGCAGAATCCCTTCAGAATAAAACTGGAAATGAAGAGCCCCTGTGAATATCTATGCAACGGCCACCTGAGCAAGTTCTGACCATGGCTGGGTTTACCAAGTGTACTTAACCCTCATGTTGCCCTCACAGTTTCCAACCATATGACCCAAAGCTCTAACTTTGTTTTTTGGCTGCACTCTGCAGCTTGCGGGATCTTAGTTCCCTGACTAGGGAACGAACCCTGGGCCCTGGACAGTGAAAGTGCAGAGTCCTAACCACTGGACTGCCAGGGAATTCCTGGCCCAAAGCTCTAGAAACTATTTCTCTTACATTCCCTGTTAAGGGAAATCCCTCGAGAATTTTCTGAAAAGTAGGGTTTGGAGAGCTCAGAATATAAACAAACAACCCCGAATGTTTTAAATATCTAGAATCAAGGTTAAAGATTGTTTTATTATTTTTTTTAGAGTGTAAGCCTGAGCCAGTCCCATGCTGAGTTGTCCTCCTTAAACAGCCTTGTGAACTAGGTGCTGCAGTTGTTTCCGTTTTGCAGACAAAGGGAAACTCCAACTCCATGAGATAGTTTGTTCACTCCTTTGTCTCAGTACCTAGAACACTGGCTGGCATTTAATAAGTGCTCAGCAAGTATTTGTTGAATCAATGAATGAAGTTAATAAATTTGCATAAGCCGCCCAGCTGGTAAGGAGCAAAGCTGGGGTCACACCCGGGCTGGCCTCACTACAGAGACTGAGTTCTCAGTTTCTGCCTTTGCTTACCTCTTTTTCATTGACTGCTTAAGTCTGGGGAAGAAGACAAGGGCCTGCTGGTGGAGGTACTTCCCTGTATGACATTTAGAGCTGGCACGTCCTTGGGAATGGAGGTAGAGTGATTCCTCCAGGGTCAGTGTTTAGACGTTGCTAATGATCCAGGGTTCCTCTAGTTTGAGAATATGTTTACATATCAGCTGTGAAAGCTGAAGGCTTCTATATAATATAGAAGGCTTTCTCCAGGCTTTCTGTAATGCAGAGAGATAAATTATAGGCTACTTACCAAAACTCTCTAGATACAAGCAAATGTATTTCTAGTATCACTTAGCAATTGCTTGAGAGCTTTGCAAGTCTCTTGAAGACAGGCAGTTGAAGAAGTTTCCTTGAAGAAATTATCAAGATTAGGGCTTGGAAGGTAAATGCAATTCCTATACCTTTTAGACTCTGTCTGTTCTAAGGTGAATAGATTGAATTTGCTTTTCTCTCTGTGATTAACATCAAGCACCCTGTGTTGGTTGAAAAGGTTCATTATCTGGAGAAGAATTTAAAAGGCAGGATGGACAACTTCAATTTAGATAATTGTTGGATGTGATGGAGTGCTTTTCAAATGGGTCTGCATGGGGCGGGGGTGGAGAGGGGCGTCATGGCTAAGCACTGGAAAGGCTCTCAGAACCCACAGGCAGCAAAGACCTAAATGAAGGAAGCATGACAGATGGGATCAGAAGACTTGAGCTTCAGCTCTGGCTCCATCACTTACTAGCTGGGTGGCCTTAGGCAAAATCACTTTGTGTCTCTGAGGTCAGTTTTGTCATCTGTAAAAGTGGCAATGGCCATGCCTAAATTTTAGGTTGTTGTGACTATCCAGTGAGATGGCTGCAAATGCCTTGTAAATGCTCTTTATAAGACTTGGACCCATCATCACTATGATGATATGATGATCATCGTTACTAAACAAGATTTAAGAGAATTCGAAGATGAATAAGACATTGTATTTCCATCCAGTTTTATAGAACCTGAAGTTAATACAATCTTGAGGGCCTCTTTAAGGAAAAGAATACCAAATTATAAATATAAATTAAGTACATTGCCTTGGAAAGGGATTTGCTGGCTTCACAGTAAATGTGCCTCTGCCTCCAGAGAAGTGGTGTAATTGTCGTCAGGAGCATGGGCTCAGGGAGGCACACTACCTGGGTTTGAATCCTGGCTTAGCTGTGTGACCTTGGGCAAGTTGCTAAACGTCTCTGTGAGAAGGGTTATTATGAGGCTTAAATAACATAAAATACATAGCAGTATCCACACATAGTAAAAAACATATGTGTTTACCACCATTTTTTTTTTTTTTATCCCTCCTTTGAAGGATCTTTTCACCTGGGAAAATGGAACAAAACAAGGGCAAATATTACTTGAGACAGAGTGTGGTGAGTGCTGTAAGGAGGTACAATCCATGAGTTCTGGAGGAGAGAAGTCATATCTACTTGGGGTTATCGGGAAAGGCTTCATAAAGGACAAACAGGGAAGGTTTCAAAAGGCAGTACATTCCAGGCAGAGGAAACAGCCCACACCTGGACTTGGAGGTGAGACTCGGTTGGAGCAACCAAGGTCTGTGTTTACAGACTGGAGTGGAAGTAGGAGATGAACCTGAAAGGGGGGTGGGGCCATAGCGTGGGGGGTCTTGGGCGCCCAGGTGAGGAGTGGCAGGCAGTGGAGGGGATTAGAACCTGGGGGTTTGAGGAAGATTAACCCAGCAGTGTTCAGCAGGAGGGATGGAGTGGGTTCAGTGCCTGCTAAACATCCAGGCAATAGGTCATGAAGGTAACAGGAGTCCTTCTACATTTACAATCCAATTTGAAATATGCCACCAACAACATTGGGAAGGACAATATTTTCTTTAAAGTCTGAAGAAAGAACTCCTAGTTTGTATTTTTTGCATTTTTCCCGTTCACATGAGTTGCCGAGTTGAGTTTCCCATTCCATTCCATCAAAAAGAAAGGAGGAGGGGATTTTACCTTTGAGAGAATAGAATCGTCACCCATCCCAGCCCAGGCAGGGCCTTGCCCTCATAAGCTCTGATCAAAGGGCTGAGAAGGGCTTCTCTGGCATAGGCAGAGCCTTTCTGCCAGTAAAATCTTTTCCCATCCCCTCTCATTAGGACTAACGTTTTGCAAGACTTCTTTTGCTGTCACATTTTGGGGTACACTTCCTTCAGAAATGAAGCGCTCTCATGCAGCTGCCTGGCATTTAGTTTTCTCCCCAGGCGGCGGGGCTACGGCACAACCTAAACTGCTGCGTGTGGCAGCCCAGCCACCTGGTCAGGGCCTTATTGCAGAGGACATTTGGAGAGCTACTCCCAGGTGTTTCCACCCCTCTGGGAAAGGTAGTTGCGATGTGTCCTCTGGGGATTTTGCCCCCCTGGCATCAGTTGGTCCAGGAGTGGGCATCTGACATCAGCCAAGACAATCAGCATCCTTCCCTGGAGTGTTTAGAACTGAAACGAAGGAAAGGATCAGCCTCCTCTGATGGGAGCGACAGGATTTGAATACTGGGAGCACCTATCCGTCAGGTTCCCAGGATATGGAAGAAGAAGTCTACATAGTAGAGAAGGATTCTCTGCCAGGAAAAAATGAAGTCCTGGTTGAATTTGAGTCCGTTTTCCAATTTTCCCTGAGGATCAGCTCCACCCTTGTTCTTCTCTAGGTTAAGTGTGATGTCCTCTCAGAAAGTTCCTTTGTCTTTTTCCTAAACAATTTTGAGTTAGATTTCTTTCACTTTTGATCAAAGAGTCCTGATTCATATATCCGTGCTCTCACCCTGTGCTCATCAATGCAAGCCTGCTCAACCTGTTTCCCTTCTTCTCAGTGTCCTAAGGGTTGAACAGATAACATCATTACTGCTAAAGAGAGAATCGTGTATTAACTCTTTTTTTTAAATTGGGGTATAATTGTTTTACAATGTTGTGTTAGTTTCTACTGTGTATTAACCCTTAATAATCACAGTCAGCACTTACATACTGCTTTTCAGATTTCAAAATGATTTTTCAATCAGTATTTCCCTTGATCCACATAACACATGCAGAAAGACAAGGCTTGTATTTTCTTCCTCATTTTACAGAAGAGAAAACTTAGGCCCAGATCAAGTAATTGACTTTCCCTAGTTCCCTCAGTTATTTTCTGCCAAAACCTAAATTTCAACATGTATTTTTTTCTTCCAAATCCTTTGTACTTTTCCCAATACCTTCTTGCCTTAGAAAGTGATCCAATGCTTAGACCTTGGGATATTGATGAAGGCCAGTGAGGAAGATGGTGAGGTCCAGGGGACCTCATAGTATTCTTATAACGCTTTGGTGAGGCAGCTTTCTGTTCTGCCTACAAGGAAGACAGTGGTGCTGTTGATTCTCTTTGATGGGACCAAAGGAAATGACACAGGGCCAGGACTAGGGTGAGGCAAGTCAGGTGCCAAGGAGGAACAATTTAAGGAGATACCTACTCTCAGGGTCATGCCAGGGCTTGCCCTCCTGTAACATCATTAAGGTCATAGCTGCAAAATTCAGACTCCAGGGGTATGTGAGACACCTCCTGAAATAAAAACACCTCTTCTAGGCTAAGTGATAGGAGGTAGGTTGGGTGGAAGAATCAGATGACCAGGGACTTCCCCCGTAGTCCAGTGGCTAAGACTCCGTGCTCCCAGTGCAGAGGGCCCGGGTTCAGTCCCTAGTCAGGGAATTAGATCCCACATGCCAGAACTAAGAGTTCGCATGCCGCAACGAAAGACCCCACAGGCCGCAATGTGCAACTAAGACCTGGTGCAGCCAAATACATTAAATAAATATTAAAAAACAAAAAAGAATCAGATGACCAGGAACAGGCACTGGTAGTTGATTCTATCGTGCCTGGCATCTAGACGTCATTGCCCTCATACTTTTTCTCAGTGCTTGTATGTATACTTGATTCACTTGGCTAAATGCTCTCAAGAAAGATTTTTTTTTTTTTTCCATTCACCCTGATGTACAAATGCCCTTAAAAGTAGACTCTTGGGTGAAGGAAAATTAGTCACATTCTGTTGGAAAGCTAGTAAAAGCCAAACAAATACTAAAAATCAATCTTTTTAAGCCTCAATTAGATCTTAGAGATAATCCATTTCAAGTTGGATTTCTGTCACTTTTGACCAAAGAGTCTCAATACTATATCCATAGTCTTAGTCTGCTCTCATTGATCAAAACTTACTTATCCTGTGGAACTGAAGTGGCTTTTTCAAAGTCTACAGCCAGTTAGTGAAAAA
The DNA here is from genome assembly GCF_965194825.1 of Balaenoptera physalus. Taxonomy (NCBI): domain Eukaryota; kingdom Metazoa; phylum Chordata; class Mammalia; order Artiodactyla; family Balaenopteridae; genus Balaenoptera; species Balaenoptera physalus. Next base: position 85,532,717 of record NC_138889.1, read on the forward strand.
GCCTGGAATGGAATACAGGTCTACTGACACACAGTGTTCAATCCACTGCACCATGAATTCCACCCTGAGACCCTGGACTGACAGAGTTATTGTTCAAGCTACAAGAAACTTTTTTTTCTTTTTAACACCTTTATTGGAGTATAATTGCTTTACAATGGTGTGTTGGTTTCTGCTTTATAACAAAGTGAATCAGCTATACATATACATATATTCCCCATATCTCTTCCCTCTTGTGTCTCCCTCCCACCCTCCCTATCCCACCCCTCTAGGTGGTCACAAAACACTGAGCTGATCTCCCTGTGCTATGTGGCTGCTTCCCACTAGCTATCAGTTTTACATTTGGTAGTGTCTAGTCATTTCATATATGTACACTTAGAACTTTTCTGAGTACTCCTGTATCCATTATTTCATTTCCAACTCACACAAATTTTGTGAATAATTTATACCTATGATAAAGATTTAAAAATCGCATTTACCAAACTATGTGGGAAGCCATACACATCTAAAATTATTTGTTTAATAACCATTCTCTCCTGCCCTGTATTAGTTATCTATTGCTACATAACAAATCACCCTGAAACTTAGCAGCTTAAAATAGCAAACATTTATTACCTCACAGCTTCTATGGGTTGGGAATCCAGTTGCCACCCACTCAACTGGGTGCCTCTGACTTAAGGTCTCCCCTGAGTTTGCGGTCAAGTGCCAGCTGGGGCTGCAGGCTCATCTGAAAGTTCAAGTGAGGGATGATTCACTTCCAAACTGTCGACAGGATTTGGTTCTTCATGGGCTGTGGGTGAAGGCCTCAGTTCCTTGCTGGCTGTTGGCCAGAGACCACCTTCAGTTACCACATGGCCTCTCCATAGGGCAGGTCACAACATGGCAGCTGGCTTCCCTCAGAGTGAGCCCAGGAGCCAGCAAGACAGAGAAGCTCAAGGCGTAAGCCACACTACTTTGTATAACCTAACCTTGGAATTGACATCCCATGACTTTTGCCATGTTTTATTCATTAGAAAAAAGTCAAGAGGTCCAGCCCACACTTGAAGGGGAGAGATTACAAAAGGATGTGACTATCAGGAGACTGAAATCATTGGAGTCATTGTAGAGGCTGCCTAACAAATATCACATGCCCCAAATTAAAATTACACCTTCAAGACACCCAAGGCAAAAGAACTCTAGAGTTAGGTTTATTATCCTTCTGTTTTTAAGAAAAAGCATTTTTTCATTGTAAAGCAAAAAGGATTATTCATCCAAAAATTACAGCTGGCAGCTTGTTTGGTATTTTGAAGCCACTGTGCAAAGTGGACACATACCCCAGAGGGATAGCTCTGTGCTGCTGCCATCCGTCTCTCCCTCTCCTCAGAGCATGCTAATTTCACAGTTTGATTTTTTTTTTTTTTTTTTTTTGCATCTGAACCAAAAGTCTTGCCTTCCAGACACACAAGTGAATGACACTGCCTGCCTGTCAGAAATTGCTACTGACATTTCAATTTTGCTTAATTTTTTTTCTTTCTTTGATAGTATTATGGAGAAAATTTACATTTGAATAAAAAGCAAATAGTGCATGTCAGAGTAAGCATCAGGGAATGTCAAATTGTTTTTTTCCAATTACAACTCTATTTCAAATAGGGTAATGCAATTAAAGGATAATTACTAGAAGCACAAAGCCAAGGTTACGATCAGAAATGGTTACCCTTTCACTTTAAGTCCTGTCTTGCTAAATAAAATATTCCTGAGGGGCAAGTTACTGTTTGAAAATAGAATACACGCATCCAGGAGCAACCAAACACTTGGCAGTGTTGACCAAAACATGTATTTGTGCATAAATACAAGTGTTTAAAAGAGATGAAAAGACACTAAAGGTGAGCCACATTTTCCTTGGCTTTATCACTCTGATTAATAATGTGACAAATTAGCTGTAGGATGCAATATTAATTAACAGTATATTAGTTGCCTTTTATTGCCAATAACATAACAAGCTCTGAAATAGTAGTCAGACTAAACTGCTGACATGGGCTTTTCTGCAAACTGAGCTGTAGCTTGATTTCTCATTTGTCCAAGTGAAGCATCAGCAACCGAGTAAAACCAATTACCTCAAAACCCACCAAGCCCTCGGCAGCAACTTAGTGCATCTGAGCTTTGCCCAAATGTTATTACTTTCAAATTAAAGCCTGGCCTGAGATGGGGCACTGAAGAATTTCTACTGCTGAAAATAATTCAATATGGCAGCCTAGTTGTGTAACACCTTGCAGAGCCAAATAGAAAGCAAAGACTCCCTTCAACTTCTAGACATCTTGAATCCATAGCTGTCCACTTCCAGAAGGCAAGCTGGAGGTACAGAAGTCAGATACGAAAAGAGAGGCATTCTCCTGACTCCCTCAAGTGAAAAGGTTGTAGGAAAATATTCAAATTTTCATTTCTGAAAATGAAATTCAAAAGTGTTCATTTTTGAGGTGAAGTCCTGGTTTTGGGTGGAGGACACTTGAGGTAAAAGGATGCAAAGCATAAGGAGGTAAGGGAGTTATTATTTATTATTCAGTTTATTTAGTTACATATTGGGAGTCCCCTCACTATATAGTAAGAAACTCTAGCACAAGCTGCATAGCACAGGGAGATCAGCTCGGTGCTTTGTGTCCACCTAGAGGGGTGGGATGGGGAGGGTGGGAGAGAGACGCAAGAGGGAGGAGATATGGGGATGTGTGTGTATGTATAGCTGATTCACTTTGTTATAAAGCAGAAGCTAACACACCATTGTAAAGCAATTATACCCGAATAAAGATGTTAAAAAAATAAAAAATAAAATTTAAAAAATGAAAAAAAAGAAGACAACAAGGATGTGTTCTAATAAATTATGTTAATACACAATGCATGCAAAAAAAACAAAAAACAAAAAACTCTAGCACAAAAATTTACCAGGTCAAGAGAGAAGTTACTGAGTTAACACAGGGTCAGAGGTATTAAAACAATCTGGGCAGGGTGCATTAGAGGCACCTGAAGAAATCTCTGTCCATTTATTTAGTCATTTGTCTCCCCCAATATCCCCTCACTGCTCTGTCTGTCTCTCTCTTTCACACACACCCTCACTCCCATACATGCACAGTCATTTTCTATTCCCTTATCTTGCTTAATTTCTTTCATAGCACTATCCTAAATTACCTTTCAGATAACTTACTCATTCATTCATTCATTTACTTGTTTATTGCCCATATCCCTAGCAAATTGTAAACTCTATGAGGTCAGGGGGTGTGTCTGTCTGTACACACAGCACGTAGTAGACACAGAAATAGTTGAATCGGAGAATGAACCCATTCACTGAACTTACATTTACCAAATACCCAATGTCTAAGTGCAAAGGATTCAAAGATGATAATAAAAACGACCATTCATTGACATTTAGTGTGTGCCCTCAATGAGCTAAAGACTTTACATACAATATCTCATTTAATCTCACAACAACCGTGCAAAGTATGCGTTTCTATTATCCTTTTTTTTTTTTTTTTTTTTTTTTTTCCAGACAGGAATAGACAGCTCAAAGAGCTTGGCCTACTTAATGCCACACATGTAGAAAGAGGTAAAGTCATGAATTAAATGGAGTTTGCCACTCTGACTCCAGGCATTGTCAAATTCAAAGATGAATAAGATACAAACATCCTCTCTGAGAATCTCACAGTCTCATGACTGGATTTCATTGATGACCCTTTGTCTTCAAAGGTCATCATTGCCTTGCATGGCCAGAGGAAGAATCTAGTAATGAGTCCTAGAGAATTGGAGATGGGACATTTGCCATCCTGGGAACTTCAGGAATGTCCTCCCTCCTGGCAGGGTCTGGTATTCCATGCTGTTTTGCCTTTGGGTGAGGTCAGATTCTACTAGATGTTCATGAGAGCAGCATGTATTCTCAAAGCCCTAGTTCCAGGTTATGTGAGCCCAGCAGCTGTCAGGGATCTTATTTACTTTTAATAAATCTAACAAATGAACAATAAATAAGTGATGAGTCTTCTGCCTCAGAGAATCCAGAGAGGGCAGGACCCAGCCAGGTGCATGAGGAAGCCAAACTGTTTCCCAGCATTCATAACTGAATTCTAAACAGCCAACACCAAACTCTGCAGTCACTTCAGAACACAGAGTTTCTATGTATTTTACAGGTCACAAAACTATTCCTCTCTCTCGCCCTCTGGAATCAAAGAAAGTTCTTCAGCCTATTCATTCCATGAATTTAAAAAAAAAAAAAAAGATTAAAAAAGGTCTCCCTCAGTAACAATGCTGTTCGTGTCCTTTGACCAGAAAGAGTTAGAGAAAAACTTCAGGATTGATCTGAGGGACCAGGTTCCATTAAAGTGTATTAATGCCAAGGTCTGTGCAATTAGTGAAAAGTCAATTCCCATTACTAGTTAACAGTATTGAATATCTGCTTTCTTTAATAAAAAGCCATGTCCAGTACAAAGAGAATAAATCAATAGGTTGGCTGCATTTAGATCTATTCTGCCTTCGTCTAAAATGCACAGAGAAACTCCCTGTCAGAGCTCCACTGTCTGTCTGCCAAGCTCAGCCTGGGAGCTGGCAGCTGGCCCCAATGTCTTTGCCTGGAATCTTTCATTAGCACTCTCTCGCCTTAACTCTCATTTCTCTAATCAGAAAATTTGAATTTTACCCCGTGCCTAAAAATCCTCTATTTGAGCTTGATCTTGATCTGTCTCTAAATTGGACCTGTTCAGAAAACAAGCCGTGAAGCAGCCATGGACATACCTCTAAACACCAGCCTTGTCTATAGCATCAGCCCGCCCCCTGGCTAGGCGAGTGTGGGATGGACACAACCTCTTACAAGGGGCCACAGAATCCCTAGGGCATGAAAGAGTTTGCCCCTTCAGATACCCCCTTTCCGTTATTTTACAGCTGGTTAATCTTTTTGCTGCCAATTTTGGAGGCAGCTGGAATGTTGCAGATTCTCAATTGTGAGGAGCAAAAAAGGATACATCTGTCAACGTTTCCAAGCCCTCTTGGTCCCTAGCACCTTCCCAGAGGAAGGACACTTTCACCTCCTTGCCTCTCTGTAGCTGAGCTGGGCTACTCATCTTATGTGGACCACAAGAAGGAGAAAGCTGTTTAGACACTACTCTCATTATAATGCTTGGCTTATTACAGATGAAAAGAATGCTTTGAAACCCTCTGTCTCTCAGGTACTTGCTGATTATATGTAAGTTACTCTTAAGTTGAAATACTGTACTTCTAGTAAAGTGAATTCTGTTCCCCATATTTCATTTTATTCACGAGAATGCTTAGTCTTTGATTGAAAAAGGAGGATTGATATCATTTTGCTTTAGTTCACGTTCACTGTGCAGAATTATTTGATGTTCTTTTTTATCCTTTGGCCCTTATTTTTATCCATTGGTCCTTATTCACTGGTTCAGTATTTCTGTACCGTCTCTCCCTTCCCAAGAGTGTACGTTTGGCAGACGGGTAGGTTTGGTGGTGATATTGGTTTGGGTCATGGTGTCAGTGGGAGAAGATATTTGAATTCCACTCTTTTCAGGATTCAGCAAATTAGTATAGATTGTTCTGGGGTTTTCGATTAGTTCGAGTCTAATATTCTCCACCCAAGAAGGTAGACATATCTAATGAAGCGGGAGCTGGCCAAAGGCATATATGTTTATTCCTGTTGGAGGGGTGCTTTCATGCCACTTGCTATGACCCTATTCCTGGTGCTAAGGTCTGGTCTGTCATTGCAGATGATTGCAAAACAGGCCCTACACCATGAAACCCAAGAATGATCCCACTACTCTTGTGGATGCTTCCTGAAGCCACTGAAATCATCCACGGTGGTCGGAGAACTCAGGGAGGAGATTTGCTGTGTCACTTCACAGAGCAGCTTGTGAAGTGATAACAGCTGAAGCAAACAGTGGGAATTTATACCATCCTAACACAAGGGTGGGAAGTGTTCAATGGTGAGGAGGCATTTATGGCTACACAAACAGCCAGTTTTTCTTCACATTCAAGGTTATAGATTTTGAAAAGGCAGGTTCATTAGGTGACAAGGGAAGACTTAAAAGCCATCAGACAGGCTGGCCGAGTGCTCCAAATAGCTCGGATGCCTCTGCTGAAGGGACAGTAAGGAATAAGAGACTGAATCAAGGGACCACACATCTTCATCACCCCAAGTGGATGAAGGATGCCCACTCGGCCAGAGACATTGACTGAGTTCCCATTTTGGGATGGAGATCACAAAGTAATGAGCTGGCATTGTCAAGAAATTAATCTAAGATGAAGTAGGATAATGAATGTTGGGAAATGAATAAATGCAGTCCTAAGCAATCTGCCTGTGTGACGTTTATACAGGAAAACTGCCTTTTAAGGAGTTGGCAGTTGTCTTGGGTCCTTTAGCAAATCCTGCTAAGTCTGAAATGAATAGCAGGAGGTAGAACTGCATTAAACAGTTTTATTTTTACAAAACATAAAGAGATGTTTTAAAAGTTTGAAATCCACAGAATTGCCTCAAATGCTGCAAACTTTACGAAACACCAAGCAGCCAACACTTCTGGCCTTCGGGGGCAGGAGGGTGGTCAGAGATACTCCCCACTCTGTAGGTACTCCTAACAACCAGCATTTCCAGGCGAGTCAAGTTGCCAAGGCAGAGCTGGCTGGACAGTTGCTCCATGAAATGAGAACAGAATGGAATAATGCACTCTCACCTTTGAGTTCAAGTGCATGTTGAGATTTTTATCTGAAATGAATTCTTATTAACATCAACTTGGACTAAGGGAGGAAAAAAAAACCATTCAAGCATGTGTTTATACTTGTTGACATGCTTAAAAGGAACACCTTAAATCTGAGTCATAATACTGGAAGAGAAGACTATTGAAAAATGCATGCCACTGGTACAGTCTTACCAAGAATCCAAGAGACAAGAATTCCAAATCCCCCACGAGACAGGGAAATTTGTTTCAATGATTTGTCCCGTCACTCTGCAGCCATAAGAACAAGCTATGGTTGAGTGCCTTCAACCCCCCTCACACCACTTTGTTCTTTTAGTTATTGTCTCATTTTCTCACTCTAATACTTCATTTTCCAATCATTTTAAGGAGAACGAGGAATGGACATACCTTCCATGAATGCTTTAAAATCCTCGTTGCTGGTACAGAGAGAGCAGAGAGAGTTGAGTTCCATGTTCTAAGGAGAGCACTGCATCCATGACAGTGGATGTCACACACACAAACAAGAGGATAAAATGAGCCCATCTCCTTGGAGGATGAGGCCAAATTCCTGCAATCAGCTCTCTTTATTAAGCCTGAACCTCTGCCTTCAGCCAAGTTAGGTCTTTCAGTGGAAATAAGATGGAATTCCCAAATTGGCAAGATTTGGAGCTTGGCTGTATAAGCCCTGTCAATAAGAAGAAGCCAGTTTTTCCCTTTCTCCATCCCCCGGATAGACATGCTTACATTACCTATTCCTTCTTCCATGGTTTCTTTTTTTTTTTTCTTCCATGGTTTCTTAGCAGAAATTATTTTAAGGAGTACAAAGCAACTATATCTGATGGCTTCCGATCTCACTAAGAGTAAAAGCAAAATCTCTACAAGGCTCTCATCATCAAGCCACCACCCAACCACTCACCCACCATCTTCATTCCTTCTCCAACCTCCTCCAGGCACACTAGCCTACGTGTTCATCCTTGAACACGCCAGGCATGTTCCCGCTTCAGTGCCTTCACACTTGCTGTTCACTCTGTCTGGACCGTGCTAACTGCAGTGTACACATGGTGAAATCTAGTCTTAACTCAAATGTTGCTTTCTCAATGGAGAATTCCTGAGAAACCTTACCTAAAATTTTAACTTCCCCCACCTCCCAAACAATTCTTATCCCCTTCCTAACATATCATATAAATCACTTGTTCATTCTTATTTAATATGTCTCCCCACTTGAATGTAAGCTCCACGAGCACGGTTTTCTATTCACTGTTGTGTCCTCAGTGCCTAGAACAATGCCTGGTAGGTCGTAAGGGCTCAATAAATACCTGCTGAATGAATAAATGATGAATGAATGCATGAATGAATGTCAACGATTTATCAAAAGAGATAGCCACCTCTTCTACATTCACATATAAAGGCCAGGTCCTTTCATTGGGCACTAGAAGCATTAACACCATGATCTTCATTGTAAATGGCTACTAACTCTTGCCATGTACAAAGCGTTATGTGAAATGCCATACACGCACCAACCAACCCTCGTGCTGAGCGTGATCATCCCAGGTTTACAATGAATAAGAGATGATGAGCCAAGGAGATCTGCCCATGTTGGCATATTAGTGTGAAGTGGAGCTCAAATACAAGCTGAGGTTTGTCTAACACAGTAGGTCTCAGCCAGAGGGTGATTTTGCCCCTCTGTCCCAGGGGATATTTTACAATGTCTGCAAACACTTTTCACTCTCACACCTGGGGGTTGCTACTGGCATCTAGTGGGTAGATATCAGAGATGCTGCTAAACAGCCCACGGTGCACAGGATAGCAAGCCTCCCCCATAAAGAATTATCCAGCCCAAAAGGGCAATTGGGCAGAGGTTGAGAAACTCTGATCTAACTCCGTAAACAGTTTTTAAGTCACTTTGCAGTTTTTCTGGATTAGTTGCTGGCAGCGGTATAAAAACAGCATCAACACTTTTATAAAACATATATGATGATATTCTCAAGAGTGCTGAATGTTTTCATACCTTTTGACCCTGCAAACCTATTTCCATTAATCTGGCCTCAGGAAATAATCTGAAATGTGGAAAATGTCCTCAAATATTTATCATGACATTATTTGTAATAGCAAAAAATTGGAAACCATCTAATGTCTGGTAATAAAGGAATCATTAAATAAACTCTGGAACAGCCACTTGTTGGGACATTAAGTGGCCATTAAAATGATATTCATTAGGGCTTCCCTGGTGGCGCAGTGGTTGAGAATCTGCCTGCCAATGCAGGGCACACGGGTTCGAGCCCTGGTCTGGGAAGATCCCACATGCCGCGGAGCAACTAGGCCCGTGAGCCACAATTACTGAGCCTGCACGTCTGGAGCCTGTGCTCCACAACAAGAGAGGCCGCGACAGTGAGAGGCCCGCGCACCGCGATGAAGAGGGGCCCCCACTTGCCGCAACTAGAGAAAGCCCTCGCACAGAAACGAAGACCCAACACAGCCATACATAAATAAAATAAATAAATAAAGATACATGAAATGGCTAAAATTAAAAAAAAAAAAATATGGGACATGCTCACCATCCATCCTTTAAAAAAAATGATATTTATTAAATATTTATAAAGGGATGGGAAAATGCTTACATAGAAATGATAAATTTTTAAAATTAGGTTTCAAAATTATGTGTATGACTCTTTAAAAACTGACCAAAATTACACATACAAAAGAGGTGAAGCAGAAATACACTAAAATATTAATAGTGTTGTAGGACCATGGCTGGTTAATTTTATCTTTCAGTACTTCCAGAATGTGCTATAATAACAGTGTATTCATTTTATTATAATTAGGAAAAAATATCATTTAAAAAATAAGGCTTTTTTTCGTCTTCTGAAAAAAAAGAAGGGTAAATAAAGCAACTGTCCCTAAAGTGAACTTGAGACCTGTTGTGGTGGTTTTGTCTCTTACATGGATTTATTAACTGTGTTTAATTAGTGTTTATAATTATTCCTTTTAGGTAACTGTCTTCATTGTAGGAAGAAAGGCTTGGTTAGTTATGCTGTGGTAGCTGGAACTAGCTCCATTTTTGCCAGTTTATATCTACCAAACACATTTTACTCACTCATCTTAAATTTGTTTTCTGATGTTTTAAAAACAATTTAGTTCCATTAGATCAAAGAATTCCTACTCTTAGAACCAGAACTGCTGTCAAGGGAGTTGCTGTTTGGGGACACATAGTGGGGATGTGCACAGTTGGGGTCAGAGACTAAGAGGGCAAGCTCTGAACTTCAACAGGTCTTGATTCAAATCCCAGCTCCACACTCACCAGGGTGTTCTTGAGTGAGATCTTAGCCCCTCTGTGCCCTCTCTGTATCCCAAGCCTGTATTTAAAACCACTACAAAAATTCTGTTAGTGCCTGGCAGACTCCAC